>NC_137580.1:72203793-73456189 GCF_963210335.1 Falco punctatus
AACATGAATATTTTCAGGTGGAGATTTCTACAAGAAATGCACTTTGTCTTAAAAAAATAGGTAAGGGAGAAGAAACAAAGTAGGTCTATATCAGTTGGAAAGCCTAGAAAAGCACCTTATTACAAGTTGACTACTTACAGGTTACAGCTTCTTGGCATAAGTATTTCAAAGGCCAAACAGATAGGCATGCAGGAAAACAGCTCCTGTAAATAAATAAATAGCCTCATAGAGCAGGAAGTTGTTGAAGACAGAAAATCATCAGAGATGTCTCCGAAAGTTCTCCACTATAACATCAATAAAATACTCAAACTCCAAGCACTCAGGTTGTAGGACCTCATTTTACAAAGCCATTCCTTTTAGGGGCTGCTGCTGTTTTGATTTCTGTTACACAAGCGAACTCAGTTTGACTTTGGGAATCTTGATTTGTGCTCTGCCTTCTCTGTGTTCCAAGATGTAACTTTCTTTGCTGAACAATGACATCAGTGCAATACAAAATGATTAAAAGATTTGCAGGCTCAGCTGTTTCTGTCTACAAAGACAAGGCAGCAGCACACAAGCAGGGAACTAAATGCCATATGGACAGAAGAGCATCACTGAATGTGTTCACTTGCATGAACACAACTACAAAACATACCTAAGACTCTTTATACTGTGAAGGCATGGAGAAACATCTTTTATACACCCCTGTGCAAAGCATCTGAGTCACTACGGAAGATAAGAGTTAGTATAAAAATAAGTCACCTTAAGCTATACATTATTGTATACTATTAAGTATGTAAGTAGATTTACTTTCATGAGATAAGTGAAATAAAGTGACGTTACAATAAACAGTTTTCTAAACAGAAGTTCTGTAGCAAGAGTGTATTCAGGAACTCATCGACTCTACTTTCCAAATGTGTGTAATGAGAATGGCAAGAGAGGGAGAGAAGGAAGAAACAGAATGGTACTCAGTTTTGACATTCATAAATAGTACAAATCTCAAGTTTCTGGAGCAAACAGGAACTCTGTTATGCCTGGGCAAATTTTTGTCCTACAGTCCCAAAACAAGTGTCAGGTCAGGGATCTAACAGAGAATTACTTTCCTTATGGTATTCCTGCTGGTGGGTGAAACTGGACTGGCTCATAAATTGCAAATACACAGTGAAGCTTCTAATTTATTTGCATTTACGCTTAGCCCTTAAGGGACTTAGTGATACCAAATGCTATAAAACACATCATCATCATCTCTGAAAAGAATTCCTGTCTTGCCTTCAGTGATAAAAGACAAGATCATCATCCCCTAATTACATGTATTATTTTCTAGGTGAAACCTAGCAGATTCTAGCTCCGGAACACAGACTATATAATTTTCATATTAAAGAGCATATAATTTAAAATAAATAAACCCATATGTGTGTATTAAGCTTTTCCAGGGGAAAAGTTGTGGAGATGTAGATTCTGGATTTGTCCAATCGTTTAATAGAAAACTTAAACAATATGCATTGATTTGTACTAAAATATGAAGAAAATTATTCAGCACAATAACAATAAGAAGCAAGATACAAAGTTGTTCAAAAGAGTAAAAATAATCTTTTGTTTAAAATCAAAAGCTGTTCCCTTCATGTCAACTTTTTAAAGGATATTTTCATAGTCTTCTATAAAAAAAGGAAATATTTCATGAAAAAATATTTTTGCATCAAAATCCTATTTAATACAGTTATTATTCCTTCTGTTAATTTTTGGAGATGATATATATTTTATCCCTCAATGTGGTGAAAATATTAAGGAAAAATAATAGAAATAATCACAACAAACTGAAGAATTTGACTCTTAAATAAAACCAAAACAAAATCTCAGAATTTTTTGTTTTATAGGAAATGTCAAATGTCAATTTTCTGCTTCAATCTTAAACACATTGTTTACATGTTGGAATTCCTGATAAAATTGAAATTCTATTCTCAATTTAATTGGGTTAGAACAAAGCCAGTGCAGCAGGATGTTCCTAAACTTACACAAACAGAAGGCATTTCTTGTGAGAGGTAGAATTCTTATTCTTCCTTGCCATCTTGCTGGCTTCATTGCATAGTTACGAGGTTGCAGAGATAGCAAGATTGATGCTTTCCAGACAAAGTCATCATAAAATTCTATACAGTCACCAAAGAAAAGGCTTTCCCAATTCAAATCATCATTAGAAAACAAATTTTGCCTGTTTCATAAGATGAATTGCATCAAGTCCTTGAAAAATGGCTATATTGCATTCTGCTAGGAGATTTGCATTGATTGTATGCTATGGTATCTTGCCTGGACACTTGAGGAGGGAAAGCTGTGTGGGGCTGTTATTATGTGCAATGTGTGTTTTGTTCTGGGACAGCTGCAGGTTCTTTATGTCAGATCTGCTGCACCTCTTGATAAGATTGATCCTTGAGTAAATAGCACACTGAAGATAATGACTGATATTTTTTGTCTTTCATATTCCAGTAAATAAATAAAACCCACCAATCATAACAGAAGCCCTGAACCTAGCTGCAATAGTGTGAATGGCAAAACATTAATTGACTGACTAGGAGCAGGATCAGATCTCAGCATAGCCAACTGGTGCAGTCCCAGAAAGGACACTAAATAGAACACCTGCACAGAGCTTATCTGAGCATATCTGTGATAGTGAAAATTTATCCGTATTTTTCATGGTCATTTGAACCTTGAAAAAAATAATAAAATTGGATGTCCAGATACATTTAGGAAAAAACAACAAAAAACATCATACTTAAGATTTTCATTACTCTTTTGATTAGAAGATATGCCCTAATATTCCTTTATTACAAAATTAAATGCTTCAGCTTACTATGTATTATAAACACTCCATAGTAGATTAGAATTATTACAGCTATTAAGAATTTTAAAAGCATTATGCAAATTCTCTTTGAACTATAAAACTATTTCATACAACTAGAAGCCAGGAAAGATGAGGTTAGTTTAACTCTAAGGAAAGAACACAATCTTTTTATTGTTTTTGTATGTGGTATGTAGCACAATGTATGTTCTATTCTTAGCTCAGACGTCAATTTTTTAATCAAGGCCAAGACAGCTGCAGTAAACAAGCATCCATCCTTTCAAGTAATAATTTTTTGAGATAGCAAGAGAAAGAAACTTACCTTCAAATCCTGACTACTCCTAATTAATCATGTAAATAATAAATGCAGGTACTTCTTGCAAACCATACAATTTCACTATTCATTCTCAGTGACTTTCAATAATGTAATCCAAGCACTTTCAGACTGTTCATCTGGAGCATTTGCACAGTTAGATAAAGCTATTTAGTTGTTTCTAAAGTCCAGAAAATACACCATGCCTCTTTTTGCAGTGCCATGATTATTTTATGCAAATATATTTTACTCACTTAAGGTGCTTGGAGACTCACTAAATGCCAGTCATATCTTTTAGGACTCATTAAGCCCTTGCAACAGAGGAATCTACATCAAACCTTGTGCTATGATCAGAAAATCAAAAGACCAACTTTAAGGGGGCTAAAATAAGAAAGGCACCACCCTCATCTCACTCATAACTGAGAAATGCGCCACATGCATTGACATCATTAATATTTGTTTACATGAAGAGTTGTTGACTTAAATTTTTACATGAATTATTTGCTCCAGCACATGACAAACTTCAACTGAAAATATCTATTTTGCCTTACCCATGAAAAAAACATTTTTCCTCAGGGGGTTAATGACTTGCTAGTAGTTTGGTCAAGCACAGAAGTTTTGCCTACTGTACCAAATGAGCATTGTCACTTCATTGACAACTTGGGTCACATTCCTCGTGCTGGCTGCAGCCACCTCTAAATTACACTATATTTGGCCAGTTCCCCTCACTCAGAGTGCATCAAACTAGACAGTAAAAGTGAAGAGTTTGCCATTAGATAAACTCTAATTACATTAAGTTCTATTTTCTTCCCTGTAGTCACTCATGTCTTTATGAACTTCTATTTCCAGAAACCTAACCAGTATACTTTGGATTTAAAATTAATTTTGTTTCCACATTATCATAATGATTCTCCAAAGCAACTGTCTAATCTGTGGGCACTTACTCTGTAGGGGCAGGGCCATTCTTAAATGAAGACAGTGGAAAATTCCTGCCATGTCCTGAAGATTCATAGACTTTACTTGGAGCCAGGCAACTGGGCACCTGCTCAAGGACAACACCAGAGTTAGTCAGGTAAGTAGCCCAGCAACAGGTAAGTAGTTAGATGAGTATCTGCACCTTCAGAGAATTTGTGACATACTTCTTACATTTTGAAACACTTCAGAAAGCTATTTTGCCCTGCTGCTGGAGATCATAAAGGAAGGAAAAATTTTCAAATTTTATCTCAGTGAACAAGAAAATTTGAGGCTTCATTCTGAAAAAAAATGAAATGTCCCGATCTTTCAACCCTTCCCAGCATCAGAAGTGAAATATTAAAGCAAAGCACAGATGATATGTACTTTGCCCTCAAATTCTTCCAACTTTCTCCATGTCATAAAGAGAATTTAGTGAGTTAAAATGCCTTCAGCTTTCAACAACATCCTTGTCCTCTTCCTTACAGAAAGGATGCCACACTGGATGCATTTCTTAAGTCAACAGCTACTCTCCCATGAAGACAGGCTGAGAGAGTTGGGGTTGTTTAGCCTGGAGAAGGGAAGGCTCTGGGCAGACCTTATTGCAGCCTTCCAGTACCTAAAGGGGACTACAAGAAAGCTGGAGACATTGTAGAAGGACCTGTAGTGGCAGTACAAGGGGGAATGGCTTTCAACTGGAAGAGGGTAGATTTAGGTTAGATATTAGGAAGAAATTCTTTACTGTGAGAGCAGTGAAGCACTAGAACAGGTGACCCAAGGAATCTCTGGATGCCCCATCCCTGGAAGTGTTCAAGGCCAGGCTGGATGGGGCTTTAAGCAACCTGGTCTACTGGAAGGTGTCTCAGCCCACTGGCAGGAGGGCTGGAACTCGATGATCTTTAAGGTCCCTTCCAACCCAAACCATTCTATGAGTCTATGATTTTATGATAAGTGAAAGATGCTTCTGAGTCTCTGATGAGGAGTATGTGCACCTGTTGGAGATGATGGCCCCAGCTTCACTGAACAGACCCTCCAAATATACACAGAGTGGTAAGCAAGAGAGATTCATAAGTGCCAGCCAGTGCAGGGCTGTCTAAACACCCTCCTTTACCTGCAGGAGGGTGGGAATCTGTAAAAACTACCATTCTGTTACACAAAATACAAATATATTTTGCACTTTGCAGCAGCAATGGCAACAGGCTGCTGCTTCTCAAGAGATCACAGCCCAAGCTGACAGCCCTCCCTCCAGTCCGAAAGGGAAGATGACGTATTGCTGTCTGTCTTGACAGCACCCACGGTATTTTTAACCTGGTGCTGCCTTTAAGTACAGAGACTGTCTTGAACTAGCACTTATAATTGGTTCAGCTTCAGGTCAAAAGAATTATTTTTGTTCTGATAAAAGTCTGGTGCTCATACAGCTGAGGTTTATGAATGCCAGCGTGTCTGCTGCTAGATGTTTCAGGGATTGTGTAGACAGCAGATAGTATGATTTGTATCAGGGATGCCTCAGTAATGTCACTCTGTTCCTAGCTGAGGCCTGTGTATATCTTGGTTCTTTGTTTAACAAAGAGGCTGTTCTACAACTTCATCTAAATGTTGGAGGATAAAATTAAGTTTGCTGAGGATTTACTGAATCTGTGCTGTTTCTCAAATATGCAACAGTAAAGGGCCATGTACTTTTGCCACCACCAGTGCTACATTTAAGTCACCTGCTATTGATCCAGCTCTCATTTCCTGCACATCATCAGTTGTCTGGTCCCTGATCCTCACACACTAGCACTTGCATGCAACCTCAGTGTGCTAGTAGCTCCTCACACAACAGAAGACCAACTACTGCATTTTAGAGGAAGAGGTACAGCTATGGATCTGTTGGCTGGGGGTACCTACACCATGTGAAGTTGATTAGGGAAGTAGCTATGTAGAATGTGAAGCCTTCTATACAAGAAATGGCTCATGTCGCTGTGTACTTCTTCATACATCCAGCAAATACATGTATTACTGTGGACTTTTATGACTCCTCCTTTTGCCTGATCTGAAAAAAACTGAAAAAGTCTGCAAAGCAAAGTTTTTGAACTAAGCTAATGAAATCATGGCAATCAGCTCTAATGGGAAGATTTACTCTCTACTGGACTTCCTCTCTGCTTGCCTCTTTCATGAGCTAACTTTTTTACAGCATCTTTTCTCCATGGTTATTTCTATGTTTTATAGGACCCAATGTCATCACCACTTTGGGACGGTTTTCTGTACCTACCCAGTTGACAAAATAATTGCAATGCTTCTAGCTCTGCAGTGGGAAGTATCCAAAATCCAGGAGGCTGCCTACCTGTCCTTGTGACATGTGGCCTGGCATGATCAGCCGCTGATGAACAGCATACAGGGTTGGGGCACTGTCTATTCTCTCCCCAGTTTATGAAGCCAAATGAGGTCCAGTAGAGGTAAAAGGACAGAGATTTTTTTCTCCACTTGTAAATAGAGATTAATAATTACATCCTATCCAGAACTAAAAATCGTCAAGCACAGTGCGTGAGTAACTTACGTCTCTGAAGAGTAGCCTGCAGCTGCAGGGACTCAAGAAAAGCATTCCATGTACTGTTGCACTAAAGGACAATGCTGTAAACTCTTCTTCCTCCACAAGTATCCTTACTTCCTGAACCTGGAATAGTCAACTGAGTTTTGTGATCCTCTTCAGAGCAATTACTTGCTTGCAGCAAAGCCACATTTGTCTATTACTAGGGTTCATTTTGCAGAATTTCTGCAATACTTCCTTGATTGAGTAAACTTCCAGAAGAAGGAAACCTGCTTGTTTTCATCTTTCTAAAATGACCAATATAAAAAAAAAAACCTCTTATGAACACCCATCTAATGTGATCTCCTGGTACAACTAATTCAACTCTCAGATTTCAGTTTTGAGATAGAGATGTTAATATTTGAAGTAGACAATTGTATAAGATGGAGCTCTTTGTATTTATAAATTGTGTTTTCCAGTCCATTTGGATATTGGGGAACAAACCAAGGCCTTGTGATGCTGAGTTAAATTCAAGGCCTGATGTATATCTCTTGAAAAAAGTGTCACAGGACATCCAGCACAGGAAGACTACTGTGCTGGGAGATGGAGACAGAAGCTCCAGAGCTATTAGCTTCTGTTAGTCCATGAAAGATGAAATATATTCTCCTCCTAGGTCACACACAGGCACTGTATGGATAGGCACTGTATTAGCAATCAAACCCCGAGAAGCTAAAATATGGCTGCATCTATGAGAGCTAAGCCACGTGGAAAACAATGTGGCAATACCAAGGAATAAACATACCTGATGATAAAGATTTCCAGCATCAAATCAAACCAAACAGACAAAGCCGAAATTCAACTGGACATCTGAAATTACACTAATTTGTAAAAATGACGCAAAATGAAATGATCCATTCTGTTCTTGTTCTAGCTAGATAAAATGTTCACCAAATATGATGCTATTTAGTCACAATACTGAACTTGAACTCATCAGTACCTTTTACAAGAAATGGAGTTTATCAGCCTTGTCCTCTCACAAATTATGTTCATTAGAAACTGCACTACTTGAATACTACTCCTGATTATTTCAGGTAGTCAATCTGAGCTTTACAGCTTGATCTAAAGCCACTGAATTGCATAAAACAGCTTTTCTGGATATGAAATGAGAATCTGTATGTAGTCTTGCAAGTGGAAGGCTTATAATCCAGCCCTTCCCAATAACTTTATATCAGGCTTTAAAAATCATTCTTCTGGTTCACCCTTGAAGTAAATACTGTTATTGATTAGCAAACTTGTTTACTATTCTTCTGAAATTAAAATAAATGAGGCAGTTCAATAACTAAAGCAATTTCAGGGGAAAAAAGTCTAGTTATATATGTATCTATGAAAGAAGGTATGTTAACAACCTTGACATACCAAAATAAATCAAAAAAGCAGGCCCCCTCTCATGAAAACATAGACCTGAAGTATGAGACTTTAAATTATTGACTGAAGGAGAACCACATGACTTTTATCAGGTCTGATCAGAGTTACTAATTCACATTTTGCAGGTTGTACTCTTTTATACTCATCACTGCATGTTGTTCATCATATTTATAACAGCATAACACTGACTCATATTCAATATATGATCAAGTATAGCTATAAGAACATAACATCTATACCTTTTCCATCCCATTCTTGTTCAGCTGGTTATTTCTACCTAAATGTAGCATCATGCATTTACTGAAATAGCCTAACTGTGCTTTTAGATCACATCTCCAATTTGTAAAGATAATTCTGGAAGTAAACCTCTTAGAACATTTTGACAGGTTTCCTAGGAAGGTGTCAGCCGTACCTGTGAGAAGCAAAATATGTTTCATCAGTCGTGCCATTAAGAAAAACACTGAATAATGCTGGAATCTGAGGAAATCCCACTGAGCTTTCACCTATTTTGATGGTGCAAGGTTGATAACTCCTATCTGGGAACAGTTTTCCAGCCAGTCTTACACAGAACTTTATAGCACATTAAAACAGGTTAGGATTCTCAAATTGCTTATACTAATGTTATGAGAGACAAAATCCCTAGTGAGTTTTAAAACTTCTAGCTGCACACAGGGCCTGTCAGCATCCCATAGTATAAATAGAATAATTACGGTACTATTCATTCTTGCAAAAAACACGTTGAGTGTTAATCTCCCTCATATTCTAGGCAACTACAAAAAATTGTTTGCCTTTTTTTTTCTTTTTTTTCTTGATAGTGTATCTGCTTTATTCTAGTTGATCTAGTTATCCATCATCTCATCCACCTCGCTAACCTCAAAGAAATCTTTGAGATTTCTGAGATTTCATCATCCAGTTTATCAAACTTTGTGGATTTAAGAACATCTAAGATGTTCTTCACCTATTCTTTCCTAACTGAAGATCTTGGTGTTGAAATATTAGATCAAAAATGCATGAGAAGATACTGTTTTATCTCCAGCACTCAATGGATCTGTGTCTTACTGAGGGAACTTTTCTTGGTATTTTTCTATCTGTAAGCCCATTCACAAGCACTGCATATACACATACATGTACACATGAACACAAATGCACACCATGCCACAGGATGGAGAAATATTGTTCCTTTCAATGCTGCAGTTATCCCCCATGCTCATCTGACACATATATAACAGAAATCTACATGCTGGTATTTCACATTAGTTGTGTAATTTCCACAGGCTTTTAATAATCAAGAAAATGTGGCTTGCCTAATTAAGAGAAGAAAGGTAACTCCTACATGATTCTAAAACATTTTCCTCTCCATGATGCACTGAAGTAATTTTTGTGGTCTTGAGTAATTTCTTGAATTTGCAATTTGGTAATAAACCTGTCATATGCTTCAAACATGAAATGCTAATCTGGCACTGGACTTCAGTTTAGTTATTGTGCTTTCATTTAATGTTGGATACGCAGTAGGGTTTTGATTTACTAATCTTCTCAGTATGGGAATTTTTTCTTTCATATGGAGATCTAAATCTTATTTTTAAACTAAAGTGTTAAAATTTCACTATAAAAATAAAAATGCAAAGCATATGTGCTTACTAACATGCAAGGTTTTCTTAGCTGTTCCTTCATGCAGTTTATAAAGAAACAATGGTGTAGCAGATCAATGAAAAAAAGTACACTGAGGAATTGCATACTCAGTCTTAAGCATCCAGATCATCTGGTACCATCCTGATAATCCATGTCTGATCATCTGAAGACAGCAAGCCTACTAATCAATCCAGTCCTTTTCTCAGCTTTTGCACTATATTCCTAGTCCTTGAATATCTGAGTAGGAACCACACTATCAGGTCTTCACTCTGTTTGTATTCAATGTTTTTATTTATGATGTCATAGACAATTGGCACAGAAAGTAGATGGACAGATAACAGGAAGTATAGAAACCTGCTCACAATACCAGCTGGATTTCTTCAAAACAAAGATCCTTCTAGAAACAGATGAATTTCTTCTTTTTAAAGCTGTGTCATATCCATCCATTTGTAAAAAGACAGAGGGTTCTAAACCAATTCTTGACTATATATGCAACGTTAGCTTTGCAGGTTACCTTGCAGATGGAAAGGTTAATAAAGTATGTTGGAGGGATGAAGTTTTTTGTCAAAAAGAACAAGTGAGTAAGTTTCATCAAACATTGCCTGGATATTAAAGTTGGTATAGGGGGGTGGTGAGGGGGGGTGGGGTGTATGAAAAGACCTTAGAAAGGGTTCTTTTTTATTATAGTATCAGGTTACCATATTTCTGAGGAAACAAAATAAAATAATCAATAATGGAATGCCTTTCCTTCCTTATAAGGAATTTTAACTACATTTTTCTTTATGCATCTATACAACTTCATTTGCATAGAATTTTACCGGTAAAGAAGGGGAAACAAGTTGTTTACCAAAGAATATTACACTTATATTTCTTAATAAAATAAATGCAAAGATAGCAATTTAAAATAAAGTAGGGAAATAGAAAAGACTAGAACATAGCAGCTTATTGGTATGACTCACAAACAAACCATGAGAGTTATGTAGTGGTGGAAAAATTCTTCAGAAGGATCAAACAAGTACAAAAAAAGGCAATGTGGAGAACCACTCAGATATTTAATGAAAGCCATTGACAACTTCTAAGGACTGAAAAAGCTTGTAAGAATATAGTGTTTAAATTATTTTGTTTTAAACAGAATTACTTTTGCTTCCTTGTCATAGGCAGACCTTTAATGCAGCCAGGTCATCCCCTTTCAAAATATTTAGCAAAGCTGTCTGGTTATATTTTCCCTTTCATGAAATATGTGCAGTCGTTGAAATTGCTTCTTTTATACTCCTAACAGTCTCCTTCCTCATGGCACCACTCCACACTGCACCTTCACAGTATGTAGGCTTCTTGCTAGGGTCTTGTGTCTGGAAAGATGGGATCAGCACTGCTGTCTCACAACTTTATTCTTCTCTTCATGGCAGATGTTCTACACCACTTCAGAAAATTGCCTAATCTTCCTCTACTTCTCTTTTCTCCATATGTGAAAAGGGGTGTAGGTGGGAAGGGAAAATAATAGCCACTTTTGCTGATAAAACACTTAGAATGTTACACATGAGAAGTATCATATGCACAGTAAGTAACTGCAATAAAGAAAGAATTACTATGAAGTTTTTAGCACTTGAAGTGCTGTGGGAAAATTTTGCTCCTGATTTTTTGATGCTGTTCGTATTTGGATGGTTACTCTTAGGTTCATCATAAAGAGTTTCCTCAAGTGTACAAATTTAAAGGACTGTTTTATAGATCATAAAAATATGTACTCAATTATTTCAAATAACACTTGGGGAACTGCATGTAAATGGTGCATAAATTGCTCAATGAATCAAGCCAAACTCACTTTCAAAATCAGGAACCTGGGGGTAACCAACATCAACAAACACATCCACGCTGCTAAGGGGAAAGCTTATTACTGCAGAGTAGTTTTCATCTGCGCTGTAAATAAAACAAGGGCTTTAAACAAAGCCACTTCAAACATGCATCTGCAGCAATTCTATTATTAAAACTGGTAGTGGCTCAGGGACAATCAATGCACTTTGCATCAATATTGTTTTGATTTGCGTTACAGTGTACTTCTACAGCATATAGATTTATAAAACAGCTTATTCTCAACTACAGATGTTCCCAACAAGCTTACTTAAGCCCTACATACCATAACCTGTAAATCAAAGATCTGGCACTGCAGAGCTCTTGTAAACTGACTTCATGAAGCTGGAATTCTCTTACTCTCTGCCAAAATGTGTATTATCATCATCAAGGCCTCTAAAATGCCTCTAAAATGCATTTGTACAATATGTTATATTTATTATAATGCTTTAAAAAACCTATCAGTTGATTGGGGTCTTATTGGTTTTTGTCTTTTTGGGTTTTACCTTTTGACCCATCAAATTTTAGATTCAAATCCTACTGAAATTCATTGAAGATTTTTTTTTTTCAGTTGATTTTAGTCATAAGCTCACAGTTGCAGGCTTGATAACGTACAAGTAGAGCCTGATTTGTTTGGGGCTTTTTTACACTGAAGCCAATTCTAAAGCTTCTGCTAATTTATATGAAAGACATTAAGATCTTAAATCCCACACCTAGTTCCCACAACCTGACCAATACAGAAGAAAAAGAAATATAATCCCTGTTGGTTACTTTGGAGTAATTACCTTACTCTGTCAGCATATATGGGAAGTGCCTCCTGGGGCAGAGAGTGAACTACTGGTGGAGGGGCTGGTGAGAATCCGTGCAGTTTGGCCCTCACTTCCTCTGCCCACACTTGTGAAGTGCAGGGTCACCTAGAAGCTCCTGGGGAGCAGCAGAGGCCATGGCAAAGGGAGAGCTCACCCCCAACTCAGGCATCATATTGCTTCCCTGCAGCAGTGAAGTACAGCAGATAATGAAGCACTAATAGTGTCTTAGCATGTGATATTATTCTTACTTTACGTTTATCAAGCACCCTATACCTATGGATAACAAAATATTTCTCAAATACTCAGTTGTCTTCAAGGCTCCCCTGAGCAAGATCAGTGAAAGAGGCACACAAGATTTAAATGGTTGTCCTTAGTCACCAAGGTATTTGATGGCTGTGCAAGGGGCACAGATTTTATGACATGCTTGTAGGATAATTTGTTGGTACTTGAATCTGAAGAGAAGAGTAAAGAAGAGAAGATCTACACTGCTTTGAGATAGGGGCTATTGATTTTATGTTCACCACCGCATTATGAGACTACATTTAGAGGCAAAGAAACCCAGCATCTGAATATAAAGAGGAAATACATTTCAGTCAGTATGGAATAAAATAAACATTATTTCTATCATCCAACATCATTATGAACTATGCCAATCACTCCACGCAGAGCAGAGGTCCCTAAATACAGTGTTGACATCTTGACTGTTTAAGATTGCTAAGGCAAATGAATCCAAAATTATGCTTTCCACTGTGTACTTTAAAACATCAGTCTCCAGTTTACAAAGAATTTCTGACTGGACCTACTGCTTCTAATAGTGCAGTTCAAAATAATTCACGCTGGGTTTGGGAAGAAAAACTATTTTTTCCCCTATGTATTCTCTCAGCCTTTACTTCAAGAATATCTCAATACCTTCCACTTGAAAATAAATGGATATAAGCTATGCCAATTCTGCCAGCAAACAGTGCTTTATATCATGTTTTCCACTGTGTCTTTTCATGCTACTCTTTATGCATAGAACAAGTTCCTCATAAACAGCAAAACCAATATATTTTCCTCCTCTAAGTTTGCCCTTGTGACTAACACCTTTCATGATACCTATTTAAACCAGGAGCGGGTAAGAAGCTTGGATAGTGTCCTCATCACACTGCTCAGGACCTCCTGAATATAACTTATACTGTCTAACACCACAAACCTCATCTTTATATTCAGCTGCTGTCCACCCTTTACTTAGATAGTTCATCGTTTAGGCTAAACACTAGTTTATGTTACGAACACAAAACCTTTTGATTCTGTGAACAGGATCATAAATACTGATAGTAGCAAGGGTTGTAGCAGAAGTAGCAGAAATAAGATTCATAGCAGTGCTATCTGATGCAAACATATTATAATCCTCCCTTTTATAGATGATCTACTGAAGCACAAATATGGAATGACTTTGAGTTGTCTAACAGCAGAGTCATAGCTAAAAATCTAAGCATTCACTTATAGATGCTTTTCAGTTTTGAAGATTTGGTGGATGTTTTAACTCTTAACCTAAATACACCAGATAACTGTACTTCTTGGGAGAAAAAGTGAATTATATTTTTTTCATCAAGCAAAAGCCAGCTTTGTCACAATAGGCTAAAGGACCTAACTCTTTAGAGACTACTGTGGATACTGTGGAGTGCATCTTTGTGGACATGTGCTGTGGAGTTATGATGCATCCGCTGTCCAGAGGACTGCACATTTAGCATCCCAACTTTCAATAGAATTAGAGAAGTACTGCTGGGAAGGGAAAACACTGAAGTACATTTCCATCTAAACTGCAAATATGTTAAATAAGTATGCAAATCAGATCAGAACTGTTTGTGGACAATTTCTGACATCTCTGCTTCTTTGAGAACATACAAAAGAGAAACATTTTTGTATAAATTTTGTATAAATTATTTGCTCATCTTAATCATCGCTTTGATATATTATTTGATTATTTGATCATCCTGAGTACCATCACATGGCACATGCAGGACAACCAGGTAATCAGGCACAGCCAGCGTGGGTTTATGGAAGGCAGGTCCTGCTTGACTAACCTGATCTTCTGTGACAAGATGACTTGCCTAGCGTATGAGGGGAAGTCTGTGGATGTTGTCTACTTAGCCTTTAGTAAAGCTTTTGACACTGTTTACAGAGCATTCTCCCAGAAAAACTGGCTACTCATGGCTTGGATGGGTGTAGTCTGCACTGAGTAAAAAGCTGTCTGGACAGCCGAGCCCAAAGAGTGGTAGTAAATGGAGTTACAGCCAGCTGATGGCTGGTCACAAGTGGTGTTTCCCAGGGCTCATTATTAGGGCCAGTCCTGTTTAATATCTTTATCAATGATCTGGACAAGGGGATTGAGTGCACCCTCCAATAACTTTGCAGATGACATAAAGTTGGGGGCAGGGTGTGGGGTTTTGATCTACTTGAGGATAGGAAGGCTCTGCAGAGGGATCTGGATGGGCTGGATCAATGGGATGAGGCCAGTTGCATGAGGTTCAGCAAGGAGAGGTGTAGGCTTCTGCAGTGGGGTCACACCAACCCCACAGAATGCTACAGGCTTGGGGAAGAGTGGCTGGGAAGCTGTCTGGTGGGAAAGGCTTTGGGGGTGCTGGTCAACAGCTGGCTGAACATGAGCCAGCAGTGTGCCTATGTGGCCAAGGTGGCCCATAGCATCCTGGCTTGTATCCAAAACAGCTTGGCCAGCAGGACAAGGCCAGTGATCATCCCCCTGTACTTGGCACTGGTGAGGCCACACCTTGAATCCTGTGTTCAGTGTTGGGCCCCTCACTGCAAGAGGGACATAGCGGACACTTCAGAGTGTGTCCAGAGAAGGGCAACAAAGCTGGTGAAGGGTCTGGAGCACAAGTCTTATGAGGAGCTGCTGAGGGAACTGGGGTTGTTCATCCTGGAGAAAAGGAGGCTCAGGGGGGATCTTACTGCTCTCTACAGCTGCCTGAAAGGAGGTAGCAAGGCGGCTGTTGGTCTTCTCTCCCAGGTAACAAGAAAAAGGACAAGATGAAATGGCCTTATGTTACACCAGGAGAGGTTTAGATTAAATATTAGGAAAAATGTCTTCACTGTAACTTTTGTCAAGCATTGGACCAGGCTACCCAGGGAGGTGGTGGCATCACCATCCCTGGAGGTGTTTAAGAGACGTGTATATGTGGTGCTTAGGGACATGGTTTAGTGGTGGGCTTGGCAGTGCTAGGATAACAGTGGGACTTGATGACTCTAAAGGTCCTTTCCTATCTAAATGATTCTATGAGTCTATGATTCTCATGGGTTCACCAATATTCCTTGACAGAATTATTAACTGAATGCAGACCTCTAGACTTCCAAGTCCACACATTAACCAGCAAACAGTTTTCTTGGCTACCTTGAATGTAACACAATAAGAATTCAAACAGGCCAGTGACTATATTATCATTTAAACAAGGCCAAATTGTATTCTTTCATTTACTTTGCAATAAATTTAGTGACATACCTATGGATTTAGATACCACATGTGTGAAATCCCGCTATTGCAAAGCTCAGCCACAGAACTTTAGACCTCATAAGGTCTAAGATGTGTCTTTCAGCACTTAAGTAGGTGACCTCTGTAAACCCTGTGCTTTTTTTTTTTTTTTTTACCTTCAAACTAATCTTCTGTAACAGCCTCATAGAAGATATAGCATATCTCATTTTTATATCCATTGGTCCTTATTTAGGACAGATTAATTTAACCACTAATGTTTATATAAAGCAAAGGTATTTGACCTTCAAGACAAGTATTTTCTACTGCATCTAATGACATAGCTAGGCCACTTACCGGTGACTTTACAGTTCAGAAGCTGCTTTCATTTTCAAGCCCCATATATCCCATCCTAGCATAAGACTGTGGTGTTGCTGTATGGCTTCCATGCAGATATACATGCTTTCCTGTGATCTGAAGGCTTAAATTGCTCCTCTGGTTAAAGCAGTGCTATCTTTATCAAGCTGTTGGATGCTTCATCCGATTGCCTGAGTCATTGGAAAAATAGCTTAAGGCCAGACAGGTATATTACTCTTTTATATCTATATCTTTATATAAAGAGAGATATATAGAAACAGACAGTGATGCACACAGGAGATCTGAGAAACACACATTCTCAATGCAGCAAAGGATCTCTCCAAATGAGCTGTCCAATTTATTATGGTTTATATAAAATTTTTTCTATTACCCTCTATTATCCCACCATTAAAAGTACAGTACTTGGAAACAGGTATTAACACAGAGAAGTTTTATTTTCTAGGAAGCGGTATCAGCCAAAAAGAATAATTTTAAATTTTTTTTTGTGCAGCAGGTATTTTGGCAGACAAATTCAGAAAATCAGTGTTGAAGATTAACACTAGATAAGGATTTTTTTGTCACCAGGGCCTAAAACACATAGTTTTCTGAAGAAGATGCAGGAGCTAGATATTATTTTTTGTATTAACAGCTTGGGGCAGGTGCTGGAGGAGAGGAGAAAAGAAATGCATTATCATTGCAAACATTTTCTGATCATTATCTTGCTAGTTCATCATCCAGCTATCTATCTGCACTTCTTTCATGATAATAGCTGAATAAATAGCCTATTAAAGATGTATCGATATTTCTTTCCAACCCAACTTATTTAAAAATAAATAAATGAGCATGATATGTCAATGTACCCTAGCACAATACTGAGTATTTTAATCACATTACTAATGCCAGCTCTGAAGTTTAAGATAAGCATCATGTGGCTAAAACTGCTCTTTAATTTTCATAAGAGTAACTAAACTTTGTCTTCAAAATGGTTGCAGAATCTGTGAGGCACAAGGGAGAGCAAAAGAAACTACTTTTCCTATATGTTTGAATTTCAGTTTTCACTTCAGATTTTGGGCTTCTAGATTAGGACTTTCATATTTGGTGAAGACTTTTGAGAGAAAGGAAAGTAAATGAGTAACAATTTCTTCCTTAAAAATACCAAGATAAAGAAGTATAATGGCACACAAAGATCTTATTCATCACATTACTTGAAAAGAGAATAATTTAGATTCTAAAACTAGCAAACAAATAAGCCAGTAACTACCTCTTAAACCCAGCAAAGTTCCCAGCATAATCACCTGTCACAACTGAAACTGAGGAGTGTTCTACAACTTCATTATTACTACAGGTGAATATTAAACTTAGCACTGTATGTTGTGTATGGGGAGGGCTAGAATAAACTTTGTAGTTTGTTCAACACTGCTTTATTGTAGCAGTTAATTTATAATTTAGCTTGTAACAATTTAGTAGAACCTGCAACACTTCTGTCTCTCAGGAATTCGTCTTCCTGAAGAGGTGGAATTCAGATTGGACACTGGCTTTTGTTAAGGAAAATAAACTGCAGCATTCTCTTGCTTAGAACCATTTATATTATTGCCAGCACTAATCCCAGTTAGGAACAAAGTATTTGCTAGCGTTTTTCTTTTTGTGTCTGTACTTTTCAAGAACTTGCCATTTACATTACCCATCTTTACAAAAGATGAAAAGTGAGAGACTAAATACATACTAGCATACAATGGTTTGTTCTTCACTGTTGGTAAAACACAAATTTTAAACAAGTAAAGGCAACGTATACAATTGCTACAAAAACTGAAGGAATGACAGCAATTACCTAGGTAGCCACAGAAGGTGACATACCACAGTAATTTTTCAAGATGTGAAGATCTAAGACGTAGAAAAATCACCAATATTTTAAGAGTTTCTATTTTCCAACCAAGGATGCATCTGCTTGCTTATGGCTTTTCCAGAACCTACCAGATACTATTTATTCTTCAGAAAAGAAAAGATAAACAACATTAAGTATTACAGCTAAGAACAGACTGACTCATCTTTTCCTTCACAAAATATGGGTAACTTTATTTCTCCAGCTGCTCAGCATGACAGAGGTCAGTTGGTGATAATCCTTGCCAAATGTCTCCAACAAGCACAGATGCAGAGTAGAGCCTTCACATCATAATCTTCTTCCCTCTGAGCTTGTGGATTCTCTTTTGGATGAGATTACAGCATGGTCCAGGGCTCTGCGTAATTTCAGGGCATATGTCTAGCCAGGAGGAAATGGAACCAGGCAGCAGCCACTCTTTGTGGCAATGTTCCACAGCAAACCAGTTGATAATCCACCAGAAAATCCACTGAAGTAAATACTGATTGGAAATGCATTACCTCTAGCTTCTTGGCTTTGCTGACATTAATGTGCATTCATCATGGGCATGCATGGTGAGGAAGTAAACAGTTTAAGCTAGGCCACTAATGCTACCATGGCTCACAACAGAATTATTTTGCCAGGGAAAGAAATCAGACCACAGCATGAACTGACTAGAACTCTCTGATTTTGCACTGAATTTGCAAGGTAGTGATGAAGATTCCTTGCAGATCCTTATGTCAGAAATGCATATGGACATGCTCTGTGGCTCTTGGCCACATTCAAAGATTTGCAGCTAGTCTTTTTCCCATCCTGTTAATATGAAAGTGGTTAGATATCTTGATGCTTCAAAGGAAGTGGGTGTCAATCATGATACCATTAGATAATACATTACTTGTAATGCATGCATTTAGAAAACTGAAGACTAACATTATGAAGTTGCAAGAAGGAATACCCTAACTACATGCTCATCAATTTTATTTTATTTTTTTTAAGTGCTTGGCTAAGTTTCTGGAATGGAAGCAGCCTAGATAGGAAAATCATTACAGATACTTGTGCAAACCCCATTCAATTTCAGGGAAGTACTTTCCATTGATTCTAATGATCTTTACATCAAAGTCTTAAAATTGATTTGTTGTTTGTTTTGGGTTTTTTTTTTTTTTTTTAATGCTGTAGCACTCCTCATTCACAAGCCACTCATGTCTTCCCAATAGCCAGCTAAAACTAAGCTACATTGATTAGGAAGTTTCCATGTTCAAGCTAAGCACAGAATAATGGGTGTGGCAATAGGGACAAGTAGTCAGTAACAAAGGAGAAATAACAAGTAAGTACACTTAATTTGAAATGTCCGGTGACAAGGGCCATTTTACTGCATTGTTGCCGTTCAGCTAGAGGATCATCTGATACATACCACCATGTCAGCAGGGGAAAAGTGCTCAGCTAATGATATTCTGATTAGTTTTAGGCTACCTTCATTGCTCAGTAATAGTCTGAGCAAATAAGCAGAGAATGAAAGCCTCTGTGGAAGGCACTAGTCAACTAAGACAGTACTAGAGAGTGGTGAAATCTACAGGGATCTTCCCCAAGGGCTTTTGATTAGTCAAGTGGTATTTCTCACCTTACAGGGGATTTTAAAACTTTCCAATATAGAAGTGAATAGAAAACGCCTACCTATAATTATGCTGGATTTTTTTCTTTTTTTTCTTTTTTTTTTTTTTTTTCTTTAGAACAGCAAAAAAAGCTTCCTATTGTGGGAAGATGGCATTTCAATGAGCATGAGAATTAGACATCACACCCACAAAAAACAGTGGCTCCTTTAAATTCAGGTTTCCATTTACCTAGTGCATCTGAAAATACTGACACATGATAATGCCACTTCTGTTTACACTGTGTACGTAGTAACTTGCTCCACAAAGTTTCCTATCAAAAGTAATTTAGTGTCTTGCATATAAGAAACAGATGCTGGAGGTAAATGCCTCAATCATCAAATCTAGTACTAGACAATGACAAAGGTCTGGTCAATAAATGTTTCATTCAGCTGGGTCTGAAGAACAGCTGCTTTTTATCCTGCTCTGTAGAAACTATTTCTCAACACTCCATGGGAAACTTACTAAAACAATACAGAACAAGATCACAGCTTTCACAAACAATGTGTGAGATTCCTGAAATAATAGAGAACTTGTCATATAGAGTTCACAAATGATCCTAGGAGAAGACTTGTCCTCATATTACAGTTGAAAATTAACAGTGACACTAGTAGAAATCCCTGCCAGCTTCACCTGAGGGGGGAAAATTCAGCTTGACCTCAAAACTGAAGATAAACTTAATATAAACAAGTGAGCAAGACTAAGATATTTTTCCATGTGGTGAGCATGGAAAAGAATCTGGTTCCATGTAATGAAAAAAAGTTTTAATTGATACAATCCAAAATCAACAGTACAAATACATACAAATTAAACTATAGTTGTGCAAATGGGTTGATCATTTCAACTAAAACAAACTGTACTCACAGACATGCAGGAATATATTGTTCTATTTTAAGTGTACCATAAACTGCTAAGGGGAAAAGCTTCCTGTGCAAACAGGAAATAAACAGGTGACGGCCATATAGGCAATATTGTAAGTAACCTCCCCAACTCCATGATATTATACATCTCTTTGTTAATTTTCAAATACCATTTTTTAACTAAATATCTTGCATTGAGTCTGTAAATGGACAGGGCCAATGCAGCAGCAGTAAGGGAAAAACTTGTCTCCTGTTGGTTTCATAGCAGGCATTTTATAAATATGTTATTTTCTGACTTTCCTCCCATCCTGCTCAGCTGTACTTCCTCAGACTGTCACCTTCACCCAAGCCAGCCCTGGACTTTAGTGTCTCACTGTCTCTTTCAACGAACCTTTGGAGTGATCTTATGAGCTGACTGGCCAAGAAGAAATGGATTCTACTTCACATTGAGTCAGTTCAAGGTAAAATCAATATAAGTGAATGGGAAATATTGATATTTCTGAGAGAGTCTTCAGGCCCAACTCTAACTTTCACATGGTAACTACAGTTTTGATTTCAGAAAACAAGCTCTTTAGTATTTCCCCATTGTTCATCAAAAGGATTAAAATCTGTGCTGTTAGCTTTTTTACCCAGCAACACATGAGCCTCTGCATTGGGTTCATAAGACTCACAAGTTATTGGCGTGCTAGGCAAGCATAAAAGTTGCCAGGTTTCTTCGTGGTGTACTTCTTGTTCTACTTTTTCCAGGTCCTTCTCCATTTTTAGTCATACCTCTGAGCCAAAGATTTTATGCAAAAAATATCAGGGCAAGTCTTCTGCTATCCAGCAAAGATTTTGTCTAATCCTTACACAGAGATCTGCACTCCACGTATACTTCTTTGTATACAGCCTCCTCTCATATCCAGAATCCTATTGAATCCACCCTTCCCTGAGAAAACATGACTACTAAGAGGTCAAAGTGTTGCATAAGAGTCACTTTCTCCTGGAAATGCCACAGTGATCTCTTTTTTGTTTTAATTATTCTTGTACTGGCAATAAACTGAATGCAGCCACACTGAAACACTGGTACTAAACTTTATATATTTCATAACTGCATGTGTTTAAAAACAGCACCCAATAATACGACTTAAATTTTTACCTATTGTACAATTCAAAAGTTTTCATCCAGTGCTTGATGACATATTTTTTGCTTTGTTCCATCAGCTGGGAGTAATCTCATTCCCAGAATTTTTTAGTCAGAAGTCTCACCCATTTGACTCCTCTCCAAAATTTCTCAGGTCATATGATAAAACTTTCCCATTCCATACAGTGCCACTTTCTATGACAAGATTAATTTATTTGCCTATGTTGAAGCAACCATAGATTTTAAGGCCTTAAGCTACTGTTAAAGACTCCTGGAAAACTCTGCTTTATCTCTTTCTTTAAAACTCTGCAATGTTATTCTTCAAGGACTGATAAAAAGGCCTATACTTTTGTGTAATCGTGATTTAATACACTCCGGTACACTCATTGCTCAATAAGGTAAGAGGGGGTTGAGGTCCATTCAGTTGCTGTGACCCTTCCTGCAGGTGAAGTTCTCCCTGTCTACTGTGACAATCAAATACAGAGCTTAATAAATAGGAATTTTCTTTGTTTAAATCCCACTGTTTCCTCTTGGAAATACCTTTTCCAGAGTGGACAGATGTTCAATATTACCTCTGCCTCTTCTGGGAATGTTGTCAATTTTCTCTACCACAGTGCTGAAAGATAACCTTCAACAGACTTTCCATTGTTCCCTAGGAATTTCCAGGTGGTGACAACATTTCGTATGGCAAGCCTTTACATTTCAGGTAGGCTTTTCAGGTTTTAGAAAGGTAAATGTCTTCCTACAGTCTCACATGCTGATGAGGCTTACACCTTGCTTCTCTTAATTTTGACCCTACACTGGAAGATGAAATTAATCATAGGTACCACAGATGTTTTTGTCTGATTTAACCAAAGGCAGTAAAAACACAGCTTATTCAGGAAATTGCATAGGTGACATAATACCCTCAACTCTCGATCATTATTCAGAGAACACAAAGAACTGCTCCCACTCTCAGGAATTTGGTCGAACCTTAACCTGGATGCAAACTGTTACCCTTGTTCCTCCTAAGTAATTTCTCTTTAAAGATAGTGGGTATATCCAAGATCTTTCCAGAAGGTTGGCTTTTCACTAGGGTATAATCTAAAAAATTATTTTCTAATTCCAGCAACCCTTTGTTTATGCACTCAAATCAGAGGCATTTTTTGTTGAATTTTGTGAGAACACAGAGAGCATGAAAGCACAGCAAAGAGAGGCACCCAACAGGCACAGCAGTTGGCACAGCAGCCTCTGGATTCTGCTTTGGGAGTTTCTGGATCTTCTGGTCACAGACTACAGGATCACTGGAGAACTTCTGGGAACTCTAAGAAACTTCAGAGTGCCTCCTGCTGGGTGAGGACAAGGTAAGGGGAGCCACAATGATGTAAACAAGAGGAAGCTCTAGCACTTTCTAACAAGCTTGCTCAGCTGCCCATTGACTCAGGGTACCTGGAGCCGTTTTTGTAGCTATCCCATGATTTGGGAGGATCAAGGACTCTTTCAGCTGGTGCTAGGGAGAGGTGCATATAAGAGCCAGGCCTAGAGCACAGCAGTTTGTGCAGAACACTAGGAAATATATATATATATTAGACTATCTATAAAAGAGCTGATTTACTTCCCTTTTTTGGGGTGTTTTTGGGATGGAACCCCAAAACCAAGAGTCACCTCCTGGATTTGTGATGGAACTTGACAACTACCCTTGCTTTTCCAGGCTATGGCAGTTATAATGCTGGATGATCAAGAGTTTACAAACAAACACAAAATATGTTCCTCTGCTTCTAAGGTACCTTTCCTGAGCTTGCGTGCTTACAGGTGGCTTTGAATTCTCCAGGTTTGTTCTAGGCAAATCTAAGTTATTCATTGCTACTCCCACTAGGATTGTTAATTCTGTTGCTTTGGGGCAGATTAAATTGCTGCCAGGAATAATCTTTAAATGCCTCTATCATGACACCACAAGGTAATCTATCCTCCACTTTCAAACATCTATATGCCAATAGTCTGACTAGTCATCTCATCTGTAGCAAAAGAATCCTAATCTAGTCCTGCAATATATTGCCACCAAACCTGATCATCTTCATCAGATGTTCATATGTGTCAATCCTCTCAGCCTTCTTTGTACTTACAGTTTTCCAGTCATCATCAATTTATAAAAAATAATATGAAGGAATGGTTCATTTAGTGTCTTCCTTCCCTTTGACAGCTTTATAAAAGAATCCTAAACATTCCTTCATATTATTCGACCAGTTTTAGCTACAATACAGTGAACAAATTTACTGTATGGTTATCTTTGTAATGTTTTTGCACCTCCCCTTCTACAAAAGAATATCTTTTAGAAATAGCTGCATTTGGAAAAGTAAAGGTGACATGCTGTACAGACTCACAAAATGCTTTTTCTTAAAGGCTGGGCCTTCTCCCCCATTTTTCTGCTTTAGGTTAAAATAAAACCATTAATGTTGAAAGCACATGGCTTTTTGGGCTCAGCCATTTGATCACAGTAATTGCATTTTCCTTCCCAAAATTCCCATTTCAGATGCAAAAGGAAATTCTACCTTTTCTTTTTTTGTTGTTGTTCTAAATATCAGCTCTTTACAAACCTTATCCCACAACCAGCTGTGTTTCATTTCTAGAATAACTCATAAACTTACAATGCTAGCTGGTACGATTGTTGGGTCCTCTGGGAAGAACACTGATAATGCTGTATAAACCATTATCAGATTAGTGTTTCCCAGCGACACAACTGCTTTTCCTCCATCCTCCTTAGATGTGAAATTTATGCAGCAGATGAGATAATGCTCTTTGGCATATCTTATAGTGCCATATACATGTTACAATTTCATAGCATTAAATATAAAGCTAAGACTACTTACTTCCTTAGGACTGTATCTCCTGACTAATCGTTATAGACATTTGTGTGTTTTGGTGGTGGTTTGGGTTTTTTTTGGTGTTTTTTTTTTTCTTTTAATAAGAGATATAAAGAGAAGGAAATAAGTCATAACTTACTCTGTGTAGTTTACTTTTTAGCTCTGTGACACCTGCCCCTGCATGAGACTTCTATTCAGCTGAGTTATTTACAGAATCAAAATTTTTCATCCTTTTTTATCTTCACAGGTCAAGTCTTTCATTCTCTATTGATGCTTAGCCATCAACAGATTTTCAATACCGAATAAAACAGTATTAAACTATACATGCTTCAAAAATACCTGTCTGTCTTTTCATAAAGGCGTACTTCCAATTTACACGCAGTGCACAGAAACAGGTGCTGTGCTTCTGATCTTCACAGGCTTTACCTGACTTCAGAACCCAAGCCTCGGAAAGGCCATGCAGGAAAGCACGAGGGTATTCTAAAACCCCACCAGAAGAAGCAGGCTGTCTGGAGTAATCTTTTTCCTTACAGTTCAAGGTGTCAGAAAATATTTGCTAAACACTTGCATGTATGCCACTGCTTCAGAGAATGATGTTCTTCATAAGGAAGTCCCTATACATTGAAGGATACTGTTAAATGCCTTCCAAGACAGCTGTCATTAATGTACTATTCAGAACACATGCACACAGAGATTTGTTCAATAAACTACATTTATGACACAGCTTCAGCTATCTCACTTTCATGCTGCTCAGTAATCCATCAATCCTGGGATTACTCATAATACCCATAATATTCCAAACTTTAGAGTGCTGCCAATGACTACTGATTTAAAAATAAAAATTACCAGAATGTTTCCTCTGTTCATCACAAATGAGGACTTTCCCTATAAGCTGGCCAAAGATGGGCACTAATCAGCATTGGAGCCATGACAAGTTTAAATGTCACTATTTCACAAGACAGTCAGGCTATGAATGAATGGTATCTGCCAAGAGATAACAGTGATTCTCATCTTCCATCAATACATAGAACCTGTTTCTAGATCTGAAACAAGCTGAAAAATCGCAAGCTAGTTGCTCTCTCTCATGTATTTTATGTACATGTTATAACACATTTTTAAATCCTAATTCTTCTTTATCTTTCTGTTTTTTCCTGCTACCTCAAATGTAAGACTACTGTAGCAAGGGAAAATAATTTTAAGAATAAGTAAGAAAAAGCAGCCTCACTAAACTTTGTAATGCTCCCTAAACAGCTATCAAGATTTAATCTGCAAACTCTCTTCTATACATAAAGCAGAATGCACAAGTGAGTACAAGTAATTACATGTTATTTTTGTCATATAACGCCGAAAACTGAATACTGATAGCCCAACTTGTACCCATAGATCTCTGACATTACACAAAAAGTCTGTAAGAGCTTGTGGCAGTAGAATTACAACCACATGAATGGTAGTCTTCCAGAGAAAACACTGGTTTGGTCCTCAGTTCTTCAAGCTAGCATCTGATGGAGATATATACAATTATTTTGATTCTCAAAGGTATTATTTAAAACATAGATACCTAGTTCAGTGTATAAATCTGGATGAGGTTAAGTATTCTTCAACACAGAATAAATCAGAGCCTATATGAGAAAACGGTTATTGTATTATTATTGTAAATTTTTGGCCATTTGTTATTATTTTTGTAAATTTTCAAGGGAAATGGGTTTCAGTGTAGAATAAGCATATGTTACTATGAAAAACTCTTTAATACTGCTATGGAGATCCACAAAGACAGCAATCATCTTGAGCAAACAAATACTGCTAAGTAGTAGGAGGTGCAAACTGGACATTTCATTTTTCGGCATTTTGTTTCCCTACAAAAAATTTGAAATTTACAGCAGAAATCTGTAAAAGTAGGAAGCTACATTTGCTGTAGTTATTGGATTGTGGCAAGTCCTGGGATTTCTGCAAAAGATCTTATTTTAGAGGACCATAGGTAATTGTTGCTACAAGAAAAAATAGAATGAGAACCTTCATGCTGCAGTGACTGATGAGCAAGAGCATGGTGCACATGTGTCTGTGAGTAGAATGAACAGAAACCACTTTCTGCTTTGTTCCCTTTATTCTTCATTATGCTTGAGATTTATGAGACTTAATGTAACTTTTGAGGTCCTGTTGCTGTGAGAAGTAGGAGATTAGACTTTGTTGTACTATGGAGAAACAGAAAAAAGAAAACTCATAACAAATTAGAATGGCCTAGCAGTGCCTTGAAGGTTGGAATAGTGCCCTAGTTGATGCTGTCAAACAAAATACAAGATGTATGCACAGAAGTTCTGCATATAGTAAAAGAAATGCTCCACCTTCCTTGTTCTTTTGCTGTGTTGCAACGTCTAATGGTGGACTAGAAATAGGACAACGCGTGCTTCATGTTCCCAGCATGTTTAATGGTACAGCTACTCCCGAGTCCAAACTTGCCTGGAATTCCAAAGTAGGATACTGCCAGACATAGTTTAGGGTCAGTCCCATTACTGTTACAGTTTCCTCAGAATGAAAGTAGAATAAAAAGTTGGCTCCTGGATGGCAAATCACGTTTAAACCCATGATAGACGCTACACGTAAACTAGGCACTTTTTAATCCTCTCCTCATTTTCAAAGAAACCTCTAGCTATATAAATTCTTTAAAGTCAATACAATAGATGAAATTATAACAGATTACTTTTTTTATCCATTAACAGAATTGTGGTAATTATAACACTTAATTCTTATCCCCCTCCTGAATATACCTGAAATGTGGTATAA
Source organism: Falco punctatus (assembly GCF_963210335.1). NCBI lineage: Eukaryota > Metazoa > Chordata > Aves > Falconiformes > Falconidae > Falco > Falco punctatus. Next base: position 72,231,006 of record NC_137580.1, read on the forward strand.
TTATATGGACCTAAATCACACTACTCAATGTTGCAACACTTGGTCAGAACACAGGTAAGTAGGGCTCATTTTGGAATAGTCAGTGTTTGGGTGTGGCGTATGAAGGCACAGACCCCAGGGGAGATCCCCCATTGCATACATAAGTGCTGGTTATATATAATCGCTTATCCACCCAAGTTCTGCCCTGGAATATGCCTACATGCAGCAAAGTATCTTTGCAGCTAATTCACACTCCACACAGCTGTTTGCTTCCTCCATGATCATCTGAGGAGATGTCTTCTTCCCTGATACTTAAGGTGTTGGGAGGCTTTAGGCATGCCCCTCATTGCAGACAAGTGTGCACAAGACTAATTTGCAGGTGAGTTCAGAAAGACAGATTTAGTGTTAGTTGTTTCCTCACTATGTTTTAAGGCATATTCACTCTGCAACCTAGCACCCAGACAATGAACAAAGCCTTTTCTCAGAAAGGGCCCTTGTATTTGAGGTTTCATTTGTCAGAGACAAATAAACAGTAAGTATTATTACTATAAGCATAAGCTAACAATCAGAGCTCCCATCCAGTCTGTTAAACTTTATTTAGTTATGCATGGAACTTGCATTTCATTTCAGGCATACAGGACTGTATTACTGGCAACCTCTGACTTAAGCACAGATTTTCTAAAGAAAACAAAATAAAAAGCTTTGCCACCAGCCTACCCTTTGTGCTTGGATGAAGACAGCATTGAAGCATCTGTGTTTCCAGGGATTGTTCTAAACTGGCCATTTGGGCCAGTTTTCTATTCGCCTGGTGACACTAGAGCAGCTCAAAGCAGTCAGATGCATGACTGGGATCTAAGCCTCCAAGTAATGAATCTTCCTTGGTCTGTGAGAGCCAATTTTCTTGGACAATTTCCTCTGGTATTATTCCTTTCTTCCTTTTCAGTTTGTTTTAATAGTGCCAAAGCGATGATCTCAATATATTATAAGACCTTCATGTAACAGTTTCAGAATCATGAAGAATAGTTGAATGACTAGCAGTGGAGCCAAGTATGTCTTGTCTGCTGCTAAATCAACATTTCAGGAATATTTCCCCCCCTGGTGCTAAATGTTGAAACTATTCAAGCACTTCACATATGGCAGTGTTGCCTTAAATCCTCCCTTCTGTTTAGTCAGCTTCCATGTGTACCACTAGACCCCTGCTCATACACTATCAACCATACGGGGAAGAATCCCTTAAAATCTCCTGTTTCTTGGTTCTATTCATGTGATTCTACAGCTTCTTTCCTGTATTGTAGTTGCCATTCTGATAAAAGGGAATCTGTTGTTCTTTGTAGCAGCATAAATCAGGAATAGGTTCTTTGATTTGAGTGAAGTGATTCTTCGCACCTATGTGTGTGTATGTGAAAAAAAAATACTCTCATGTTACAGCAGTCCTTCAGTGTCTCTACAAAGATCAGGAAACACTGGCATTCAGTAAAAGGATAAACAAGCAAACCAACCACATCTGAGTGCTGCACCTCTGCTGTGAAGGATTTGGCCCTGCACTAACTGATTGGCAAAAAGGATTCTTAGAAATTATAGACAAATGACAGACTCTTGAAAGTCTATTATCTTTCACAGTGGCAAGTAAATTCAACAGAAGAAAAAAGTAAGATAGGGAAAAAAGTGTTAGCCAAGTATTAATGGGATAAAAAGAGAAGATGCAACTACCATACAAAGGTGAAAAAAATTTGCAGCAATACACACTTGCTCTACATAAGTACAAATGACCAAATAACGTTCTTGTCACAGAACAGGCAAGCATACTTATATATAAGCTGAATGTCTGCATATTGTGATGTAGCATTGGGGGAAAAAAAATAAAATAATTCTTTTAGTTAGGTTTAAGCTAAAGAAAAGAGAGTAGGAATTATTATGAACTTGACATGAAGAAGCAATTCACCATTTTAAGAATTCTTCTCCCTTCTTCTCATCCCCAGTACCTCTCTTCATGCATTCAACATTTCTCACGCACTAGGGTAATGCCATTCTTTGGTGAGAGCATGTTCAGTCTTGGTCCAGTCATTTTATTTAACTCATATATGTAACTCTTATCATGTCAAGACTTCCAGGTTCTTCACTTGAGCACCCCTGTCACTGTGGGTGAGGAAGGAAATAAATAGGAGGGGAGAGGACATGCAGGCACTCTGCAATTTCTCCAGTTGTTAATGGAAAACCCAAGGTGCCCCACTTCAAAGTGGACTGTAGCTCCGACTTTGCACCAGAAGGGTGTATGCACTGAAAACAAAAGCAGATAGATTTCCTGTCTGCCTGAAGTGGTGACAGGTTTTAAAGGCAATGTGCATCTGACTGGATTCTCAGGTCTTCCAGGTTCTTGCTAAAAGAGTCCGAAATTTCAAAGTCCTAGCCTGTGCATTCATGTCAAAATCTGCAAGGCAACTTCGTCTTACAAACCCATAAAAATGAGTCTTTCAGGCTTGTGGGACAGCTGTCTATTTGGATTGCCTGCATGTTGCACTCTGCTGAAACCAGCTACAAAATCAGGGAGCTCATGGGTCAGCTGGTCATAGAAACCAGACACAAGGAAATGTCTCTGCTCTGCGTTAAGGCATATGGTGGCCATAATCTTTGCACATCTCTCCCCTCTATTCAGTGGTGAACAGCCATGAACCTAACAAAAGTCAGAATGATTTCACTTGATAGCTTCTGGAGTCCCAAGACAGTACATGCTGTCCATCTGTTGTTCTTTAAATCAATCATCTTTCCCACCCTCCCCCAGTGTATCTACTCTGAATATTAAAAAAAATAATAAATATTGTGTCTTTAGAATCTGCCACCTATTATGTTGTGCCACTTGTGTGTTGGTGTTTCATTTTATTTTTGTTTTCTTAACATTTCAGCAAAAACAAAATACTGTATCATCTTAGTAGATATATTTCCTCCTACAGCAGTGCTCTGGTAATTTATAGAACAGCAAAAAAGACACTCTCAAGAGGTTTTATGGAGCAGATCTTCAGCTGATGCAACGTGGCTTAGCCCTGTGGGCTTCAATGAAGTAAGATCAATTTACACCAATGGATGGTCTGGCCCTGCTGTAGCTATTCCATCTTTGAAATAATGCAGCAAGAATCTGAGAGCTCTCAGGAGAATCAGCAGCATCGAGGTAACAAAGGAAACCCCACATAATCAGTCTATGGGAGGCCACAACTGTGCTAAAGAAAGTCTGAAGGAATCCCCTTATTTTGGGGTTTCCATGCTATATTCAGCAAGCAGGGCTGCAAAACTGGAAAAAAAATTCAGTCATGGCTTTCTTAGTTTTAGTACATGCCCAACATGGCTGATGTCAACAAATGATTCTAAAGGTTCTGTTAGTTCATAGTAGAGGTACTGGCTGATGATGATACGCCTTTTATTCCAAGATTCAATATATGTATCTCCCTTAACAAACCCAGCACTCAGTGCTTACAAGCCTCACTGACCAGGACAATGGAAGAGTTGCACACTTTCCATGTCAGTTGAAATAACAAAGACAAAGACTTTGTGAGGTTTTTTATCCTCCCTTACTTCCTTGACTTTTTAAATTACTTTGCAATCTCGATATGCTGTGCTGGTGAGCTACTCAGTGAGTGCAGAAATGGTGATTTTCCATTGAGTATTACAATTAACAGGCCTACCAGCTTATTGATTCATTAATTCAAAATGAACACTTTCATTCTTTTTTTTTTTTTCTTTTTGGCTGCACATGGTTCATTTCAAACATATTTCCCTCTGCTTTCAGCAACATAAGCAAATTAACACCAAAGAGATTCAGAATCTATGAAAATGCATCCTTTGAGCATCTGTTAAGTAGATTTTTGTTATGCCATATAAATGAGGATCAGACCTAGGCCAGGTCAAGCACTGTGAAGGACATGCTAAACATATCAATTTGCAGCAATCACTAATCTCTGTTGTCTGCATTTTTAAGACACAAAGTAATAGCTTATTCATCAACCCAACATGCAGAATTATTTGTAGAATTAACATTTATAATGGAAAAAGGAGGAAGTCTCCAGGTTTTTTTTTATGTTTCAGTTTCTTTCTCTCATCTCAAAGTCTATAGAGGTTTTGCCATTTGCAATTTGCTATGGAAAAGAACGGTGTCAGTAGCATTTGGAAAATACAGCAGGAGTATTCTAAGTACACCCATTAAGAGACACAAGCCTGGAAATCTTTCAAAAAACCAGAAGTTCCTGCTTATCTACGTTAGCCTTTCCTTTCTTGCCTCAGAAGGGATGAAGGGGATCAGAATAGATTAGGACAGCTAGATAGACAGACAGACCGACCAAGCAACAAACTATCTCTGGTTCCCTTCTGTTGAACAGCTGGCAATCTGCTGTTGTCAGGAGTGTATTTAATGTACAGCAGTGAAACAACACAATTCATTACAGGGACAACATACATAAGTGGAGAAAGCAAAAATCTTGGCTTCACTGACATTGTCACTCTCACAGCTTACCCAGTTAACGGCTTTTGTTACTCATACTAGGTAGGCAAAGAACAAAGAGCTTTGCAGAGTAATTTTAAAAAGAAAGATGCTTTTCTACAGGACTTCATAAAATGCTGAGCCATTTCTAAAGCCCTTATGCATCAGTCTCATATCTAAATTGGGAGCACTGGCACTGCTAAAGATTAACAAATTAAATTTGTTTCATTACATTAGGACTAACGGTATGTTTTATGGCACAGACTGTTGTTCCCTAGGATTCTGGGCAAGATAAAGAAATTCCTTTTTTTTCCTTCTAATGGTAAGGTGGATTTCCAGCAAGGGGCAATGTGTAGTGCCAAGAAAAGAAAAGGGGTGAAAAGAACTGAGTCTCTCAAGGACCAGTCTTCGACCTGATATCATTTAGTGCTCCAATTATCATCTCAGTCTAAGAAGAAAACCTGTGGTAATTAAATGTCTTGGTGATAAGAGGGGATAAAGAGAACATACACAACATAAAAAACAAACCAACATTGAAAAGGTAACCTAAATGTAAGGAACAGGAATGACAAGCAGGAAGAGTTGCATGACCTTAAGAAATGGATTAATGGAAGCCGCAGTAGTACATTAAGGGACAAAAATCTTATTCTGTTACTTTGGATCTCATTATAGGAAAGCATCTGCAGAAGAATGCGAGAATTACAGCTGTTGCAGGCAGTCAAGAGCTACCAAAGTGAGTAAGCATAAGAAAGCGATCTACCTGTATCAAGCAAGATCCTCTGTAGAAAGCACACCTGAAGCTTCACCCTGTGAAGAACTTGGGTGTCTAACATTGTGCAAGACCACTTCAGTGAACAAATGGAAGAGAAAACATGAACTAAATAAAGCTTGCTATTTTAAGTTTATGCTGGAGAATGTATAGGTTTATTATGTACAAACACAACAGGAAGATGAAAAAATGACTACTTAAGTTAAAGGCAAATACTGGAACAAGGATTTATACATTATCATAACTTAATAAAGCAGTAGGAACATTAAGACGTAGGAATTTAATTCAGTACTTCAACCTCTTAAGTTTTCATGAAAAGTTTAAGATCACAGCAAGTAGCTACTATTGTTTGCATGCAAAAAATAGGATATTCAAAGGTCACTGTAATTATATTATGACTGAAAATGAAAAAAAAAAAAAAAAAAGGAAATGTATTCTATCTGCATGTAGAAGTTTGGAAAAAATCCACAAACAAGTTTTCATTTAAAACACAGAAAGTCCCTTATTTCCCTTCATGCCAAGAAAGAACTATATTGTAATCAGTACACCAGATTTCCAAACTTTAAATCATCTTTTCAGTGTTTTCTATAATCAAGTCTAGAGACCAGTGTAAAGCTCAGATTGCATAAGATTCTGCAGTGAACAGTAAGAAACTGTATGGTGAAACAAGAAGAGTGCTTCATTTAACTGAAATCAATGAAAGCCTCTGGGGAAAAGTATTTTCATTTACACCTTTACTCAGGGATCCTTAGTGACTCAAACTTTGGGTCAGACCCTATGATTGCAACTGCTTTAAGTAAAACTGTTAAGAGGAATGTTATTCACAGAATCATAGAAAGGTCAGGGTTGGAAAAGCCCTCTGGAGATCATCTAGTCCAACCCTCTGCTAAAGCAGGTTCACCTGGAGTAGGTCGCACAGGATTGCATCCAGGTTGGGTTTTAGTATGTCCAGAGGAGAAGACTCCACAACCTCTCTGGGCAGCCTGTCCCAGTGCTCTGTCACTCTCAAAGTGAAGACACTTTTCCTCACACTCAGATGGAAACTCCTGTATTTCAGTTGGTGCCTGTCATCTCTTGTCCTGTCACTGGGCACCACTGAAAAGAGCCTGGCCCCATCCTCTTGGCACTCACCCTTAAGATACTTGTATACATTGATAAGATCCCCCCTCAGTCTTCTCTTCTCCAGGCTAAACAAGGATGCTCCTGTCCCCTGATCATCTTCATAACTCTTCACTGGAACCCTCTCTGGTAGTTCCCTCTCTCTTGCACTGGGAGCCCAGAACTGGACCCAGCACTCCAGGTGCAGCCTCACCAGGGCAGAGTAGAGGGGGAGGACAACCTCCCTCGAACTGCTGGCCATGCTCCTCCTAATGCATCCCAGGGGGATCCCACTGGCCTTCTTGGCCACCAGGGCACACTCCTGGCTCATGGTCAGCTTGCTGTCCACCAGGGCTCCCAGGACCTTCTCTGCAGAGCTGCCCTCCGGCAGGTCAACCCCAGCCTGTACTGGTGCAGGGGGTTGCTCCTCCCCAGGTGCAGGACCCTACACTTGCCCTTATTGAACTTCATGAGGCTCCCCTCCACCCAGCTCTCTGGCCTGTCCAGGTCTCACTGAGTGGCAGGGCAGCCCTCTGGTGTGTCACCACTGCTCCCAGTTTTGTATCATCAGCAAACTGCTGAGGGTGCACTCAGTCCCCTCATCCAGGTCATTGATGAACAAGTTGAACAGGACTGGACCCAGCACTGACCCCAGGGGCACACCAGTAGCTACAGGTCTCCAGCCAGAATCTGCACCACTGATCACAACCTCTGAGCTCTGCCATTCAGCCAGTTCTCGATCCACCTCACTGTCCGCTCCTCTAACCCACAATCCCTTGGCTTACCTATGAGGATATTACAGGAGACAGTGTCAAAGCCTTGCTGAGGTCAAGGTAGTCACTGCTCTCCCCTCATCTACCCAGCCAGTCATTCCATCACAGAAGAATATTAGGTTGGTCAGGCATTATTTCCCCTGGTTGAATCCATGTTGATTGTTCCTGATAAGCTTCTTTTCTTCCACAGACTTCGAGATGTAGATCACTTTTCCAGGGACGGAGGTGAGGCTCATTGGCCTGTAGTTTCCTGGGTCCTCCTTCTTGCCTTTTTGAAGACTGGAGTGACACTGGCTTTCCTACAGTCCTCAGGCTCCTCTCCTGTTCTCTGTGACCTTTCAAAGATGATGGGGAATTGCTGTGATGGAGAGACGGGCCGCAGCTTGATGCAAGAAAATGTTGATTTATTGTATAGAAACACGGGTATATATACTTTCAGAAATCGCGCGTTTTAAACAGATTGGTTCTTTTGAGCTAAGCATTGCATACTAGGCAATCCCCGATTGGTGGTTAGCTACCATCAATCAACAGCAAGGTGTTATCTTTCCTTGGTGCCATCCGTCCCCCACTCCCCTATGCTCTCTCGGCATGACGCACCATGTTAATTGTTGTGTCTATACACACTGGAGCACATTCCTCTCAGCTAACTGATTGCCATGCATGGTCCTAGTTTCCAGCCTGCTCCTGCAGGGAATGGTTTGGCAATAACATCTACCAGCTGCCTCAGCACTCAGGGGTGCATCCCATCGGGGCCCACGGATTTGTGGGTGTCAAATTTGCTTAAGTGATTTATAATGAAATCCTCCTCAACCAAAGGAAAGTATCCCTATCTCCAAACTTCTTTTCTTGCCTCCAGGGTCTGGGAAATCTGAGGCCTGGCCTCGGCAGTCAAGACTGAGGCAAAGAAGGCATTCAGTAAGTCTGCCTTCTCTGTATCCTTTGTCAGCTGGGCACCCATCTCATCCAGCAGCAGGCCCACATTTTCCCTAGTCATCCTTTTCTTACTAATGTACTTGAAGAAACCCTTCTTCTTGTCCTTGACTTTCCTCACCAGATTTAATCCCAACCAGATCTTTGCCTTCCTCATTGCCTCCCTGCATGTTCTGACAATATTCATATATTGCTCCCAAGTGGCCTGTCCCTTTTTCCACATCTCGTAAACTTCCTTCTGTTTGAATTTTGCCAGAAACATCTTGCTTAACCATGCAGTCCTCCTGCCCCCTTTGCTTCTTTCTTACTCATAGGGATACTCTTATCTTGAGGAGTATCCCTTGATCCCTTGATCACTTGGAGGAAGTGATGATTGAATATTAGGCAACTCTCTGGGACTCTTCTACCTTCTAGAGCCCTAACCCATGGGATTCCTCCAAGTAAGTCCTTGAAGAGGTAAAAGTGAGCTCTCCTGAAGTCCAGGGTTGCAATCCTACCCATTGCCCTGCTTCCTCCATGCAGGATCCCAAACTCCACCATCTCATGGTCAGTGCAGCCAAGGCTCTCATTACTGAGAGGATATTTGTTGTAATTAATTATTTTGTTTTACTTTTAAAAATAGATTTTTTAAATGTTGTTCAGGCAATAATACTTTATGATACATCTCAATTCCATTTTACTTAAATTATAAAAACACAAGGGTCAGTTTGTCATTGCAGAGCTGAAATAAGTTCCTTCTGAATCACTTAAATCATCATTTTCCAAGACATTGTCCTCAATTACCTAAATAGCTTGACAGGATATTTTTCTAAGGAAACATACATTCTGGTGAAAAGTTCACCAGAAAATGAAGAGTCCATCCAAACGAACAGCATCTTTACAAAAAATATTAAACTATGGTACTGAAAAGAACATATAGATTTGCTTGCAATTTCCACAACTAGAAAAAGAAGCTGTCTGAAGGTGCTGTGACTAATAAGTCACCAAATCAGCACTTCTTTTATGGCAGCTTTTGAGAGAGACCCAAATAAATCAGATTTGTCATAACTCTAAATACCATTTGAAATGTCAGCTGAGATTTCAATGTGTTTGTAAGCCTTGACTGCACTTCACAAGAAGCTTGTTGTTTTCAAAGATCAAGAAGCTATTTTCTGTAGGAGAAATTCTTCCATTTTTTCCAATCACCTTTATTCTATCCACATCAGATAAAGATGCTCATTCTGTTCAATCTGAATGTATTTTCTTCTTAATGAACACACTGCTGAATATGTAAAAGTTGTTCAGTCAGAAGCTGTTTTAAACAATGCTGACTTTTTACCTGTTCGGTTTTCAAAAAACATGGGTGACAGCACAGAGTAGTCATAATGTTTGTACTAGCAGGCAGCTCATTTACTTTCCATGTTTTAAAAATGCCCCTTTGCCTTAGAAAAGGTCTTTATTCTTCAAAAGCCCTCTGCTGAAATGTAAGTTGTCATTCATTTAAAGAAAGCAATAAGGAATGGGATGGAATCTCACAGCAGCTTCTTTATGGTGGGCTTTTTTTTCACTCATGAAAAACAAATGCTTGATCTGAAATAGATTAAAGTCTACTAGAAGAGCCATCTCTATTAATGAGTTGAAGGGAACTGGACCCATCCAGGTCCAAGAGCATAAACCACATTGGACTGGTTCAGAGCACGATAGCTGCATGTTACCTGACTTACCTGTACCACTACTCTTCTGAAATCATTCACCAACAGGAAAACCTGTCCACATCATTTGTGACCACCAGTCTTGAGATGTACACCACAGGAGTCAGGGACAGCTCTAAATTAATAAGCCACCAGTAACCAACAGGGGGAAGTCAGCATTGGTTATATATAATTTTCCATCCACTATACGAAGAAAGCATAGAGGAAGGGTGAAGAAAGATCTGACTTCAATTCACGTCATGAAGATCCCCCTCAGAGTTAGTCTGCCTTTGCGCAGCTATGCCAGATTTAGAATTATGTTACTTTCTCAGTACAAAGTAACTGAAGTTTGAGAATCTAAATGTGAAGTACTATCCAAGGTGGCACTTTATCTCTTCTCTGATGGTTGGGACAATTTAGGACATTACATTGTCCTAAATTAAATTCTTACTACTGTAAAGACATCCTGATCTCTTATTCAGGTATCATAGCCGTGTTTCACTGAGGATCACTACAGAACTGATTGGTTTTTTTCTCTACTTTCAATTCTATGCATACATATTTTGACAGTACACTCTTTCCAAGCCATTGATATATTTGTATTGTTTTTAGAAAAGCATTTTTACAAAGCCTTAGGAACAATCTAGTTTGTACAAGAGATAAGCCTATTACATAAAGTAATAAATTCCATCTTCACAAAACTCCCAAACAACTCCCAAAGAAACAAAGGTCACCATCACTGAAATTAAAAATTGCCAGTGTCCTCCTCACCCTTGGAGACCAGAAATATTTCCCAGAAAAAATTTCACCACGGCACAGGAATAAATGTTGCCGCCAAATAAATACCCACTCATGAAATAATTTTAAGATAACATTTTCAGATACATTTTCACAATAATATAAGCCTATGAATTTTTAAAAGAAGGCTTTATCCTTTATACTGAAAAAAGTGAGGAAAGAATTCTTATCTCCTTTTTTCCATGTCCTAGAGTCCTATAACAAAGGCAATATTAAAAGGGCTTATTCTCTGATATTCTTTGGAGAAAGGAATTATTCATTAACCAGTGTGTTAAATATTGTGACAGTGGAAATGATTCCCTGTTCTGGACTAAAACTCCACTGTGCATGGTGCAAACATTGAGCAAAGAGGATGCACAACCTATGCAGTGGCAGATACAGAGAAGGAAGGTGGCTGGGCAAAAATGTACTGTCAAAATGCTCTGCACTGATGAACAAGACCCTACATAATTACAGGAAGCATCTTGGGTAATTCAGGAACATTTAAACCTCTCTGCTTCTGCAGGCATTTAGCTGAAAAGGGTAAGAATTCCTGCATAAAGTGAGCATTGTACAATAGCAGGAATGGAAAAGAATCATTTACATAGCATAGTCATTTTCATAGTATTCTGTTTCACATTCCTCTTGTAAATGAATAATTATTTTACTTTTGTATTAATTCTGACAATCACAGAAATACATACATTGCTTTTGGATTTTTTATAAAGATTATATGCATGCACCAAAAAGCATCATACCTATATAAAAGAGTACAAAAGATTGCAAAAGAGGTATACACCAAGCATAAAATGCATACATGTCCTAGCTATCAGCACTGCATCCAACCATGAAACAGAGACCAGACCAGCCATTACATGGTTACAACTCTGAGAATGAAGAACTTTGGAAGTTCTGCCTAAATTTTAGGATAGCTCCCAGGCCCATGATAACTGCAGCCATCACATTTCAGGGTAGCTGATTTGGAACTTCCATACTCTTATGGCTGTGAAATGTTTTTTTTTAAAGCCACTAGGAGTCTAGGTGTGCTTTTCAAGAGGTGAAAGATGCTGTTATGGTGTAATTTCCCTATATAGGATTTAGCCCACCAGCTACATTGGCTGAATGTTTAGTGGAAGGAGGCGAGTTAAAGAATTTAGGGCAGCCAGGACTGGTTTCCATCATAATCCAAGTTCATCTTATTATTTGTTTCACACTAGCACAATACCAGTGATTTTTAGGAGGGTACTTATGACTTATGTTTGGGTAAGGACCTGAGTTAAAATCCAGTGAAGTCTGTGGAATCTTTAATTAAAGGAACATCTTTAATGCACGTGATAAAAGGCTATAAGTGATATCAGAAGAGCAGCCTTTTTTTATAAATAACATATTGATTCTTTTTCTAACAGTAAGTCAATAGGACAGGAAAGATATATTTTTTTCAGTAAAATTAATGCCTTTATGTTAACTGCTTAATAGTTTGGTATTTTCTTAGAGCATTTCTGTTGAGGGCATAAAACATTGGACTTCATGAGCAGTATGTCAAAGGCCATTTTTCACCCTAGATTACCAGGTTACTCTTTATTTCCATTAAGATGCATTCTCCTCAATCTATATAGATTGTATTTCCCTTTCTCTGCAATTCAAAAAGGATTTGTCAAAAAAAAAGAACAGGACAGAAGTATTTTACACTTCAAACCTTATCAATTTCTGAAAACGTTCTAAAAGCCTGAGTAGGAATTCAGCTTTGTAGATGTATTTCCTAAACACAATGAAAGTGTTGATGTTTCCTCAGAAACATCATAAACCTTCCTGGATCCACAAAGGCAGCATGATAAAGCAACAGGATAAAATGCTCTCAGTTCCATGTGTTCAAACACAGCCAACTATATCTTTAAGATAGGTAACTAAACTGTATTAAAAGCTTATTCAGTACCCTTTGACAGTAAGTACATTTTCTTTAAAGTATTGTTAAGGGTCTAGAAGTGAACTTCGGAAACCATAGCCAGGATGGACCTTTTGGATTACCAAGTCCTATTCCCTGCTGTTGTAAGGGCACCATGTCAAGTAATATTACTGTAACAAACTTCTCCAGTGCCATTTTAATTCCAGTTTTACCCCCATCTTCTGCTGAATAGTTGAGAGAATCTCAGAACTCTCACCCTGCCTTAAACCCAGGGACTAGCTGGTTCATATCTACCAAAAGTTGTGTGAACTGATGAGCTTATGAAGAGCCAGAATAACCTTTTGTTACTTTTCAGCCTCTCTTCCAGGTCCTCTGAAAGGTGCTTCAGTTCCTGAATTTCTTTGACCAGGTGTCAAGTACCCTCATACAAACTTTCCAGTAATTTATTTGTAAAGAAATAGAGTGCTTTAGCCAGGTTCAGTACATGCTGACTCATTCATTTGAAAGCCTGCCTCTTTCTTCTCCTATATAGTATCAAATTTTTATTCCAATAGGTCCATTTTCTGACTGACAGTTTTTTTGCAAAATTCTTATTTTTCTATTTTTCCTTGTCCTATACATTGAAAATACTTATCTCAACCATCTCTCCCTGCTTCTACATTTCTCACGGTAACAGAGCCGTACTTGCCTGTCTGCCTCTTACTACAATTGGAACAGACGTATTTACTTCTAGTTTCTTAAAGAGTTCTCCAACCTTGATTATCTAAGCTGAAACTGCTGCACTGCATGCCTGCACAAGTGTGCCCTACTTTTAATTTATTTATATTTTTTAAAAAAAGTCCTGGTATTGAGAGAGGTAATAGCTGGTAAATATACAACAAAAAGGAGTACAGAGGAATGGAGCCATAGGGATGCATAGAAAAGCCTGGAAAGATAAAGACACTTACCTTACCAAAAAAGGAAGGCCAGTCTAGTGGAGAGAGACAAGAAGAATATGGGGAGAAGCGAGCCAGACCTTTGGCTGGGCTGTTGAAATGAGAAAATGGGTGATTGAAGTAGCAGAAATGCTTAATGCACACCCTTCACAGAGCTTTGAATTAAACTCCAGAGACCTGCTGCTGTAATTTCAACAAAAGGCTATGAAGTCCACTAGAAACTATATAGATTCATGAGTAACTAGATATGGATTGGCACCTGAACAGATCTTGTCTGGCACCTCACACATTGCCGCCTTCATCTGATGGATCAGTGAAAGGATCTGACCTCTGTACAGTCATGACAAAAGCTGAAAGGGATACAAGCATGGAACCGATGCAAAGGGAGCAGAAATGGGATTGTGGTTGGACCAGTGAAGGAGCTGGAGGCTGTGATGCACAGGGTATGGGACTTGGATCTATATATAACATCAAATAATAATAATTAAAAAACAAACAAACAAAACAAACAAGAAAACTCTGAGTTATGAGCCTATAATTCCACCTCGCCAGGGTTCTGGTGGTATATAAAACACTGTGGTAGTTTATGTCACCTGACCCTGCAGTATAATCTGATATTTATCATTCACAGTTACCTGATGGTTTTCCACAAACAGCAATTTTGAAATAAGTTAGTAATGTCATTAATGAAAAATCCCAGCTATCATTATATCAAAAAGAAGACTGGACTTCCACTTTTAAAACAAAAAAAATATTATAATATATAATATTATAGCATAATATATAATATTATAGCACAGGAATACTATATTCCATTCATATTTCATGTTTTTCCCTCACCTAGGCAAAAGTTGGCCAATGTTGATTTTTTAGGTAAATTTATTATAAAAAAAAATAAAATGGGCTTCATTTCACTCATTAATGCAGGTAGTAACATAGTCTTCATATGATACATCTTATTCATTATAATAAAATATATAGTTGGTAGTGAAATTTCATAAAATAGATCTATATATAGGTATATAGGCTGTACCATCTCATTTTGGGGTTATAATATTGACCTACAGGTTTCTTTGTAGGTAAAGCCCTGTTCTAATCATAAAGAAGATACATACTAAGCAAGATAAAATTAATACTTACTTGCTTTGAAACCAGACATTAAGGACTCTAAAACAGCTTGAGAAGCTACGACTGTATAAGCATGTTGCAATACTGGAACATTACTAATAACATGACAAGAGACAATGCATGAGCATTTTGTACCACAGCTAAGCTTTTTATACATATAGACTAGTATGTAAAGAAAATATAACTGCAATGGGTTAAAGGGAAACCTGTAGCATACCTACACAAGAGGGTAGGGATAAATATGTGCAAGCAGTAAAATTTGCAAGGTAAGAACAAGATGTAGGACCGGCAGGAAAGATATATGGTAGAGCCAGAACAGAAGCTCTTTTTTTTCTTTTGAATGAGCAGTGAGGAGCATAAAACAACAATGAGTATTTAAAAATGGGGAAAGAAAGATTGCTCTTTAGCTTCAGCTCCCCTCAAAGAGGGCTGTAGCCTAGCCTCGGCCTCGGTGACTGAGACCAGAGCAGACCACAGCCACTAGCACTAATGACATAGCATCCGCTCCGTGGGGCTGTACATGCACAGCTAATGTGGGATATGATCATTAAGGACCATCTGTTAGAATACTTAGTGATAATGATTGATAATGAGTAAGAGCTAACCATTAGCACAAATCACTAATGAATGGCAGTCGAGCAAAAGCAAAAGGGTGCTTCGGAGTTTGAAACAGGCCTGATTCATCCATCTTCCAAACATGCTCACCACAGCGACCTCTCACTCCCTGACACAGATACACACCCCTGTTATTGGATGTCACTCAAAAAAATCCACCAAGTATTTTGATTAATCTGGTTTGAGCTTTCTTTAGGTAAATATATAAAAGGACATATTTTCCATCTTCCAACAACACAGTGACAGATAAGCACTGGAGTCAACTGCTGCAGGAGGGAAATGTATTTTCAGTTAACTGCAATAAGCACTGACACTGTATCCATAATGACAACTATTATTTCAAATTTTTTTTCCAGGCTCATGCTCAATGTTAACATTACAGTGAAAAAGTTCAGAAACAGACTCTCCAATTTTATAATCTAGTTCCAAATATGTAAATGCATACCCCAAATTCCTAAGTTGGTAGAAATGTAGAGTTACTAAAAAAAAAAATAATCAAATAATTTTAATCTACAATTTATATACCTCCCTTTTACCCATTAGAGCATAACAAAAACATATTACGTCAGATGATATATTTTCAGAGTGCTGTATCAACAGTTTCAAGATTTCATAGACTAGTGTGTAATAAAAAACCCCAGACATGTAGTGTGTTGAAAGCACATTACCTGAAGTTTTCTGAGCTTTATACTATCTTGCCACTGTATCCTTTATAAGAGTTGTGTAAAAGAACTGATGCAAAATCGAGTTCAGAAAGCATCCCAAACATGTCTGCTGTCCAGCAGAGTCCCACTGAGGTTCAGCAGCATACTTTGCTCATTACCATAATTACCAATAAAATTTTTGAACCATGAGTTTGGTTATATTGTTGAAGTGAATAATGGCTTGGAGGTTTTGTTTGCCTGTTTGTGCATTGTTTTTTAAACAAGTTCCCTCACCTACTGACCTTACAATTGGAGTGACAGGAAGCTCTTTGCAAAGACCACCAGTAGATGAGTAATTATGTGTGATCTAAAGCAATCAAAAAAACCAACTGCACAAGGTACTTCAGTATTTCTCTACTCAGAAAAATGATAGAGGATTTTTTTTTTGGTTGATTTTCTGTCTGTAATTGCCAGCAGAGAACAATCTTGTTGAAGGCCAGTGTTTATTTTCTATGAAGATTTGCTCTTCAGGGAGAGACAGTCCTTTGTGGGAAGTCATGTCTTATCTCTGAAGACAAAACTGTAGGCTTCAACGATGTGCAGTAGGGCAAAACAGACAGTTTACACAGCTTCTAGTATTTTTAAGGGAAAGCCTTTCTGACGGGAAGAAGATTAAGTGACGAGCACATTAAAGGCTGGGGACAGCTCCAACAGCATACTTGCCTACCAAGGCTCTCATACTATTACAAGTGTATTTTGTTCTGCTCCAATGCAAGCATTTGGGTGGCTTATGCAAAGCTCAGATTTGTTTACTGTATATTTTTCTGGCACTTTTACGAGAAAGCATTCTCGTGTGAGAAAAGACAGTCATGAACGTATGGTCCCATCTACTTGTAGGTTCAAAGAGTTTATTAAATATGCAAAATTAATACCCACTAATGTGAGTTCTCTCGTATGAGAATTACTTGTAAAATAAAGAACCTGACACTGATTTGGTTTATTGGGGGTTGGGGTGTGTGTGTGGGGGTGTTAATTATTTTTTTTTAATCCTGTGTTTAGATTCTGTGCAAGAGATTTTCTCTAATTGTGATAACTTAAATTATCTCTGACTATTATTTGGGGCAACTCCTAACTTAATCCTGACTTAGGCAAAATTACTGATTTCACTGGATTCACTTAAACAAACCCTTTATGATGCTAAGTTTGAAGTAGGACACATATTACAATAACCAAAATGATGGCAGTATGTGCTGGACCTCAGAGAACAAAATATGTAAGAATAAAGAAGCTTCCACAGTGAGCAAGTATGTAATATAGTATACAATAAAAATTTTATGCCCCTTGTAGGAAAGTACGATTAATAAAACACTTGATATATATTTCACATTGTGTATAAGCTATAAAGTACTTGGATATTACTTTTTAAAATTCTATGACTTATTTACCACCACACTAATTTACAATCCCTGTAAATTCCTTCTGCATGTCTATTGCTTCTCTAGGTATAATTAGTTACTGTATAAACTAGTTAGCAGTTTACAGATCTCTTCTATCATCTCATTCACAAGCTAAAATACTTTTTCTTTATCCTAATGATTTCTCTGTAGTAATTTATAATCTGCAGATTGTTCCCTTCATGGTTTTTGTTCAGTCAAATGGGATATTTACTAGTTTTAGAGGACTCAAACATGCAGCTATTGCTTTTATGATTTTGAGGAAGCTTCTTGATCATATTATCTAACATTTTTATAAGTTCATTCCTCTAGCTTGTTTCGGGAGGATCTTGGTTCATCTAATTACTTAAATATACATTTAACTTTAAGTACATAGAAGAATACTCTTGAAATCAGCTAGTCCTTCTAAATTAAGCAGGAGCTTAAGAACCTTGTTGAATTAGGGTGTATGTGCCCGAAGAGATGCTAAGATAACTACAGTTTCACAAGCAGAAGCTTTGGGGACTGCTTTTTTTAAAAAAAAAATAAATAAAAAAAAGGCTCTTATCTGATTGAGATAATTTTTCTGGAATTAACAGAAATTGTGACACCCATGGTATTACTTCTGCATATTTCTCATGTTCATTATGATCAATTTGAATAAATTGTGCAGTTAATATTCCATTTCCTTTTATATATATGACCTGTTTTCTGCAGTAGTCAGGCTTCTTTTCAACTTGTCTGCTATCTGCACATTGGGGACAGAAATGGAAGATTAAACCTACTCCAAAGAGAAGTTACTAAACCATTAAGAAACTAAACTGCTCTCACCTGAACCAGGAACTGTACCAATGAACTAAAAGTGAGCAATGAGGAAAGACTAGTATATGCATAAGATTATATGATTTGAGATGGCACTTCTAAGAAAGAAGATGCAAAATTTTTTAATTTCTAAACTAAGATAAGTCAGAATTTGGAAAAAAAGAGGAAGTAAAAAACAAATGGTGTGACACCTAAAGAGAATCAGGCAAAAAATCAGCATGGAGGTAAACACATGTACACAAATGCTAGAAGTCTAAAAATAAAATGCGGCAATGTCTATCTCTAAATAAAGACACTGATTTACTAAGCATATTAAAAACCCAGTGACCGGAAAACAATCATTGGAGTAGTGTAATGCCATGCCAAAATATTCAGTAAAGAAATAGCAAACCATACTGCTGTCAGAATAGAGCAACATGTTTAGGATAGACTAGAAGTAAGCTTCATCAGCAGGCTAACTATCTCAACAAATACCTGGGAATCTGCATGAATTTAAATTCCAGGCCTAAATGATAAGAATATAATAATGGGTTTGTGTAACTGACTAATCTGGATTGATGACTTCAGTGAAAGACCAAATGTGAGAGCATAAAATACAAGTGCTTGGGGTTACTCTAGTGATCTCGAGGTACTCAAGGCAAATGTCACATACATACATTGTAGGAGACACTAAGCAGAGGTAAAAACCTGTATAAGTCAATGACAGTTCTCCAATGAATCATTCATCCCCTCTTCAGTACCTCCTGAGCAAAACTCCACAAGAGAACCTCCATTGGAGAATGTATGGGGCCAACTTTTTTGGTACCTGAAGACTGAAAGATGTCAAATGTGTCTCCAGCCTTAAAATAGGTATCTGAGGTAGCATGGTAACATGATGGGCTAGGCTTACTGGACTGTAAGTCTGGCAAGTATATAAGGCAAATAAGTAGAGGCTATGTACAGTATAGACATTGAGCTATATATAGTTTTAGTTGGCTTTTTAGTTTCTGTTACAGATTTATTACCATTTGGAAAAATACCATAAATTTGGGAAGACTTAGTATGGCTTGTCTAAATGGAAATCTCACTTTAAAAAGCTCTTGAGAATTCTTTGAACAGATTTATGGCCATGTGGACAAGACCCATCCAGGTGGTATGTTCTACTCAGATTTTAAAGCTATTGTCAAATCTAATGAACAGCTTCCATACAAGGCATGAACAATGATTTCCCTATCAGGAAGGAAGATGTTGCTATGGGGATATAGAAATATCTAAAGCTTTGGATAAAATACAGGCTACCCAATAAGGCAGCAGGAACCAGACTCAAAACAAACAGGAGGTGGTTCCATGCATCAGGCAGCAGATGTCTACGACAAAGGCCGGTGTGGGTGCAGTTCAGAGCTCAGGAGAAGACTGCAGAAGTAATGAGAAGAAAGATCCAGAGCAGACTACTAATTAAGCAACAACAGGGTCAGGAAATTTCTGAGCTCAACACAGCTGGAAATTGAGAGAGGGTCAGAAAAGTGTACATGACTGCCCTCATTACTTTTCCCTCGGTGCCTGATTAAGGCCATGTTAGAGACCGCTTACTAGGTTGAATGGACCACCAGTCTGCACCAGTGCAGCCTGTTCTCATGTGGGAAATAGGTCAGCACAACCTGGGCTGCGTGGATGTGCCAGTGTGTCAAGCAGTCAGCGCTGCCATGGGGTTCCTCCCCTCCTCCTCCAATGGGAAGGAGCAGGAGGGCTGGTAGAGAGCAGGAGGAAAATGGGTCAGTTTAGGCAGAACAATTAAGCAATGCACCTTACTGAGGGCGTATGGCCAAATTACACAAACCCACAGAAAACCTCAACTAGATTCATGAGACAAGCAAAAGATCTTTTTAATTCTAATGAATAGAGGCAGCGTTTCAAAATTGCTATTTATTCCAAAATTCACTATTAATAATTTTTGTTGATTTGTATATTAGCAACCACTTCGTCACTAATAGATAGTTTTGTTTTTTGACGAGTTGCAGTATTTACTGTCCCTACAGTGAACAAAGAAAATATGAGCAGATACCTTTCCTAATGCAAGTACAGAGAAATGCCAAAGGAACTAGAAAATAATTGACATTTTACACTGTGTTAATATAAAGTTTTCTCAAAGGTATTTTAATTAACATGTGAATTGCAGTTATAACTAAGTCCATTTCCTTAAAAAATGAGTACCCCAATCATTTCTTTTCAGTCAGTAAAATCTACTTCAGCTGTAATTTATGGTATATCCTTACAGTTCAGCATCTCTCTACTAACCCTTTTCCATCTTGTACTTTTCAGGGGGTTAATTAATTTCATGTCCAAATGAGTGCAAAATATTATTTATTTTCATTATTATCACCCTACTAAGATTAAATTGGTAATCACTTTGAGTCTGACCAAGAGCCATAAATATCTCCTTGCCTTTTTGTTTCCATTTTATTTTCTATACCATCAGACTGAAGTTGCAACAGCAGACTGGTCTTGCACACTTGGCTGCTTCCCTTGTCCCCAAGCTCAGGAGCAGCTGATTTACTCCGTTGTTTAAATAGACTGGCAGGCTGAGCTACGGCTGGTGTTCAACAGTCAGCCTCACCTGTTCAACCTATTGCTGCCAAGTTCAAAGGTGTTTTTTTCCTCTTCTTTTCAAATAACACAATTGTGGAACACTTGCACATAGCGCCACATTAAGAAACAACATACGTGCTGGAAGGCAGGATTTGCATTGCTGAGAAACTCGGAAAAATGGGTTGGGAAAAAACAGAATTCAGTTCAAATAGGACCTTTTAAAGATATCATTGAGCAGAAGTTATTTAAGTGGGACAAGCAATGAGGCATCAGTATAGTGGGGTACAAGTTGAACCTAAATCAACATTCTCAGACCATGGTGCGAGACAAACACCATCATTGGCTCTGTGAATGCAAACAGACACAGGAAACTTCAGATGAGGTATTGTACCATCCAGCACCAGCAGTACTAAATTTAAGCACTGTGCCTTGCTTTGGGCACACTCTACAAGACAGACACATGCACAGAAGGCAGCCTAGAGAAGAGCAAACAAAATATTCAGAGGCCTGGAGAATATGACCCTGCAAGGAAGAGCTGAAAGACCTGGCTTTTAGTCCAGAAAAGCAAATCCTGAAGAGAATGGCAATAGATTGGGAAGGAATAGTACAAAAACCAAATGGGAATGGGTTGCTCTTGATATCTGTGAACAGAGTGCAAAATGGGCTTAAATTACAGAAAAGAACATACTCAGGAAAGCTTTCTATAGATAAGGACAGTGAACCAGTAGAAGAGTTGATCTAAAAAAGAGCAATTATCATGTATTATAAATAAAATGTAGAACAAGCATCTGTCAGCCTCTGACAAGCATATGACCTTATTCTGAGGCAGAGGCAGAAAATTAGATGACTTGTTAAGATTCATCCAGTTCTCTTTTGTATAAGTGGTTTAATTGGCTAGTCTCCACATAATCTTTTCAGAGATACAGATCCTCTGGTTCAAAAAACAACAGAGAATATAGCCTGGTTGTCTTGTAATTTCTTGACCTTACTATCAGGTGGGAGCCTTGAAGCAATCTAAAGTGAACACAAGGCTTTTTCTAGTTGTGCTCACAGCACTCTTCTAAAAGCATTTTAGCCACAAGATATTGCAAAAGTCCAGTAAATTAAGTTTTAACCTCAGTTATTCTCCTTTATCAGTGATAATCAACTTTAAACTGCATCCTCCATACCACAGGAGTCCTCAGTTTCTTGCCTTAGGCAGAATTAGATTCCCTCTGCACACCCCAGGTAATGGGTCAAGTGTTTAGAAATTCCCCTACTTGTTTATAGTTCTACAGCATCTTATCTTCCAAAGTGCTTCATGATGCTATGCCGACATCCCACTGAAACGAAGTAAGCTCTGAGCAGAGAAGGTAAATGCCAATGAAAACTCAGCATGCTGCATGCTGTAGGAAAAGAGGAGAAGAGTAATTCTGGCAATGACAAGAAGTAGCAGCAAGGCTGGATCTTTGACATGCACAGTGCAGACACACCCTCATTTGAGGGATGTCATTCAGAAGAATTACTTACTTCTAAATGGATTCCCTGAACACATTGCTCCCCAAACCATCATTATGCACAGCGCAAATATATCCCATTTGAGTTCTCCTAAAACTCTAATGCATAACAGTAGGAAAGCAAACTGCATTTTCTAAATGTCAGAAAAGTTTAATAAAGCCTGAAAAAGGATATGAATGTGTCTGTCTATTACTTGGAGCTGTAATTTGTAGTTATCAATGATGATGTTCATTACTGAAACATAGTGCAATGAATGAAGCACCTAATTCAAACTGTGTGCATTAACTAAAAAATAAATGCAATCATAATTCCATATGCAGACTCCCTATGCCAGACCCTTAATAAATGTAAATTATCAGCTGAGGATCTGGACCAGCATTGCTATATCTTCCTCCCAATTTAAAAGAAAATGCCATTAGTTGTACATAAGAGATGCTGATGTTTCTTTTTTAATTAAGCACAGCAGGACTTTTACATTTTTATGGCACTGACTAAAAGGAGCTCACAGATCAACCTAGTCAAAGATTCGAGACTGCTCGTAGAGGACCTAAAGATGGAAAGAGTCATTATGAGTCCAAGATTAGTACTAACCATGATGCCAATGACTGCTGACACTTACAAAAAGAAATGGAAACTGTCTGTAGTACACATGAAAAGCAAAGAGATGCTTGGCAAATATAAATGCTAATGAAAAAACTTACATCTAAATAATACCTGATGAGTTCATGAATTCAAATTATTTCTCAGAATCTTGTATTAACTATCATTTAATAGCTTGGTTAGTGTAAGCTCAATTCAAAGCTGTCAGAAACTGTTCTCTCTGTTCCAGAGTGTGCAAGGTTAAGTAATGTTTAGTCCCAACATTCGCCCATCTGATACAACCTAGGTAATCTTGTGGTGAAACAATAGCTTGCTTGCACAAAACATACTAGAAAACTACATACTTCTCACTTCACTGACCTGTTTATTTACCCAGACTAAGCTCCTGCCAGTACAGCTTGTCAGAAAAGTAACTGGGGGTCACAGGCACATCAATCAATCAATCCAAATAGACAGTAAAGCTTCTTCTGAAGTTAAGCACAGATTTTGTGAAGAAACTGTAGGCCTCTGAAATACTTAGGTATGTTAATAAATTCACTGTGATGTCTCTTCATGTTGCTATGAATAAGTTAAAGGGACACTGTCAAGGTTGTTTGGCTAAGAAATTGTTAGGCACGAAATTTAAAACAAATAAAGCCCACACATAACTTAATGTCTAACCCAGTAAAAACAAACCTGAGCCAGCTATTGTTTCGGTGCTTGTTGCTTTTGCAGTGGGATTTTTTGTTGGTTTTGTTGGCTTGTTTGCTGGGTTTTTTTTAATATATGTTTGTTTGATTTTATATCCATGATCTTGACAGAAGTTGGCCTTCCAAATGAATACATTACAGGAATCAGAAAGCAAAGATATAAGTAAGGCATTTTTTGGTAGGGCATTTTATTTTTGTTTATCAAAGGTAAATAACATATATTGGAAATCAGATGCATGTCACTGAAAAAAAATAAGTCAGAGTTCAGTCAGAAGGTATAAACAAATGCCAGTTGTAGCTTTAAGGTCTGCTAACTGTTTTCTTAAAGCTGTTTTATTTCTGTATTGAGTCAGAGAAACAAAATTAATTATGCTGTACTTAAGTGCCCAAAGGCTTTATAAATTACAAAGGACATGTCTAATCTCTTTCACAGATACAAAAAAGGATACAGAAAACAGTAGCTCACCAGATGTTTGTTTGTTTTCTTACAAAATCATACATGTGGCCACTGCACTTCTACTTACATATCCACCAACAGAAAATACATTTTGAAGGAAGGACTAGTGTAACATTAAGTTCCATAAAATAAAATGATAACTTTATCTTTATTTTGACAAACCTACAACAGGACCATTCTGATTTCTATCAGAAAAACATAATCCATGAAATGCACTAAGACTCCTTCTCTTTTTCTTATATCTAAGATGTTTTTTCATCAAAAGTGAAATCGACCTTATGGAAAATTAATTGCCTCCACTTTACTATATGATTCTTTGGTTTCTGTTTTGTTTTATTTTGTTTTCCCAAGTGGAGATTTCAATTTCAACTTAGTCTTTTGTGTTAAGTCCAAAATCACTATGTGAAATTTTTTTTCCTTTTTTTTAATCTATCTAAAAATAGTAATTTTTATTATCCAAAACCACAAAAAATATTCCCACCAACACAGAGTGACTGAAAAATGCATATAGCTTGTGCTTAACACATACACACCTTATATCGAGTTTGTTTGTCATTGTCTGGCCTTGTATTTTTTAAGTAGCCAGGAGAGCACAGTTTAGTGGAAATTCTTCATGGTAGGAGTAAGTTACCTTATTCATAAACTGTAGTAGGCACTACAGGAATCTTTATCTAGGTTATCTATTGATTATTTATAAGTATGTTTTTAATTTTTAAAAAAAAAATCAAGATAGCTTTGTGGTGCTGTTTCACAGCAGGAAGATCACTGGATTTCTACAGTTCTAAAGGTTAAGACTGGGGAAATTTTTGTTTTGACCAAAATAAACATCAGCATCTGTGGCCTCACATCTACTATTTAAAACTTGATTCTACAAATGTTAATGATATAGAAGGCATGCCTTCTTCAGAGACACCCCAGAAAAATTCTTTAAATATTAGAGCAGGTTTTGAGTGAACACTAATGAAGAGATGTTGTTAAAAACATTTAAAAGATGGAGGGAAAGCGAGAAATGTGTGGTTGGAAGATGGTATCAAATCTAATTTCCAAAATTAGTTATGAAAAATTACAGGGCACGCATAGTATTCTGAGGAAAATAAATGCATTGGAAGACAAAACGGAACATCCAAAGGATTCAGGAGAGACTATTAAACCAAAGAATTCTACAACTATTCATAACCATGAGATTCAGGTCATGGAAGTCTTGGCTCAAATGTCTGGATACGTGGAAAGAACACCAGTGACTTCTAAATGCTACACACTCTACACAGACAGGTACTGGATGTGGGAAGTATGATGGGGGTGACTGTACAGCTGTTCTCATGTATTGTTCAGCCCTCTTCACTGAGCCTGCACCTGAAGTCTTAGAGAAGGAAAGTTTAGATGGAAGCTGCACATGGTTTATGCATCTTCCTCCAGAAGTCTCCCCATATTGTATGATGGGTGGGTGGTATGGCCAGAGCTTGGAAGACTGAGATGGGTTTCATTCCACCTTGCTAGAAGCACCACACTGTACCTGTGTAGAGCTACATCATCCAGTTCTGAGGTGTGGATCCAAGCCAAGATGAAACTTCAGAAACAAAACTTCCCATAGCTTATACTAAAGATCAGTACAGAATAGCAAAGCATAAAGACAGGAAAGCAATGCAAGCAGGTGCACAACTGCTTATTTCAGCAGTTTGAATGTGCAAGGATAGAATCTGTATTTTCTAGTGGAAGCTGGCAGCTTTACTATTGTGGTGGTGTCCCAATTTGGCTGAAAACTCCATGTTTGGGTGATTCATTATTTGCTGTCTTCCAGAACTGCCATTATGGAAGGAACAGATTTTAAACTAAGATGAAGCAGACATCCAAACATGTTGCAAAAGATGAGCTAAAAGCAGCACAAATAGGTTACTTTAAGTTTGCCAGGTCTGACTTAAACATTGTGGTTTTTGAATAGAACATGTAACAGAATCAGCTGAGGAACTACTTACAATCTGATCCATTTCAGAGATAGGACTAAGCCCTACCTAAATTCCTTAATTACTTCAGTCCACAGATGTGGTCAGCCAAACCATGTGTGTAAGTGTGCAAACTAATTCTCCGTGCTTATATGAAATGTATAGCCTTTGTTATTCAGCAAACTTATTCCAATCCTCTCATAGCTAATTGCTTTGATATCTGCTGGAGGACTGACTTGTTCTTCCAAAAATACAAGGTTCAGGAGACTATAAACTCCTACTCCTTTATTCTATTTGTGGAGTCAAGAAGGCCAGCTGATTTTCTTTTAGAAAATTAGTAGAGAACTAGTAGCTTCTCATAAACTGTAGTCCAGGAACTCTGAATATATGCACACATCCCCAACATTCCTCACCCTCACCCATTCCCTCGAAAAGTGAAAAAAACTTTGTGAAACTGAAGGATTCTATTTGAACATCTTTCTATGAACTGCTTGCCCTGCCACCACCCGCCACCCACCCCCACTAATAAATACAGATTTCTTTCATTTTTCTCAGTAAAATAATTTCAGGACAACTTTTACTTCTTTTCCCTTTAACTTTCATTAAAGTGTTTATTCCCCATTCTGGTGACAGATAAATCCTAATACAGTTCTGGTGCATGATCCCAAAGAGAGGTCAAGAGGGTTACTCACATGAGTGAAGTCATATACATGCTTAAAAAGAAAAAAATAAAGTATATATACAAAGATCTAGCTCTGGCTCTTTAACTGAAAAACCTTTAATTAATATACCCTGATTCCCAGCAAATGAGAAGCACAGTTTAAACGTTCAAGTTTTCAGCTCTCTTTTGTTTTCAATTTGTGCCCTCCATACCAACACCAAAGAGAACCTTAGACATTACCTCAGCATTTTGTCCTCTTCATACTTAGTGCCTTCTTTATGAAAGAAAAGGCAAACCAGCCACCTTTTTAAAATACGTTCAAATGGTTGACTTAGATCAAGTAGGTGGACAGTTTTACATGTCTATTTATGAACCTCTAGAAACTGATACTTGTTTGATCATATTTGATTGGACTGATATCTCACTTTGTGTTATAAAATGCTATGCATATATCAAGTCTCAGCTAGTTCTCCCTGTTTCCCTCCAGTGACTCTAGACAGCAACTCACCCCATCCATCATCCACATACATCCAAGCTTGATTCTTCTTCTGGTGACCAGAGTTAACAGAGTAAGATACGATTCATAACTTTGACATTATGTCCCATTTTCAAACTGTTAAGCACCCAGTCAGAGTTTACCCAAATAACCAGCCTTAATGATTTAGAAGGATACGAGATCTTTGTTATAATTCAATGACATTGGCTCAGAGCCTAAACGTTGCAGAATATGGAGGATGCAATATTGAACACCATGAAAATTAAGAAAATAAGATGGTGCAAGTTATTAATACAGAAAGTCAAAACACAGATTCCAGAAGAAAAGGAAGGATTAAGCTATAACTTCTTGACACAGTAAAGTCAGTTCAAAAACAGGTTCAGGCTTTATTATCTTTACACACTCATGAGTGTGGTTTTGAAAAATGGAACAATTAAGAATTAAATTCGCAAGTCACAAAAGTAAGACTGGTACAAAATGCACCAAGTTAGCATGAGTTATTTAAAAAGTTCTTTTGTCTTGTCTGGTGAGATTTACTTTTCTGTTATTGTAATTGGGGCCAGAAACTATTACAACTTACCTCCAAAATATTTTTTATGCAGTGTTTTTCACCAAACAACATCATTAGCAACCTTGGAACACACTCCTGTTGAGGTTGGGAGGTAGGGGTTGCTTGTCAAGGGAGGTT
Organism: Falco punctatus; assembly: GCF_963210335.1. Taxonomy (NCBI): domain Eukaryota; kingdom Metazoa; phylum Chordata; class Aves; order Falconiformes; family Falconidae; genus Falco; species Falco punctatus. The sequence continues at coordinate 72,258,540 of NC_137580.1, forward strand.
TGTTTAATTTGCTGTGCTTTTTTAGCAGACAGCTCGGACTGTTTCAAATGAGCATTCAAAGTTCTTACTCAGAGTGAACCAGATCATTAAACTGTGGCTCCCACTGTGCTCACATTTAAGCATGTATATGACTTCACTCATGTGAGTAACCCTCTTGACCTCTCTTTGGGATCATGCACCAGAACTGTATTAGGATTTATCTGTCACCAGAATGGGGAATAAACACAAATAGTCTAGTTACAAGCTAAAAGTATACTGTAAAACTTCCAATAAAGAAAACTGCAGCTTTTATACTGAAAATTAATATAAGTCAGTTTTGTCAAGATTTTTTCTGGGTTAGCATCAGATCTGAGAGAAGCCTGAAATCATTCCAAGTGAGAATACTTTTTTGACAGCCCATTAATTTAGCCCTGCTCTCTACGTCATTTTGCTTGCCTTTCTGATCACTTCTGAATCACCGTGAAAATGACATTTCAGAGTTATGAGAGAAGGTTTTCAGGGGCACCATACTAAAGGAAAGATTATAAAAGGGATAAGAGAAGGAGTTGTCATCTGGCATTGCAGGGTTTACAGTCAGAATAAATTCACTTATCAATTCCCATCCTATCATCTTTCATTAGTCAGTTCAGTGCAGGGTCTGAACACCTCATGGGCTACTTGTCACAGGGACCAAAAGAGAGATAAGAAATGATGTAAAACTATTTCCCTTGACAGTACTGACACAGATGGAGACTTCATTCTGACCATATTGTCTGCTTTAGTGCCATCCCTAAAGCCATTAACTATCATAATGATGAGGCTCAAGTTATTTCTTTACAATTTCCTGATGTTTTTTGCAGCGTTACATCAACATGCTGAGACCTACGACAAGCCTTTGTGTTTGTCCTTGAAGGCGGCTGCCACATGCAAAATGCTTGATCTAAGGTATTCACTTATCAGCAGAAGTACAAATGGGAGTTAAAACACCAATTCTGTACAGTAACTGATCTAACACGAAATAGAAACATGTTACAGTCACTTGCTGCATATCTGTGCTTTCTTGTTTCACGGCTTGAGGATTATTTTTAACCATGCTGGCATTTTACTGATGATTAAAACCAGCAGATAACAGTTAATATTACCGATTTGTTATAACCTGTTTAACTTCAAATGCTCTTGTGAAAATTATCATACTTCCTGACTTACAGGAAAAAAGAAAAAACTACTGTTCTCAAAATCACAATTTAATAAAAAATAAATAGTAATGCAGACTGATAAAATTAAGCAATATCCCTTCCACATTTTTCCCCTGCATTCCTTTTCAGACAATATAAAGCTCCCTAATCACAGAGCTGCAATAAGCAGCTCCCTAATTCAAGATCTGGAAAAGAAATATTTTTAAAAGTGGAGATTACAGCAAATTAAGGAACAAGGGGATAAGTGATATAGGAACGGGCCATGACTACCTAACACCAGAATCGTAGAATACTAGATTGGAAGGAACCTCAAGGATCATCTGGTCCAACCATTCCTGGCAAAAGCACTGTCTAGACAAGATAGCCCAGCACCCCATCCAACCAGATTTTCAAAGTGTCCAATATTGGGGCATCCACTGCTTTGCTGGCCATTACCCCTCGTCTTTTCCATGTGACCCCTTGTCTCCAAGCACATCTCTATCTTCTTTGTAGCCATGTTTTAAGTGCAGGAACACAGTGTTAAGGTCTCCCTTAAACCTTCTTTTCTCAAGGCTGAACAAATCCAGTTCTTTCAGCCTTTCCTCACATGGCAGCCTTCCCAGTCATTTTACTGGGTTTGGGTGGAAGTTTGGGTGATGAGGAACACTGATACCCCTGGCCATGCCGGCCTGCTAGGGTAGCACAACCACTTTGACTTTTTCCTCAGATTTGACTCCAAAAACACCAACCAGGCTAAGCTAACAACTGCTATACACATATTTAGCAAACTTGCCTGAAAGTCATTGCAATAGTTTACAATGTAGGAAGTGATGTTCAAGATAGCCCAAATTAAAAAAAAAAAAAAAAAAAAAAAAAAAAAAAAAGAGGGGGGGAAGGTAATTTAATAAGGTAATCTACATAGCTCATTTATAAGAACAACATTACTTATCTGTGCCAAGGAGTTTCCCACTCCAGCAGGTACACTGACAGTAGGGAAGCAGAAAAAGACAGAATTACTAAAATTATGCATTTTGTATTCCTAACACTTTTATCACAGGTGTAGTTATATCAGGTTTTACATGTCAGGCTAAATTTAGCCCTTTGGATGTCACTTTCACAACCGTTGTGACTTCTGATGGGGCTGCACGTATGTCTGCCTCATCAGCACACAGTTTGCCCAGTAGATCAGTGAAGGTATTTTAAGAGGTGTTTACATATTTACAGCAAATTATGAAAGAGAAGCACCCTAAAGAGTTGTGAAATCCACCCCACCGTTTGTCTGATTTCATTTACTTAGAAGCTATTACCAGTCCCTCCAGTTAGCCTACGTGTGATCCGTGGAGACTCTTTCTGCGTGTTCAACTTCCCCCACGAGAGCAGGTACTCACACCTGTGCTATTCATAGTGCTGGTTGTCAATACAGTGCAGCAACCCAATTTTGATGTAATTGGAACAGTAGCTTTGATGCTCAGAGCTACTGTTCTGCAGAAATTAATAGGCAGACGTTTGGTGCCTGTAATCATAGTGATGTTTATAATTTGCTGCAAAGTAATTCAGCTAATAGGATCTTAACTAGAACAAGCTCCATGGTGAATGCATAGCATGAATGTGAGCATGTGCTGGGCTCACACTCACTTGCAGGTGATAAAACTGGTTGCCAGCTTGAGTGTCATGTAATTTAACAGGATAATTTGCCAAAGTTGTTTGAATCCCACTACTGAAAAAAAAAATCAAAACACTTAAATATCAAACACACCTAGTCAAAAGGCCCCATTCAGTCATATAATTATTCATTTAAACCTCAAGCTGCAGAGATAGCATGTAATAGCTGGACAAATTTGTGACAGGCCAACTGTGTGTATGTACATGTATACTTACAAGTGTCCATACACATATGTGCACAGACACGTAGTCACATACAGAGCCCCTCTCTCCCCCTCTGCAAATAATCCCCAAGGTAGGGACAATGCAGGAACATGAAATAACCTCTTAAAATAACTATGTCCTTCATACTAAAAATTACTTTGTGTTCCTGCATCCTTTCAAAGAAAAAAAAATCTGCTTTTGGGAAAACTGGAGCCAAGACACTGAGGTTTCGATATCCACATACCTTTTAGAAAGTAATAAAAGTCTGAGAAATTTTACCAATAGTCATAGCTCACATACCTCTCAAATGAAGACTATAACCCTCTCTTTGCATTTACCTTTATGCACAATGTTACAATTTTGAAGTCTGACATCTAGTATCATTTTAGGGCTAGAAATACTACTGAAAGAAATGCCTCCCTGGGAAGTCACAAGCACTTCACTTGCCCTCCAATGGCCACATATGACAACATCAAACACATGAAAATGAGATGCATGAGAGACTTCAAGTCTGCTTCATGCAAATAATAATACAATAACCACCAAAAAGCATAGTAATTACATTTCCAAATATATACTCCTTTAAGAGGAAAGTTCAGTAGAATAAAACTCTAGCGGTTTATAGAGGGAAGGTGCATTTCATACGCCCTGTGGAACATCTGTGTCAATCAGATTTTATTTCCTCTAGTGTTTTTCATTTGCTTTCATCTAATTCTGGAAAAGTATGTGCCAGTCCCTTTGGAAAGCAATAAACTACAAAGACCGTATGTTTCCAGTGTATATAACATACCTAAACAAACATGCTAAATGTTGGCTAGCCCTAGACTTGGTGCGTATGTTGAATCCCAACCACTAGCCTACTGGCAATGAAATAAATCATTTGCACAGTTGCAGAAGTCACCACTTTTTACATTCTTTTCTCTTTTATTGGAGCAGATTGAACGACAAGTGCGGCTGCCAGAGAAGCGTAGCTTTTGATTTCTTGTCACACAAAGTCCTCCAGTGCAGAAGTCTGGCACTGACAACAAAACTGAATGTGTTTAGTGTTTGGACTCTTTTTTTCTCCAATCTTAGAATGTAAAACAAAATAAAATTTCTTCCCTGATAAGATGAAATGTGAGATTGTAAAGCACAGGCTCTGGAATGCTCGTACATTTTCTGTCACTAGTTTCACCCCTCAGCAGTGAAGTATGGAATACATTTTTTATAAAGATTAGAATGTAAGTGGGCGTACACCTTTATGGCCAAGCTTATTATTGACAGCTTTCATTTCTGCTCTACTGGTGCATGAAAATGCATGGCATCAAAATACCAGTCCAATTTAGTTGACAGGCAACAGCTATATGCCTTTTCAAAGTAGAAGTTTATAAAAGAAGTTCAGACTAAATGAAAAGCTCCTACCTGCTCAATAAATGACTGCTTTAACTACAAATTTTCCATCAAAATTCTTGTCATTCAGGATTTCTATGCATTTTTACAGTTCTGTATGTGTATATACTCTGGTGCTATATGAAGAATCATACTCCAGAAAGAAAACTGGATTCCCAAATGCAGTGAACTCTGAGCCACAGCAGTCTCTTCTGGTGTCAAGGCCACTTCTGTGCTTGCATCTACATTTCCTCTCTGGGATAGTTGTACTGTTCTGAACCTATCCTTTCAGGAGGATGCAGTAGGCATCAGTAAGTCTTCATTTTATTTTCCTCACTTGGCTATAAGTTTATACCACTATTATAGGAGCTACAAACAACAATTTTCCCCTCCATCTTTTGCCACTGCCTTCACCATACTATTTGAACAGCTACATAAAAATCATCATCAAGGTCCCTGGCTGACTTTAGACCATTGCTAGTGCATCTTTTTACAAAGATCATAATTTAAAGGACGGTGTACCAACATTACCTGCACATATATGCACCTCTCATTTACAGCTGCTACTACCTCATTTGCACATCATAATCACCAATCTGTGCAAAAACATGGCAGGAGAGCATCTTACTAACCACGCACAACTGCTTCATAGGTACTTGTGCGCTATATGCTAGTCCCTGCATCCATGTAAATTTGTCAAATGTAGGTAATCTGGCTTCAATAACTGTCTATAACTGTACAGCTCTAGAAGCTGTATGCATAAGCCAATTTTGATAGTGGAAACTATGTAACTAAAAAAGGGGTAAATTTCTATTTAATGATACTCTCACAACAGTGCAAAAAAAACCCTTCCAAAAACCCTCTGTCAGCTTTTAAAGAGTCTCTTGTAAGAAGCCATGTATTGCTTAGATGATTTTTAGTTATAGCAACACTTCTTTTCTATGTTGCAGTGATATAACTAGAAACTGTATTGACAGCTGAGAATTTGAGGAAGTTTAAGATTATTTTTTTAACTTTAGAACTTTTCTGTTCTTTATTTCTTTGTTTTTTAACAGTTGAAGTTAAATTCAGTAGCCACTGAACTGACACTGCAAAATTTAATTAACATGAGAGAACCTCGAGATGTAGCACTCATCCTCTCCTCAGCGACGGTCAGTAGTTTAAATCCCATTCAGGGTTGGGATTTTAGATAAATCCATTGTTTAAGCTTCCCCATCTCCTAGCTACAATTTGTCCAACCTACAAGAAAACTGAGCTTGATTGTTTTCTTTCCTTGTGTGTCAGTGTGCAAACTTTAAGAAGTCAAAGCTTTCAAGCAATATCAATAATGTTACTCCAAGCTCAGAAAGAAAACAGGTAGGAAACGTGCTGCTCTGACACAGAGGTGGTGTCTTTTTATGGTATGCTTTAGGGGAGCAAACTTGTTTTGGGAATTAATTCATGAGCACTGTTCCCCAGGCAGGCTGGCAGATGTCTACAGACACACACAAAACTAGCTGTCTGTCCCGACCCATTCACCTCATATAAGGTAAAAGGGGACATCCTTTTATATCCTTGTCTTATTTCCAAAGTCATGGAGAAAGAATGCTTGTTAACTGGCCTTGTCTTTTGAAAAAAAATGATTACACAAGGAGTGATTCTAGATCCAACAGAAAAGAACCCTGGCAAAGCTTTCCGTTTCCACACAGAGCCTTGGGAGATTTGCCCTTCAGTTTCCAAACAGAAGCCTAAATGGTGTTTTTATACTTACTTTCCATTATTGTCCTTGCCTCACTGATGTGAATAGTGCCACTGAATTAAATGTCCTCAGTGCAACACAAGGGAATTGTAAAGTATAACTGTTGGAATATGTTGCTATTCACTTGTGTTTATATATTTTAAAAAAGAAAATTTATGTCTTTCTGTCTAAAAAAAAACAAGAAAAAAGGAAAGAGAGAAGGATGATTCCCAGTAGAGTTTTGAAGCATGCCTAATAAGCTGATTTAGTAGCTAACAACTCTGAAAAAAATGTCATTTAAATGTCCTAAAATAGTTTCTGCTCTCAAATGCTACTAGTATCAGGGGACTCTTTATCATGTTTCTACCTCCAGATGTAGCTCATCCCAGCTGCTGAAAATGAGAATGGCTAGATGTCAATAAATCAGTGTTTCCACTTATACGAACTTCATGTCTGAAATTACTGGACTGACTCCAACAACTAACACACATTTTATTTTATTTCTGGTTTTGTGGCGTGGTGGGGTTTTTTTGTTTGTTTGTTTTAAACAACCTATGAGGCTTTGTATCCTCTGTAAGTAAAAATGGAAAATGCTAAGAGCTGCCAGGTTTCACACAGCATATGCGACTAGCAAACTCCCCCTGTTTTTTGACACATGAATCTTTCCATGCTAACTTTGCTTCCCTATGTACACACACAGACACCACCTGCATGGTTGCACATACACACCCACACAATCATGGAGTGGTAGAGTGGACAATCGCATTTGCTTTGAAGACAGCTTCCTATCAAGTTAGCATATGGTGATAGCACGCTGAGTGACAACTGGATGATTGGTTTCTGGGACAAACTCAAGCTTGCAGCCTTGAGAATAGCAAAGTAAGAGGTTTTTAAGGAGGTGATGCCCCTGTCTTCAGGAAGACAGCTGCCCAACATGAGAGCATCTCCCAGAAGACTGGAATTGGCAATAGTTGGTGTGCTATCTTGACTGAAGAGAATAGCACACTGCAGAACAGATGACTCAATGCAAAATAAGGAGGGGGGGAAATAAGAGGGGAGGGAATGAAAATAAAAATCTGTGTTTCTCTCCTCTACAGGATATGGAAGGAAATCAGATGATCACTATGGAAGCAAATTAGCACCCTTTCCTGCCACATATCAATGCTGTCTGCAGCACTATGCTCTGCCATGGCTTTCTCTCCTAATATAAATGTGGACCTCACCTATTGCTCAGCTTGTTGGAGTCATACACAGGTCTGACATGAAATTGTCTTTGGTATCTGTTTTCCAGTTGTGGGGAAATGACTAGACAGGACAAAATGCTTAACGTACTAGTATTTGTCTAAGCCTGCTTGTCCCTCATTCTCTGATCCTACCAGATTTTGCATTCAGTTCCATTTATTAACCACATGGTAGTTTTCCTTAAACACAGAGGTAGAAAAGCCCCTTCCCTGTCTCACAAACTTTACTGTTTGTCTCTTCTCTCATGGCTTCCTTTACATTTTCTTTGCCATCTTTTCCATGTTTTCAGTGGAACTCCTTCCCTCTTCTTCCACTTTGTGGTTTTCCATCAGCCTTGTCATCCCTCAATCCTTCTGATTAAACCTTATTTTCTTATCATTTTATCTTTAGCAGAAAGATATTAAATAAAAAAAATAACATTTTTTAGTAGGAGCCCAGATGATAATGGGCCATTCTGAATGAAACACAGAAGACAGTCTTATAGCAGGCATCTTAATATACTTAGTTAGCATTAAAGAGACCTAAGAATGACATGTAGCCAAACCAAATACAATAAGCTCATAATAATGTAACTGCCCACTCCTCTCCTGTAGGTTACATCAGAGGAGAAAACAGAAGAAAATATTCTATTTTCCAAATATCAGAAGTAAAGATGTTTCAGTTTTTTAAAAAATGCATGATTTCCCTCTTTCATATAACCGTTCATCACTTAAAAAGATAATAGCACAAATTAAATACATTCTGAGAACAAACGCTTCCATTAACATAGCATTTCAAAACCCATTTTTCTTCCTGCAGCAATGCCTTATTTGAGTATCTCTCATTTGAAAACAGTAATGGGACAGTGACCTAATGCACTCCAGAAAAAGCACCTGCACTGAAAATGAACTGCATTTGTTCATGTAGACTGAACTGACCATTCCCCCTCCATAACACAAATGCTAGTGAACATAGTTTAGGTGAATTGCAGAAATGTCCGAGAGAGATAAGAAATTGTATATAGGCAACTATTATACATAATTTCTATATAATCCTATTTTATATAGCTTCATTTTTTAAATAATTTTACATAGATTATATTAACTAGAAGAAAGAAACAGATGGGAGAACAAGATATAGATTTCACCTCCAAATTGATAAAAGTGTTGTTTTCATTTCAGAGTCATAAATGTTCATTTAATTTTTCAAGTGTTTCTCTGGTAAGGTAGGGACCATAAATATCTGATGTTGATTGCTTATTGAAAGCCCCCTTCCCTCTTCTCTGAACTCCTCCAGCATGCTACTGACCTTCTATCTCCACGAATCTCCTGACTATTTGTATTTAAGGCTATTCTTTTATAAATGCAAATGCATGTATCAGTGGCAAGTATACTCATGAGCCTTCACAATTTGGTAGCTGACCTTTGTTTCGGTTGGAGCAAACGATACAGTTAAGTATTGCAGACCTGGTTTTGCTGCAGCATAGTTCAGAGAATACAATGACAAAAATATATACCTATTAAGAGTTTGTGTAGTACAGGATTTTTTTCTTAGATGCTTTACTTTCTGCCTAAGGTGAAAGAGCTATTGTTATCATTAGTTTAGCTGATGGAGCTAGTATCAGATATATACAGAGCAAATGGTTTAATCATTAAAACAGATGCTTCTGAGCTTACAGGCATGGATTTAAACCCCAATTGGGAATTCACTATTAGCCCTATCATTAGCATAAATTGATTGCTCTGATTGGCTAATCACTTAATTAGGAAAGAGATCCTTTATACAGAGCCATTTTGGAGTAGTTTCTATAACTGCAAGATTTTCTTAGGCACATTCTGTTTAGACTTTAGACTTTGTTACTTGTTCTCTATGTGGGTTTGAAAGATCTTGTATTACCATGAATATACCACAGAGCATATTGACTTTCTTCTAATTTTTCAAACCTCTGAAGTGAGAAGAATAGATAAAGGATGAATTTTTGCTCAGCTTTCTACACCGACTTCCTCAAATTCTCCAATGTTCCTCCCCAGCACAATTCAGAGTGTATTATAAAGTTTCACTGTCAGCTCCCTCACTGTCCTTAAAGTCACAAGTTAACGCTGCCCTTGAATCACACAAAGTTCGTTCTTGGGTGAAAAGTAAAAGACCTTATGTTGCTTCATAGAGCAATTATGCTAGCATCTACATTCCGTACAAGGATTGCCCTAATAGTGATATGAAAGAAGGAGCTGACTATTCTAGGTAAAGATAATAGATGATACAATATGTTATGCTGTACAGGTATAAGATATAAGAAAATTGTTTCAAAGGCCAGCCCAGCAATTCTCCAAAAGAATCCCATGGGGTCTGCTGCTTCCCCTCTATGATGAGCCAGATTAACCATCTCACTCGGTGGCATCACATAGTAACTAGTTTAAAACAGCACTTCAAGAGCTTTTAAAAAGCAATATTAAGTGAGTCTGTCTCATTTAATTTCATTTAATGTAAGCGAGCCTCTGAACTGCATTCCTTTGCTCTAACACTGAGCTTGAAGCCTTGTTGGCTGATTAATGCTGAGCTCTTTGAAGTATACTCTTTTCTTATCTAGCACTGTGCAGGCCTCACTACAGCCTGGGGAGACCTGCTGGTAAGTCAGAGCTTGGGGAGATTTTTGTCTGCTCTTCACAGAGGGGGATGGAGGCCAGATAAGCCTCATGCTATAAAACAGAAAACAAAATGAAAACCTGTTGCCAATCCTGAAAAACTTGTTTATATGGAAACTAGCAGGAATACACCACACTACAATACAATACTGACTTGCTCTGTCTGCCTACTCAGATACGACTTTCAGTGCAATAGTGCATTGATGTCCTTTCAATTGAAAATAACCTGGTACCAAACCCCTTATGTTTCTCTGCAGATGTCCTTTTAAATTATATTTGAGCTTCTAACATAATGTAAATGTGCATAATAATCATTAAAGAAGTGCCAGGAAAGACTTTCTTACCCTGTAAAAGGGTAGCCATGAAGACCTCTCTTCCTGGACCATGGGCCAGTTAACTTCACACTGTGTTCACAGTGAACTTCACATTGTCTCTCTGATCTTTTGAAATGTACAGATATTACAGACCACAGGGAAGTAAAATTTAAGGTACCTTCACTAAAACATTGGAAGCAACTGAAATACATACAAATTTGTACATCAGGCATTATTTCTGTTGCTACACAGTTAAGATAGAATGAGAAAACTGCTCATTGGAGGCATCTTGCATTGTCTTTGCTGCTAGAAAGTTGCATAAATCTGACTTTGATCGCATTAAATGTTACTTCATTCTAATAAGATGTTCAAAGCCCATTGGTGTTGGAGCCAAAGAAATGAGAACAATACATAAGCAGTTCTTGTCATAACTTAGTATGACATTTTTCTGCAGTCACCAGCTGAGAACAGCAGCTCCCTCATTAACAGCATCCACAGAGATCAAGAGGTGAAAATATAAAATTGAAGGTGTTTCCTTGTGGCTTTCAGGTGAACTTAAAGGAAGGCTGAGAACAGGTGAGAGCGTTCAGAAGCAACACATTCGTATAAGAGGTGGCTGAAGCATGTTTCTCTATCAGTGCTGTTATGTTATTTGAAAGGTTTGTGAAGCTTTAATGGGCGTGACAGAAAAAAACACAAAAACTGAGCTACAAAATGAGGAGGGAAAAGAGTGTGTGTGGGGGGGAAATCTTGATTTGAACTGAACAACATCAGAAAAGTTTCCATCTCAAAAATACTTATGACAGGCAAAAGAAAAGAACTTCTGCACTTCTTTGCTGGAAAACCTCAACCGTGCTTCAGAAAAGTGACAGATTGTTTTGCTGACCAGATGAACATTAGGTCATCTTAATTGTATTAAGGCCAAGATGATTTAAGAATACAGAAGACAGTCTGTAGGAAGAGAGACTGTCTTTTATTAGATGAGCTGGTAAGGTCAGAAAAGAAGATAGGGTGGAGAGTGAAGAAGCAGCAGACCCTATGAAAAGATCAGCTGCCATATACAGAGAAAATTCTGTGGACTGGTTCCCTACATTGGATCCTTTCTCCTCCTCCCTTCTCACTTCCTCTGCCCAAAAATTTTACCTGGGTTTATACAAAATGTTGTCCCTCATTGCAAACTATATGTCTTTAGATAGACTTTGCTGCAGAGCAGCATCTGACCACCACAGGCCAGCAAATTACCCACTTTAGAGAAAAAGTCTGATCCAATGCCCATGTATACTCATTCTAATCAATTACCTAATGTGAGTATTTATGCATTAAAAAAATCAACAGACTACAAAAAGAACATAAGATTATCAGAAAACATTTTAAGATTAAAACCATCTTTAACATCAGTAATATAGTCACTCAATGTAAATTTAAAGGTATATCTCATGAGGTCTTATGAAAATTTATCTTTAAAATCTTTAGATATTTTGCTGTTTATTTTTCCCTTTTCTCACTGTTTTAGTCTCCATTAAGTAATTTTGAATTTCTAGTATGAGGCTGCTGCTTCTTCTCCTGTCCTCCTGTTCTGCTCTTCTCTTTTCACACCACCCCCCCAAAACAGTATATACCATATTTTCAAGTACATCACTGCTTCACTACAGATACCAAAGATTATTAGGTTATGACTATACTTGAAAAATATTTTGAGCATGAAGGATATTGACTGAAATTGATTTGCTCTGTCTTTGCATCATGCAGAGCAACTCCATTCTTTACTGCACTTTTTAAGAGAACACAAATAAGTGGATTGTCCTCTATCCCTCTTCACTGCCAGCCTTCAAAAGTAAAATCTGTCAGCGTAAACAAGACTATAAAAACTATAAAATATACATTATTTATGAGTAACTAAAAACCAAAAAAACAAAAAAAAACACAAAAATGTGGCAACATTAATCCCACCATAGTAACTTACTATGAAGTAGATCTTAAACAATGCTTAAATGCTCAAGAAACATTATTGCCTAGCTATAAGCTCCACCAGTGAGGCCAGTGCAGTCTCACCAGCTCCCCACACAGATTAGTTCTATCAGTATGTAATTCTGTTGCTGGAAACTTCCTAAATACTTTTGAATCAAACAAATAGACAAGAGATCTCATTACCTACCACAGTTTTAAAGAGCCTAGTTTTTAGGGCTGTTTAGTGATCTTCCAGATGCAATTTCAGCAGTATAGATTGCACAATGGCAATCTGCACATGAAACCTAATAGAAATGCTCATCGTCTTTGACTGGCAATTTTCTAAATATCAGTTTTGATTTGGACACTTACAAGAAAATAAATGCCTTTCTACTGGTCTTGAGCTCATTAATATCATAATTCAGCGTTAATCCATTCTATATGAAAAGCAGTGTCATTAATTTGCAATATTAGTTATGCAATGAGCATAGTAAATCACAATGTGTGTTTGAAGGACTGTGTTTCAGCATGAGATGTCAACTTTTGTTTTCTTAAAATGAGACAAAGTTTGGAGATAGATCTGTTATTAGACTGATAGAGCTGGGGTATAACTTTTTCTAAGCCTTTAACAGCCCTGGAAATCAGCAATTAGGTTTGTTATAGGAGAGGTCAGTAGAAGACGCTTTTAATAAAGACATCTCTTCCTCACTTTATATAGTTTGAATGCTGTATTTGTACTCAAAACTGACATGCTTTCATGTTCCTGCAAATTGTGTCCTGCTTGTTTTTACAGTGTGGTGATTAGAGCATTAGATGGTATCGTTCATATCTATAACAATCCTGGTAAGAAATACCACTCTACTGTGGAACTAGTTTGTTAAAGTGAAAGGCAGAAAGACTATATCATTTGGATTTTCAAGTTTGCTACTGCCAGCTACCAGGCTTTATATAAACAACCTCTGCTTTTCCAGAATCTTCATCTGTATAGGACAAAAACTGTCTATATAAAGGAAACATGGAATCTTACAAAAATATCTCTTCCCAATCTAAAAAAAAAAAAAAATACAAAAAACAAATTACTTTTCTAAATTATATCATCGTTAGTGGAAGCAATTATTATATAAAACAAAACAAATCATACTTTGTAAGCAGACAGGAAAATGAGCATACAAGCAAAATACAGATCTGAGAATGAGCTAGACCTCACACTGAGATCAAAGTGACAGAAGTAATGTTCAAAAGCACTGCTTTATCTTTCTGTGACACAAAGTTCAATGATGCACATTCTCAGAGAAGAATATATCCAGTTACCTGTACCATGCATGAAAAACTGCTTCTGAAACTTCTCTAGAAACCTAATGATTCCATTGGGTTGATTTTTGCTTATTCATTGTTCACCAATTTATGGTATCAGAATTCACAGCAGTACTTCAGATACTGGAAACAGCAAAAAAAAAAACCCAAATACATTTTGGGGGTTTATGTAAGTTTGAGGCTGAATTCAAAAGGAGACTTAGATGCTAACTGCCAACTGCCACATCATCTGCTGTCAGGCTAGCCCATGTGGTAGAACCTACATTCCCTGCAAGGCACGTGGATTTCACGTACCTGGCCTGCACATGCCGGGTGAGCAAACTGCCTGGCCAATGAGAAATGCTGTGGACCGAGGATCGTGTTATATTTTATGACCTTGTGAGGCTCAAGAATTCTTAAGAATGTTTAAATCCTTCAGACTGAAAGGACACATCTTTTCATATTCTCTAGCACCTTCCAAAATGTTCATATTCCTCATCTCCTTAAAAATCTAAGGAAAAAATACTATTTTGGGGAACAACATATCAGTAGCACTCATGTTGCTGCTGCTATACTTTTTTCCCCACCCCACTAGTCTACCTTTTTATATTGCTAACATTGAAGCTGTTCCACTCTACAGAGAAGAATTTAAGAGTCATTGTGCCAGAAACAGAAGGAAACTGAGCAGGACTGTGACACACTCTGATCAGAGCACTCATCAAGCACTAGGCTGTCACAAAGACCCATTTCTGTATTTCATCAAATTATCACTTATTGAAACCTTCAAAAGATCAGAGATTTGTTCCAGATGAGAGTTTTCAAGTGATGCATTTTGCAAAAGCATCTAAGCCTAAGAGCTACAACAGAGGTGGTAGAGCTGAGTACTGGTAACAGTTTCCTGAATATGCACACTCAGGATTCTAAAACCAAATGTAACATATTTCTAAATATGTTATGAGTTCCTGGCTGTTATTCTAGGAAGGGTTATTTCTTAGCTATTTATACTAAAGATAAGGCAGTTTCCACTTCAAAACTACGGCTTTCCTTATTAGTGGCCTGGAGCCCTTTCATGATCCTCTAGATGGAAGACACTTCAAGGTTCAAGACACTGCTACCCATCTACATTGTGTGACATGGATGGTATAAAAGGAAAGTTTTTCCTACTCCCTAGCCTCCACCCTCAACTTTTTCTGCATGAGCCTACAAGATTCTGCTTTAAACTGAGTCAAATTAAGGAAAAAAAAAAAAACCCAAACCAAAACAGAACAGGTCATCTGCTGAGACAGCACTGCTTCCCATTTGTTTGTTAAGCCTACCCACATAATTTCTCACTTTTCTTTTGATTTGAAGGATAGACACTGTGATTGTCTGATCTCCATACATAACCTCTGTTGCCTCTTCCTGCACTTTGGTTTTCAGAAAAAAAGCTGCAAGTGTTGAGAAATGAAGAATCTTAGAGAAATTTATGATACAACTAATAACTATCAAGAATGAAAAAGTTGCTATTCTAATCTGTAACATGCACTGGAACATCCATTTAAAAATCTCAATTCCTGCTGATTATTGGCTTATTGAAAATTTCAAAGAATAGCAGGGTCTGATGCACTTCATCCACTGCAGTTGTTCATTCTGCTTCCATATGCCGGTCATTAGTTCCATTTCAATTCTAGCCAGGATGGGGCAATGCAAGCTAATCTTTGTCATCATGTGATGTGTTTCAAAATGACAGCTCTCTATGAGACGCTGATCAAAATTGCAATCACAAAGAAAGGAGTGAAGGGAAAGACACCTAAAGCCAGTAGATTTCTCAGAACTTTGGCAAAGTGCCCACTGATAGCAACACAGGCACCAACAGGCACAAGAAGCAGCTGACAACAGTTAAACCAGTCTTAGGCTCCACAGGAATCAGTCACTGAAAGCCATGACAGCTTACAAGAGTCTCCGGTGGGAATTTTTAAACAAAAGACGCAAACAGCTTGCAATGTTCACATTATCTGCAAAACAAAGTGTGTTAATAAGTATGCCAAAATGCTCCCTGTTTCTGAAGTCTGTATGCTTCAGACCTTTCTTCTTTTCATCGCTGAAAGTTGGAAAAATATTATCTTTAACAGGCGAAAAAGCTGGGCTGGGCACAAGGGGCAGCTTAATACATAGAACACATCAGCCAAACTAATTTTCATTCTCTCTTGATTTCTTAAAAGAAATTTCTTCTATCAACCCATATTTGTGTTGTCTTATATGGAGCATTAAATGAACTGCATATTACACTAAAATCAAAGATAAATAAGTTTCATGATTTATCATTATGGACTTATTTTAAATAGAGTCAACAATTTATTGTAACTTGGCTCCTACTGTAATGTTAAAACAAAAATAGTGCATGTATAATAAGTAGGTATGACCTCTATGTATATTGGCCAAAAAAAAAAAAAATCTTAGAAGGAGAAGTGACTCATGAAGAAAATTATGAATAATTAAGATACACACCTCAATTACTTTTAGGCTTCATCCAAAGACTATTCATGTCAATGGTAGATTTTGCTGATTTTGAGGAGCCTGATATGAATAGGTCACATTCAAAGCTGGCATTTTAACCTCTTTAAACTCTTCAAAGCAAAGTTAGTTATCAAAATATAACATATGAAGGTTACTCATATTTATTATCAGTATAAAAAGTATCATCATTAATAAGAAAGAAATACACTAAAATAAGTCCATAATCTCAGCACAAAATGTGGGTTACAAACCTATTTTAGTAATTACCTTGGTATTCTTTAAATAGCTCATATGACGTGATAGATAAACCAGATAAAAATACACTTCCTCCCTATTCCTAAATATGTAAAAATGACTAGCTGGACATAAACTCTCCCCAAAACCATTACAAGTTGAAGGTTGTGCCATTTGTCAGTGGAAAGGTCATTTCACTAACATTTGAAATCGTGTCTCATGATCTGACATATGACTTAACATCAAAATGACTTGAGCATATTAATGTAGCATTTTTTTTCCTGCAGACTAGTATAAAGATTAATGATGTGGGTCCAGCTGATGCCACACTCCTATACCCATCAGATAAAGAGACTGGAAAGATAATGAGGCAAATTATTTTCTTTAATCCTTCTCTGGATATGAAAATTTCTGAATCTAGAAGTGTTTGCTGTCCTCTTCTCTTCTTTCATCTCTCCCATTAGGGAGATACAAGGCTCAGTGGATGCCATGGATCTGAGAAGGAAAGGAACAAAACCTGTTTAATTCCACACACACTGCTTTCTATCGCAGCACTCTTAGACCATGAATGCTATCTTCCTGAAGTAAAGCAAGAAGTGGATGTTTCAACTGATGTGAAGTGTGTCTTATCTCAGAGTGTACAAGTTCTCTTACAGAATCATAGAGTCATTTAGATTGGAAAAGACCTAGCACTTCCAAGTCCACCACAAAACCATGCCCCTAAGCACCACATCTACATGTCTTTTAAATACCTCCACCAGGGGTGGTGACTCAACCACTGCCCTGAGCAGCCTGATCCAACGCTTGAAAACACTTTCAGTGAATAAATATTTCCTAATATCCCAAATAAATCTTCCCTAGTACAACTTTAGGCCATTTCCTCTTGTCCCGTTTCTTTTTACTTGGCAGAAGAGATCAACACCCACCTCACTACAACCTCCTTTAAAGTAGCTGCAGAGACCGATAAGGTTGCCCCTAAGCCTCCTTTCCTCCAAACTAAACCACCCCAGTTCCCTCAGCTGCTCATCAGTAAGACAGACCCTTCACCAGATTTGTTGTCTTTCTCTGGACACGCTCTGGCACCACTACATCCTTCTGGTAGTGAGGAGCCCAACACTGAACACAGGATTCAAGCTGCAGCCTCACCAGTGCCAAGTACAGGGGGACAATCAATTCCCTGCTCCTGCTGGCCACACTGTTTCTGATACAAGCCAGGATACTATTGGCCACCTTGGCACACCATCAGCTCATGTTCAGACACCTGTTGACAACCAGGTCCTTTCCCACCAGGCAGCTTCCCAGCCATTCTTCCCCAAGCCTGTAGCGTTGTGTGGGGTTGTTGTGACCCAAGTGCAGGAGCCTGCACCTCTCCTTGCTGAACCTCATGCTGTCAGCCTTTTCCCATCAATCCAGCTTGTCTAGGTCCTGCTGCAGAGCCTTCCTACCCTGAAGCAGACCAACACTCCCCCCCCGAATTTGGTGTCCTCTGCAAAGTTACTGAGAGTTCACTCAATCCCCTCGTCCAGATCATTGATAAAGACATTAAACAAAACTGGTCCTAATAATTAGCCCTGGGGAACACTTGTGACTGGCCACCAGCAGGATGTAACTACATTAACCACCAACTCTGGGTCTGGCAATCCAGCCAGTTTTTATCTAACTAAGAGCACACGTGTCCAAGCCAGTTTCTCCAGGAGAATGCTCTGGCAAATGGTGTCAAAGGCTTTACTAAGGTCCAGGTTAATCAGCCTTTCCCTCACCCACTAAGTGGTTCACCTTGTCATAGAAGAGGATCAGGTTAGTCAAGGAGGACCTGCCTTTCATAAACCCATGATGACTGCACCTGATCACCTGGTTGTCCTGTACATGCTGTGTGATGGCACTCAGGATTATATGCTCCATAACTTTCCCTGGCACCGAGGTCAGGCTGACAGGCCTATAGTTCCCCAGATCATCCTCCTTGCCCTTCTTGTAGATAGGCATCAACATTTTCTAGCTTCCAGTCAACTTGAACCTCCCTAGTTAACCAGGACTGCTGATACATTATTGAAAGTATCTTGGTGAGCACTTCTGCCAGCTGCCTCAGTACCCTTGGTTGGAACTCATGCTGCTCTACAGACTTGTGTGCATCTAAGTGGTGCAGCAGGTTGCTCACCATTTCTCCTTGGATTATGTGGGCTTCATGCTGCTCCTCATCCCTGTCCTCCAGCTCAGGGGACTGGGTACCTGGAGAACAACTGGTCTTACTATTAAATACTGAGGCAAATAAAGCATTGAGTAACTTTTCCTTTTCCTTTGTCACTATGTTTCCCCACACACCCAATAAAGAACGAAGAGTCTACTTAGCCCTCCTTTTGTTGCTAATGTATTTATAGAAACTTTTTATTTGTCTTTTACAGCAGTAGCCAGATTGAGTTCTAGTTGAGTTTTGGTCCATATAATTTTCTCCCTGCATAACCTCATGACATCCTTGTAGTCCTGAGTGGCCTGCTCCTTTTTCCAAAGGTCATAAACTCTCCTCTTCCATGCCCCCACCCCCCCCTTCCCCAAGTTCCAGTGAAAGCTCTCTGTTCAGCCAGAATGGTCTTCTCCAATGGCTTGTCTTCTGGCACAGGGGGATGGCCTACTCCTGCATCTTTCAAATTGCCTTCTTGAAGAATATCTAGCCTTCCTGGACTCCTTTGCCCTTCAGAACTGCCTCCTAAAGGACACTGTCAACCAGGCTCCTAAACAGGCCAAAGTCTGCCCTCCAGAACTTCAATGTAGCAGTTCTGCTGACCCCATCCTTACTTCTCCAAGAATTGAAAACTTATTATTTTGCAATCACTAAGCCCAAGATGGCCTCCAGCCATCACATCACCCACAAGCCCTTCCCTGTTTGCAAACAACAGATTCAGTGGGGCAGCTTCCCTAGCTGGCCCATGCACCAACTGTCAGGCAGTTGTCTTCCACACACTCCAGAAACCTCCTAAACTGTTTCCTCTTGGCTGTGTTGTATTTCCAACAGGCATCTGGCAAGTTGAAGTCCTGCATGAGAAGAAGGGCTAGTGATTATGAGACTTCTCCCAGCTCCTTATAGAATATTTCATCTGCCTTTTCAGCCTGTTTGGGTGGTCTATAACAGACTCCCATCATATTTGCCTTGTTGCCCTTGCCCCTGATTCTTACTCATAAACACTCTACCCTATCCTCACAATCATTAAGATCTAGACAATCAAAACATTCCTGAACTTACGGGGCTACCTCACTGCCTCTCTTTCCTTGCCTATCCCTTTTGAAGAGTTTACAGCCATCCATTGCAGCAGTCCAGCTGTGCAGGTCATCCCACCATGTTTCTGTGATGGCAACTATATTATAGTTTTCCTGCTGCACAATGGCTTCCAGCTTCTCCTGTTTGTTGCCTGCACTGTGTGCATTGGTGCAGATGCACTTCAGTTTGGCTGTTGATTTCACCACATTTGGGAGAAGAAGCTTAAAATCTTACGTGACCATTCTCAGGCACTTCCCTGGTTTGTAACAATAACCCTTGTGTCTTTGCTGCTGAATGGATCTCTATCCCCTGCCTCTGCTGAGATGGCAGACCGAAGGACCTTGCTAGCACACCATCTCTCAAACACTGGTGTGCCACCCCCCGGCTTATCTCTAGTGGGCCTGCTTTTCTCTCTTTCCCCCTTCAAATCTAGTTTAAAGATCTTTCAATGAGCCCTGCAAACTCCTGTGCAAAGATCCCTTTCCCCCCTTTGAAACAGGCATACCCCACCCATTGCCAGCAGGCCTGGTATTGTTGTGTAAACTGACCCATGATCAAAAAACCCAAAATTCTGCCAGTGATACCAGGCTTGGAGCCAGGTATTGATCTACTGTCTGCTTACTACTTTGTCAAATTTTAACATCTGCCCCAAAGCACTCTGAACAGGGAGCTTTATGAAAATGCCAATGGATATGTCCCCAGCAATACATAGTCTCAAAAGCAGAATAGTAAAAATTAAAACAGAAGAGGAGAGCACTAAAGCAGAGTGGATATAGTGGGGGCTGAATGAAAACAAGGAACCTGGTAGGGAAAACAAATACAATGAAGAGCCATCAACATGGAATTGAAGCACCCATGCATGCAACAGTGCGATCCCAAGAGCGTGGTCCTTAAAGTCATAGCTGTGTTGGCGTACAGCTCTATCAACATGAGCATAGTGACAATTCACTCCTTTATAACTACCTCACTGCCTAAAAAATGTAATGGCTTGGATTTCTGAAGATTCTTACCTCTAAGTAGCTTCTGTGGGCTCATATTATCACATGCTGGCCACTCCATCTTTTGTCACAATTCCTGATGACAAAATAGAAAGCCGCTGCTGCTGGACTGCACTTTGCTTGGGTTAATGACTTCTGGAATTTTCCTAATGGGATGTAATTGCTGCTATATTTTGACAGTAGTCATTCCATATGCATCTACTGATAATTGCTTAAGATACAAAGACAGTTAACAAGCAATAATTATGCCAGTTGTTTACTTAAGCTTTCTTCTAAAACCCTGTCCTCCTTTAATGATTAATACTGTTGATTCCTCACAACATCATTTGTTCAAAACCAAAATAACCTGTATATAAGCTAACAGCTTGTCCTTCAGGTAATGTGTAGGATTTATTTTATGGGCAATGTTTTCTAGAACATTACTTCATTCACCCACCTACATATCTGTTATGGGCAATCTCAATCTATCTGGGAAAGTAAACTGATTAGTTCAGTTTGTAAAGACTACTGGTTTGTGGGTGTTACTTGCATGTGATGCTTCCTCCTCCCTGTTGCTAGAAAGTAGTTTGGCTGACTTTGCTAAGGTTTTGGTTTGTTGTAATAAAGATGCATTTTACTGAACAAGCAGCCCCAATCCACAAACACTTCACCACACAAACACACAAGATAAAACTTTTTTTTTCCCCAGTGCAACTACTTCATGTTTACTTGACAGAAGTGAAGGGAAATTATGCCTCAGTGAGCTGCTGAACTAAGTTTCAGTGTAAGTCTCATTCGTACTGCATACTGCTCATCAAAACTGCCTTCCAGGGCAGTTCAAATGACAGAAGCAAGCATAAGATTTCTACGACTTTCAGAGAAGCTTATTCTCCCAAGTCCCATGGGACAGGACTTGCTATTTAGGCACCCAAATATGCCTGAGAGCTTGTCCCTACATATATAGATTAATAAAAAATGAATTAAATAATTGCATGCTTGCAGGATTTTGAAGGAGATGTCACAGGCTGGCTGACAAGTAGTCTCAGTTAAAAATAACGTGGTTAAAAAGTCACCTTTACAAAGAAGTGTATGAGCATATGCGTACACAAATAATACACAATCTCTCATAATGTTTTTGGGTTTCCTTTTAAAGGAGCAGTACACATTGAAAAATAATAATATCTTTCTTATTCATAGACAAAACCCTAACACTCTCAGAAATATACCCAGATAGGCTCAAAACACAAAAAACAATGAGCTGTCCATTTACAAAGAGTAGCAACCGGGCCTTGGGAGGGCATTCCATGCTAGGAAAAATTTCTATCTGAGCAGAAAGTTGTTAGCTGATGTCGTTGCAAGGTCACCCTCAATAATCTTTGGAAGATCACAGCAACTGTGAGAGGTGCTTGAGGACTGCAGGAAAGCAAATGTTACTCCTGTCTTCAAAAAGGGCAAGATAGAGGACCCAGGGAAGGACCAGCTTCCCTTCAGTTTCTGGGAAGGTAATGAAATAACTAAACATGAAAAACTTTTCTAGGACAAGAAAGGAATCAGGAGTAAACAACATTACTTCACCAAGGGGAAGTCATCCCTGACCAGGCTGATAACCTTCTATGATGAAAAGTCCAGTACGGCAGATGACAGGAGAGCAGTACATAGTCCTTTATTTCGGCAAGGTTTTCAACACTGTCTCCCTTAAAATCTTCATAAAGAAACTAATAAAGAATGAGCAGACAGTGAGGTGGACTGAAAACTGGTTGAACTACTGGACCCAAAGTGTAGTAATCAGTGACATGACATCTAGTTGGAGTCTAGCAAATAGCAGTGTACCCCAGGGGTCAATACTGGCTCCAACTCTGTTTAACATCTTCATTAATGATCTGTATTATAGGTCAGAGTGCACTCTCAGCAAGTTTGCTGATGATACAAAACTGGAATGAGCTGATGGTAGACCTGAAGGTTGTACTGCCATCCAGAGTAACCTCAACTGACTGGCAAAATGGACTGAAAAGAACCTCATGAAGTTCAACAAGGGCAAGTACAAAGTCCTGCACCTGGAGAGGAACAACCTTGTATAACAACTAATATAGGCTGGGGGACACGCAGTTGGGAAGCAGCTGTGCAGAAAGGGGCTTGGGCCCCTGGTGGGCACCAAGTTGACCATCAGTCAGCAACATGCCCTTGTGGCAAATATTGCTAATGGTATCCTGAGTTGCATCAGAGAAAAAGTATTGCCAGCTGGTCAACAGAGGTGATTCTTCCTCTCTCTTCAGCCTGGAGTACTGGGTCCCGTTTTGGGCTCCCCAGTTCAAGATAGACATACTGGAGAAAGTCCAGCAAAGGGCCACAAAGATGACTAGGAGATTGCAGCATCTCTCCTATGAGGAAAGGATGAAAGACCTGGGACTGTTCAGCCTGGAGAAGAGAAGGCTCAGGAGGATCTTGTCCATGTGTACAAATACCTGAAGGGAGGGTGCAGAGAAGACAGAGCCAGGCTCTTTTTAGCAGTTCCCAGTGGTGGGGCCAGAGGCAATAGGCACAAACTGAAACATAAGAGGTTCCCTCTGAACATTAGGGAACACATTTTCACTGTGAAGGTGACCAAGCACTGTCACAGGTTGCCCAGAGACATGGTCGGGTCTCCCTCCTTGGTGATATTACAAAGCCATCTAGACATAGTTCTGGTAAACTAGGGAAGCTAGCGGTAGGTGTCCCTGCCTGAGCAGAGGGTCTGACCAGATGACCTCTAGAGGTCTCTTTCAACTTTATCTGGCTTCTGTAGCAGGATAACCACTACTCTCACATTTCCACAAGCTGGTGCAAACTAACTAGCTGTACAGAAGTGGCACTAAAAGCAGTGAAGGCAAGCAGTACTTCTTTCCTAAGAAGATGAATCCTCCTAGCAGACCATAATACACAACAGTTTTCCTTTTTTCTCTTTTTCTTTTCCCTGTTATTTTTATTCTTTCATAAAACCATACAGAAAACATGATTCATACAACAACAGATGGTGACAAAAACCCTCTCTTTACACAGCAATGTAGGTGATGTCAGTAGTCATTCATCTCAACCTAACAGGCTACGTTCAGTGCTTCAGTGGAGTAAGGATAAGCATCCATTCCATATAAATTATTGACTTTACATAAACTAATATATAAACTGAAGATAACTATAACCCAGGGACAAGATTTTCTTAAAATGACTAGTGATTTTTCATGCTCATCCTGATAAAATTTAAATATAAGCATGTTGGAGGGAGGAGGAAGGGGATGTTTAAGATGTCTTTAAAATGTTCCACATTGGAGAAAAAGAAAACAGTAGGCATCAAATTTATATATGCATTTAAAACACTTGGGCAAATAAGCCACTGTGGTGTCATTTTAGAAATGCACAAAATCCAATTTTTCACTTACCAGACACCATGTTACCTTGGATAATTCAATTTGTTTTCAGTAGATTTTGCTCTGTAGAACATTCTGATTATTTCCACACTTAGTTTTCAACAGTATTTGCATTTCATATTACCATAGTGGCTTAATGAGTGAATGGAACTTTTCCTGAGAGGGCATGTTGGAAATACTCATCAAATTTGTGTTCCTCACTTAAAATCAGAGAGCCATACTCTTCAGCACAGCTGTATTATCCCTAATAAACAGGTTTAGCCACAGCAAGGACCTGATTCCTATGCAGCATGACTTACAAACTAACGGAGCACAAACAGGCAGCTGTAACCAAAAGTTATGACTCTTCTTTCTAAAAAGCTAGTACCAAAATTTGATTCACTATTATATAAAGCATTTGCTCAGGCTTTCCCTTTTAAGACTGTGCAACACCATCCTAGAAACACAATTAGTGGCAACTGCCTACCAATCAAGTGTGTGACATTTTGTTTCTTACAGAACTTTCTCTTTTGACTTTTAAAGAACCCAAGGAAAGCCAAAAGTGTCTTTAATTCTGTACATTCTTATGACAACAGTCTTAGTTTTAACTATGTCCATAAGCATCTTGAATCGTATGCAGAGTTAGTGCTGGTAAAGTTGAGAATCCGAGTTATAACCTTAAAGATATCATGGGAGATTGACCCTTATGTGTGACCTGATTACACTTCCTTACGTGCTTAAGTTTACGTGAGAGTAGTGCTATTGAAGTTAGAGGAGCACTTTTTTTAATATAGATTTAAACACATGCAGAAGCAAAGTATCATTTTTCATTTCTTTATAGGTATTACATTTCATTATTGATCCCCAGCTTTAGCCAAATGCTTTTGTATTTGTATGTCCTTGTATGGTGCTATCTATCTGGAATAATCACACAGTTGCTTACAAATACATATAAAAAAACCAGAATGGTTTCTAAACCTATGACTGTTAATGAAGTTACTTGTCCTTCTACCAACACATAAAGGGATTTCAAAAATATTACTATACTTAAATTGCTTCTCTAAAAAAAAAAATAAATAATCCCCAAATTCCACTATTTTCACAAGATAGAGAAACAATACACACCAAAACAAGAGAAGTGAGAAATAGGAACATATTAACTGCACTGGAAATTTAAATTGTTGATCAAGAATTAGCAAAACTATCTTTTAGAGGCTATACACACCTCAGAGGTCAGACCTACATCTTACCTGATACTGTACATAATATACTTATATATGAGAAGACTGTTCTGAAGAATTTACAGTCTTATGAAGAGAGGTAAAGAATGTGAGTACAATTGAAAGAGGTTAATTTATTTGCCCTCTCTCACATATTTCCCCTCCAAACAATGCCCTAATTCCCAATTCACTGTTCAAGATGGAAAGTACACTGTCAGTTACTCTAAGATATCTTCACAATATATTTTGTGAACTATACTACCTTTGACTGTTGATTAGATTGTGAAAAACAATCCACAAAAGTGGATGGATGAGAAGCCTAGAGCAACTTTAATATCAATTGCTGCTTTCTGCAATTTCTCTAAAATTGTAACAAAGACTAGATGATTCATTTGACTGCTGGAATAAGAACTGGTTTTCCCTACAGTGTATATAGAGAGAGCAATATTAATTTCTGTATGTTTCATAAATAAGTACTATATACGATACCACGAAAATAATCTGTTTGGAGGTTTCAACAAAAATTGTTTGTACAAAGAGATCTGTAAGGTAAGGTACTTTAACCACCATGGCGAATATTTAGCTACTTTGTCTTCATCAAAAAAGCCACAACACATCAAGTTAGTTAACCTGACTCAGGGAGTTTCAATGGGAGTCATTAACTAAACCAGATACTTCCTGCCTGAACAATACATCATGTACAGAAACAGCCACTTCACAGTGAGAAATGTTTGAGAAAAATATTATATCTACTCATTGTTTCCAAGTCTGAATAGAAACTAATACAGATCTCATTGCCCATGCAGCATCTCAAAGAAGTGGCTAGTCACTTTATTCTGCTGTCAGCAATGGCGTAAGAGGGACAGGCTTGGGGCAAATTCTAACCCCCGCTGGAAATTACTAGCTACTCTGGAGATTAATCCAGATGATGGAAAGATAATCTTCTGTCATCACACATCTGCATATCCATCTGCACAGCCTCTCAGGATCAAACACATTACTGACAAATGCCATAATAATTCTTACTTTTGCCTTACACTTTATCACACTTTCACTCCTGATGAACTGCCTATGGCTAGTAGGAAGATTATTTCTATATATGCAGCTAGGCAGAGCTGTCTTATTTCATGGACATTTGTAATTTTTCATGAGAACACCCATAAATCTTAGTAGCATAAAGCCAGCTTTTTTTGTAAATGTCGTTGCAACACAGAGATTATCAATGGAATCAACATAGATTTTGATCATTAATAAAAGTCAAAATTCATATAAAAGACCAATGAATTTCTAGCATTATCATTCAGTCATTCCAGTCAGCCAGAACTGATATTAAACTACACAGGAAAAGAGTGAATGAAATGCATATTTCTAAAAGTATTTGGAAATTTTTAGGACTCTTCAATGAGAAAAAATATAGTCAGCAATTCAAAACCAGTATTCTTTAATTTCAGCTACAGATATTACTAAATATTGTTTGGCCTCTTAAAACTCCTTTACAGATATTAAACCAATTTGACAATAATGAATGATTTCTTGAGGTCCTCAATATTTAGCTGATATTCTCACCATTTGTAAAAGTTTCTTCTTTCATGTATGTGTCCAAGTTTAACTACTGCTGAGATTTTTATTTCAGCTTGGTGTATGTATTGAAATTCAATGGAAATTAGGCACTTGAGTTTTGAAGATCGATTGGTAAACCTTAATCTAGAAACCTAAATTCAGGATCCAAAATTTGGAAATTCTCATTACATTCTCTAAAGAAAAAAACATTCCACATTTGTAGATCTGTTGGCTGTCTTTTTTTTTTAGTTACTTTTCTACCACCAAAAAATGGGAGAGCCTTTCCAACAGACAGCACAATATAGATTTGTAGTAACAATGTAATGCTATGCCACTTTGCAACAACTTGTGGTAACATTATGCCTTAAAGCACAAAGCCCATTTCCTTTCAAACTACGTCAAAGCATTAGAGACAGTAGAGTCTGTTGGCCTGGATTAAACAGATTTGGTGGATTGATTGGGGGGAAAAAATGTTCCTAAGCAAAGGAAAATAAAAAATTCTGTTTGATGACATTAAACCATACTAAATATCAGCCCTAGATGGTTTTTTCTTCCCTTGATTCTGTGATCAAAAGCAAGAGACAATACCAGAAGTCATGCATAGTCAGAGTATCAGAAAAGGGAGAATTATTAATTTTAAGACAGAATGACCTTTAAGATCTTTAGTGAAAAAGAACATACTTTAAAATTATAAAGGGAGTGCTTAACAGAAATAACTTTACATTGCCTTCTGAATAAAGGCCTGAAACTAATTGAGATACACAGATAAACCTGCATTCTTCCATCTCATGTTTCATTTTCCTAAATAAAAGCTAAGCTTCTAATTCCAATTGCTATAAATAAACCAACCAACCAAAAATATCTTTTAGGATCATGACTGTCTTACTCAGTGCAAGAACACAATTGCACAAATTCGCAAAGATCCTTTCAGAAGAGTTCTGACATCTCACCTGCCCTATTTCAACATGTACTAAATCAGATTACAAAGTGATTTTCATCAGAATATAAGAGAGCAGAGCAAATATCCTATTATAAAGTTCAACAGCAGCATTTCTTAAAGCATAGATGACAGGAAAAAGCAAAGAACTAAACAGAGGCTACAGAAGATGCATTTATGGCAGCCTCACAGGTCTGCACCTGACTACTTCATAATCTTAACCCTTATGAGAATAAAATCAGAAATATAGCATATTATCTAGAAGTAAACACAATGCCCTTCACCACCTGCTTATCCTTTACTTGCCAGCTTTAGCCCAAGTGGAAGAGGAGCAGTAGGAAGTTGCAACAGTATCATTCATGTCAAAGAAAGCTCAGTCTGAAACTACTACTATAGATGTTCTTTGCAGTCTTTAGATTTTTTGTTCTTATAAAAGTTGATATTTGTTATCCAGCACTCCTATTTGAAGGAATAGGGTGTGCTGAGAAAAAAACTCTCAGGAAAATTCATGAAACAGTGTGCAATCTAACCAAATCTGGAATTTGCTACTTCTCCTATTAAAAAAAAAAAAAAAAAAAAAAAAAAAAAAAACCACCAAACAACTTTGGTTTGTTAGGATAAGGTGGAACAGAAACTGAATACTGAAGTATATTAAATGAAGAAGATTCAAAGCATCAGCGGTAGGACTTCCCTCAGCCTACCATAACACCTCATCACAGCGCTGGCAGATAATTCCAAAGTTGCTCTTAATCAAAAACCTTCCTGAAAAGAAAGGCAAGACTTATTTCTGTGGCTGAAATTTTAACTTTGGGATCTCACTGTGCCAACACCATACTCTAGATTATAACAATTGACTTCACAGGTAGAGCACTACATTCTTTACCACCTACAGAAATCAGATGTTTGGGTGAGGATTTAGATAATTCATTTTAAGTTAGAAGTTTAAATGGAAAATGTAAAAAAATCTCCTGTAACAGAGAATTTTAACTTTATATCCCAAATTGGGGGGTTTTTGGAGTTAGATTCATACAAATGATATCTATATATATTCTATGCTCTTTTTCTTCTGTCAACTAACCAATATTTGGCAGAGTACTAAGACATGGGTCAGTTTACACAATCAAACCAAAACCTAAGAAATGGCAAAACAAACTTCCTAAGACTTATAAACTACAAAATACCTTTTTGTAAAGGAATGCTTCCTAAAAGGCGATAAAGCAGAGCTATACCTGTTTATACCTGTCCTGCCCTGCTGCACCACCACCACCACCCCACCATTGACCAAGCTCTCCTTACGTTGCTGTCCAAACTCCATTTGTATAGCGTCAGTCAGAAATTAATGCAAATGAGAACAAGCCTTTGCAAAGATCCTGCACCCAGGCCTGCATATGTATCAATTGCAGAACACACACAAGTTGAGAACCTAACTTCAGTAACTGACTTCTTGTACTGATGCATATGGTACGAGAGGCAAAATTGTGCTCAAATATAAGCTTTTAATTGACAATGAAAGAAAACATAGCTCTTCAGTAACTGTAAGAACTATTTCCATTAAGGCTCCATTTTAAAGTCCTTCACTTAAACAGTATTCTTCCACACACAAAGACTTTTGAAAGCTGAAATTTCACAGCGTCTTTTCATTTTGGTGGGCTTATTTGTTTTTTTGTTTTACTTCAGGAGGCAAGCTTCATTCTTGGTTTTGTGAATGTTGACCACTGAGAACTAGGAAGTTAACTGTAACTTGAATTTCAGTATTAAATTTATCAGTGTTCTACTGTGATAATGTTCACTCTTTAGAGGTAAAAAATACATCTCTACATTCATCATTGATAAAAATCCTAGTATGTAAGTATAGAGAACAATTTTCAAAATACATCCACTGAGATACACATTAATTTGACAATAATTGTATGTCTCAGCGAATAACTAAAGTTTGTTACTAAAAAAATTTTACAGGTTTGGTATGTAGAGTGCAGAAGACATTCTGAAGCATAATACCACCAAAGATTTAGGGCAAAAGATATTTTTTCTTGTTATCGTGCAGACTTAAATACCTAAACAAAGCGTGTTAGTTGGAATCCTAAATAAATACAATACAACATAAACTGCAGCTTTGACATTTAACAAAATTTCATAGCCCCAGGGACCTAGTATTGAACAGCAGTTTGAAATATGAATGAATTTGCAATTCCAACAACACTTAAGCTGAGCTCAAGGTTAAAATTACAATATTGAGGGCAGACAACTGAAAAAAGTGTGAGAACATTAAACAAAACTATGAGGCAGAAGCAGAAGAAAAGCTGAGTGATGGTTTTACCTATACTGGTCTTAATTATCATTATACAAAGAACATGCTAACGAAAATGAATGTTAGAATATCAAATATTCAGATAAAAAATAAGTCCAAGATACATAATGCGACTACTTAAACACATAGGGAATAGATGCTGGAAGAAAACAGCAAAAGTAATTTCCCTCCCCCCTCCAAAGGCTTTGAGTGACCAAAGTTCCTGAAATAGAAAGAGAAGTATTGTAAATAACTTAAGACAGTAAAATGGCACTACAAAGAAAATTAAAACTAAGGAAACTGGACTTTCAATACCACAAAAACTTTTATCATCTCAGAGGGAACTAAAAAAGAACAGGCAAGAATTCCTTACTGCATTCTGAGATGAGACAATCAATCTTCAATAAATTTGGGGCTTTTTCCCCCCCTCAAATTGTGAAGCAACAAAGAAGAATTGTTTCTTGAAAGCATATTTCAGGAATGACTTAAACTTCCTGTATGGGTTTAGAAAAGTTTATTACCTAGAAAGCATCTTTGAATATAGTAAAGCATTTAACGAGCTGGTATCTCTCACAACATTCCAAAAGCATTCCAACACTATTTTTTTTTTCCTTTGTATAAAACTGGATATATTTAATACAATCAAATAGATATTAGAATGTTTAACATCTTTTTCTTTCTTTCTATGTGTCTTAAGGAACAATTTGGAAGCTGAAATAAGCACACCTATTCAGAAGAGTTCAGTTCACAACTGTTGTAACTGTTATTTCGTCTTTCTCCCACTACTTCCCTGAATTTTTCTGTCTATTCTGTTAAAGCTGAGATTTCATGGCCTGCTTTTAATTAAGAAAAATTAAGTCCTTCTCATTACGAAGAAACTTCCCTTATTTTCATGCCTGCTTTTACCTGTTTCCTCTCATCCATGAGAAATAACCCCTGTATGTATGTGTGCCCTAGTGGCCAGGAGGGCAAATGGTACCATCCTGGGGTGCATTAGGAGAAGCGTGGCCAGCAGGTCATAGGAGGTTGTCCTCCCCCTCTGCTCTGCCCTGGTGAAGCTGCACCTGGAGTGCTGGGTCCAGTTCTGAGCTCACCAGGTCAAGAGACAAGGAACTACCAGAGAGGTTCCAGCAGACCGCTGTGGAGATGATCAGGGGACTGAAGCATCTTTCGTTTGAGGAAGGGCTGAGAGAGCCAGGCCTGTGTAGCCTGGAGAAGACTGAGGGGGGAATATTATCAATGCATACAAGTGTCTAAGGACAAGTGTCAAGAGGATGGGACCAGGCTCTTTTCAGTGGTGCGCAGTGGCAGGACAAGGGGCAACAGGCACCAAGTGAAACACAGAAAATTCCTTCTGAATAGGAGGAGGGGGGAAGTCTTCACTTTGAGAGCGACAGAGCACTGGCGCAGGCTGCCCAGAGAGGTTGTGGAGTCTCCTTTTCTGAAGATATTCAAAACACACCTGGATACAATTCTGTGCAACCTGCTCTAGGTGAACTTATTTTAGCAAGGAGGTTGGATTAGATGATCTTCAGAAGTCCCTTTCAGCTCCAACCATTCTATGATTCTGTGAAGGATTTAGTCAATTCTGCCATATCAGAGCACGCAGCCAAGAGTATCAAGATTTCTGTAATTACAGAAAAGGGGACAATTATCTTTGTATTTAACTTTGGAGCCTTTGATTTAACTGTGGAGTATCAGTGTAACTTCTAGATCACAGCATATAAGGACTTAATTTTTAAATGCATTAAAGTGTGTATTTGCTTAAAACTGTTGTATTAGTAGACTACAGTAATTCAAGTTTCATCAGCTGTGATCCAAGAGACAAGTTTCTGCATTCTGCTCATAAAGGAGGTCAAAATCTATATAGGTCTAAACATGCACAGGTACACATTTGGGTTTCCTTCTGCAAATCACAACTGTCTGCAAAGAACACACGACTTTGGAATATAACATATTATGCAAATTTCCAGAATTGTTCACCATTAGTGTCTTCTTGAAGAACTTGTAGAACAGGTAGTTTATCTCCTGGCAACATCACCCTCTTCTTTGTCTGCAGCATATAGGTAGCTTCCATCAAATTATAGAACAAAATTTTCAGAAGGGCCAGTGTTTAAAGCCCAAGTAGTAAAGAAAGGTGCTGAGGTATTTTTAAGCCATTGTTACTCTTCTCTCACTTTATCATCCTGGAAATAGTGTGAAGCTTTCCCATTAAAAAAAAAAATTATTTCAGAGAGAAGTGTACTTAGGATAGAAGAAAACCAGCTCATCACATGGAAAAAACATCCCATATAATCATAAAGTGGGGCTGGCAAGTTCACTTCCCCTCATGTTTGCCAAAAGCTTTCAAATGTAATTTCCAAATGTGTGTGAAAAGATTCACTACCCTAGGACAATGGAGAGAAGAACTGATCCAAAGGGAAAAAATTAAAATAATGTATGGCTTGTAATAGAGAGAAACTATGATGCAAGCCATTCATTTAATATTTCTAAAGGGTGATGTAAATAGCAGTAACTAGAAAACAAAAGGCAAGTCGCAGCATACGAATATTTACCATTTAATTTGAACTCCTCTGAAAATTTTTAGTATTGATTTTGTAAGAAATCCAGCAGAAAATATCTATTGTGCTTCAGGGGTAGAGATCAATACAGGTATCACAAATCTGTTCAATAATCAGAAGTGAGAGATTTTTCTTGGAATATTATTTATCCTCCTAAATGTAACACTTTCACACAGTACATTTATCACACTATTACACTGAAAGACCAGAGACACAGGTAAGAGCACTTTTATTCCAGCAAAACTTTTCTCACTTTATATTCTGTCAGCCCACTATGATTATATTGTTAATGGGCTACAGTTAGTGACAGCTTAAAAAGCACAGCATTATTCTGACTAGTAAACACATAAAAAGCAAATTATTTAGTTGCTAATGGAGCTGTTCCATAAGGGACACAGAAATAAATACCTTCCATCTGCAACATTGTGGACAAAAATTAAAGGTATCCAATGGCTATTATTTTTCTGTTTAGGGTTTTCTTTCCCTAGTGTAACTGACATGACTTAAAGTTTTAAAAGGCACACTGATGTCCCTTTACTTATTGCAACACGACAACTTCTTTATGTCTTGAAACAAAGCATCATACAGAGCTCTGAGATAGGGAAAACTGTAGAGCTCAGCCCCATGCACACCTACTTAACCCAGGTTTGAAAACGTTACAGTTGTATCCCCCACTCCTCCCCAGCTAGTCCTGAGGTGCTTTGGAGCCAGTCACAGCTCTCTATACAAAGCAACCCAGCACTTGTAGATTAGCATACCTACTATGAAAGCTTCTGCTTATTCAATGCATGACTGCATTTAAGAAGGGAGTGTTAATGTGCCCACTATTAACACATGAGGAATCAGACTTACAAATGTCTGAATATTCAACCAAATCAGTAAATCTGTCCAGAACTGAACTGCTTGAAACCATGGTGAAAGTCAGATATGCTGTAGTCAGTATCTTAAAAATAAGAACTTAAATCCTTCCTAACAATGAAAAGTAAAAAAAAAAAATTAAAACCCGTGTCCACTGTTTTGGAACTTTTCTACTTAGGACCAACAGTAAAGTCACTACCAATATACACTTCAGTAAGAAGTAAAGCCAAACCACATTTTCATTGAGGAGTTTTTCTTCACCAAGCTGGTGAGAATTTTTAGTGTGGAAAGATGTGTCCAGAGAACCTGAAACGAGTCTTTTTGTGACTGACTCCCTTCACTGACTCCACACCACTGTGCAGAGGATTAGCTTGTCAGATTTAGACTTTCACTGGTCACCAGATGAGAGGCATAGTAAATGAGAGACTGCTCTTTCAATGTGCTGAAAATCTAAGATAAACACTTATCTTTAAGAAATAAATAATAGTTGGGAGGTTTTAGAAAGCTTCCATTTGAGTCACTTAGTATTTACTTAAAAGATCAATACCACAAACTACTGGGACTTGATAAAACAGTAGTTCAGACACAAGCCTCTTAAGAAATCAAATTAAATTCTTAAAAATATCTAAGCTTTTAGGAAGAAACAGAACCACAGCAGTGCATGTATTATGACTGCTTCCTTCCATCTGCTTATATGCAAAAGCCTCCGTTATTGGTATCAGGGATTCTGTGTTCTTAACCAGTAACAACATTATATAAATGCCTTCAAAAAGCAAAATTTGCATGAGGCAGTCTTAATAGTAATTTTCAGGACTTTAATATATATCACTTTAAAATTTAAGTGAAAAAATAGTTCTGAGGCTTTTAGACTATCAGAAATGTTGGTGTACAAGAGGTGCCATAACTTAGTTTATTACGCACAGCAAAAATTTATCAGAGAAAAAAGGATTCATGTTCAAACTCTCATTTGTTTTTGAAATTTGGACACCCAATATACTTTTCTGACTTTTTTGTACATATGTGTATATATTAAAAAAATCATTCATACTCTGCTATTCAATTATTTTGAAGCCTACAAAGAGCCATTATTTAACAAACATCTAAGCTTATTTTCCCATTCATACAACTAATGCAAATGCTAGTGGAAGAAAGTTAAGCATGAAACTAGTGCTTATGCAAACTGAGTGAAGAGAAGTATATGATGCTGTGGAGTGTCAGACCTTTTGCTGTTAGTATTTGATGTTCAGAACTTTGAGTGTAGACCTGGACTGGCAGATCAAAATCTGACAAAGATCAAAGTAACACAGTCTCAAAACAACGTCTTGAACACCCAAGCCTTACATATTAAAAGGAAATAATCAAGTAGTAATGAAAATTGTAGTGTAAGATTCCTGCATTTTCCAGCATAATTTTCAAACTAGCTTGAAAGAAATTCTTTAGCTGAACATTTGGCATCATGCTGCACAAAGAAGGAATAAATCACAAGACCTTGAGGGCAAAATGTCACAAGGAGAATTTTAGGTACTGCAGGTTTTTTGGACAGGTCAGGTAATACACTGCTTATTTCAAGTGACTAGTCCCCACTGCTGAACAGCACCCTTGGAGAAGAATATTATTTGTAACTTTATCACATGTAAAGAGAAAAGGATAGTAAAAATGCCATTTAATACAAAGTTAATTGTCTTTCTACTAGCCTGTAAGACACACCAGTTATTCTAAAAGCTTGCCCTCACAACAGAAAATGTCTTGTGAAGCCAGGAATGCATCCGATGTCAGCCATCGTCAAATTATAAACTGGGCTTCAATCAACCTTTCAAATTTGGGTAATTCTGAAATGTGTACATAACCCACTAACCCAGAAAGAAACATTTCTAATTGCCCAAATTGGGCTGAAATTCCATTTGCAAGCATCAGTTTCCCTAGCATGGGTATATGAAATTACAGCCTCAGATAAGCAAGTGCTGAAGATATTTTTTTTCCCTAAAATGCGACTTGGTAGAATTTTATTAAGTCAGAGGAACACAGAAACTCAGACTATTAAATTAATCAAACAAAAGCTAAGAACCAGAAAAGGTTTAAACCCCCCTAATAAAAATAGTTACATGGTATACCAAGTAGCTGTGTATTTTTGTAAAAAGAAAAAACCCAAACAACAAAAACCAAATAAGCAAAAAAACCCCACACAAATGAAAAAAAAAAACAAACCAAACAAAACCTCCAACCAACCAGCACAATTGAAGAACATCCCCTGGGTGAATTTGAATGGATCTTTATAAATTGGCTAAGGAGAGGCCAGACAGATGATTCAAAAAGAATGGGATTAATATTGATGCATTCTTTTGTTAAAGTAAAGAGACAGGCCTATGTTACTTCAGCAAAGCAGAAAGTTCTTAATTTGAATCTTTTATGTCAATACTATGATATGGAATAAAGTTGTTTTATTGCACATTTCCAACATTACTATTCCTTTGGTATTCAGTATGTTATTACAATTTTAATTATAAGTTTCTGAGTAGAAATATTTGCCTTGAACTTACAGCTGCCTGAACATTCAAGTTAAATCTATAATGAATTAGTTTATTATTCTCACTACTTACTAGAAGCTTTATTTAAATCTTTCCTACCTGCATCAAAAAAAAAAAAAAAAACAGAGCTATGCTTGTCTTACTTTCATTTTCCCCTGTAGTCGAAAAGAAATGCTGTTCACTTTGAAGCTTCTAGGTGCTCCATATAATAAGATTGATTCCCTTAACTCTGAACCAGTTATGATTTAATTCTGTATTTAATAGAGTCAAATATCTTGCATGAATCATTGAAACCAAATCATATGAAAAACTGTTATTCAGCTCTTAATTTTGCAGGTCAAAACACGGAGGCAGACCTGAATAATGCTGTTACTTCTGAAGTGTGTTTGAGTAACCATGCTATAGACTGGCAGAAACAACTTGTTATGATTTGCCAAGTAAATCAGGTAAGTAACTTTCTGCATGGGACCTGAACTCTATATTCGTTCTTTCTAGATAGCAGGGTCTGTGTTGCCATGATTGCTCCTGAAACTAACAGAGATAACAGTGGGTGCATGAATGGATGGGGGGGGGGGGAGGTAGGAAGGAAGGGAGGACTAAAGCACAACTTTTCACAGACATTGGCAACACAAAATAAGTTAAGTGCTTAGAAGCATTGTTTGTCCCTGGCACACCAAAGCAAAGGGCTGGTAGCTCTTCACAGAATTCAGAGCGCCACTGAACCTTTACTCGAAGGGAAGAAAATAACCTGTTCTGCCTACCAGATGCATCACCACATCTTGGTCCCAAAGGCTCATCACATTGCTTAGTATGTCCCTTACCCTCCAAAGCCTACAACCTCTGAGGAAATATTTGGCAGCTGAAAAGAATGGGACAACACACACTTCCTTCGCTTTTAAAAAGGACACAAACAATGGAAACATTTTGCATTTATGGAATCTTAGATGCTTAAATACTTCCAGGTCCTTCTGCCAGCCTGGTCAGATTTCAGCCCAGTGAACACAAAAGGTAGAAACCAAAAGTCAAGCCACCAATTACTCTTCCCTCAAATGTGCACTAATTAATCGAAACAATTTCTGAAATCCCTGTAACATGCGGGGGGGAAGAGAGGTGCACAGGATTGTACTTCTTCCCTATTTTCTTTCTCCTCAGGCACAAAAGAAATTCACAACCACTCACTGAATTTTGGTAATAGCAGTTCTCATTTGTTTTGCAAGTACAGATTGCTGCTCCAATTTATTAAAAGACAAATTTATTTCTAACTAGTTCATTGTGTAGACCAAGTGATGCAGAAACTAATTTCCCTTCTTTTAAAGCCTACCAGGATCTACAGAACCCAGACAACATTCAGATCTTGTGAACAACAAAAAAAAAATTCCCAGAGTTTATTACACTTGCCTAGCTGTAGCAGTCCTAAAGACAAATAATGTATGAAGAAAATACAAGAAGCTAATTTAACCCTCACAGAATTACTGCTCTCATTCTCTCTGTCTTTAGCTCGCTCGCTCTCTCTAAAGACCCAACCCCCCTTTTATAAACACAGCAGTAGGAAAGAAGACTTGCAGGGATTAAAAGGCAGCACTGTTGAAACTATTATTAAAACACCAGAAGGAACACTTCACCAATTGTGGCATCTGAGTGGAATCCGTCTTTGTTTACATACAGACTAAATTGTTACAAAAAGCATAACAAATCAGCAAACCCAAGACAGAGATATCTTAGTTCTTCATGGGCTGAAGATTTTAGCCTAAAATGAAGGAAAAAACCCAACAGAAAATACTTTAAATTAAAAAAGCTAGTAACCATTAGATCTAGACAAATAAGACACAGAATTTGTCTATATTGACATCTGTGGAAACTGTGGCATCAGTTCATGTTTCATTATACAACACTCTGCAAATTATCAGAATAGAGCTGAAGACAGCATGGAAATACAAATACAAACTTTGGTAATACCCAGATTTCACAGCGGGGTAGGGCTCTGCCTCAGTGTGAATACCACTTCTCAATACATGAGAACTCTACAATGTTAGGGAAGCAATCTGAATTAACCAGAGCAAATGCAGATCCTCCCTGTTATTTTGTTAAACATAGGATAAACATTTGATGCCTGCAGGTTCCCTTGTTTCTTCCTACTTTTACACCCCCACTTTCCTCCTCCACTCTCCCTTTTCCTTCATTCTTCCCACACTAACATAAGAAAGATGCTGAAAAGATTACATCACAGATGGTAGAAAAACCTAAGCCTTGGAATAGGTGTGATCACAGAAACAAGACCAAGCCATTAATTCTTAATTAGGGGAAGGGGAAAACTTTGACTTATAAAGCAGCAGAGAAATGAAAACTGTTTCCATATTTTTTGTACCAAAGAGAAGGTTTCCACTGATCAGTTTAACTTTAGTTCTTCTGGAGGAATTTCAAATTGTAAAAAGATTGCATTGCATAACACATTCTCCTTCAGCCTTTTTTCCCCCACCTTGAAAAGACACATCATTCAAATAGTCTATGAAATTAACCTATCAGTGTATAAAGATAGCACATGCCTTCAGTGCTAGGTTTTCAGTAGCTGGAGGAAACAGAAAAACAAAGCACCCTGGCAAAGTAGATGGATGGTGTGACACAGCCACACAAGATCCCATCCTCTGCACATTTGTAACAAAACC
This sequence comes from Falco punctatus, assembly GCF_963210335.1. Lineage (NCBI taxonomy): Eukaryota > Metazoa > Chordata > Aves > Falconiformes > Falconidae > Falco > Falco punctatus. The sequence continues at coordinate 72,297,010 of NC_137580.1, forward strand.
CAAAATAATTGTCTGGCAGCCTGCCCAGCACAGGGATTGTCATCCTACAGGTGTGACAGACTCTCTTTGAAAGCTAGTATAGCTTTTTTGACAGGATGTAAAGAACAAAACTATATTTTCCTGATGCTGTAGTATGAAATTTGAGAGCCTTTATAAATAGAATTTTTTTAAAAAATACGCTAACTTCTAAGCAAATTGGAAGCCTAGAGCATATTCTCCAAGAAAAAAATTCACCAAACAGCTTACTTAATGTTGAAGTACAGTCTCAAAAGTCATATTAGGATTAGCTCCCTACTGATTCATATTTTCCCCTAAAACTCATACAAAACAGTAGTGGACAGAACAGAAGGTAAATGCAGATTCTGCATTTACTTGGTCCCAGTTCTTTCCTGAAAGGGTAGTATTTAAAGATAAGTTTGTCACACAGGTTAATTCTAGGTCCTGGGCCCCAAGAGTCAAGCACAGGCTCACCTGTCTCATTTCATTCACAATAAGTTGTTGCATGTTAAATTAGGGTGTTAAAAAACCAGGAATTTTACTCATTTGAATTAATGCTGCGTAAAATTGTCAACAAGACAGGCATTAAAAAACAACCAATCAACATCTTGAAGAAAAAAGCACCAGGGCTTTGCAGGTAATGGCAACATCAAAAATGGAGGGTGGTACTGAACGAGAAGAATTCTACTTGAAAGTGATAGCTCAGTAATGTGATCTCAATGAAGGCTAAATGACAATTTAAGGAAAGAAGCTTGCTAGGCTTAATTTAAACCAGTTCTATAAATACTCATTGGTATCATGAAACTGTTAATAACAAACCTAATGCATCTGTTCTGTCTTTGTGCAGTTACCTAGACTACGTTTCTTGACACCACTGTTCTGTAATAACCTCCATCTGCTCTGCTGTGTCTGTCATTTCTTTTGCTATAACATATTGTGACAGAGGCTTCATTTACCTAAACTTATCTTGGCAACTTGTACTTCATTAAAGGGAATCCTGCAAGCATCAGTTAAAGCTTTCTTATCTGGCCATGCATAGCTAAGCTTCATAAATCATTCTTTCACTTTCCATTTTGCAGCTTCTGGAAAGGTAACATTATTGAATTCAGATCACTGGAACAGAGCAGTACTAAAATGTTTATTGACCAGCTTTTAGGCACTGAGCTCTGCTTTGAATTCAGGCAGTAATATTAGCTAAAGCTTTTGAATTTAAAAGGGATGTCACCAATACGTTTTATACATTGCTATAAATACTGTTTGATGGCAGGCCACTTCAGCAAGCTGCTACTAATCTAGCAAAAACAAGATATTATTAGCATATATTCCTTTCTTATACTTTTTTTAATCATAACATCTGTAAAAAACATTTTATATTCATAGATCTAAGACCTCAATCACAGCTCAGTAGTACAGACTGTATCTGACAAAGGCAGATGCGATGGGCAAAGGGACCTTAAACCAACTTTTATTTTTCCAACAGACCAGTCTGGCATTGCACCAGGACAGCACTTGGTGCAAATCTCAGCAGCTGTGGAAGTGCCAATCACTAGTGCAGTGGTTCCTTGTTTGTAACACAAGGTAATTAGATAGGCTTTCAGCCTCCATCCAGACTCATATGTAGGAATCATATGACAACCAGCAATATTATACTGCAGACAGTATTACCTGATAAGAATCATTTGTTATTAGAATGAAAATAAAGATAAGCCCATTTACTGATGGGACAGAGCTGTTCTCTTTTGCATCAGATTCAGAAGCAACCCATGCTGTGCTGGCTGATGAGTCAAACCACAAGGGCTGAGATTATAATATGGTAGGAGGTAAGGAAGAGGGAAGACTATTTGCCAGACAAAGAAAACTTAATCAATACAGGATTAACAAATTCAGATAAAATTCAGTCAATACTTTTGAATGGGTATTTCCTATATGAAAACAATATCCAAACTTCATTTTAGCAATAATAAAATACACTGGTTTAACAGTTAAGATTAAACAGTTGTAATAATTCATAACAGTCTGGGAACCTCAGAGATGAGTAGGATGCTGGTGGCCTGGATTCAGAACTCTTCTCTGATCCACAACAATTTGAACTGACATGTCACACCTTCTGTGTGTGCACTGCTGGGCCTCCAGGGAATTTGGGGATAGGATTCTCCCTTTTAGCATAGTCTAGTTTATCCAAACCCAACATTTTGTAGCCCAGAGAGATAAGAAAGGACATTAAAAGGCACCTGCCTAATGAGTAAGCAATCTAGATTTAATTATTTTTCACAGTTTATAAGAACAGTAGTTTAAACTGGACAGATTATCAGTTCCATGCAAGTTAGACAATCTCCAGAAATGATAAAAGGATCTGTGTGGGCAATTAATTGCACTTCAATGCAATAGGGTAATTTCATAAGCCCTGAGATATCCAGACAGCACTGAGAAGCCCCTGTAGTAGCTGCATTTTTCCCTTAAAATGCCCCCAAAATTGAACTAACTTTAGAATTTATTATCAATTTAATAGTTTCAATTCACCAAATTTAAAAAGTGTTTTAATCTGAAGCAAAACTGCCATAGCTTTCCAATCATAATTCCCACTTCACCTGCTCAGTAAAGTAAGTCTTGATTATTCACAGTGGCCCACAAACCACCCATAAACAAAGAGGAGGACAATTTGGATAAGGTATAATCAGGACTCATACTCAGAAAGCATTCAGCTGCCTAGGGCACTATTCCCCCCTTATTCTGGGCTTTATACAAAAGGCCCAGTATCTAACAGGAATTCTAAGGAAATGTTACTGGACTATCAGGCTTGGTCTCCATTCATTCCCATGCCAGATTAGTGGAGTGTAGCCTTTAGAAGAACATCTACCACTTCCATAGTGGCTTTTTTTGGTGATTTATGATGAGAAAGAGGGAAATGCTGCAAGGACAAGGTCACCCACTTGAAAAAAACTTTTCATGCAGATGGCTGCATATTCCATATGGATCCTGGATACAGTCAGACCTTGGTGGCTTTAATACTCTCATGGATAGGATTTTGTATTTAAGATAAATTACTTTACCCTGAAGACCGTTACCTATAGTGAAGAGGTTTATATACAAAGATATTAAGAAGTTTTCCTAATCTTAGATTTTATCCAAGAATTAATGTAAACTTACAGCTGAGAAATCTTTCAGAAATTGCAATACCTATTTGGAGTGGGCTATAATAATATCCTTAAAACTAAAGTCAAATCCACAGAAAAATAACTGGGTTCTATCTATAGCTGAGGTCAGACATGCTCATAAACCTTTGCCCATGAATAAAAATATCCTGAGTCTGTGAGTAGCTGAAGAGCTGCTGAATTCACATGCCTTCTTCATTTTTACAGTCTGAGAGCAATTGTCCACCAAAACATGTCTTCTCTCATACCTTATCTGCACCACTAGGGTATAAAACTTTGAAAACTGAAAAAAGAAGTTGGAAGTTAATGAGCAGAGATAGGCTGACTTTTAAGATTTCCTCTTACAGCTCAATACATAATGAATTCAAATCTCTAGATGAACCTTAGGGGAACTAGCTCATTTGTAGCTCCTGCAAACCAAACAGTAGGAGTCAATATATGAGTCTTTCTATACAATGGTAACTTGTGAGGCTAACATGATGTCTGTAAAAGACTTTTTGATTCTCAGGTGAAAGGAGCACATAAGGGTAAAACTTTATTACCTCTAATTACAGAAGAGTTTATACTGTACTATTTTTAAAAAAGTAACCTAGAGCTTGATTATTTTCTACAATTGTACTAGTCTATAGATGTACTGTACAAATATCTTTCCCTAATAAAAACAGACATTCTGAAATTAATACAGATTCCAGTTGTTAAGCAATTCAGAGTACCGTACAATAATATTTTGCTGTAAACTACAGAGTTAAGACAGTAACTCTAAAGACATACCTTATAACTGTATATGCTGTAAGCAAACTGATAGTTTTCCCTGTTATTGAAGGCCATTTCCTTTCTCATTTTCAATTGCTCATAGCTTTACCAAATTGTCAAAACTATACTTTCAAATACAAAATTCTCTAAGTAAATTTGTTTCATTTATTTTAAAATCTTCAGCCAGAAGAAAAGCATTACAGAACAACAATGGGGTTTTTCCCCATTCCACATTTTATTGACCTTTCATTAAAGAAATTTGAATACTATGGACATTTTAAAGTAGCTATAAGAAAACTGACAGTGGAATTAATTCTCCCAGGGACATGCTTCTACACATCCCTGAGAAATACTGTTGAACTAGACCAAGTGGTAAAACTTTAGGAAAGAAAACATAGTTTGCACACGCTTAGCACACATTTGGTGGATCTTCACTGCAGAAGTCTCTGAAGAATCCAGGCTGAGCAGGGCATTCCTTCTGAGTGAAAAGTGGGAAGCAGTGAAAAATTTTTCTCCTCTGTTTTGCCCATTTGGCTGAATTCAGGTAGCACAAAAGTGAAAGCTGCTTGAAAAAACCCAAAGTTTAGGGAGGAAGAATGAGATCAGCATTTGAATGCCAAGAGAGGTACTGAGCAAGGTTGACACAACCAGGACCTGGAAGGACAGAGCACTGTGACACAAACTAGAGCCAGAAAGAGAAACAAAAAAGCTCAAAGCCCAGGAATGAATGATAATAATTAAGGAAAGGAGTGGAAACACTACTAGCTGTATAAAAAAGCTGGGGATAAAAATAGGAGTGGATTTGCATGAACAAGGCTGGAATAAAAAGCCAGGATTCAGGAAGAGAAGGGACAGGACATGGATTGTAAAGATGTTGACCTTGTGGAGAATCTGAAACAGTGCCAGAAGAATGCAGTCCCCTACAAAGCAGGGAAGAAGCCGAACTCTGTTTCCTGTAGTTCTGCATTAGAACAGAATTTCATTTTCTCTTATAGTTCTCCACAAATCTCATTAGAACCTTACCCCTACTTAGCTATTATCTACAAAATATGACAGACCACTTATGTCATCTGTCAATCTCTTAGCTTAAAGGCAAACAGCAACATCTCAGGTTTTGATAGTGATTCTTTTACATCCAGTCCATATGGACTTGAGTGTCTGTTGTTCACATGATCACATGAACTGCAACTTCCCTGGAGTTTTTGGCATAATCTGAATACTTTAAGCCAAAGAACTTCTGTTTTTTGCTGAAAAAACTTCAGTTTTACATGGAAATTCACATAGCCACTTTCTAATCTTTAAATTACGTTATCCAGCAAACTTCCTTATGGGTGAGGTAAAGACAGTTGTCTGGTATATTTCTTTAAGACACATGAAAGATGTATCTTATTGGGGTCACATTGCAGTTTTACTAGGATGCATTCATGTAATATAAGAGAAAAGCCAAAATTCTGAGAATCCGAGTCTGTGTATGAGTTTATACAAAATGGGTAGGATTACCAGAGTAGTCAACAGGAACTGCAGTAGTTTCTCAGTTTTAAGTATCTATCATTAGATTAGGTGAAAAAATGAATAAATCTTACATTTGGATAAGAAGATTTATTGGCGTATTTAAATGCTTAGGGTTCAGGATTCTGTCAGCCAGGAATTAGGATCTTCCAATCAAATTTTTTGGCTTTTATTTCCACAATTTTACAACAGAAGCTCTGAATTCAACAGAATTCTCCATAGCCATCTGTAATGAGGAGTTCTTCCGTCTCAGACACTGTTAATACAAAAATAATCACCAAACAAAGAACCAAAACAAACTAACAAAAATCCAAAAAAAATCCGCAAACCACAAAACCTGTTGATAATATTTTTCCACCTGCATTTGCTTTCTTTGCACCCAAGTGACAAATAACTTAAACTATTTCAGCAACACATGGGCCTGGCAGTCTTATTTAGTGCATGTTGTTCAAGCATACAAGTTACCTTATGTATTTTAACATGGGCAAGCACAATCAGAGTAGATTCCCCAAAAGCAGCCAGGCACAGAAAGGCTGATCTGATGAACAACCGAACAGCACACAAAAGGTTGAGTTTTAGCAGATATGCCAACACTCCTCTCTGAACGCATTGAATTAAGATTGTGCTTTAGAACCACTGTAGAATTCCTTACTCAGCCCTCATCTGCAGGGCTTTTGTCTACACCTTGTTTATAAGGAATACACACATTTGTAAGTCAAAGGTAGTAGTGCTCCGATTTTGAACACATGCAAAAAATTCTTTCAAATATGTTTATAAAGGACCAGCTGATCTTACACAGGGTTTAAAATTTTCACTAGCAAGGTAAAAGACACTATTGTAGTCATGAATCAAGACTGCCTTCATATCTAAATGGGTCAAATCTACAAATTTGTTTGCAATAGCCTAGCAAAATAATTAAAAACTATGAGCAAAAGACATCCCCAAAAAATCCATTTCACTATCTATATAAAAAACTATTAAAAGCATCAAGCTTCTTTATGTCAAGAATACGAAATACAGTGAAAGCTGGAAAGATGGTATCAGACCCACAAGTCATTACCTTTAACAGGGATTTTTATACCATTATACACCTACATTTCTAATATCACCAATTTCATTTTGCATGGTAAAAACCCTGTGTCATTATCTAATTTTTTTAGGCCATGATTAAGTTATTATAAAGAAACAGATTATCTGTAATGTGGCTTTTCATTCATTTGTTGGCCACAGGCAGTTAGTTATAATCATATTGTTACCACAAAGAATTTAATCAAGGTCTGTAGTCAGACAATCATGTGGACTATGATTAGTCTGAAAGAAAGGGTACAGTAAAAAAAAAAATCTGCTATTTCCCTGCCCTGTCCCCTCCCTGAATGCAGGAGGAAAAGGTGCTACCAGCTAAAATTCTGGTCAAGGAGATCCAAACACTGAGATGCTATTACAGTAAACAGCTAATGGCATGGGAAAGGAATGGATGGGGACAGGTCTGGCAAAAGAAATACAATTGAGACGTTAATGATAGGCAGTAATATCTTAGAATAGGAACTGTTTTGGTATCATTTAGCAAGCATTCTCTGATTTAAATTGAGTATGACCCATTTCACATCCAATGGAGGTCTGGCTGACAGGTAAAAAACACAGCACAAAGGCGGTGTTGAATTCTCTTAGCAACAAATGCTGGAGCTTGTCCTGCCTTGGAGAAAACTTTCCCCAAAAGCATTCTATAGCAGTAACAAAACCTTAATCAAACAGGACCACTAGCTTCCTTCCAAAAGCACATAATGCACACACAGTTTGAGGAACAGGTGTGTCACAGGTCTTCTTCAAGCCTGGAGAACTTTGTCCCTTTTCTACAATAGTGGTCATTTCCAAGGGGATAGGAAGAAGCCCTCCTGGATAATCTTGTCTGTTGGTTCTTAATCACTTCACAGTCTTTACTACACTAGTGTTTTATCCCTTATATACTTAATTTTAACATGGTTGGAGAAGCAGAAGTTAAATTATTATTTGTACTAAATTCTGAAACAGCCCCCACTTCTGTCATATCAGTGTTATGTAATAAGACAAACATCTGTTTGTATATGATTCTTTGTGTTTCTGTAATTATTCAGCAGAAGACAAGTTTTCTTCACTGCCATTTGTTTTTGTTGCATTATATTAATTTCCTCCATCCCTTGACATTTTATTAGCTGCCTTAAATGCATGCACCCCTCACACCTGTGGGGAACACACCAGCTTCTGCTATTACAGTTTCTACTGACACCTCCAACACAATGCTTCATGTCTTAAAAATCTCCAGTGCATCAAAACAAATTTTAAAAAAGCAGCTTATTTTGCTTTTTGAATTGTCTTTATAGAACGTATCACTAAAGCAATCCACTGCTGTAGGGCAAATGGCAACTGCATGAAATTAATACATTAATTGAAGTTGTTCATACTTGAGAGGTCCCTTCTTTCCATGGAAAAGGGTTAAAAGCATTTAATGGTCTGGGTTAATAATAGTCAAGTTACTGAGTCAATCAAGTGATGAATTCTGAAAAATCACTAATGCTGGATAAGTGTTTGACCTGCTTTTTCAAAGGCAAAAGTTAAAAATGCCTTCCCTGTAAAATACCAAGCAACCCCGAGGGATCTATGCTTATGCAAATGTTTGATCGACACCTGTTTGGTGTGTCAGTATGAATAAGACATTGGCTATTCTCAAACCTATAAAAAATTATGGAACAAACACTTTCTAGTACATTGATAATCAAGGCCAGAATTTTCAGGAAACACCTTTAATTTATTCTCAGGGGAATTTAACAGCCTTCCTTCCAATAGTTTCTTTTTAAAATCCCAGACCTATAAAAGTAACTTTTTAATCCACATTTATGCTTTAACACACATCTTTACAACATCCACATTACCAAAACTGAAGTCACAAAAAAAAAAAAATCAAGGGAATTTTTCACTTTCAAATAATTGCAGACAACAATATTTTCTCACTTAAACAGAGGCCTGGCTGTGAGTATGGAGGATGGGATGAGCAGAGATGAGAAAATTTAAGTGTGACCTATGTCATGTTAGGCAGGAGGTGGGCTTTAATATGCAGAGAGGTTCAGCTGGGAGCCACCTCTGGGAAGAGCAGCAGCTGTAGAAAAGATGCTGCAGCAATGCTGAGTTTCTAGCTGTTTTTCTGGAAATTAAAGCAGTGTTCTCTCTGATTCACTTATAAAATACATATAATTTTGCCCCTGAGTATTCCCATTAAAAAAACAAATATAAATGTGTCACTCCAAAATGACATTTTCTGCTTATATATTTATCTAAAAAGTTTCTATCTGTGAAAGGAAAAAAAGCAACTCATTTTGGTGTTCAAAGCTTCCTTATACGGTGAAAAACTGACATTCTAATTAAAATGCTAGCATATTAACAAAGACTATCACTCCATGCTGAAATACAAAATTCACTGAATGATGTCTTTCTAGCTTTTATCTAGGAAAGCACTTGAGCACAAGCACAGTTTTAAACCAAACACCTTGAATAGTGCCAAAGTCAAAGAGATTGTTCATACAGACACATTTCAATGCCTTTACAAATTTTTACTCTTGAACTTGTATTAAGTATGTGCAGTTGGACTTCCACAGTTCTTAGCCTGGACCCGAAACTTCCTCACATCATGGCTTTGGCCTACTCATCTGTTTAGGCACCTTCATTTCCTCTTTCAATGAGTAAAAAAACCTCTTTGGATGCATCACCAGAAGTGTATTACCTGAAATTTTTTCTATTCTTTGAATATGAAAAACATACATGTACTTAACATCATATGTTATTATTAAATCAAATGTAATTCTTATGCCTGAGCCAGAAGGCTTCGTATTCTCAATTTATAAACTGAATTATAGTTAGCCATGACTTGATCTAGACCAGGGGTCCTCAAACTTTTTAAACAGGGGGCTGGCATGCGGATGAAGTGGCAGACAGTCATCTGCGGCTGCTTGGTTTCCCCCCCCCCAACCCTGGCGGGCATGGGGACACATGGGGAGGGAAGTTCTGTAAATACTGGGGGCTAGACTGAGGACCCTGGGGTGCCGTATCCAGCCCATGGGCCATAGTTTGAGGACCCCGATCTAGACTATCATTTCACTTTCTCTTCTGTCTAGGTCTTATATCTTCCACCACTGGTGTACAGGACAATAGATAAAGTGTTGCTGCTTCATTCATAATCACCACTGATGGTATAATTAAAGTTTCAACAACAATAAAGAACCACATGTTTGCAAAAATCAAATGTTAATGCATGAGTTCTGGAACAACAAAAATAACATGAGCCTTTAGGGAACATGTGTGATCTATTTCCTTTGGATCTATAGAAAGCTAATTTTTGTATTTATTTTTATTAAATCACACTGTTTGTTCCTTTGTAGATGACAGCTTCTGGTTCTTACATTTTTGCTGTGTGTTGAACTTTGCACTATCATATTTGCAAAAACATCGAGTACAAAGCACCAGCAGACATCAACAATGAGATAGTTATTGGCAGACAGTATTTTGAAATTGAAGTAATTGTAACAGTCTATCCCTCAATCTGTAATTGTAGGGTAGAATGGAGGACAGGTGCATGTTTTGAGCTCTGTTAAGCACTAAAGTTTTAAAATGTCTCTCTGGATATGGATTTGGATTGATGGCCGATATATCACCAGCTACTTAGAAATCCTGAAAAACTCCATAAAAACAGCCAACATCCTATAAACCTTCTCACTTGTATTTTTTTTTTTTCTATCAGCAGTTAACACAGAGCTGTTTCTAATTAAACTGCAGTGCAGGAGGAAAAAAGTAGGTGGATGCAGCCATAACATGGACTACTGGATAAACAGAAAGCTTGCAGGAAGAAAGTGAATAGCAGTAAAATGAGGATAAAGAACCAAGGCATACACTACTTCTAAAAGAAACAATTACCAAACCACAGGCAATCTTCATTTTGTATGAAGTCATCTGTAATTCCAAAACTGGCTCAACAAAAGGACTTCTTTCATTAAAATAACCTGATTTGGGCAAATGATACAGGATCCTTTTAGCTTTGACTTGCCAAATTTTTACAGAGAATTCAGGAACAGCTTCGAGCAAAATTTTAGTATTTCACAAACTGAAAAGACTTGCTGGCCCAACAATATAAGTGTTATTTATGCATTGATTTTGCAATCTAGGACATGAGCTTGTTCATGGACTACTCTAGAAAAAAAAAGGCTTATGCTAATACAGAATTTTCAGCCTAAATTCCAGCAGATTCCATATCAAAGAATGAGCAAATCTTTCACAGAAAGGAATTCTTGGAATAATCTGTAACATCATGAAAGATGTAAAAGACCACAACATACTTAAGTATATAAGTAAAATACTTCGCTTTTTGCTCAAGAAACTTAATAACTGCAGGTCAACAAGCAAGCAAGATTTTTCCAGAGAGAAATCCTTAACAGGGTTTCTCCATACCATGACAGACTCACATCTTCTCATCAGCTTCCCATTCAGCACAGTAACATACAAATCACCTATTTTACAGTGATTATTAAATACAGTGTATCTGTGCAAGGACTGAGTATGAAGGAGCACACACAAGTATGTTGTTAAAAACTGACCCCTTTTCAGGACACAGTGCGCAGTCTCATGCTCTCACCCAGTGCCTGCAGGCATTGTTTTTCCAAGTCCATGTGTGAAATAAGTGAGAAGATTTTGCTATGAATTATATTTTCTATTACCCAATCAAGCTAAGTACTAAGGCAAAGGCAACTTTTAGCTCCAGTAGTATCTCTGAAACAACTGAAGGCTAAGCTGCACAACAGCTTTGCTGGCTCAGACAGTGAGGCCTCGGACAGGCATTGGATACCTTTAACTTCTCCATTCACCAGCTGAAGTGTATTGTTCCTACTGGAAAAAATGCTCAAGTGATAGCTCATTATTTATTTCAGGCCATATAAACAAACCCAGCTGGTCCAGCCTGAAGCAGGTTAAGAAAAAAAAAAATCTTAATAGGCAGACTACAGGAACAGTAAACCCTACAGAGGGAATAAACTTAGAAGTGAGGAACATTTTCCATCTACCATGATTATTTGGGCCTCAATCAGCTACAAAGATTAAAACTGCCACTTATACCTTCCTGTCCACATAAATTTCTATCTGTAACTGAAACGATTAAAAAAATGCTGTAAGGCAATCTCAAAGTCCCACATTACATTCAGCCAGCTATGAGCTAAAGTGAATATACACACTATAAGAAAAGATTGCTGACTCTACAGAATGAGCTTCCACCTCTGGGAAGAGTGACAATCTCTCATACTGTATACAGAGCAGGAGCTGGTAGTTCCTGAAGTGACAATCAAGTGATCAGCATCACCTCCACACCTTCTTACTCCCTCAACAGGGGTCAACAGCAGCCCAAAATATTTAAAAGGCATAATTGCTAGGAAAGGAGGTCTGCTGACAAAGATGGTACAAATAGAAGTACCAGTTCTCCTCTCAGATGCTGAAAGAACTATGGAATTGCACTGCGTTCCACAGTAGGTCAGTGTAACCATATGGTCTGGCTCTTCCGGGAAATGCTTCATCTCTGCTTTAGTCCTCAGAAACATCAGGGGTAATTACATGAGGCCTCTAAATGTTCACTATGTTTTGGGGAGCGTCTTCTGCAGAAACAAGGAAGAAACTAAGCATCCACTTCAATTTAATGCCAAGCCTCACCTATTAGTTATCCTGTGATTGCAGGGTTCTCGCCAGCCCTTTATATCAGTTTTGTAGTCAAAACATTTTACTTACCTTCAGCAAAAGGTTACCTGCTGTTGGGACTGGATAATATTTACAGACTGCTCAGAGCACTCTAATAGAAAGTACTACTAATACCCATGGAAGGGTAACAGAACTTGCACCTATAAAAACAGGCCTTCCCATCTGGATTGAAGGGAAAAGATACAACGCTGAAACAGGCATAACAAGATTTAACAATAATACTAACTAGAGGGAAAGTAGACAACAGAAAGGAGTGAAAATTAATGTAAGTCAACCACATAAAAGCATTTTCCATTTTTTCAGCATATTGAAGTAAGACAGGTCCAGAATAGTAACATGCTAAAAAAGCAACTAAAAAGCGCATCAGAGATCAGACACCTGTAATGTAAGGTGTTCAGACTGGAACTTTAAATCTGGCTCAATTTCGAATGCCACTAGAGCACGTGATTGAATTTCACTGGTCAACATTACCAGGAGAAAACATTGATGAGTTTCAGCTTTCCTCTGTGCAGTTCATGACTAAGGTACAAGTGTTAAGGAAAGATATTTTAATTTGGAAAAGAATCTGGAAGGAGGCTGAAATTTTGAACCATGTGGGTAAGAAATGAGAGGGGTATAAGCAGAACCCATGGAGATACAAATTGGATAGTACTATTTACTACAATTCAAAATACAAAAACAAATGGATAGACAGTGACATTGAACAAAAACAATCTGAAAAGAAAATATTTCTACAGAGCACATAATACCTTCAGGAAAACTACCACTGGTTAATTATCAAGACCAAGAGCTTAGCAAGATTCAAAAAGGATTTAGACGTTTATATGCATAATGAGAACATCCACAGCTACATTAAATGAGATTAAAAAACACGTGAGATATAAACCTTGATGCTTCAGTGAATAAGTCAACTTCTTGCTGATGGGCATTAGAAAGAATCTTTCCCTATGGGCAACCTGCTTCTGAATTACCTGTTATAGTGCTTCCTTCACTTATCCTTGAAGCAGCTGGTGCTGAGCACTCAAAGTCAGAATGCCAGAACAGACTTGCTTCAGCTATTTCTACATATGAAGTTACAAAAAAAATTGTTATACAATTAAATGTGTGATAGTAAGCTCACAGAATTTGAGGAGAGTAGAGCTTCTTATCTCATAATTTCCTTTAACTGTTATTAACTGTAGGTTTAAGGTATTGTAAGATGATACCTTCTGCTTTTACAGAAAATTCTGTTTGTGTACATCTTCTTAAAACCATATTTGGCATTTCACACTACTTCTTAGTCTCTGGGCCAAACTCCCTGGCAATAGCCAGCCCCACTGTAAGAGACAATGTCCTCATGCTGTGGGTGTTCCTGTCAAGCAAGTAACAGTACACAGCCAAATACCGCTTTCCTGCAGTGTACCACTCACTAAAATGTGACACCAGTGCTCACAATATGTAAGAGGACAGCATATTGGTAGCACGACTCAAGTTTACCATACTTTTTCTGGAAGGCCATGCTCTACCAGGTTTCCTTATAAACCCTAGGAAAACTAGTTAAACCTAGTACCAGTCCTCCTTCATTCCTTGCAATACACCAATGCTCTCTCCTACCATGTTATTTTCCCACCCTTCCCAACTTTTAATAAAAACAAATTGCTTCAACCTGTCCCAAAAAGCAAAATTCTCTTTTCAACAGGTAATGTAATTCGTGGGAAAAGTTTCAAATACAACCAAGATTCTCAAAGAACTTGGCAACAGGACACTTTGATATTATATTCTGACACCTATGCTTAGCCTGGAAAAATGCTTGGACTCAACATCAACATGCCACACTCACATGAAAAGAGATATCTGTGGAACAAGACAGTCCAGTAAAACATTCTAAAACCTCAAGGTGTATTCACATAAATAAAACCCATAGATGATGAGAAAAGGGTTGTAACATGGAGATGGGTTGCAGTCCCTGTTCAAAGGACCATTTCTGAATTTTGGAGTAAAATACTTTAGAATAAAATACAAGTACAGTTCTCAGAGCAAGAACTGCATTCCTCACAGATGAGCATCTTAAAATCAGGCTGACAGTCTCACCTCAGCATGAATTAATGCACTGTTACAGCTGCTCCATTGTTCATAAAAAGACTTCACAGAAAGACAGAGTGTCTCCTAACTTCACTCTCCCTTCTTACTCCAACCCAGAGATCCAGTGATTGGCCCCCTTCCGTGAGAAGAAGCATGTTTCAAAAACATAAAGCAATGAGAACTGGTTTTCCCCACATTCAAGGCAAAAAGTTTTAAGGCTGGCTACCTTACAGAAAAAAACAGGCATCCCTATGTGGCTGTTTCCTGCAACAGCCATTGCCACTGTTTTGTATAGGGCAGAACACCAGATCCTGCAGCTGCCAGTTCATCTTGCTCACAGCATACCCACAGAGGTATCTGAGGCTCCTCAGAGAATACAGACAGTAGAAGGATTTGATTGAAGACGTAAACTGTTTCACCACAAGATGGGAGGCACAGAGTTGCTTAGTGCTGAAGAGACTGAGCAGGTCTAAGACAATCACACAGAGAACTTCTGGACATTCAGAAAGCTTCACAAGAACTAACATACTTAATAGGCTAGATGGAAGCCTGAGAAACATGTTTTCTGACTTAAATGACTAGCTCCCAACTACATTTTCCAGATATATATAGTGACACTTCACTATCAATAACAGAGTGGAAATTGCACTTCCAGAGGTCTGCCAGACTCCAAGTGAAAGGAAACCATCCCTTGTCTGCTACCTTTGAGGAAAAGTCAGTATTTAAATGTTACTGAATTTGAATGCTCATATAAATATAATAACTACTTGGACCCTGTCTGAAGATGTGTATTTATATTTTCACCATAAGCCAAAGACATCTAATTTGAAGGGAGAGAAAAAAATGTTTATAAGAATCTGTCAGGCATACAAAGAGTGAAATGCTTTATTTTTATAGATTACATTCATTTACAACGTAAATAATTCAACATGCAGATTATTCACTGTGCTGAAAGCGACTGGTGTTTTTCAAGAGTATAAAAAGAACTGCTTGACTAAGGCTATCAGGAAATGATATAAAGGCAAAAAGACTTAGCAACTTCCAGTAAAGTATTTCAGACTATACAGATTGTTCCAAATTTGAAATTGTACAGTATGTCAGATGTTAACACAGCGTACAGCACATTTTGGTTTGCACTTTAAACAAAAGAAGCTTTTTTTAAAAAATGAAAACAAAGTGGTTGAATGTGTAGATGACACTATTGCCTGGATTTCACTTGCACTTGGCTCAAGCTATTTTACCATCAAGCGTAAGAGGCATTTTTTTCCTCTGTAGAAAGTTAACAACAAAAGAACGAAGTAAACATCTCCACTGACAGCTCAAGGTCATACCTAGAGACTGCTCTGGCTAACTAAGTCTGTGGGCATAGGTAGGTGGAATTGTGGTAATTATAAGTGCCAGCTGGATGCAACCAGTCACTGGTGCAGACCACCAACTCAAAGGATGCCAAGGGCTTTAAAGTCCAAAATAAGCTCTCATTTTACTTCTGTCTTGATCAAAGAACCCAAGACTTGTATCCTCCTTTATCTCACACTATAACATACTTTTTTAAAGTCAAATGAAACCAAGAAAACCCCCAATACCTTCACTTTAGATTAACAGTTTATCAGGCAAGAATTATTTTTCCATTTGGTCAGGCTTGGACAACCACCACACATGACTTTCATTAACATGCTATGGATTTCTCTATATTTCACTGTGTGCATAAAAGTTATTTCCCTATATCAGCAATTAGGAGGTTCCATTAACCCAAGGCTGTAAAATATACATAAACACTGGTATAGTATACAGTCAGATGGGCTACACTGGTGGGTTTTGTAGCAGATGTCTTTCATTTCTCTGAAATAACATGTCTGCTGTTATAGCCAAACTTTGCAATAAAAAATGTAGCACACCTCACAGATCTTATCTACCAGCCACTACAGTCCAAATAGCCTGGGATGCTGGATGCACTGTGCCCCTAGTTGAATCCAGTTTCAAAGTTTACAGCAAGCTGCTATATTTATAATTGATTACAATACTAATTACAGACATACAGGCATACACGCTACCTTGATCTCCCTTGAGGTGTTAATATGAATATATAGCCACAAGTTGTTGAATGACTGTATCCTTAACATTCTTTTTAATGCAGAGAGCATAAAATTCTCATTAACAATAACTGGAGTTAGAAGCAGGAATTCCAGGAAGAATGTGTTGTCTCATTAGATATTGACTAGAAATGCTGTAGAATATTTTGTTTATGTATTGTTACAATTCTGGAGGGGTTTGGGTTTTTTTTCTTTTTCCCCATCTTTCAAATTAACACCTCTATGAATAAGTCATTTAGAGCTAATGGAAGCTCCCGCAATTCTAGAAACCATGTGTGTATTTGTATGCTGCCCAAGGATACAGCCTTCCCCCTAAACTGTAGAGTTATAAGAAACAGCTCTACAGCACCTGCTTGCCTTACTGCACAGGTAATTAATCCACATCACAGTTTATGGTTCTAATAATTCCAGCCATGTCATGTCCACCCAAAATTCCCACCATGTTGGGGCTCATGAAATGCTGATAGAACTCTGCTGATGTGCAAGGGCCTGAATGTATCTGTACTTCTTGACTACACGCAGAATCACACCATTGCCTCTCCATGCAAGGGAACATGGATGTGCAGGTATAGTTAACCTTAAAATTCACTACAGAGAAATTAAAAAAACTGCAATTTTCTCTCAGGCAACAATCCCTTCCAAGAGTCACCCATGGTTTTAGTTTGGTTTACAGTTCCATCAGAAAACTGCTTCTGCACAGAAAGCAATCTTTCTGAGTCTCAGAAAACATTTCATTATACTGAATACATCAGGATAAGATCTCCATTAGCAGCTTATGCTTGCCTTCTAAAGTCAAAGCATTTCTAAGAACTCCAAGGAAATAGGGTTATGCTCATTCCAAACATGTTCACAAATATCAGTACCCAAGATACCCCAAATAATAAAAAAAGGGGGAGGAGGTACAAACCCACACAGATTTTGCAGATTCACAAAGGGCTTCTTTAAGTCTTCCACTTTACTAGGTACTGTCTGGTGCTCATAATTATGAAAGGTGATCCTTCTAGCTGCCACTCCCAACTAAGAGATGGCACATAGTCATATGTTTAAAAAAACATAAACAGAGCTGCCTTCTTAAATTGATGTTTGTTGTGTATTGGTTGTTTAGCAGTAACTACATTCCCAAGGGATGCTTTAGTAATTGATTTTGCAGCACAAACCTACATAAGGATACAAAGTTAGTTCAAAACAAACATGTATTTAAGACAAAGCACCTGTATTGGTTCTCAAGAACTGCTAAACCTGTGGTACTGTGTGAAAGGAGTTGTTAGTTCAGAGAATGGATACCTTGTCTGCCCTCCAAATAAACTTTTTTCTATAGGATAAAAAGCATCCTATACAAAAAAGGTAACTGTCAGAGTGTCCTAATGAAAGTAAGTCACTTGCAAAATTTTGCCACAAAAAAACGTAACATCCCATACCTCAAAAAACCAACCACCCCCACTCCCTGCTAGAAAGCAGTATCCTCTTACTGCCATTTCATTGCTTGATTGGTCAAAACTAACAGTGTGATTTATCTTCAGTTCACCTCTTAGGGTTAAACCCTTCTGAAATGCTGCAGCACTGCAAAGGACACTACTCCCACCATCCTCTTCCTTCTTTTACCTCAATGGTCATTCAGTGAAGCTGGCCAGGATATTTCCTGAGCTGCAACTCCACAACACAGCATTACAGTAATTTTTTTTAAAGTGCTCTTCCTCCTTTGTGAAAGAACCAAACTTCTGTAAAAACACTAAGTTCTCAACATTAAAATCCTGAAGAAAATCGGATAAAGAGGAACTATACGTATGTGTATGGTAAAAAAACCAACCAAACCACCAAACAAAAACAGAAATCAGGAGTAGGCACACACAAGAAACAGCAGATCCTGGGGGCTTACTGCTCTTCATAGCAATGATAAAACTCCCACTAGACCTGACATTATTTTGGTACTTAATTATCACCAATTTTGATTTTATCACCACTTGTCATCATGGTTTAACCCCACCTCACAAAAAAAGCACCACGCAGCCACCTGCTGACCCCTGCCGGGTGGGATGGGGATAAGAATTAGAAGAGCAAAAGTGAGAAAACTTCTGCATTGAGATAAATACAGTTTAATAGGTAAACCAAATGCCACACATGCAGCAAAGCAAAACAAGGCATTCATTCACCACTTCCCATCAGCAGGTAGGTGTTCATCCATCTCCAGGAAGGCAGGGCTTCACCATACATAATGGTTGTTTGGAAAGACACACCATGACTCCAAATGTGCCCCCCCACCCCCCCTTTCCTTTTTCTTCCCCTAGCTTAATATGCTGAGCAGACATCATATGGTCAGGGATATTGCTTTGGTCAGTTGAGGTCAGCTGTTCTGGCTGTGTCCCCTTCCCAACTTGCCTACTCACTGGTGGGGCAAGAAGCAGAGAATACCTTGATGAGGTGCAAGCGCTGCACAGCAACAATGAAAACGTCTCTGTATTATCAGCACTTGTTCATCACAAATCCAAAACATAGCCCCATGGCCTATCCCAGCCAGAACTAGCACATGCTGAAGGGTCTTGCTGCATTTAACAACAGAAGACAGTTTGCAGACATACCTCTGTCCACAACTCTGTCACATCTCCAGTAGCTACTCTGTTCAACCCACAGACTACCAAGTGATTTAGCAATGCTTCTCCATTCTCTCAGCATCTCTTGACTTCAGTGCACAGGGCAAGTTTATAGGGCTTAGAGAAGCTGACTTTGCAAGGCAAATCCTTAAAGAATCAGTGAGTTCTATAAAAGGAGTTTTGGACATTGTATCTCTGCTCCTTTTGCAAAGTTGGCTATTGTGTTTGACATTTCTGTATAGAGCACCAACAGCTCACATACATTGCCATCAAATGAAGAAGTTATGTCTTCCCAGAGTTTCCTGTACAGTGCTGTGACAGAGAACTGTACATTTCTCAGCTCAAAGGTAACAGTAGTTTACATCAGATGCAATCCAGCAAAGTAGGGCTGGTTAGCACCTACAGTGTGCTTGCTTTGCCTGCCTTAACAAGACATCCTCCAGTCCAGAACTGACTACTGGCTTCTTTAGGCTCAGAAGCCCAGATTTTCTTGTATTTTCTGACCTATATTAAAAAGAGCACCTCCTCACTTGGCCCAGGGAGCGCTTAGCATGATATCTGATTTTTCCATGCAGGAGGAAAAGGAAAAAGATGCACATTACCTCTCATCCACTACATAACAGACAAGTACAGAATGGTTTCTCCTATATATCTCCATCACAGTTTTAGCAAATCACCTTTTCATCCATAAAATGGCTAGTGTTAACACATTTGTAATCTCTTCCATGATTTTATAACTGACTACACTTGTTTAAAGACAAAAGATCTTTTCTTTTAGGAGGTCCTGATACTTATTCCCCACTCAAATTGATAATGCTTTACTTTATATAAAAGTCATGTGGTGTTTTTTGAAAGAATATTCATGTTTTCATCAATAATGTTTATAGATACAGAAATGGAAACAGAATGTACAGAAAACATATGTAGCATATACAGTACAATGTTGCACCGTAACATTTCCCACAACCTGCCTCAGCTTATGAGAGATACAGCGCTTTGTAATGCTTCACAACTCAAACATCTTAACTACATGGCCATACAAACAGCTACATGGCCAGTTCTAATAAACTGCAGACTACATAACTGATGAACCACAGATTTTTTACTAGCTTTATCATGCTTTGTCCAGTAATTCAGTCACACAACCAAACTATATTTGTGAACAGAAACATGTACACCTATAAATAAATGATGCCACTTGAAATTGCAGGTATTTATGCAAGATGTTATGTCATTATTTCTATTATTTACATACTGGAAGTCTGAAGTGTGGCATTTTCTGCATTCTCAGTACCCAAATTTGCAGTGTTTCCCGTTAGAGTACAATGCACCAGCTAAGAAATATTTTACAATGATACACTGAAAGTCTCCAAGAACTATGATCAACTTTGTATTTTTTCCTGCATAAAATAGCCACAATAGAGTGTGCAGTGATTTATACACACAGTGTCACATTGATTTTCTTGGCATCATTAAGTAGTCGACAAAAGTAGTATAATACTGAATCAAATTGTGCTAGAAAAGTCACATTAATTCAGTTTTTACATCCATAATTCCTCTGCTCTGCAAGACTAAGACCTTTGGAAAAAGCAGAATCTTATAATGCTTTGTACACAGCACCTAATGCAACAGATCAGGAGTGTGCTTGTAGATTCTAGAAAATAACCTAGCCATGACAGGTTTCAGGTGCACACCTTACCCAAACTTATGCACACGTACATAAGTAAAAAACTTGCATTTTACTCTTCATTATCTACAATAAATAGTAGCTTAACTGAGCCAGTTTTACTCTGTGCTATCAGCCTGAGGAAACTGAGAAAAACATTACATAGGTGTTATTCAAAATAAGTGCTAATATTCACCTTTTTACCACATCAAACACTCACTTTAATTATTCACATTTACTGTAACTACTACTAAATTCTCCTACATCATTAATGCAGTTATCATAATAATTCTCATGAGTTAGTCCTCAGTATTCTGTATATGAAGCAACATCAGAGACATCTGTTAGTTTTCATGTCTGTGCATTTTGGTCTCCTGAGAAGATTCTGTACTCTAGTTCTCTGTGGTTCTTACTAATATCCATTTACTGGTCAACACTCCTGTATGCATCTGATCAAAAGCACAGATTTCCATTCCATGACTGCATATGGGTTATTTCGCTCTCAAGTGATTTAATCCTCACATCCACAACCTCAATTTTATTGTTAATACCTGAAGAACAGCATATTCCACATCAGAACTAAGTTTTAGCATTCCCAAGCCTCAGCAGTAGCATAAATTCATAGTTTTCCAAGTTGCAAGTGATGTTATCAAGTTGGGGAGGGGAGCACATAAAAACCTCAACACCAATAAAAACAAAAAAGCCTGACATTCTGTTTTAAACCTGTTTAGTATCTTGTTTTGTTTTTATACACACCACACACACCAATACTGTAGCAGCAAAGGTTTATTCATTTGAGACTGAATCCACCAGTAGTGAAATAGTTTTGCTTTCTTCCCTTCCACCCCACAAAAAGGGCTGGTCCCGATTCAAAACAAATGCATTCCTTTTTTTGTATAATGTTTTTGTAATTGTAGAAAGGGGTCAGCATTTGTAAAACTTAAATATTTCATATTAAAAACTACTTAAAATCCTAAGGTTTTGCATATTTAGTTCTAAAAGAAGAAAAAATAAAAACATATGAAAAAATATTTAAAAATTATAGAAGTGAGCTGGCATTTGGGGGGTTTAGAATTGTGAAATTTTAATCGCAATTCCAGAAAAGAAAATTTTATGAACCTTACTTTTTTCCCCAGAAGCAAAATATTTCCCATCAGGTATGCTGACCTTGTTTTTGGGGAGAGACAAAAAAAAAGGCTTTTCAGAACACCCGTTGCTGCCCACCTTTAAAGTTTATATCATAGAGGCATCTTAAAACTATCTCATTGCATAACTGCTCATCCCAGATTCAGCTATTATACATCACCTCCTGCTAGCCAGTCTGTTCTTCCACCTTAATCAAAATGTTGAAATATCACATTCCTGTAAGAAATCTTTTGTTTCAATTTTACAGTTGCACTTAGGAGGAGTTAATTGGTTTACAATATTATGCAAATGCACACAGACCTCAAGTTTGGGTGTATCTAGAAAAGTCTATTGAATGTTTGTACATTTCTGTGAAAATCTGCTTCACTGTGACCTCAATCATCTTTTCCCAATGCCAGGATGTTGTTGTTACAAACAGAATCTAAGCCTTCTTAGCCACCTAAGACATTTTAGTGTTTGTATATTTTACTGAGGACTAGACAGTGTCACTAAGACTCAGCCTAGAGCAGTATGTTTCTGTATTGGAGCATTCCACAAGAATGACTGCAAATTAGACGGAGGCAAATCCATCCTGCTTCCCTGTTGTTGGAGACAGAAAGTAATTAGCTGCTGGCCTATACCAGCAGCAAATTATTAACCCCTCCTGCCCCTAAACTTTAGCTCAGCTGTGCTGGCCACTGAAATGCAAAAAACATCTCTGTCCATCTTCCACTTCATCTGCTCCAGAGAATTAGCATACGTGTGCTGTCCTCTGCTTCTGGATATCTAGTCTGGGAAGTCTTCTTGAAAGAACTGGGCAGCATTTGGATTTGCTCAGACCTGATACCCAAATCACAGTCTAGCCCTCAGTGACTGCAAAAGCTTCCCAGAGCTTCAGAAAGGGCAAAGCTGCCTGCACACACTGTAGTTCCTAAAATATCATTATACTGTGACAAGTCAACAGCTACAAAGAAGAGTACAAAGCCGGAGCAGGATCTGGAGCAGCGTTTTGTCACCGCTCCGTTGGGTTATCTTCACAACACATCATTCAGCTAGATCATGTTTTTTTAAATACTGTTTTGGACTCCATCCAACAAAGGCACTGCTTGCTATTTAACCTAGACTACATGAAGCCATTCCAATAGCCTAACTTTGAGAAGTATTTTATCAAAGTATTTCTTTCAATACGCTTATTACATGCACTTGAAACATACATTGTAAGAGCAATTTTTCTTCACAGCTATCAACCTAGTAGCAAAGTAGGCCAAACATCCATCTAACTCAATGGGCCAAACATAACAAAGTAGGCCTTTTACAAATGCTTGTAGGAAATTATGTCTTACCATTTGAAAGATGGTAGTCATTGCATTGGCATTACACAGCCTGTGCATTAGATCGGACAGCAAATGAGATATTGATAGAACTACTTTGAACAGTCAATAAGGTTTTTAATGATTGATAGCTTTGAGCTAACTCTGATTCTATCAGCATCTGTACTTGGAAACTAGAGATTGAAACTGTAATGCTCTTTATGAGATTCATAAGTATAACTCAAATGTAGGCAGTGGCTCCAGCTGAGGGATTTGCATGGAGCTCTTTCTTCATAGCAGAAGGAAAGAACAACAGCAAATTTTACTTAATCATTCAATCTAAATCCAAAAAAGCAGTATCTCAGAAGATAAGAACAGGGAGGAGAAAGCCATGAGTGAAGCCAAGTTAAATCACTGAGCAAAATAATAAACTAAGGAAACAGAACTTCTCCATGAGTATTGTGCTTAAAACACCCTGCAGGTTAGCTGTAGAGGAATGAAGGCAGTTAGTTGATTAGCATTGATAATATGCAGCTGTGGCTATTTCAACTGCAGCCTTTGTCTCCCTGTCTGCTTCTGATTATTCTAAGACCAATCTCCATGTTGTCAATGATGCTGTAGTAATTTTGTCCCCTCTCATGGCAGCCCCAAAAAGTAACATTCCAACACTTCACCATATCTGAATGCTGGAGACATTTTTTATCTTAAGTGGCAAATCATTCCTTTAACACCACCCCAGCAGAGTTCTTATTGCTGTCTCATCGTACTTCATGCCTTCATTTTCAAACATGTTTATTAGCTTTGTTAATATAGGGTTTGACTCTGTCCACTTCTGATTGTTCTAGCAAATCTATGATCAATCTCCATGTCATTAACAAAACTGTAGCAATTTTGTCTCCCCTCAAAGCAGCCTCAAGAAGTACCTTTCCAACAGTTTGCCACATCTGAACACTGAAAAGCTTTTTCACTGTAACTAGCAAATCACACTTTTTTACACCACACTAGCAGAATTCTTATTGCCATTTTATCATATTTTACACCTCTTTTCAAATATATCCATAAGCACTGTAAATATATAATTTGTCTCCCTGTCCACTTTTAACTGTTCTTATAAGTCTAAGACTAACCTCCATGTTGTTAGCAATGTCATTGCAACTTTATCCCCCCTTGAGATAACCCCAAAAGTAGTTTTCTAGCATTTTGCTATGTCTGAATGCAAGACATTTTTCAGTCTAACTAGCACATCATTTACTTTGCACAATCCTAGCAAAGTTCTTATTGCCTTCTTACTATACTTTATGCTTTTTTTCCAAATATATCTATAAACATTATCAACATAGAATTTTCTTCTTCTGCACCCATATCAATTAGTCCCCATCTACACTGGCCACCAAAAGATAGACAATAAATATTACAATACACCCATATCAATTAGTTGTCAACAGCTCATCTCTCACAGTATCCATTATAGGTCACAGGTTCTCCCACTTGTTGCAGCTACATTGGGCACCAGTTGTAGTCTACATCCAACTCAGCCTCACACGGGACACCAATTGTTGTAACACAAACTAACAAGCCACAACAAGGCTTTTACCATCAGTCAGATTCTAATGTCCATGTTGTTTCACCTTCCTCCAGAGACCACACCACTTCTCCAGCCCAACCACCTCTTCCACGCTCATCAGGGCTATTTAACCGCTTAGCAGGAACGAGCTACAGCTGCACATCATCCATGTCAATCAACCCACTGCCTTGGAGGCAAGGCCACAGCTGCATATTATCAATGCTAATCAACCCACTGCCTTCATTCCTCTACAGTTAGTCCCACAGATTTCAACAGAACTCAGCACAAAGGTATTGGGCACTCCAAGTAAAGAACCAAAATTTTCCCTTAGAATATTTTAAGTAGTACACTCAAAGAGAAAATGTTGCTATTAAGGAGGAGGAAAAGGAGCAGAGGAGAAAACACACAGACAAGACTTTTTAAAGTGATATCAAATAATTACCAACGCAGACCTAAAGCACCTAGACTTTCAAAGACCACATGCTCTGTTCTTTCCCAGTATAAGCTTCTTTCAACTCATAAGGAATCCAATGAAAAGCCACTATTAAAAATATTCTAGACACTTGTAAAAATTTCTTTTTGCAGGAGCATTAAGAGGAATTTTAATTCCCTAACCTCCATCTAATAATGATTGAAATTAATGACAGAGAATAATGACAAAAATAAATTAATTCTCTTAATTTAAGTT
Organism: Falco punctatus; assembly: GCF_963210335.1. Classification (NCBI taxonomy): domain Eukaryota; kingdom Metazoa; phylum Chordata; class Aves; order Falconiformes; family Falconidae; genus Falco; species Falco punctatus. The sequence continues at coordinate 72,322,272 of NC_137580.1, forward strand.
TTCAAACTGTCAAGTAGATGGTAATGCTCTGGGAAAATTCCTGTTTGAATTACAGTTATTCAAAGACAACAGTTTCTACTTGGTTATCAACCAAGTTTCCCTTCACTTTCCTCACAAATTGAGAGGGGAAGAAGGTGAAAGTAGACTGGGAGACTTTCCTTATCATTTATAAACAATTACTTCCCCTTGCAACCTCATTAAAGTTGATACTACTGTTCATGGAGTATTGGCTCACACTTGCAAGAGGTTTGCAATCCAGCTATTAGTAAAGTAAAATGCAACAGACTTTAAGATTCTCTACAGCGAAGAAAAGGTTCATAAGGATTACTTAATCAAATTAACTTTTAACAGTTTAAAACCTGAGCTGTATCAGACTACAAGTACAAACATTACTCCAACTGCCACTAAGATCAACAATGTTTCAGTACACTCAGGCATACGCCCCTTCTGCCCTCTCTGCACCTGACATGGATGCATCGTTGCGCCCTCCTATACAACACAGAGCATAAAGGTACCTGCATAGTTAGGAATCCTCTTTAGAAAACCAACTGTCAGCAGAGGTAGCTCTTCTTTCATTTACTTGATATTACACCAGTGTGAGTCTACAATCATCCATAATACTGCTCTTGGTTTATGCTAACAGGCAAGACCAGGATCCATACCTAAAACATAAACAAATCAGCACTTGTAGATTTACTGTCATAATCTACTTAACCAATCCAAAATATTTCCTTCACCACTAGTATTCTGCCCTAAGGAGGTGGCATCCTTCTGCAGCATTTCAATCATGTTTTCACATCCCTCTCACTGTTTATGCCTTTTCTCTTTGCCTTTTAATAAACACTATGCCTGAACTATGGTGTTTGGGCAATCATCTCTAATGCAAACCTCATGGTGTCCAGAAAAAACATGTCCATTTTTAATTTATACTCTTTACATACATGCAGAAAGCTGCTTGAAATTTTAGTTCACTAGAACAGTGCAGTTGCAAGGTGTTCCAAATGCAGAGATGTGAAGTGGCAGAGTATACTATACAGCAGTGGGATAAGCACATTACATGTAGATAAAGTATTTAAGAGAAACAGTGAGGACAATAAAGGTTTTGAAAACAAATGTACACTGTACTGTTTATTATTATTATGCTGACCCCTTGATCTAACACAAACATAATGAACAAGTAGGCATTGCAGTTTATTAACAAATCATGCCCTAAGCAAGGAGATAAAAATAACATTCTTCAGACTTTCTTCTAACATCTGCATACCACAATAAAAACAACTGGGGACTGTGAGGGATTCTAAAAATAAATGTAGAACAAATTTGGCACAAAATGGGCAGAAACCTACCCAAATGGGCATGTATCACTTTTCAGATTGAGCACTGGAAACAATTTTGGCTAAATTTTTGGTTGTTAGAAATAAATAAAGGTGTCCATAACCTGTGATTTGTGCTGTATAGAAGCCTGGCTTCTTACATTCATTGAAAAGCAGTCCATCTGTACCTAATACGAGTCATGATTTTTTACCTGAAAGAAACAGCATAGAAATTACTGATTTGTAAAGCACAGGGGGAAAAAGATACAATCTATGATTGCTTAAGCTTATAATGATTTTTTCTTCCCCAAAGGGCACTGGTGTGCATCTAAATCTGCATTTAGAAGGTATGCCACCTAGTGGGAACAAAAAAATTGATCAAAATGTTAAAATATGATCCTCAAAAAAATTTAGCCTGGCACACTGGCAAGCTGGAGGGAAATTAGAACTTGCATTCAGTGTTGAAGTACAGTGTTTACATACCAAGACCTTCAAAGGAAACAGTTTCTGAATGTACATTATGTCCCCTTTATTGCAAAACATAAGTAAAAGTTAGTTAAGACTTATGTGTGAAAAGCCACTGTCTGATGTTGCTATGCACTGTATCTACACTGGAAACACAACTGGCTATAGACAGACTTTACTATCCCAGGTTAGGCCAAATCCTAACACCACAGCTCAGTACAAACTATTCAACTTTTTTAGACTTGAACTTTGGCAAGCGCAGCAGTTTGCCTAAGCTGTAGCCATTACAAAAGGAATGGCACATCCAGCCATAAAAGGTGAGTCTTGCATACATGTGAGCATGAAGGGAGGTGTACATCTGCCCTGAGACATCTTATAGTCCTCATTTCAGCTTCATTTGGTACATTAGATACAGAATGAGAAGAGGTTTCTTCTTGCTCCAAGGTTTGTCAGCAGACTGAAGGGAAATAAACAAGCCTGCTTAGCTTCACAATGGATAGGTAAATGGCCAAACATTTATATTTCACAATACATATTTCACAAAACAGATCTATGAAACTCACTAACAACAAACACAAGTTTGTCAACGACCACATGAACTCAAGGAAGACAGACAAGAAACTCAGACAGTTACTAAATACTCACAATTACATCCAGCCTAGCAAGCATCCTGAACACAAAATGTCAACAAGGATAAGAGCATATGAAGTATCCTTGCTTGCCCTAGTCTTACTCTCACAGCAGCTACTGGAAAAGGAGACTAGGCGGACCTTTGATGTGGCTTAACTCAGAAATTCTTGTTATACGTTAGGGCAAAATAACTTGTGTCTTTAAGCCGTAGTTATCTAAGAGTAATACAAAAATATGAAACTTTTGTTCAGTAGAGTTCAAAGCATAGTAGTCCTATATATATATATATGTATATATTAAAAATATTATTTAAAGGTAATGGTACAAGGCAATACACTGTAATCTAATTATCTGACCTTAAAAAAAATAACATTCTGGAAACACAGGAAGTGCCACTACATAATATTAGCTTCAAATCTAATCATCTTGTATCATTAGTACAGGCATAGCAAGCAGCGCACATGGGACAAACACAAGAGCCTGGAGAAGTCTTAGCCCTTAATGCTTCACAGCATGGTCACATTGAGTGCCACCTGCCTATTCTCATCTGTCCCCGTGAAAGGCCACCAAGCATTACCTTCTGTGAGTAAACAAGACAGAGATTTTCAGGCTGATACTATTTCCCCAGGGGCCAGCCCACAGTTAAAGGCAAGAACAAGCCTGTGGAGAACTCCTCTCAAGGCCTGTCTATGCTTACACCAAAACCTCTCTGGTAATGCAGCAGAGCCTGTGGAAGGGGGAAGAAGGGTTCGCACCCCACGGCACAGCCCTGACACATGTGCAGAGAAAGATTTCATAGCACACACGCACTCCCCTGTGCACACAGTGACGGGCAAGGCACAGGAACAGCCTCATCTTTTAACTGTCACCCTGATCACCAGCCCCTCTCTGCCGAGCTCCCTCAGCCTTACCCACCACTCTGTCTCCAGCCCAGCTCAACTTCAAGAGCATCCCAGCTGGATTTTTCTTGGAAACAGTTACTCAAATACAGGAGAAAGTGCCCAAACACTTGCCTTGAGCCCAACTGGCCAGGAGACAGGTGCAGATTTTATTTCTTTCTTTTCTTTCCTCCCCTTCCAGGCACACAGGGTGTTTGGTGGGCTCACTGGCAGACTCCCCAGTGCCACACAGCTTGCATCCAGCTGGGCAACATGCAGGAGAGCTGAGGCACTGGCTTCCCGCCTCGGGTGCTGAGGGAAGCGGGAGAGCTGAGGCACTGGCTTCCCGCCTCAGGTGCTGAGGGAAGCGGGAGAGCTGAGGCACTGGCTTCCCGCCTCAGGTGCTGAGGGAAGCGGGAGAGCTGAGGCACTGGCTTCCCGCCTCAGGTGCTGAGGGAAGCGGGAGAGCTGAGGCACTGGCTTCCCGCCTCAGGCGAGGGGCCCTGCAGTGAGGCTGTGGGGGTGGTGGGCAGCACAGGCCTGACCACAGCGAGGATTCCGAGATGCCACCAACTTCCGTTCTTATCCCTGAGACACCAAGCCCGGGTTACAGAGATGGTGGCAACCCGGGGACACATATCATGGCAGGAGCTGGAGATGAGTTATGCTGAGTTTAGGCCTCACCAGGGGCTGGGTGCTGAATCCATAAGGCACTTGTGAGGAGGTAGTGCTGTTCTGCAAACCCCACAGATGTTACCCTGCTTTTTGTTCTCTTTTGCTTCTCAAGTAGAAGGGTGCTTTAAAATAATCTCTGTCCATTTTAATTAAGGTGAAGGCTACTGACGCTGTGATTTATCTTCTCTCAAGAGAAAACTTCAACATTACTTCTACCCAGGCTCTGAGTGCTGGAAAGGAAGGCAAAGGAGAGGGCAAAGGCCTGATGCTATTCAGTAACTCCTATTTTCAACAAAAACGTTCATACAATTATCTTTGTACCTGACATCATATATTTTGCTTATGTGTGTTGTTTCAATTTATTCTTTGTGCAACTTTCAAGAACAAAATTCTTCACATGAGATTTCAAATGTTAGGGAGAATAGATGCATTTTTTGATTCATTCTGATAGGGTTTTTACATGAACTATCTGATGAATACAAAAGCAGTTCACAGTGCATTTCAGTCCTATCAATTTATTACACACCTCAGAATTTGGTTACAATATTTTGTTCAGCTCTATTGTTGTGCTTCAGGGATAAGAGTAGAGTAAAAGGAAGCAAGAGACTGTTTCCACTGTTCTGGGGCAACTAAAGAGAAGTGAATGGACATGTTCACTCATGATCTCTGCAAGAAGAAGAAGACATCCTCACCTCTTGCCGGCTCCTCTTGGGAAGAAAACAGACTTTCACAAGCAAAGCTCTAAGGTAGGTAATAACTATCCGTGTTTTGGTGGTCTGAATTTCAATAGTACTAAATGTTTGTCAGATTGATAATCAGACTGCTAATACAAGTAGTACAACATGAATTTTGACACTGCATTTTAGACCCTGACATTCTGAAATATGATGTGTAGACCTGGAGAAACAAAGGTGCAGGGGAAATAAGAAAAACACCTGTAAGAGTAGAAGGAAGCATTAAGACTCTTTGTATTAAGGCATTGAGCTTACCAGGGTGTTTTAGAGAAGGCATTGACAACTTGTTCAAATACTGTTAGAGGACATATTTCCAAATCATTATGTGTTTTACAAAGCAACATTTGTAAAGAAAGATGCTTTCTGAGAGAGTGCCTTCAGCTAGTAAGCCAGTGTAATGAGAAGCTGAGGCCAAACTGGCACCTCTTCCTGCTTCTCTCACACCCATGGTACATCTCGTCCTCTGGGCTGGCTCTAGGGCTTGTCTGATGCCACAACAAGCTAGTTTGGGGAACCTAACGAGTAGAAAACTATTAATTTTTTGTGGATTTCCAGTTTGGTCCCCTGAGGTGATGCTGCTCAGTCAAACAACTGCTGAAGGAAAGGAGGAAGGAGGAGACCAGAACTTCCCATTTGTACAAAAACTGGTCTGGCTGGCTTAGTTTTAAGATGAAACCTTCATACCACAGTAGAAAAAATTGTTCCAAAGAGCCAGAGACCTACCTGGTAAAAATTGATAAAAAAACATGAAAACTCAGATTTTTCCATCTGTGGTTTTGATCCGTGTGGTTTGAAACTGAATTCATTTCAATTCCAGTTGATCTACTTCCAAGGCAGTATATAGAAAAGAAAATAGGGGAAACGTATCACTAAAAATAATGTACTAAAGAATGTGAAGTCGATTTAAGTCAGCATATCTACATAAACAAAGTCAGTTATGGGTGTGTATGATCTCCCTTCAGGCTGGGAACTAGCAAAAAATGATGCTGTTGTCTTGCAATTTTGCTAAACTAAACTATAAAGCAGGATTAAATTTTGGAAGTAAAACCTTTCTACTGTTTGGTAGCTCCTCCCATTCTTTTCCAGCCTCCAAGGTTTTCATGCAACTTAAACTTGCTAAATTTTCAGAATTCGATAAGACTGCTTTGCTAAATCTTCCTTTTAAGTTATTTAAGTGATTTTGAAATGTGTTTGTCTTATCTAGACTTCTATGACCTGTTGTTCATTGATTTCCTTTTGCTAAACACTATTTTCTGAATTAGAAAAGTATTACCAGTGTGCCTGGTCACAGTATGCTATCAAGAAAAAATTTCTACACAGTAGCTATTTTGGATGTGTGGTGTTTTATGACAACAAATAAAATAGCATATGAGCGAAGTTTAATCTGAGTCCACTTCACATGTAAGACAAATAATGGCCCACAAAGTGCATAGAAATGAACAACAAATCTGTTTTCAGTCCTTTTGATGTATTAACAGTACATTTTTCTTCTTTTCCTGGGTAAGTTGTTTTCATACCTAGAAGTAAGCTGAAGATGTAAAATTGATACAGAATTTGTGTCTGCATTAAATTCTCAAAATGCTTTTTCAGACACTTAAAACATTACCCTTTCTGTACAGAAGACTACAGTAGTGTCACAAAGAGGGACAATGGGGAAGGATCAAATTTAAGAGTAGAAAACCAAGTGGGTTTAAAATTTATAAAGCATTTTTGGGATGATCTACTTTTGCTATATGAAACAGAACAGAGTATTTTGTAATTGCCAACAAATTGATTTTACGTTACGGTTTCTCTCATTTTATTAGCTTCATCCTTAAGAAAAAGATGGATTATCCTCTTATTCTACAGTGGTTACATTATAAATTAGAGGTGTGGTAACTGTTTAAACTATTTAGAACATTTAGAATATTTAATGTTGCTAAGGAAATTTCATGAGAAATCTTCATGTCTGCTTTACTGTGCCACACGTTTTCAAAGCTTCATAGAGGGAACTTTGCATCAAGGATGCCAAGAAGGCACAAAGTATCCTCAGCCTCCTATAAATTCAATAAAAGCAGTAAGGGCTCCCCATAGCACCTAGCAACTTAAAGACTTGAGGTTAGGCACTTCCATCATTTACACCTGGAGAGTAGTGCAGACACATACATGCTGATGTAAAATTGGAGGTCCTTTGTATCTTTTCTTTTAAACCAGGTTCCTGTTCAAATATACTATTCTTCTCTCATGTCGTGCCTTTACTGGTAATGGTGGGTGTATAATGATGCTGTTCATATAGCCTTGCTAACAGCTAGATTATTGACATTTGTCACATGCAGTTTCCTGGGCTGCTGCTTAAAGCCAATTTTGATGGTTTTACTTTAAAAGACACATTTAGCTTTTGGGTTCCTCTTATTGATTTTTGTTTTTCTAAATTTAATGCTTGTTTCACACTAAATTGTAAGTGTTTCTTTAAAGTGGATCTATAATGAGGTAGTTTGGACCTCTATGCACACTATTAGTATTGGACTCCCAAGGGCAGTCTGTGCAGTGAACTGTGATAATGAGGTTGATGGTACATAAAAGAGCTGATGTGACAAATTACTGACCTGTTCTGCAGATTAAGTAACTGCACCTTTACCAAGGTCTGCATATCAGATTTTTATTCAGCATAATTCTTGCAGTTATAAGTATGGTAGCTGACCTGTTGAGTGTTCCACATGCCAAGCTGATCAAAAAAACTGTTGCAAAATATAATTACTGGTGTGATTACTTGTGCCTCTCCCAAGAGAAAACACATTATTCTGTGATCTGCACTGGGTTAAATTTTATGCAGCTTCTTGCAATAGTTCATGTCTTTAGAAGTTCTTCCAGTACACTACATCTTCAGCTTTAGTGGAGAGAGTTTTGGAAGGAGCACTCACTTCTCCGTAAGACAGATACTGCCCTTTCATTCCATTGAAATATCTGTGACATTTGATTAAGCTGCAGCAGTATCAACTGGTTACATACTTGCAATCAAGTCTTCTCAGAGGCACACTCATTCATGAGACACCATAGTTTCTCTCACTACCTGTGACCTATACTCTTTTCTCTGTTCGTACTTTTGGTGGTAATATAACATACCTTTTGGCTCATTTTAATATCTCAAGCATTCTGGATTGATAGTAAAAATTATTTGTCTTTGTTGTCTGTAGGACACCTATATAGATATTTTTAATATTGGTCCATCAACTGGTTTGTGAAGGTAGCCAACAGAAACAACATCCATTATGTATTTTATTTCATTGCTACTTTTGATGGTATTTTTATAAACATTTCATTTATGTCTGACAGACTTTGGACAGGTGCATTTTTATAAGCAAAATATGTCTGTGATATACCATGTGTATTTGTATGTGTTCCACAATAATGTATGGTTCTCAGCAGGAAACACAAAATCTGTTGTTGTACACTTAGAAGTGTGATGATGATGATTAATTTGTCATTTTATTTTTGGAACATTCAGCAAATTGAGCTTCATTGTCCTACTGATGTGACCAACAGAGAGTTTGCATTGATAGTCTTTGCTCATTAGCATTGACGCTGTCGGTATGCTAGCTTTCATCTTTCCCCATAGCTGTTGCTTTGGGTTTTTTACTACAAGGACCCTCAAGCATTTAAATAAGCACAACTCGCTGTTGTCCCCTTGCTGCAGTGGGATTGTCATGCTGTCTCACATGCATACATTTCCTGAGGAAAAAATGAAATCTATGAAGTGTCTTGCATAATTGTCTGTGTCTTTGTGATGTATATAACAATGTGTAACATCAGTCTGGAAAGCCTAAAATAATGATCAAAAGTTTAATCCTTGCTAAATGTCTGCTTCATATTTTATCAACACAATTGGCAGGTGGTGGTCACACTCAGTTCTGCAATGATATACATCACTCTTTAAACAAGAAGATGGCTTTTGTGGAGCTTATGTCCTACCAGGTACCAAGAAATAATTGAGGCTTTTTGTACAGATAGCAGTGTTGTGTAGTACAAGAATATCAGCACCAGTGTGAAAGTATGACTGCAAAATGCTGGACAGATGTTGTGGCAATCATAGAATTTGTACTGAAAATGTAATACACAAAGAAGTGTTTTACTTTCCCCAGTACTTTTCACCTTCTCTGCATGCTTTAAACTTACCTCTACTACTAAAATTAGTTATCAATGTTTTTTTCAACAAAAAATTGAAATGTAATCTAAATTATTTTGGAAGTACAGGACTCTGCATACAGTACTCGGTAGGCTTTTGTGATGATGGGAGTTGGCTTACTTAAAACATAATTAAGGTCCATTGCCAAAAAGCTGAGTTTCACTGTTTCATGCATTTTACATATGAATGAATGATTTGTGTGTGCCCAGAAAAAGAAGTCTTGTGCTATAAAGACTCAATCTTAAATGCCAATATTATGAAGCTGGCTTTTGGTTTACCAGTTATTTTTTTTATTTTGATAGCCACCCTCAAAGTCCCAACACCATTCTTCTTTAGTTATATTACCTCACAACTCATGCTCGGAACAACAAAACTCTTCAAAGCATATTCCGCCTCTGGATGAATATGGTCCACTTGTAAGAGATGCTTATGAACTGAAATCTACCTGTTTATAATTATCTATTTTTAATAACCATGCAATTAAGATTGATTTAATAATCTTCTAGGTCTGAAATTATATTAAAAATTCTTCCTTTCAAAATTAGTGGTTTGGAATTCTGCACCTCATTCAAGATTTGAAAGCAGCTGATATCACTGTTTCTAATGGCTTAAGACTCCAGACCATTTTGTATTCAGTTTATAAGTACATGGAGACAAACCCATCTCTGCCAACAGGCCTGCTTGGAGCAGAGCCTTCCTATTCCAGAATATGTATTAATCAGTATTATGACACCTGTTGAAGAGATGCAGAGTTCATAGTTTTCTTTGCAGGGCAGATGTTGTGGCAATCATAGAATTTGTACTGAAAATGTAATACACAAATTGCTTTACTTTCCCCAGTACTTTTCACCTTCTCTGCATGCTTTAAACTTACCTCTACCTCTACTACTAAAATTAGTTTGGGTATTTTTTTTTCAGGAAATGTATGCATGTGTGACAGCATGAACGACAGAAATGACAATCCCATTGCAGCAAGGGGACAACAGCGAGTTGTGCTCATTTAATGCCTCCATTGGTGGGATACAGCAGCATGATCTGTTACGCAGAGGTTAGCAGACCTGTGTTACAAACAGAATGTCTACCTTTTTTCATTAGTAAATCATTATTAGAACAACCCTGAGATTTACTGATATGTTGATCGGAAGTGTGTGTGCTGATAATGTCATAGCTGAGTTAAGGGAGCAGAAAAAAAGAACTTGTCAATCAAAAATTCAAAAATAGCATTGCTTTGATTAAACCTGATATGCCATGTACATGTTGTGTTAACATGCGTGGCTCCTATTTCAATAAGAATAATTATGCCAAGGCTGATGAACAGCATTTTGTGAAAATCTGTCAGCACCAGGAGTATTGGGTGTCTGTCATTCAGGGACTCTGCTATAGTGCCACTTGCACATTTGAACAGGTATGACTGAAGTAATTTTTTAGATGACATAAAATTTCTTCTTACGATACAAGTTATACTAATGAGGGAAATTTTTGAATGGCTTAGCTTTCCACTAACTCATCTGGGCTCTAAACTGGTAATCATATTGCTCACTTACTCTCTTCTTGTAACAAACTTTGTTGTTATAAAAGTTCACTTAGAAACTTTACTAAGAACAGAGCCCTGTTTTGACTTCCTATCCAGATTAAATATGGCCAACTTCAAACACAGTATTTAAAAGAATCATTGAATCATAGAACAGTTTGGGTTGGAAGGGACCTTTAAAGGTCATCTAGTACAATCTCCTGCAATGAGCAGGAACATCTTCAACTAGATCAAGTTGCTTAGAGCCCCATCCAACTTGACCATGAATGCTTTCAGGGATGGGGCATCTGCCACCTCTCTGGGAAACCTGTTCAAGTGTTTCACCACCCTTATACTGAAAAATGTCTTCCTTCCATCTAGTCTGAATCTACCCTCTTTTAGTTTAAAACCATTACCCCTTCTCATGTCACTATAGGCCCTGCTAAAAGGTCTGTCCCCATCTTCTTTATAACATCCCTTTAAGCACTGAAAGGCTGCAATAACGTCTCCCTGGACCCTTCTCTTCTCCAGGCTTAACAACTCCAACCCTCTCAGCCTGTCCTCTAGATCTTCTCCAACAGGTCCATGTCTTTCCTGTGCTGAGGACTCCAGAGCTGGATGCAGTACCCCATTTGGGGTCTCACCAGAGCAGAGAGGCAAAATCATCTCCCTTGACCTGCTGGTCATGCTCCTTTTGATGCAGCCCAGGATACAGCTGGCTTTCTGAGCTGCAAGCACACATTGCCAGCTCACGTCCAGCTTTTCATCCACAAGTGCCCCCAAGTCCTGCTTAGCAGGGCTGCTTTCAATCCCTTCATCCTCCAGCCTGCATCAATACTGGGGGTTGCCCTGACCCACGCACAGAACTTTGTACTTGCCCTTGTTGAACCTGATGAGCTTCACATGGATCTACTTCTTGAGCTTGCCCAGCTCTCTCTGGACAGCATCCTGTCCCTCAAGTGTGTCAGCCACACCCTTCAGCTTGGTGTTGTCTGCAAACTTGCTGATGGTGCACTTGATCACACTGTCTATGTCATTGATGAAGACATTAAATAGTACTGGTCCCAGTACGGACCTCTGAGGAACACGACTCTTTTCATGGGATTTCATTTCTACATATACGTCAAGTTTACATAATCCTCTCAAATTCTTCCCCAATAAGTTCCTTTACCAACTCAAATTAATACAAGGCTTCAGCTATTAGTCAAGCATTATCATGTGACACTCATGATCATATCTTGGAGTTCAATAGAACATATTATCATTGTTGTCATGGCAAGAAGGTAGGGTCTCTTTCTATCCTTCAAAGTCCTTAATTTTGTCAGTCAATGTGATTTCATTTGTATAGCATGTTTTTCCATAACACTAGCCAACATAACTCCCTCAAAGAAAAAAGTTGAAGAGGGCTTAGTATAATGCATATAGATACATTTCTGTCCTTACAGGATCCAAAAATTCTCAAAAAAAGACCAGATTCTCAGGCTTATAGTGTACTTGCTACTTTCAAAGATACATGAAGGATAAATTAGAGGTCACTGGTTGGACTTGCTCAGAAAAATGTTTTGAATTAAAATGACAGCAAAAGGCTATAGTATGTGCAGCCTGGTCTGTGCTGAAACTTCTGTGAAAACATTTCTGATCCATATGCTTGTAAGTCACAGTCCTGCACTGTATGGTAACAAAATTATCCAGAGTTACAGAGGAATCCTTTATTTATCACTATAACATTGCAGACAAACGATTGTGCTGATGCGATAATAATTGTCTATGGATATCAAGTATGTATCTACACGTTTATAATGGAATCTTTATCTTACTGCCTGAAAATCAAGTCCTAACCAGGTAAAGAAATAACAAGAAGGTGTTGTTAATGCAAATAATAAACAAAACCAGTTCAAATAGGAATTTTATAGGACCCAGTACCTTTAGGAATTACCCACATTATTTGTATTACTGTTTTAAATTAAGTGCCAGGTATGAGGTGGTTATTATGCAAGACAGGAAAAAAAAATACTGGTTTTAGTTCAGTAAAAAATTTAGTTCAGGAAAAAATCTTGTGATCTTTGTTAGAATTTTGGTGAGATTTCTGATATTAATATCAGAGAAAGGGAGACCTTCACATGTAGTTAATCCTGCCAGTTCCCTGAAGCTGTTCATAGTACTTGCACCTTCAAAATGAAACACAAACTGTTCTTTGATCTTAACGTAGCAGGGATTCTCACACCAAATGCCTTAATGCTCCTGCCCACCTTGCCCTCCCTTCACTATTACCCTTTCCCAAGAATAAGTATCATGCAATGCCAACTCAGTTTGAGAGTTTTTCTAAAGCTAAACTGAGATTCATGATGCACGGAGTTAGTATCACCCTACAGACAGCTTTTCACAGTAATATTTCAGACCCCAAGCCTAATTATTTTAAATGCAGCAAATTAACACTGGTACTTTACACTCACAGATAAAAACTCTGAAACAGTGTTAAGGATACCATGATGATGGTACTCCTGGACTTGAAGCAAGTCAGCCACAGTGGGTGTCAGAGCAATTGAAAGCCAACATGCCTGGTGCACCAAGGTACAGGAGGGCTCAGAGGTGCTGGCAGCTTATCCCCTGCAGAAAACAGGCTCTTGTGTCCCTTTGATTTTTAAACCAGCCTGCTCCATCTGACACAGTCTATGCTTCCAAATAAGGTTCAACTCTCTGTTGCCTGCATGAGGAAGAATGGAAGAAGGACCCTTAGAAGGAACTTGAAACTAAGGTTCCTGTACAAAATGACTAATTTTCCATGTCAGAATTTTGCCTTAAATGTGGTGTCTACATTCAGGGGAAGATAGAAATTCTATCACCCAACAATACCTAAACATTATTGTTTTCACAGATTAGTGCCAATATTTGCTAGGGAATACACACTTCAGATTGTTCTAGGAAATAGGTAATGGCATCATGGGGAGAAAAAGGAATTTTCATTAAGCTAATAACTTAGCTAAATTTTAGTATGTTAGAAGTCCCATAAAAAAGTCACAGATCTAGATAAGTTAGCAAATGAAATACTGCAGTGAGAGACACTGAAAATAACCAGCATGGACCACAAGTTTATATCTGCTAAAAACAAATTTGGATTTGGATTATACCAAAGCCCACACAATTATGGTTGGGGTTTTTTTTCCTGCCGTAAAGTGTTCTTGTTGTCTACAGTCTGAACAGTCTTGTTAGTCTTGAAGAACATCATATTCATATGAGGTAAAATCTTGCTGCTAAAGTTTTTAAAATCTATGTAGCGCTGAAGTAGGTATTGTAATTGCAGAATGAGCAAGGAGAAGAAGACAAGTAGGTGTATCATGATTTTTATTGGTCATGCTATTCCTTATTTATATACTTCTATTGTGTTACTTCTTAGTCTGTTCCTTGAACTGATTAGTTCTGTTCTGTACATGTACCTTCACCTGGAAGTTGTCCTTTCTACAAACTTCTATTACCTGTGTTTGGATTTGTTGTATGCCTGCTTTTCCCTCTGTAAAGGAATGGGGAGAGCAAATATTGTCAATGAAAGTATATAATTGATTTAATGATGTATTTTCTATTATTTGCTATCCCAGTCTTTCTGTTTACCTTGTATTTAGCTACTGATGAAAATGGAGTAGGTATTTTTATGGTGTCCCAAATGAATTCAAAGTCATTCTTTCCTCACTTACAATTACTGATTATCTATTCACTATACACAATGACAGGAGTCACTACGTTTTATCTCTCCTTTTGACATTCAGTCTTTTTTTAGGCTTGAGCAACCTAAATATTCTGCTGTCTGCAAATGCTGCCACTTGTATTCTGTTATTAAATAGTGAATGCACAAATTATGCTGTAAGTGACATCTTCAAACAAGGCATCTAGTTTTCAAAACAGACATAGAATACCACTTTTTTCCAGATTATCATTGACTATACTTCTTTACATGGGCAAGAAACACACACCCCCAACAAATGATGAATGATCTAATAGTAAGGATCTATTGTCAGACCTTGAAAAGAGTATGTGATTTTTGACAATCAAAGGGCAAATGGATATTTTTGGAATTTCTAGTTATACAGCCATTCCCAGGGGGAATATGGTTGTCTTTGGCTCTGAAATAATGTGCAAGAAATCTTACCAAGAACCTGTTTAGGGACTTTCTGAAACAAGACACTGTAGACTGAACAAACAATTTAATAAATGTATTAAAACTATTGCTGTGGTTTAACCCCAGCCAGCGAATAAGCACCAGGCAGCCGCTTGATCACTTCCCCCACAGTGAGATGGGGGAGAGGATCAGAAGAGTAAGTGAGAAAACTCATGGGTTGAGATAAGGGTAGTTTAATAGTTAAAACAAAAGCCACACATGCAAGCAAAGCAAAACAAAACAAGGAATTCATTCCACAGCTTTCCATGGGCAGGCAGGTATTCAGCCATCTCCAGGAAAGCAGGGCTCCATCACGTGTAACAGTTACTTGTGAAGAGAAATGTCATAATGCTGATTGTCCCTCCCTCCTTTCTTCTTCCCCCAGTTTATATATACTTAGCATGACGGCATATGGTATGGAACATCTTTTTAGCTAGGTCAGGTCAGATGCCCTGACTGTGTCCCCTCCCAATTTCTTGTGCCCCTCCAGCCTTCTCACTGGCAAGGCCTGAGAAACTAAAGTCCTTGACTTAGTACAAACACGACCCAACAATAACCAAAACCATAAATTTGCTATCAGCATTGTTCTCATACCAAATTCAAAACACAGCACTGTACCAAGTACTAAGAAGAAAATTAACTCTATCCCAGCTGAAACCAGGGCAACTATTAAACTGTCTTTCAAAAATTTTATGAACTTTGTCCTGGAGCTGATTAAAATATAGCCTTCCTAATCCTCTCTCCATTCTGTGACAGTCCTAAGAGAATGTGAAGATCTTGCCTAGTGACTCAGAAGAATCATAGCTTATGTCTTTTCCTCACTATACCGTATAGGTTAGATGTCTTGGTTGGATTTCATCTTCAAGACTGGTATTCCTATCTGAAAAGCAAAGGGCTTGTATCCTGGGGGACTTGCCCTGAGAAGTGAGAGTCTGTGATAATGCAGGAGGCATTTAGCAAATTAAATATATTTGTTTCTGGATGGGTTTGAATTATGACTTTTGGTGATACTAATATATTTGAGGTATACCCATTTTGTATCCACAGTCAGCTTTGCAAGGAATGTCATGTCTAGGATACATAAGATCCATTGCGCATGGTGTGCAGAATTTTTCTGTTCCAAGTGCTGGGCTGCCAAATTGCCATGATCTGTTAAATAATGGAAAAAAGCAGTTCAGCTGACATGTATTGAAACAGGAATGGCTATCCCCAACCTCAGATACTGTGTGAAATTTAGTTTTGGATTGAAATCTAAATTTGGTATGAAGTCTTGCTTGTAATTTTAGTAAATGTAAAACTTGTAACAAACACATAATAAACTAAATCACAGTTAGCCCTGTTATACCTCATTCAAACTTCTTTAAGTTTGCTCTTTGAAGAACATATGCCAACTAGTTATAGTGGTTTGATAAATATTTCAGCTACACCTCACACTAGCCAGTAGCTAGCAATGTCTTTCCTACACCAGTACTCTGGTTCATTTTCCAAGCAAAGTCATTGACAAGGTACCAATAAACCTCTGATTTAGTCATGCAGCTTGCAGTGAAAGCCTCAAGCTGAAGGCTGTGTGTGTATGTAATTTAACTGCTGTTCTGAGCTACAAGCTTTTTCTATCAAGGTAAAATGCATTAAACTACCTCATAACTCTTCTGTCTGCTTTGTGTTGCTTGAGAGGCTTTAAAGAGCTATAATCAATTTGCCAAACAAATAAAGAACAGCCATGACCCTGCATCATGCACAACAAAGACTTCACTAGTGAAAATACTGTGCCTATTTGTAACTCCTCACCTGTTACACAACTGCAGAAGCATCAGGGTCCTTGAAATGATATTATATGCTGAATAAAGGAGAAAGATAAATGATAACAATGGATATTGTATTTTTTCGAAGTGAAATCATGTATCTAATCTTGAACTGAGTATGATAGCAAATGAAACTTGTTGGTAAAAATCCATTGATTCAGAGGTGCTGTGTCTTTCTCCCTGCTCCTAATTCAAATTTAAAATTGCAAGGTCATATACTGGGATTATTTCACATGAAAAAATGCTTTATCCAGCCAGTTTGTAACTGGAGATTAAGGCTGTTGGTGTATTTGAGTGGGAAGCAGAGAGAATAAGGTGGCAAACCCATCTCTGTGTCACAATGAAATTCTCCTATTTTAGGGAAAGGCCGTTGCATTGTGCTGCTAGAGAAATAGCTGATAAAGAGACCTAGGATGTAATAGATTATTACTCACATTCCCTTAGAGTTCCAAGTGTAGTAACCTTTTTTTATTAATTATTATTATCTCTTATTTTGTCTGTTATGTAAAACTAACAAAATGCATAGAGGTCTGGATTTGTGGTACTGACATTTCTGAAATGTCTTTGTACATGCAAAAATAAGGCCTGTTTGGGTTATATGGTGATTATGTGTCCAGTAAATTTCACTTTGAGGCAAATCCAGAAGCAAAAAAAAATAAATTAAAAGATTGAGATGCCCACTGCTCTGAGGCTGACTTCAGAGGTTCAGTATCGCCTTTTTCCCCCACCTTTTTCCACTTTTCAGATTGCTTATAAAACAGTGATCTGTAAACCTCTTTTGTAAATCTCTTTTCGCTTTCTTTTCAGAGGTGTTAGCTTTTAAAAATTATTATTTGAGAACATGTTTAATTAGCAATCAGGTTCATTAGTGGTAGCGTACCCAGGAAGGTGCACATTTCCCTATTAATAAATAGTCAGCAATGATTTTCTGACATCACAAATTAAAATGATTGGAGCTGGACTACTGGTCAAGTGAAACATTTTGAGTGGCAAAGCTCCACAGCCTACATATTAGCCCACAATGTTGTTTCCTCCAACCAGGTACCTAGCTGTAAAGCAATCAGTACAGCTTTGTACATTTACTAGCATAGCTGTGATTGACGGTTTTGAAAAAAATGGTGAAAGAAAGAGCAATTTTGTGACCTTGCCTTTTAATGGGCAATAAAGTTTTAAAATTATAAGCCTAAGACCTACTGGGGCTCCTCCTTGAGTTTATTCTTTCTGGGCAATTACATCAATGAATAATATACTTGAGTACCGTCGCTTGCTAACATCATAACAGCAAGTAAAGGTGTTAACCTAAAGGATCAGCAAGTTTTCAGATTATTACTTATTTCAGAATTTTAGCAGTATTTTTGAAAAGCTAGTCATGAAAACTGAGATATTCAGAGGAGGAACTATGATAACATTCTTGTGACCTTAAGTAACCTCCTTTTAATGACTGGTATGATTGAAAACCAATTAACCCTGTGGAACTGTAGCCCCTTCAGTTTGTGAGCTTACTTCTCATGTAAAACCACAAAAGACCTGTGTGACTGATCCCTTGCATGCTGCTTGTACCACACAGACTCATAAATACGGCCAAAAGCACTAAAAAACTTGTCTGGTTTTTAGAGTTCAAGATAAAAACAGCGTAACCCTTTGAAGGTGGAATCAATTGACAAACCAGGAGCCAGCTCCTTGAACATGGGAATGCTTCCATGCATTTGAAAAGGAGCAACACTAGCCCCTGAGTAAGCAGAAAAAAAAAGCTTGCTCAATTTTCAGTGAGGAGCATAGTTCAGGTCATGAGAGTGTGGTTTGGAGTTACAAGCTTTCTTCTAACACTAAACAAGACCCTTTTCTGTTTTATGGCAGAAGTGCTACCTAATCAGCTTCTCCATAGTGCTAATGGAAGGCTGATGAAAATATGTAGTATTTTCATAGTCTGTTTCATGTCTGGCCAGACATTGGTGCTATATAATCACCATGTATTCTGGTATTTTGAATGTCCTAAAGACAGGGTAGCAGTATGTAACATTTGCTAAAACTTCCAAGTGCTAGTGCAGTCTTTATCAGGGAAAAGAATTAGCTCTGGAACAGGGGTGTTACTTCAGCTGCAGGCAAGAAAAAACAGAGCTTAGATTAATCAGAAGTGAGTTCATTCTGATCTACTTATTGAAGGGTACACTTAAAATTTTAAAAAATGTGGAGCACTGTGATTGGAAGTTTCTCACTGGTGATCAGTTAGGTAGGAAATATATTTTTTTAATGTCTGTTTGGGTTTTTTCCTGCCATGTATTTGTCTTTAAACATGCTTCAGATCCACTTTCACATTTCTGGTGTTGTCAATAAATACCACAATAAAACACCATGAAACAGACTTCAGCTATCTTTCAATACTTAATATTAACTACAGAAGTTTCAGAGGCAACAGCCCATCTTGTTTGGGTACTGACAAAACATGACTCTGCTAGTTGTTACAAGATGCTGCCATTCCTGTCTCATCACCACCCCTGTGCAGACACATGGATGTACCCTTTCCTCAATGGCAGTTGGCAAGTCAAGTGCAGCAAAGAAGTGACTCATGGAAGGAACTGACAAGGAACCCCACTTAGGGCTGCAGGAGCCATGTGGAGAACAGCTGTGACCTGACCACATCACCTGGAGTCAGGCTTACAATGAAGTTATGAGAAGAAGCAGAGATGGTAGGGACACAGTGCCAGTACAGCAGGTGAGGTCCATTGATCCTGACTGCCAGCTCCTCTGTCTAGCAGAGAATAGATGGGAGAAAGGATGTTCACAGTAGTAGTTTCCAGAGTGTGAGCAACCAACTTTGGAAAAGTATGTTCTGCCTGGCAACTGCAGTGCTTGCTCTTGGTTGATAACCACGTGATGGTGTGGGACACAGGAATAGTCACATCTCTTTTCCTTATAAATCTGTCTTTCCCCCTGGAACTCGTACTTATACATATATATGCATGCATATGTGTGTGTATATATGCATGTGTGTGTATATATACTTCCACAACCCTTTCTTCTCCACTGATAGTAAAGAATGGTACCCTGAAAAGTCCTAACCTTGTTCTTCCAAAGGACTGCACAGGAGCAGCATTTTATGTTACAGTTCGTCTTTTTAACACTTTTGATTTTAATCCCTCCCCTTTTGACAGTCCTTTACTAGCCAAATAATTGAGTAGCTATGGATATGAACTATCAAGACATGAGCAAGATATCTTTAGTGCCATCATTTCATAGCTCTGCAGTGAACTCTACTGATGCTTTCTGTACCTTGGAAGTGTTTTGTGACACAGCAGTGGTATCTGCAGTAAATTCAGCACACAATGTCCCTGCCCTGAGCATCGTAAAAATGAGTAAGGAGCAGGAAACTTTAGATGTAAAGGTACTGTAACTTTGGAGGGCACACGAAGACCGGTGTAAGTGTCCTGACGTTTCATTCTATGATCTTAAACACCAAACTCCCTTCCCTGTAATTTTTTGTTTTATAAGATGATTTTGATGTTCCCTCTGTATTTGCAGCTAGTGAATGTCATCCTCTAAGGAGAGTCCTGATTATTGGGTTTTCACTAGTACAGTCAGTACTTCCCATACAGAGAGC
Source organism: Falco punctatus (assembly GCF_963210335.1). Classification (NCBI taxonomy): domain Eukaryota; kingdom Metazoa; phylum Chordata; class Aves; order Falconiformes; family Falconidae; genus Falco; species Falco punctatus. The sequence goes on from NC_137580.1 coordinate 72,342,189, forward strand.
CAAAGAGCTTCTGTAAGAGCCTGGTTTACAAGAGTGAATTGTAGCTCCTGTAGCAGATGTAATTGCCACAGAGCCTTTTGATAGGAACTGTCTGATTGCTGGTGAAATTAAAGTTTGCTTAACTGTGAAAAGCTGAGAAGTATAATGGTAAATGGCAAAGATTAAATCGTTAATATTCAGAAGAGTTGGAAGGGATCTCCAGGCAGATCAGATAGCTCCTATCCATAGCAAGCTCTCCTCAACTAATGCTAGTCCAGCACGAGAGACCCTCAGCCTGTAAACTCTAGAGAAAACTCTACAGGAGGAGATATCTCCAGAAAGGATCTGAGTGTCAAATTCTAACTAACTAACTAACAAATCCCTTCCTTCCTCCCTCCCTCCCTCCCTCCCTTCCTTCCTTCCTTCCTTCCTTCCTTCTTTCCTTCCTTCCTTCCTTCCTTCTTTCCTTCCTTCCTTCCTTCCTTCCTTCCTTCCTCCCTCCCTCCCTCCCTTCCTTCCTTCCTTCCTCCCTCCCTCCCTTCCTTCCTTCCTTCCTTTGTGGGCGTTATGTTTGCCTAATTCATAAAGATAATATGGAGGTGGGTGGGTGTGTGTCTTAACAATTTTACAGGGAAAGTTTCAAGACAATTCCCAGCTGTTCAGCTGTAAAATTTCAATACTAGACTTTTTCTTGCTTTCTTTCCCTCTTTGTTTCTTTCTTTCTTTGGCAAGGGATAATTTTTTTTTTTCCTTTAGAGTTTACCTATTTACTTAATGCTTTCTCTGGCAAGATGGGGTGTTTGAAGAAAATATGTAGATTAGATTAGATTTGATAACATTTTTAGTAATGCATCTTTTTATCCAGACTTTTAAAACCATATTTTTGATCCTGAGCTACTACTCCCCCTGTTTTGGTAAGGCCTCACTGCCCATCTAATAAGTTCTTATTGCACAGTGTCTGTTTTTATGACCCAGACAATATGTGTTGCTTTCATAAACAGGAACTATTTTGCACTGTAACAAGTTTTTCCAAGTGACCACAGTTTTCATTCAAAATTTAAAGAAAACATCCTCAGGAAAACTACAAAGTTTTAAATCTCAGGTTTATCCTGAGGTATCCTGTACCCACAAAACTAAAATACTTCGTTCAAATACCGGTGTGTAGAGGGTGTGGAAGAACAAGACCATTAAAAGCTGTGTTTTTTGCCACTCAGTATTTACTAGTATTTTATGAATACAATTTTAGGCAATAAAACTTCTGACTGTAATAGTCTGGGTAGCATGAGTAATCAGTAGTGTGTTTTCAAAACGGATGGTTCCCAAATAAGGAAGATTAAAACCTTATCAAAAAATTAGGCCTAAATCTGTTTTCAGCTAACCTATCAGTCAGTGACACAGTAATAGAAGATCATCCATTTATTCTAAAGTGGTTAATTGTAATCAGTATTGTACTAATTTTGTTCCTTGCAGATTGTCTACTAGTTCCAGTATTATGGCTATTTAACCATGTCTCATTTTACATGTTTGGATCTAACTGTGATACATCCTGAATTTCCTACGGAGAATTAGTTTTTGTATACCCTATTCTAGCATTCATTCATTGAAGATATGGCTGTAGTTCAGGTGGAAGAACTTCCCATAGTAAGAAACATGTGCAAGAAATTTTACTGTGAACTTCAATTGTCATTCACCCCAGATGCTTAATAGAAGTATCCAGCAGAGCTCTCTTCACATATTTACTAAAAAAGACCATGTTAATCTCCTATTTTAGGATTTGTTTGTAGCATTTGTTATCAATGAACATCAGTTTCCGCAGCAGAGATTAACTATCTCTTCTGGATTATCTAGCATTGCATGAATCATATTTCTTTCAGGGGAGCCAGCTTGTTGCAGTTAAGCCTCTTTATCTTTAATGCAACATTCATTAATACCGGGGTTCTACAGGATCCCATTTTGGAACCCATACTGTTTTGTAATTATGTAGTTCCCTTAGGCAGTATCAGATTGGTCTCATTGTTTCCAGTATCTCATGCAGATGATCTTCAGATTTTCCTTTTTCTATTCTATTCTAAACTGAATGCTAATGAGACAGAGTAGTTACTAATTGGTCCATCTCTAGGTCTTTGCACTCCTCACTCACTGCTTCTATAAATAGATGTTCTGTTTTCCCTGTTGCCAGGGCTTGTAGCCTTGGTGATAAAAGAAGAAAGGGGGGAAAATTTGGTGCCTGAAAAACAATAAAAATCTCCTCCTAAGCAAGGGCAAGCGGTTCTAAAGTAGCTGAGCTTCTGTTTGACTGGAGTCCTTACAATGGAACAGATAGGAATAATATTAATACAAATAATAGATAGCAATCACTAAAGGGAGTCAAAGTGCAATGGAAAAAATGGTCTAACTGCAGACACTATCCACCATCCCAAGAACCATTATGAGGAATGGGATATTTTTGCAGCTAGACAGAGGATATTAGTTTAAAGAAGCATTGCTTAGGCCATCGTGACAATTCTGAGGTCTGAAAAACCTCTAAGCCACAAGTGGAAACATAAATGTGGCAGGGGAGGTGACAGTGCAGTCAGTCCTACACAGTGCAAGATGATTGCAGCTTGGCTTTGACATGGAACTTTTGACAGTGTAAGCTAGAGAGCCTTGGAATTGATAGTCACACTTCAGGAAAGATGCAGAACCAGTGGAGAGAGTCCAGTGCAGAGCAACATGATCATAGGAACAAAAAGATAGCTATAGTGCATTGAACAGTCCATGTAGTTCAGTATCTTGTCCCTAACACTAATAAGCAGTGAGTGTTTAGGAAAAGAGTGTAAAAATTAGGCATAGAACAAAATGCCTTTTCATGGATTTCCCAGACTTAACTAAGTTGGAATTTAGGGAAATCATGAGTTCAAAGGTATGTCAGCATCATGCTTGTTAGTTGCCATTTTGGTTTAAATGTTGAATTAAGTTTAATTACTTTTTGATCTATTTATAATACTTTTATCTACTACACCTTTCAGTGAAGAGTCCCATGGAAAAGCTTTCCATCAGTAAGCAGGTAATGAAGCACTGAAATACATTGGAGCTTATGCTGATCTGTCAGTGTATGTCTTTAAGAACAGATTAGACAGCTGGCTGTCTGGATTAATATGTGTATAACGTGACTTAGGCAACTTGGTGGACTGTTTTATCTTTTCATGTTGGTTTTGGCCATACTTTTCTACAACTCTGTGAAACTGATATCATCCCAGGAAAGAAATTCCTGCTTCATAAATCCTTTCTCACATAACAGCCTTTGAAGTTAGTTTATTTGCTGTCTCTTCCCCTGCTATATCTTCCACTGATGCCACAGCAGTTTGGACGACAAGGCACATCCTAAACCTTCTCTTATAGATCTAACACTAAACAGGTATGATTTGCAAAGAGAACATCTTCACTTTATCAGACACTGCTGGAATTGTATAATTTTGACAATTTCTTCATTGCCAGTTAACTCAGGTTGTGAAGCAGAGAACAACAGGCATGCAGATTTAACTGCTGTGTTGGGAAAGATTTCTAGAATTATTCATAAAGGATGAACTTGTTAGCTTGTTTGATAAAAGTCTGTTAAGCAGTAGCCAGGAGCCATGGATTTATAGAAGTAGATCTTGTCAGAAGCATGGGATAGAATTAATCAAGAAGCAAGCGGGACAAAGAAATTAGAGACTGGGAATGCTGTAGATGTGATTGACTTAGATCTGAGTAAGCCTTTGATAGTTTCACAGAAGTTAATATGCAAATTCAAGGATATTAGAGTCAATGAGAGGATGATGAAATGCATGAAAAACTGGCTGAAGAGAAGAATACTGAATAAATGTGCACCAACTAACTTGAGAACAGAAACAAGCAAAAGCCCCTGGCTTCATTTGACACTAAAAATTTCTCCATGCTTTATCCAGGTGCTTACTTGCAGTTAGTGTATATCCACTGTTGCAGAAAAATATCTGGGGACACACAATCATAGAATCATAGAGTCATTAAAGTTGGAAAAGACCTTTAAGATCATTGAGTTCAACTGTTAACCCAGGACTTCCAAGTCCCCACTAAATCATATCCCTAAGAAGCACATCTATGCATTTTTTTAAACACTTACAGGGATGGTGATTTCATCACCTCCCTGGGAAGCCTATTCCAATGCTTGAAAACACTTTCATTGAAGAAATTTTTCCTCACATCCAATCTAAACCTCCCTTGGTGCAACTTGAGGTCATTGCCTCTTCTCCTGTTGCTTGTTACTTGTAAGAAGAGGCCAACACCCACCTAATTACAACCTCCTTTCAGGTAGTTGCAGAGAGCAACAAGGTCTACCCTCAGCCTCCTCCTTTTCAAGCTAAACAGACACAGTTCCCTCAGCCACCCGTCATAAGACTTGGGCTTCAGACTCTTCAGTTTAGTTGCCCTTCTCTGGACACGCTCTGGCACCTTTATGTCACTCTTGTAAGGAGGGGCCCAAAACAACACAGTATTTGAGGTGCAGCCTCACCAGTGCTGAGTTTTCTGGTACAAGCCAGGATGCTGTTGGCTTCCTTGGCCACCTGGGCACACCACCAGCTCATGTTCAGGTGGCCATCAACCAGTACCCCCAGGTCTCTTTCCCACCAGGCAGCTTCCCAGCCACTCTTCCCCAAGCCTGTAGCATTCTGTGGGGTTGTTGTGACCCCACTGCAGAAGCCTACACCTCTCCTTGTTGAACCTCATGCAACTGGCCTCATCCCATTGATCCAGCCCATCCAGATCCCTCTGCAGAGCCTTCCTATCCTCAAGTAGATCAACACACACACCCAGCTTGCTGTCATCTGCAAAGTTATTGGAGGGTGCACTCAATCCCCTTGTCCAGATCATTGATAAAGATATTAAACAGAACTGCCCTTAATACTGAGCCTTGTGGAACACCACTTGTGACCAGCCACCAGCTGGATACAACTCCATTTACTACCACTCTTTGGGCTCGGCTATCTAGCCAGCTTTTTACCCAGCGCAGAGTACACCCATTCAAGCCATGAGCAGCCAGTTTCTCCAGGAGACTGCTCTGGAAACAGTGTCAAAGGCCTTACTAAAGACATTCACAGCCTTCCCCTCATCCACTAGGCAAGTCATCTTGTCACAGAAGATCAGGTTAGTCAAGCAGGACCTGCCTTCCATAAACCCACGCTGGCTGTGCCTGTGTGTGCCACATGATGACACTCAGGATGATCTGCTCCATAACATTCCTCAGCACCAAGATCAGGCTGACAGGCCTGTAGTTCCCAGGGTCCTCCTTCCTGCCCTTCTTGTAGATGGGTGTCACACTGGCTAACCTCCAGTCTTCTGGGACCTCTCCAGTTTGCCAGAACTGTTGATAAATGATGGAGAGTAGTTTGGTAAGCTCTTCTGCAAGCTCCCTCAGTACCCTCGGGTGGATCCCATCTGGCTCCATAGGTTTGTGTGTTTCTGAGCGGTATAGCAGATCACTAACCACAAAAAAATACTTCTACATCTGAGGAAATTTTCTACTTCCCCCTAAAGAAGAGAGGGAAGAGAAACTTACAGAATGCAATTTCTCTCATTCCAAGGCACAAATATTAAACAAACAAACTCATTTTTTGAAGGATTTTTTCCTCAGTGATGAATTATGGGTGACTGGCTCATGGACACAAACATTGTGGGCATCTAAAGTGCAAGCAAGATTAAATTACTTTTGTGTTTTGTTTTTCCTTTTTTAAAGCCCCTCTTTTATGTACATTGTATTCTCCCTTTTGTAGGATTTCCCCTTTATACCACCTTAAATTTCCCACTTTCTCAGGAAGTGTTCTCTCTTCAATCTTGTCTTTTATTCTTCTTTCAATTTTTTAAGATTGAGGTGTAAGGACAGTATACCACCTTACAAAGATGCACTGCTGTTAAAAATTTCTCTAGTTCTGGAAAATCTCCTCTTTCCCTTTATAGGAAGTAACTCTCAGAGCCAGACTATAAAAGCATCAACTGGTACATAGAGATTTGGGCTGGGATTTGGCCCTGGGACAAGTATAATTTGCCCTCTGAAAAATCAATTCATGCTTTGCCTCAGTGCTCCACATGTAAAAATGAGAATGATACAGTTATTTTGTACACATCATCAAGTAATGAGGCTTTCAGCTTTCTGCCATGAGGCAGGAATGTGTGTTAAACAGAATCTGTATAAACAAACTTGGGTCTTAGAAGAATGCTGTACACTCTTGGTTTATAAAAGGGGGTGTGTGAGTTTGTGTGGGTATGTATACATACACATACATATGTGCCTAAATCCTTTCTGATTCATATAGGTGAATTAACTTATAATAGAGCACACTGTAACAGAGCTAGTATATATAAAATTAATTTCCATTCATCCATAGAAGCAGATACATGATAAGAAATATTCAGAGACTTTTTATCCAACCTTTTGTTGTTCATTGGACCCCTCTGAACTGGTTCATCAAAAACTTTTGTTTATGGTGAAGAAGCAATGCTCTACATTCTGGGAGCTGTAAAGCATCATACTCTTTATCAGAACAGCATGCTAGAAAAGCTGCACGAGAAGTACTGTGATTCCTAGAGATAAGGGATATAGTCTGTCCTCAGTTGATGGCAGAGAAACATATGTTAAGAGCTGGGGTGGTGGGTTTGGTTGTTGTTGGTTTTTTTTGGGGGGGGGGTGCTAAAAGATCCTGTTCTTCAGTATAATTCCATTATCAACATCAACTGTACAGCACAGACTCAGACAGAACATAAACAGCAGTACTCTAAACCCACATCTTCCTTGAGGAAGTGTGGATGGCCCATGAATCCAAAATTGGAACCAGGAACAACATTGGAGCAACTATCTGGGAAAGCAGACAAAGCACAGGCAGGCAGAAAGAAGGCAGTGTTGCACTCACATCTTATATGCCCTTAATTCTATGCAAAAAGCCTGCAGTTCCCATTCTCTAAAGTACCTAAAAATACTCTGTTCCATTGCAATATGCCATTGCAATGATCTGCCTCCCAGTAGATTCTCACGTAGGTTTTCATTCAGCATGACTTTATTTTGCTTTTATTTTCCTCAGGATCAGGAGAAAGAGTCTTTAAACATCTAGGAAGCTTGTAACAATCATTCTGAATTCCACATTGCATCTGGATTACCAGGAGTGTAACAGATACAGCCATTCCTTGTTGATTATGTCCTGCTGTCTTGAATTGGATAGCAGAGTGCCTGAAAATACTTATTTAGGCTCTGCTGGTGTCCTGACATGCCTGAACCATCTCATGGTCAATTCCAATTGTATTTAAATAAATAGCTTGGAAAATAGAAAGTACAAGAAAATACTACATCTTTATTTTTGAATGTAAAATTGGGTGATTTCTTCTACTTCTAGATGAGCTGATAGTTTGATTGTATTAGATGGTCAATCTTTTTTGCTTTTATTCAGTTGCCTGAGTAATATAACAAGTGGAATAGAGAACTTTTAAGTTAAGGAAATGGTTAACATTGATAGAGAAATGAGTACTTATTCTCTGGGTACATCTACTTAGATGACTTGTTCATGCTGTGTCTGTGATCATTAGGTCTGTTCTAACAATATGCTAATCAATGCCTTTCCAGACAACAAACTCAGTTATTTTTCTCCCATGGGGAAAGTGGAAAATCCTATGAAGCTTTTACTGACTTTAGGCTCTGGGTTTGGAAGCAACTTGGTGAGTCCTGAGCAATGTATTGGCTGAGTTCAGTGGTAAGAGGCTGGTGAGTGAAGAGTTTTGTCCTTTCTGGTAAATGTCACCTCAAGCCAATAAAAGCAACCATGTGGGGTTTTTGAGGGACATAAACCAGATCTGACCAGTCAAAAAAAAGTCATTAGGCAGCTAATCCTGTAAACAGCCTGAATGATTCTTTGTAAACATGTTTACATGGTAGTAGCTCTAGCTATGTATTTCCTACTTTCTTCCAAACATGTAATCTGTCAGAAATAAAACAAACATCATATATTTTGAGAAAAAGGTGTTCATCTGAAAAATGTCAGGAAGGCTTTTCTTTCCTTTTTCTTTTTTCCTTTTTCTTTTCCCAAATCTTGTTATTCAAAAAGGAAAAGACAAGCTGCCCAGCATAGACCAGGATGCCTTCATTTACAGAGCTTTGTTCCAGAGCCTCTAAAGAGCCTCCTTTATTCACATTTACAGAAGTCCAAAACCTTACAGTTTCTGCTTCACACTGCTTAACACATGTATATTCAAAGTACTAAGAAGACAATTCAAGGGCTTAAAGATAAGCATTTAGTGCAATTCTTATGTCAGTTTCTGGCTGCCATTCAAAAAAAAAATTTGGCCTTTCAGCATACCTACCAGGCCATATAACATTCAAAATGGTGTTAAAGGTCTCTGTTTCACCCTGGACCCAATCTCCCTGACAAGTTACTGACCTTAATTTAATCATTATATTAAATGTGTTTATTTTCATTTTATTCCATTTCATTCAAAGGGCCATTTTTATTCAAAACCTGTATGTGGGGGTGCAGTTAGCTTGTGAATTCAGGTGTTAGTTCAGCAGCAGTCTCACAGACTTTTTCTTCGTTGCCTTTTTTTTTGCCTGATTGTTTTCAATTGTTTTACTCCTGAGGAGTTCTCTGAGTTTCCTTTGGAAATATCTGAGAAGTCTGTCATTGCTGTTAAACTGAAATAAAAGAATATTTTGAAACATCCATGCAGAATAAAAGATGCCTTGCAATGAAAGAGGAGGAAAAAAAAGATCAAGAGAAATTTCTGTTCCTGCTGCTTTGTTTTACAAAGTACTATCACAAGCTGTGTCATAGATTGTTTTCCTTGTCCCCTAATCAATCAGTCATATCATATGGAGCTTTTCATATCAAAGCCCTAATGTAATGGAGTTTTTTAAGGGAAGACCTTAAAGCTACTTTACCTTGTGACTGAAGGCCCTTGATCAGTGTTTGCCTATGGATCATTATCATAAACTTCAATCCTAATCTCCTGGCTCTAGGGAAACTAGGGAGGTATCGTCCTCCATCTTTGGGAGGGCAGAGGAAGTGGACGAAGTTTTTCCATACAAGAGGTGTTTCTACAGGCCAGGAGGCTATGCTGAAATCCTTCAGTTGAGACCTGGTCACTTGTTCAATGGATTTGAGTCTGGTTGTTTGGAAATAACCTTGTGTCTTGAAAAAAGGCTCTCCAGTTTGCTTCTTGGCCCTGTTAGCATTTCCCCAAGAGAGCAGTTTGAATGAAAGCCCTTTGCTCTCACAGTTTTTCCTTGAGTTCCCTTGATTTGTGCCCACACAGGATACTCCCGTTTCAGTGCTCAGTCCTATACTCTGTTTCTGTGGATCAAAATAATTACCAGTGCTTTGCACTACTACCTGAGTCATTAGCATTCCTGAAGGATTATGTAAGGGATGAGGGACACTAATGAATAGGGATTTTCTCCTGAGTAAACCACAGAACTGAACAGATCTGGCCAGTGCTGTCTCATGCACAGATGGAGCACGTGCATCATACTGCAAGCCCTAGCATTTTAGTGTATGAGGATTTACATATAACTTGGGCAAGCTGTTAGAAAATCAAAATCAGTCTAAAATGATCATAAAATGGATGTTATCTTGCCTGTGCTACCCCCCATGTTGCTAAGTAATTTGGCTGGACAAGATTTAATTAATAACAATCACAGTTTGATAAAGGTAAAGATACTGAAGCCACTTGATCTATCTCAAGGCAGAAGTACACTTGTAATTTCATATTAATCATGTAGTAAATTAGTAATTTCACCTTCATAATGGTGGTGGTGTTCTCACTTTGTATATGTGGAAGCAGTAGCAAAAGCAGGGAAAGCTTTTCAGAGTCAACTAACCATTCATGTAGCTATCAAAAGCGCTGTTGTAGGGGTTTTTTTTCCCAAGCTTACCCATTTTTAATAATTCTGAACTAAGACAACAATACTAAAGTGTGACTCAAAAGTTGGGTATAGTTTGTCTTTCTAAAATTCAGATCTGAAATCTCAGTTGTTAACCCTAAAGAATGTATGGTATGGTATTATGTTTAATTTTTTTTAAACCTATGCATAACATGTGTTTTTATAATTTTATTGATGGTTGTTTCATGACAACAGTCTACATGGATTGAAACAACAATGTGGCTTTGCATTTTCTTTCTCAAGGACTTTCTTGAAAATGGGATGTATTATCCCAGAATTTCTAATGGTGAGATGCTAATAAACAGATAAATCTGAATACCTTCTAAGTCATGCTTTTGTGTTTAGAAGAATTTGGAGAGGAACTGTATAACTTAAGTGAATTGGTGAGTTGGCAGTAAATCTCCACAGCTTCAAGCTGTAGGTCACTTGTACAAAATCTAGCTCATATCAATAGATACTATGTTATACCTTCCTGATAGCTGATTGGCATCTCATCTGACATATACTGGTGCCCTTGATGTACCTGATGGACAGGTGTCTCCTAATGTCAGAATACTTTTAAAGATTTTGATAGAGAAGTGACAATTTATGAGTGAGAATTATATGGAATGAGTATGGAAGACTAAAGAAAGTACAGAGAACATAAAAATCATATAGTATTTAGATTGATGGAGTAAAAATGTGGTCCCATTTTCATAAAAGAATCTTGGTTACACTCATAAAGGATATGTTATAGGCTTGAATTATAAGCTTTGGTTTAAGATGTAGACTCTCATAAGAGGTGTCAGAGAAACAAAGTGTATATCTGGCATCAACTTGCCTCCAAGTTGCTTATATTAACCAAGAACTCAGGGAATGAAGTGGCACAGAGATTAGAAATGTCTGAATGATTTGTGAAAAGGGACAGAGAAATACTGATGAGAAAGCACGCAAAAGTTACTGCTGCATGACATGTGATGTAGTCATACCTTTTTGTCTTCCAAAGGCATCAAATTTCTTTTCTTCCACAATGTTAAGCTTCTACAGAAAGTCTGCACTTCTACAGACATTGGCCATAAGCTAAAACTTTTTGGGACTATCTTAAATGTTAGCCACTGTAAACCATTCTGCTACACAGGTGAGAGTACTCCCATTCGGTACATTTAAGAGTGCAAAGAATATTTTGAAAGATTGGAATCTTGGACATTTTCTGCTCAAAAAAGTTCTGTTTGATCCTTTTCTCATTTTATGTTTGCTTGTTATTACTATCTGTAATTTAAATATCACATAAGATGCATCTCAAAAAATAATCCTAGTTTATAATTAAATAGCAAGTGTTATTAGTAACTGCTATGCATTTAACAGAGGCCTATGACTAAAGGCCATTTTTAATCTAATAATGTCAAAGCAAATGCATATCTTTAAGTCATATTCCAACATGTCATAAAAATTTTTCAAAAGCTTCTTTTCTCATATTTAACATTTTTAACTATCCACATATTAAAATGGAAGAAGGAACACAGAAAGCTATGCCAGGGATGGCTTGAGAATTTGACCTATACTGAGGCATGAGGTATCATAGATTTGTGTTATTTTTTTAAAAATAAAACCTTCCTCAAATTCACTTAGGATTGCATGAGACAGTTAAGTACAAACATTGATTTATAGTATTACTTCTTTGCCATGTACAGTAGGATTATTAATAATAACAGTGTCTCTTCTCTGATACATTCTTTCTTTGGAAACAACTAGATCTACTGAATAGCTCATTCTGAGGTTATTGCTTATTAGATTTTGGCACACAGTTATGCATGTCCATGGGTTTTCTTCTTTTGGAGCTAATACCAGAATAAATGCTATTGGGAAACTAGTTTTTATAAATGGATATTTGAGTTTGGATACCTAGTGGGTGTTTTGTTACACTTACTACATAAACCACAAAAATTGTCCTGTAGAATTGGTCTTTAACATACCACTGGGCCTCTCCGTCACATCTGAAGCATTTTTATCATTTTACAGAGACAGTGTAGCTATGCTATGGATTTCCTCTTTGTCATTCTGGAAGGATTTTTAATAAAACAGACCATGTACAGCTTTCAGCAGTGATTATGAAAGCAAAGAATGATCAATACTAATGCTAATTAGTCAAGCTGATAATTAATGGCTGTAGTACACCTAGTACAGTTTAAAATGGCAATTATTTTACTGGAGATTAGCACCTCAGCTATGTTATCTCTCAAGTTAGAACTGTGCATGACAATAAGATGTTAAGAATAAAATACCTTGTGGCTATGGAATGAAATGTAACAAGCTTTCTGTATGGAGATTATGTTTTTTTCCCTGTCACAAAGTATAAAATTACATCTTACTAGAAAAATAATTCAGTGGCATTGTAACTTGTGTAAAAGGCCAAATTCTGCCAGTGTTTAATAACTGCTACCCTAGTTATATCTAAATACTTATTTACAGTTGGTTTTACTTCTTTGTGGGAACTTGCAAAGTTACCTGTTTTCTGCTGATACCAATAAATCCATTATAAACTTGAAAATTCTTGTATTTGAGTTCTAACATTTGACTGATATGGACATCTCTTTCTGAAGTGCCAAGTGTCTGTGTTTACATTTACTTGGATCCAAATTGTACCTTATGTCACTGTACATCAATATCTAAATGTCTCCTGTTCACTTAAAATTGGAGTACAGTTTCATCTTTGCCATCTTCTTTCTCCTTGAAGATACTGAGCCAGTGTTCAAGATCAGGGTCTGTGTAGACCCATCTGGACATAAAAACTAGCCAAGCATACTTTGTTCTTCTGAAAGTTGGTATCACAAATAACCAGAACTATTTTGTTTCTCAAAGGCAGTAGATTTGCAAATGTTTGCAAGCAGCACAGCTTGTATCCTCCCCAGTGCTATTTTGCATCCTGGGAGGAGCACTAACCAAGGTATAGTATTTGCAAACTTCAGATCTCAATAAAGGGGCTGATTTCTTAATACAATATATATGTACACATTTGGAGTCTATCACCTTGAAAGTAAGCATTTGTGGTGGAGGAAATAGAAGAAAAAAAATAGTGATTTAACCTGCTACCTTAGTCCATACAAGCTTAGTTCAAAATAGCTTGGACATTAATCCAGGGTATTCTAACAAAGGGCTGGAGCTCCATTGTTTAAAAGCAAGTCCTTGTAGCTGGAACTTCTAAACATGGAACTGGAGTCACAGGAGTTTATTTCTAACTAGAGAATAGAGGTGCTTAACACTTTTGTAATAGTGTTGAAAATTTGAACCTCATCCTTTTAAGCCATACATGACCTGTTTTCTCCCATGTTGTAGCTCTCTTTCTGCTTCTGAAAACCACACTCTGCTTTGGAGCCACATAAATGTGAATGAACACAGGCACACCTCTGCACTGTAAACAAAGGGGCTGCACTTAACAGACTCAGATTGCTTCCAGCAGCATTTCCTATTGCCTGGCCTCAAGGTGATGGTGTAGGATGTGTTTTGGCCCTATGCTTAACATACTAATTGACTTGCATCCTGTTCTGAAAGCTCCCAATGCTGCTCTTTTACACCTGACCTAGTCCTAGATTTCACTAGAAATTCTCACATTGATTTCATTTAAAATGTGGTTTACTGCATGTAAGATTTTACAGCTGTTGTTGAGAGCATTTTTAAGACAGTGATTTCCTTAATCTGATAGAGGGAGACAGTACAGTGAACCAATTTAATCACAGATGAGATAAATAATCTACATATCAATGACATGATAGATTGTAGCAGCTTTCAAAAGGGGAAGAAGAAAAAAACTCTAGGCATTTATCAAATCTTATTGATATTTCACATGTCAAACTTAATCTCATCATGACCCATGACCTAATCCTTGGATGTACTAATGTTTGGAGAGGAAGGTCTATTTGTCAGACTTGTGTCTTAAGAGTTGAATTCATGCTTCTCAAGGAAAACCACTCCAACAGTCTCTTTTTACTACGGTAGTTGCCATTGCTTATGCTTTTATCCCCACTTCAAGCCTCAAATTACATGCTTAAATGAAGCTTGCCCACTTGTAGTACTCAAATACTCACTCTCTATGCTACATAAGATGATACTGAAGGAAAATGAAGTTTTCACTGGAGCAAAATCTAAAGAATGCTGGATTGCTCTTAATACAGGAGGAAGAAGAAAAAAATTGCAGTGAATTAAGGGAAAGATCAGATGTTAGATTTTAAGGACAAAGGACTCTTCTGTTGATCTTAATTGACTTTGGCCACTCAATCTGGTAATTATAGGTAGTGTCTCAGACTAGAAAGAAAGAACTGCATCAGCAGTAGCTGGTAGCAAGATGTTGAGCCGTTTGACAATATCCAAGATGGACCAGTGCAAGATGGATTGGTCTAGAAATTACAGGAATTTGGGCTCTAGTACTTGTACAATGAAACCAGTAGAAGGAATTTCAGCAAGACTTAGCATGCCTTTATTTTTCATTTTATCAGGAGATAAACCTAAGGAATGGACATCACTTTTGTTTCATCAAACTCAATACAAAATCCAACGTAGATATTTTTTTTCTTTCTTCATTTTGATGTTCCAAATATTTGTGTGCACTGTCTCACAATGAATATCCTCAGAAAGACTGTTGCAGCAATATCTCTTGTCTTCAATGAGCATATAAGCCTCTGAATTGGTGGGACAAGTACTGTAATTCTTTTTTTTTTGTTTTTGCCTCAACTGATTGTCTTGATCCACTTGTTTGGTTTTACCTGAGTTGACTTCTTTTGATACTTTATGCTATTCATCACTATGGGATTTTAATTAAATTGATATATTAACTGTTTAGTAATTACAGTTGAAGTATCTGTTGTAAATGTCACGCTGCTGTGCTCTCACCCCAGGTCAGCAATGAAAATGAGGTGTTGTGCTTCAATGTATTTACCCAAGGAAATTAAAACATAAAATAATTTATGATTTATCATTATCATTAGAGGCATTTATTAAAAATATTTATTACCATGCATCATGCAATGTTTCATAAATGCATAATGGTTTGTGTCTAATAAAAATTGAATGGGGAAATTCAACTTCGGTATCAGTGGTAGCCTTTTTGTGTGGCCACCTACTTAATCTTGCCTTGCCTGCTGGAAGTTAGGCCAAAGAAGAGAAGAGGTAACACTAAAAGACAATAGGAAGTTTTAACTTTAGGTCATGCCTTAGACTGTCACTATCCTAAAGTGGAATTGTGTAACATGTGTTTGCTTCATAGAGCTACTACAATGAGCAAAGACAAGCTGTTGGATAATTTAACAGTAGCATCATAGAAAAGATTGTGAGGATGCTCGTTCTGTATTCAGCAGAGGACGAGAGTGAGTCTGTTGTACAACGTGTATGTTGCCTAGTGAAGAGGGAATTCATAGCCAGTTAAGCATGTACTTTCAGCTAAATGATGGAAGAATTCTCTAGAAAATACATAAGTAAATACATTATTAAAGAAAATACTCTATTGCAAAATACACAGGCAGTCCTATTCCAGGTACTTCCTGCCTGTTGAAAGCTTTACTTTGCAGGATTAACATTTCAGTGTACAGTATATGCATATATTTGACCACACATTTCACTTAGGAATTGCTTCCAAATAGGATTTCTAGTTCTATTTCAGAGATTAAATGGACATTACTAGTATATGTAATATGGTGGTCCAAGATGTGCTAGTTAGCATTATTTCTGAGCAAGATCCCAGCTGAGACTAAAAAACATTATGCAAGACACTGCTCATATGCATAATTATGGACAGCTAAAAATGTAAAAACTTAAAGTGATGAAGAGTGAAGAAGCTGAGTACTACTATTGTCCCTTTATAGCTAAGGAATTTAGAGGATCTTACATACAGAATTAATAGACATTCTGGAATGCATATAGGAAGTTATGAACTAACTGAACCCAACTGTTGAACTAACTACCTGACTGTGTCTGTGTCTGTGTCTGCCCTATGGGACAGGAAAGGTCTTGAACAGCTTGTCTATGTCCTGATTTCACACCACAGTCAGGGGGCTGTCAGTGCAGTATTGCCCATGGGCCCTGGATTCCTATACAAGAGCCCCCAGCACACTCCAAGAGAGGCCTCTCTCTGGACAATTAAAGGGCAAAGTCTGCAAGACACACCATGAAGCGCACCTGCCACAAAATGGATATATACCTAGTAGGATCCTCTGTCCTATCTTGTTCTGTTATTGTTCTTTTAACTTATTCAGGGTTCGAAGTCTGCAGTTCTAAGACAGTCCCATTGCTTTCTATTGACACAGCTATTTTGATGTTATGTTCACTGAGGTTGTTAATGATCTTGTAGATGTCAAATAATCAATATAAATAAAAGAGGGAAGCTCTGAAAGCAATAACCAGCACTACATCAAAATAATTCACTTCATAAATTCCTAAATGTAGAGACTTGTTCTACAGATCATTGTACTTTCTTGACATTGCTCTACTGCCAGCATAAATACTTCTTATGTTACAGTGTACTATAGATAGAGCAGTGTGTTCAAGTTACTTAAATTTATTAAGTGGAGGAGCTTTTTCAAAATGTCAATTTCTGGCCAACACACTGACATTTTATGAAAGCTGCCTCACTTAATAAATGTGTGTATATCCTGAATGGACTGTTGTGCCTGGAGTGTGCTGTAACTGGAGAGATTGCTCTTCATGTAGAATTCAAAACAATTGAAGGACAACTGTAGACTGTAATTTTTTAAATGGACATTTAAAATTTTATTTTTATGTAATTTTATGATCTTATGTATTCAAGGCTTCAGAAATATTTGAAAAGCGTGAGGAAAATGCAGGTTAAAACTGTACCTCAGCACATGCCCAAGAGTTGAAGGTGTTAGTGTGCTCCTGACCTCACTTCCACTGACTACTATGGAACAAGGATTTCTTGCTCTGCCCATGAAATGACCTTTAACTTTGATTCCTTGTCTGCCCTTGGACAAATAATTTAGTTTCCCAGTATCTTGATTTCTTCTTCTGTAAAATTAAAAGATTCATACTTAGTTAATTTCCATCAGCATAATGATGCTTAATTAATATTTATATAAATTTGTGAGAGCCTCAGAAAACAGATTCTTAATGAAGTTATCAATAATAACAATATTTTTTTTTATTAATTGATGGAGTGATGCACACGACACAGCATTGCCAGGCAAAGGAGAGACTGAACATCCCGGTTAACAGAATTTTAGACTAATCAAATAATTCTTGTAGGGCTTTTAACTTGGTCTAGCTATTGTTTCTCCCAGCCAGTTTATATCAAATCTGCAAGGAAAAGTCATATTCACTTTCAGCATTGATGCATAATGAAAGCCAATGAAAATACTACACACCTAGAAAATTCAGACTTAAGATTACTGGGGAAATATTGTCTTTAAGGTCTTCATCAAATAGTCACAATCTGAAAACATGTTTGGCAGAGTTTTGAAACCAAAACATTAACAAACTGATTAAAGCTGCACAGTGCTGTCATTTGGATGTTACAGTTTAGGGCAACTGACTCTGAATTTTGAAGAATACTTTTATATTATCCCCAAACTTAATCAGTAACTTTAACATCAGGCTTTTGGGGCTATAAAATACAGTGAAATCAGGACTGGTGAAATCTTAATTTACTACACAGCACCTTTTATGAGTCCAAAACTTGTAGAACAAAAATAGCTAAGTGTGAAGATCCACCAACTAATAGCTTTAAGTAGCACAAGAAACCATTTTCTTCCAATATGTCTGTATTTTCCTCAACATGAAATTTAGCAACAACTAGTGATTACAGCATGTTGGGCACCCTATATAGACACTGTAGAGGAAAGAGCAGCAAAGTCCTGGAAACAAGCCACCTCTCCCAGATTTCACATTAACAGGTATTTGAAACAGTTTAATTATTTGTGATTTTCTCCTTACAGGTACTTGAATCATAACTGTGAACCATTCCTTAGAAGCAGGTCCCTTGCCCTTCACCCTTCCATCAGTCATCTGAAAGATAGAGTGTGGTCTTTTTTAATTTGGTCTGAAACGCAGCAAACTTGGATCTTTTCAGAGTAGCGGACTGTTATGTCTACAGTCCTGTGATTGAACAACTTGAATATTAATGGATGACTTCTTGTGCTGTTCCCCATCAGCAGCTAAAATTATTTGCTCTTTCTTGAAACTTGTTCTCTTTTACTGGATGGACATGTCAGAGGGCTGTAGTGCACTGTACTTTGGCACCTTCCATCAAAAAAGGTCTTCACAGCTGTCTCTACAGCAGAGCTGGGCAAGACTGGAACTCTAAGTGTGTTTAGATGGATAATATTCTTGCTCATGTTTGGATGTATGAGCGCCATCATTATTGAGCAGAATAATTCAATGTTTACTAAAAGGATTCTCTTGTTCTGAGTCAATCTGAGTTTTGTTGCTCTGAGTGTAGTGCTGCTCCACTTTTTTTCTGACTTTGAGTGTTTCCTTTTTCAATATACATTTTCATTGTTTAAATTAAGCACTACTGCTTATTTCCTTCACAATACGATTGCACATTTATGAGCAGTTTAACAACCAGAGCACTCTCACAATGTGTTCAAGGAAGGATAGAAACCTAGAGGTTAAAGCTTTAAGATGTTAAACAATAAAGTAGGAAAACAGTGCAAATAATGTTCTTTCCCTTGGTGACATAGCATCCTTTATTAAAAAACAGAGTTATTATTCATCTGAGAGTTAGTCTTTATTTCTGTGGCCCCCACTGGCATTCCAGAGGCAAGGGAAGTTTCTTCATAGACTTGACATACACTTCAGAGCTCTTGCAAAAAGCTTCTTATAAAAGTAATAAAGAATGTAAACTTGGTGAAGCTGAAGCTGATGAATAGAAACAAACCTGATTTAACCAAACTCATAGGAGACATCTTTGCCGTTAGTCTCACCGTTTGATCACTATCACATCAATTATTCACAGGCTGGGCTACTGGTAATATTCAGGTGCAGAAAATGCTGCCAAACTCAAAGCAAGCCCTAGAAAACCTATTTGTCCTGTCCAGAAAGAAAGACAAATGGAAAGAGAAAGCTGACTGAATCTATTCCTCCATGAAACTGTGGGAAAATACAGTAATATGAAGTAGATTAGTCTAATGAAAGAATATCAATGTATTACTCAATGAGTTATAAAGAGAAGATTCTCAGATCTAAAAAAGAATAAAAAACTGATGTGGCTTTGAGTCATTCACAGAGAAATGGAATAAAACCAAGAATGAAATACAATTTTTAATTGACATGGAAAAGTACCTGCAGAACTGTGTAACATTTCTGGTCTCTTTTAAGTACTTCCTTACATAAAATCTAAATATGATCCCAGTGCAACCACTCCAAACAGGCACCAAGCCACTACAGGAAAATAGGCTCCCTACTTGTTTCAGTAATTCTGTCATCAGGTCCATTATTTTTCATTCACTGCACAATTAAGAAAGGAAATTCAGACAGACATCATATTAATAATTTCTAAAAATTTTCTCCTATGTGGAAATCATAGTAGTAAATTCATAAACTCTGTGTGCTTATTTTGAGTAGAAATATATCTGAGCAACTGACTGGACCTAACTGCACATCTCTGAGTTGACCCAACTGCATGTCTTTTGGGTGGTTTCTCATCTGGAGCCAAAGACTTTGGAACACTTGTCTTTGAAGGAAGTACGCTCATTTCCACTGGTTGCAATAAACATTTATTTTCTCTTAATATTCACCTGAACCAGAAGCAGAAGATTTTGGGTTCTTATAGAAACTGAAAAAGTTTATAAAAGAAAGCAGAAATTTTCCAAAAGTACCTGGAAATACCTGTGCTCATGAGATACCTATTTACTCTGCAGACACTTAAGTTGTAACTGTGTGAATAAATGGTACACAATTGTCAATGTTTTGATGCATTCATATACAAAATGAATCCCTTATTTTATGAAAACTTTTCATGCTTCAGATAGAGTTAATCATTTTTGTGGAATTAAGAACAAAATAAACTATGTATCATTACCTATGGAAGAAAATGGTCTTCACATATGAAAGGTTCATTCACTAGTCACTAACACAGTTAACTCCCTGAAAGGAGTTGTCCTGGGCATGAAGATATGATCAGCACAAAATAGGGCTCTGGAAAGAAAATGTTCTTTTCTTGAGAAGCAGATTGATCATTTCCATCTTGAAAAGACAGTAGTTCTCACCAGTTATTTCCACCAATGTTTTATCTTGAAATGTCTCTGTTTAGGCTGTATGGTTATGCCATAAATATCACTGCAGGTATCTAAAACCACTTGGCACATGGTTGCTGCTATTGCTGAGTCTAAGGAACATCTCTTTGTCATCTTGTTCCTCAGACATAATGAAATTTTGTGTAGGCCCATTACAGTGTGTAACGTGAGTTTTACCACTCTCTCATTTCTCCTTCTGTGAAATGGTCTTCTATTTTGGATGGTGGTAGATTATTCACGACACATTATGCTTTCATTCAGGATGCTGTCACTGGTTTCCTTGCAAGTATCACCATAGCTTTGCTGCTCAAAAGACAGAAACAAAATACAGTATAATGCTGGCAGAATTCAACTGAATAATTTACAATACCAATTAGTCAGAGGAACACACTTTAACAATGTGTTACATATCTGGAAAATAATTTTCCACTTTCTAAGGCCATATAACTACAGAAAATCAAAACTAAATTTGCTTCCTTTACAAACCTTGGTAGTGCTAAGAGTATGTTTTGTAAATACCTGTCATGTTTTTTCTTGTTTATGTTGAGCAATATAGTGTTGAAGATCTAAACAACTTGAAAACAACTGTTAGAATTTTCTCTGTAGATAACTACAGTTGCTGTAAACACACATGCTAGGAAACACATGTGCCTAAAGTCCTAAACTGTAAGAAAACGGTCTGAAATAGTCAGAGGCATATACTCAGCTGAGAAAAGTTGTACTACTGCTTACACAGTTCTGGCTGTTGGACTTCAGCTACTCCTTTCTGCACAGTGCAAGCCTTTTACAGCTGTGAAAGGGTTCAACCTGATGGAGAAAATCAAAGCTGGACACAGACAGCCTGCAAGCTGACATCTGTGAATTATGCAAACAGAGGAGCAGGATGCAAGCTTGTCCTTATAAACAGGTTGTATTTTCAGTGGAAGAGGAAATAGAGAAACAGTCTAGCCTAATAATTATTGAAGTTGGGAGGGAACTTATTCCTGTGGTACTTCTCAGGGAGGAATAGTTTGTTTTGGCTTGTTTATCAAAGTGGAAACATAACTGTGAATTAAAAAATGGCATGCTGAGTTTTAGGAGTGGCTTTTTTGCAGCTTGCCAGAGAGAAGAGGTGGGTAGAGGGCAAGTTGTCATTGATTTTTGAAGCCTGAGTGCACTTTTCATATCCTGATGCTGAATAGTGAGCAGTGTAACACTGCTCATGATGGAAAGTTTATGAATAATGCTAATAAATGAAGTGTTCACGCTGCTGTTCTCCTTCCCTGACATAATATAGCCACCTGCTCCCTACTTTTCAAAGAAGGTGGCAGATTAATTCTACCTTATTTAGGAATATGAGAAGCTAATTTATTCACAAGAATGTAATTCCACAAGCATTAGACTTCTGCTCTTTGTTTAAGTTTCTTTCTAGTTCTTTTTTATAATTTATAATTAATATATTAATTTATTTATTAAGTTTAATTATTTCAGTAATATTCTTCTGTATGTTATGTTCTATGGTAGTAATAATGAAAATGTTATCACTATAGTGTAAGTGTAGATCTGCATGGTGCTATATGGAGTCAAACAACAAGTCATTATAGGGGTTTTTTTAGTATTAATTTATTGAAGAAGAAGAAAAATACTATTATGATCACAAAATGTAAACTGAATTTTTGTAGACCTTAATCACTGAGTCATTTTATAGATTTCCAGGCTAGATAAAAATGATGACAATTTTATTAACACGTAAAATATTTGAGAAGCTGTAAAGAGTGTAAACAGAAATATGTACATAACACTGAACTATTACAAAATTTGAATATTTTTTATGTGGTGCTGCCTATGAAAAAGCAGGACTTACTCTATCAAACATAGTTTCATAAGGACCACCAAAATTAAATCATATACACATGCACAAGTAGTGCTTTTGGGCAGGATTGCTGTCATTCTGGAGCCAATATAAACTCATAGTCTAACTAGTCAAACATAATATACACAGGTCATTTCTACTCTTGATTTTTTCTCATCCATAAGATCTCATTGCGAAGAAAGTGAATGAGGAAACAAACACAAACTAGAATTGATACATGTTTATGTGTGAAGATCTCTTTCCTTATTACATGGAAACCTTGCTTACACACTTACGTATTTCAGCTCTAGCCGGTTGGTAGATTTCACTTGAGAGGAGACATAATTTGTTGCATGTGTTACTGTAACATAATTTTGCAACAAAATCTGAAGGTTCCATTGTCATGTCACAGAAACAACAGTTTGCTTTGTGTTCTTCCTTTTGAAACAAACATGACATTAGGTTTTCTCTGCTAACAATTAGGAGCTACTTCGTAGTTTAATTACATTTTTGAGAACAATGCCTGAGTCAGCATAATAAATAGCAATTATGTGTTCCCATTTGTGAATGGAAAAGAGTTTAAGCAGGGAGCTTTTAAGCAGTACAACTCTTCACCTTTTTTTCTCTGTGAATGAAATTCAGCATTGTGCAGAATGAATGTAAGCCCTAAATATCATGCACGTTCTATTTTGAGAGCTAATGGTGACTTCAGCACCTCATAGGCTTTGGCTGGATGTGGAATTTTACTTGTATGCTGCAAGGCAGCTTCAGAAGTCCATAAATGGATTCCATAAACATTGCTCAGATTAGGCTGAGTCTTTGAATGATTTTCTCATTTTCATTATTTTACTCTTCTTTTGGAATGCTGCTTAATAGCCTCAGCCAGAAGTGACTTGCTCTTGGACTCACAAACATAATATTGAACAGCAAATTCTTTTCTCTAAACAGGTTTCATTAAATGGCTGTTTTTGTCAAAGCCATATGATACTCCAGTAGGATAACATCATTAGAGTCCCACAAAAGCCTTCATCTGTCTCTCACCTTTCATGTCATAAATATCATGCTATTTTTGATATTGTATAACCTTTGCTTCCCATCTTTGCCTGTTTTCATGAAGGGAAACAGGAATACAACAAATGTTCTATTAATAGATATATTGCTTAGTGCCATTGCTTAGGAAGGCAAATACCTGTGTGATATAAATTGTAGCCCCCACAAAAAATATGGAGACTAGAACAAGCATCATTCCTTTAGCTATCATTAATCATGCGATGTAGCAGAAAAGTTTCTTTCCATTGCAGACTTACAACTGTCAATAACCACAGACCCCAGAATAAAATTATATAAAAATGATCATGTACAGTAAGTGAACCATCTGATATATTTTGTGAGGTACAGATGCTCTTGTGAGGAAAGGCAGAAAGAAGATTATATTTCTTACACATAAACCAACATTGTGCATAAAATGAGAGGATGAATGGAGCTTGAAGATTTAGAATTAAGGAGCTGTTTGTAAAAAGGGCCTACAAATTCACATAAGCATCCAACTGTACTGATGCAGCAAAATATGACTGAAAATCTTGGTAAGAAGGTTTCCTGTGGAAGTATTTGTCACACCCTTTTATCTGTCTACATTTCAGAAAAGTCATGTTCCTTGTGGTACTGAGATGGTGTGTTGCTGTGGTTTCCCTATTTGTGTATCTGGTTGTTTGAAAGTTTCAGTGGAGAAAATTTTGTGAACAAATATGCTTTATTGAGGTTATGTTAAAAAATCATAATTAAACTTTGCTTTAAGCAACATAATTTGGGCTTTCATCAGAAAACTTAATTCCTTGAAACAAGTTAGAGGCTGTTTATTTCTTCAGTGAAGCACATGCACAGGTGAGGACAGTTTACTGCATCATTGCCAATGCACTTCCAGGTAAAATGGGTATTCGTGACAATTGCCTGGAAGGCCTTCAATTATTCCATCCCCAGACTGCCTCCCAACAGCTCACCACAGTATTTGCTTTGTTTAGAAGACTTACATTATCTTCTTGAAGGTTGGCACTTTTCTCATATATGAAGCCTGAATCAAAGTATGCTTATGGTGATTAAGGAACAGATGAATAAAGCTAGCTACATCTAGAACAATGTATGAAAAGACTCTCTAAAGAGTCTCCTGCTGGGCCTTTTAGATCACCCATGATATTCCCCTCTCACTTCTTTTCAAAGTGATACTGTAGATGATTAGGATTTTCAAAATACAGGACTGTGGTAAATAATGTCACTCATAAGCATAAATATTGCATACAGTTATCAGATATACTGACAAGGACCTCAGATTATGTGTGTTGTTAGACAGCTTTATTGTATGCTAAGCATTCCCCCAAATGTTACAGTTCTTTAAAAAAAAAAAATTAAAAAAGAGGAGAATTCCATTCATCAAGGGAGATGCTGCTGTTTTGCTACCACTACTGGTATTGTAGTTTCAGTGGAAGTTATTCTGGGCTCTGCTGGAACTGGCAGTCTGCAAGTCTGTAATGGAAGCAAATGATAGACTTTGTAAAGTGACAGTACCATTTCACTAATGTGCAACTAAAAGTATTCAAGTGAAATCTAATAGCTTCTACTTTCCAGAAACATTGTTAAAATAATTGCTCCCTCTTTTTGCAAAGTAATATTTCATGTAGCAGATTGTCTGAAAGGAAGGTAAGCTAAACTATAACAGGAGAATGTAAATTGCCCAGACAATACTTTAATAATTCCTGAGTGATGTAACCAGAAGGTTTCAACATACCAAGGCACTTTCAAGCTAAACAGAACCTCCATGGGCATAATTGGTCTCTTTCCCATCATATAAAAGGTCATGGGACTCAGCTCATCTTGCTTATTTTACTAAATTATTCAGCCTGTACATTTATTTATCTAACATTAAGGCAGCAACATGACAGCTTTTTTGTACTCTGACATTGTCTAATTTTATTTCACACTCAATTTTGTGTGTGTGTATTAATACACATGAATACTCGGGTTGTCTGGGTATGAATATACATGTATGTATACATATATATGAATCAACGAAGAGAGAGAATACATGAATAAAATATTAGTGATGCACAATTAAAAACAATTAAAAGTGAAAGTAACATTTGGAAAACACTATGTATCTGAGCACATTGCCTGTCTTGGCATAAGCTGTATTTCACAGTATTGTTTACCATATTTTAAATATTTTTTTTTCATTTAACAAGTGAAGAAGGATAGGAAATATATATGAACCAACACCATGCCGTGAGCATTTGGTGTTGCACACTTGTATGTATACTTCTGACCAAATGGGCAACAGGTGATTTTGTGTTTTCTTTTTCTGAATCTTCCTAACTCAAACCTGCTTTGTTTGTTTGTTATAATTTATTTGTTATTAAAGAAAAAAAAAAAACAAACCACCATTCTTTACCTCTATGAATTAAGCACTATCTTATGCTGTGTTTTTGATACCTCATTGCCCTCAAGCATGGTAACTGGCACGCTTGGTCTTTGGCTCTTCTATTTGCCCCTGCCTCAGAAAAGTGATATAGTCAAAAACTCAAGGGTTTTCCTGCTAGACCTGTGTCTATTCAATTCCCATTCCCAGCTGAAACAGGTAGGCAGGGAGTTTAGGGAAAAACAAAAAAGGTGTGGGACGTGGGAGGGCTGTGCTCTGCTCACCCCATTGTGCCACAGGGCAGCAGTGCTTGCAGAAACTGCTGCCAACTCGCTGCAGTTGCAGCACACCATACTCTCTTGTGATGCCTGTGCACTGTGCTGTGGGCAGCAGCTGCCAGCCTGAATATGTAGCTCAGTCTGGTTGTACTTGAAAAAGAGGGAGACTGCTGCAGCTGAGCCGCTGTATTTCTCCCAGAGGCAACAAGTTACCTTTACAGACTGAACCGTCTGTTGGTTTCCATGTTCTTCAGATTCTCTCCTGATAGTGACCATTGCATGAAGAAGAGCAGTGTGTGAGGGTATTTTGCCACATCAAAGTGAAGACCAGGAAGCGGGGAAAAACTTCAAGTATCTATAAAGTGAGAGGGTCTCCCACTCCTTTTGGATCATGTGGCTGTGGGCCTTATAATCGCTGTGCGATTACAGCCTTGGATTAAGCTGACAGTGCAGCTCACTGCCTGAACCTTGAAATTTAACACTCTGCAAGTATTTAACCACCCTGAAATGCTGACAGCAACATTTGGTTTTAAGGTATATAAGGCCAAATTCTTCCCTTCCATAATTTCATTGGCTGTAGTGAAATTATACCACAGAGAAATTCATCACAGAAAATCCTGAAATAGCCCACGTTTATGTGCTTAAATCACTAATAACCTCTAGACACATAGTACTGCATGAAATAAATAAATCCCCTTTTCAGCCTTCAAAGTGTGTGTCTAATAAGCAAAGTGAGAACGTATAATGTGGCACTATCATACTCAACTGATCCGCTTCCTTTCAGGAGCCAGAATCGCATTAGCTGGCTTCAGTGCCTGCATAGGATCCTTCCCGCTTAGCAGTGGTAGTAGCCCTGCAAAGCCCATAACCTAAGAAAAGAGTTGCGTTTCATTCTAATTAATTTTGCTCTGAAATGATAGTTTATATATTAGTATAATATCTGCATGTATGTATTGTTTTAATTCTGTAATTTATTATAATGAAATTTTATAATTGTATTGCTATATAATGAAACATCTATAATTTCTGTCTAAATCACAACTACTTCTGTGTAATCTCATTGAGAGCACTAGAACAACCCAGATGATTCTGATCATAAAATTAGAAGACAGTGGTGCTCATTGTCAGGTGTCTCCAGCAGAGCAATTACTGGGGAACGTGCACCAGAAATAATCCCCTTTAAAGTGAGAGTCATTACTTCCCTGCGACACCATGGTAGAGAAGGCTTAAACTACTCTGAAGACAGTCTGAGTTTAAAGTTACTGTGATGTAAACATCCAGCCCAAAGATACCCATTTCCCCCAGGTCACGTTTCAGAGTAGGAATGTTCTTTAGAACTAATTGGCCCCCATGTGGACATGCTGTAAAGTCCATGTATTAAAATAAGTGTTTCTCTGGACTCAGCAAGGCATAAGCACGCACTTCATTGGAGCGTGTGCCTAAGTGTCAGCTGGGCTGGGGAAACAGGAACAGATTCGAGATTTAAGTGAAGGCGCAAACCTAGGTACTGAAAAATAAGAATACTCACATCTTGTGTACTGACCACATAGAAAAGAAAATTTCCTAATGTTTTAAATTCTGCTAGCAAACGGCTTTTACTTTCTTTTCTTTTTTGGGATTGTATGTCTACTTGTCAATCAGAAATAATTTCATGATAAATCTTAAGATGTGGAGTTCATCTGTCATTTAATTCTGTGTAGGAAGAACAAGTGGAATCAAATGTCCACCTTTTGTTCTTTTGAGATAGTGAAAAACCTAAAACTCTGCTGCAGACAGAAGCTGCATAGATAAGAAACATTAACACCCCAGAAAGGTTGAAGGGCAGGAGCTTAGCACTTAGCACCTTGAGAAGGGACAGTTAGTACCGATGTAGATGAGCTCAACAAGAATGTAAATAAGGAGCCTTCTGCCGAGGATGTGCTAACTGCTGAAAGAAAACAAACTAGGATAAAATAATTGTGGTAGTAGGAAATCAGCGACCTCCTACTCAAATGGCCCCCACCCCGAAGAGGGTGGATCCCCTGGTTGGGGATCATGCTGATATAGATTAAAGCCAGCCCAGTGGGCACGTGTTAGAGTTTAGAGTGGACGGTAAGGAAGAGCTCATCGTTAGCTAGCAGATGTTATACACTTGAACAAAAGTTAGGTAATGGATGATGTACAAAGAACTATAGTAGATAACAGAAACTAAACAACAAAGGCTGCTAATGTATGCAAAGATAAACAGGAACTTTAGGTAACTGCCTAAGAAGGTGAAAAGTACATCTTGAAGAGGCGCCAGAGGTAGGAGATTCTGTTTTTTTTAAATCCTTATGTATATGCATGAATTTGTATAATAAATACCCAGCTGCTTGTTGAAACGGTGTGCAAGTTAAGAGGAGTGATCCTCCTTGCACCGGGCGCCACAATAAACATACCTGCTTTATAACTTTCCTCGAGTTGTAGGGTTTGATTCCACACATCGTTTTTCCTTGGGTTTTTGCTTTTGTTGTTGTTTATAAAACCAGGGGGGCAAAATTATTTTACGTTGTTTTATGTACATCAGTGAATGTAACCTAGAAGTGGAAGATGGGTCTGTAATCTATGGACTTTGAGTCCCCTGCAACAATATCAATGCTGAATTATTTATTTTAAAAAATAATTTTTTTTTTTGTTCACATTTGAATAAATTTCTTGTGTTCTTTTATCTTTTATATTTTTGCATTGGTGTGGCATGGATGTGTGCTTTTGAGAAAAGAGAGGTTTGAATGTTGAGGTTAGAAATAAAACCTTGTTACTGGATCATTCTCCACATAATCAACAGAATTGTGACTTTCATTTTCACCTCACAGCTGTAATCGTGCCTGAATTTATCTTTTCCATTAAGTTTCAGACTGTATTTGTCTCTTTTTTTCTCATTTTTCTGCCTATGTGCCTTTGTGCGTGCATGTACACGCACACGCATACTTTGTCTTGCCTTCATATGCATATGTACATATATCCACGCACTACTACAGGTAAGACATAATCTAATTTCCCAGTGCACACTGCACAGCCTAAATCATATATACGCAGTGAATCCCCAATGTGTTAAACTGCTGGGGAGATGTACTTGAGATCTACAGGCAGAGTGACATTGGCGTTACCTCCTGGTGCACCGAAGTGGACCTGTGGGTTTGCTCCCCATAGTGTAAACACCACAGAGGCCTGAAGCAATGTTGTCTTTATGTTAAACAGTGCATTGCAGTGTGTTCAAATGATTTTGTGTCCATACAGTTACAGAGCTCTGGATAAAGAAAAGAGGCAGCATTCTGATGCATGATTGTCCGTATTCTCCCAATGGTTATCCTTTACATTTGAGAAGCAGCAGCAGGTGTTTGTTTTATCTCCCACCTCACGCTGGTTCCTCAGCGCAAATGGAGCAAAGCATGTTCCTGCAGTACACCAAAAGGGCTTGGCAGTGGCCTTTTAAGTGTGCATGATGTTGAAGGGGACAGCTTGTTAGAGATGATATCCATTCAAACCTGGCTCACCAGGGCATCGTAGTGGGTTTCAACTCTAGTTTTGGATGCTAGCACAAGGTGCTTTCACACTACATTGTTTGCTGCCCTGTTTGATAGTGCTGCTGTCACTGCTGTCCTTCCCTCATTCCTGCAGGTATTAGGGATCTCCAGGGAGCACTATCTTTGTGCGAATGAGGACTATGACACTGCAGGATGCAACTAGAGTGTTAATGGGTCAGTGAGTGACAGCTGAGCCTTCTCTCTGAGGTATTGAGCTGGCTATCACTGCCAAGAGCACAAGGTCTATATAGTGAAGTATGCCAATTTAATTTTGTCACATGTGGCCTGGGTTGTACAGATAGGGCTGTTTCTAGAACTCTCTGACAATGCTAAAACTAATTCAGGCCACAATGCAACATTTAAAGATGGTAATTAGAAAATAATTGTGCTGGGTTGTACAGACTTTACCAACATAATATATCTTAAAGCCCTCTATAGAATGGGAAAGAAGGTATTTTAATGCACTTTACATGCAAAATGAGGCACTAGATTTTGTGATTTGTAACAAAGCGCAGTACAACTGCCATCACCCAGTAAATCAGGAAGCAAAAATAGTTCTTAAGCAGTTAGTATTCTGCTTTATTTCCTAATTAAAATGGGGTTTGGAACTGCTCTTCAAAATGATTGCTCTAATTAATTCGTTGTTCTTTTGCAGTTCTAGCTTCTATACCATTTGAATACAAGGCAATCCCTTGTGCTTCTCAAAAGCATGACAGCCAACAGGGCATCCTTCCCTTCCTCAGAACAACAGGCTTTATTGCATATCATTGTTTAATAAAATGACTATTCTATACCAGGGCTAAAAAGTCATCCATATACACACTATCAAAAATCAGTTTGCAATAAAATACAAGTACAAAACCTATGTTTTTAATGAACATCAAATATTTGTTTAATTTATGCAGAATTAAAAGAAAAACATATGATCACTTTTATAAGGCCAGTGACAGATTTTAGCTTTAATTATTTTTTTAAAGCTTAATAAAACACAGTGATTATTGAAACTGCTACTCCTGACACTGTGATATAATCTTTCATTTTGTGGTTCATGGATGATATTTAAGGTAGTTTCTACAGTTGCCTTTAAAACGTTGCCTGCATTACTGGCATGACTATGCAAAGTAGATGGCAAGATGTATGAAAAGGGGGCGAAGTATGGGAAAAGATGTACTCATTTTGCATTCCACAGAGTACTCAAAGGTTTGAATATGATTCACATCAGTCAGGACAGAGAATTAAGAAGATGTAATTGAAATATTCGTTGTGAATATACTATCTGATAGACATAGTCTTGTATTTTCTCAAACTGATGCTGCTATCTGTGCATATATGTATAATATTCACAGGTTTCAGTGAAGAATTTAATACTACAAAGGCTGCTTGCCAACTGTTGTTTTTAGTGATTTGTTCAACACAGGAACATGTGTGCTCTATTGCTTGTTCTATTCATTACAGATTTTGAATGAAAGGAAAATAATTAAGAATGGGTCTGGAACCGAAGTTCACTAAGTCAGTAGAAAAAGAGGTTCTAAACTATTTCAATATCTGTTTGATCAGATCTGTAATACTTACAGGTAGTGACGTGATCCCACAAGTATCACTGGAGTGACCCCTCAGCTTTATTCAGAAAAAAAGGATCTGTCATGTATTATTTGACCAGTTGCATTTACAGTCGCTGACAAGAAAGTTTTTAACTCTTCAGATTATCATTGCCAGCACATTTGGAAATTACATCTATTTTCTTCAGTAGTCTATCGATGACCATGACTACAGCCTGTTGTATTTTGAAGAATTTAGTATATTAAACAGGAATGGTCCTAAACTTAGTTCTGTGGGGGTTTTTATGCCTGCAAGCTTGAGCTAGGTCTGCATAGTGGCCTTTGGAGTCTGCTTTGTGCACAAAGTGTTATGAACACTATATTAAATATTGGATAACTGTAATAAAAATCCATTTTGCAGAAAAACATCTCTGTCAACTGAAACCTCCAAGGTATTTGAAGTTGTCCTCTCCATATCTATTTGGTATGTCATTAAAAAAAAGAAAATATGGAAATGACTTCACAGTATCTAGCTACTCTGTGATTAAGAAACTTGTAGCACAACAGTATTTGTTAGCAAATCACTAATCGTGGGAAGGAACTAGAACCTATTTACCTTTCTCTTCTTGCCCATCTGTCTTTTCAACAGCAGTCCAAGGTCAAAAAGGCACTTTTAAAGTTTTCCTCTTTAAAAATGAGAAGCAGACTAAGTGGTCCCTATGGGTCCTGTATCTTCTCTGTGAACAGAGGCAATGCACAGCCTGCCTCCTCGGTGCAGGGTGCCTCTAACCTCCTTGCGGAAGGCCTCCTCTCTGTCAGGCAGATGCTGATTCTTCCTGCAACAAGGTTCTCTCTACCCTTAGGAACTATGCTCCATCCACTTCTGCATGTCTCCTCCCTTCATCCCACTCACCTCCATGAGATTTTCATTTCAACCCAGCACTAAACTGCTTATGTTTCCTGTTCCCTTTTTTACCCCTAATGATTTATTAAATTAATGACCCACATTTTCATAGCAGCAAATCTTGCCGAGTGTTTGCATTTCTCAAATGGCTGCAAGTATTTAGCCTTCAGCCTTGTGCTTCCCAACTTCATAACTTATTGCTGTAATAGTTATTTTCCATGCATCTAGAAAGTGAGCTTGCATACTCAAGCCTTTGTGGTCCTATACATTTACATGTGCAATTCCTTTGTAGTTCCACTCCCACCACCCAGCAGTTTTGTAGCTAGGCATTTGCAAAATACTACAATGACAACAAAATTCAGTTAAGTCTATGTTTTAAAATAGCAAAAGGAAGACTTCTTGTGGTAGCAGTAAGACAAAAATTTCCATGTCTGATTTGCTTCCTAGTTTCACTGTATTATTGTCACTCCTAAGTACCTGTCATCTACTCCTGCCTGTCAAAATCAACTGATTTTCTCCGTTGTCCTTCAACACTGTATTTCAATGGAGAAAGGTTTTTGGAGGTCTTTCCTAATACAAAAAAAAAAAAAGTGAACTTAAGTTTGTTCCTCTGCGTAAGCAGCATCTGCTAATGCTTCTACCTCTTAGAACAAACGTGGCCTGTGGAAGAAGGCAAGAGTGTCTAGAAGGTAAACCACAAAGTCTTACCAGCCTTAGTACTGATGAAATATTTGCTAGGAAGTGTGTGATATGGAGAGGGGTGGAATGGGAGAGGCTGGTGGTATGTAGAGATAGTTGAAACAGCAGATGGCTTAAAGGAAGCTGAGAAAGGCTGTTAGCACATAAAGCAGCAGACACTTGATGATGGATTGCCATTTTGAGCTGCTAGCTTTTTCTTCCTTATTTAGCTAACTACTGTTCCAATAATGACTTATATAATAGCTGCTCTGTGAAGACATTACGTCTCCTTTAGACTGAAGGTATCTTTTTTATAGAATGAAAGTACAGACTTAAAAAATCATTAAAGTCTAGTGCAAGGAGAGGAAAAAACTGGGATGAGAGAAAGTTAACCATGCAATTTTCTTCCTTTTCCCTTAGTCAAATGAAAGTCATTCATTGCCCTATCAATGAGAAATAAGACCTAAGAGTCTAGAGAAGGCAGTCCAAAATGGCCAGGCTGCTCAGCTTTTAACATCTGACAACTGTAACTGAGACAGCTTATCCCAGTCCAGCTGAATATGTCTTAGACACAGGCTCTACATGACCCCTAAACTCTTCTATCTTACTGCTTACTCCTTACAGCAGTAGACCTATCCATTACTTCTCATCTAACTTTGGACAAGCCCCTTAGTTTACTCTTAGCCTTAGTTTCCCTACCTGCAAAATCTGTCTTACAACACCAGTTGATCTCAGGGTGGCATGTTTGGGAGATGGGAGTTCATTACAATGAATCAGGTAATATAGTAATTATCAAGAACACTCAAGGAGGAAACATCTGTTCAAAGCAGGACACAAACATCACATTTTGACACACCAGCAGGGTGCCAGGCAGAGCTCTCCATTGGGACAGTCCTGCACAATCAGCTGGTTGCAGAAGAGAGGCTCTTTTCAATATTCTCTTCATCAGACAATATGGCTAATATAAGACAGGTCTAGCAGGTCTATGCATGACAGTCACTGCATATTTGAACAAGGGTCTGCTAAAGCATATTTCATAAAGCTGTGAAACATACGCATTGATGTGACTAGGCCTGTGCTGAGTCTTCAAGCAAGGTTTTGTCTCTTGGGTTGTGAAAGACACTCTGCATTAGACCTGAAAAGTGTCCTTCATTATTATTACCTAACAATGGGCTTCCTCCAGTACTGATGTATTTCAAGGCAAAAGTGCATGCAGCCCTTGGGATCGAGACAGTACATGTGCTGGTCTCATTTTGCTAAATACATTGCTTTAATGTTATTCTATAACAGCTATTCATTACTGCTAATGAGCATAGAAATGATGATGAAGATATAGCTCCAATTTCCTACTGCACCTGTAAAATATTAGTAATTTAAATAAGGCCATGCAAACTAAAATTACAGTATCACGCACTCTTATTGCAATATGATTGGATTGCATCTCTAAATGGTTCATCGTCAATCCCTACAAAGACAAAGTGTGGGTCTAACTGTTGTCTTGAATCCAATAGCTTAGTTTTATTGCCTCAGTAGCAGCTGTCTAAGTGCCCCTTCCTCTGCCACTCAGTGATGGAATACGCCTTTTCCATGAAGCAAGTCCATCAGACTTGCCAGGATTCTGCTCCAGCTCACCACAAGGGATCTTCTCAGGTTTAGAACTACACAAGTATATTTAGAGGGATATGAATGAGTAATGAAGGTGTGAGTGCCCATTATTTTCCCTTAACTGAATTAAAATTCCAAAGGCAAAAAAAAAAAAAAAAAAAAAAAAATGTTCAACAGTTCTCAAAATCTCTGGCCATCCATAGCCCATTACTTCCCTGAAGGAAAGACACAGCAGGATCAGAAAATCCTGAAATATAAGAATTCTTTGGAAGACTCCTAAACATATTTAAGTAGTAATGAACTCTGCATTAAGAATTTCCTGTTCTAGCTGGCCATTAACTGCCAGGAAATTCCTGGGCTGGACATCATTACTGATAAATTGTGAAAATATTTAAGAAAGAAATCTGTTAGGCAATTAACTTAAAGCTTAAACTGAAAGACAAAAATATAAATGTAAACATGTTTTACCAGGGCCTGGAGTTCTATTCAGTTATTAATATTTTCTTAACATGTGAAGTTTAATAATAGTAGATAGGAGCTGATTCTCTCCAACACCCTTGGCATATAAGTGTCATAACTTTTAATTATTGTAATTATTTTTCCAATTTCAGTACATTATTTAAAGTAAGAACAGTGCTGTCTTATGACAAAAAAACCAACCCACATATGCACACTGAAGCTGATCAAAATGAGGGTAAAAAGTGTGGTTTTTTTCTCACTTTAAGTATATTTATTTTAGTGGAAAATTCACATTTACTTTGATTCAAAATCCACTTCATATGGTGGCTAGGGATTTGTAAGCATGCATACTATGGAAACATTTCTCTGTAATTTCTGGGCCTCTCTCATCCCTGAGTTGATACAGTGTGAAAAATTGCTTCCTTTCTCTTTCATGTCAGTTGCAATGAGAAAGGTACTGCTCAGTGTGATCACACGGGAGGCACTCTAGAAAGAAGGAAAGTGCAAGGAAGTTATCGTGTATTGCACTGGATGCCTAGGTCTTCTCTGGCCATCTACCTGGGAATACAGTTCTGTCCCTTTAGTTCAGAATTTCCAGTTTTAAATGTCCTACTGTCCTGTTTAAAATAAATTTTAGATATATCTTGGTGCTTGTCAGGGATATTTTAAACAGGTGTGGTGGTTTGACCCTAGCTGGATGCCAGGTGCCCACCAAAGCTGCTCTATCACTCCCCACTCAACCAGACAGGGGAGAGAAAATTTAACAAAAAGCTTGTGCGTCAAAGACAGGGACATCACTCAGTTACTGTCACAGGCAAAACAGACTTGACTTAGGAAAATTAGGTTTATTTATTACCATTCAAATCAGAGTAGGATAATGAGAACTAAAATCATTAGTTCTCATTACAATCAAACTAACCCCCGCACACTCTCCTTCTTCCTGGGCTCAGCTTCACCCCCAAATTATCTGCCTCCTCCCTCTGAGCAGCAAAGAGGGAATGGAGAATGGGGATTCTGGTCAGATCATCACACGTCATCTCTGCTGCTTCTTCCTCCTCAGACGGAGGGCTCTTCACACTCTTCCCCTGCTCCAGCGTGGGGTCCCTCCCATGGAAGACAGCTTTCCATGAACTTCTCCAACATGGGCTGCCATTCTTCACACACTGCTTCAGCGTGGGTCCCTCCCAAGGGGTGCAGTTCTTCAGGAACAGACTGCTCCAGTGTTGGTCCCCCACGGGGTCACAAGTCCTGACAGCAAACCTGCTCCAGTGCCAGCTTCCCACAGGGTCACAGCCTCCTCCAGGCATCCACCTGCTCTGGCATGGGGTTCTCAACAGGCTGCAGGTGGATACCTGCTCCATCATTAACCTCCATGGGCAGGAGGGCATCCACCTGCCTCATCATGGTCTTCACCGCAGGCTTCAGGGGAATCTCTGCTCTGGTGCCTGGAGCACCTCCTGCCCCTCCTTCCTCATTAACCCGGATGTCCACGGAGTTGTTGCTCTCACGAATCCTCACTCCTTTCTTCCACTACAAAAGTTGTATAGATTTCCCCCCTGCCCCTTCTTAAATATGCTATCCCAGAGGCGCTACCACCATCGCTGGTGGGCTCGGCCTTGGCCAGTGGTGAGTCTGTCTTGGAGCCGGCTGGCGTTTGCTCTGATGACCATGGGGGAAGCTTCCAGCAGTTTCTCACAGAAGCCATCCCTGTAGCCCCCCAGCTACCAAAACCTTGCCACATGTACCCACTGCAAAGAAAACATTGTTTAAATGAAAAGGATAGCATCTGTGTATCCTCCTTGACAGTGTAGCTTTAACTGTGCACCTTATGATTGCGTACAATTCTGAAAGATCTTTATAGTCTTATTCTTATGTATTCCGTGCCAGCTAACCTAATTTATGAACGAGTTGCTAATTTACTACTCAAATGCCTATGAAATGCAGGTAATAAACTGCCAGAGTGATTACCACAAAATATATTTCTGCTTTGTTTTCTAAAGCAGATTACTAATTAAGATTACTAATATTCTGTGAGAATAAAAAGTAATGTTATTATTTCGTTTTCAGGAGGTTTTCACAAACATTTTATGCCATGAGGAGAATAAATACACACATCTCCACTACAGCTACTGTACATATTTTATTATAATCTTCTATTGGTTTGCATTTTTCAGCCCTGGGTTTTGCAACCTGGATGACAACGGTTATGCTGATGAACTTGTTAAGCTAATTAATATATAATAAAGTAATAGCAAGGTTTATCTCTGCACTTCCACACTACTGCCCTGTAACAAGGGCTGTTTATAAATAAGCATTCATGCTGAACAAAATAGTTCTGTGCACACAAGTCATTTCAGGCAGAAAAGAAAATAATGTAGCAAGATTGATGAAAAACAAAACCACCAAAGATTTTGGTGTGAATTAAAACTTTCATCCTGATAGGTTTTATCATTGTCCTTAAGACAAGTGTAAAACAGCACCTGATGAAAATCCACAAAAACAACAGTTTATAGAAACTTCTATAAACACTTTTCCCTCACTTCAGGGAATGGCTTCATTCAGGGACCAACAAATTTATATGTGCAATTGAGAGAAATTCTCATAAATTGAATGTTGCAGTCTCCAGTGGTTACCACAGTATTCCACACATCCATCCCATTCATCAGACTGCTTAAGTGTATGCTTTAAGACAATGTTTAGGAATTATCAACATTACTGGCATGAAAATAATTGATACTTACAATAATATGCTAAATAAGTGTACTGCTGAATTGAGACATTTACCATATGCTAATAATATGAGCCTTTTCTAGGCAAATATCTAAGCACAGGAGTTTCACCCTGAAATTTAGTAATTTGAAGAAAATATCTTACTCTATTTATTAGTCGTTTAAATGGACGAGAGGATGTTAGTTATGTTTCATAATCATTACATGATTTTGTGAAGTGTGTCTTTTCCAGTACTAGTCATTGAATAAGTTCTCCAAATAATTTTGAAAATTTATCAAAATATATAAAAAATATCTGGACACAGTCCCAGCAGAAACTGGATCCCCTGGCCATGTCCCATACAGACTGGCCCATGTCCCAGCAGAAACTGTGTCCCCTGGCCTCTTCCCAGTACAGACTTGGCTCTGTCCCAGTACAAACTGGAACCCCTGGCCCCATCCCGGTACAAACTGGTGACTGTAGCCTAAAGCACCTGAGCCTGAGGATGGCAGGGAGTGTGCTGATGTGTGGTTTAGTGTTAGCTAGTCCTGCAAGGAGCAGGGAGCTGGACTCAATGATCCTTATGGGTCCCTTCCAACTCAAGGTCTTCTATGGTTCTGTAAATGTCAATGTTATCAAGCTCACATTTTCTGCTCTGACTGAAGTCTTTGGTGACGTATTACTTTTTTTTTTCTGTTCTCTTGTTAGTTGACTTACAAAAAATGTGTTTTCTGAGTCTAAGCACTTGGGGTTTGGGATTCCTTTCTTTCAAATATTTTTAGAAATTTTTAACGAAAATACAGTGTCTATGAATATACTTTCCAGGAATTTAACAGTCTGGAAAAAGACAACTGTCAAAAGTAAGGAGCAAGGTTTGGGTTTGTTTTGTCAAATCAATAACATATTAAGTAACTTTTTAAAAAATATTTGCCTAGATTCTAGTGGTATTGTAGCATCCTCACTAAATAGAACTGAAACACTTCTGGGGTTGATTGCAAATGGGGTTTCATTATGTTCACTTGCATCATGTCTGATTTTTATTATACAGCCTACAAAATCTGTAATCCTGTTTCCATTACTGTACAACACAGGGACAACCGCGTCTTTATTTCTACAAACCTACTAATTATTAAGAGCCTTATCTTGTTTTAAAGATGGATTTAAGATGAAACTATTTTATCTAAGGCTACGTGGGCCAATCTATATACAGATCTAAATCTGTGCTTTAAAAACTGGCTTTCAAATGCACTGTTGCTATGATTCTTAATGTCTACTAAATACATTATTTTTCCAACAGTTATGCCTTCTGCCAGGGTTATTTTATTTATGGATTATTTGAGGGTTTGTATTCATAGACATGTCCTAGATCACAGCAAGAGTAAATCTTAGAGGGACTGTAGGAAAATCATTGAAAATATCTCTCTATTGATTTTCCATGTTTTTGTCCACTTGATAAAGGAAGTAGATAAAATCTTTAGGAAGCAAAGAGGTGTCTACATGTAGTACAGTGATCAGAATAGTTGAAATCACAAGAAGTAAAGCAATTCCCTGAGTCAAGGGAGTATTTTATTAGAATAACACAATAAATTCTAGCAGTTGTCTGTAATGAGTTTCTAAATAAGCTTTAATATCCTCTTTAATAAAATACAGGCTGATTTGATAGCCAGATTCATGACATCGTTTGGATTAGCAATTACCTGTTTCCCCTAAATTAGGAGCATTTAGGGAATGAGTTATTAAGACTGTGTGGAGCAGAAAAAGCATTTTTGTGACCTTCTTTGCATTTTTATTTATTTCACAACTAATAGTAAACTGTCCCATCAAGCAGTTGTGTCCCCTGCATTGTGATTGTCCTTTCTAAATTTGTGTATGTGCAAGTGAGCCCCATCCTAGTTTCGTATGATGAGCAGATGTAAACTCTGTTTGAGATAGTTTAAAGTATTGCTATTATGGTTTCTAAATTAAAATATTTCATATTTCTAGCAGATTAACCTCTTGCACCATTCCTGTTAGTGGAGTCCAATGTCTGAACAAAAAAAATCCAGAGAAACTACTTACCAGCCATTGAAATGCAAATGGATGGAAGAAAAAGTGGATTGTAAGGAGCCAAGTGCATTTTTCCCAGTTTTTAAAGCAAAGTTACAAGACTTCAACCCACAAGTGCAAGTTTTCAGTGTGGAAAATTAAACTTAGGCTCTTTAACCAGTCATTTTTAAAAAATATTCTCCCCATAGCCTGGTACTACTAAAAATATGTTGGATTTTATGGCCTGTTGAGTTCCAAGTTTGAGAACAGTTCAGATTCTGGGAGCCAGGGAGGTGTCCTGTTCAGGATGGACATGCTTACCTGGTCTTTGACTATCATTATCCCAGGCATTTTAGATCAGTGTTTTACTCTAGGATCCTCTCAGCTGAATGGAGACTGGCTGGTTCTGAGAAGTGTCTTCAGAACAGGAAATGCATTACAAATAATAGTGAACCAGTCTCACTCACCAAAACATTTTTTGTCTTTTTTTGAAGGCAGAATTCAGGGCGTCAATGAGATTTTTCAGTTTTATTTGACCAGAAGTGCATATCATAAGGGTTATGCTGAAAACTGTCACCTCAAATGCCATTTCGCTCTTTTCAGTTCCCTTCAGTATTTATTCTTCTGCACCCATAATTTTGCGCATTCCCTCTGGGCTGTGTCTGGTGTTCATTATTTATGCATTTGTTCAGAGTCCTTGAAACTGGGACAGTACAGCTGCTGTCTTCCATTTAGATGTTTTAAGTTTGTTACCATTAACATTTCATTGTAATACAGTGTTATCAGAAAAGCAAGGATGGTCTTGTTAATTGAAACTGCATTTTGGATCACCTTAAGATGATGACAAATGGATAAAAGCCAGGACATGTCGTGTAAAGGCTGACATACTTTACTAGGCTTCTCATATTGGGCTTAAGCTTTGTGACAGAATATGCAAGCTAACTACAGTACTGTCTCAGTTTTCAGTTCAGAATGTCTTATTCTATCAGAAAATCTATTGTGTCCTATAATTCAAAATATGATTTTGTAGTCATAGGGTTTCCCTGGAAATCTATACTACTTTTCTGCATTTTGGACCTTGAACTATAAGAGCTCCCTCATCTCTGCTGT
This sequence comes from Falco punctatus, assembly GCF_963210335.1. NCBI lineage: Eukaryota > Metazoa > Chordata > Aves > Falconiformes > Falconidae > Falco > Falco punctatus. The sequence goes on from NC_137580.1 coordinate 72,382,386, forward strand.
AAGGCAAGTCTTCAGTCTCTTAATTCTAGAGTAGAAGCAAGCAGAATGAGCTCCTCCTTCTTACCAGGATTTCCTTTTCACTCTTCATTTTTCATCGTTTTCTTAATCTTAAATGTGTCATCCAGACTGAAACTGAATGCTTTAGCCCTTCATTTCACTACAATTATGCCATGATCTCTGCAGTTTACACTATCTCATGCACCAAGAACAACCTGGTAACCCAGCCCATTTGTAAGTTTTGTAACTGGTACTGAATGCCAGGCTGTGATGATACCTCAATGGCAGAACTCGGATGCTTTCTTTGTAAAAGGTGGGAATCCTTGGATGAACAGCTGTAGTGTAGACCCTCTTTCACTTTCTGTTGATTTTTAGAGTTTTAAAAATATTTTTTCACTACTGTTATAATTACAACCTAAAGAACCATTCTAAACAAGAAATTTTATTTTCATATGTTGTAATGAATCCTTTGAGTCACTTCTTGGTTGACAGTAACAGAGCCCTTTAAAAAGCATATATATCACAATATCTTTGCTCGATGCGCAAGGGAGCTACAGAAACCTATTCAGTGACCTACCCAGTGAGTAACAGTTCTTAGGAACGGGTCTACATACTTTACGTCTAAGACAAAATATCTGACTGAGTGAAATTTAAAAGCACGATGAGCAAGTTAATTTCTGACAGGATACAGCTAATACAACCAGGTCATAGTTTTAACTCAGTGCTGCCGGCTGTCTAACCTAGTTTCCCCTCCTGTGGTGGGATTGTTCTTGTTTTGGTTTAGGACACAAAAATGACCTTGGGTTTAGGTTTTGGTAAGGAGTTACTCTGCTGACGGCACAGCCACTAACTGGCCAGTGATGCCTTTCTGGTGATCATAGAGCCCTTCATAAACTCCCAGCCCTGCACATCTGTGGTCCCTGTGCCAGGGACAGCAATGAGAGGGGGAAAGGTAGAGGATGTAAATATTTCCATTCCTTAGCTGTGTTTTCAAATGCTTTTGAATGCAAAAGCTTAAATGAAAGAGTTAAAAATCTTTTTTTTTAGATAAAAATCTTAGCTTTTGATAAAATTAAATTTAGTCTATAGAAAGAAAAGCAATGCCAGCCTGTGAAATTCTTACATATCATTCTGTGCTTCCTCTTTCTTCAGAACTTCCTTTCTTAGGAGGAGTTAGGAACCTTCGGGTGTCTATCAGCTGAGGTCTCTAAACAGCCTCAATTCCATCCAGATAGCCTGATTTTCACCAGCCCCTGAGAAATAATTAATTGAGTTCTTTGTGAAGCCAAGAAAGGGATAGTCTATACTGCCTTGCTTTCCAGTTCTGATGGTGGAGACCACTAAAGGTCTTTCTACAGAATCTGTTGACATTAAAACACCCTATCATGATAGCTTTCCAAGGCAATTGTGGGATTAGTGGAAGCCCTTACAAGTGAGTTTTGGGAGTCTGTGTATTCTGTGTGAGGTTTCTAGGAGGTTTCAGCTTTTTATCACCTCTTAAAATAAGAGAAAAAAAAGAAAAGAAGGATTTTCTTCTTTGTTTTAGAGACAGATTGTATTTTTCCCTCATTGTCTGAATGATTATGGGTGAACGGGTGTAGCAGTACTTAAGCTTACCTGAATGTATTGTTCCAAGAGGTAAACATTGGCTTATGCCAACAGCAGTCAGTAGGACCATTTCACATGTTTAGTGTTGCACTTTAACAAAAAGAAGTGGTAATAAGGACTGCACAACTGCATGCATTCCTGATAGAGGTCTTCATTCAGCAGCTTATAACTGCCTGTTGACTTAAATTATTCTTGCAAACTTTGAGACATTAACAGAGTGAGGGAATATGTTTTACCCTCCTTTCCCACTTTTGATTTCTCTTGAGTGGGTTTGTTTGCTGTTTCCCAGTCCTTCCTTGGCACTTAAACCCTGGAAGCATGGTACTTTATGTTTTCTAGCTATGCTTTAAAATTTAGATAAGAATTGGGGATTTTATTCATATTTGTAAGTTGAACCCACATGTATAGCTGTTTCCAGCTCTAGACATGCAATATTCAAGAATTCAGCAAAATTATTGTTTTTAAAAGGAAAGTCCTCTTTTAAAACTCTATGAATAATTAGTTCTTGGACTGATACTTCATATATCCACCACATTTCATTATCATGCAACAACTTTTCATGCCCTGGCAATAGAAAAGCTTTCACTACAGTGGCACCATTATACAGTGTTAGCATTTCAAGAAATGTAATATTAGAAAAATGTACATTCACAGAGTGGATTACAAAAAGTTTGTTAACACCCATGAAAATGAGGAAATTCAAAGTTAAGGCCAAGTTTAGAGATTTCTGGAATAAGCATAACTACAGGGAAACCACTGCGTTGTTTTGGTACTTCCAGCTGTTCCAAGTCTTTCTTATGATATACTCTATTTCTAATCTTGACATTTTAACTAAGCCCATTCCTCTTTTTAGAAATAATAGTCTATCCAAAATAACTGCTGACAACAATTTTTTACTTTGATTAACTAGTATATGAGGCCACATTCACATTTTCACTCCTCTCACCCTAAGTTTTCCAGGAAAAAAAGTATTGGAAAAGTATTCCTTTATAAGGCAGGCTGCTCTTTCACTTGAGAATCCATGTGCATGCATTTAAGCTATGCCTTTTAATACAAAGCAGGTGAAAGTAAAATATAAAATAAACAATGCCACAAAAATGACCAACCGACAAAGCCCTCTAAGTGTCTTATAAAAATAATCTTAAACTATGGCTATTTGTTTCTGTTCAGTCAGTGTGTATAACACAAATTTTCAGTTACATCATAGACCTGACCTTGATTCCATCCTGTATTTGAAGCTCCCTTTGGAGTAAACTGCATATACAAAACACAGAGCACATAAAAACTTGAGTCCACAAAAATTTGTGGCATTAAATAATAATAGTCAGAAACCTGCTTCACTACATCTAATATTTTATCTTCCATACCTGGTCAACTTGTTAATCACTGTCAGTTACCAGTTCCACCTTTTATTTCACTAGAAATATTTTATTTTCTGAAAGATTGTACTAAAGATATACTTTGCAAAAGTATCACTCTTAAAGAAATGAACTATAAACCCAAATTTGTGACATTGACTTTGAAAGGGAAATGACATGAATAAAAAGAAGAGTTTTCTTATCATGACTGTCACTATTATCCTGTTATGGTACCTCAGCTTTGTGAATTTAGATCAGTGAGAAAACTAAACAGCAAAATCTAGCTTGGCCTTCCTTCCAACTTTAATTCTGCTTTATGCATTGGGCATATGCTAGCTAAATCACCTTGTGTTTATTTAAATGCTTTACAGGTTTTCACAGATCTAGATTTTTTTTTTTTTTTTTTTTTTAATACAAGGAGCAGACAAGTCACATCTCTAACATTTGACCTCTGTTAGCTGTAATAATACATATCACAGGCTCATCAAAACTGTCTGTATGACTAAAATTCCCTCATTATCTTGTAAAAGGAAGGCTGTTGCTTGTTCTCTAATGTTTTAGCACTGATTTTCTGTTTGCCTTACGATTACTCAACAACTAAGGAAAATTTGTGGCTGTAGTAATTGGAGAAAACGGGAAACCTCCTGATTTTTTATTGATATAGTCCATTTGTACATATATATATATATCACCATGCAAAACTTACATCTATTTTTCATAAAGTATAAAAGTAAATATATTTTTTTTAAGGGGCAGAAGAACAGTAGAGCCTTAGGCAGTGAGTGAAGTAAACATCAGGTAAAAGACAAAAGCCTGGAAGAATTGATTATGCCACTTGGCTGCTCTCCTGAGGAAGATAAAAGAGGCCAGGACATGCTCTGCTACTCCCTGCATGTAGAAGTCAGGCTTGGAAACAATACTCTGACATCTCTGCCATGCAGATAACTCCAGCAGGCAAGTCTGCTGATTTAACTATTCACATTTTGTATTTTTTGTGCCCACTGATTGACAGCTACAGAACCCATTCTACCAGCTTGATCTTTGTGTACTGGCTTTAATGAAAAAGAAAGAATTAGGATAGGAAAGGGATGAAATTGAAAGGATAAAGTGATTAAATAAAAGATTAGGATTCCTGAAGACTGGGTATTCTGCCAAGATAATGGAAGGAGAACTTGAGCCAAAGTGTCGGGGCTGTATGCACGCAGCCAAGGACATGGGAGACTATACAAATTTCTGCTGTTCAGAGCCTGCCGGGAAATGTAATTGCAAAAGTATAGCACTTTACAGATCCTCAGCCTTTGAACAGTGAGGTTACAAACATGGTGTTACCTATTGAGCAATAGTGCCTCCAAGCCAATATATCTCAGTACATGTTATTTACATTCAGATCTCATTAAACATAATGTCAGTTAAAACTCACATCACTTGGTACTGTGCTGGACCAAACTGGAAGTACCTTGTAATGTTTTGCTGATTAAAAAAAGTCTAAATCATAGCAATTATCTTGGAAAGGAAGAACCTGAACTCTATGTGATATGAGTTCTCCCTCTAAGAAGTGTAAAAGAAGGACCTACTTTGCACAAGGAGGTGCTGCTTCATAACAATCCCAGCAAGAAAGGCACGCAGTCCCTGTAAATCATGATTTTAAATGCCAGTTATTAGAGCTAACACTATAAGAAGTGAATAGCATGGGTAATTTAAATTCCATGTTATACGCTGGGAACCCCAGGTGATGTGTCAAAATGACCTCTGATCCACATGCCAGGCAAACCCCGTCCACAGACGTTCTCCTGTTTTGGTCATTCGAGCTGTTATAGGATTTTCTTAACAAGCAAACAACTGTGTTGAGGACTTCTACTGCCACACAGAAAGGCTGCTCACACATGAACGTAATTGCTGCAGTTGTAGATAAAAAGCAAAGCCACGTACATAGAGTGGCCAGCACAGCCCGGGCAGAGCTGCCCGCCAGCTCCTGTCGGACAAAGGGCTGGCTGGGCTTGTCCGGCAGCACAACACAGCCCTGCACCGACCCAGGCTAACCACTGCCTGCTGCATCTGCAGTGGTTGCCTGCTCAGGACTGCTGCAGGAGTTGGACTGGGTTGGTTTTAAGCTGAACTTTGACATTTTTATAGTTCAGAAAGTAGTGATTCCTGAGATGGATAGGAAACGTCAAGTTGCACTGAGCAACAAGAAATTGAAATGGCTGTTTATTCTGCAGAGACAAAATAAAAGGACAGAGACATTATGGAGAAGAAGCCTGCCCAAAATTGTGTGCTGTCACATCTCCCTGCCTTCTCTGGGAGCCAGGCTATCCAATGGTAAAATTAGGATCTGTGTATGAAGAATCTGGCTGTGACAGCTTCAAAAATAAAGCCAGTAACACAATGCAAGAGCTTTGAGAAAAAGCTTCAGGCCTTGATGTTCCATGTTCTCACGGTATGATGATCTATCTGTTGCTCTTAGCCTTTCCCTTTTCCAGATACATGAGATTCAAGTGTCAAGACTTCCTACTCCTACAGATGATAGCATAATCATTGGTAGGCACTGAAAGGCAGATCTGTAGAGTACCCTTTACAGAGATCATTCTGCCTATGTCCCATGGAAGCACTGCTGCCCATGCCTTCTGTCACTGTGGTCTTCCTTACCCTGTGTGGGCTTTCCAGATCCACATGGGTGGAGCACGAGTCTTGTGCACCACCCATTTTCTATATGTAAACGAACCTCACTTAGTTCTCAGAGAATAAGTTCAAGATTAAGCTATTCCAAAGTCCTCCAGTTCCCTATTCTGCCACCTGAGAAGAGGAAAACAACAATATCATATTCTTATATTTCATATCACCAGTTTTCTTAAGAAAAGGATGTATTTTACAATTCTGCCACTCTGTCTTCTGAATACAGTTGAGAGAGATACCCAACTTCTGCAAAAATAGCACGTTACATCTGCAAGATATTCAGACACATGCAGCAAAATATAAATGTACACAAATTCCATTTCTTGCATTCAAAATGGAGTTTCAATTATGTTATGGTACATCTGATGCTATAAGAAGAAACAAAAAAGCTTATAAAATGGAAGTTATGGTCTGTGCACAGGTAAGGAAATTACAAAATACAGTGAGTTCAAAACAAACTCATGAAAAATTGCACTGAGGAGGAAAGATCACATCAGCTAAGCTACCTATTAAAGACATTAGTGGATGTAGAAGATGAAAAGTATGAAATGGCCATTATATAGAATAATTGCTCAGAGCCAAATGATAGGAAAGAAATGGCTGATGAAGAAGAGACTAAAAAAATAATAGAAAAAGGGTAAAAAATCTAAGATGGCTGTGACATGGGATTAGGAGGGAGAAGTACATTAGCAATAAAAATAGTGTGTGTTAATCCAGAGGTAATTTACAAAGAGTGAATTTCAATCCATGGTTCTGAACTCAACATGACATCAACAGAAGTAGCCTCACTGCTGCCTTGTAGACACTTGTAATGTGAAATCTGACAGCCAAAAGACATAAAAAACAGCATACTGCCTAGCTGGGAACTGTGGCTATGGGCACTGGAGCATACTCTTCTGCATAAAAGAAGTATCACTGGTCTTTGATATGTGTTCCTACAGGGAAGGACTTTAATGTTAAACTTTTCCTCCAAAGACTCACTCTGTGTCAGAAACATATTAAAGTTAAAGGGTTCTGCAGGAAGGTGATTGGTGACCTTGCATTGAATTTAATCTATTAGAGCAGAATTATTTTAGTCGGCATTCATCTTACTGAGAGAATTATTTCTTGGCACTCACTACTGTAGCAACTGAACACATAATGAACATTAATAGATTGTTTTCATCATCATAAGCCTTATGTGAGCTGAGTAAGAATTAGCCCCATTTTGCAGGTGGTGAACTAAGCTCAATCCTTCAACACGATGAACGTGACCTACATAGTGTTGTATGCCCTCAACTCCTATTGGAATTGCAGAGCAGTGAATACCTTAGAGAAAGCTTTCAGACATCCAAGCATTTTAAGTGATTTGCTAAAAGTTCTACATGTGTGGCATTCCTTATTCTTAATCACACTACAACCATACTACATGAACTAGGCAGGGAGCCAGGGAACACAACCTGAACCCTACAATACTAGCCCAGTGTCTTAACCACAGGATCATTCTTTCCCCTTAAAACAGATATAAAAAAGAAACCAGAATTTTCAGCAAAAATGGATGTTGGGATAATGGGATCAGTGCACTTCCCTGGCACGAGCGACAGCCTATCAATGAGAGCAAATGGATTAAAAGGAGAAAGTGGTGAGTTGGGAGTGTGTGTAAGGAAGCAGTAGAAGAAAGGAGTGGCAAGATTGAGAGGGTGTGGAGAAGGTCAGTAACAGCAGAATGCGAGGAAAGACAATATGTTTTTTAGCAGTAGCAGTGCATGCAAAGGCAGCCATTATGGGAGTGGGAACAAACACAGCAAACAGTAAGACATGAGTGAAGATATTGCACGCGTTTTAAATGAACGAATCTTCAGTACTTGGTAGATTATTTTTCTCCAGACACAGGTAAATCTCTGGCAAAAGAGGACTTGTGTACGTTAGAACACCACAAGAGCTATAAATATAATGAGACTTCTACCAAATTGAGGTTTGGATTTTATGTTTATTGTTAATTGTTCTTTATGAGTTGCATATTATTTCCTTATCATGTTACAGTGTTTATATTGATTAAATAGTTATTAATTGCTGAGAAATACTTCTTATATTGATCCACTGCTACAGTAACAATTGTGCTTTGGGGTTTGCTTTTTCTTTATTGTTATCATTCATGGAATTTCCCTTCAGGTTCTCTTAAGTCCTACACAACAGCTGCTAGACAACTTCTTGAAGGAATACTTGTTAAAAGGATTTCAAAGACTTGGAAATTAACACTGTAAAATCAAAGATCATTAGACAGAGGCTTTGATCTTGCAGTTTTGTGTTCTACCACCTTCTCCCACTCCTTTTGATCCCCTCCACCTTTCCTGAAGCTAACAACTGTCCAACAAGCAAACCACAAGTTGTCTAAGAAGGAACACATGTTCTCCTTCCTTAAAACAGTTTACTCTGCAGTATCACTTATATATTCATTTATATTAGATGCTGTTTCAGAGAATTCCTTCCAGCTGCCAGGTCCCACCCCTTCAATGTTACATTCCTATGTAGGAAGGGAAGATGAACTATATAGACAAAAGCATAGCCACGTGCCTATTGATGAAAGAGAGGCAAGTTTTTTTGAGAAAGATAATATGTTTTACCAGAAGAATTCAATACAGCTACTCCCAGGCCCACAAGCCCTTCGTCAAGTGTGTGAAGTTCTTCTAAATATTTTTTGAAAAATTACTCTAATATTGCTAAAATCACAAAGAACAGTGGAAGGAGACATGGGAATGTGCTGACACAATTAGTCCTGTAAAATTTCCCAAGTTAAAATGACTATTGCATCTCTGGTTGAAGATACACTGGTGCCTAATACTTTCACCTGGTATGTCATGCACAGTGATCAGACACGTCTGTGGTACAGCATCCTGTCTTCAAAGACAGAGCTTTTAAAATGATCCTCGCAGATTTGCTGTATCAGATTTTCTGGCAAAAGGGCCTTCAGTGGGATTTGTGGTCTGCTCAAGCAAATGTCAAGAGCTGTTATTCACCTTGTGCTCACTTTCCCCTCTCTAAAGGAGAACCAGCTACCTAAACATCTCTGGTTTGACCACAGGAGAAGTGATAAAGAGACAACAGAATAACAGTGGGGGAGAAAAAAGGCAAGCTGGTAGACATAGATCACACACTGGGCTGAATAGCAGCTGACCTGTCATCCAGTCAAAGCTGCAGTCAATCACCATAACTTGAACCCTACATTGGTCATTGGCTACTTATTTTCAATGAGACAATGTCAAAATACCATCTTTTCCTGTTAAAAATACCTGTCAGATGTTCTGAATGTCACCTCTGGAGGAACTGATCACTTTCTGAGAGTGTGTTGCAAATGCCCTTCCGAAGTGATATGTCTTGTGTAATAGCTGCCACCTCTTTATTATTTTTGTACAGCAGAAAACCAGTAAAACATCTTTTAAATAATTCCACTTAAGGTTTAAGCTCAGTGCTGCAGAAAGCTGTCATGGTGATTTTGATTTCAGAGGCTGAGAAAAAGGGAAAATTATGAAAATTGCTCTGACCTTTATTTCCTGGTATAACAGGAGTGGATCATTTCTGTGGTTACTGTACAGAGAACTTTGATGTTTTAGGATGAAATCATAAAATATTATTTGCTGTTCACTTTTGAGAAACTGCACACACAGCATAAATGTAACTTGAATTTAAAGAAAATGTATGCACACACATACACACACATGTGCGTGCACACACACACACAGATCAACTCAAGTATTGTAGAGAATACTGATGTGCAGAAAATTGGAAGAAATTGATCTCTTACCTCTACATCTTCCCCTGTATGTTCAGTTTTACTCCCCATGTCCTTTGAGTTGTCTGTTATTTTAACACAGATCCAAGTAGCAGAATACTATAAAAATTTTGCAGTGCCTCACCCAAAGGAGAGCACAAGGGCACAAAAGTGATGGATATAAATCTGGACACACTCAAAACTAAGTGTTGCAAGAACAGTAAGGCTTCTAGCAAGTTGGTTCAACTCTTACAAAATAATGTTTGCTGGAGAATAAGACTAGGATGCTTTTAAGGGACTGTATTAGCCAAGACTGTAATGCAATGGCAAGACAAATCTGTGAAGGAAGCAGTATGTGACCAGCTATAGGAATTAGAAGTGAGATTGGCAAAGCAATTGTATTATGCATATGGAAATCTATGAGCACATTACTGAATACCAGAAAGCAAGGAGCAAAAAAGGCAAAGCAGTAATAGTTTCTCTAAGAAATTGTATCCATTACTTTTAAAAACTACACAATAGGTCCGTTGCAAAAACAAGGAATCATAGAATTATAGAAGACCTTGAGTTGGAACGGACCCATTAAGGATCATCAGGTCCAACTCCCTGCTCCTTGCAGGCCTAGCTAACACTAAACCAAACATCATTACACTCCCTGCCATCCTCAGGCTCAGGTGTTTCGGGCTACAGCTGCCAGTTTGTACTGGGATGGGACCAAATTAAACATTATGATTAAGGCCACCTACAGCCTACGGACCTGCTTACATCCATATGGTAAATTTTCAGCTATGACATATATGACATATACTAAGAACATGCTGTACTGCTGATGGGATCAGATTATTGAGCACTTCCCAGCTAAAATTGGTTGAACATGAAGAAGTCCTTAGAAAACTTAATGAAATCCATAATTCTCCCCCTTACAACATTATTTCAATTGCATTTGTTTATTAGCCTGTGTTAATTGGCATAAGGTCAAATATTCAACCCACTTCAGTTATCATTTTAATCTTTAAGAGCCTAAGGACATTACTAGTCATTACTTAATTGGAATTTCCCTTCAAGTACCTTTAATGAAATACCAAGTATGGGAAACTAACAACTTGCAAGAAATTTGTGGTATGCCATGCATCCTTTTTGTATTTGGCTGTGTATGTCTTGTTAATAATAATTTTCTTTGTGGTCACTGTGTCACACTTCCAAGCTCCAGAATGTTAATGTTGAAACATTCTGTAGTCTTCTTCCGCTCGTTTTAAGAACAACTCATGAGGAAACTCCAAAATTCTTAAAACATAAAACAAGAACGGGCAAAAATGATTACAGATACTCCATACATAATATTCCCAGCAGCTCACATGCTAAATAGGTTGATTCTCTTCTCTCATCTCATGCTATCAAGAATGACTGGCTTGTCTACTTACCATATGAAAAAAGAAATAGGTAAGATGTTACGAATCAAAAGGAGATACATAGACAAAGAGACAGGAAATAGAAGATAAAGTGTATTTCTCATCTTCTCCATGTTGCAATCTCTGGCATGTTTCTTAATGGCATTACAAATTGATCTTGAAATTTATTATTTCCATTATTTTTTAACTCTGTGATCAGAAAGAAGTAGCTTTTTCCACTAAAAACAGATGACACTTTCAGTGGCTGAATTAACATTTCTGAATACAAAACACTTGATTACTTGAGCCAGTGAAGTATATTTGACTTAATATCATTCAACCAAGTGATTATGGCGAAGATACCCAACCAAATAAACTAAATTAATGGCACATCTTGAAAGCAGGGAGAAATGTTTTCCTTGCATATTTAATCCTGTACTGGATTTAACTTTGGACAATAAGAGAAGCAAATCCTTTAGCTCATCAGCTTCACAGGAAAACTACTCAACCAGAGAATGGGGATCAAAAATCAAAGGTCTTGCAAGCTTTGCTATTGTTACTGATTGACTTCATAAGTTCAGTTAGTTAAATGGATAAATGAGGAAAGTCACAGCATTTGCTGAGAAGGTTTCAAGAGTTTAAATAAACACCTTATGAAAAGTTGTTCTACCTTATACTACTTTTCCTAATGATTATGTATGGAAAATAGCTCTAAGCCTAACTTTATTATCAAATTCTGAGATCAAAACAGCTCTGGAATGTCAGATGTTTCTTTCTGTAGCAAGGAGAACACCTCCACAGCTGCTGAAGCCAGGCTCTGTACTTGTACAACTCACATTATTTACTTCTTGATAAATGCACTACAATTTATTTTTAAAATATGGTGGTTAACACAAGAATAATATGTGGATCCATCTTTTTGTGTCTCTCCAACAGTACTCTTTGTACTAATACAGAGTATAAATCATGTTTAGTTTGGAAACCTGGCTACAGATATAATTACTGGAGTCCAGGGTGTTGTGGTTCACAACTATTTTTTGCAGAGACTGATCACTAAAATGTTTCACTTTGTTGTGTAAACCAGATTACCTGAGATCATGTCTTACACTATTGTCTAAGAAGTGTCAGGACTTCAAAAAATACTTTTGAAATAAAAAGAGCCAAATTGTTGACAGCACAGACCTGTTTGATAGTACATCTCAGCTGTACTGTCAGTGCTCCCAGTCCGACTTGGCTTTGTGCACTTGCTCTTCCCTTTCCCCTTCCACAAAGGGCCCCAGTCCCTTCATTTACACTAGCAGAACAGCTACTCCATCATAACTTTTCTTCTTTTATCTTTTTTTTCCTTTCTTCCTTTTATATGATTTCTTTCATGTATCTGGTTAGGGGTGTGGACACACAAATGGTCAGATCAATAGGACCGGGGGAATGGCAATGTGTGACAACAAGGGCAAGGATAAGGAGCACAGAGCGTAGCAGAGGGAGGGTTCTCTTAAAGTGGTTCCCAGATGGCCTCCTCTGGTTCCTGGTTCTCATTTTGCCTTTGGGGAAGCAAATGCAATCTGTGGCAAAATACAGCTGTTCCTCACCCAAACTCAGTCATGAGGAGGAACGAACAACAAAGTGATGCACTGGGGGTTCAGGCTCCCGAGGTTACAACTCTCTGCACCCTAGGTAAAGACTGGTCTTAAATAATCACCACTCATCCCTCAGACCTGCATCTAAGGTAAAGAATACTCTCAAATATTTAGTTATTAGCTCATGCATTTAACACACATCAGAACTGCAGACTTGCAGATCGAAGGGAAGGAAGGGTAGAGCTGAACTGCCAGTAACTGCACCTCTCCCTACCTGACGGCTGTCACACACTAAGAATGAAGAGATTTACTGTTCCACTTTGCACTTGCAAATAATTTTGTCTAATAATGTATCTATGAAATTACTGAGTACAATGTGTTCTGAAACACCATGTCTCAGTTTGGCTGAAATCTACCTCTAGTAATACTGTGAAAAAAATTAAAAGAAGATGGGAGAGAAAATCTCTTTTTTCACCCTTTTTGTTCTGCATTTGTATGAGGATGAAGTAGGCTGCACTGCAAAACAGTAGTTTTGTCACAGAAGATATCTTAGCTGATAAAAAGAAATGACCTTGTCACCTTATGTATCCTTTGCTGAAGTTAACATTATGTCATTATGCTTCTGGTATTTTACAGTGAGACACTGAGTCAAAATAACATTTCTTTTGTCTTTTTTATTTTTTGTCCTCATCCTCAGAGCCTTGAACTCTAGGCATAATGTGAGCCTTGAATTAAACATCTGCTGTCTCTGAATTTTAGATATTTGTACCTTTACTAGGGACTTCAGCACAGGAGTGTAACCCTGTTCTTGCTAACACTGTTGTAAAGTAGGGATCATTACAATGCAGTCAGTGGAATTACCCTGGTAGAAAATGCGGGTAAATGGGGCTCTGGCTTGTCCACAGACTTTCAGACAATTGGAAAAGATGTTGCAGTATGTCTTCCAATTACTATTAACAAAAGTGCTCTTCTCCACATAGCCATTTTTCTCAAAGTGCCAATTTCTTTTGAGCTCTGCTTCCCATTAAGACTTTTCCTGAATGAGGACAAATGAGAGTGATGCTCACTTTCATCAGCCAAGCAGTATTGGAGGACTGGCCTTGCTATTACTATGCACTCACAAGCAGCTCAGAAGCAATTGCAACACACTTGGTTGTCTAATTTGAAACTTGACAAAAGAAAGAAAAGCGGTTTTAAGGCTCAGATCAGTAAGAGAATAGCCTGTGTAGCGGCATTTAAAACTTTCAAGTGCTTTTTGGGACAAAACTCTTGAGAATTTTTTCCTCTCTTCTCTTTCCTTTTGTCCAGGTTCTAGTGTGTTTCTCCTGCGAGAATTCATGAAAGCAACAGAAATCTTATAGGTAAGGTAAGAATTGCAAGAAAATGGTTTGCCTTGATTGTTATTAACATGCTCAGGTTTTACAGCAAAAAGCAGACCTGGTCTTGTTAGGTAGGTGAAGGAGGATATTCAGATCTATAGAAATTAAATGGCACTGTGAAACAAACTGTGAGCTTTGAACAGCAATCCAGGTCTGGCTGAGAAATTAAATAATACAGTTCTCCGAGGCCTTTCTGTGAAGTAATGTGTGAAATCCAAGGTTCCTGTCCTTCCTGAGTCTGGGAGCAGTCTTGCTTACGGCCCGTGAGCCCAGATCTGACACAGGCACTCAGAGCTAACCCAGTGGTCAGGGCCCTGGCAGCCTGTTTAAACTAAAACAATTTTCATGTCTACAATATCAAATTTGTATCCATTTAGACCTCTTTGTATATACTTCCATTAAGAGTGACAGAATCTAATTTAGGCAGTTTTATTAATCACTTCTGAATCAAACTCTGTATGTCCTGTTCATATTTATAAGGCATTTTCCTCTGCCTCAGAAACATATCCTCTGGCTTACTGTTCCTAAACAGCTTCTCAGAAGAATGCAGGCCAGGAAGCTGTTTACACTGGGATGCACACAGCTCTGCTTACTTACTTTTTTTTTTGTGTCAGCCTACAAGTAGTTGCCAGCTGAGGAATACCCAGCACCAGCCCTCTTGGACTGGAATGAAGTGTTCGCATGCTCTGTATCCTACCCAGCAAAGCCATGTCCAATAGGGAGAGAATATGCATGTAATGGAAAACCTTAGTTTATTCCAAAGTCTGTGCTTTATCAAATTTAGTGCATTTATTGGTACTGTTATTCCAGTGTTTTTTCTGTTTACTGGCCAGTTATTCCCTCTGTTCTTATGAGTATTCATGAACAGTACCGGTTGGAAAAAATGATGATGGACAAATTCTATTATAGTTTTAGTGCTAATATGAAGATGTGTTACCAAAACAAAACAGTTACTATAAATTTATAAGAAATTTTCGATAGAGAAGAGTTGAGTCTAAAGGACTGAGACTGAAACAGTCTGATTTCTAACTGTCGTGTGTACTGTAACAATCATGCTGAACTTATTGTTATGACTTAGGTAAATAAAAATTGTTTGTATGGGAAAATATTTACTATTTTGCATTCTTGTGGCTTAAATACTCTTTAGTAAAGATCTGATGGTAATCTGGAGTAACTTTCAGTGTCTGCAGAGATTAAAGCTTTATCAATAGGAAATCTCAAAATGCTACACACCAAAAAAAAAAGTAACAGTTTTTAAGGGAAAAACTGATAATTTGCTCAGGCCATATGGTTGCAGAAGGGTAGAATTGAAATCTTCATCTGAATCTCTATCCACTTGATATTTCCTCTTACTCTCTTAAATAAGTTTGGTACAGGTATTGTACATATATATGGTATACATCGTATATGTGCTTTTGGGGTTCCTGTCACATTTAATTGCTATTAGTGTGTCTCTGTACAGTTATAAAGATGATGATCTAGTTTTCACGCAAAAAAAATCCCACCACAATCCACCAAAAATCTATCCAGGCCTGTCTGGAGAACCACTGCCTTCACTGGTGCCTTTTGAACTCGATCAGGTTTTTCCCCTTCCCCTCACCTCTTCTTATTCACATAAATTTGAAGTCAATGCCAGTGTTTTGATTATAGCTACTGTAGGAATTTAGTTAAAGGAATTCCAATTACAGTGAGCTACGGGAAAATGTGTTACAATCTTAACCTAAAGTTGTGTATGTCAGAGCCTCAGCACTTCATCAGAGGTTTTATACATTCTCAGTCAGTGTTGCAGTTTGTCTGCATCAGTGATGGGAGCTAGTGTAGGCAAGGGAGAAGGGAGGTGTGTGCTCTCTCAGGGTGCTGCATGGAGGTCCCTTTGAGAGGTAGCACATGGATGTAGGACTCTTCAGATTCATAGGAACAAAACAGTTGAGTAAGAGATGATGAAATCAAAAGTTTCAAAGCTTCTTTCACATGAATTCTCTTTTTAAATAGATGTAAGTTGTCAGAGGAGAGCATTTCAGATGTTGATTTTTTAGATCCAAAGTTAGCATAAATACTTAATTATATTGCTTGATATTTCTGTCTGCTGGGCAGAGTGGCACCTATATGCCCACTTGACATCTTCAAGTTATCACATTGCTTAGTCATTTTTTTTAAAGTATTTCTAAATATTATTTTTTGTTGTAATTGTGTCTGGTGGTTAAGATGTAGGCTTGAAACAGACCCTTCCGTCAGGGAAATTAGCATTTTAGTTTTACACGTTAGACATTCTTCATGTTACCATTTTAAAGAGATGGGTTTACCAAACCTGTTTTAAGAAAGCAATGTTCACTGTCTGAAGGAATCCAATCTGGTTCTGTTTACTACTGTTCAAAGTATAGAAATGCAGAGATACCCTGGTGTATGGTAGATACAGACAACATTGCTAGGGTGGTTTTGCAGCATTGCTTAAGTGTATTTGCCTCATCTTGGAGGCCCTCTTAACTTTGTTTGGTGTCTCCTCAATGAGACTACTGGTAAAAATTTCAGTGTTAACCCTTCAAGTATCACAAGACTGTCTGCAAACAGCCTCTGTAGCACTGCAGACCACTTCTCTGATTCTCTAGTTTGTCTACTTGACTCTATTGTGTCTTCTTAGAACACCTTTCCTAACTAACCTTAAGAAACATAGTTATACACTCACTATTGATTAGTAAGAATCCATATTTAATTATGTATTAATAGGATGTTCCACTCCTAAACTTTCAGTTCTTTGTTCATCAACATGTCAAACAGCATATTGCAGTTTACTTCCACCCATTGCAGTAATGATCTTCCCAGGAAAATGAGGTTTTCCCCCTTCCTTAAATTGCTTAAGTAAGAGACTTATTTCCTGCTCCTTTAGCTGCAAGCAAGCTGGCATCCATCCTTTGGTACAGAAGTGTGACCAGTTGTTCCTCATTGGAGGATTTTATTTGTTTTTTCTGCAATAAAAACAGTTTTGCTGGGACAGTGCTTTGAGGTCTTTGCACTGAATCTGTCCTGCAGTCTCTGGGGATGATGTCAGTTAAATTTGGACCTATTGCCACAGCAGTTTCTTTACTTCTAGTTCACAAAAACTGTTAAACTTTAGTGGTATCAGATCATGCGCTTGAACAAGCCTAGTTTTCCCTAACCAGTTCCTTTTTACTGCAAAAATAAACTTTTCCAGTAGAACAGGAACATATAATTAAAAACTCCTGAACTCTAGCTTTAACATCTACAAACTATCTGACTTCGTAGACAGTCTTCTTAGAAGTAGTATGTGGTGATTTTCTTCCTGTTGAAAAAGGTATTGTGCACAAAATAAATCTCATTTTACCATATTTTTACTCAAAACAGGACCTTAATAGAATCTTCCTTCAAGGGAAAATCTAATCTATGATTCTTAAAGATGCAAATTGAAATTCTGGCTTCTGAATCTGCATAGCTCCGTGTGGTATGGATTTGGGTTTTTTGTTGTTTGTTCAGTGTAGAAGAATTAAAACCAGGGAACCTTAGTCTCTCAATCTGGTTCACATATGCTCCAAATTGGAAGAAAGGCCATGACAGCAACTCACATCATCGTAGCACTCCCAAAAGCCAGAGCTTCCACTGGACTGCAGCTCTTGCCTAGACTTTCTCCAGCCCCAAACATGGGGTGGTTGTTACTGATAATTCAGGGTTGAGTTTGGAAGCATCGAACTGGGTGCTAAGGGAATTAACTTGGGATGGAATAAAATCAAAAGCTCTTTCCTCAGAGATCACATCTGTCGTCTTGTGGAAATAGTTTCTACATAGCATGATGATATTTGTAGGAACATCCTTGCTTATTTCCATGGACTCAGCCTGTCTTTATACAATAATGTCACAAGAGTTAGGGTTCTGAATTGTGCAGAAGCTGTGCAGCAATGTCATATTCCTCATTAACTCTTGGGAGTTTTAGTGGCTACCAAAGCACAGCATGGGAGAGCAAAAGGAGAATGACTGTGTCATCAGAAGACACCATTACTCAAATACTTTCCTATGCAGAAACTGTGACATGAAAATATACTGATGAGTTCATTGCTTAGTGGGGCTATATCTGGGATGTTTGCACTCACCTCTTGCTCAGACCTGTGCCTAATATAAGTAACAAGTTTTGAAGGTTTGCTTAGGATAGTAGTGCAGTGTTAAGCAGCAGAAGCATTTTCCTTTCAATATGGCTATACTCCAAAAGAAAGTAGTTCTGAGTAACTCGTTTGTGCAATAAAACCAGTTGGTAATATGCTTTGGGAGCTCTTTGGATCCAAGATATTATAAGTGGGGGAACATTATTACTGGAAAGTGCTTTTCATGGCAAACGGTCTGTGTAAAGTTACAAAAAGAAAGAGAATGTAAGGGAAGTAAATAATTCTTGTTCATCTATGAGAAGGGCAGGAAGAGGATCCGGGGAAGTACAGGCCTGTCAGCCTGACCTCGGTGCCAGGGAAGGTGCTGGAACAGATCATCCTGAGTGCCACCACGGCACATGCGGGACAACTGAGGGGTCAGGAACAGCCAGTGTGGATTTATGAAAGGCAGGTCCAGCCTGACAAACCTCTTGTCATTCTACAAGATGACCCACCAAGTGGATGAGGAAAAGGCTGTGAATGTTATCTAGCTGGACCTTAGTAAAGCCTTTGACACTGTTTCCCAGAGCAGTCTCCTAGAGAAACTGGCTGCTTATGGCTTGGATGGGTGTACTCTGTGCTGGGTAATAAGCTGGCTGGACAGCCGAGCCCAAATTGTGGTGGTGAATGGAGCTAAATCTAACTGTTTGATAGTCACAAGTGGCGTTCCCCAGGGCTCTCAGTATTGAGGCCTGTCCTGACCTTTATCGACAATCTGGATAAGGGGTTTGAGTGCACAATCAGTGAGTTTGCAAAGACACTAAGTTGAGGAGAGGAAAGTGTTGATCTACTTCGGGACAGGAAGGCTCTGCAGATGGATTTGGACAGGCTGGATCGATGGGCTGAGGCCAATTGCATGAGGTTCAACAAGGAGAGTTGGAGACTTCTACACTTGGGTCACAACAACCCCACACATTGCTACAGGCTTGAGGAAGAGTGGCTGGAAAGCTGCCTGGTGGGAAAGAACCAGTCAACAGCTGGCTGAACATGAGCCAGCAGTGTGCCCAGGTGGCCAAGGAGGTGGCCAAGTCTTATGAGGAGCAGCTGAGGGAACTGGGGTTGTTCAGCCTGGAGAAAAGGAGGCTCAGGGGGGACCTTATTGCTCTCTACAGCTGCCTGAAAGGAGATTTGTAGGGAGGTGGGCGTAGGTCTCTTCTCCCAAGTAACAAGCAACAGGACAAGAGGAAATGGCCTCAAGTTGCACTAGGGGAAGTTTAGATCGGATGTGAGGAAAAATTTCTTCACCAAAAGGGTTGTCAAACATTAGAATGGGCTTCCCAGGGGGGTGATGCAATCACCATCACTGAAAGTGTTTAAAAAGCATGTAGGTGTGGTGCTTGGCAGTCCTGGCTTAATGGTTGGACCTGATCATCTCAAAGGTCTTTTCCAGTCTAAATGGTTTTATGATTCTATGAAAATATCAGAGTAACTCAGAGGGCTATAGAAAAGATTTACATATGTTCTGCTTGTGTCCTGAGCATCTCTGGTAAGCTATCGGACAACAAAGCATGATGCTGCCATGACTGAACTGAGAATGAGATGCTCATCTTTTAGTTGATAAAGGAGGTATAGTAATATCTCATGACCAAAATAATTTATAAAATACAGGATGACTTATGTTTTTCCTTCACACTGAACAAGAACAGAATGAGAAAAACAGTAGTAATCCTATGGTTTGTTCATTCTCTGAGGAAGAACTAGGTCTCCCCATCTTCCAGGCTGTCTATATCAGCAGAAAAAAGACTGAAAACCTGTGTTAAAAAATCACTTCTAAATACAGTAAATACCCAGTGGATTTTGAATAGGTCTGCAAACGAAAGGCAAAAGAAATGTGTAATATTCATATATCAGAATATGGGTAGCATTAATTAAATGATATCTTTTGTATGCTAGGAATCAGAGACTAGAAAGGCATTGTTTTATAGTCAGGATATGTGTTGCTGGTACTGTAAAAGTACATTTTCCTGCTAGTAAAAACTTCTGATTTAAATCCTTCATTTTCTAGTACTATTGATTAGTTCTGGTGCATCCTGCAGACTGTTTCTGCTCTTATTTTACGTCTGATAACACCACCGTGGTGAATTGTGTTGTGTAGTTCTAAAAATAACAACCCTCAAACAAACATGATCATTTGTGGAACTAGAGAAAGGTGCACAAGGTCATGATGGCAAGACTGACAGGAGAAGAATTTTGTTCTGAGAAGTTCACTGGGAAGATTTAGAAAATAGCTTGTGTGAGTGGAGAGAGAAAATATGATGAGATGAGATTTTATCTGACGATATCAACCAAGCTACTTTTATTTTTTAATGAAAGATTATTGGCATATCCTTTTAATTTTTTACATTTGGGAAGGAGGAGAAAATGGATAGGAAATTGCCTGACTAAAGTAGTCCTATACAATTTACATTCCTGCTAAATGATTCACAGATCACCCAGTAACAAATGTTTGCAGCAGGTAGAGAACTCTGATAGTTGATTTAAACATTGCCTATAGAAAGTACTGTTTCCAATCTATTACTTGGAGGCATGGCAGATTAAAAATTATCTAGATCCTCTCTTTAGGAGCAATAGGAATAGTATTTACACTTGACACCGACTTCAAAATATAAATTGCACCACACAGTATGACATTCATCCCTGCCTTTTATTAGCTTTTGCAGAACTTGTTTTTTATAGGGCAGGCAGTCAAATAGTCAGTCCCGTATAAGTAGTTCTCCTGCATGCAAACTGAAACCTGACATGGAAGAAAGAAATCAGTCTGTAAAAGTGATGGCACCGTGTGTTCCACGTTTCTTGAGGACAGTGTCACTAGTTTTGTGAGTTATTTAGAGTAAAGCTTGCTTGCTCTCAACACATGTGTCCATGTAAGCTAAACTGAGTAGATCTGTACCACAAACACCAGACTGAACAACAGTGTTTTCCATTTCTTGATGAACAGGGAAGAGGAGAATCATATACTTACATTTCCTTTGTTATGTATATTTTTATATGTTTGAAATTACTGTGTGTCCAAGTTTTTTGCAAAATCTAATAAACACAGATCCTGAGTCGAGCTATTTTAATATTCTAAATATCAAACACCCTCCCCACAAAAAAAAAAAAAAACAAACAAAACCAACAAACAAACAAAAAACAAACAAAAACCACCTCACATTTGTGACCTAATTTTTTTATTCAACCTATATGCATGCATATACAAATAAATAGTGGGTTTAGTAATCTGACTAGTATCATATGCATGTAACTGCATCTTAAATTGCCAGTTTACAGGCCATTGTGGCTATTTTGCAGGTGATTCTTAGCCACTGCTTGTAAACAAATCCTGCATGTAAGACTACTGTAGAAATCTGATGTACTCATTTACTGTGTCACATATATTTTCAGTTAGAAAGTAGTAATCCCTGCTTAAATGGTAGTGATGTCAGTTGTTCAGATGGTGCTTAGGTAACTAACTACTCAGTGTTACTGTTATGATGATGTACATTTTTAAAAGTAAGATCAAGTCCAACCATTAATCCAGGACTGTCAAGTCCGTCACTAAACCATGTCTCTAAGCACCACATCTATGTTTTTAAACACTCTATGCATTTAGCAAGAATACAGACAGAACTTACACCCTTATTTCTTTTTTTAAATTAAATGTTCCTGAATCAACTAATTTGAAAAATCAAACAAATGCCTGAAATAAGGAATTTTAAAGGACAGAGAGAGGGTTAAAAAAAAAAATAGAGGGCAGTGCATCTGGGTTTGGAGTCATCTATCATATCTGAGTTGACAGATACAAATAGGAGACTATGTCTTTGCTTTAAGAAAACTTCTCCTCCTTGGTTAGTCTGTAAAAGCTCTGAGATTCATGATTGTTCTGAAATAGGGAAAATAGCTTCTGGCAGCAATACCTGGGAAAGAAAAAGTTTCAGATTTCCTGGGATTTAAAAACATTCGTCTAACTTTTAGTAGATCCACAAAAATATTGAGTACTAGAGGAAATCACAATGAAACTCCTCACTCATATTTGTCTTTGGCCACTCTTCTCCAGCTGCCTGTTAGGTTAATGCTTACAACAGCACTTCTAACAAGGTCCCCATTTTTTCACATTAATACAAGAAAGAGGACTGTCAGAATGTGACAGTCATCTGTTGTAAATTTGCTTGATAAATATGTGTCGTAGATGGGGAAACTGCAGTCAAATTCTGTTATCTTCTAACTAGCTCTGCCAGTTAACAAAGACACCGTTATGTTCTCCAGCAACAATTCATGGTATGTATTATACCCTGTCATTTACAAGGCCTCAGAAAGTCTTTAGACAAATCATGTCTGATGTGGTAGAGAATATGAAAAGATTGGGTGGAGGAATCTTCTCTCTTATCCTCAGTCCATGATGGGGAACCTCAGAGCTGAAGAAACTATTTCAAATGGATCCCTGCTGGTTCCAAGCAGTTGCAGCTATTCTGCTGGTCATTTGGTCCTTCTTTTCAGCAGCAGTGATGCTGGGAACCCTGCTGGTCCTTGATGTGGGAGAATTGTATGTTGTTGAAATAGCATTGCCTCATGAAAACATCATGAGGAAACAGGGCAAGGGTATCAGGAAATAGGGTAGGGAAAAAAATTAAATGGTGAAAGGCAGAAAGTTCTCTTCAGGATGATTTTTGGTCTTGGACAGTGTTGAGAAGAAAAAGAGAAAAGTATTAGAGAAGTATGTGTAGAGGAAGTAACTCCCTAACAGTTCAAAGAAGGTTAAAGTTCCAGTCTGCATTCCTGCACCATATCGCATTACACTTAAATGAAGGATGCTATTTACTTTTATAAGAAATACTTGCATAAAAAAGTACTTTCTATTTGGACTGTGGAAAGAAAATAATGTGCAGAGCCTAATCAACACCATATATGAGTAGACCAGAAGACCTCACATAAATACGAAGGCATAGAGAAAACAAAAGGAGGTTCTCTTAATCAAAAGGTGGGAGGACTGATGTGATACTTGTAATTTTTTTAAGGTCTGCTAAGCTGAAATAATGGAAGGATATAAGTCTGAACATTTTGTGGCACAACTGAGTAGAAAAGCATGAGTTTTGTCAAAGAATAATATGCCTTGGAAATTTCATATTATTCAGATGATGTCAAATGCAGAGCAAACAGCGTAAATGCTGAGCTGTGAGAAACTCTGTGTGAATAAATATGTGCCTATCACACTTTAGACATAAGATATTCATATATTTCAATGCTATTTCTTCCCTAACTGGACTGCTTCCTGGAAAAAACAAAACAAGTCACTGGCTACAAGTCATACTTAATATTATTGGTACAAATGGTGGCTAGAAACGCTATCTAGCCCTTTTTTAAACTCCATTCTCTTTTAATTGGGAACCTCCACATTACAGGGGAATAATTACAGAAGCAAACTTATCATGGGGGCAAACAACATATTTCCTGCATCGTTGCCTAATAGTGTGGAGCTGGTTGGAATTCAAGTCCAGACCCTGAATTCACTGGTGTCTCAGAAGCAGCTACAGATTAGTGTTTAATAAATAGCAGGTCAGCTATGACCAGCTTTAATTGGAAAATGACAGCCAGAGATAATTTCAAATGTAACACCATGGTTTCTTGCCTGTTTAAAGGAATGAAGAGCTTTCGCTTCCTCAAGTGCCCTTAGTGCTGATGGGAAAAGCCCAACATTTTCAATCCCTCAGTTTTCAATCAGGCCTGAGGCAATACTAAAGCAAAAATTATGTATATATACTTTCTATATATATATATATATATATATAGGTCATTCACAACATTGTGGTCTGAAAGAGACAGCTCACCTCTTTGTATGGCAAGTCTGAAGAGAAGAAGCAATTTTAATCAATGCACAAGCATTGCTCAGCCTCCTCCATCATGCTCCAAGTAAGGAGCATATGCAATGCAACGATCTGATTCTGTGCCTCCATTCTTAGTTCTGTACCTTCGGAATTGTAATCTCTAGGGATAAATAATGGTCTTTAAACTTACGTGGTACTGTGATAATGGAGTGATACCACAAAGATATCTGTAAAGAGATAGGTGCTCAGAAGCAATCTCTTCCTGGGGAAAACAGCATGCACCCTACTGACACTGCAATTACCTAGCCCTGCCCAAACCTGCCTTTGCTTGCTTTTATACCTGCTGGATTCCTTTGCCATGTCACTGGTATGCACCTACCTTGGCTAGTTCAGTTCTCTCTTCTGCAGCGTTCCCAAGCAGAAATTTCCTGGTGCTTTGCCCACCTTCTCAAAAAGACAGCATTGCCTCTCTTGTGAGCTGCCTATTCATATCTCACTTGGATTTTTGTATTCTTTGAGCTCTACACAAACCTTGCCCCAGGATATTTTATTGGGTGTTTTCTTTCTCAATCATCCTCCTTATTTTTCATACTCACCTGACAGCTAAATTTTCATTGTGTCTCAGTACTACTCACTACTTGTGGTTCCTGATGCATTTTTTACTGCAGTTCCTGACATCTGAAACTGATTCCCTATACTTCTTTGCCTCATAAACTCTCCATCTTCTCCCAGACCTCAGCTGAAGATGTACTTTTTAGCACTTGCCTGTATCTCTTAATTATCTCTTTGCAGTTTTTTATTATATAACCCATTGATTTTGTTGTTAAACTGGATAAGTATTTAGGAATATATGGTATAATAAAAAAAAGTTATATAAAATATGGCTGAATTTTGTTGGCCAGATTCTTCTTATTCACATTAGTTGCAAAAGAACTCCACGATTTTCCACAGAATTATACAGATACACTCTGGAGTCAGTGAAAGAGACTAGGACACAGTATATTTTATGAGATGACTTAACAGCAATCCTAGATGTTATGCAATGCACCAGAGGCTGCTCACCTGCATGGGGGGTTGCTCTAAATAGAGCAACAAGCTGGTCCAGGATTGGAAAATCAGCATGGCAGCAAAAAGCCATGTTACAATAAGAAACAAGCCAAGCGAGGGCTTCTGTGTAATAAACCTGGTGCATAAATTCAGTGTTTTGCTTACTGTCTTCAGTGCAAAATCTTCTTTTAGCCCTTGATGCTTTATTCTCTGCAGCTTCCTTATTGATACAAAACATTAGTGTACGAAACTCATGCACAGAAGGAGCAGTAGTCTGTGCTCATCTTGCATCCTTAATCACCTCAGGTCTGTGTACAACATCCAAAGTCACAGAGAGTGTGTGTAAGCAGAGCTGCAGCAAGGCTTTAAAATCATTTTAAGGTACTTACATCAAATGAGTTTTCCATGCCCCTGTTCTGAGGCCAAGTCAGAAAACAGAGTACGTATTCTGCCCCCAGAGGTTGTGTCACTGGCAAAGAAGTCAGGCATGGCTAATTACTGAAGTGCCTTACTGTGTCATTTGGCTTAAGTGACTGTGGGACTGATCCAGAGACCACAGGAATCAGTGGGAATTTTCCTCCATTTACTTCAGCAGGCTTGGGGTCAGGCCTTTGTTACAGTGTTCTAAAACCTGCTTAAATACACCTCAAGCTTCTGCTGGTCTTGTAAACTCTATCAATTGTTCCCAGATGCACTGTGCAGAAAATAATTTTCCTTTTCTGTGAGATTTCAAATACAAACAGCAAGCAATATGAAAAGTCTGTGGGCAGCTGCTTTGACTTTTGTCCTAGAAAATCCAGACTGGCCATGCATAACCTTTCTTGAATAGAAAAAATAACAATAATTCAAATTGATTTAGATGTGAACGCAGTCAAAAGGATTGAAACTGGCTGAAAAGACCCTGGCTTGGATGAAACTTCAAACACCACTGGGGAGAGAAGAAGAACAGAAAATGGAAATGTGAGTAGGAAATCAAAAAATGCAATTTGAACCAGAAAAGAAAAGTTAATAGATCTTCATCCAAATTATATCTTCATTTGCACCTTATGTATTTCCTTTGCTCCTGAGCTTCTCTCTTGAAGGTTTTAAATAGGCCTAATAAGGCCACTGGCTTCAGTAAGGGTGTTGCTGTTTTGCTTCAGTGCCGTTACGAAGTAGATCAGCCTCAAAGACTATGAGATGACTGCATGCAGTCTGGAAGAACATGCCCGAGTTTCTCAGTCTTCAGGAAAAATGAATATTAATTGTATTTATATGTCTGTTCTTAATTTATTCTTTTTTCTCAGGATATGCCAGGAAGGGGACAATTAACATTATACAGTCAAATGGGGATCTGACATTTCTTACTCAGTGAGGGATGTATCCTAATGAACTTCCAAATAGCCTCAAAATACTGATCCCAAACACTGAAGAGAGTAGACAGATTTGTTAGTATGACACTGGATGGAAAATAATACAAATTCAAGATAATTCAAACTAAATACCACTTCCTATCAGAAGGGAAGTGTTTCCCTTTGAAATGTGCTAAGAGACCTGTTTCTTGAGATGTCTGAGAAGCACTGGAAGATAAGTACACTGTAAGAGGCAGTCATGCCTTGGCAGGAGGAAGAACCAGGTAACCTTAAGGTCATATGCGTCTAAAATGGATCCTGCAATGTTTTTAATAGAATGGATCTAATACAATGTTAGTAGCTGAATTCATCACTTCGGTGAAGAATCAGTACTTATTTGAAAGTGTTCACACAGTGATATATATTTAGAAACCAACAACAGCCTAGTTTCAGCTGCTTGTCACACATGTAGGATGGGTGCTAGATAAAAGTGACATGGATTAAAAAAACAAAAACAACCAAACAACCAAGAAAGGAGAGTTTAAGTATGAGCCACATAGGCACTGTGTTCTGCTCTTCCAAGGAAAGGTCCAGGAACCAGAAGATTTAGTTGAGATCTTGTTGAAGAAGTAATTTATTTCAGGGATTTAATGAAGCCTGGCTACCAAACTTACTTCAGGAAAAAGAGAGAAAAAAAAAAAAATAAAAAAAGAAGCTAAGGAGTTAAGTTTCAATTTGCAGTTATGAATTTGAGATGCTTTATCTAGGACATGGCTAAACAATTAGTAATACAAAATGTATCTGCTTCTATACCAACTTCATTTTAGATAAAACAATCTATAGCCAAAAATTGATTTATGGAACTAAATGAAGCAATTGTGATCAGGCCAGCAAATATCTATATGCATGAAAATCCAGTGCATACAAAAGTAATTAGATAAGCCACCAATACAATACAGTTAGATATATGGTACAAATGAGCGACCTGATTGTTCTGTTGTGCTGGTGTTAAACAGATGTAAAATAGGTTAAATTCAGATCCAGTGGCTTGCTACATGTTTTTTATTCAGACTGGGTTTACTCTGACTTCATTTGAGTACAGTGGTATACACCTAGTGTCAGGGGGAGCAGTAACAATTTACTATTATTTGTTTCCTAGTTTAAACATTTGTTGGTTTGTTAGGATGGACATAAAGATAGAAAGAAGGAAGGACTGAGGGACTATTTATTTGAGGAAGAAAATGCAGACGTACAAACCAAAGCACAAATGGGTAAACACTTCATCTAAGTTGATTTTCACATCCACATACCCATCATAGTTATGTTTGGTAAAATCAATACAATTTACTTTTTCTTTTACTAGAAATAGCTGCCTGTTTCTTTTTAAGCTACCACTCTGAAACTGCTTTCTCTCCTGTGTGCTTTTTTCCCCGCCTTGATCTGTATTTGGGGTTGATAATCTTAGGAGTTGAGTTGCATGCACTCAGATCCTTCTCAGTCTTAAAAAGCTTGTGTATCTCATTCTTCCCCTGCAAACAAAAACTCTAGAGGTTTTTTGATGTTTTTAAGGTTTGGAAGATTGCGAGGTAAAGGAAGCAATTACACTAGCCATTAACATCCACTGACAGACACTAACTGGCAAGTCTAACTTGATGGTAGTGACAATGGAAGAGGGAGGAAGGCTCAGCAGACCAACCCTGCAGTGGAGCTCTACACTAGGGAGAGTGCAGGAGACCAAGAGGGATAGACTGTGCCTAGGTAACATCAGATGCCTTGGTAAAATACAATGGGAAATGGGGGGGTTGGTTAAAATATGAATAGCAAGTCTTGTTGCTATTTTATTGCAGATGCTGCTGTTGCTGGGTTTTACATATTCTTCACTCTTTATGCTTTTTTTTTTTATTATTTTTCCTGAGAAAAACAGATATATATCACATCTACATCTTGAAATGTGCTGCATTCATAAGGCTTTGAATGACAAAATACATGAAGAAATCTAACACAAAAGATGGATTGTAAAAAGATAGAATGATGCATAAAAACAGAAAACAGAAGAGTGTAGATTAAAATCCAAGAGGTGTTTATAGAACTGAGTCAACAAATCAGCTTGAACACATTCATACATTTACTTTAGGCCTATCTATAATTCAGTTTCTAAATTGTTTGCTTGAGTATGTAGGGACTGATTGCCCTCTTGCTTGTTTGTTTAAATCAGGAACATCTTCAGCACACTTACTAATATAACAGTGACGTAATGAAGAGATGAGTCAGTCACAGGAAAAAGTTATATAATGGTATTTAAAAAAGATGTGCCATAGTTTACTGTGAGGAAAAAATAATTTTTATAAGCTCTCAGTAAAGAGGTGAACAAATTGGACTATATACTGTGGACCAGTTCCTCAGTGGCTCAGTCTTGATCTCTGCTGAAAAAATATCTGCTTGGGGATGGCAGTCACTGAAATGTGCACAAGGCAGCAATCTCTCCCAGTGATGCCATTGACTGGAATTCACACTGTCCCTGTGCATGCCAGCCAGTGGTCATTTACACAAGATGTAAGAGCCAGAGCCATCCTGGGTTCACATGCAAGACATCTACTGAACCCCCTTTTTGCAGCATTCAGATCCAACTCTGCTTTCATGCGGTCAGGAAACGGAAGAGAAGCCATATGATGGATTTGATCTCCTACAGTTATTTCCCCATCTTTTTGGAGCAAGGGAGATCAAATAAAGAGAACAGTTCATATTCAGTCCACCTGGTTAAACAAAATTAACTTTGGACAATGAATACATTTGAAGAAATCGTGACTTCCATGCAGATAGTTCCGCACACAGGAAATGAGACTAAACCAATTTGATAAATTACTCCTTGCAAATGAGTCGTTCAGACATACTTTTCCAATCATTGCCTTGAGAGCTATTCAGAGCAACCAGTGAGGAAGGGAACGGAGGGGCTGTTTCCTGGCAGAAGTCTGTCCATCCTTCCCCATCCAGGAACCAGCTAATGGTAGTTGCCAGGCAGCTCCCACTGTTTCCCACCTATTGTGGCACTGATGTCTTGCTGGAAAAGGTTTCCACCATGACCAGGGGATACCACTGTGAGAGCTGTAGTTCACACAGATGCTCAGGACAGCTTGCAGAGAGCTGTTGGAAAACAAGGCCCCAGTTTCCTGGTGAGCTGTTTGGTCTGTGAATTTTGGACACTGTCACTGTGGAGGTTCCTCAGCCCTTTACATACATACTTCACAGTACTGAACCATATATTTCAGTGGGGAATTTCATCTTTGTCAGCCAACTATGTTACAACAAATTCAACTCCCTGTGAACTCATTAGATCTAGCTCTACTCCTAGTGTTGTATTTATCTTGTTTTATGTTGTACTGGGTGGGAGCGTTGATCTGCTTCAGGGCAGGAAGGCTCTGCAGAGGGATCTGGATGGGTTGGATCGATGAGCTGAGACCAATTGCATGAGATCCAACAAGGAGAGGTGTAGACTCCTGCACTTGGGTCACAACAACCCCACACACTGCTACAGGCTTGAGGAAGAGTGGCTGGAAAGCTGCGTGGTGGGAAAGGACATGGGAGTGTTAGTCAACAGCTGGCTGAACATAAGCCAGCAGTGTGCCCAGGTGGCCAAGGAGGCCAGCAGCACCCTGGCTTGTATCAGAAACAGTGTGGCCATCAGGACCAGGGGAGTGATTGTCCCCCTGTACTCAGCACTGGTGAGGCTGCACATCAGATCCTGTGTTCAGTGTTGGGCCCTTCACTGCAAGAAAGACACTGAGGTGCTGGAGCGTGTCCAGAGAAGGGCAACGAAGCTGGGGAAGGGTCTAGGGCAGAAGTCTTACAAGGAGCAGCTGAGGGAACTGGGGTTGTTCAGCCTGGAGAAAAGGAGGCTCAGGGGGGATCTTATTGCTCTCTACAGCTGCCTGAAAGGAGATTTGTCGGAAGGTGGGGGTAGGTCTCTTCTCCCAAGTAACAAGCAACAGGACAAGAGGAAATGGCCTCAAGTTGCACTAGGGGAAGTTTAGATCGGATGTGAGGAAAAGTTTCTTCACCAAAAGGGTTGTCAAACACTGGAATAGGCTTCCCAGGGTGGTGACGCAATCACCATCACTGAAAGTGTTTAAAAAGTATGTAGATGTGGCACTTGGGACATGGTTTCGTGGTGGACTTGGCAGTGTTAGGTTAATGGTTGGATTTGATCCTAAAGGTCTTTTCCAACCTAAATGACTCTGATTTTTCTTGGTTTATGTTGTATTTACCAATACATAGGTATATTGGGAAAAACAAAGATTCCTGATAGTTGGCTATGTGAAAGTAAGAGAGGACTATTTTCATGTAGAATACAGCTATGAAATAAAGAGTAGATGAATAAAAAATAGATTCCTTAGTGCTGATCTCAGACCTATCCATGCCTCCTCTACCTATAAAAGAGCCTGATATTTTACAAAAGAAGTGAAGAACATGACAGCTGATGTAAGCTGTTAGGCTGCCATGCACAATTATGCTTGCATTGCTGGCTTTTCTGTGGGCAAGTGTTATGACCACTCGAAGAGAATTTCTTGCAAAAATATTTAACAGCATTTCTTAGCTCTCCACTGAATGTAGATACTAAAGCTGGGAGATAAAAGTATTGAGTCATTGGTGGTACTAGATGGAGAATTCTGTCTATTTTTTCCATCTTTCTGGGGACACAATCGCTCTTTCTTTCAGATGAGACAGAGAAGATGGACTTTGTATTCCCACACATTAAATGGCAGTGATGTTCTGTCTTGAACATAACAAAGCTGTTATTAATAAAGCAAGAAGTAATAGGAGAAACTTGTGGAGAGGACTTTAACGGGAGTATACTGATAAGTGTAAGTGCTTTGCGCTCAGCAAAGGTAAGTATTGTGTACGCATATTTGTGGGTGAGAGAGAAATGCTTTCAAAAACACACACATTTTTCAGTGCAGGTAGAATAACAGTTTTTACTCCTGAGAATACTCAGGTGACAGACAAAGTAGTGCTTAAAGAAACTTTGAGCGGAAGTGTTATTTCTACATCCATTATCAGCTGCACTCCCATGACTAAAATGCGTTCCTCCAGAGAGAGAGGAAAGCTAACAGAGCTTCTCGCCAATTCACAGAAAATCTGGTTTTATTTCTTCAGAAAGGAGCAGAGGGAGTACTAGGTGAAAAAATTAACTTTGTTGAGACCAGATTTTCAGCACACAAGCAGACAAGCAATGGACAATTATATAAGTTAAAGCCCCAGTCACACAATGGGGAATCCCAAGACCTCCTTTTTTTTTAACGGTGTGGTGACATTTCAGACCAGATGAGCTGTCGTCTTTCAAACTACAGCTCATGCGGTGAGGTAGTAAAAGTTTTCAATTGCCAGATCTATAAATCACTTTAAAGAGTTCTAGTTTTTTAATCTTCCATGCTTAAAGTAATACCACTTCATGTATTATTAATCAAAGACCAGAATATATTTCTGTTACATAGTCTGTATAAGCATAGCATAGATTCATGTTAGATGGAGCCACACCACATTTATACTAGTTGATGGTATGACTAAGTGAGATAAGAAGTTTCTGTCATGTCTCACAGAAACAGCTTATCAAAGCCATTTTGCAGATGGAAAAACAAAGGCTTTCACATATATGTTCTGCAGCAGAGTTTGAAATACTCTTAATTTGCAGGGCCCATTCTATCTCTGCCATGTCAGATCTGTAAGTACTCCTCCTACTCCTCCTCCTCCTCACTAAATACTATCACTGACACCAAAGGGCACAAGGTGCAATGGTAGATGAAGCAAGCACACAAGGAGGTAGCCCACAGCTGAAAATGTCTTCCAGTGACCCCATTGTGCAGTCTTTCTAGTTTCATTCTCTCTCCTAAGAGCTCTGTAGGTTTAAAAATATGTTTCCGAGTTATTTGTTTCCTTTTCAGTAAAGCATTACAATTTATCATGGAAACCTTGTCAGCACAGATCTTTTCCAGCAACATGACACAGAGAGACATTTTGAAATGTAGGATATGTAAGGGTTAAAAATTCAGCAGTGAAACAGGCTGGTGTCTCCCAGTTGCATTTGATACTTTTAGGCTGTCCCAAAATACCGAGAGAGAATTACATGAAATTTTTTAAAAAAAATAATATGTGTCTGGATTGGAAGATTTTTGTTTTATTTTTCAGAGTATTTTGTACTCTGTTTTTTGAAGTACAGTATGTATTAGCCAGTATCCTATGTGCTGGGTAACTGAATTCACTGCATGGCTTGTACAGTTGTTCATAAGCTATAGTCATTAGCCTGGTGTTCTGGGGTGTCAGAGCAGAGGAAGAGAAACAAAACCCAGTAACTCCTCTGAACTTCAGAGAGCAAGAAAAAAGTCAGGAGTACATTTTTCAGAAATACAGAGGTATTTCAGAAATGCCAAAGTATTTGTAGCCACGTCAATGTCTCAAAACAAACATTCCCCCGCAAATCAGACCAATATGGAAGTTCCATTTGAAAATGTGGTCTAAACACTACGCCATGTCCATGTCACACTGAATATATCATCACTATTAGATACAAAATAGAAAATGCCAGGGATCACAAAAGAAATGGCCAGCCAAAAGAGATGATGGGAAGCAGTAAGATTTTGAAACTGACTGTGATTAGTCTTGGCATTGAAAGAAAGAGTTAATGTCTGGAATACTTATGTATAGCATATCTAATTCACTGAGATGAACAAATTATCTAGGGTTGAGCTAAAAAGAACCTTGGTTTTAGACTACAAGAGAAAGACCACTGCTTTGAACTACAAGAAGTCAAAAAATCCTGCTTTGAACTACAAAAAGAGGTACCAGTAAGAACCTTGCTTTAGCTGAGCAGCAAAAGAATTCTGCTTTGAAATACAAGTGGGGGGGGGGCGGGAAATCGTTCTGTATTCTGAGGTGAAGTAAGAAATGCACTTCCAAAAGAAAGGCAAAAACTAGGTTTGAGCATCTGTAAAAAGAGCAAAGAGAAACAGCTGTAAATACAGGAGTAGAGTTGTGTTATCTACTGGTCAACACCTAAGACTGGAAAGAACTTCTGAGCCATGGTGGCCACTAATTTAGTCCCTCCTTAGCTGCATTACTTACCTAACTGCTTCAGTTCCTCCTCTGTGAAACATAGCGGACTGCTTACCCACCTCGCAGAAGTGGTGATTTTTTTTACAGTGCTTTGAAGATGTTAATCCTTATGTACGTTCTAAGTATTGTTATTATACTTTGCTATGGACGATTACAATGCAAAGGACAGAATAAAAGCTTGCTTTAATACAGAAAAGATAAATGAAGAGTCTAGTTGTAAACAAGACTAGGCAATGTAGAAAAAAATCAAAAAGACTGAATAAACAACAAAAACAACAACAACAAAAAAAAGGGAGGAAAAAAGGCAGCAAGAACGCTTTTCCAACTACATCCATCATCCATGAAATGGAAATGACTTGGAAATGACTTGCAACAGGGGGAATGTCCACGTGGAAATTACTTGCAACAAGGAAAGTGCTGTTTGCTTCTCTCCTACAAGATGAAGCAGACCTCTTGCTGTCGCATTGCCATCTGGTGGGGAAAGTGACAGGCTTTCACAGAGTGCACTCTCCAAAGATTATCCTGGTAGAGCTGAGGCAGGAGCCCCCAGGTATTGATACCAAAAATGCTTCTGCCTGCAAAGGCCATTGCTTGACTGATCTCTCTGGGTGCTCCACTGTACCGAGGAGACTGACTGTGCTAATCTGAGAGCAAAAGCAATATGTAATGGTGCTTCCTCTAATGGGTAGACAGAAGAAAGCAAGTCATGCTGAAAAAGATGTGCTGACTATTTAAATATATATATATATATAAATAAATATAAATATAATTAGGGAGACATATGGGTAAATGAACTCCAAAGACTGGGTCCTTCATCGACTCATCTGTACACTGTAACTAGCTCTTTTCTTTAACATTTCCAGTGAAATGGAGAAATAATGAGACAGAACATATGTACTTGTCCTTCTGTATGCATTAAACACTTTGCTTTGGATGGCCTGATAATTACGTCCAGCATAATGAAGTTATATGAGGAAAACACAAAATTAACTTTGTCTTGCAAAAAAATCAAAATGTGTTGAATTCAGGTTGTTTGGTGATTTTTTTACTCAAGCACACACAACAGAAGAAAGTGAGAATGAAGCTGGAAGGAACAGAAAGGTCCATGTTCTGCAGAATGTTTTGCTGTTTCAGAAGTGAATACTAATTGTGGGATACATTTTCTGCATCTCCAAACAAAGCCAGCTAGTTAAGTCAAACCTTCCAAAGAAAAAGCTGATGCTTCTGGGCTAAAGCATATTTCCAATATGTGATGACAAATCAGTTGAAACAGCAGTGCCCTGGATAGTACTAGGTTCCCTATATTTACTTTATCTTCATGAATGAAATGGTTAAAGTCAGTCTTGTTTAGGGAGGCCAGATTCTGAGTTCATTTTTGCCTGTGTTTGTCTCTGCTGACTCCATTCATCAGCCTTGCAGCAGTAAGGTTTAAGGCATCATTCAAAGGCATCCAAACAGAAAGTCCTTCAGATATTGATTCTGCCACTAAGTGTTAGGCACACTGCTCCATTTGATTTTTATGGATTGTTACCTTCCTCATGGACCTTTCTATTCCAGGTTCCCCTGAGATCGATGAACGTGCATGCTAAATAAAACCTATCAAACATTATTCTTCACTCATTCTAAACCATATATTTCAACAAGCAGGATAGAAATCAACGTGCCACAAAAAGCTACTGGGTAACTGCAACTCAGCTTCCCATCAGACTGAGAGCAGTAAGGACTTCTATACTGCCAAAGGACATCCTGCA
The DNA here is from genome assembly GCF_963210335.1 of Falco punctatus. Taxonomy (NCBI): domain Eukaryota; kingdom Metazoa; phylum Chordata; class Aves; order Falconiformes; family Falconidae; genus Falco; species Falco punctatus. The sequence goes on from NC_137580.1 coordinate 72,417,296, forward strand.
CAGCAAACAGCAGTGCCCTTCTAAACTGTGTGGTTGAATCACAAGGCACTGGCGAAAACCTGAAGCTTCCTAAACATTTTGCGAAAATGGAGTAGGGACCCATTTTCCTTCCGCAGCTTGTGATGACCCTTCTCCCAACACCATGATGTGGCCTGGAAGGCAAGAACCTAGGCAGTCTTCTGGGCAGTGATGAGATGGTATGACACCAAACTCTACCCATGTTCTTGTATCAGAACTACAATGAGCCCTTGGGCTGTCCACAGTTCGTATGACTCCTTTTAGGGCTTTTTCCTCTGGCTTAAGGGACCTTAGTGACATTGGGCAGGTTTTCCCTACATTATTTCAGCTCTGGCATGTAATATGTTAACTTTCTGAAGCAAATGAACTGTTGTGTTTCTGAAAGTGAAGAAGGGACCCCTATGACTTTATCTAGAATAGGGAAAAATCAGCAGCACCAGCAACTGGGTGCAAAAAAAACTGGAGAGATCATAATGTGGGAAACAGCTCAGTGTTTGTACTAGCAAAGATCCTTCTGCAAGGATTTCCATGGTGCTTGGAGCATCTTCCTCTGACTCCTGCTGTTTAGCCAGGCTGAGCACCAGTTCTCCTGGCGGTAGACAGAAAAGAGCGAGAACACAGCGAGAGAAGACTGCATTTAGGTTTTATCAGAGTGGTGGAATGGTGTCATGGAAAGTGAAGCATAGTCCAGAGCAGCCTTTCTCCCTCTTCAGTTTGGATCAATGCATACAGGCTGCCCAGGTCTACCAGCATGTGACTTTTCCCTTTTTCTGAATAATCCCTTCTTTCCTTGAATTCTGTTGTGGTGCCTTTTTAGATGGAAGGTTTAGATGGATATGATTTTTCAAGTTCTCTTTGCCTCGAAGTAATTATCTTCTAGCTTAAAAATCTAAAAATTACTTTAGCTAAAAGTGGATATTGAAATATGAGATTGCCAAAATTAGATGATTAATGGAACAGAACTTATTGTGCTCTAGACCACTGTGTTAGAGGGTAGCTAAATCTCTGCACATAATAAATAACTTAAATTCCATAATAAGAAGTATGAGGAGATACTTTCCCCCACCTTTGTGTATCACTTTTATTACATAACACTGAATTCTGGTTAAATATATCTCTCCATTCATGTGGGCCATATGGTATTTAAATAATCTGAAAAACAGGTGCCATTCAGCACGGTGGTTTTAGGAATATAGGTCTTGATCCTCCCTTGCAGCATCCACAGGTTGACTGTTTCCACCAATACAAGATGAGAGCAATGTGGGTGGAAAGCATTATCAAATCTGAATATTAAATACCTACTGAAAGCATATTACAGCAGTATAAGAAAAAAAACTAGTGAAGAATTGACTCTGCAGAGTGTACTATAGCCATTGCTTCCCAGGATTGTTATGTAAAATGCAAAGTCATAGATATAGATAAAATACAAAATAATTCTCTCAAATATTTTCAACATTTCTGGAAGAAGCTGTGCCACTTTTTTTCCTTCCTTTTTTATTTTCTAAGTACCTGTCAATGTGGAAATACAAAATGTCTCACAGAAATTATATTTGTCTGTGGGCATATTTCACCCCAGCAGGAGTTTAACAAGTACAGTGAAGGGACAAACTTGCTAAGACAGTGGACTCCAAGTCCATGACTTGGCATTACAAGCATTATTGCATTATAACAAAGGGAGAGGCTCAAACATGAAATCAGTCATACCCAGTTCATTTGGGTTTCAGGTTGTAAAGTGAAGAAGCATTTGTTGATCAAGCAAAAATAAATGCCACCATGAGAAGATTGATTATTTAAGTTATAGCAAGATATATTCATCAGCAGTTATAGCTGAAGTATAAGGCAGAAGGAACAAATGATAATGCACTTGCCATTTTCACACTCTTCAGTAATTCCAACTTTTACCTTTCAAACTCTTTATTTCACGTAGTATCTTGCAGGACAGAGCTGTTTATATGACTATTTAATTAAAACTAACTATCACGAAGTGATCCCATTTTCTGCATTGCTGTCCCTTTGCTTTACTTAGGAGTGCTCTGAATTTACATCAGCTTGGCAATTAAAGCTCCAAACCAGTTGTGAAAGCCTTTTATATCTGGTTTTCATTAGTTCATATTAAACAATTCATTGCCTTGATTTTCACTTCAGTGAGCCTTCTCATAAAATCTGCTTAGACATAATGGTGATATCACATAGGAAGTTAAATGAATTAATACATCAGCAGAAACACTAACTAGAAGGCTATTTTTTTCCTCGCATTTTATTATTTCAGATACACTTGTCAGTCACGTGAAAGATATACAGAGACCTAAAAAGTGGGAAAGCAGCACTAAGTCAGAAGGATGCTTTGACACTGTATTTATTCTGTGTTCATTTGCTGAAGCAGGTGTGTAGTCAGCAAATCTCTGCTGAAGGGAATTATTCTTTATATGGTCTCTTCTTAGTATTATAATGGTGCCACTAAAGCTGCAATAATTAAGGATCTCTCAGAATTTCATTACAAAACCATATTTTCAAGTGGATATATAAATTACATATTGAGAAATTTTGCTTCTTGTTCAAATGTCTTCCTAAAATTAGCATTCTGAGTGGGTTCTTAAAAAAACACACATATTAATTTCTTGATAAGAATGACTTAATGAGTATTTAGCTCAGAAACCATGGAGGAACAGCTGTAACCCAGTAAGAAGAAATGATTTACCACCTTCCAGATCTGTGCAAATATGGTATAAAATGTAATGTACAAAATGCCCTTGTACAAAGAAGCAGACATTGACAGTCAGAAATATATCTATTTAGCAGGCAGGGAGCATCCTTGCATTTATAGATTTTTGATGCTGGTGGAAGGCCTGTACAGGCTAACTGAAAATGCAAATCTGCAAGATCTCATGTATTATTAACTTTATTAAAAGGTTGGAAGAAGAGTTTTACTGTTTAGCAATGAGGCACTTCTGACATCCAGTTGCATGCAAACTCCAGTAAACTCTGGTTTGCCAAAATTTTCCTGCATATTCTGTTGTATACACTTCAATGGAAGGTGATCATCAGCTATGGGAACAACACGCTGGAAATATATCTACTGCATAGTATACGCATAGCAAGTATAGCAAGTTATGCTAGCGTAAGTGAGGGGACGTTCTTTGCTGGCTGAGATGCTTTAGCCTATAACGATGTAGGCAAACAGCTCAACAGTACGGCCAGGCACTCTGGCTTGCAAGTGTAGTTTGCTTTTATGGAAGGCAATGAAAGCAGAGTGACTCAGGCAGGGAAGATCCCAAACTCATCTTCCCTGAACAGCTAGAGCAAGCCAAGGTTTTCTTTCTCTAGTTATTTATTATCAGTCTGTTTTCACTGTTTTCCCTTCCACAAGCCTCCTAGTGGCAAGATCAGACTGGAAACCTGTTTATAGCATGTGAAACCGTGTGCGTTCCTGAGGGGCTGTCCGTGGGTAAGCATGGCAATGGCGATAGTGTTATTCCTTGTCAGGCTCCATTCTGTTATTCTGGAGTTTCCTTTCTTATACAAAGCATGTGTTTGCCATGTAGGTGTTAGGCAGAGAAGGATTAGCTGTGCACTACTGACTTCGAACACCAAATGATTTCCACAGCACTGTCACAGGCAGTTCTGGGGTCCGAGTTTTGTCTTACATGTCTAAAAGAGCAATAAATGCCATGCATTTTTCTTCTTCATTTATAAAGGAATCAACAACAAAAACAACAAAAAAATCCATGTTAATGTATGTGCTGCAATATAGAATACGGTAAAAATGCCTAAGCTTTTTTATTTCAGTTTTTTTTAATATTTACCCAAAAGATGAAGCAGCCTTTTTTGGTACATATAGTGATATGATCTATAAGTAACAAAGAGGATTAATTAGGTATTTATCCAACAGATGGTCAGTGAATTAAATAATACAGGTTTTAGAAAATTTCATAATTATGTGTTTTTGCCTGAGAGCCCAGTTAAATCTGTACAGAATACTAAACACGAAAATCCAAAGGATGACATTAAAAGGCAAATGTTAATAACAAGAACACTGAAGTTTCCTTTCCAGGACTTCGTGCAGTTTGGCAGCAAATGTCTACTCCTCCAGCCTTGTTTTGTTGGAGTTAATTCTGATTCATGCCGATATAACTAGGAGCAGACCCAAGGATGAACTTTTGTTCTCTATAAATCATGCTGTTCTGCCTTTTTTTTATTTTTGACTTAAATAGTTCTAGCTTACCTGTCAGTTTGTCAGTTTGTTGACACTCAACTATATTAAACCATGGTTTCTGTTGGCATTACCAGCAAGGCACCAGTTTACTGCCTCTAAATCTCTCTATTTCAGTCAGGCTGAGTCTTACCAATACCCACTCTTTTCTAAAACTTGATTTTATATTTTACTTAGTACTTCGGGTCCTACAATCATGTGAGCCCAGGAGCCATCTTTTATCACAAAAAGGAAACAAAAAGGTTTCTATACTTCATAACTGCCCCAAAAAAAGATTTGAATCTGTTATCTGGATACCTGATAAGACTCTGAAAAGAGCAAAATTAACTACAATTGTGTCACAATTTTTAAATCTCACTGCTTTTAAATTAAGCACATAGTATGATTTGATTGCAACCCGATTTCAGCACTGGCAGAAGGGTTCCTCTGGGTCCTCACTGGACATGGATGGGTGTCAGGAAGATCCCCTCCTACCACCCACCCCATGGCTAACACTGTACAGGTTAGGCTGCCATCAGAAACACGATGATCCAGTCTGTCTATGGTGCCCTCCCACTATCATGATCACTTGCCTCCAAGTAGATAAGAAGAGATATGTCTGCTAAAAATATATGTCTCTCAGTAACTAAAAAGCAAGCAGTAACAATACTATAATGCCCTCTAGAAACTAAGGGTAGATAAAAGAGCAGAAGGGGGAGGAAGTATAGAAAAAACTGAGAAGAGTTGTACAGAAAAGTCAAAGGGGAAGCAAAGCAGGTGACCTACAAACCAGCTACTGCTCTGGGAAAGCAGCTTTTGCTTGGAAATCAGAAGAGAAAGCATGAGCAATAAGTAGGTGTGGAGTATTCAATAAATGTGAGCCACACCTATTGAGCAGAACTTATAAAATAAGCTTTTTTTAATTAAAAATTTAGGTTAAAATTCTGTTTAGTTTGATACTGCTGACAAATTTTTCTAGGACCAGAGCTAAAGGGTCATCAGAACTGTTTTGAATTTATTTTTCAATATTTAATTTTTTAGTATTTTTTTTTCTTCTTTCAACCTTTTTTCCCTTTCAGCAATAAAATGGGATGAGGGATATGTTTTGTAAGATTTGGATCCATCTTTTTTTACCCTTTAAGGAAATACTAGAATTTTTTGGATTAATATATTTTCCTGAAAATACTTGTCGGGCTTTGTAAAGTCCTGTTTCAGGTAGGTTAAATAAATAAATTGGGAACTACAAAGTTAGGCTGCGCCCTGCCTGACTTTCTACCACAATATCTAAAGTAAGTGTGCCACAGTTAATACTGAAAAGTGCAAAGAAGCAGGGACACCAGAGCACTTGCTAACCTTCATTTGGTCTTGTGATTTTCCTGTAGAACTACGATAACTTTCTAGTTTAACTGAGGTTCTGAACATAGAAAATGGAGTTGTGGTTTGAAGGGAAGCAATGCAAGCAGTAGCAGGAAGGTACCCCCTGCAAGTGCCAAATGCAAGGTGAGCTGGGACCACTGCCTCTCTTCACACATGTCATCATGCAGATGTCATCTGATAACAATTTATTTAACAATGTAGAAAGAGGAGGTTTCTCATCTTAATTACACCAGCTCTGAACAGTACCATGGATTTTGCTGAAATTATTGTATAATTAAAACAGCAACTAATATAAAGGAAGGTATAATCAAGACTCATATTTTACTACTTATGGAGATCACAATCTGTGGCCTGGGGTCCTGCTTTATGGGAATGGAGGAGGAAAATGTGGGCATATAGTTGGGAACTCAAGGATGAAAGACAGTGTAGGACAAAAGGAAGGGAGTGGGGACCATGACATTGGTGTTCTGCTTTGGGAAATCAGAAAAATTATGATATATTACATTATAATGTAGATTATAATATGGAAGATGAAGTAGTCTGATGATCTATAGAGCAGTGTAAGCCTATAAATTAAATTTCTCCCTAGAAACCTATGGTTAGTGGCCAAGGAACAGCAATTCACAGCTGGCGAGTGGTGAACAGCAGAGGAAGCAAATGAATGAAGAGGCAGTAGTGGCTACTTAGGCACAGGGATGGTAAAGACAGGATGCATTAGAGATATGCTAACAGCTATAGACGAATTCAGTACTGCGACTAGAACTAAGACTCAAATGGCCCACACCTAAAGTCCCAAAGATTAAATGCCAAATCAGCCCAAAGAGAAAGAGAACTGCCCACTTGACCCACAATTTACAAAACCAAAACCATGAACAGTTGGTAAAACAGCTTGGGATAAATTAAAACCAACTCCAGTCTTTCAGCTCACACCTTAAAAAACAAGCAAGTCACCCTTCTCTGCTATCAGAAATAGTACTTGGGGAAAAGAGGGAACTGTGGAGTATTTAGAAGTACTGGCTGACCGATTCAGGGGTTTTTTTGATTGCATATAAAATTGGAGATAGCCTGGCAGGGAGCTAAAGAGATCATCTAATCCTTTCCCACATCCACAGAAACATCCTGGTACCAGAAAATATTTATTACATATGATTTCTGTCTTTCTCAGTTATTTTTACTATTAAATAACTTCAGGGAATTATTTCTTTATGAATTTCAAGCTGGGGCACAGACAGACAGAAAATCAAGCAGTTGCATTATCATTTGGAATAGATATAGTTTCTTTCAAATAGGGCAGAAATCTGCTTTGGCAGAGAAAGGTATAGACAGGCACTGGACCCTGAATTGTCTCCTCAGTTTGCCCATTTAATGGATTAACACACCAAGGTTCATGCTTGCCACATGGTTTCTTTCATTACTAAGAACTGCTCTTATCAAGAAAAAGCTAACATTTACTTAGCACCAGTAATACAAACAGAAAACATTCTCTGTTCACAGCCCAGCAAGACTAGTTACATGGCTGTTGTCTCACACAGCCAGCTGACTGACAGCTTCCAGGATAGGGATGAGTGTGCTGCTGGATAGAGGCAGAGGGGGATCCTCTTACACCCTGCAGAGAAGCCTGAAGGGGAATGGGATTTGCTTCTTAAAATCCAAAAAAGGAAGGGGGGGGAAAAAAAAAGAGGGAAAAAAAGCATGATTATATGTAGATTCTTCATTGTCCAAATAGCTAACAATTTGGTAATATGCCTGCATATTTTCTGGCTGAATTGAATGCTACTTGGTGTTATTCCTAGGAGAATTTTATCAGTAAAAACATTCTTTCCTGTGTGAGAATTGAGACATCTCTAGGACAGTGATTGCTGAACAGAAGAAAACCAATAGAAATCCACTGACAGCCAACTATAGCATTAACTCCTGTCTCCTGAGAGGTAACAAAACATATGTTTTGGTAGCATCAAGTGGTGAACAGCGGGAGTAAATCTTAAGATCTCTCATGATTACCTGAGATCTTTCTCCTGTATTAAAACATAACCTTTGTTTTGCCCACTGAGAAATCCTTTTGGCATTTCATACCACCTCTGTGTAACTTGCCCCAAGGCTTTGTAAAACTCCTCTTCCCAACTAGCTTTGAAATTGTGCATATTCTGCAGTGTCTTGGGGAATGGAAATAATTTGTTTGTCCATTTGCACTTACTGCAGATGAGACGAGGCTCCCCAGTCTGGGCTCTGCGCAGTTTTCCTATGCAAATTCCAGCGAAGTGAACATCTTTTGTGCTACATATTCCCGCACAGTACACATGTTATTCCCCTGTCAAAAACAGTTTGTGCTGAAGTGCCTGGTTGTTGTAAACAGGGAACAAGGAAAATTACTTCAGGGGAAGGCTTGTACACACACACACACGTAGCTCTGCAAGCAGCTCTGATTGAAGCCGTAGGCAAACCAGCGGTTTAAATCTGTCTTTGGGGACTGTAGGCCAAAGAGACCTGAACAGCACAGGAAACTTAAGACATTATCCAACAGATGTGGTTTAATTTTGCTACATCTGTTGGCAGATATATGGAACACGAGAATATAGGACGGCTGGTAATAGCAACCTGGGAGGGGCAAAGCCACAGGCAGTGAAAGCTGAATGTCAGGGACTGATGCCCGAGGCAGGTGTCTCTGGGCATACAGTGAACTCTTTCTGTGCAGTCTGCCAGCTTGATAACATTTGTTTCTGTAGATGGAAAAGGTATTTCCTCTAGAGGTGTTGCAGTCATCCAGAAGGGTACATCTTGCAGATACAGTGAGGTGGGAAATAAAAAATTACTTTAGCAAATTAGCAGAGGGTTAAAAAGTTAAAGTCAGCATTTCCAGGATTGCACACAGATTTAGGAGGGTTCAGTTTCTGCATGCTCAGCCTGAGACAACTAATGGCTCAGATGTTAAAGGGCTAACCCCCACTCCCTCCCTTATAACTTCCAGCATTTCAGGGTTTTCAGCCCTCATAAAAAACAGACATTAGCTCTTTTGTGTAGTGATCACCTACAGATTAGGCACCACTGTCACTACCAAATTCTGGAGGACCTTGCTTCCTATTTCCACATTTATGCCTTACATTTGGCACCTCCATCCAGCTAGCCAGACGTGCTAGTGCAAGTGAGAACTGCAATCCCAAACTCACTTCTACTCTCATTCAGCTGTTGGTTTGCTGTTGTGGGTTTGGGCTTCCCCCCCCCCCAAAAAAAAAAAAAAAAAAAAAAAAAAAAAGCCCTTATATTTAGAACTGTATTCAATAGGATTTTCAAAAAGAAAGTGGCAATAATGGACTTTTCATTTTTTTAAGTGCCATTTGCATTGACTTTTTAATAAGGTCTTCCTGAGCATCTCCTGGTTAATCCATTGCTAACTTATTCTTAATTTATTCCTGGTTTATGTGCACAATCATTTAAAAAAAGAAGCTATACAAAGACCTTTCAGCTTCACCTTGCTCAGGCAGTGAGAAAGCAGCCTTGCATTTACAGTTTTCTCACCCTATTTCCCTACTGTGCCTGATGTCTCCTTGGTTAGATACATCCTCGAGAGAAGCGTAGGCGTTTGGTATTACCTGCTGCTGCTGCCATATGCAGATGAGAGGAAAGGCTTCAGCTCTGGCTCACTTTGTGCTAGTGACCACTTCAGTAAACTGAGAGCTGTTTGGAAGGCAGAACCATGGGCTGGTGGATACCCAGTTTAGCTCTGGCCAACACAGTTCAGTCCCAGAGAGGTATGGCCATGTTAGCACAGTAAATTCAGTAAGACTAATACAGTTGCAATCTGTAAGAATGCCTGTGCTTGCTGTAAATGAGCCATAGGTACTTGATAACCTATAGTCATGTCAACATGCCACTCTGCCTGGTGTAAATACCCTACATTCCCTCCTGGTGTGGGGCTAACTAGTCCTGTAAAGGCTCACATTTTCATGCCTTTGCCATCAACTCAACTTTCTTCCTTCGCCCCAAAAGGACATTTAATTTAAAAATAAGCATAAATTCATTGTATTAACACAAGGTTTTTTATTAAAATATTTCCTGGTACTTTATTTAAATACAGCTTGAGTATTTTCTACATCGTATTGGCAGATATCTACAAGATTTCCTCCTGTCTGAACATGATCATATGATCATCCTTTCAGAAACAGTGAAATCTTTTTTATTTAGTTCTTCCTTCTTCACCCTTTTCTTCTATAGCTTCCTATATCTGTGAAATACAGATAGTGTTGTGTATAAGCTTTCTCAGTGCGAAGGAGAGATGGAGAATGGAAAAAGACAAATTAACTAGAGCTCAGTCGAAACAAGACTATCATTTAAATATTCAGTTTATTTCAGAGGCAGAGAATAGCAATTGTCATTGTAGTAAGGCAAGATACATGGAGAGAAATACAGAAAGTATCACTAGTCTTTGCCCAACATAAATGGCTCTTGCTTGTAAGCTATAAAAATCTACACAATATAATCATAGAAATAATTATAAGTTTACCTTCTAAGGGCTGCTAAAATGAATCTTTTTTTTTTCTCTTCAATTTCCCCAAGTCTTGAAGCTGACACTGAAACTCTTGTGTTGCATTGTTCGTTCAGTCAAGTGAAGTCAAGGGGGTTTAAAGCATGAAGGAATACATGACTGGCTCTTCAGGGGACATCAATTTTGATGTGAACTGAGAAAAAGACTCCTGCTGCAAATGTAACCATTAACCTCATGCTTTGATACTGACAGGCAGCTGTAGCATTTAGCCACTAGGCACAGAATGGAGAGGTCACAGCTCCGGAAAGCTGGAGAACATAATGAGAGTTAGTGGGGAGCAGCTCACTGTGCTTAGGTACTGCTGCACCCCAGTTCCCCCTTCAATGCACCCACTACACATGGCCTGATCCCTGCTAGCACCTCACAGGGCAGCATGGGCAGCTACTGGTGTTTATGGTCTGCAGCTGTAATGGACTCATGTCCCAAAGGGTACTTAAGTGTGAACTTAAAATGCAAAATGAGAAAGCAAGTAGCTACCAAGATGAGTAAGAAGTACTCAGGCTCAGGAAGCCAGAAGGCTGGTCTACAAACAGCCAGCATCAATGGGAGTCAGTCCAATAACCTATTCTGGCTCAAATTCAGCTCAGGGCTTTGCAGGAAGCGGCAGTGGACCACTCAGGGCTTGTATGGGGATATGTGGTGGTTGTGTTTCCCATCGCTCAGAAAATATATGTTGCTGTCTTCTGCTACAAGCACTGATGAGCTCCAATGAAACTATGAGAAGGAATAAAAGCAAATGTGGAAGAGTTCAGAAACAAAAAAATGACATGAAAAAAGTCCAGAAATTTGCAAGTAGGAGTGAGACAGAATTATGTTTGCAGTGCCTGCAGCAGAAATGTGTTCCTTTTACACTGGGCTGGTATGAGCTGCTCTCACATAGCCTGTGGCAGTTTGGGAGGCCCACTGGTGAAGCCAATGCACTTACTAAAGTGTAAATCCAGTGAGACAGAAAAAAATTAGGAGCTATTATTGTGACATAGGAAAGTATATTTACAGTGAATATAAACAGTGATAACTGTTGAATATAGTTCTTGGAAAAGTTTTGCTTGTGCACTGTTTGCCCAAGCAATATCCTGCTTATTGTAGGCTGAGTGCTTATTTAACAGAATCAGTTCCTGTTTATCTTCAGTTTCTGGTCTATCTGTCTTTCTATCTGTATTGTAATGGCCTGGCTTTGCATTTTCAGGGTAGTACTTTGCAAGTTTTTCATCTGAGCCTGCTCCTTTGTTTTTTTTGGCACTCCCAGTCCTGTTCAGATGTCCCTCCCAGGTCCAGCCTGCCAAGGCTTCCTTGTAGGACTCCTTGTGCAGCAGGAAGGGTCATCAGTATTTCTTAGTGAAATATTTTTTTTCTCCTAAGGTTCTGTCAAGCTAGACACTTTAAAAGCTAGGTTAGACTATCAGTCTTTGCGGTTTGTTCTTCTTTTAAATTCTGTGTTTGATTCATTTCTCTTGTCTTCTCTGTCATCTTACAGTTTCTTCTCCCCTTACTTGCTGTAGGCTTGTTTGTTCCCCTGGCATTCTTCAGTTCTCTGCTTTCTTCCTGTGGGCAGCTGCATCATCTAGAGCTGGGACCACAGCATAGGCTTCCTCTCCAATATATTGCCAACTTCTGTGTGAATAATTGACCGTAATTTTCTCAAAATTAAAAGGAAAAAAAAAAAAAAAAAAAAAAAAAAAAAAAACAAGATTGTAAAGAGTTTCATCCTCTCCGCAGTTTCCAGCCAACACCGCAGTGTACAGCTGGCAATGTGATAACTGGCCTTAGTCCCCTTTTCCCTGTCCCGTTCACAAATGAGTTCACGTGCTATTGACTTTAACACTCCCTGAGGTACAACAGCAGGGCCTTCACTATCCCTGTAGAGTGCTGTATTTCAGAGTATGAAGAACAAAACCAACAAGAAAATAGTAATAATAATACAATATGCTGTCAGAATTCAAAAGGGTGATCTCCAGATACAACTCAGCTATCACAGAAAAGGATGTTATTCAATACAAAGGTTTTATTTTCCCCAACTCATCACATAGCCAATGCTTCATCAGGACGACAAGAGATGCTGTAATGCAGGGCTTCTTTCACTTAACTGTAAAACCAAGTTTATGACTGCTTATGGTCACTAATGTGTCCTGGCATACTTCCAAGTGTTGGATCATTAACCTTGCTGTCAGAGCTAAAATCCACTTATATAATTAGGTTATCTTTATCTCAAATTTCTACCCGCAGTTTTACTTGGAAAAAAACCCCCAACCCTGTTCTTCCTTCCCTTTCCTTCAGAAAAGAAAACAGCTGTGTGCAGCTGCTGTCAAATAAAGGTGACTTGACTCTTCCTTTGCCTTTTCCACTCATTTTTTAAACACAGTAACAGATCTAATCCTTCATGTCCTTGCTTTACTCTCTTTGATTCTGTATCTAAATCACAGAATTCAGTTTAATGCTTTTTATGTCCTTATTCTGTACCCATGACTATTCCAGAGAGGTGTTAGGCTGGGTAAGTGGCAGCTTTCATGCTTTTTGCTTTCTCCTTAGCTGACTTTTAACCAGACAAAAAGTTATGGAAAGAGGGAAACATTGTGGTTTGCTATGAGATGATCTGGGGTTTACCTTTGAAGACAAGGTCAAAGCACCTTTTCGTCTTTGGAAAGGATAACAACAGGGTTTGAGGCAGTTCTTATTCTATGAGAAATTTTATGTGATATTTTTGGTACCATTTTCTTCACATTTTTCCTCTTTCTACAGAGCGCATTCCTCAGTAATTTAGTACTTTCTGTCATCTATATAATCCTGTACTAGAATTCAAGGTGATACTCCTATCTGGAGAGTGCACCCCGCTAGGCAAATGAAAAGCTCTGAAGTGCAGGCAGGCAGCAGCAGGCACCTCACATGCAGGCAGCAGTGTGCATGTTTCCAGGTTTAAATCACAATTACAATTTGAAAGTTATACATGTGAAAGCAACATCATGAGACTTTGGAGTATCTGCTCACAAAGGTCAGAGGCAAAGTGCACTAGGAATTTTCTAATGGCCGGTGCTTTCAGCTACTGCCAGTGTTAACAATCTGAAAATCCATCTTCATTCTGTCTGGCAGAGATAACTACACCTGTTACAAAAATTCTAGCAGGGCAAGATCTTTTCCAATTTACATTTTTGCAACTTCATTGCCATCGAATGCCTCAGTTCCCATCACATTTTGTTTTTCCCTGTATATCCCTGAAGGGATGTAGACAGTGGAACTGCACAGGGCCAGGGAGGCACATCTGGACTGGCAGTTGCAACTGCGTTAACAGGTTTGTTATGAACAAGAGCAGAATCCAGCTCAGGCATGCTCTGTGCCAGATCTGCATGACTAGCAAAAATAATATAGCAGCTAAGACACGTTCTTGTCACTAATTCACATCACCTTGTCTCGAAATGTGTCTATTCCCTCAGTTTGATGGAGGCATATGCTTCGAGTACCTGCTCCACTGATAGGAATTTGGGCATCAGTTTGAATGAGGGTCTTCTTTCTGTTCTTTTTGCCAGAGGAGAGAAAATGTTTTTAATGACTCCCAAAGCTTTCACGCTGCTCATTCAGTTGTTCATGTAAACAGAGGAGATGATGGCCACATGAGCTTGCATTGGTTTTGGTGTAGGTGTAACCATTTCTATTTGTCTCCCTGCTACAACTCACCCCTTTCAGCTGTGCTGGTCACTAAGCAGCTGTTCTTGGCAAAGACTATGGGCACCAGAGAAAGCAAAAAACCCAGAAGTATTTTTCCCATGAACCATAACTGAGACTGCCAGTTTTATATCCTGCACAGAAAACAAAAGTCAAACCATGGAGGAGGTACATGAACCAAACCTTTCATAGATAAAGGGAACCATATTTTAAGTAATATAATATTGATGAGAAAGTTTTGTTAGTGATAGCATTGACTTGATTTTTTCTTTTGAAGCTATTACAGAAACTATTCTGTATTTAGGACTATAATTTATCTCAATTATATGTAAGACAGAAATCTATATAAAGTAGCATCAATAGTTGGATAATAAAGAACTTCACTTCTTTAGATATATATGGAGCAGAGTATAACCAACAGGAAAATATAGATTGCTTTCATGAATTGCCGCACTCTTTTAGCAAGAAGAAACATGTACTTTGGCGGTGAGAAATGACATATGCAAGAAGATTAGCCCCATCATGTGTTATGCTTCACAAACTATCTCCATGGAAATGCAGAGTTCACTTTCTTCTTTGCTCAAAACCTGTTTTGGGCAGAGATCACTATCGATTTGAAATGTAAATCAAAATTTCCTCATGAATCAGAGGACTTCATTAGTCATGCATGGCATTGTTCTTTCCAATATGACCTCTGTTTGCAAAATGATGTCTCATTCCCATTTTCAGACTGAGAGTCAGCAACGAACAAGGAAGGTCAGGCAGCTTTGAAAGAGGTAACTATTTGTCTTGAGTGCTTATTTCAGTATTTTCTGATGTGAAAGCAAAAACACATCAGAACCAATTTCCTTGCCTTCTGTCAGTCTGCCTCATTTCTTCCACAAGGTGCAAGTTGTGGAAATTCACTGAACAGAAATGATACTGCTCAACCTGTCCTAAGCAGAGCTCTTACTTGCATTTTAATGTGCTCACCATGTGAGAGTGTTGAATGGAGTTGAACATCATTTAACATATACCATATGATATTCTAGTCCCTGATGCCAGTGGTGCATGGTTGAATACTAAAATCAACAGTGAACTCAGTGTACTATTAACATTTTTTTCACAACACTTCTTCCACGGTGTGAAGTTGATTGATGTCTTTGATTAGCCCAGTTTTAGCATAGACGGTGGTGCTGTTGCTTCTCCGTCTTGTCTGGAAATATTGAAAAATGCGAAATCTGACATTTCTAGTTGGTACTTGTTGACTATAGGTACTGTTCATTTCCTCAACTCCATAATGTACTTCACAATTTATGTAGTGCGAGGTGAATGCATCCAATAGTAGAAGTAAAATCCATTCTCTCCTCTAAGGAATAGACATAACCATATACGTAGACAAGCAAATATTTTTATTGCCATTCTGAGAAACTTACAAACCTAGCGTCAGGATCTAACAGTCTGATTAATGACATTTTAATTCATTTTAATTATATATATACTAAATAGGCCTCAGTTAAATGTTTTTATTAAGTAGAGTTTTTAAAAGTTCATTAATTAATATTAGTTTAAATTAAAATGGCAATGAGCATTTTCTAGCAGTAAAATAAAAGTTGAAAAACTTTTAATTAAAAGACAGAGTTGTAAAAACTCTAAAAATATTGTGTGCTCAAACAATTTCATTATTTATAGTAATAGAAAATCTCAATGATGTTTTCAAAGATCTCCGTAATGAAAAAAATCTAAATATAATAAACTTTCTTTTCTTTTTTC
Source organism: Falco punctatus (assembly GCF_963210335.1). NCBI lineage: Eukaryota > Metazoa > Chordata > Aves > Falconiformes > Falconidae > Falco > Falco punctatus. Next base: position 72,432,826 of record NC_137580.1, read on the forward strand.
CTCTTCCTTTCATCTAAGTCATATAAATAAAAATAAAATATAAAACATTTTGTGAAAAGGGGGTGTGTAATCACATTTTATGGCTTACATTTCAATTGGTTTAAAACTGCAGACATCAATGAGACTACTTTTCTGTGAAGTTTTATCATTAACTTTAATGTTCCCATAAAAGTGAATGAGAAGTTACAGTTTTTGGTCATCTCAGCAGTTAAACTAATAAAAATACATACTTTTTCAAGCATACAATAGTCGTCTGAAATGATTATAACAGTGGTTGGATTTGGAGATTTTCCCCCCAGTTTTCGGAGTTTTTTTTATTTATTCTCTGAAAAATTCATTCTTGATAACCTAAATTCACCTGAGCATCAAATGGTAAGACTCAGAAAGAGTTCTCTTGCCAGGGAAGCAAATAAATTACAGTAAGGACAAAATAATATATATTCAAATTTCCTCTGTTCAGAGCCATGTCAGTGTTTAGGTGAAGCAATTCTTTTAGAGAAAAACATAAATTGGGTGGGCTGTATATTCTGTTAAACTTTACTGAATTGTTCCATTAAAAGAACAAAGACAAAAGAAAAAAATGTGAATATTTTACTTGGAACTTATAGAACAATTTTTTTTAGATGAATATGCTTTAGTTTTTAATTCAAAAATATTTACATGTTGACATTTCCCTGGTTATTTCAGATTTTTTTTTAAGTGGTGAAATCAAAATGGGTTTTTTCCACTGTCCGGAATCATTCTCATTAAGCTATTTCATTTGATCCTCTGTTCTTCTTGTTTCCCCTGTAAAAGGCCTCAAATTAACAACAATGCAGAAAGAGACAAAACTCTTCCGGTTTCAGTTTGAAAACCCCAAAACAAAATAACAAAAAATCCCACCTTGCAGGTCACTTGGAGGCATTGGAAAATGTGTCTTCTGAAGCTAAACTGAACTAAACCAGAAATTATTTTCATCACTCTAGTTCTGTTGGTTTAGATAGCAAAAAGCACGGGGAACGTCTAACTGTACATCAGGTGTGCATGGGGAAAAACACAGGCAGGGATAGACTGTACAGATAAATGAGGCTGTTTGATAAGTGCACATAAACTCTTAAGATAAGTATTCTCCAAGTCCGTGATACTGTCTGTGAAAGGCGCTGCACCACACACGTGTACTCACTGCTGTCAAGGCTGCCCACACATTGTGGCTCACTGCTCCCTCGCACTAGGTAGAAATCACCGCAAGTGTCTCTAAATTATTTTATTAGCCAAATGAATCTCCCCCAGAAATCAGGTGGCTGTCGATTAGCAATGACTTTGCATGAGAACATTTCTAAATCAAAAGAGAAACAAATCGGCACGTACCATTCAGTCACGGTTACCGTCCTGCCACTCGTTTCCTTTGTGGTGGGTCTGTTCAGCTGCAGCTGGTGCTCCTCCCGCTCCCTCTGTCCTGCCCATTAGCTGAGGCATAAAACCAAAAGGCTGGGTATCCACACCACAGTCACAGCAAGGGCTGCTGCATGGTGTTGCGATACCCACACTGACTTTTAAGCAGCTATGCTTGGGCATGGGAAGCGGTCCCCTTACCCTGGTGTGTCAGCACATCAATTCACACAGCTCCTGTGGCTGCCACTGATGCATGGACGAATGTTGCATCTCAGCAGTGGAAACAAATCATAATCCTTTCATGCTTAACTTTGATTCTGCCTATTAAAATAGACTTGAAAACTAATGAAAAAGAGATTATCATTTGTCCTGTACGTTTCAGCAATGTCAGGACCTTTAAATATTCACTGCTAAACAAGGATTATTTGGAGAACAAGGTGCCAGAAGGTGACTGTGTATTTCTGCTCCTAGGCAGAAGCCCTATTATTATCTTATTTTTATTTTTTTATTATTTTTATTTTCATATATAAATATAAATATAGATATAAATATAAATAAATTTATACTTATTGTTATTTATATTAGCTGCCTGATAGTAAAGCAAATGCAAGTTAATTTTTTAGAGCAAGAGTAAGCCTTGCTTCTGACTCTAAAGGGAAATGTCAGTTGAATTTGTTCATAGTCCAGCTATTCATTTCAACATGCTTTCCCATAAATATCCTATCTTTCCTTTGTAACAGGAGCAAGAAACAGAAATTATTATGTTAACATAAACACAAGTGCAGCAGAATGATCGTTATGAGATAAGACGGAAGGAGCCGAAAATTTAGAAACTAGGCCATTCAGCGTATGTTAACGTGGCCTTTTACTGGAGAGAGAAACAGAGAATTTTGTACAACAGCCACCCCTTCCAGAAAAATAAAGATGATATGTTGGAAGCAAAATCATTCCAATGTTAACGTTTAATTCCACAAAAGGTATTTTTTGCACATGGCTGCTATTTTTTAAGCCATTATTTTATTAATATTATTTATATAAATACAATGTATATTAATGCACATTTTCTATGAGAAAAGAAGTTATCTAATCTGCACGTATTCACCAATTCTTACAGAAACTAGACACTCACATAGCAATGCACTGAGCTTGATCAGATAGACAACTTCTAAGATTTGTCTTTTAATATATGACCCTGACAAAAAAATAATAATATTGTTTTCTTATACGTGCCAAGCATATAAAAAAAGTATGCATTCACAGCCTGTAGAAGTAATAGAAATTTTGCTTTAGAAACTTCAGTGCTTCATGATTTGGTGTTTTACTAATAAGAAGTGAAAGAAAAAGGACTTCTCACTAACGTACTTCTCGGTGTTTCTATCAAAGTTACACATCTGTTCAATCCCAGTGGAAATAGTTCCTTAACTTTATTTTAGTTACTTAGTAAAATTTTACAGCTGACCTATCAAAGGAAATGTAACCTTACTTCCCCCAAGTTCATTTAAAAAGAGCTGCAAGAAATGAAGATGCTCACTTCAGCAGTGCACAGTGGAATTGGCACAGCAGAATTTCCAAATCTTGAATTAGCATTAGTGATATCCATTTTTTAACTGTTTCACACTTTGTAGAGCAGAAGGCAATTATTTTACAATTTTAACAATTACTAGTAAGACTATTGAACTGACGAGTTGTGACACCCAATAAAGTAGAAGATGTATTAGCAGGAAAAGACTATGTCTAATCCAAGCTGAAAAATCCTATTCATCCAGGTGGACATTCCTATGAAAATCATGGAAAAGGTCTGATCCTAAGCTGTTAAATGAAGGTCATGTCTGAAAGTGGGACTTAAAACCCTAAGACACTTATTTCTGTGTAGAGTCAGACCAAAATATCTTCCAGACATCCATCTCTTAATCTTGCTGTTCCAGATCCTGAAAGCTAATCAGGTTCTGAAGTCTATTGTATCAAACAGCCTTAAAGCCCTGTGCATTCTGACTCCATCTAGGTCTGGAGGAAATTGCTGTCACACACTGGTGCTGGCTCATATCATTCCTTCCGCAGGTTTTCATAAAATTCCATCTGTACCACAGAGATAGTACCACTTTCTGAGCTTTTATAAAGCTGTGAATAGAAATGAAGACCTGAGATAAACTGGTGGTATTGTAACAGAAGTTCTGTTAATGCATTAAGTGACACCTAATGCTTTTCCTGAGGATGGGCTACTGTAGATGCTCTCATTGGCTTCTGTGCAGCCTGGGATGTTACAAGGTACTGTTTTCAATCAGTGTTGCCAATGATGTGTGACCTCAAATGAAGAGTGATGGATAAATACACTGAGAGACTCTCCAAGGCAGGTAGCTGTTGAAGCAGAATTGTAGTTTCTGCCAAATAAAGAAAGAAAAGATAGAGATACAGCAAGCTAGACAGATCAGAAGAAAGGAGATAATTCAGGATTATTCTCCTACACAAAACTGTGCATCTTGCCCATGAGCTCCTTGCAACTTAGCAGAAAAAAAAAAGTTGGATAAACAGAAAAACTATGTAGAAGTTGGTTTCGTTTATCAAGACCTCCCCTTCCTTCAGTAGATACTTTGTGCTGAGGTTTTGTACATGTCTGTGATGGCCAGTGCCTGCGAAGCATTTCCATAGAGTAACTGTCCCTTTCTTTAGAGATTTTCCTTCGAGGCCTCTGAGGTCTGTTCCTGCTTGCTTTCACTGCACAGCCATTTTGCTCACACAAATCATTTGTCCCTGATTCGAACAGAGAAAATAATTGAGATTTGTTCTCTGTGATCACGACAGAAACATTTAAAGATGAAGTGCCTTTAGCTAGTTTGGGATCTAGAGTCTCTGGGCCAGAAAGGGTAAATATGATGGCAATGACTGAGCTGTACTTCAGTCTTGACATGACCGCCTCTTCTAGCAATTACAGCAAAGAAACAATGTATGTTCCTTATCCTTCTAAGCAAACAGTTATTCATTATTTTCGTGAGATAATGGTTAATAACACTTCATCTGAAGTAGCTGGACATGCCTTGCTTTTATTTTATCTTACTTCATTTCATTTTCTTTTCTTTGTGTCTTGGTGTTTTCTTTTTTATCCAAAGGCATTAGGTGCATATTTTCACCATGTAGACTGGCTCATTTGTCTCTGTAGCTCATCCATTCAATGCGTGCTCCTGCTGCCTGGTGCATAGCCCTTCAGCTAGCAGAACCAATTAACCTCCCTCTTTTTCTTTAAAAGTGAAAAAAACACCCCTCCTCCCTTCTCTGTGCTTACAATAGGGTTAGCCAAAGTACATAGTCACAGCTATAAATATATCTCTTGGAAAACCGTAAGCATGTGCCCTGAATTGGATTTCTTTTGTCTTGGGAAATCACACTCGATATAAAACTACAGTTTCTGACCTTTTCTTTGTTTTTCGTTGTATTACTTATTAGCATAAACTAACATTTATACTCCTGCTAATATCAAAAGAGGTGTTGACATCCTTGTGGATATATAAGCTTGCCAGATAAATGACAAGCCAAAGGGACATGTCTTACCCACACAGTCACAGCAGTGATTTGTAGAAAAGCAAAATATCCTGCAGGTCAAGGAGGTGTTGCAGAATGAACACCGTCACCTTGACTGAATACAATCAATCTGTTTGAAAGCACCAATATCAACTCAGGAAAAGGTAGTTGCTCTATCAAGACAAGATTGGTGAGCATTTCTTGAGCCACCTGGGTTTCTTCCAGTTGCAATATCTATGACGGGATGGGTGGATATCCTTTGGTAACCACTTGGCAAAAATTACCCCTTGTTCCCACCTAAACCCTAGATGAAACATGTGATTTGTTTTGATTTTTATGAAGGGAAATTCTTGATTAAATTGTTTCTGTTCCCCCAGAGTCTTTGTCAGCTGTAGGTTGCAATCCTTATTAAAAAAAACGAAATACTTAGAATCTTTGTTAAGGAATTTTATGAGAAACATTTGTGTGGGTTTGTCTTTATTATTACATATACCATTTATAATATTTCATATATTCTTATTATTTTATGAACTAGCTTGAAAGAGGGTGTGATATGTATGTCTAGCACCTGCTACAAACATGATCAAGGTTTCTGCTGGCTACTAGGGCCATTCTTCAATTTACCGAGTTCCTTTTACTGTTATTCTGAAAAGGACTGAAGTTTTGTGGGCAGAGGTAGCACCTGAGGCACAGCTGTGATGGAAAAAAATGAATTGTGAATAACAGTCAGAGTGGAAATCTGACTATGGTATTTGGCCAGGTAACTAGTCCTCTGTACTTGAAATAGCTATGGTCTTTCCTGGGAAGAAAAAATGCAAAAATCAGATTAAATAGGAAAATGTGACTCATTTTGACACATTCCATCCCAGTAAATGCACGTTTGTCACTCCTAATGTGAAATTTGTGACTTGACCCCAGTAACGTTCACTTTGTTCTCTGTGTATCAGTCTTCCAGTCACAGACATTTAAAGCATCTCCATGAACTTCCCCATTCTGAAATTCACAATATTTCATAACTCTATCTAGTCCATTTATATAAAATACTGGTTATCCATTTGATATTACATCATTATGAGAGTTTCACACAAGCCCATGCATGTTTAACCAACGTCTCTAACTTTGGGAACATCGAGAGGCATTGCCTTTTGGATCTGTGAAGAAAGAGGATTTTTTGACAGCATATGTTCACCATGAGTTCTCTACTTAAATCCTCATCAGTTCTACTACATTGTCCTGAGTATGGAAATATGCTAATGGACACTCACTCTCTCAGCTACAAGGTAAATTCCTGGTAGCTGGAAGTTTCCTCACTGACCAGCTCTACCAGGACTTTGCTGAGTAGCACAGGCTGAAGTGTTGCAGTTTCTAAGGCAAACCCCTGGATAAAGCTGTAAGAGGCATCCATACATATTCCAGTTCGAGGTATGACTGTACTAACTTTTGTAGTATCATAGGACTATAGCTTCTGCTTATCTGCGAGGGACTCATACCCTTGCAGCTTTAGCTGTCTGTACTGCTGGAAGCAGAAGCAAAGAAGGTGCAGCCCACAGGGCTGTGAGCGCCTGTGTTGTGTTTCCACGTTGGTCTGCACCAAAAAAAGCAAGCTGAGGGGAGTCATCAGTTCCTTGTTCTCCCCTTTACTCATTCTGCCTGTTCTTTCTCTGATCACAAGGCGCTCTTTATGCAAAGCTTTCTTCTCCCTGAAATCTGTTGCTTCCCAGAGAGCTCATTCTGTTTCCAGAGGTCTTCTGCAACTTGTAGGCTGGTAATCAAGGACTAAGTTAACATCTACAGTAACCAATAGAGCTTTAAGGTAGGTGAGTGAGGTAGTCTACAGTAATTGTACCCTGCATGTGTTTTGGTACCTGCTGTGAACTTAATGTGGAGGAAGGTAATCGAGTACGCTGTATTTGGTCATAGGGGAGAGGGGATAGTTCTGCAGCAAAACATCTTTGCTCAACTGTGCAGTAGTGTGCAATCTGTCTGTGAGGATGGTGTGGGCAGAACTGAAATATCTCTGGCGTGTTTTGTGCTGTTTAAAGAAATGTAGCAGGGAGCCCCCTTTCCAGACCCCAAATGCTTGAAATGTAGGAACTATAGGTAAACTATCTAATTGTGTGATGGAGGGGGTTTGCTACAGACCCATTCAAAAATGGGTCATTACCTTCTCACAGTGAGGGGGAAAGGAGAAAAACTACTAAACAGCTTCAGGGTTAAAAATGGAATTGGTTGCTTTTGATCTGGCATAAAACCAAATGTAGGTAACAGGCTTCCTGAGAAGAGAGGTGGGGAAATCAAGGAGCACTGATTATTTGTAGTGCCTACTGAGTCAGAAGCAATCGTAATACAGGAATTGAGCCCTGCTGTGCAGGTGTGAAATTGAGAAGTCAGTCACACACGTCCAGAAATACATCAAATGCATTAGATGCTGCTGTGATTGACCTTATTTGGTATACATTAGGTTTGTAACCTTGGACAGTAGGTAACATGTTACAGGCAGTACATAGACCTGGTATCCAGTATGCAGTCTGTTCTTTGCCTCAACATATTGATTCAATGATTTCCCAGCACCTCTGATCCAAAAGTGGGTGACCTTTCTGTCCAGGTCCCAAAGACCCATGCCCATGTCTACTTCTGCGTGCTCCTTGCAATGTTGTTTCAGATCAGAAGCTTTCTTATTGCCAGATAACGAAGGAAGCAGCAATTAATTCTGCTGTGAAGTCAAACACAGAAAAAAGAAGCAGGAAAATATGTTTCCCTTTTTATCTTAGTATATTTAAAAATAAAAATGTTGATCCTTTCCAACCAACTTTGTCAGTAATCAGAAAGGAAAAAAAACCCCAACTATTTCAAATATGGCTATTTGCCCTCTCATCTCTTTTTATCCACTATCTCTGAAAGGTTGTTAACAACTTTTGCAATTCAAGAGACAGTCTGAGTGGTGATGCTGAGAAATTTCCAGCTCTGTTTAGTGGGTTGGTTCTGAGATCCAACTGATCACAGCCAGGCTTTCCATCAGCCCAGTTTCAAGTAATGCAGCCAGGCGTGTCCTGTGGGATCAGGCAATCATTTAGGCTGAGTGGAGCTCAGCCCCACTGCTAACTTGTTCAAGACTCCACTGTCCTTGGTAGGACCTGAATTTCCCACTTTGCATAACGCCAGGTAACCATTGCCCCAGTGAAGTAAATGAACTTTCCTTTATACAGGCTGTTAAAAATGACCATGACTTCTGCCACCTGCCCCAGGGAAATGGATGTAAACCACTGGAAATAAAAATTAATTCGCAGGATGTTCAGGAAGAGCAGGAGCATTCCTGTGAGAAGTGCAAAAATAGCAGCAGCAGAACCACTGTCTCCATGTTGTGTCTTCTGACCTGAATCTCTTCTGTTAATTGTCCTGTTTCTTGCATAGCAAGAATTTGTCAGCAAATGAGTGGAGGCAAAAGCTCTGTCTTACTGTGAAAATTCAGTTTGTCATAGCTTCCCCTACAGCACATTTACCTAGTGCTTGCTCAATGATTAAAACCCCCTGTAAGGGAAACGAAAAATAGTTTGGTTTTAGACTTCCCATCGATATTACATGTGAAGGATGCCCTGTTAATTAATAGGTATGTATGTAGCTCTCTTCTTTTTAGAGTAGAAAAAAGCCATTCCAAATTGTTGGTTTGTGTCTACCTCCAGCACAGTTTTCACCTTGTCCAGCTGCTCCTTTCACTGCTGTCTGCATATTGCACACCTTTCTCCCTCTAACTTCATCACGCTCTACTCTGCCATTGAAGCAGAAATACATTGAAGTGCTTCTTTATAACCACCAAATGCTTCAGTCGCTTTTCCTTCCACTTTTCTTAGCTCCTTGCACTTGCCATGTCCCCCCTCCTAGTTCTTTGATGGGTCATACATCATGCTGTATACAGTAAAGCGTGGCAAGGCTGCAACCTTTTTGCAGTGTGCATTGGCACACTTCCAGGGAGCAGGTGCAGAGTTCTACCTCTTTCAGGTGCTGTTCCATAGTTGCTTAGTATAGGTGTGAATGGCTACACTGAGCTCAAAGAAGAGGTGGTCCCTGCATATGTAACTGCTAATACCTATTCTTACTTTTGAATTAAAAATGTAGAAAGTTTGTGCAAAAAGTGGGGGGTAGTGTGTGGCAGTGCGGGGTGGGTGAACAAATAGTCTTTCTAGTCTTGTCTCTGCCTGCCTCTAATTGGCAGGATAGGTATTGCCCTGTTTGAACAGAATCTGCTTCAATTCCCAGAAAATATTGGTAAGTAAACTATTTTACTGCCCATAACTTCACCACTTCTGCTACCTGAGCATATGTCATGGTAGTACATCACCTACTTTTGAAGGCTGAGCCTCACAAGGTGGAATAAAACCTCCCAAGTCAGAAGAGTGAGGTACCATGAGAAAGAGGTAGGAAGACACATTCCCCAGGTTCATCCTTTGGGAAAGGAAAAAAAGCAATAAATTCTGTTCATTTCTACATCTGTTGGACCAGACAAGATGAAGGAGGATCAAATGTTGATAAAGGGCAAAGGATGAAGAACTATAGGGGTGCTCTGCAATTTTTTTTTTTTTTTTTTTTTTTTTTTTAAGAATATAGAAGTGAGAAATGTAAATAGTTTAAGATTTCAGACCACACAGGCCATGGAAGGAGAGGTCCTGCTGTATACTCTTTAAAGTGTAACAAGACAAGCTTCACAGTATGATTCAGTCTGTTGTTGAAGAAATGTAGTACCACACAAATTAAGACAAACTGGTGGCTCACTACAAGTTCATTCCCAAAACATCATCACACTTTTGCTTAACATAGGATTTAAGTGTCTAGCAGTCTCCTTTCATCCCAGCAGCTCACAGCAGGCAAGGTTTTGTCTTGCAAATACCGTCATCACAACTGGCAGCCTTGCTGACCGCCTTAGCAGAGAGGCCAAGGACTCATCGATGTTGTGTTAATTTAAATGGAATAAATTGGCCTAAAGAGTCAAAGGCATTAGCACGACCCTGTCACTATACACTTAAACAAGGCTCAGGGTTTTGAGCACAGACTTTAACTTAACTGAGTCCCATGACAAAAAAGTACCATTAATAATCTTTTAACTTTTATTAGAGTCAGAAAAATAAAGAAAAACATTGAAGTCACTGAAATGTAGAGAATTAAGGCTTTCACTCAGCTTTCCTTTAACCCTTTAGTTATAGAGCTTGCTTTATTTAGAGGAACAGAAAGCAAATATTTAGTCTTAAGTAGGATGAAACTATGTTTTTTTGGGGAAAAAAAGCAAGTTTGTTGAGATGGTCCAGACTGTTGCCAGTAAAGTCCAACCTCATCTTCCTGGAAACAAACACTTGCAGTCACACAGCAAATGGAGTTCCTGCCGCTAATGGTGACCCTTCCTTGCACTTCTCCAGTCACCTGATGGGTGAGGAAAGGGGCAATCTGAAGCCCACCATGACCCAGTAAGCTTGCAACTCTTTTCTGTGCTATTCAGCATGTGGCTGTTAATGGCTTTGCTGGTTACAGAGCCCTAATAGTATGGCAAGGGACTCGCTTGTACTACTTAGAGGTAGTAAAAACTGAAGGCAAAGGGGAAATGGAAAGAAATTGAGACTAAAGAGAAGGCATACGGTGGGAACACCAGTTCCAGGGGGTGTAGCAATGCTCCTTTCCACAGCATAGACTGCTTAGGAGGCTTTCAGTGTTAGGACAGCTGAGGTCCAGCAGGGGCTCAGCAGTAGTGGTATAGCTCTGCTGGCAGACAGGGTGTCCTTCAGGGTGACACTTCTTCCTGGCAGAGTTGTTTATCGGGAGAACCACAGACTCAAGAACTCAGCCCAAGCAGTACTTTGTTTACCAGTTACACAGAGAAATAAATTTTCCCTCTGTTTGCTTGTGTTTCTTGAGTAGGATCTAATGCCATACTTGAGTTTTGCCAGTGCTCTTAGCTCAGTCAGCTCTCTCTCTCTGAAGTTTCCTAGCTTAACTACGTGTACACACATAACAGTCTGATCTGGACTTTGTGTGCCTTAAATAGCTTAATGTACCTCTGGAAGAACTGAAGGCACAGGCTGGGCAGTTGTATGCCTTATGGATCTGCTTGAGGCAAAGTCATAAAGCACTGTGGAACAAGCATGATATACTATTTTGGAAATAAACAGAACTTAATTCACCATTCATCTGATATGATGATGCCTCCAGCAGCCAAGCCTGAGCCCTGGTTGTGGTAGGTGTTGTACAGGTACAGATGATGTGTAGCTTGCAGATATTTGATAATGCAGAGATGATAATAACTTAGTTTCCAGTGGCAAGCCTGCTTCCCTTTCTATTTGGTTACTTTAAAAAAAAAAAGTTCTGTAGCATGTTGGCTGTGCATCCTCTGAAGCACCACCAACAAAAGCTCAGCTGATATATGGTTTAGATGGTTTAATTGAGTTTGCTAACAGTAAAAACGAGTATTTAAAGGAGAGGAAATGCAACTGCCCATGAATGGCTTCCAAAAACACTTGATGCCACTTTCCCTTACAGTGTACCAGGTGACTCTTGCATGCTGTCAGCCACGGGTAGATATCAAATATGGTACCAAAATAAGGGAACCTGTAGAGCTGCTCAAACAGAAAGATCACGCTCTAGAACAAACAAAGCATGCAAGGCAAAGGACAGAAACAGAAAATAGAAAATAAAAACCTTCTTTCACCTGTAAGTGCAGGCATAAAATGTTGTGCATAGGTCTGTACACCTATCTTTGTAGTCACCCAGCTTGCCTGACCAGCCTGCCATTATTGCACTGTTCTCAGCTGCTACAGGGACTCAAGAGAGGCAAGGGGGTGGGGGTGAAGAGAAAGGTTCTCCAGATCTACAAAGGTTAAAATCTTTAAAACTCTAGGAATGTTTTCCTGCTATGCTGGGTTCACAGGGACAGAACCTATTTTAAATGTTAACTTAATTTCACATCACCAAATAAAGAAGTTCACTTGAACTCAGAAAGGGGGAAATAGAACCTGACTATCTCCACATGCACTCAGCACTCTCCCACACAAAGGCAGCAGGAGCTCACCAGAGTGCATGAATAAGTGTTTCCCTGCAAGGCATTGTTCTGGAAGAGCCTTCCCCTAAGAATGGTAGAAATGCAGCAATGTAAACAAATACTAGTAAGTAAACAACGTATGTACTTGAGCTTTGCAGTGGATTCCAATTATAAAATTGCAAAGGCAAGAGTCTGAATGCTTTCTGGGCCTCCACCTGCCACCTGGTAGATCACGGGACAGGGCAGTGAAGCATCTCCTGGAGCTCTAGGACAGTGCCAGACTTCAAGATGCTGGAGCTAGTTCTCTGTATCTGCTGTCCTTGTGTCCTTTCAGAGATGGCACGAGGTCAGAAGAGTAGAGCCAGGGTTCAGTTACCCAGCAGAGCATTCAGAGAAGCCCATATGCCTCAGACATGATGGCAGCATTTGCTGAATGTGTTCACTCTCCGAATGCCAACCTGCAGTGTTTCAGGGGCAGGAACAGAGCAGGCATTGCGCAGCCAGACAGAAAAATGAGGCCTGATTATTTGGAGACCCTTATAACCCAGATGTGCTGTTCCACTAAGCAGAAATTAGTGGCACTCTGTTCATTATACAGAAACATCCTGCCCCTACAGAATTTCCTTTATAGGTAGAACTTGATACCTTATTATTATTATTATTATTATTATTATTATTATTATTATTATTATTATTATTATTATTTCTCTGCTGCTGTGTAATACTACACTGAGCTGTCAGGAGCTACTTTATTATCCCAAGTAGTTACTTTTTGGTAGTGGATGAGCTGACTCTTGTGTTAGAAAACAGCTTTCCTCTTCCCAAACTGTTTAGTGTAAACATGACTTTTTTTTGCAAGTATGTGATGTTGTTTAATTGAGGTAAAGTACTGTCTAATTGCACAGATCATGCAGAAATAAAAGTAGCAAAATTGCAGGATGGAATTTTTAGGGGTTGTTAGGGATTTTTGTTTTGTTTTGTGGGGGTTTTGTTTGGTGGGATTTTTTTTTTATTTTCACTGGGAAGAAAACATATTTTTACACTGATGAGTTTTTAATTAGACACAGCTCCCATTAGCTAAGATTAGGAGCTGGATTACATCTCCCGCATTTTTGAAATGCTATATGATGATGAAAAGGATAAATGAAAAGGAAGAATTAACACAAAAAGTTTCATTGCATCTAGGGATATGCTAAATAACATCTGAGCAAAGATAACTGCCTTCACTCCACCCCTGCTACTGTGTCTGGGTTTATCAACAGGAAATGAGAGCGTTTATGTATTGGGAGATATTTGTTTTAAATATTTATAGGGTGCAAACTCCTTAGGCATTCACAGGAGGCTTTGTGAATTCATCACAAAGTTTTTTACACAGATGTATTTTGGTGAATCTTTTTGGCATAATGCAGAAAGATTCTACACCCAGCCTCTGCATTAACCTTACTGCACTGTCTGGATTAAGAGGAGTAGAAGAGGCAATGGCACAGTTAGAGATAAACGATTAGTACCTGGAACACAGGAAAATCTCAGTGTAAAGCAGTGAGGGTGGAATTACAACAGTGGCATTCCTAGTATTTTATTCTTCCTTTTACCTCACCCAGAGTTTCACAAACAAGTATACACAAACATCCAGAGTGTTTACTCTGACCTGGAGTATAGCAAAGAGAAGCTTCTGAGTAGCCAGTGACTGGAAGTCTGATGATAAGGCACTGGGAAGAATCAGTCTCATTTAAATAATCAGAAAAATACAGGGATTCTTTTTCCTTGTTTCTCTCCAGAATTTGCCCTCAGATACGTTTCCTTTATTTAGCCTAATAAAGCTACACAGGGTAGGGAGTTACAGGTGCTTAAAGATAAGCATGTCAGCACTTTAGGATGCAAGGTAGGTATTCTGGATTGCGCCCTTTAGGGCAAGGGCAGTCCATTTCTTGGTGCTTTGGTTAGTTTCTTTGGAGAGGTATGAACAGGAGGCCATGTAGTTTTCTTTCCCATCAATCTAAGAGTATGTGATGAAGCACAAACCATTAATTTTCTTTTTCTTTTTGTTTCTAAGGAGAAACAAGAGGGAAAGGTAGAGAGTGTGTTCTTGTTGCTGTAGGTCATAGTGAGGTACGTGCTCCCAGATCCTCTGCTGGCTCTTCACCTGTAAAGCAACAGATGAGCCAAAAATTGTTTCTGTCTTTGTGAAATGCTTTTCTGCAGAAATATATGCTGAGGAGGACTTTAATGAGAGACAAATACTCTCTCCTACTTGGCATTTCAACATCAGTGATATTTGGGATTCAGAACTCTAAAATATTCACAGATCTCCTTGTACAACACCTTTGCCATAGGCATGCTCACTGAAGGTGCAAAATCTGGCTGGACAGCCTATGCTTTGTGCCCACAGTTGATGAACAGAATGGGTATTTTGGCTGCCAGCTCTCCAGTCCCATCTGTTAGGATGCTGCTTATCTGGGTTAGATGATCAGACCCTTGCCCCTACTCCAGAAATGCTGTGTATGAAAACTGACAGATCAGTTTGACTCCAGACTTACAGTTATAACTTGCAGAAAGCAGCAAGAGGTGTATGAGTCGGGATAACTTATGACCAACACTGAATGTAAGACTTCATTAATTAGAAGCTGTATTAATTAGAAAAGTTTTTTTAAAGTCATGGGGTTCTGTATGCACATGTTATTTTTAACTTCAATTGTTAACAGAAAAAAAAATTAAGTGAGATTATAATTATTCACATTTCTGTACTGCATGCCTTCATACACTTTGCCACACCTGTTGACATTTAAGTTCCAAAAAACCTTTTCTAAACAAGACAATAGCCAAATAGCAGATGATGGGAAGGCATGCAGATCATAAGGCTTGTAGATGCCAAAAAGACAGATTGTAAGCAGCAGGCACCCTGAAAAAATATTTGGAAAGTCACTTAGTCTCTCTAAGTTTGTCACAGTGAAGAACTGCTTACAGGCAGCCCCACTGCATCCACTGACACCTGCAGATAAACTATAAAAGCAGTTAATCAGATGAGACATTTTTTGGATCCTGCCAGTCAAAAAGGAATAATCCCAACTGGCCAACCTCAGGGTGTCTAATGCCCTTGTAAAAAGATGAAGGACATTACAAAATGTTACTTCCCTATGAAGTTTATTGCAATTTCACCTCCAGGTCCCACCTGAGACCAGGACTTTGCTTAGGGTGTACAAGCGCAGCCTCTGCAGTCAAAAAGCAGAGATATGAATGAGATTGCTGGTGCCCAGCCACAAAAGACTGGCTTGATCTGGGGAGGTAATACTTAACTATATTCTCTAGCAGAGAGCAGGGAGTTAAACTGATACCAAGCGCAAGCCTGGCTGCTTGGTTCATTGCATCCTGCCTCCTTTTGGTTTGTATGGCAGCTTTTCTTTGTACTGTATATACTCACAAGTAAAAAACTCTCTTAGTGCTCTGGGATCCGAATGGAGGTGACCATACAGTTGTTAACGTTGACTGCAGATCATCTGTCGTACAAGCAGAAGACAACAGACAACATGTATTAGGCAAGGGAGAGAGGTACTTATAATAGCTCTGAAAGGAGTTCAGTAATTGTTAATTTTGAGACCTGACACGTTCTGTTTACCTTTAGCTATAAGGGTACAATGAAGGAAGTGGGATTTATCATAATTATGTTTTCACTCTGAGGAGAGAGACTGGAGGTAATTCAGAACTTCAGTGCTATCTGCTGGGTTTGCATAAGGTTTGGGATTAAATAAAAGAAGATCAGGTTTACACCTCTTGCCACCAGGCTTTACTGCTACAATGTCAGCTGAAGCAAAGTCCCCTCGTACAAATATTGCTGGGATTCACCATGAGCCTCTCTAATGATGATAGGGTTACAGGTGCCTTTTGTTTGAGAAAGTAACTATGCTCCTTTCTCTGGGCAGATAGTAAAAAAAACCAACAAACAAACCATACTGGGGGAAATACATAACTCTCATCTGTGAGAAACCCCTGGGTTTATGCTGAGAAATTGTTCCAAAAAACCTTCAAAGTGCTATTAAAACCCAGGGAGAATGTTTGAGGGCTTAAGTCACTGTTTATTGTCTTTATTTTCTCTCCCTGCCTCCCAGTCTTTTTCTTCTCTAACCGAATATCCTTCACCACACAATATAACTTATCTTAGCTCATGGATATAAACAGTTTTCCTCTTGTAAAGAAACTTCTTGAGTACAAACAGCATAGAGCATGGCAGGATATACAGCAACTGGTGGTCTCAGTGCCATGGGAAAAAAAGTAGGTTTTGTCATTTCTGACTTACAGGACAATCATAAAATTACTTCCAGACATCAGCTGAGATCATCCTCTTCAGTTCATTGTAACTTTGATTCACGTAGGCTGTAAAATAAATTAATAAAAATAAGCAAACAAGCAGTAACAGAGTGCACAACCCCATAATCTGTTGCTTCATTAATGCAAGATGTAAATGTTTCTCTTAATCTTCCTGAGCCTAGGAGTACAGGGTGCGTATCCTGATGACAAAGGAGGGTTACTGAAGGGACACTATACACCCTTTTTAACTCAAATGCATTCAGTACCATTGAACAAAAGGCTTTATCTCACACGCAAAGCTCTGACTATATTGCTTCTTTAATCATTTTGATGTGGACAGTGCAATTAGTCAGAGCTGGAATCTCTTTCTCCAATGGCTCAACTGCAGGTCTTATTAGAAGCAAAAGGCAGAGGTTGATTCCAAATTGTTGTTTGTCTTGAGACTCATATTGATTGCTGGGCTGGCCACAGAACTGGGAGACTCAAAGCGCCTTGAGTTCCCCCTGAAGGTGCTGGGGTTAAAAGCAGAAAGGAGGTGCTGACTGTCCCAGAGGCCACCAGCCTTCGTTCCTTGTTGATGTTACTTGTTAGTGCACAGGGCAGGCACTCAGCCACATCTGCAGTGCAGCTCTGCTGAGGCACATAGGTGCTTCCCAGGTAGGTGCTAGCAGAAAGGCATCAGCTCAGCATCTTTGGACATCAGGAATTTTAACTGGATGGTTTGGAAGGCCATTACAAATGTAGGTAATGGATGAAACCACACTGAACATTTTGCCTTCAGATGCACATGTAAATTGAACTTGGCTTAATGCAGTTTCATAAGCACATACCAGAGCAAGGTATTTATAATGCCTGTTGCTGTGGTATACAAGTACTTATCTAACTTTAGGTGCTGAGCAAGCCAGCTGCAGGCCCTCCAAGGAAGCAAGATTAGCAGGCAGCTTGTTGCAGTACCCTCATTGGGAAGCACTTGCTAAAGTGAATTCTTGCTATCAAAGGAAGGGGATTGTTGATTTCTGGGCAAAAGTCATATCCAGACCTAACAGCAGGATATGTATCCTGAGCAGGGTACATTTGGCTATGAATTTTAAATATTTCAGAACTTGGTTGTATTTTTATCTAGCTCATGCAGCTCTTGTACTTCAGCTATTGCAGTGCTTTAGTGATCTGAAAGAAAAAATAAATTATGCAATGCTGAATACAGGTTATGCGTACGTGACCTGTTGCATCCCATAGAAAATAATTGTGTTGGAATAGATTTTTGTCCTGCCTCTTTCCCCCAGGCAAGTTCAGTCTATTTTCCAGTCGAGTGTGTCAATCATTATAACAATCATTTCTAGATCATTTGAGACACTGCTACATCTGTGCCGTGGGAAAAAGAGGAAAATCTTAAAGGTTATTTTCACAGTTGCTACAGAGTTTTTCCCCAGTTTTCTGCATTCTAGGCTCCTGAAGGAGTATGTACGGGGTGGTCCCTGAATTTGAGTTCAGCTCTGCTGATCTTAATGTTGCTCTGCACGGATATAGGACCTAATCACAATTTTCCACATGCCCATATGTACTTATAAACACACTCTGTCTTCACAAGCAGCATAACTACAATGCAAACCTCTGCAGCTCACCTTTACACAATACAATTGGCCAGAAGAGGTCTGAGCTGCAAGGCAGTAAAGCAAGGCATTTATTTTTGCTTAAAGAAATTCAAGTCTAGTTCATGTGCCATTGAATTTTAAACAAACAATTTTACTCTCCTTGTGTTAACCTAGAAGCAGTTTAGCTTCACTGAATGTTTACACAGAGTCAATGCTCTTCTGAAGTTGCTCCAATGTTTTGAGACACTCTAACTTACATTTTTATTTGTACGGTCGTCTTCTGTAATAGACATCTCTATTTAACCGTATGAATGAGAGATCAAATCCTTTACTTTTGAACTATTTAATTTTAAGATTTAATTTTATATATGTCACTGCCTTTAAATTCAGTTAAGGAATAAGAGCTCAGGTGTTTATTACTGGCAACACGTTAATCTTTGAGGTATGGACATGCAATTCTAAAATGCATTCAATAACTCAGGACTCCTTTGATTAGTTCTGAGAACAAAGGTAACTTCTCCATGTAGTACTTATATTTACAATTATGCAGCTTGCCTGCATCCTGGTTAAACTGATAGGCTAACTTGGTGTGACTTGCAGAGGTGCAGCAGTGATGTAACAATTTGAATTAGTAAGAATTACCCGCTACTGTAATAACACTTCTAGGCATCATGTGTTCAAAAGCTGCATTTACAGGAATGATTTAAATAGCTGCCACTGCCAGCAAGTTGAAAGGCAGCTTAAATACCAATTCGCTTCTACCAGGTCCGCAACTCAACATCCATCATGTAAGTGTATTCAGGTCCCATTCTCCATTGGTCCAGTTATGGCTGAGTTAAGTTTTAATTAGCTCAGAAATAGGGATTGTAGTGTTTTGGAAGTGAAGGTGTATCTTTTTAATGTTATAAGCTCAGTGTATGTAAATTTACTTATACCACTTCAGGGGAGCAGAATTTAAGTAAGTGCCAAGATAAAGGTCTCTCTTGAAGCGCTAAACTCAAACTTTCAGTTGTAGTTGAAGCTGTTCAAGGTGTGATAGAGGCCATGGATATTATGTAAAAAAAAAAAAAAGTCAGTTTTGTCCCTTGTTTGCCAGTTTTAATGCTGTATGGAAGTACAAGCAAGGAGGTATCCAAACACCTTCAGGCTAAATTGTCTCCTTTTCCTCTTCCTTTTCCTTCATAATACATTAAGTTGCCATCATAAAGTCATAAAATATATATTTTTGTGAAAGCCTGGGGCTCTATTGTAAGGCTTGCATATAAATGGTAATCAAGCAGTTTTAAAGGGCTATTTAAAAATGTGTACGGAATGGGATTAATTAAACTAGCTGGATTTGTGTTTAGCCCAGTTTTGCTGTCAAGTGTTCAGATTTTTGGTTTTGAAGATGAAGAGAAAAGCTTTGTTTTATGCTTAACTACTGGCACGTAGCACTTCACACGTTATGCAGTAGTAAAAAATCTACTTTCGTTGTGGAGAGGTGGATTATATTTCTTTATTTCTAAAATAGTTTTATTGTAACTATTTCCATTGAATTGCTTCCAGGAAAGGCATCACTTTAAGTTCTTCCTCTTTTTTTCCATTCTTTCTTCATCTTTTTTTTTTCTTTTTTTTTTTTTTCCTTTGCTTCTAGACTTTGACTTCAGATTCTTTTTATAGAGCAAGCAAAGCTGAGCAGGTTTGGCATTCTATTTCAAGTACCATTAAAATGCATACAAATGTAGTATTCAACAAAATGTGACAGTAATGGCAGTCCAAATTCACAAGTGTTGTTGTTTTACACTGCAGTCCCAGCTCTCTTGCAATTAAAAAGCACAATAGATAATGTTGTGTGACATATTTGAAATATTTCCATGTGTTTCTCTTTCTTATAGTTCTAACACAACGCCTCTGCCTTAAAACAGTTAAGTTAGGGATTATTACAGTTATTAGGGTACTTTCTGGAAGTATAACGCCAAAATCTATCTCAAATTCAATTCTGTTTAATGTAGGTCATAATATCAAAAGATATTTGGATACTGAACTTTGAGGATCTTGGCCCTAGGCACATTGCAGGATGTACACACATGAATAGTAATAGCACTAGTCAGATTTCTGAAGTTACTGCGTAGTGGGATATATACAGGATTAGGAGCTAGTGCTACTGGAATTAATGAAAGTATGCATTAGGACCGTGGTCATAAATGGAGAGGAACAAATGCAGTGCCCTATAATTGCCGAATTTGGAGCAGAGCTTCAAAAGTCTTCAATAATAATGGTTAAACAAAATACAATTTACCTTTAATGCTTAGAAATCCTGGATCCTCGCTTTTTCTGGCTCTCCAGACATGACCAGTAGTAATGAGTCCAAGCTGGCAGCTGGAGACTTTCGGCCTCTCTCTAATTTTTACTGGATGATTATTAGAGATAGAAAACTGACAGCCTGGAGTTTTTCCTAATTTACCTCCTCTGAGCAGGTTAAACAATATGCAACAGAGCTGCAAAGTTTCCACCTTCTCAGCCCTAATTAACCAGAAATTGAGCCAGATTCTCACTAAAGCCTAAAGGGACTGCCCTGGCCTCAGCACCAGCCTTAACGTCTGCCCTCACAAGAACTCATCTTGCAAGAGAAATCTCAAGTGTGTGTTTTGTGTATTTACATGCCGGTCCATTTGCTGTTGCAGAGGTGATTAACTTGCATATTGTCTACTACTTGCCTACCTCTGCACCTAAGAATCTACCCAACAAACCTGCACATCATTGTTTATTTAGAGTAGCATCCAGTGTTGTTAATTAGAGTTATATTTTAATTGTTATTCTTAACAGCGTGCTTGAGACACAGGCTAATTTACCCCTCCTTCAGGCAGTGAGATCAACTTCCAACCTTTCTTTCTATGATTAGGAAGGGATAATTGAGTTCCATTTAATGTCTAGGTAAGATGCACCCAGACCAAGCATGACCTGGAGAGTCTGGAAGCACAAAACCTTGTGGCATTAGACTAAAAATGTTCATCCTCAAGTTCCCAAACTCTTGCCATTGTTAATCCTCTTCACATGGTGCTAATTGGCACTTTACAGCTAATGACAAGTACTTCTATCCCTTGTTTTTCTCTGGAGGGAGCTCACAAAGTTTTGGTAGAAACTGTGCCAAGCATTTGTGTGGGCCCTTCTCAAACAGAAATAGGACTTGCTCCAGAGATATTTCATATAGATCACCAGATCTTACTTCATAATCTATGCAGAAATAAATGGCCAAGATTATTCCTGTGTGATGGAATTTGCAGAACTGGGTAGTTTCCTTTGCCATCAGTTTGTACTGGTTTCTGCAGAGGGGTGAATAGGTTACCAGCAGTCCCCTAAGTCAGTGCTTCTCAGTCTGTTGCAGCTCCCAAAGAGTCTGTGAAAAGGCTGGAAGGGAACTGTGAAGAGTTAAGGAAAAGCGGTACTGGTAGGCAGTGCGTTTTCTTCTGAGTGAGACATGGTTGCGGTTACTGGCTGTGAGTACTTACACCGGCCAAGGAGCTCCCAGGTGCCTGCCTTCCTGGGGGAAGTCAGGTTACTCTAGGGCAAGAGGGTGAATGTCTCCAGGAGCAACCAAGAATGACAACTGGTTCCCATTCCACCTTCCTGAAAAAAAAATCTGAGATTATCCTGAGGGCTGTGCATGTCAGGGGGACAGACGAAGGAAGATAAGACAGGTGGAGAGCATGTCTTTAGAAATGTCTGAGGAAAGATTGTGAGCTATCTACCTATGTTTTAGGTACTTACACTAAACTTTTCTGTTGTTGGGCTGGGTTACAAATATTTAAGTAAGGTTTCTAGAGACCCCACCATCCAGGATGAACCACACTTGCTAAATACTGTGTATTAAGTTTTGGGTTTGGTTGTGGGTTTTTTGTTTTGTTTTGTTTTTCCTGGGGGTGATGGCTCCTTTTTCAATTCCCTCACAAATTCCTCCTGAATGTATGTTCTGTGTGCAGAATCTGTTGGCCAAAACAGTCCCTATTCCAGCAGCAGCCTCAGCGCACACAACTAACAGTATTACCATCAATAAAATGCATATGGAATTCCTTAAGCTTGTGAACACTTATTTTCCTGCCAGATGTAAACGGTAGTTCATAAGAGTACTAGCAGGAGATTCCGGATATAAAGAATATTTGTGTCAGTAGCAGATGTAATTAAAGGAATCGTTCTTTGGTTTTATGTTCACCTTTGGCACTAATTCTGTTGGGGTTTAAATGTGGAAGGACATAAATATTGTACGTGGGGAAAATAGCATCTCTATTTGCAGACCAGCTGAATAAAAAGCCACAAGCAGTTAGGTGGTCCAGATGAAAACTATTACAGTGAGAGGTGAAAACCATAGCAAGTATTGTGGCCCTGAGTTTCAAGAAACACATACACCCACAGTGATTTGCAGCAATGGCTGTAGTTGCACGGCCAGTCTGCTAATGCGTACACAACCTTTAGTAGCAAAGGAGTTGGTTCACTAAGTGGTATCTGCTGAAGTGCTCAGGAAACCAGTAACAGACAAAGCATGGAAGGCTCGTTTTGTGTTTATGTGGATTTAGGTGGCTCTAGACAAATATTATTTCTCTTCTTTGTTTTTTTCTCTTCCAATTGCTTTCAGTTCATGCCTCTTGATACCAATCACCTTCACCTTGTGTTAATATTTGATAGGAGACAGCAAAAAAAGGGCAGCTCAGCTTCTAGTTCCAC
Source organism: Falco punctatus (assembly GCF_963210335.1). Classification (NCBI taxonomy): domain Eukaryota; kingdom Metazoa; phylum Chordata; class Aves; order Falconiformes; family Falconidae; genus Falco; species Falco punctatus. Next base: position 72,455,320 of record NC_137580.1, read on the forward strand.
CACCAACTGTGTCTATTTATCAGTGCTTCAAAATGAATCAGCTAGATGCAGTGATCTAAAAATGTCTTTTTCCTCCTATCATAAATCCCCAGGCTGGCACAGGTTTCTCAATTATGCCACTCATCAGCAAAGAGTAATTGTGACACCAGTCCAATACCCAAGAAACTCCATTAGCTCTGGTCTTGCAGCTTTCTACAGCACTGTAAAATTTTAGGGGTCTTCCCAGCTTATAATATGCTTTCTATAATTTGGATACAAAGCAGTACACAAATAACCTGGTGTTCTCAAAATTGTTTATATAGTTACATATGCATGCCTGTGATTATCTTTTCTCCAAAATCACTGGTTGAAAGCAAGGCATGTGACTAAACAGGTCTATCAATACTTTCTATAATCAGCTGAAAATTGAAATCTCCTTTATTTTGGGGGCAGAGTGCCATACTACAGTGTAACATCCCTGTGCAAAACTGTTTTGTTAAGTCTAGACTAGGTCTGAGCCTGATCTTGCTCCAAGACACTACACATTGTTTAGTACTTTTCCATGGCACAAAGTTTTACTGGTTGTTTGGAGAAGGACAAATGATTAATGCTGGAGCTGTGGTAAGGAATAAACAGATCTTACTCATACGTTATGGAATCGTTAATGTGTGTACTAGTTCTGGGAAAACCAGCTAGGAGGATAAACACGGTATTGAATGTAGACTTGCCTCTTGATCCTAAGACCACTATCACTGGAGATCTTAATTCTCTTGTAAACATTAAGAACACATGGTACTCCTAGGGCAGAAGAATGTCCTTAAAAGGGAAGCAAAAGGTCTGGATCCATGCCAAAAGGGATAAGACTGCACAGTGGCTCCTTTGCACTCCCTGCGCTCCTTCCTGGAGCTCCACCAGGCACAAAGATCTGGCTAGAGGGGTAAAGTCACAGAGCTACCTTCCATGGCATACTCAAAGGCAGTCAAGCTCACAGCACAACTGCTGTGCAAACCACTGCTGTCCCGGCATCGCTGTGGAAAGGTCAATGAGTAAGTAACTGCTGAGGCCAGCTGCCAAAGGCTGTGCTGTTAAGACATGTCTGAACACCCCTTGGAGCTGAGACCTCCAAGGTCTTTGAGGACTCTCTGCCTGCTATACCAATGACCCTGGGTGCCACGCTCAGCTGATGGCCTTTCCTTTGGGGAGGATAAAGTAGAACTTGCCCATAGCGCAAGCTGCATCACTGTAAGAATTATTTTCCTTGTAGAGAAAGGTGTGGAATAAAAGTAAATTTAAGTGGAAAATAATTTTTGGAGGGTGAGGGAAACAAAGGGGCGGGGGGGGGGGGGGGAAGGAGTCAAAAAAAGGAAAATTAAAAGGAAAAGAAAAGGGAGAAGTGTAGAAAAAGGGGGGGAAATTAAAAAAAAGGAAAACTGGCTAAAGCTGGATTTGAGCTACTTTGTTCTGTGCTCCTGGAGGGATTTTGACAATCCCTGAAATGTTAGAGATGTGTGGAGGAACAAGAATCTTGAAATCTTTTCTTGGCTTGTAACTGTGAATCTTGTCCTAGTTATGACCATATTGTTTATCTGATTCTTCTAAGAAAGAGGATCTTGCTGCTTATATATAATGTCCTGCTACTTTTACAGTGTTCCATCCCCTGCAGTCCTCCCACATGCTTATCCTTGTACACTGTGATCAGTTCCTCATTTTCCTTCTAAAGTAACCAAATCTTCCTTATCAGTTAAAAATGCAAAGGATAAAAAGTCAGCCAGCAGCCTCCAAAATGCTACTTTTTCTCAGTTCCAATTTATGCCTTCCTCTTCCAGGACATCTTTGTGAGCGTGTAGAGCAGGCAGAAAGCATCAGAGGTCTTCAATCGTTAATGAGCTTACTGCCATTCCCTGTGAATTTTCAGACTGCCTGGTAGTGTGTTGTCTTGTCCCCCTCCCATGTCTGCTTTCTTCCATCCTGTGCCTTCTATCTTGGTCACTTGATCATTAAAACGTGCTTTCCAAATGGGTCATTAAACAAGCTGGCATTGTTGCTACTTGGAACAATTTAATTCCAGAGAAATCAATGAATCCCCAGACAGGTCAGTTATGGTCTAACCTTGTTGTCAAAGTAGTGTTCTTCCTTTTTTCACCTCCTGTGGCCTGGAGAAGGTGGAGCTTTTATGGATGTTATTCTTGCCAATAACAACATCACTGGTACTGCTTTGTTGGGTCCAAAAAACTGGACTTCATCATATCCAGTTTTTCAGTAGTAAGTTCTTGTTCCACATTTCAGAACTGTTTTTAATAACCTAGAGACTAAATAATGAATGTTGTTTTAGTTGTGAAGGTAAGGTATCCCTTCTCATCTTAGAATTCATGGCACTCAGAGAGGAAACAAAAGTCTTGGCTGTTATCAAGCCAGTATTGTAATCTGTATCTAATCAGACTCTTGAAGAGTCTGTGAATAGTTCCAGTTCAGAAGAAGGAAAAAGAGAAAAAAAAAAAATCCTGCAACATTTTATAGAGGATACTGTAGAATGTTAAGGTTTTATTAATAGATTGCCATCAACTAATTTATGAATGTACACGGAATGAAAGAACTAAGAAAATCAGCGCAGGATACTTTAATCATCCTCAAACACAGGTCATCTGAGACATCTAATAACAGAAAGCATTGTGTGGGGCCACAGCCAAGGGACCGTTTATTTGATATTACCTTTCAAAATGTTACTCAAAAGAGAAACAATGAATAAAAATGTAGGTCTGGAATTAAAGTCGTAATAATCTAGACAGCTGCAGATAGCCTGTAACGCTCCCTGGTCAACATAAGGCTTTTGCTATTGTCTTTACAGTACAGTCCTATAGGTGAAAGTGCACTAAGTTTTTCACATACATGATATATTCCCAATGGGCCTGAGCTGCTTTCTGTCAATTTCTGTGAAACTTCATCTGAAATAAGAGCAGACCCAGAATAACTGCATCTACTTGGGAGAAAATGTAAACCTTTTTTTTCCAGAGTGTTAGGAAAAACGCACATTGTCATAGACTTCAGAAGGGAATCTTCTCTTTGTTTTTCAAGTTTTGCTTGATGTTATCTGTGTTGCACATGAGGAAATGCACAGTTGAATTCCTAATAATGTCTTCAGTTAAAGAAATCTTAAGGCTGTCAATTTAAATTACTGTAGTAACACAAACCCCGTAAGTTACTTTCTGGCATTGGATAACATGCACTTTAAGGAGCTAGAGGTCATACTTAAAAAAGGATCACATGTTGTCATTATAGGCAATTTTTGTTTTCATAAATTTTTCATCTTCAGCTGTGGGCCTGAACACTTTTGTTATTTCATCATTATTCAGCCTCTGTACAGATAGATGAAACAGTATTTCTATGAAAACAAACTAATTATTGCTAAACAGTCAAGAATGTTGTTAATTATGTGACTTGAACAAATTATGCCGTTTGTAAACACTAAGGTCTATTATAAGATGATAATGATAACTATGAGTATTATAGCTGCCTTTATGAAAAGAACATTAGAATAAATGTTCTGGAAATGATACAGTTTCTCTTCTACATTTTTACACAGAACTTTTTTACTCCATCTTTGAATTCATGAGTATTAAATATATGTACAGCTTGGAGCACTTCACACAACAGCATAAATACATCTCCTCATTCAAATCAATAAAGCTACTTCAGTTAACAAAGACTTCATTCTTGGAGCAATCAAAATCTATATAATGTTTGCTTTGATTACTGTACTGGGATATCTTTTGCCTCTAATTGCCCTGCCACCAAGAGGCGAGGAGAAAAAAAGACTGAAAACACATGGCCAAGCTTCCCGTTGCAGACAACCACCGCAGATTTCCTCCTACTGTTGCACACCCCTCAGAAATTCGAGGGTTACCCTATGAAAGCTTCTTTCTGTTGGGTAAAATAAGATAATCTGGCCACATGCTGGTGAGAGTAAATGCATTCTAGGAAAGTGCAGTAGGGTGGCTAGTAGGGACAGTTGCATTTTGAACCCACTATACAACAGCGTAGTTTGTCAAGTTTCAAAATTAGAAAGGGGGGGGGGGGGGGGGGGGGGGGGAGGAAACCCGAACAAAGTGAGGCTGTTGTTCTTGTAGCTGGTTGCTGTGTTTTACCCCCAGCCAACAATTAAGTACTGGGGAGCTGCTTGCTCCTCACCAGTACTACCACCCTGGTGGGATGGGGAGGAGAATCAGAAAAAGGTAAAACCCGTGGGCTGAGATAAGAACAGCTTAATAATTGAAATAAAGTAAGTAATAATAATAACAATAATTGTAATGAAGAGAAGAGGGAGGAGTAAAATCCAAGGGGAAAAACCACAAGCGATGCACAAACAATTGCTGGCCACCTGCTGACTGCTTTTGCTCACAAAGTAGATGTAAATGGGAAGGCTGGGGCTGTTGCTGTATGCTCAGACTCCCAGAGTTTGCTTAATGTGATCTGTTCTCACAAAACAGCTCGTGCACAAAACTGCCAATATATTGAACTACAAAGGAAATCTGTCGCAACTAAAAATCTGCCATTTTTGATCTAGAAGGTGACAAATGGATGTTATATGGGTCTGTGCATAGATGTACAGATCTTATTGTAGAGCAACAAAACACTATGTTAGCAATTAAGTTTCTCAAAAACTGTGTTTCTTCAAAGAACCTGTATCATGTTCAACATCTTTTGCCAGAAAGTTTCTTTATTCTCCCTTTACATTCCTTTCTGTGTGCTATTGGTTTCCTCCCTTAAGAAGTGGTTTAATAAGATACGGTAATCATAATTCTTTCTAATGTGACTTTATGCAAAGCGTATCAGGTGAGAGAATCCATGAAATAACAGAGTCAGAGCAGATCCCGAAGGCAAGGATGCCCATGCAGGAGGAGGACGCGGGAGAGGGGGTCCCTGTGGTGGCGGTGAAGGGCTTTGGGGGAAGCCCATCCTGAACTGAACGATCAGAAATCAGTACTTTGCAAATAAAACAAACAAAACCCCAACCGGTTCAGTGGGAACGGGTGGGGACGATCCCGGGGCAGCGGCTGACATCCGCCGGCCACAGCGATGCCTGGCTCAGAGACGGCGCTGTGTGACGGCGCTACAGACAGAGAGAGCGAGCGGGGAGCGGCACCGCGCTGGGCAAGGGCCGACGTACTCCCCAGGTCCCTCAGGCGGCTCAGGCCGGCGCCCGGGAGACCTGCCCGGGCCGATGCCGTTACCCGGGCCGGGCCCGCACAGCCTTGCTCCGGCGGGGCCCAGCGCCGGGGGCCGCGGGGCTGCACCGCCCCGGCCGCTCCCTGCGGGGCAGCGCCGGCCGCAACGCAGCGCCGCCGTGCTGCGCGCCACACCGCCCCCTGCTGGCCGCGCTGCGCCGCGGGCCCAGGGCACCCGCCCGCCTGCCTGCCCGCCTGCCTGCCCTCCTGCCTGCCTCCCTGCCTGCCTCCCTGCCTGCCTCCCTGCCTGCCCTCTGCCTGCCCTCCTGCCTGCCCTCCTGCCTGCCTCCCTGCCTGCCCCCTGCCTGCCCCCTGCCTGCCTCCCTGCCTGCCTCCCTGCCTGCCCTCTGCCTGTCCTCCTGCCTGCCTGTCCTCCTGCCTGCCTGTCCTCCTGCCTCCCTGCCCTCTGCCTGCCCCCTGCCCACCTCCCTGCCTGTCCTCCTGCCTGCCTGCCCTCTGCTTGCCTCCCTGCCTGACTGCCTGCCCACCTCCCTGCCTTTCTATCCACCTGCCTGCCCGCCTCCCTGCCTGCCTGCTTGCCTGCCCACCTGCCTTTCTATCCACCTGCCTGCCTTCCCCTGTGCCTGCCTGCCCACCTCCCTGCCTGCCTCCCTGCCTGCCTGCCTGCCGACCTGCTTGCAGGGCAACCCAGCAGAGCACACCTCACCTGGCCTGCCAGCAAGCGCCCATTGGCAGTGGGTCACACCTTTTGTATTTCTGCCATGAATTTTCAGGCAAATGAATACAGAGAGTAAACGAGTGGGCTTTTTCTTTCTTTCTTATTTTTTTTACCAAATATTTGTAGATAGGAAATGTTTGGATATCGTATCATGTCATAGGAATAAGGAACAGTTTGAACAGTGAACTTCAAATGCTGGTGATGAATTGTGCATGAACAAGCTATGGCTTAGGAACTGTTCAGAGAAAATATTCACCAAACAAATGTGAAGAGAGAATAAATAATCAAGAAACCTGTGATCTGTTTACAGATAATTCACGTGAAAGAAAAAGCTGTTTAGATGCATTATTTGGCTGTAACTGGAGGACACAGATTTCAAAAATGGGCAGGAAGCCCAAGTTCCATTGCCGTCTGAGAATATGGTGCCCCTGACTACTGAAAACAAAACCTTTGAGCTTTTTACCTTTAATCCCTAGGCATATGAGTCTTCAGCTCCACCAGCATCCTCTTGCACAAGTTACAACAGGATATTATGCACAGTAGGCTACAAAAGGATGCTGTACACAGTATCCAGCATGAATTCAGGGACAGAATTTGGCTTTACCTTTAGTATAATTACTTGAAGTGATTCTTTAGTTCAAGAACATCCTCTTCAGATATTACGAAGAGCCAAACTCTTTGAAAGAACAGAGGACAACAAAGTTGTTCATTGCCATAAATATATTAAACACATGGAGCTATGCACCTGAAAAGGCAACGGGATCATGACATCATATGGCCTTCCAGGTGATTCAGCAAAGTTCCAGAGTGATGACTGTTAGGAGGTGAAACACTGTTCAAAATGTTTCTGTGGGTAGTGACATGTATTTTGTTGACTCATGGTCTTGCTAATATAATGTGGAGACTGAAAATGTAGCACACCAGTGTAGTGCGTGAGTATGGATGAACTTTGGAAGATCTGGTTCCATAAATAAGCAAGCAAAGTATTGATTTTGGAAGCTGAAACACAATCAGTTGCTTTATCAGTTTTCACTAGGTATGAAAGAAATTTTCCTTGAACACAATTCTACCAGTCATTCCCAGTGTGAAAAAAATGCTCAGAAGGTTTTACTGGGAATGAGGTTGTATTGCTCTTGAAATGTAAGATGTCAGAAGGGTAGTTTCATTTGCTGATACACAGTATTACACCAGGCAACCACAGAGGAAGTAATTGCCTATCTAAACTGTGAGAGAAAACTGCAGTACTTGATAGCTTGTGGTATGTATGTCGAAGTGAGAGGCTTGTCACACACACCTGCTTTTCAGATTGTGTTGTGTTGGGCTCTGCCATAAAATAAGAGCAGTGTGCCAGAGCCTGGAGGAATGGCACAGCCAAAGGCAGGTGTGTGTTATACCTTTCATGGCATGTATGCCACACACTACCCAACGTTGCAAACAGTTAGTGGAGAAGCTTGCAAAATATAGCCCTCGCTCAAATACTCCATGCTGCTTTAGGTGTATTTCACCTAAAATTCACAAGCTGAGAACATCTTGATTATCAAACATAATCACCTGATGTGGGGCCTGGCTCTGCACCCCTTATTGAAGCTTGTGCAACAAATGAGTCCTCAGGCCAGATGCCCAGAGGTGACAGTATCCATCCAGGAATGCAACACTCAATGCAAGGATGGGTTACTGAATCTTACTTGTAATTATCAACGCACAGAAGGGATTCCTCCCCTTGTTCAAACCAGCATTTCTGAAGTCCCAGGTAACAGAGGGGATCTTAGTACCTCTGCTTTAAAATCATTTATCAAATTTCACAACTCTTTGCAATGGGGATCAGGGTTCTTAGTTCTAGTACAGTGCCCGCTGTAATGTGATCCTGAGCTGTGCCATTGTAACGAAAGAAAATATAATTTCCCTTGAGCTCTGTAATTAAAGATCTGTATAAATCATTATAAATGTAGAGGATCCTAAGCTTCCATCTAGAGTAAAACCTGGTACCTACACTACTATTCACAATATTAATTATGAAAGCTGATAGGACTTCCCAAATCCAATGTGCCTTCTAATTGATTGTTTTGCAACTGCAGATGCTTAGGCAATAAAATACATTGAAGTCAAATTCACAGCTCTGTACTTTAAAAAACTGCTTGTCAAGAGCTTGAAATTCCTGAGTTGGCAGCAGGGGTGAAAAACCTCACGTATTGATTTAGAACCTAGCTCTCGTCTAAAAAACCCTTAAGTACAAAAGTTACAGAGAAACCTTTCAAATGTTACCCTAGATTTTATAGTCACTTACTGTGGCTATCTAATTTGGAGTTGCAATTTCTTGAACATCCCTGAAAAACTAGCTAGGGCAACACCTGTTAGGCTGCTAAATCCACTTTCCAATGCAAACTGTTTGACATGGTATTTTTGTCTAAATATGAAAACTGGAGATTAATATTTGCTTCAGATGAGTTTATGCTGGCTATGCAGTGATTTTTAAGGGTGATTTTTAAAGGTGTCAGAAAGATAAACTTATACTACATGTACTTTTAAGTCACTAACTTTTCAAACACCAACTTTTTCAAGCTGGGAAAACACCTCCCCAGCCAAGTTCTATCAGGGAAAAATACACTTTTGCAATAAATCCAGGCAATTTGCACTTTATAATTCCAAATCCCTGAATTATCTCAGTCCTTTAACTCCTGTGTCAAATTTGAAATTTATTGAGCTGGACTAATAATTCTGCTTATCTTATAAGGAGAAAGGTAAAGAGCCCTTGGGACCGACTGGCTCCTGAATAGGCGAAATCCAGTGCAGTGGCATTAAGGATGGTCCAGGCACATGTGCCGTTTGTCAGTGCATGGACAACCTCTGAGAAAGCTCCATCATGCAGGCACATGGACCATCCTTGGATGCCCTTTGTTACTCATAATGAAGCACAGAAGGATTTGAAAGCATGTTTTCCAGATATACCCCTATTTAGGTATTTGTTGCTGCTGCTTGACCCATCTCCTCCAGGTCAAGGTATGTCTACTTCCAGTAGGAAAGTGATTACTGAACAGCTCAGGCTGCAGTACCCTTGTTCCTCTGTCATCCACCACACCTTGGGTACTGGGATAAAACTTGCTTTCTCCCCAAGCGGAGAGTTTGGGATCCCCATGCCATCACTTCTGTCATGGCTGTAGAGCAGCAGTGCTCCCCTGTGCACTTACTCCAGAGCAGAGAGGCTGACAGTTTGGCAGACACCAGGGATCCCCGGGCAGGGCTGCAGGGACATCATCTTGAAATTGGGCTGGACCTATTTAATGAGGTCACTGAGCTACTAACTAGAAACTAAGCCTGGAACTATAGGTATTACTCCTGGGAAGCCCCAAAACATCAAAAATAAATTAACTCCATTTAATGGAGAAGCAAGCGTGCCCTCCCCCCGTCCCTCATGGCAGTAGATGGGCCCGTCGGCTGATGCTGCAATGAATACACCTTCCACATGTGACATTTTTCAGGGCTCTGTTTTCTTGCCTCTTCAAAGTTTCCCCTAGCACAGGGGAAACAGTAACTACACAACAAACGAGAGATGCTCTCAACTTTCTGAGCTACGGCAAAACTGGCAAACAAACCATCATACATGGGGAACTACTCTGTTGACTACCAACCTGAGACATAAGGGTAGGGAGCACGAGGTCAGGGGTCAGTGTGGGGAGCCCATGCCATCAAAAAAGCTCTTGTTGAGGAGTCACGTTCTCCTTTGGTCGTGGCTGCAAGTAGAGAGTTTCCTTTCCACCACTTACACAGCCTCAGGACTTCACTCACAGGTTATGGTGGAGCCTTAATGTTTTCTGAACTATGCCACAGTGTCTGAAGCAGACAGGACTTGCCCCCTTAGAAGATGTAGCACAGCCAGGAGATGGAGAGCTCTAATTGGACAGGACTGCTTCGAGTTACTGGGTCAATCATCCTGTTGGGCTTGAAACACACCCTTCTGGGGCATCTTCCAGGCATGCTGATGTGTGCCACCCAGAACAAAATCTGCCCCTTTTTCTTGCTCTCCACCCGTACAAAAAACAGGAATGTTACTTTCCTCTCACACTGCAGCTTTGTGTCAGCTGCTGTGGAGGAATAAAAAAAATACAACCCTGCCCCCACAAACCCAGAGATGGGAACAGCTGAGTAATTCCCCAAGAAGGGTTATTAAAGTCAGGGGCTGGTGGGACTGAGCCTCCCTGGGGGCAGGCTGCTCCAGTAGCCCCTGGGAAACCCTCCCGCAGCATCAGCAACACGGCTACTGTTTTCCTGGCAGGGGTGGGAGGCAAAGCCAGCGTGTCTGGGAAGATCCCAGCTGTGCCTCAGAGGAAAATAACGCTCCTTGCCTCGCACGCAGCCCTGCTCCAGGGAGCTTCTGGGCTGGAGAAGATGTTCCCCGGAGTACTGCGGTGTGGGGAGGGCTGCGGGTCCACCGCTGCCTGGCACTGACAAACGTGGCATGTGAGCAGCTGGGTCTGGCCACGGCTGGGCAGAGCCTGCCTGGGCTTTGCAAAAGGAAAGGCGACTTAAAAAAAAAACCCAAACCACAACCAAAACAAGCCCTAGAAAGCGACAGTAAAATCCAAGCAAGCCCTGGTTAGGCAGCAGACTCGAGGTGTGGGCACTGCCATCCCACTGAGTGAGATGTGGTGGGCACACGCTGAAGGCAGAGGCCAGGGGAGAGATGTTTTGGGGTGTAGGGAGGGTAAGGTCTGGCAGGGAGTGACCCCAGCCTTAGGAGAGAGACCCTGGAGGGAAGATGCTCCCCAGGGAAAGGGCGGGAGTTTCTCGACATCCCTCCTGGTGCTGCCTCTCCCCCTGCCCCCCACCCTGCTGCTTGCGGGAGCAGACGGGTGCCCCCGGCCGGCACGGCGCCCCCCACCCTGCATTCTGTGGCTCCCTGAGGACGGCCCTGCCCCCCCCCCCCGAGCCCCGCAGGTGGGGGATGCCAGCCCCACAGGGACGATGTGGGGACGAGAGCGAGTCACGGGTGTAGCGGGGTCCGGCCAGCGCAGCCCCGGCTCCCGGGGCTTCTCCCGGCCGGGCGGGCCGGGGCGGGGGTCGGCGAGCGTGTGAGTGTGCGTGCGTGCACTAGCATCTGCGTGCGAGTGTGCCCGCGGGTGTGCGCGCAGGGGGCGCGGGCGGGGGAGGCGAAAGGGGGCCGGTTCTGCGGCGGGTGGCTCCCAGCTCCCCCGCCCCCTTCCCTCTGGGTCTGCTCTTCGCTCCCGCTCGCATTTTATCGCAGGCGGCCGGCGCAGCCCCTCTCCCCAGCCCCGGCCCCGGCCCCCGCCCACCCCCGGGGTGGAGGCAGCCGCGCCGAGCCGCCCGCGGGAAGAAGGCAGCGCTCCGCCGGGCTCCGCGCCGCTCCGCGCCCCTCCGCGGGGCCATGCAGCGCCCCTGCCCCTCCGCTACGAGCGGCGCCCCTCGCCCCGGCGCCCCCCGCGCAGCCTGAGCCCCTGCGGGGGCTCCGCACGGCTCCGCGCCCCTCCGCGCCCGGCCGTGGGACGGGGCCGGCGGAGGCAGAGGCGGCACAGAAAAGCTCCGCGGCGCTGCGCGACTCGCCCCCCCGCCCCGGCCATGGGGAAGGGGCTGGAGGGGACGGCGGCCCGCTGCGGGCTGGGACTGGGATACCTGCTGCAGACCGTGGTCCTGCCCGCCCTGGCCGTCCTGGGGGCCAGCCGCCCCGGCTCCGCGGCGCAAGGTAAGGCGGGGGATGGATGGAGGGGGCCGGAGCGTTCTCCGGGTGCGGGCTGGATTCACGCCGCGGTATTTTCGTTTTGTCTGTGTGCGGGCAAGCGCTGCGTTCCCCCGCGTGACGGCCCCCGCCGGGGACCGGGGGGTCCGGTCGCCCCCGCTGGCTCGGGTCTGTCGTTGCTGAGCCCAGCCTGGCCGGGACAGGCGCTTCCCTGCGCCCCGTCCTCCGGCGGGGCACCGAGGCCGGCGGGGCCTCCGGGCTGCAGGACCCCGCGGGGCGGGGGGGCCGTGCGCCCCGGTGGGCTGCCCGGTGCGTGGGGAGGACGGTGCGGGGCGGGTGTCCCTCGGCAGCGGCACCGCCGTGCCCGGGGCTCTGCAGGCGGTGGTCACCCGTGAGACCCCCGCCGCCCCCCGCGTCCTTCTCCGTACCTAAAACATGAGCTACCTGAAGGGAGTTACCGTGTATCTTCTGCTTACACACACACACACACACACACCCTCCTTTTATTTTTCTTTTCCTTTTTTTTCCTCTCCCGTGTCGGGAGTTCTGGAGTGCATCTAGCTCTGTTTTCCCTCTAGCCCGTGTATAGATTCCCCTTTCCCAGTGACAATGTCTCGCTTCTCCGTGCGTGTTTAGCGATGTCTTGAGAGCATCACAAAGAGCCCTGGCTCCGTGTGTCACCCACACAGCAGACAGTCACAGCAGGAGGGTTTTTCTCCTGCGAGCTGATGCCGGATAAACTTTCTTGGTGCCTTTCTTCTCTCTTCCCGGGAGTTAGACCTAAAGTGGAAATGTGTGGCTTTTGCTGAGCACTGGAGAGAGAGGTTGCTGCTGCATGTGGGCAGAGCTGCGCATAGCAAGGATGTGTGGGTTCATTAAAGAACTTGAAAATCCTGGTTATATGGTTAACAAGAGAAAAGGAATTTTAGAAGCTGTTTTGGTGGTTTTTTTTTTCCCGTATATGCCACTGAGTGGTAATAATATGCACCAAAGCTTTGATTTAGCATAATGCAAGTGGAAGAACGCTTGGGTTTCCCCCCATCATCTCTATGGAGAAGCACTTGAGATGACTGCACAGATCTGACCCCGTGCTCTCACCCAGCCATTACGAAGTGCACTTCTCTACGGCCTTTCTGACAGGAGAGGGGTGCTGGTTGCTTTGGCTCCCTGTGCCTCTGACAGGCTTTCGGGAGCCATAGGCTTTGCTGCTGGTGGGCTGGATGCACTGTACATCATGTCTGTACATGTAGCGGTGCTAATCCATTTCCCGCTGATACTTACTCCATCTTCAGAGTCACGTTCCCTCACCCATACTGGGTATTTATCTTGGTGGAAGATCAGAAACCTAGTCGTGAAAAGGGAGTAGCAGAGAAAGAGAGTACAAAAATCCCTTATGCATCGTGTCATGTTTCTTTTGTGTCTTACATACCATCATTTCCTTTCACTGGTCGGTCTCATGTTTGAGGTAGGACAGGTTTGACGTTACGTATTTAAAGGTTTTAATAGTACCATGTGCATGTAGACCTAGGTGTCAGTGGGTACCTATCAGTCTGTGTAGATGGCGGGAGCTAAGGAGGAAAGATCCTTTCGGAGAGTTGGACCTGGAGCTGAAAGGAGCCTGCCGGCTCTGCTGGCAGGACACGGGTAATTCGCATGACAGATGGCCTGAGCGGGGAAGAGGACCCCCTGTGTTCTGCTGCTTCAGAGCGCACATCTCAGTGCCACAGGGCATACCTCACGCTTTCAGATGGTTCCTCCTTTCCACACATACCCTCTGATGCTGTGCAACAGAAATGCTGTGAGGGGAGAGGAGCCAGGCCCCCTGCGGGTGGGACCTCTCATGGTACACAGGTGTGCTCACCTTCCCAGAGGGATGGGGAGCTCCTCAGCAGTGCTTCCTCGGTGTGTGCTGTGTGGTAAACTTTCACAATAGAGTGGAAAATTCAGGGAATGTGGTTGGGATATAGTAATTCGTCTTGGACTTATTTTTCTGTGTATGCTTTTATTTGCATTTCCTGCTTGCTAGGACCAGGCACGGAATTTGGGTACAGACCTGGTTTTGGCATCTTTCCCGGAGCTGAGGGATTTTCTGATTGGTGTTTGCCATGGGGATCTTCATGTATGTGTATGTGGTGCTTCAGTGAGGCAATGAATCAACAGTTTAACTATGCCCTCTTCAGGAAGTTTTCTCATGCTATAGCACCGGGCAAAGTTTTTCCTTTCTTTTATTTATATGTTTCCAAAAATACATGAACATTTGAAATTATTCTTACCCAACCTCTTTTTCCAAAGTTATCCTCCATTCAGTCCATCTCCTTCGAAATGGAAACACCCCTCTAGTCTTTTCAGTTGCATTCTTTGAGAGCAATAGGAATAGGACATGTGAAAGTTACATTCCGAACTGGTGTCAGTCTCCTGTTTTCAGTGGGTCTGGAGCCAGCTGACTTGATTTTAATTGTGAAAAAATGTCAGTCTTCCTCTGTGGTACCTTGTGAAGGAAAAAAAAGTGGTGGTGTCTTCGTACAGCAAACACATAGTTACAATTTAGAAAGGGGAGGAGGGGAAGGGAAAGAGGATGTGTGCATTTTTTTCCAGTACTTGCTGCAACTACTATTTCTTGTTTTGCTTTTCGTCTCCATTCCCCAATTATCTTTATATTTTGAAGCAGGCTAAAGGAGGCTGTGAGCATTGCTGGGGCTTCTGCTTTTGTGCCTTTCTTTCCCATTGCCTTGTGGAAAATAAATTTATTAACTGAGTAGTTAGTGGACCAATCCCACACTCCTGGGCAGAGAGATTCATATCACTGCATCTCAGTATCCTCCTGTGAGCTTCTCAGCAGGGCTAAATGCACTTTTTGGTTGATTAAAATTTCTTATTTTCTTATCTGAAGCTGTCTAAGTATTTTTCTGCTGTTATCAGGAGAGAACAGGAAATGGCCATAATGATCGAGACAGCCTTTAATTCTCGAAGTGGTGTGAATGGGGCCAAAGCGATTATCAAGCCAGAATCAACTCTGATCTGGCATTCGCTGCATTCATTATACCGCTGTGATAAGCTGCCTCAGAATGAGAATTCAAATGTCTCAAACCATGAAAGAAAGAGCAACGGTCCCTGGACCCAAGCACCTATTCCTCCCTGGCATTTCAGTGCCACCTCACATAATAGCAACTTTTCCTTTGGCTTTTCGATCAGCAGAGACTGTGTTACAGCCATTGCGCTTGCTTACCCCCCCGCCCCACTACTTTAGGGCATTAGAAGTGTTTGAAGAACTGATCCGGTGGCCCGCACCTTTTTGGAGTGTAGGTGGGATAAGAGGGAGGGTCAGGCTACCTATCTGTAGTGACAACCATGGTTCAGACAGCTTTATTGGCTAATAACGATGGTGTAAGAGCTGGGTAGAAAAGCTAAAGGGACTGCATATTAATGAGTTTTTGTTTCAGTTGTTCCTTTACAATAAGACTACATGTTTTTTTATGCTTAACCTCTCAAACCTAATTAAATCAAAGTGATAATTTAAGAAGAAAACTGTAAAAGAGCCATATGTGCAGATATTTGCCTTGCCCCAGCATAGTCTGTGTTAGCAACAGCAGCAGTTTGAAAATGCTTGGTGCGGAAAAAGTGAAATATAACATGTGAATGTACTAACCTTTTGGGGATGCACTTCTTAATTAAATACCTAAACATATCTTGATGGAAAAAAGGGGGAAAAGGACTTAATTATCTTGATGCATCAGTGGACCGCTTGTATTTGATCATGTGGGTGTAATAGTACTTGTATTAGTAAAGCGAGGGCCAAGTAGTATTTCACTGTGAATGGATAAGCCCCTTCGGAACATTAATTTGTTTTAAAGCGATGTGCTTTGGCAGATTTCAGTGATGTTGACGAGTTTGGGGTGAATGTGGTAGCCCATACTGGCCCTGAGTAGCATTTTAGTACTGCAGTAGGAGCAGCCACCGGCTTTCCTTTGCTGAGGTGCAATTTAAGCAGAATTAAAATGAAGTGGACAGATCTGTCCGTGGAGGAGGGATTCCTCCCCGGGAATATGGGAGCCAGAATCTGGGCTCCTCTTCCTCTGGCTCCAGTCTCAAGCAGCTAGTTGCAACAGTTATGAAAAAAAACCCAAACACAAAACCATATATATACATCAAATACAGCCCCCTTCTGATGACTTCTCAGTATTACTGTCAGTGTCATTTATTCTTCTTTACAGTAAGAATGCCTGAGTGTTCCACAATTGTGCATATTTACACTTAATCATTTTACATGGATCATTCATATCACAACTTTTTTTTTTTTCTTTCTTTTTTCCTTTGGTGATGGTATCAGCCCATGATTATTCACTATATTTTGGGACTAGCTTTGTGTGTGTCATCCAAATTCAGAAACAGGAAACAGCATTAACCATATTAAAAAGATTTTCCTAATTTAATTTTCCAAATACAGTACATCTGAAAACAGGAACAAAACACTGTGCCAAGGCCAGGCAAATCAGTTCCATAGCTCCAGCAAGAGAGGAGAAAATGTGGATTGTATTTATTAGACATTTTCAAGTAAATATGTGGATTTTTGTGCAAGTTGAAGAGTGGTGCTTTGGGGCACAGTCTGTCCAGTTCAGTTGAATAGGGTGCAAAGCAGCATCAGTTCCCGTGGAAGGTGAGAGGAGTCCAGGCTGAATAGAATATTTGAGTATTTCTGTACAGTATATGACTAGAGTTTTGTGTATATGTAAGATACTAAGGAGAACTGTACTTTGAAAAGTGAAGCTGCAATTAATTATTTTATGCTACCATCTAAGTAATCTTGTTTGGAATGACCCGTTTTATAGTGTATGGCTATATTTGTTGCTTTCTGGTGTCTTTCTGGATCTTAAACTGTTGGGCTTTTGAGGAATCAGTTGTGGTTACTTTTTCTGGAAAAAGGCACAGAAGTTGCTTTTGCAGCTTAACAGAAAAATGTGTTTTAAATGCTTTTGCGAAGGGGAATTCCTAGGTAAATTTGCATTGCTCTAAAGTAGTGAACAGTTTGCTGCTATTTAGTTGAAGAGGATTCAACTCAGTGTGAGTCTCAAATGTTCACATCATTGGTTTGTCATTGAAAACATGTCATCAGAGGCTAGGCTGTCTTTGAAATAAAAGTTAATTTAATCGTGGATGCTCTGGCTAAGTTATACAAAACCTATTGCAATCTGTATGTTACTATAGGCAAAACCGGCATTCCCTTTCCAATTCCCTCTTTCCTCCCTTTTGAGTGGGGAGAGGGTTATGCTACTGTGTGAACTGAACGTCTTGTTAGCCACCCAGTGGAGGTATTCAAGTTTAGCAGGCAGCGATCTTGGCATTGGTGCCAATAAAGCAGTAATTACATTGCCTGTCATTTTCATTAGCCATCTTTGCTTTCATGTTCGACTTGGAGGTATAAAACAGCACAAGCTTTTAAAGCATAAGTCAAGGTTTAAAAGTGAGGGGCAGTTTTCCAGTTGGCTACAACCTCCGTCAACGCAGCAGCAGAATAATGTTGTGCAGAGGCACAGTTCAGTGCTAGCTGCTTCCAAGGACTGAAGGGATGGTGGTGTTTTAAGTGATTTATTGCGTGTGCTTGGTAAAGTCCAGTCTTAGAAGCAGGCGCTCCTGGATCTTTCCATCGTAACATTATCCAAGAGGTGATCTAAAGGAAATGGTATTAAGTCTTCTGGGAGGCAGACTGTATCCAAAGAAAGACTTAATTTGCATCATTTGTAAGCAAGCATTTGAAATGATGCTAAAAGGGAAATTGTTATAAGGAAGCTTACATCACACAAATAGGAACAACAAAATCCCCCTTAATTTTGCATGTACTTTGTTTCCCTGTGTTTAATTTAATGGGGTTATCTGCAGATACTCTGACCTCAAACTCCAGTGGTGTGATAGCGAGATGATTTATTTAGTATTGTTTTTGTGATATGTCTGCTTAAACATTTTGCAGAGCATTGGTAGTGGTTTTTGTATTTAGATTTGTCTTTCTTGGGTAAGGATGTAGCATAAAACTGACTGTAAGCCCAGGCATGCAGGCTAGCTGGAGAAGGTGAAAAAAAGCCCCAAACTCTGGTTGTGTTCCAGTTGCTTTCCTGGAGGCTGGCTCTGCTCGTACAAACAACACAAACAAGTAAGGCACAGTGAGTCTGAGGAGCGGGCAAGAGCTGCCAGAGGTTTTCCCAGCTTTCAGTAACCTCAGAGATGTTTGTATACAGCTTTCCCCCTAGGTAGTCATCACTAGAACAGCTTCCTGTTTGCTTTTATAACTCCATCCAAATCACGTGTACATTAAGCAGGAAACATGGGATTTCCTCCTAATTCATCAAATGCCAGGATTTGGGGAGTCCCTTTATAGCCTGGCACATTATTATCTAAAAGTTTGGGCTGGGAAAGAAGAGCTCCTTGCAAAAAGTTTAGCTTAAAAATATTCTTTTTATCAACGTGGAAAATTTGGGGGCAAGCAAAAAAAAAAACCACCACAAAAAAAGAGTCCTTTTTGTTTATTTACTAGGGGGAGGTTGGAAAAAAAACAACCCACTGACCCAAGAAACCTTAATCAAACCCAGAAAAGATTGAGTTATTTTAGTGAAAAGGTCAATAAAGCCCCAAATATTTACCTCACTGCCAAACTCTATTTACACTACACTCTGAAAATCTGTTAGGTGTTCAGTGAAAAATGAAAAAGTTACAAGTTGTAAAGTCTTCTGACAGTAAGTTTTCATTTACATTTTCCCATATATTTCAAGCAGCCCAGTGAAAAACCTCACCGTTAAACTTGACTTACAGCCCTGGTTAAGCACTGGTTAAGGCATGTATTTGCAGCACTTTCTAGGTCTCACTCTTTTGTTAATCACACCGATTTTACTGTGATGCAGCCCTTAAGGCCACCAGGGAAGGGCAGGCAATACTGGATTTAGGTGAGTACCTTTGCTGTTCCCCAAATACAAGCAATGCTGCTCTAGCATGCATGACTCTGCAATAATCCCATCAAGGCAGGGCTGTCCCCTATGTCAGTATGCAATGCTGCAGTGCATCAGTGCCTCCTCAGATTTTCACTTTCCTTCATTATGAGTCCTACACAGGCAGGTCAGGAAAAGGCAGCCAAAAAGTTGTGCATGCTCATCTCAGTCAGTGATACTTCCCATGGGAGACATCTGCAGTTGCATCTTTAGGATAGCTTTGTTATATGGTTACATTGCTAGAGACAATGGGAGGTTCCTATTTGTCACATTGAATTAGCTATTTAGCCTTTAGTCCCTCTTGCTGGATTGGGAAGGTGGCTATATTTGTCTCTGATGGAGGGTTACAAGGGGAATTACTAAAGGGTGCAGAGAAAATGTGTAAGGAAGCCAGAATTCAAACTGGAGGTCTCTGAGTGCCCACTCTGGTGCTCTAGTGCATCCTCCTTGTCTGACAGTCCCAAAGATGGATGCTACAGAGGGAACGTATGTTGAAGGCTCTCAGGTGCGTTCCTAATGTTGAATTTGCTGGGCCTCACTAGTGGTGTCTTTACATCTTCTGGTATCTAGAAATACCTGTAAAAGACGAAGGGCGAACCCATACACCGTTGCTCAGAAACAGGGATGCTTCCTGGGAGATCTGACTTTATTATGGCAGGCAGTTTGGGAGGATTTGCTTTGTGAAATCCACAGAGATGGATTTGGAAGAAGCAAGAGCAAATCCAGTGGGTGGCTGCAGCACTGTTGTAAATGGAATAAAGATCTCTGCTTTGGGTTATTTTGCTTCATTTGGGTTTAATCTGCAATTCCGGACTATCTTATTCAACTGCACTTCATTTATCTGAATGAATGACTTACACTCCAAAGCACCCTGTTGCCTTACAAGTCATAAAAGCTATGAGGTTGCCTAGGCAATTAAATCAGTATCTTTTTTTTTTTCCTCTTGTTGAGGTAACATTATCAATAGTAATACTAAGGAGCTCAGATAGGTTTTACCGGCCTGGCAACAGCTGAGCATTTTCTTGTTAGGTAGCTCCTGCCAATCCCTTTTTAGTTATTTTCAAGAAGTAAAGTAGCTTTATTTCTTAGTCTCATATTGAGTGAGAGGTTGAAATGTTAAGCTCTGTGGATTAACGGTGTATCCTTTGAGAAAAAGGAAAGCTTGTGTTTTTCTTGTTCCCCTGAGTGCTGGATACGATTGTTTGAGAAATCTTGAATTTCATCAGCTAGATACAAGGAAGTATGCAAGTAAGTCTTGAATGATCTGTCAAAAGAGGTTGACTATTGCAGCTGTTATGGAAAATTGTGTGAACTGATAGTAGTTCCCCTGAACTACTGAAAGTAGATTCTTTGCTTGAATGTAGTGCATTTCACGTCAAACAGTGAAAAGGGATCGCCACAGGATTATTAGTAATTCAGAGCTTCTGGGAGAGCTATATGCGAACCATACATTTACTAAAATAATGGCTGGAACATGAATTGCTGCACTTTTATGATACGGTGTATTTATTTATTGTTTAAATACATCACTTGTCTTATCCAGTCCCAACATATGTGTTTATACTGGAGAGTTTACATAGTGAGAGGAAATAATAATATGGTCTCACTGAATGAGGTTAATTGCAGTACAGTCATACCAGAATTGAGGAGTAAGAAGTGGGACAGAACAGCAAGTGAGACTAATTCTGTTCTCATGTGCATACACTGACTGTAACACAGGTAATTACTGGGAGTAATTCAGAGCACAAACATGCACACTGCCGTAGTCTGAATTAATTTTCTCTTTCATTAATATATCCTCAGTTCTGCCAGTTGCTCGTGGAGTTAGCACAGATGTATTCCTCTCACCTTTCCCTACAATGTTAGCAACTTCCTTGTGTCCGCCTGGTTACCCTGCAGCTCTACACATACGAGAGATGAGTGTCCACGCCAGCAGGGAGTAGCTGGGGCTAACAGGGTAACTGTGGAGGTGTCCAGACTGAAATTGGGGTTGTCTGCAGTCAGATGAGACCATAGAGAAAACTCCACTCCTCGAGCCTTTATTTTAAGATTAGGACAAAACTCAGTGGTGCTTTCAACCCCGAGGAGATAAGTTTCCCCTAGTAAACTTGGTCAGTTCAGATCTGAAAACCAGAGTTGATTGTGCAAACTAGAAGTGTGTCTGGTTAAGGAATGGGGCTGTCATTAAATGGTGAAGAGTGTGTCCTTGTGCTGGTGTTGTTCACTGAAAATCTCACTGAATTGTCTCATAAAATACTATTTTTCCTTGCACTAAGCTTTTTGGCCTCAAAGCTGCACTAGTTTTTGGCAAGTCATCGCTCCCATTAAAAATTCCTTTCATGCAGACATTGCAAGCATAGCTTTAGGGACTTCCTTTCTGCTTCCTCACCAGTTTCCAAAGGTGAGGGTAATGTTTTTGGTCTCTTGCTCAAATAAAATGCAGCAATCTTCTTACGCTGGCAAGAACGTGAGTACTGGTTTTACTTTTCTTCCTCATGTAAAATAGCTGTGCTGTGGCAAAGAGGAAGTTCCTAATTTCTTAGCTCCTAAGTAACTAGAAACTTTGTAGCAAGAAAGTTCAGTACTGGGACCTGTGAGTTTATTGTCAGTTTCCTTTTGTTTTTTTAAATCCCTGGTGCTTATACCAGGGATAGACTTACACTGTACGAGGCCAGGTTATGACCACCAACAAATACAGCTCCATTAATTTCAAAGCCAGCACATGTCAGAAGCTGATTTGGTTGTCTTGAAAATATGTTGACACAGTAGAGTGAGACTCAAGGATGGATGCACCTTGATCTCACTGTTTTTTCTGGCAACAGGTTTTAATGTGTGGTTGGGTTTTTTTTCTTTTTTCAGCTCAATAATTAGAATAACTTTGAGACTTTCCATTTCCCTTTCAAGTAGTGGCGTGGCTCTTTACTGTAGAGGGATTAACACAGTGCCTCACTTGAAAACATGTTAGTGGGATGCTTCCAGGTAGGTGTTGTTTCTCTTGGGTTGTGTCACATTATTTCAGATATGAACATTGACAGCCATATGTCACCAACTGTAGGCAGATATCCATATAAATACCTGTTACATACAAATGCATGGCAATTTCCTGCCTCAGCAATCAGTCGGTTTTGAAATAAAGACCTCTACTACTAAAAGCAGGGGCTTTGAAGGCTTGAGTTAGAAATGCTACCTGGTAGCCGCTAACAAAAGCAGTTATTATCCTGGTTTAGGGAGTAGAATGAGAAGTGCCTTATGCCTTTCAGAAGAGCTGGAAAAGGCAGAATTGTTCAGCTCCTGCTAGCTTTTGTCCTTTGCTTGTCCTGCACTGTTTCTGTATGGGTCTATTTTTTTTATCTTCCCCACCCCCACCCCCCACCCCAAAATGTTATATATTAATTCTTTGTAGTAAACATAGCTGTTAGATAAAATCTTCCAAATCATAAAAAATCCTCCTGATTTACTTACCTGCTTTATAAACGTTTATATCAATTTGTAGTCTTGAGAGGAAAGTCTTAAATTTGCATTTATAAGAAACATTTGCAAAGAAAATTGAATTAAAATGGCAAAGTGACATTGCATGGACTATTCATCTGTTATGTTTTACTGATGAGCTTGTTTAATGAGTACTTGGTTTCATTGCAAAGATCCTTTCTCTTAGGGAAACATATTGATGGCAGTACCTCAATTAGATTTTGCTTTCTGTCTGATTAGTTTCACTGGATTGCTTGGAATTTACTCACCAGAGCAAGGCAAGGAAAATTTGGTCTTTTGTCTTTAAAGTTTTACATCCACTAGTACCACTGCAGAACACATATTTTGCTCCTGGAGGCCGGGCTGAGGTTAAGTTGGTTTTAAAGATAACAGCAGATTGCAGCGTCCTTGCATTTGTTTTGTATTTGGTGACAGTCACTAAATCAAAGGAAGGAATGTTCAAACAACACACTTGAGGAAAAGTGATTTTTATAGAAAGGGCCCATTCCTGCTAATAGCCAGTAACTGCACATAACCCCACGGACATTAAAAGTCCATTAGCTAAGCCCAGTTTAAACAGCAGCTGATGCTATGTCAGCTAAATGTACATTAGAATTTTTCATGTAACACAGCAATAGCACTTCTGTAATTTTTCTCAAACTATGTACATTAAGGAAAGCAAATGTCATCTGATAGTAGTAAGATGAAGAGTTCACATTAAAGTAGGGAGAATAGTAATCAAACTGAAGTTACCATCTGTTGCATTAACAAGACACAAAATTAGTTACAAGGAAAGCAGAGTGTGTCAGGTTTCTGAATTAAAGCTAGATTAACAAATCTAGTGTACAGGCTTCTATAGCATAGGATAAGCATGGAGCTGCTTATCTGCTTGGTTCTTTATCATTAAATATATTATGACCTTGTTCAAGAAAAGTTTCTACTGAAGTCAGTAAGGTGCTTTGCCATGTGGAGCACTGGGTTGACATGGGGGAAAAAAAAAAGGTTATTTGTTGGCTATTTAGGAAATAATGTCTCATTACAGCAGTGTCAAGACAGTGTTTGTATGCCTATGACCTTAAATTCTAGTTAACCGTTGGTGCAACACATAGCACCTACCCATCTCAGTGTTTCAAAAAGAGAGTTTAGTATAGTGAAAAAATGGCATGTGCTTGGTAAAGAGAAGCATGACAGGTGATGAACTTGTTATTAATCTTCAAAAGCAGCCAGCAGACTGTGTCCTAGTACTGTGGTCTTGGAAACCACTGAAGCACAGTTTAGCACCTGGTTTGGCAATCTGTCTAATTCTGAGAAGTCACTTTGAAGTCTGCTTTGAAAGTAGATCCTATGCTCTAAAGCCATTGTGGAGACAGGGGAAGGGTTGCTTAGTAAGTTAAAGCGAGAGCTGGAAACAGGGGTAATTAGTTGCTTACTGACATGCTCCCAAGTATGGTGAAGTATTATTGTAAGCTCCTCTGCCTCCTCTTTGCCATCATCCATCCATTAGTGAAACCTTGTAAACTCTACTCCTGTCAGTACTTGTACATGCCTGATGTTGGTAGACATACCCACTGCAAAAATCCTGTGAACACATCTGGAGGGCTCACTTAAACTCTTAAGAAATTGTGTTAGTAATGCAAAACTCAAATGTGTTGTGAGGCTGAACTTGAATTTTTTTGTCTTCCCAAGCTGAAGGAGGTTGACATCAGTAGCGTGCCCAGAGCAGATCGTGTGTTTGTGAACCACAGGGTTTAAGAAGAGTAATTCAATTTCATTTTTTCTCCCTTCTGGAACATAACATGTAAACATATTACTGAACTAAAGCCTGGTTTTAATTACAAGCAGTAACTTTTTCATGTTGACAGATTTTCACATGGAAAGCTTTATTGAAAATGAGAGAAGACCTTTTTGCCATCATTAGTTCTTGCTGCTTAGGGCTTTTATCAAGTACAGTAAAATACCATTTGTAATTAATTCCAAGCTTATATGGACATGTTTAATATAATTACCAAACAAAATCCTGTTTACAGACATATTGCTTGTGAAACCAGTCTGAATAATCTGGTCTCTGGCACACACAAATCAGGCAGTAATAACAGCTGTAAATATTTCACAATATACTTAGAATGCTTTGATTTTAATACCAAATCCACTTTGGGGTTTTAAGGATAAAACATCAGTCAAAAGTGACTTTTCCTGTATGTTATTTCCTAATCTCTTGCACTACTTTGCCTGAAAGTTATTAATAAAATAATTATTGGATTAGATTATAAAAAAGTAAATACATACGTGTTCATGAGTTGGGAGGATGATGTAATTGAATTATGCTGGAGCTAACAAAACTGACGCCATTCGCATTGGCACAAGACAATTGCTCTAATACAGCCGTGAGTATTTTTCATTGGAAAAGTCATTGCAGTGCCAATACTCTTTGTCTTTCTCAAAGTTTTTCTATTTTTATCTGACTGGATGTCCATATATTGTATACTAAGCCTGAAACACATACATAAATATTAGAAGCAGCAGCTCTTTCAGGCACATAAAGGGCTGTGAAAACTGAAGGTGACCAGGAGCCAGTTTTGTAGTGAAGTGCTGGGTGACTGATGGGACTCTGAATATGCTGGACTCCCTCTTTCTGGAAAGGCTTTGAGTCTGTATTTAAACAGAAAGAGGAAAAAGAGACTGGTAGTCTGTCTACCCCAGAATATTTGGGGCTTCATAAGGCTACTAAACAGTCTTTGAAAGTTAGGGCTCTGTGTGTAGTTTGCCCAGTTCAGCAGAAGGCCTTGGAATTCTGAGAAAAGATTTGTAATCATCCCTCAAGTCATTTTCCTCTGCCCCAAACAAAGACCTTAAAAAACAGTTGTGCAAAACAAAACATTTTATAATTTTTGTTTACTTGGAAATGTTCTTTAACCACTAAAATAAAATACAGTAACCCAAATACTATTTTGAAAGACAAATTTGAAAAATATTTGCTTTGGGAATTTTTTTTTACCCTTGTTCTGCAGTTGGATTCCCTTACCAAAGTTGACATAAATTTTCAGATGTTTTGGCCATTGCACTCTCTGAAGAAATAAGTAGTCTCCAAAACTGTGCCAATGTCCTTCATGAATGCTGTCTCCTCTGAGCTATGAGCCTTTCAAGCTTAGGACCCCATCCCCCCAAATAAAAAACACAACTAAATTATCAGGCAGGTGATGACGTTAGGAAATGTTGCTGAAGATTCCCCCACACGTACTTCCTTGAGGGGATAAACAAAGCCTGTGGACATGTTCGGCTCCCCGAGGTGTGTGTCCCTGCAAAGGAAGCCCCTGGGCATGGGACAGAAGGGACCTGCAGGGTGTCTCAGCTGTTCCCCCACGCTGGGTGCAGGTACCCAGTGCTGGCAGTGGGAATGGGGTCTGCACGGTGGCCCTTGTGAGGAGGAGGAGGAGGTGGTGCACCGGGTGATGGAGCTGAGATCTCCCTGCAGCCTCTGGAGAGCCCGGGCTGGGGCAGGCTTATCCTGAGGGGCTGCAGCCCGTGGGAAGGACCCATGCCAGAGGGGGGAAAAGACTTTTAAGTAGGTCAGTAGAAGTTGGGTTTTTTTGTAGGAGGCAGATGAAGATCTGTGGCATAACTGGCACACTAAGCTGCCAATAATATTTTCAGCAGTTAGTTAAGGACAGCAAATGACTGCGTGTGGTCATCTATGCAAGCACAAGCCTGTATCAAGCAAAACTTTTGGGATGTTCTGGTGGCACCAGCACTCAGTGATGTGTATGACTTGAACGTGATTTTCCCAA
Source organism: Falco punctatus (assembly GCF_963210335.1). Taxonomy (NCBI): domain Eukaryota; kingdom Metazoa; phylum Chordata; class Aves; order Falconiformes; family Falconidae; genus Falco; species Falco punctatus. The sequence goes on from NC_137580.1 coordinate 72,481,113, forward strand.
GTGTTCTGCTGTTACAATATGTAGGCATTTTGGAATTTGGTGGGCTTATACAAATGCATTTCTGACTTCCAAGTTAGAAAAAGGGCTCTTATGTGACTAAAAAAATGTAAGGACCTTCTATTGTGTTTGCTTCTTTTTCTATTTCTTCTCTGTGTACATCAAAAGAAAGAAAGTCTCATTGCTCTTGTCAAAAGTCCTTGTTTTGAGCTATGAGTGTTAGCACTTCTACAGAAGTACATTAGTGGGGAATTGTCTTTATCATATGGTCTATAAGGTCAAAATTAATCTTAAACCATTATTGATTACTTTTTGTCAGCTACTGACGTTTAGTTTGTTTAAAGCAAAGTAATTCTTACCCATAGTGTGACGTAAAAACCGCTGTATTGCTTATTTTCTGAAATGGCACCTGAAAAATAAATAGAAATGCAGGCCTTTATTATCACTTGTGCAGATTTGGAAATAAATGTACCAGGTAAGGTTTTGCTTAAGACAATCCTTAAGAAAAAAACACACCCACCCCCCACCCAAGCAACCTAAACCCAAACCATACTCTTTTATCAGAGTTCATCTAACTTTGCCTTTCTTTTAGATGGTCAGTGTTTTAAGATACATCAGGATATTTTGATCAGTATAATGACACGTGGTGTCTCTTGAAATTTGCAATTAGTATCAAGTGTCCCATCAACATCCTATGGGTACCTAGCGATACATGGCTGATTTGCAAAGGTGTTACTATAAAACGTAGCAGTTTGTTGTCTTCAGAGAGATCACAGGGGTTCCCTAATGCAGTACTCAGATTTTTGGAAAGCTGAAGTCCCAATTCTTAGCTTTCTGTAGTATGAGAACTTGCACTGAAGTGTGAGTCATTGCTTGAGAACACCGCAGTGTATGAACAATATTAAATTGCTTTGTTATGTGTATGTGCGGGCTGCATCCAGACACTGTCATTGGAAAGTTATTAGTATATATAATTACCTAACCACAAGGAATTTCTGGACTGAAATAGCTTATGTAAGCCTATGCGTTTCCTTCCCACAAACCCAGCTTAAAGGTCTCTTGCCAAGGAAATGTCTCACTGACCATGAAATACTGTTTGGGAAGATGTACTTACCTGCAAGGATAAAGAGCTTACCTGACTTGTGCTCTGGGTTGTTTATCACATGCTGGGTTGTTTCATATTAAGTGATGTGACCTTTAGATTTCAGCTGCTGCCATTATCTAATGGGCACCACAAGTCTTCCTATAGGAGCCAAAACTATTAATGAGCATTTGTACAACACCGAATTTTTGTGACTTGAGGGCTATCACACCAGATATAACTTTGTGTATGAAACCCGTGTAGCAGTGTAGGTCTGGAATTTGAGAAGGCCAAAGGTGTTTTGATTAGTGAGGAAATTTATACCATCTGGTTTATTTATGCTTATAAATATATATAACTGTATTTAGGTGCACAGGTAAATTGTGTATGCCACTTACTCCCATCTGTTCCTAATAAATTTCAGTCCACAGGCTCTAGGTTTTGAAACTTCTGATTATGTTCAGATAGGTGAACTTTCTAAGTGGAAGAGCCAGCCTTCCTAAAATGTATTTGCAGCTGAGCCTCTCATTTTGTGTAAACCAACACACTTCCCCGAGGTCAGTGAGTGCCTCAGCTCTGCACCAGCTGAGGGTTGTTAACAGTTAGGATTTCTGTAAGGCCGTATTCATGGTGGAGAGATTTCTATCTTGTCTGTTTGGACAGAAAAAATTTCCATGACTCTTAAGAACACCTTTTAAAAAAATGAGAAGGGAAAAAAAAAAAAAAAGAGCAGACACTGCAAAATACATCAGTGAGTGATCCTGGTGTTAACAAAGAGATTCTTTGCCACTAAAATGAGGAGGAAAATGTCTGTATCTTTACAAGATCTTGTCCCACTTAAGAGAGCCTAAGGAAAAGATAAGCATCTAGAATGGCATTTATTGGGTAAAATGCTGTTTTATGACTACGAGTTGTTTGGGGCTTTTTATTTTTAAAAAGAATTTTTTCCTTGGAAGTTTTTGCAAGCACCCACCACCCCACTGATGCAAAGCCTCTGCAAAGACTTAGTAATTGCAATGAAAAGGCTGTATGTTCACGTTGCCCGTACTCTGCTGTTGTTTGTTCCCAACCAACCAACCACCTACTTCTGATCAAAACCTGAGATGAACTTTTCTTAGTAGGTCTCTGTACCATTGAGGTCATCTTCTTATGTACAGCAATGACTGGTCACTTTTTATCATCTTAGGGCATATTTACAAAAACAAAAAAACCCCTTGATTTTCCTCATTGTCTTCTCTCAAAGCAGGCAATAGGAAATTAAAACATATAAAAATTAACATTAGGATTAGTTGTTTCAAGTATTAATGATTAGCAGCGGAAAAAATGCATTTCTTTGGAGAATTGAGAGTTCTGAATACACTGCAGTATCTATTCCTATTTTCCTGGGTGGTAAGACAAATACTGCACTGTATAAAGAACTTAAAGCATCCTCTTTCCCCCAGAATATGTATTTATAAGCACAAGGTATAGACTAAACATTCTTTTCTCTGTCATGAAAACTTGGGACACAAACAAACTTATCTGTGGGATTCGAGGCTGGAGAAAGGCAGGAGCAGGGTAGTATGTATTTACTAGCCACTTCAAAACCACAAGACAGACACAAATGCACGCAGACAGTCTGTTTAAAGGTTACCAAAGCATGTTATGCGTGATGCTACTTGACGCAAGAAAGAGCGTTTGCTTTATTACCATCTTCCCTGTTTTGTTGGAACACCAGCACGCACAAGGTGGACTGGTCCTGCCTGATGCCCATGAGGGCCCACGCAGCTGCCTCTCCCCGGTAGCTGTTTGCAGTCAAGTGGACTGAATGTGGCCCTGATATAAAACAGGGGAAGCAGTTAAGAGACAGGCTGGGAATTACCAGCAGCAGGTGCCCATAAAGAAATGCTGGGGAAATGTTAGAAGAGGCAAATGCTGCTTTGGGAAAGACTTCTGGATCCTCAGTTCAGGCTGGAAGATGATTCGGTATGAGCTGAGGCAAGTAGGGAGGAAGAAATCCTTAAAAAACAAAAGAAAACTCACATGAATTTAAGTTTGGGGGGTTTTGTTTGTTTGGTTAGTTTCAAATAAATGTGTCATTGTCTATATGAACTGTCTATGATACTGTGGCTATGAGGCATATTGAATAGTAGAGGTACTTTAAAAGTGAGACAAAAATTTAATATTGCCACCACGTTATTTCTTGATGATGTTGTTGTTTGGTTTGTGGTGTTGTTTTTTGTTTGTTTGTTTGTTTGGGGTTTTTTTTGGTGTGTGTGTTGTTGTTTTGTTTTTTTTTTGTAATTTGAAGCTGTTCCTTACCCACCTGAGAAATCTTGCAGAAGTGCAAGGGAAGCACTTAGAACAATCTTCTCAATAGTGGCATCTGGCCACTAAAATAGATATCAGAGGGTCGTTATTATCTTTAAATGCAACAGGAAACTGTAAAACCCAAAGACAACATAAAATGGAATTCCACAGGCTGTCTGAGTGAGGAATTTGGAGCAAAATAGATGGGAAGTCTTGGTGGAAAGACCATGGATAAGGCTCTTGTTTTTGAGTGCTAATGCCGCTGCCAGGGCAGAGCCATTTGTTATCAGTGACTTTCCTGTTGGGATGCTGAGATAGGTGTCATTTTGGTGTGCTTGCTGGGTACACTAAGCTGTAAATTACATAAATGGAACTGACAAAGTCAATTTAAGCCTTGTGGGGTTTCATACTTCTGGAAAAATGTCAAAAGAAAATCTAGAGCATAAATGGCAGTAAAGGCACAATTCTGTAAAAATCCTTTCTCTTGTGAGCAGTCCCATTAACCTTTGAAGTGTGACAACAATTCTGCAAGCATCTGTGTTTCAGTGTGTGAGTAATCCCGTGCCTCTAATATGCAGCTTTGCAATGTTGTGGCCTAAAATGAGTAGTCCCACGAAAGTTTCCCAACAGGATCAGCAACAGTCCCTTAGGAAGGAGTTCAGAGCAAGAACATAACTTCTCTGAAGAATTCTTAATCTAAACTCCCTGTTGCAGGAGCTCTCATCAGAGGAGTTTTCATGATGTCTATTGATTACTTTTTTTTTGTATCTTAAAGAGCAGATCGAAAGGTCATTTTTTAATATCAATGTGCAAGGAGTTTTATTGATTCTCTTTTATGAGGCATTAATGAAATCTATAGAAGCCTAACAAGATTGTATAGTTAACTTTGGCAAGACTGCCTGCTCTTTTTACATGTGCAGAAAAGGAAAAATACAATATTCCATTTTGGTGGTTTAAATTATGTGGGAGTGGGTGAATTTCATGGCATTAAATACCTCTTAGCACAGAAAGAGAGCATGATGTATCTATACTAACCCATTAACTCCAAAATGTGCTTAGCAGAGATTTTTTGGGAATACTTTGTTTTCCTGCCTAATGGTACCACATATTTATCACTATGAAAACAAGCAGGGAAGGCAGTCACAGGTTATGCATACCAGAAATGCCTTCCGCAGTCACAATGGTGGTGTGTCAAGAGTCTGTCTCACTTTAAAAGAATAGGCAGGATTTATTCTGGAAATGTACCAAAATGGACCATTTTTCCTCTAAAATATGAAGCTGGGAACAATTTTGCAAAGTTAAAATAAACAGTAGTTGTATGTGACCCAGTCAGTATATTATGTTAACAGAGGAAGAAACGTAAAGAGCTGGGGGTGTCTACGGAATTGGCTTGGTAGAACATTAAACATGATAACATTGGATTAAAAAATTATCCACTAACTTAAAAAGTATTCATAATAAAATTTGGGAAGAATTTTCAGTGTATTATTTCATTCTACATTACTTTCTTAAACATATTTTCTTTTTATACCACTTAAATTAATGAAGGCCATCTTGGCTATGAAGTTGAAAGCTAATGCCCCCTGAGAAAGGATGCATTTGCATAGTGAAAGCTCAGATCATGTTTATGAGAAGCCTTTGAGAGAATGTTGCAAGTTTTTATTTGCAGTAGGAAAAACATATTGGAGAGAGGCAAGTATAATTATCTCCTTTTTTAGATGGAAACCAGAGGAGCAGGAGGCAGGACTTGGGGAGCAAGCAGGCACAGGAATTCCCCTTTGGTGGGCTCACAGAAAACATGGAAGTAATTTGTGGTATGAAAATGGTGGGTGTTGCTTGTTTTCATCAAAAGGCCATGGAGAATGTAGGAAGCGGGTGCTGGGTTTTTAGACCACAGTCTGGTTTGGGACCAGCCTAACTGCTGCTGGCCCGTCTCCTCTTTGCTGCTTGGGTAAAGTCCTCATCAGATGGTCAGCAAAATTAGATACAGACAAAATTAGGAGTGGGGCTTCTAATCCCGATTTTTGGCTCCACAGACCAGTGGTGGGAACAGTGTCTGGCTGCAAAAGCCCAGTTGGAGGAGCCCTGTCCCATAGAGCCGCCAGCCCTGCTTTGCTGGTGCCTCTGAGGACCAGCCCTCCTCAGTTTGCTCCATGCCATGTGCTTTTTTCCAGTCTTCTCACCTCAGTGCATGAGTTTGCGTGACTCTAATGACACCCCTCACATGGCTTTTCTATTACTCAATGCCCTAGTAAAAGCCTCCTTCCTTCCTGTTGGATGGACAGTCTTCCCAGAGCATATCCAAGACCATTTTAGCAGGGAAAGTGAGGTGATGCTGCTCCACCACTGCCTCCATGCCCCACGGGGACTGCATTCTGGTGGGTGGCTGTGCTGGGTTTCACATGAAGGAGCCATCTGCAATGCTGCATGCTTCAAATCTGCACAGCTGGAAGTCCCTCAGGGTCTTGGTGCAGCAGAGAAATGCCCTCACTTTGTCCCTGTCTCAGGCACCAGTTGTGTTTCAAGAGGGTGGGTTGGACTAGAGATGGTGGTCTGGAGTTGCCAGAGGGGCATCATGTAGCATCAAGACTTTGCCTGTGCCCAGAGGGTGAATGGCTTTGCTTCTGGGTCTGGAGCTCCAGTTGCCTTCAGAGCACTACAAAATCAGTCTGTAAAGAGATACACCCCAAAACCCAGAAGCGGTCTTCGGCTTGGCTCTTGCACTTCTATTAACTGTCATGAAAATAAGGGCTAGATGTTGCTGCATTTCTCAGCTCATGAAACAGGTACAAGTCAGTTCTCCTTTTTGTATTTTTTAAGTCGTAGTACAGGTTCTGTTACTGGTTTGGGTTTTGAGTAACGACTGTTCAGGCTCTGGTGTTTATAAAGTGGTTATCTGCACTGGAGGACAGAGATCTGCCATACATTAGATTGTCTTTTTCTCCTTTGGAAGACGTATCTAGAAAATCCATTGGTTGACTCTCCCTGGGTGAGAGCACCCCCAGAAAACGGCTGGAGTAACCTTGTGAGGTGCTGTAAGAAAACTGCAGGGTTGCCTGAACAATATTCCTAAAATGCGTTGCAGGATAAAAGTGAATAGGAGAGACAGGCAGGCATGTTACCTTTTGTTTTATTATATAAATAACAGCAAGAAATAAGAGTTTGGTTATTTTCCTTTTAACTGAACATTTCAGTTGAACTTCCTTGCAGCTTGGAGATGTCAGTACGTCAGTAAGTAGATTTATATATTGGAAAGTTAAAGACATGCTGATGGCTGCTAATATTTAGTTTCTACTTCAGCTAAGCTACTGAATTCTTCTATTTATTGATCAAACGAGCATTTAGGGTTAAAGGATGCTGAGAAGTATTTGGACCCTGGCACTCCAGTAATAATATAAGGAGTAAGCACAGTTTTATACACTCTCTCCAGGTACATTTCCAGGAAGTACTTTTCCAAGAAGGCAGGCACTCCCAGTTTTGTAACAGCAAACATTGAAAAAGAAGACGGATAACTGGATAGATGGAGAAAGAAGACGACAAATGGATGGATGCAAAGATGAAGAGAGATATTTGGGATTTATCAACCCTTTGCAAACACAGTGCATGCTCCAGAAATGGCTACTTTTCCTTTCTGGGAGTGTGCTTGAGAGAGTGTGCAATGGCTTTGGTGGCCAGGCTGGGTTGGTAGGAGAGAGGGTTATGAGCTGTCTGAAAAAGCTTCTGCACAGTCTAGCTGACAATAGAAATGAGCGCAAACAAAGCAGTTTTTAGCTGTCAGTGCCTTGCAGTACCAAGCAAAGGCAGGAGCATGTAGCAGCCAGAGGAGGCCTTTGGCTGCTGGGTAGTGATGGCCACATTTGCTGTCCTGGTCCCTCAGTTTTCTTTGTCCCTGAACTGTGCACACCAGCCTCTGCGTGCTTGCAGGTGAGTGCACCTGCCAAATATCTGTGCCGAGTGCTGATGATTTATCTATCAGTAAAATAAAACCCGTTATGAGGCCTTTGTCACAGATGTTGCTGCCTAGCCCACTTTCTGGCTTCTGCAGATTGCCAGTGACTAATTTATGATGGGGAAAGGAGGTAACACAATTCAAAGGGAAAAAAATAACTACTGACCTAAAGGTGTTCTGCTCCTCTTAAAGCAGTTTCTGGGGCTTCCTAAGCAGGCATGGTGCTTCAGCTGTCCTGTGGTGGAGCTGGGCAAAATCATTAACCATTTCTGAAAGCTTTGCCCCTGCTCTCTGGATGGGCTGCACCTTACCCCTGGTTCCACCGGCTCCTCCCATCCAGCCCTTCCCATCAGTCTTGGAATCTGTTCACAATCAGAAACTCTTACCGGTGCTTTGGCATTTATTGCTTTGTGGAAGAAGTGATTACCCATGTTACAAGGCTGTCTGTTTTTATCTTTCCTTTGATATTGAGGACTTCTCTGGACAGGGTGGAGCTGCTGACTTCTCCAGGCTAAATGAGGTTTCAGCCTGCTGTTGAATTTGAGTATATCTTTGTTACTACTTTGTTACATAGTTTTGAGTCCAAAAGGGTATTTGAATCCCAGAAATGACGATTTCCTGCACTGTGAAGTACCATGGGGGTACAGCAGTACTGGTACAAAATACGCTTTCAAAGGCAAACTGCATTCCCTACAAGTTCAGAAGCAGGGGTTAAAGCTTGGGTCCTAAGCACTTGCACTCATTTGACTGGTCTGGGAAGAAAAATGGACTCATAACAAGAGCTGAGAAGGCAACATATTTTGGACAAGCGGTTAAAAAACCTGTTGCTTTTTGGAAGTGCGGAACAAGAGTTCAAGCTTCATACAAATCATTATTAGCTACAAAATGGGACCCTGTTGCACCAGCCTTTAAAGTAAACCCTACCTTTCTGGCTGTGATTAACCCTCCCCGTGTTTCATGCAAAAGCATCCCTGCCCATGCATGAACTCCATCATCTCTTGCTCCCTCTCCTCCCCTCTGCATGGCGTTGTGCAGGCTTTGTGTAACAACTTGGGTGTTAAGCGCAGCCTCTCCAGGACACCCTGATGAGCTTATCCTGTAGGAGCTGTCCCTGTAGGACCACCCAGGTACTGGTGACTGGCACTGCTGTGGCAGGCAACGCTTTGCGCCTTTGCTATAAGAAGGTGCATGATTTTCCTGTGGGAGGCCAGCTGAGCCCTGCACCTTCTGCAGAAGGTCATGTAAACCCAAAATTCCTGCTCTGCAGCAAAAGCAGTGCTCTTGGTGCTGTGCGTAACTTTGCTGCTCAGACATGGAGGGTTGGTTCTCGGTGGCACTGTAAAGTGAATTTTGCTCTTGTGATTCACACTGCAGGGATAGCCTGTGCTACACACTTCTGAAACTGATAGCTGGAGAAACTGGACTTGGTTTTGGCCAAGATGCAGTTGGATTTTTTGGTCCATGTTGTATTTCTGCTGCTTGTGTGCAAACAACTAGGCAGGGGTTTACCATTGAAGTTCATCTTGTGGTCTTCCCTGAACAAAGAGTTCAAGAAATAGTGAAGCAAAGTATCTCAGAACAACTTTCATGTCTTTTTGTGTTTGTTACTTTTTCGGTATTGGTTTTACCTGGCACAGGAAGATTTGTGTTCCTTCCCTTCACTTTTTTCTTTCCCCCCCCCCCCCCCCCCCCCCTTTTTTTTTTTTTCTTCCCCATTTTCTTCTGAATCGGGAAGCTATATAACCTGTGGATATTAGGTTATTCCTCCCAAATGCTGTAGTATGTACTGCACAAATTGAAAGGAGGGGAAGAATGGTGAGTTGCACTTACCTTGGGCTGTCTACCACCTGGCTGCTCTTCAAGTAACCTGACCAGGACTTCCACACAGACACTCTTATTCTGCCCCTGTGCAAAACATTGTTCAGGTTAAAATGGTCAGGACTGCCTTTTACTTGTCTGTTACATTCAAGGTCAGATTACTGAAGAATTTAAACTGCTGATAAAAATAGGGGAAAATAAAACTGCAGGTTTTTATATTGTCCTAAGGACATTCCGTTCTCTTTGGTGTAATATTGTAATTTTTAATGGGTGATGAGTGACTTACACATCACTTATGTCTTTCTTAAACCATTGTAGTAGGAATTCAGCATCATTGAGATTTTGTATGGGTCCTTCGCATAGGTGTGAATTAAATTCAGAAATGTCATTCATTTGCACAGACTAGGAAAAACACTTTAAAATTTTGTGCTGATCTTAAATGTATTTTATTATATAGTTTACCACTCTAAATCTTGCTTTGATATTTGGATTATTGCACATACTTATATTGTCTTAGATTTGAAAACAACATTTTGTCTGCATAGCATATAAGCAAATCTGTTTCAGTCAATTAATATATGGTGCAGTACTTCATACTGCCAATAAATCTGCTTCACTTAATTTATACATGGTAGAGCAAATGCTTGAGCTGAGGAACTGGAATTATGTATCTAATACATCTGCCCACTTTGGGTGACATGGAGATGCTGTGCTTTCCATAACAGTTTTGTCTTTCTGTAGAATATTTTGAATTATTAAATTAGTCAGTCAGTTGTGTATTAATAACATACTGAAACTCAAGTATAGGGACAGAAACAGTTTTCTGGAGTGATGCTTTCTAGGTTTTCTCATACTGTAAAGCCATATCTCAGTAGCAGAATGGTGGATTTATGTTCTCAGGAATGTATTAGCACCATTTAAATGGGCATTAGAAGTCAAGAAAAGGTAGATGTACTCTGGAGAAGAACTGTGGACTGAAGTTTCATAGATTCATGCCACGACATAGATACATGATGTAGCAAGCAGCAGTTTTTTCTCATTGCTGTCCATTGGACACGATGTGCAGGAGGTACCATTTCCCATTGATTCTTACTCACAAGGCTTCCAGTGGGGGCTAATGATACAGGAGTTAAATGTGCCTTGCAGTCCTAGAAACATTTATTTATTATTTTTTTTCCTCTTTAAGCATACAAGAGTGCTGCATCTTGATGCATACAGGTATAAATATGGAAAAATGTTCCTCACAAGTGCCTCTTCGTTGTTTCATGGGAAGGTATTGAAAAGATGTAACAGAACAGTCAGGGTGTCTATTGTGAGGAACAACAGACCAGACCTGGTACTGGTTTGCAGTGTGGAATATTAAACGATGCCTTCGGACAACCTGAGTCTCCAGAACATACAGAGAAGATGGTCAAACACTGGAACAGGTTTTCTGGAGAGGTGATTGATGCCCCATGACTGTCAGTGGTTAAGAGGCATTTGGACAATGCCCTTAATAATTTGCTTAAACTTTTGGTCAGCACTGAAGTGTGCAGACAGTCGGACTAGATGATCTTTATAGGTCACTTCTGACCTATTCTATTCTGTTCTATGCTAACCTTTCTTGTCAGGAGGGGAGCTTTCGGGAGAATGAGGAGAGAAGCATCCGTTCCCAGTTACATACCGGCAAATTTTGCTGCCTTCATCTCTTGCAAGCATTATGTTAGTTATGTTTGCATATGTACTTTAACTAATCCAATACTTGCCTGTTTTCTTGGCATCAACCCCAATGCAAGATTAAAAAAAAATGCTACTTTTTAAAAGTTCAGGAAATTCCTCATGCCTGCATGCTTATTCTCAAGGCTTCATTGGCAAGTTTGGATCAGTAGAGGGTGTGATGGAAGCCGGACCCAGGAGCCAGAGCTTTCCAGTCATTTTGAGTCTCCCAGCCAAAAGAGTTCTGCTGCTGGCTTGCTCTCTGACTACAGAAATACATGCAGGCAACACCGGCGTGTTGTGTAAACTATTTTGTATGTAGACTTGACCAATGAAAACATGTAATTGAGAACGGGAATTTTTTTTCTTCCTTTTTAAAAAGAAATGCCGCTAGGATTTGCTCTCTGCTTCATATTTAAATAACATCCAGTTTAGCTGTCTGTTCTCACTGTTCCCCGAGTGTAAAACAAATGGAAGTAGAAATATGTTAAAGCATGTTAAATTTGCATAGCCTTAGCCTTTCCTTCCAATTTCTTCTTCCTATGACTACAAGAAACAATTTTCAAATGTTAATATCTGCCTCGTTCCCCAGCTCCTTCCTCCCCTACCTTCTTCCAAATATTCTAGATTCAAATTCGAATCTTCTTGAAGTTTCTAAAACCTTCAGTTAATTTGCATGCCTTTCACTGTCATACTTTGTTTCTGCACATCATTTTTAAGAATGGTCCTGACAGAGTGGCAGGTTTGCCTCTGGCAGTGGTCTTGCAAGTCAGGAGACCAACCTATCTCCCTAAAAAAAAAAAACATCCCCAGCAACCTTTTTTTAAAAGTTTCTGGCTGAATTCTGCAGACTATTTTCAGAAGCTGCCCCAACAGCTATCCAAATATTTTGTTGCTTCTCTGGGCATTGTTGATAAGGCTGATGCTGTCATTAGTTGTAATGCTTTTTTATCTCCCAGAGCAAACAGAAGTGTTAATGTGAATTAGCATATTTGTCAGTATGTCACTAGCTTTAATTTCGATGACTCTCCGTAGTCCTGTCCACTATTTTTCAGCATCTGGATAAGGTAGTATTGAAATTACTTGTGAGTCCTGAAAGTCCACTGAATTGTGGTGTGCTATACTTTGTCTGAAAATTTGTGTTAAAAATGTATTGCATATCAGGGGGGTGTCAGCAGCATGCTTATGATTTACCATTTTCTAGTGCTAGGAAGCAGGAATGGCTCTTAGTCTCTTGTATTCCTTGCCAGGTGAAATGGTATATTGCCAACACAAAGAGTTTGAGAGTAAAGTGTACATAAAAACTTTCCATGAAAATAATTCTGTGAATACTGGCAAACATAGCTGAATAATATTCAGATCAGATTGTAAATGAAAATAAGAAAGAAATAAGGCGGTATATAACTTGTAAAGAAGAATGTGATAATTCCTTTTTTGCCATTACTTTATCTTCTTGCTGCCAGTTTTCAGCGCCAATCAGAATTACTGTGGTTATTTCAAAATGCATGTTCGAGTTACTGGTTTTCGGGAAACATAAATCTGAACATCTCTGTTACCACCTTTGACTTACGCTGCACATAAAAGGCAGATTTTTCTTAGGAAACAAGTTAAAAGGAACATCAGTAGCCTGGTGCAGGTAGAGTAGAGAAGTTTTGTCAAGCAGGGCTGGTTCCTGAAGCAGGGGTGATGGCACGCAGGGGAGAAAGGACTCGCCAGGGGCCAAACACTGCACCAACAGCAGCTGGTGGAAAGACCTCCATTAGCATCGGCAGGGACAGGACTTCACCCAGTGTATTCAGGGAACACCGACATGAAGCTACAAGTGAACGAGCCCTGTACAGAACGTTTTCATGATGCACTTCTACTTTAAAAAAAAACCCAAAACACAACCACAACCAAAAAGTCCATTTCAATGGCAGAGCAGAGTGTGCCTTTCAGAACAAGGCAGGGAGTGCTGATTTTTAGCTTGCTTGAATTTGTACACCTGAGGGCACAGGAGAAAATTGGAGGACACACAAAAGCAACTGAAACACGTTAGTGTGCTCTCCAGCTGTAACCATTTCTTCCACCACATTCTGCCTCTACCGTCATGCTAGGCATTCTACCTGAATGTACATTATTCTTTTATGATTGCAAATATCTCTTTAGAGAAAAGTGTCTAAGCATCTAAAATCTCTGCGAGGGAGGAAAAAAATATAAAAGCAGTAAAATCTGTGAGACCTCACGTAAATCTTTTCTTTTTGAAAGTAAGCATGGGGGTGGAGAAAGAGGGTAAGTCAGAAGCAGAGACCAGTTCCTCCCCTCTCAAGAGTACCTGCAGGGGTGATGAGCAGTGGGAGGCTGTGCAGTGCTCGATGTATTGGGATTGAGCACATGCCGTGTTTCTTGAGTGACTTAGTGGTGACGCTCAGACCTGGCAGAAAGGAGCTTAGGCTGTCTGTCTCCCCTTCGGAGAACTAGTGCAGCCAGAGCCTCCCTCTGGTATTTTATCAGCGCTTGCATGAGGAGTGCCAGCTTATGCTGAGTAACAACACATCTGCTATCTCTCTTGACTTTTTCTTCCCCCTTTAAGTCAAGGAGAATCAGCTCTCAGAGCAGAGATAGCATGCTCTGTGATTGCAGCCAGTAGAGCTGCTAACATCTTCCAGATGTTTTATAGTCCTTTGCATCAGTTTCACAATGAAATTCCTCTCTTGGTTGCCCATAATTCCTCTTATTTTCAGTTAGATCTGTACTCTAATGGATGCCTCCTGTATAAGATGTAAATCAGTCCATTTTAGCAGTCTGTAACAAACATTTACTGTCTGACAGCTCTATGCGAAGTCAGTGGGATCTTTATAAACTGGCTTCAGTAGAAACAAGATTGAATATGTAGTAAACATATACCTACAGAAGCCTACTGTCAAACAAGGAGCCAGGGAAAGAAGTATTTCTTATGTGTGATTACATAAACCAGGATATTCCTGTACGTAAAGAATAGGGATTTCATTTTTGCAGTCCTGCCTGGCTGCTGAAGTTGGGGAATGAAAGGGGCTTGAGGATTCAGCTGTGAGTGTATGGTAAACACTTTCATCTTCAGCTGGAGTCAGTAATTTTCAGGCCCTTCAGTAGGCATAAAGTCTCAAAGCTTGGAAGCAGATCTGCACGATTCAGTTGAATAAATGTGTTTGACATTGAAGACAAATATTGTACTCAGTAGAGCAATTTTGAAGCCTAATACTCTCTTCTCCCAACTAATTCTAAGGCTTAATTACTGAATACCAATGTTGTATAGTTCACAAATAATTCCCTGGCTTCCTTCTGTTCACTTGTGCCTTTAGTACCATATTATCAAATACCAAAAAGATTATCAGATAGCATGACTGGCTTGCAGATGCTCCACAGTGCCAATAAATATCAAAATACAATGACTTGCCAATTTTCAAAATGGTATTTCGCTGGCACTGTAGGAGTATTATTCCACTCCTTGCTTTTCCAAGCCTGATTTGCATGTAGTAATAAAACCTTCCCATCATAATACTATTAATCTCCCAAATTTGAGAGGCAGACGGATTGAGTTTCCTTTGTCTTAATTCAAGAAAATATGTGCTTTGCCTGTATAGCTTACAGATTAGTTATCTGCCATCAAATTACCGGAGCCCTAGGAAACAGGAGGAGACTGAGCCTTTCTGTGTGGACAGTTTCTGACCCAGTACAAGCAACTGCAGCTTTACTGATGTTATATTGCAGTCTTTTCCAGGAGGGCTCCATTTGGTCCACTTTAACAGCTTGAGAAAATACTTTTTTTTTCTTTTTCATTTTGAACATTATTTTCTTGAAAAGGCGAGCTGTTCATATGAGAACTTTTGAGTGTCAGTTTTCAGTTAGTTGAAGTACTGTACACAAAAGGACATAAAAGCAATATATCTAGCAGTGGAAATTGCTAGAATTGATTTTTGTACCATAAATCGATCTTATTTTTAGCAATAATCATATTACATTATTATTATGTCTAGAGATTTGATAGATGTGTGTGCTTTTTTCTCCCTTTAATGAAAAGGTGTCAGTCAGAAACTTTTAGCGTTCCTATGCTCAATGTAAAAATAAGACTGTGGGAAGGACGGGGATTTTTCACTGTGAGTGTATAACCCATCATCAGACGGAGCAATTCAGGTGTTTCACCCGACAGAGAAAAAGGTGTGAAAACTGTGTTGCTACAAAGCCCTTAGAAAGCAGCAGAATGGTTTGGACTTGGCGGTCTCACCTGATAATTGCTCACCCCCAGTAGAGGAGCTTTCCACCCTTATCATCCTTCAGTCTTGGAGAGGTGCAGAAGGCTCCATGGAAGGTCTTTGCTGCTCCTGTTAGTTTGTTAATGTATCAATAGGAATTTTGGGTTGAAGCTCCATTTAGGCATGGTTCTCAAATTCCTTGGGCCAAGCTGTGAGTTCAGAATAGTCCTCATTGTTTTCTGAGTTTCTGGCCTAGATCTGTTACTAAAGGGGAGTATCTTTAATCCCCCTGAAATATCACATATGGCAGCAACAAGAGTAATACAGTACTGCCAGCCTGCCCAACAAAGATTCAGTGACATAGGACTTTCTTTGCATAGACTTTTCTCCATTGCCTGACTTTTTGTACTGAAGGAGGTGGCAGCAACTCAAAGTGTTACCCCAAGCATCAGCATTCGGCGAGAGCGGCAGCTTGAGTCCTTCCACGTGTGAGTTGCTGCCGCATTCAGTGCTAGCAGGGCTGCAAATTCTCTGTCACCAAATGCAAAGCCACACAGCCTTTGGAGATGATTCAAGGCTCTCGGGTGTTAGTCATGGCTGTGACTGCAGCACAGTGTCTTGTGTGAGGGGATGGGGTGGGT
The DNA here is from genome assembly GCF_963210335.1 of Falco punctatus. Lineage (NCBI taxonomy): Eukaryota > Metazoa > Chordata > Aves > Falconiformes > Falconidae > Falco > Falco punctatus. Next base: position 72,496,794 of record NC_137580.1, read on the forward strand.
GAGGAGGTTAGAGAGTGGTAGGACTGAAGGGAAAACTGTTCAAAGCAGTTAACGAGATAAATTATACTGTTTGTACTGTGACACTGGGTTGGCAGCCATGGCTTTGCTTGGGGGTTCAGTTTCATTTTCCCTGGTATGTGTTTATAGAGGATGCAGGCTGTCGCGTAAGGAGGAGGAGTCTTCCAGTGCCTTCTGCCATGTGCCCAGGCAGATGGCTACATCCTCCCACACTTTTCTAGGAAACTACAGCAGAGCTTATTGCAGCATGATGAGCAGTGGAACAGGGCTTCAGAAATCCCAGACATGCTCCCGCACATGCAGAGCAAAACTGAGGTGATGTGGGCTCAGGATAAGCATGTGGGCACCGGGGTCTGTGCTGGGCTAAGCCCAGTGCTCCAACATGGGGAGCAAGTGCTGACTTAAGCCTCCGAGAGAGATACATTTTTAACAGTGCTGCTGCGGTGTAGAGTCAAAGTGCATCAGCAGGATGTCTCAGAGAAGCCTTGTATTCTTCCTGACCATGTTAAATCTATCCGTGCACGAACAAAGGCTGTTGGATTCTAGGGCTACCTATCCATTACCTCAGACGAATGAATGCAAGGGCTGGAGGAGAAGGATGCTAGAGCAGCAATTATGTGAGGTTGTATTAAGGAGCCACAGCTGGCCACTTAGCTTGTCATTAGCAGCCATCACTAGTTTGAGTCAGGAAACCCTAGAAATCTGCCGAAGAAGCCTGAATTAGCAAAACTGTGAGGACAGTTTTGAGATGAGATGTTCAAAGGATTAATTAACTTTTGGACCACCCTCCCCTGCTGACACATCCGTATTGAGCCTTTGAGACTTCGGGGTTCAGACCACCACAGAGTGGGATGTGGTCCCATGGCTATGGTGTGGCAGGAGCCACAGCCACGTAACCACTCCTCTGCCCCAACAGAGCTTGCTGCAGAAGCTGGGCTGACAATTCAGTGTTAGAAGTGCTTGAGAAAAATATAGGGTCTGAGCTGGAGTTTGCAGAGATAAAAAGGTGTAATTTTTGAATGATGCAGGGCATGCATCAATAGTAAAGCTGGAACAGTGGGTTGAATCCTGCTTGCATGTCCGCCCATTTGTTATTTTGTACTTGTACTGTCTAATGGCTTCATGTCCCCACTTTAACATGACAATCCTTTTTAACTTGCTGACCTCCAGAAGCCACTGTGAAGCTGAATTCATTAAGCTTTGAAGTTTTCAGCCTCAACAGAGGCTGAAGAATTACCTGCACATAAAGCACTGCTAAAGAAGCACAGTGGTATTTTACTAAAGCAGCACATCACACAAGTTCATATTCTTGTAGGACCAGTCCCTAGAAATAAATAATTTACCAGACTTAGTGTGGTTCTTATTTTTCAAGCATTTTCCCTCTTATTTGAGAGAAACTCTTAAGAATGGGTGCTAAGAGAGTACTTTGGTAGCAGAAGATGACTTCAGCCACTTTTCCTCTGATTCAGTATTATTGCAATTTGCGCAACTCTTACAGCTGTTATTGCCATATAATGCAATGAGTGACAAACACTACTTAGCATACTGAATGGGGGCACTGTCCCTAGCTTAATCTACCTAATGCCCCCACTGCAAGATATAAATAGATTAAGAGAGAAAATCCAATAATTTCTCCATTCTCCCACCAGAGCAATACACATTACATGTTCCTTGCCATCTAATTGCATTACATGGCAGGGATGCAATAAACATTTAATGGCAGTCACAGTCATCTGTCACTTCCTTTTAGATTGGTAATGTTCAGTGTGATTTACATGCTTAACACTGTATATTTTCAGGGGGAGGGAGGAGAATATGAGTAACCCATACCAAAGAAGTTGTGCTTTTAGCTGAAATATTTTCTTTAATTAGAGTTAAGAAAAAGGAAGAGATTGAGTACCCAGTGCTCCTGAGGTACCTTAATTAATCCCTCATGAAACAGAATAGGATTTTAAAAGTCTTGGGCTTCATTTATCTCAATGGTACTTCAATTTTGCATAGGTATAATGCCACTGAAATGAAACTGGAGTCACACAAGTGAGTTAAGTGCAAATAATGAGAAGCGTTTAGGAAAAATGTTTGAGTCCCACTCCAGCTTGTTACTTAGACATCTTCATAAATTGCTGTGTTTCAGAGAGAGGTGTTGTGGGTGCTGGGAAGAAACGGTCTGATACGTGTACATATTTCAGGACAAAGTGAACGTAGTTGAACTAAACAGCAAATCTTCCATTAGCTTCAAGGAGAACAGGGCAGTTCCATCACAAAACTTTGTTAAAAATATGGAAACCATGAAATGCATTGTTCACATTGAACGCTTTAATTGAAAAGCTAAAAATCCCTGTGGACATGTTAATATCAAATCATGATTCCCCCCCCCCCCCCCCCCCCCCCCCCCCCCCCCCAGGGCAAGATGGGGGGAGGATGCTCAGCCACACTTCTTGTAAAGCTGCTCTGCTTTGCTTTGTGTAGGGTTTTACCATGTGACGGGTAACGTGTTACACATCCAGTGGCAAAACCCAGCTGTTTCTAAAAGGGAGAACAAAAGCTTTCACATACTTTTTCTTGTAGCAGCACCGAGAGTTGTGCTTTTGAATGCACAGGCCATTGGCTTTATTCAGCAAAGTTAAGCAACACTGTTTCAGAAAGCATCCTCTCCACACTGATGTTCTTTGAATTTACTAGATAGGCATGAAACATTAAAAAAATAATAATAAAATCACAATGTAGGACACAATAGCAATGTGTGAATTAGAACAGTGATTTTTTAAGGCAGATAGGAGGGCACTGGCTTATTCCAGACAGGCTGCCAGCAAGTCATCATCCAGTGAAAACTTTCAGCCAGTGTGAATTTGAGCCGACCAGTTGCTTGCAGGTGACAGTCTCTGTAGCCCATTAAGAGTCTCTTGAGGCCTGTAATCCTGCAGCTGAGCCCATTTCTTACTCTTTCTGAGAGCTTGGTTCACATTTGCATTTGCTTTGCTCTGCTTGTGGTTTGCAAGCAAATTGGGGAGCAACTGTGCTCTGCAACAGCACCGCAGGTCCCCAGCAGTTAGGTAGTTTCCCTTCTTCAGCTTCTGTTGGTGCCAAGAAGGATTGATCCAATGTTTTGTCTCATTATTTTGCTTTTATTTTCTGAGTTTGTGGAGGACAAGAAGGGGAGTGGGATTTAGTTTTCTTGTCTGTCAGAGTCAGAGTTGGGCTTCCTGGGACCTTTCACCAAGGGATGGGATGTGCAGAACAGAAATCCAGCACTTAACTACTCTGTCCTAGAAAGAGCTCCTAGAAAGTGCGCTCAGCAAGGCTGAAACACAGAGATTGTGTGTGCATGTGTGCACACAGAGATTCACTTATTGATAAGCTCATGTCTGTAATTTGCCAGCAAGTTACCTGCTGTATGGTGCTCTGGGCTTTTGCTAATTTGACAAGGTCACTTCACTTGCACTATCTGCAATGCAAACAATTACCAAAAGTGGCACGGCAGCTTTTCTTCTATGAATCGCTAAATCATTAACTTCTGTGTCACTGAAAAAGTATTCTAGCTGCTGTTTGCGTCCTTCTCAATCAATATCCACAGACAGAGTATCCATGTCCTTTATCCCCCACAGGAATGACTAAACCTTTCCAGCAGCTCAGAATCACTCAGCTAATGGGCACTGGAGCACAGACCTTAATTGTCCCTGACACCAACACAACCGCTTTTCTTCTTTGCATAACAATACTATACATCTCTGTCAGAGTAGAGGCAAATTGAGTTATGAAAATGCTAAGGCTGGTCTCAGAGTGCATTACATCAAGTTTGGGGCATACTGACTTCATTCTGCTAACGTACCTGGGCTTTTCGCATCCTTCTGAAGCCACTTGCTCGTCATTCATTGCTGAGGTTGTCTGTGTTAACGCTGCTGTGAAGTTGTGTGGTGGAAGTTCTGCAGAATCCTCCCCATTTCGAGCTTTGGCTCTGAATCGCTGTTGGGCCGCATTGTCACGCTGCGCAGGGGGAAGGAGCAAACCGAATGCACAAAGCAACGACAGTGAAAATTAAAATAATGATCGTGGTGATGATGGTAAAAATGGTGATGATAATAACAATAACGATACCAATAATAACAACAACAACGATAATGATGATGATGATAACGATGCTCACAGGCCGTGGCTGGCGGTCCCTGGCCCGGCGCTGCCCGAGGTGCCCGCCCGGGAGCGGGAAGGGCGCGGGGCTCCGCCACGCCGCCGCCAGGGCGCCCTCTAGCGGCCCACCCCGGGAGCCAGGGAGCGGCTCGGGCTGCGGCTGCCGGTGCCGCCCGCTCGGGTCCCGCTGCTCCGGCAGGTTCGGAGAGGAGCGTGTGATTTTATGCACCCGTTGCTTGGAAAAGTGTAGCAGTTGTGCTGCTAGCCTTCTAATGAAGCTTTAGTATTGAGAAACATTTAAGCCTTTTAATGCTTCCACTAAATCCCTGATGAAACTACTTCCATAGCAATCGGAAGGTGATTAGCAATGAGGATTACAACTATTGCCATCAATCCCTTGCATTCGGTGAATCCGAGATTTTAAAAGCCTGGAAAAAAAGTAATGACTGACGTTTTGATCGTGGTGGTTTTGCGTGTACGTTTTGGATTCATCCATATGGATGTTTTAATTGGAATTTCTAGTCGTCTTTAACAATAAAAAACCCAAAACAGCTAGAGAGTTACTCCTATTTCTTTTTCACATTCTATGGAATGTCTTGTAACTTTCTAAAGGAAGTTAAGATACCAACATAGATATAACAACTTTATGTTGTTATGGAAAGGAAACAAATCCTTTCTTTATGACTTGAGAAATGCAGTAATTCATGGGGCTAGGAACGCATGGATGCAACTGCTTGGCTGATGCATTGAATTTGGGGATGGCCGAGCAGGAATGAGTTCTACACCATCCTTAGCTGTCCACTTAAGCATAAGTACATGCTTTGATTTAATTTTCTACTAATGAGATAAAACTTTACTTAACTGAAAAGGTTGCAAGGATTGCTTGTCTGTCTGTGCAGTTAGGATTTTGTGGTCTGAGGTGTTGGGAGCTTTGTTCTTACAGGTAACAGGTCTTTGAGAAGTCGAATGATAATTATTAGACTGATAATTAACTAATATAAAAATGATATTTTAAAGCTGTATCTATTTGGATAGCCTAAACATGTATGCCTTTGTCTGCCCCTGTCCTGTATTTAGTCCTAGAAAGATGCATGATTTAACCTGAGGCAGCAACCCCCGTGCCAACCCCTCCTACCCCTACTGCAGCCAGTGCTGGACCACAAGAAGACTGCTACGATGGGAGGGTATGGTGCTCCCAAAACACCAACAGTGGTCTGTATGGTCCCCCCAAATCTGCCCTTTCTCCCCACCCACCTGGCTCTGCTTTCTCTGGAAGTGTCTGCATTTGTGAGTGAGTGTGGGAAGATGTCTGCTCTTACACTCTGGCTTCAATATTCAGCTTTGTTGACGGTTTATTATTGTGCTTCAGGCCTCGTTAGAAGTTTTGATAGAAGCATGTGCATATAAATATAGTCATTAACACATTTATTATTTGCAAATTTACACTTAACTTTGGCTATTAAATAAACAAATGGGAACAGCCTGTACCAGTATTACTAAACTGTCTGAAATATGCATTTCAGTCAGGTCTTGCAGTGATGTAAATTGCTGTAACAGCATTCAAATCAATGTTACTGTGCAATTTAGAGCAATTTGAAAATCTGGCCACAGTATACATTATTTGTTAATAATTTGGGGAGGGAGTTTGTTTATTCCTTTGAGGATGAACTCAGAGAAGCCTAGACTTAAAACCAAAGTGAAACAGCCTATCATTAATTTTGTGTATAATACATATCTCAGCAGCATATACCACAGACCAGTGTAAAAAACCTCTAGGTCCTGGAAATCTTTAACAGGAAAAACCACACCACAAAAAAAAAAAAAAAAAAAAACCAAAAAAACCCCAACACCCTAACATATTTGTATAGCATGCAAAGTGCAAATCCATCAAAAACATCAACATTTTTGTAAGCTGCTTTTGTACTGTGAGAAGGCATAAAGGACCATGCTGGAGAAAAACACTGTAGAGAAGCATTGGGTAGAGGTTATTTAGTGTCTCTGTTGATTGCTAGCCCAGAAGAGATGACCCGAAAGTGTAAAAGGGTGCTTGGTGTGGATCCTGATGAGACTCTTGTAGGGGTGATAAAGATACTCTTCTGCATGTTTCAGGTGTTCTTGGAGATTTTATTTTATATCTACATCTAGATATAAAGATACCTTTTTACATATATATATATATATGCACACATAGTTATACAATAATAAGGGATGCACAAATACAGAAAGTAATTTCCATCCTGCTGCAGTGAGAATAGTTTCATTATTGGCACCGTGTTGATAGTATGCTTTGCATATGCTATCATATATCATAAGTATATATATGCTTAGCAAATGCTCAAGGCTTTGCACCCTTAAGGGAAGCTGGTGATTCTTCCCTTTCTGCCACAAGGCAGGGGAAGCAATGCTGCCGTCCCTCTGTTACGGCAGGTGGCCTCAGCTGGCACCCATGTTCAATGTCACACGGAGCGCTCACAGTAGAGCAAGATTCAGCATTCAGGAACTTTGGGAACACTGTGTAGACCACTGTCCTGTCCTGGGAGTAAACCCGCTCAGGCCCAGGGCTTGGCAAGGCAGGGGTGAAACGCTTCAGCCGCCATGGAAAGTGGTGGTCAAATCTTGAAAGTTCCCTGGGAGTTTTGTGGCTGCGCAGTCCAGTCAGAATCCTGGTTCTACAGGTGTTACCTGTAATGATTGGGGTGTGGGGAGACTGCTGGCTTTTCCAGACCTGCTCTGCCTGGCAGCAAGCGTGCTGTTGCTGTGCTGCGCTATCTGTCATTACCTATTCTTCAGAAGCCGTGACAGTCAGCCGCTCGGTCCTCTGAGCGTTCTGCTTTCCTTTAATGTATTCCTGAATTGCTTAAAAGTTTATTTGTAGCCGTAATAGCCTGTGCTATCCTAATTTCTGTCTGCATGTTTGTAAAATCATGTCAGCAGCCATCAACATTTGAAATCATTGCAACATATTTCAATTATATCCCTTTGATACTGGTAAAGACTGTTTAAGAATAAAATAACAATCCTGCACTTAATGCAATCAAAGTTTCCTCAAAACTGGTTTATACCATCATCACTCATTCAGTATGGTTGAAAACATTTTGTATAATGCTATTAGAGTGACTTGCCAGTGAACAGTACAAGTTAATATTGATTTTAATACACACAAATGATTCCTTAAATCCCCAAATGCTTAATGAAAATTTCACTCTAGTCTTATAAAATAATTCATGGATAAGAGCTGGATAGCATGCAAAAGACAGTAGATTCTTACATTCCAAAATACAACCTGATATATGGCATACTTGTTTATCTTACCTACCCTCCAGGTAAACAGATTCATGGCTCTATAAATATTTCACATGGTCTCGTCTCCCCATCTCCCCCCCCCCCCCCCCCCCCCTTTTTCTTTCTTTTTCTTTCTTTTTTTCCAAAGAAGATCACAGAAGTGTGGTTTTAAGTCTCTGTCTGCACTAGGAAAGTTCATGAACTGATTCCAAGTGATAGGAGTCTTGGTACTGACAGTGCTTCGTACTCAGACCTGTTCTTAGCACCACTTTACTGTAATGAAAACTGTCTGCATTGAGTAGCAATGGGGATTTCTCCATCTGACCTCATTCCCTAACCTCGTTTCAACTGTTTTAATTTCTGAGCTCCTGTATGAACTGTGTTCCCAACAAGCTAAGGGGTAAGACATGGAGAAGAGAGGTCTGTAGTTCATGATGAGGGGAAATGCTATCAGGGTTGGTTGATTAGTTGTTTTTTTTAAAAAAAATTGGAGACCTGAAAGTGTATTTGCATTGTAAAAGTAGAAAGTCAAAGAAGAGGATTAGGTAAATAAAAAAAATAAAGTGGGCTCAGAAGGAAGATTAGAAGAAGAGGTGTGCAAGGATCATTCCAGGAGGTCAGAGGTCCTGCCTTCCAGTCCAGATCCACACAGATCAGCTGGGTCAACTGGGAGGGCAGAACTTTCTCAGTCTGTTGACCCTCACCCTCCTCGTTGCAGCTGGTGATTTTACAAGATCTACGTAAGCTGGAAACTAGTATGTGCAAAGAACTCAACTGAGATAAAAAAATCATTTTATTCGTAAGCCACCAAGAAACAGTCACTAATATAGCTGAGTCACTAGTAAAGTAGGTTAGATTTGAATTAGTGACCTATGGTTGAAAATTCTGTATGTGACCAACGCTCCTTGGAGAGATGCATTGCCCTTTCCTCTGGTCATTAAGCAAAAGTTAGGTTTTATCTCTCCAGCTTATCTGTTAGGTGCTAAGGGAGGGAAGATACAGAAGGTATACAGAAGAAATGTTTTACTCTACAAGTGTACAAACTTGTTAGTGTTTGTGCAACTTTATTTTTTCTCAATTTTCGCCTCAGTTTTTTGAAGTCAGAGTTTGCTGCTCAAGAGAGACTTGGCACCCAGGTTGCAATGTAAAATTTGTGACCAAAAAGTAATTCTTGTTGCTGCCTTTTTTTTTTTTTTCCAGCCTGAGAGATGCAACAGCATCAAGGGCTTACTGATGTTCTAACTACTGATGTCCAACGAGCACTGCCTTTTAGCTATGGGCAGCAAAGGAAGCATGAGTGCAGGACCACCAGTGTCTCCTTCGTCTGCTCTCACCCTCCTCTGCTTTCTGAAACCTCCATTAGTTGGTCCATTGCCGCTTCCTTTTGCACCAGTTCCTGTATGGAAGGTTTTTTCCCCTGCTCAGGGGAAGGGGAAACATGGCCCTAATGTCTTCATCCCATTGAATTCAGTAGAGTAGAGGGTTTTGCATCCTCTGCTGCATTTAGTTCAGCCATTGCCACCCTATCTTCTCCCTGGGGTGCTGGGGGCTGTGTGTCAGCTGAGTCAGCAGCGTGGCACACCTCCTCTGTGCACAAAGTTCAGGCAGGTGCACCCAGGCACACTCGAGTGCCACTGCAGTGTGTGCCTTACAGCACAAACTATTCTACTCTGAAAATTGCTTTGAGATTGTAAATTGCTTTTTTGATCCTTTGGGATGAAAAGTTCTATATCAGTGTATTATTATTAATGACAGTAAATTATTCTTGAGGCAGCGGGGCTGCTTCTCTTCGTATGGAGCAAAATGAGTAAGCACTTTCCCGTGAGTACAACTGAAATGCAAAATACTGGTGGATGAGCCTAGCTGCCAGGCAGCCTGATGTTTCACCACTGTGCATGCATTTTGCTCACTGAAAACACCCAGAAAGAAGATGCCCTGAAGAGGTGTGCCCTGGGGGCATGCTTCCAGGGCACAGGGCTAGTGCCAGCCCTACATCTTGCCAGTAGCCTTTGCTGGGCGCTGGCTGTACCAACACCATCTTTAAGAGGTAAGTTGGTAAGACTGAAGTCCTGGCTCAGTGGCTGAAGTGTTTCCATTTGTTTTTCTGGGATCCCTTCCAGTTCCTCTGAATTGGCCTCTTGTTTGCCTGCCTCTCCCAGCCTGCGGCGCTCCTCGGGCTGCTGCTGCTGCTGCTTGCTCACACCGCCTGGCCAGCAGGTTCTTTAGGGCCAACAAATGATTAAGAGTCAAATTTTGGTAACTCCATCACCAACTTTTGGCAACACCCTTGTCTCCTGTTTTTTTCTAAACCACTCATGTTCATTACTGCACGTTCAAGAAAAAAGAAATAAGCCCCTACACTTATCACTGGCTATGGAGAACCTTGTTTTTCTTACCCTTCCTCAGACTTTTAAATACTCAGGATTTATTGTTTTGAAAGATGCCCTGTGCAAGGGTGTATTTCAAAAGGCAGAGGGGCTGACAATCCTTAACCTGTGTTCAGGCATTTTGGGAGCACCGTTAACAAAGTGAGCTTCACAAAGATACATTTCAACCAGAGTAGTAGAAATGTTTAGCTTGATGGATCTGTGACCAGGCATGAGCAGGAACAGCTTTGCACAGGCAGGAGAATGGGAGAAGTAGAGGGATGACAAGTTGTGTAATGACAGGTTTGTGCAGCAGTTCTTTTCCTTCTGTTTTTATATTAAGTGAGAGGCTATGGCAAACAGTTTTGTGCTAGGAAGCCTGATTTCTGAAAGAAATCCAGATATTGTGGAGAAAAACCCCAAAACCCAGTTGCAAACCCCTCACCCCAGCCATTTCATACCTAGTTTTCCAGGCTGAACTGAAGCCAAGTCATGAAAAGGGTTGTCGTTAATTACCGTAATTTCATGCAAAATGTGTTTATTTACTAATCTGAGAACAAACAAGCTGAGAAGGCTAAAAAAAACCAACACCAAAACAAAACACACCAACAACTTTTCTTCTTACTACAAAACCTCTAGAGAACGAGGTAGGTGGTGCTTTGGAAAGAGAGGGATGGGAAGGGGCCGGAGGGGGGTAGCAGAGGCTTTATTCAGGTCTAGCACAGGGGGTCCTACTTCATGGCAAGTACTCCTAGGCAGTCTTGTGGTACAGCTGCTGCTCACTAGCCCAAGAAAAGGATGCCCAGTGATGGGTGAGACCGTAGCCCTGCAGCACAAGGTCTTTGGCAGCAGCACCGTCCAAAGGGGGACTCGCAGCCCCCCCACCTCTGCCTGCAGCTGTGCGCATCACCCCTGCCGCTCTGCCAGCTGGGTTCAGAACAGCTCACGAAGCAGGTATTGATGCCAAGGCCACTGTACTCCGCAAACTTGGCTTAGGGATGTGGAGCACGTGGTTGCTTACTCATGTTTTTGTAGGTAGTAAAGTACTTTCTGGCCTTGTGTGTGCATATGTCCCATTTTCACACCTGTGTGCATGCCTTTTCCAGGAGTACAAAGGTAGCTAGTTTTTTCATGGTAAACTGACAATAAGCTGATTAGATTGTCCTTCTGGATACATTTTTCTACCAGCCTGAAAGGAAGTAAGCACAGTCAGTCCTCTGAAGATGAGGAAAATGTTCTGAACAACAGAAAACTCTTATTTTCCTCTCTTGAAAAGGGTGAAGAATGCAGCAACTGTGGGCTTTGGTTGCTTGGGGTCTGCTGGGGAAGATATCGTAGAAAATTCTTTTGGAGGGTTTGGTGGAGAGTAATACACCTGAAAAATGTTGTTTCTTTAAAGAAGGCTAGAAGCATGATAAAAAGAAAGTAACTTTTACCCAAGCCATAGAGAGGCAGCACTGACAAGAAGAAAAAAGCGTTTAAGTTTTACGTGGTTTTGGTTTTTTTTCTTTTGCATAAATGTATGAATTTTCAAAGAGATAAACATGGGGTTTTGATCCAGCAAATGCTAAGCTCGGTAATATCCACTCTGTGTCTATGTGTTGGCAAGAAACAGGAGGGGAATAATGAGAAGGTAGAGAAGCATTTTCTTTTCCATAAAGCTGTGAGCCTTTGACTGAAGAGAACTTTGTGAGTTCAGCATCTTGTAGCTTTGCCACCTTCTAGGAGTGGGAGTGTAGGTAAGATAACCAGGGGAACAGTTATGAGCTCTCCTAGATCTGTTCTGGCAGACTGTGATCCTGGGCTCAGATGTAGCACTGGGTGTGTATGTGCCTTTGAAAGATGCTAATTTGGGGAGCTAGCACAGTTAGTTTTGAAAGATATTCTTGTGGACAGATATAAAGGATGGGGATAGTAGGGTTCACTGTAGCTGTTTTTGTTTGGGACTAGCAGTGTAATCAAGTATAAACAGACAGAATTGATGGGATTTTGGTCTTATAGGCCAGATCCTTCATGGAATTGCTCTGTTTTAACCACAGCTTTCAAGGACGAGAGGTAAATGCATAGGAAATGCAGCTTACTGCAAGATGCAATACCACCACAGAAAAGGTAGATATAATAAAAAGACTAAACCAGACTAACTCTACCACATCTTGACTGTGGTATACTTCATTCAGAATGAGCCAGAATTTAATGTCCATTGCAACAAAACATCCTTAAAAACGTTAGGCTAGCATACAGGCTTCATCAGAAAATGGAATAATATAGGTCCAAAGAACTGATGTTATTATTGAAGGCTCTAAACTAGACCTTAGGGACAATAAAGCGTTCGGATTTGCATGGATGATTTTATTTATTATTTTTTTTAATTGAGAACTGACTGCGGTTGTCCTCCACACAAAGACAGGAGAAGTGGATGGCCAGGGACCTATTCTCTTGTTTCTGCTTTTCTTGATATAATTTTTTTAATGAGACAAAAATAAAGAATAAAGGAACCATTTATCACTATTTTTGTAGAGAACAATTTACTATGACCTAACAAGAGCATTAACAGAATGGAGGCTGAAAATGATAACAACAAAGTAGACCACTGGTAATCTATTTGAGTGTGTGTTTTGTTTTGTTTTAAAGAGTGAGCTACGCAGTCAGCCTAATTATTAGGAAATAAAGAGTGAAAGGGAAGTCAGGCAGAACTGTTCTACTTGGAGGGAAGCAAACATATGGAATAAGTTGTAGAGTAAGGCTATGAAAACCAATATGTGAGTCACAGAGACAAAGAGGGTGACATGTTTACTGTGAACAGAGCGGGGGTTTTGAAAACACAGAAACAGATGCAAGTAGAGGGGTGGGGGAGAGTGAAATAAATTTAAAAGGGACATAAGGACACTACGCCCACAGAATCCATTTTCTTGTGTGATGAGTTTGTAAACACCTATAAAGTAAGGGAGAAATTTATTTTTACATTGACATTCCAAGTTAACTGGGTGCTTTTAAAACATAAAGGAGCATGGAGATGGAAGTCTTCATCTTTCTTGCAGCTACTGTTTCAAGGAGTTTCATTTCACATCCACCAGACTGTTGTTGGGCTCTGGTGACACTGGTTTCCATGGACCTGGGTATTTTATACTAGTGAGTAGGTCCTTGTGCAGGTCTGCCCTTCCCTCTGAAGTCAGTGGGTGTCTTACTGGAAAAAAAGATCTGCTGATGCTGTGGTTCTGGTGCTTTGGCAAGATACACAACAGAAGCAGAAACCATATGATGAGGGTATCATCTTCACAGTGCTCTGCATGTAGAGGGTTCAGCCCTGCCCCAGGAGACTGGGTCTGCTCGCCTTGGTGAGACTGCTCAAGCGAGGGGTGGACAGCCTGCACAACCTGGAAGTGAAGCATCTTTGTGACACAGGGAATAAATTGGGAATGGTCCCTGCCTTTCCAAAGACTGGTCAAGATGCTTGCTTTTTTCCTCCCAGTTTTGGGAGAAGTGTGGGGTTCCTTTAAACAGGAATCATAATGATCTGAGCACTGCCAGGGAGTCCAGTTTACAGTCCTTCCTCTCCCTGCAAAATCGCCCTCTTCCAGGAGACAGCTCTGATCGCAAAGATAAGGCTGTTTTGTGAGAAACCATCCCCTGCCCCCTGGGATCTCCTTTGTGAAGTGTGCTGAAATGAAGAGCAGAAGGACAGATCCTTTGGTTCAAAGAGATAGTGAGAAAGAAAGGAAGCGTGACCTGAGTTCCCCTAATTATGGCTCTGAGCACAGAGATCCAAGGCCCTAGGTCTGGTCTTTGCCCCCATGCCTTTTTTTTCCTTGATGTGAAACAATCCTATAACTGTGATAGCTGGTCTGTGGGTATCCTAGCAATGATACATGCAGCCTGGAAAGATTGTCTGCTGCTTTGCAACAGAGCTCTCCTTACTTTGTGATTAAATGTCCCACGTTACATAAATCTTTGCATCCTTTCTCAGGTCTCAGAAGTTCCTGGCTTCTTGACCAAAAAGTCAAGATAGTATTTAAGGTTTCTGATAGATTGTTTACTGATATAATGAAAAAGTGCATAGTGGATAACATAGCCTAGGAAATTTTTCACTTTTAAGATTGTCTTTTTTACAGATTGATAGGAAATACTGTGTTTGAAAAATTGTAGTAAGCCTTAAGATGGGAAAAGCCAGCTCTGGTTGTGAGCTAGGCCCAGAGATGATAGAATTTAGTCTCTTGTCTTTAAAAAAATTTGCCTGTTTCCCAAGAAAAAAAAATAAATCAATTGATGGTCTGTTTATTTCTACGTCTTCTGGAACCTTTTTTCTATTGGATGATGTGTGAGCGATGATTAATTAGTTGCTTTTGTTTCAGCTTTAAGGTTTGTGCAAGCAACAGTGGAAAGAAGGGGTTTATGAGCTGGTCTGCCAGGGGGTGTCATTCACGTGGTTGACAACTCCATCTCTCTAGAAGGCCATATAATAAAGTATTTCAAACTGAAAAGTCAGTTAAGGGGACGTTCATCACTTCAAGAATATGTTCAAATTGAGTGTCAGGCGTGTAATTCAAGAGCACTTCGAAGTAGGGTTCCTGAGGGAAGAATTAACAGGAGAGAAGCACAGTCAGTACTCTCTGTGTCTTTCCCTGCCTAACTATTCCTAACAGGAAAGACATGGCTTTTCATCTCCATCTCAAAACCTCCAGGTTTGGCATTACCGGCCGTGTCTGAGGAGCACTGCCTGTTAGCATCGGTGCAGGGTCAGCTGGCCGGCCGTGCACTTCCTTCTGTGCCACCTTTCCTTGGACAGAAAGGGACAGTGCTGATCTCACTCACGGTATTTTCACATTCGAAATGGCTCTGTTAATATGACATCAGTGTGAAGCAAGTACTGGTCTGGAGTGTGCTTGCCAGCTGGTATCCCACACTCCTGTGGTAAGAAAAGGCAGCAGATGCAGTGACGTGGCTCTGTGTGTGCTGTTGATTCGACAGCAGCAGCTGTTGCATCCCTGAATCACTTGCACACTTCTTCAGAGCCTGATCTCATTCCTGATGGTCGCCTCACTCTCTTGCTTCCACTGCTACATCTGCCATTCAAAGATGGAAGTTTTGGGATCCTGGTACAAACTGGTGGTGTTTTTCTGTGGCCATGAGACCCCACTCACTAGCCCAGAGCATAGTCACAGTCATGTGAATGTTAAGAGGGGTACTGGAGTCCTTCAGCCAGCTGAATGCATTTATGTTTTCTGAATAAGAGAACGGAGTGCAACTAGCACGTGTTAAATTGCTCTTAATGCTGGTTGAGGATGATTTTATCGGTTCTTGTTTCAGTCTTTAAATTAGTCTTGCCATTTTTTCCATTACGTTGCTTTGGACCAATGTAAAGACAATATTTCTCTTCTATTGCTGTTTCTGTGCAGCATTCCTGCTGTTCTGGGTCTCAGTCTGGGTAGACCCTTCTACTGTTCTGTGACAAATGTGTATTTTGGTCTCACCATGATATTATCTAACTTTCCCATCAATGCATAGGAGCCAGTGGGAGTTTTAAACCAAACTTCTCGTGGTCGTATTAGGAATAGGAATGCATCTTAGACCCATTTGTGCCTTAAGTGGGATGCTGTTTTCTGAAATTCTTGTCTCTTTGGGTCCTGGCACATACTGTGTCAGCATTGCTGGGCAGAAGACTTGAACGATTGTTGTATGCTATCCCCAAACCAAAAGTGACTGACAACTGCAGACAAGAGGATAAAGGTGCTATCAGTGAAACTACAGGTTGTTTTCACCTTTAGATAGCTGGTAAATGAAAATTGGTCTCCAATTTCTTGAAGAAGAACGTGTTAGAAACTATTAGCTAAAAGCTTTCTGCCTGACAGCATTAATTTCTTATTCATTTCATTAAAGGGACATTTTTTGAGAGACTTTTAAATTACAGCATGCTCCTAACAGAATAATAGCTTCAGGAAAAACATGTAATGGCTCTCCTTAATCAAAATAAGGGCAGGTTGTTTTTATCCAGCTGAAGAGCTGGGGATCACTAAAGCTTGATTTCTGTTTTTCACATTAAACAATTGTATATTTTGAGCTATGTTTTAAGAGAAACATGGGTACATTTCAGTAAAGTACATGCCTATTTCGTTATTTGTTTGTTCTGAACATGTTTATGCTTCTGTTTCCTTGTTTATTCTTATACCAGTCTCCTTGTCCATGTCCTTCCTGGACTGTGACATGTTAGCCAAAAAGAAGCAACCTCAAACTGTTTAATAAAACAGAATTCTGCCCCTATGGGATAATGTAGCAGATATTACCATTGTTTAGATAAAAGCTGATGATAAAACCTCCTGCCAGAGCTGCATGATTCTTGTCTTCATCTCATAATAGATCAGGTGGGAGTTTCTGCTGGCGCTTGCGCTGTGATGCTGGAGATCAGCTCACACTAACTCTACACACGTAAATAATTAACACAAGGTGGAAGGAGATCCAGAATTAGACCATGATTCTAGTGGGGCTTTTCAGGGAAGGGTGGATGCAAGTGGCTGGAAATAGCCGGGACTGTGATCTTCAAAGACATTTAGATGCCAAGTCTAGATCCCTGTGGATATTTAGAAAACAGTTTATTTAAACTTAATATGCCAAAAATCTGATATTCTTTTCCTGGAGTACCATTTTCCTGCTTAGCTTGGCCTATGTCTGCTTTGACTTGGGTTTTAGATAGTTTTAGATAGTTTGTACTGTGGAATTGTGATTCCTCTTGCATTATCTTCTCTGTGCTTTGCAATTAAGAACAGTTTTAGTCAGTGTTGCTGCAGCTTGTAGAGAAAATTAAGCCTCAAGAACCTCAGTTTACCACAAAGGGGTTTATTTTCATTATAAATAAATAAAATAAAGCAAAGAGAATTTAAATAAAATAGAATAAATACATTTTTGAAATAACACAGCAGTAATAGCTGTAAACCCTTGCTTATTGCTTGTGTACTTACAAGGACTGGCAGCACACCGCAGCGTGTCTCGGTACCTCCCAAAACGCGGGTGCTCGTGCTCTTTCCTAAAAGGCTAAGACACAGTAAAGCAAGGGGCTATTTTTTGAAAGTTAGATACACAGAGTTCATTTTTTGGAGTATGCACTGAGTTGGATTTTCAGAAATGCAGGTGATTTCCAGGTAAATTTGTAGTGTGATGGTGGGGCGGACATGGGAGGGGTTGTGTGGAGAGGGGGCAGGACCGTGGTGGTACCAGTTGCACACTGGCATGAGCACAGGCTTTTCACTTAAAGAATCTGTCAGCGTTTCTAGCCTGTCTTTGCAGACTCCCCTGGAAAAGGATAAAATAACAGCCCTCTTTGTTTGTACAAAATGAAGACTGAAAAGCATATTCAGATTGATGTGTACCTTCCAGTTGGCTTCTGCGCTCTGGTCCAAGAAATGTATTTACAGATCGCAGCATGGCAGGGAGTCGGAGCGCGGAGCTGGGGCCGCTCCATGTTGTGGCAGAGGGCACGAAACGTGTGATTAGCGCCGCAACAAAATCGTACTTTTCAGTGCTAATGGCTGACTTTACTAATAGTGGTGTTGCTGCACATGGAGAGGAGCAGAATGAAGAAATAACTGAGAAAACCACGAAGAGCAATAATGTTCCCCAGAAATAGCTTTTTTTTTCTTTTCTTGGATATATGAAGTGTGGCATGCAGTGCTCTTGCCTATATTGCATTCTCCATCTGGCTGGTTACTGAAAGCTCAGATTCTCCTGGGCTTTTCTGAGTTATTTACTTTAATATTCTGCCTTTTATAGACAAGATTATCTTACAAACTGGATTCTCCATAGTGGATAGATTTTTATGGTTTAATCCTGTTTTTGATATCTAATTCTATTTTTTCCCCTTGAATTTAATATCATTTCCCCTGACACACATAAACATGCACAGGATTTCATGTGTCTTATGTGTCGTCCTTTTTTTTTGGTGGTAGTGTCTCATGCAGAGATTCTTTTCTTACCACACTTGATTGAGAAATAGCTCCTATGGGATTCAGAGAATTGTTCTATACCTCCAGCTTAGGGAATAAGTAGTCCCCATGCGCCTTGTTCCCTTTAAATGGGGACTACAGCTAAACCCAATTAATACAGAGGGAATCCTTCCATTGATTTCGCTTATCTCTTAGTCGGGATATCTGTCTTTTATGCTTCATTATCATTATCACTGAGCATATCATAATACATGCATTTATCCTACTATATGAGTGTAAGGTAAGGGAGCAATAGTCTTTCCGCTTTATTGATGAGGATTTGAAGTATAGCAAGATGAAGTGCTTGATCTGGCAAGAGACTGAATTCAGTTTCTGGAGACCCGGTTTAGGTAAATTCCAACATATTGCCACCAAAAGGCTCTGCCAAGTGGCTGTAGGTGCTGGTGAAATGTATGTATCCTTTATGCAGATGATGCAATTTATGCAAAGTAGTGTAGAAACAGTTCTGGGAGCACAGCTTGGGATCCAGGACAAGCCATCCTTCTGGGATGACAGCCCTAAGTGAGAACAGCAAATCTGCTTTCTCTCTCTCTCTCTCTCTCTCTCCATGCTCTTTTTCTCCTTGGTACACACTCAACATTATGCCTCGGTGGCATACATGCAATGAGAGTGAAAACTCCACCCTGCGCAGAGTATTGCTTGGTGGCTGTAGGACTTTACTGACAGATTATGGACCTGAGTGATCTGAAGTAAAGCCTGGGTGGTGAATGACCAGTGAGAAATTGTTCTGCTTTGTTCCTGTGAGACTTCTTGCAATATGTTTGCTCTTCAGAAGAGGATTCAGGGTTGGAAAGCCCTAAGCTGGCAATTGTGGGTTTGAGGTTTTTTGTTTGTTTCTTTCTTTCTTTTAGTTGGAAGGTAATCAGTTGGTCTCTAGAATGGGTGGTGATAGGGTGCTTTGGGTTGCAGTGAAGGATGTGCTTAGGATGGGAGGAAGAACATCTTCCAAACTATAGCCAAAGCAAAATAGCTGGAGTTTTGTCAGCCATGGGATCACGCCAGGGGCTTTCTCTGTTCTTCCTCTATCCCACCCATCACAGTGACTGGTAAAGCCCTGCATTATGCAGTGAAAGGTGGATCTCTTCTGGTTTAGGTATTTAATTTTATGTGGGAAAATAATGTGGCTTTTTTCTTTTCTTTACTTTTTAAGACATCTGTGCGAAGGTCCTGTAGTGCCTCGGGCAAATCACTGTAAGATTTAAAGCAGAAAGCTTAGGACTGTGTTTAGTCTTCCCATTAGGCTGAAAGGGGTTTAGATTTCCACTGATTGACCACTGAACCCTCCCTTCCTCCCTCCCTCCGCCAGCTTCACTTCTCCGGCCCAGATCAATGTCAGTAGTTAAATGGATCGGTTATTTGAAAGCTGTCTGTTGACCTTTCCTTCATGACTGATTGCATGAAAAGTGCACAGGAGTGTGGCTTCCAGCTAGGCGAGCAGTCACTGCTGACGGCTCTCTTTCACCACTCCCCATAGCCCACTAGGATTTCCCACAGAGGAATAGGCTGCCTGCGAAGATGCTGGACCAGAGAGTGCTCTCAAGTAACCATAATGAAGCTGAAAGCCAGCTCTAGTCTTCCTCAATGGCTAAGAGGAATTATTTATGAAGAGGAGACAAGGGCTGAGTGGTTTACTGGCCTTCAAAACACTTCCTGACTGGACGTCTGGAATCCGAGAGCCGCAAGAGCCCTGGGTGGCAGTTGCCTACGGGTGTTGGCAGGTGTCCTACCAAAAATGAGGAAAGAGGACAAAACCAGGGCCATCTGACTCTCTCTGGTGCACGCACCAGCATGCACTTGCCATCTCATGCACTCACCATCTTGCACACGTGCTGTCCTAGCCCAGAGAAATAATTAAGTTTTCTATCTTTCAATATGCATTTGAAATACAAAAACAGCCTGCAGGAGCAGATGCAGAGAATTAGTCTTTGTGCAACTCTTCCTTCTTATGCGTTCCCAGTCTAAAACTAATGTCAGAGCTTTAATTTGCTTTAAATCTCCTGTAACCAATTCCATGGTAACAGGTTTTGATTTCTGGCATATGGAACATTTTAGTTACTCCCGATTGTTAGCATTATGAATAATAAACCCACCTTTTAACTCTTAAAATAAAGTTTGGCAGTGCAGTAAGTGACGTTCTGTTTGCACAGAGGCAGAGAATACAAATTACCCTAAATCAGGTAATGGGAAGCTGATGTATGATGATTATGTTGTTTCATCACCCAGTTTTTAGTAGGTTGTGCAGGATTGGTAATTCACTGCATGATCTCCCTTTTAAATCACTTTCTTAATAAACATGTAACAACACTAGCCTGATGTAGGGCACAGCACGACTCTGCGCTTAATCTAAATTTTACAAACCAGCAATACACCACAAGTAGTGAAAAGGTTCACAATGTCAAAGTTTGATTCTGATTATCAGGGAATTGCTCTCTGTAACGTGTAGGGTGACACAGAGAGCAGGAAAGGAGGGTGGAACAGGCTGAGGACTGGAGTTTCTGGTAATAAATATGATGTTCCAAAGCCTAGGCTGGTGCATGAAATTACTATTGTAACCTGGGTTAACGGTGGATGCCAGGCAGTTTGGCAATTGGAACAAAGGTTGGGGTTTTTTGATGGCAATGATTTATCATCAGCTGGCTTCCCTGTTGCCCATCAGTGCTCTTCAGCTGTGGCACTGCAAGGAGGTCCTGCCAGAGTTGGCCTTAACCCTTCACAGACAGTGGAGAAAATAGCTTGTGGAGGAGCTCTGAAAGGCACAAGCTGGGAGTGAAGAGTGAATTAGTCTGTTGGAGGCTGAAGAGGGCTTAGGAGCCTTAGAGAGGTCAAGAATGTGATCCTGCTCCCCACGGAGGGAAGTATGTGCAGCCTGCTATATTAATCTTTGGGGCATGGTGTGGTGGAAGGAAGGGCAAACAAAGCTGAAAATGTGAGACCTACCTTGTGTTAACTGCTGCCTGTATAACAGCCACCCTAAATTTCAGCTGCTGTAATTCAGTGCCAGCAGATGAAGACAGAATCAGCCAGGTTTAAGTGTAGGTAAAGCTGCTAGCGGTAGTTTTCACTGCATTACATGTATGACAATTTTGGATTAAAAAGTCACTGATTCGAATGCAATTCCCACATTCAAACATGGGAATGCAGAAGGCTCAGGAATGGTGCTCTGTAGTATTTATGAACAACTAATTTTGCACATCTGGCTGCTGGAGTCTGATTCAGGCTTACCACAACAGGTGTCATGCTGTGCGGGACCCAGCGATGGGGCTGAGGTGGAGAAGGACACAAGTTCCCATCTCTGCAGCCATCCCCAGCTGCTGGGACAAGGTGGGTAGAGCCAGGCCAGAGCTCTCAGCTCAGAGAAGATCTTCCTGGGCTATTGATGGCTTTAAGGGGCTTCCATGTGGCTCAGCACCCAAAAGTGAAATTGTAATAAGGAAAACTTCACACATCCACCCAAAAGACACTTGTACTGTGCTGTGGTTAATGGCATCTCCATGTTCTATTTGGCTCCATATTTCTTTCAGTTTTCATAAAAGCTCTATGTGGCTTTTCTTACCCAGCTAAACCATGTAGTTGATGAATCGACGACTCCTCTTCTGATGTGCTCGTCCACACAACATGGGTTTCATTATGGCAAAACTTGCAATTTGCCTTGAACGCCCTAGCAATTAACAAATGCTATCAGCATGCCACCAGTTGCTACTGTTGGGAAGTATGGGTGGAAAAGGTTCACCGTCACTTTCACATCATCCTCTAAGTGGCCTAATCAAAGACCAGGGAGAGATGTTTCAGGCTTAATAAAAGGAATTGTAGCGCTTGTAATAGAGAGCAGCTCTTGCTCATCTATAGAGTCAAAACTAATACCTTTCTTTTTCCTGAGAGGTGAGGGATGAAATGCTGACTTTTACCA
Organism: Falco punctatus; assembly: GCF_963210335.1. Classification (NCBI taxonomy): domain Eukaryota; kingdom Metazoa; phylum Chordata; class Aves; order Falconiformes; family Falconidae; genus Falco; species Falco punctatus. The sequence goes on from NC_137580.1 coordinate 72,518,483, forward strand.
AATCATAGGGAAGTGAGACTGTTTCAGGGTCTAAAAAGAGTGTAGTCAGGAATAGACAATTCATTTCTTCTCTCAGTGCAAGATAATTTTAAGTTATTCCTTGTACTGGAAGTGGGAGGGAAGGAAGTAAAATGGAGACAGAAGAGGAACAAAATAAATTTGGGGGGTGGGGTGGGGGGACAAACTTGACAGCTAGCTAGCTAGCTTGCTTGCAAACTCACTTTGAACCTAGTCCATGCTCAGTCAGCATAGCTGCATGTTTTCTTGCCCTGCTGACTTACCTGGAGTAATTCCGTTACATGATTCTTATTTTAGTTAGGGTGGCTTGGTAGGTGAGAGGTGTGTTAGGAAAAGCAAATTCATGATATTTAAGAAATATTTCTGTAGTTAGAATCAGCAGGAGAGTTGGTGTGTGTTAGAAAGGAGGCTGGTGCTTTCCTACTTATTCTGATAGAAATGGAATGAGAACAAAAACCTCTCAGGCAGAAAGGTGTTATATTAAGGCCTTGAGGAAGTGGACAACATTCTGGATGCTATGGAAACTGAGAGGCTTGGGTTCATGCAAGACTGTTGCAGAAATGGCTTTGCTTTCATGCTCAGCCCTTTCACCAAAGTGGTGTGGAGAATCTAGAGAGAGCGTCTCTAAGTCAGTTTAATATCCACTGGGAGCAGGCCTTCCTTCTTCCAACAAACCTTCAGGTTTTGTTCCAGTAATTCCCTTCCTTAAATTGTTTTTAAAATAGATACTTTTCTGGAATTAAAAAAAGAAACCTACAGGGTCATTCTTCTGTTGCAAAGATGGGATGAGGGCCTTTAATAGGGCTAGAAACTACAGACCTATTAAATAAGATGTTTAGAATTGCAAAGTTGTTCACTGGAGAATTAATTTCTCAAGAGCAATCAGCACCCGTTGCTTTGGTGTTTGCTTGGGTATGACAAGGTTGAGTCTCTATTCTGCCTCTGTCAGATCAGGGACCTGAATTTCAGTTTCTACTGAAAAAACACCCACTGAGTATCCTGACTATAGGCTGTTGGGTTCATTTCTGAACTGAAACTTGTGTCTTTGATCTGAAGAAAGAATGGCAAAAGCTTCAGAGAAATAAGCTTATTTCATCAAATTATTTTCATTATGGATACTATGCCAATTTTCCTTCAGGAGGGAGCAAAGGGAGTATGTCTAAAGATTTCCTACCAATGTAATAAAGAATGAAATGAAATATAGATGTCATATTGGTACCTGACTTCCCTCCTTTCCTTAAGGATTCTTTCATTGCCAAAGCTGAGATATAAAGAAGACAGCAATAATCGCTGAGGCAATTCCTTATCCCATACCTGGTGTCCTTGCATGGCTCTTCACACCCAGCGCTAAAGGGAATCCTTGTGTCTCCCACTGATCTCATCGGCTAGAGGCCATGAACTACTTCTGAGCACACATTTACAGCTCAGGGAAGCAGTTACTCAGGGTCACTGCAGCACTTTGTTGGTGGGTAACTATTCCTGAGCAGAGTACTTGATTCCCAGGCAGGGTCTCGCAGCGTGCCCAAGGTAACAGCACCTGAACTTCAAATGAATCTAGGGTTGGTGAATTGTTTTGATAGCTGAACAGAAATGCAAAGGATGCAAAGCTTTTTCCCCTTCCTCCCTTCCCTCCTTCCTTCTTCCCACATAGCACAGCTGTCTTTAGCTTTCTCTCCCACCCAGCACTGGGTGCCTGACTGTTCCCAGTGTTGTGGTGCTCCACACTCACGTTTCCACAGGGAGTCCAGCCACCCTTTCCACAACATCCCCCCCAAGCTACCTGAGGTCTGATAGACTGGGGAGTGAATGTGCTTTCCCGTCTGCTGCAGGTGCAAGGACGTCGCCAGATTTTGCAAATGACCCATTTGTCCCTCATGGAAACCTCTGAATATGGGCTTCAGACTTCAGCAGTTCTATTTCCCAAACAGGCCTTTCCCCGTAGGTAGGCAGAAAGCAGTCGGTTGATAGAAGACACACAAGAGCTATTTAACTCCCTGCCAGCTTAGTATAATGGGCTGCACCAGTGTGCTGCCTTGAAAAAACGGGGAAAATATCAGGCAATCCGGTTTGTTTTTATCGAGAGAGAGAAATGTAGACATTTTGAGAGATTTAAGTGATATGCCTAAGGCTGGGCAGGGGGTCTGACCGGAGCTCAGATGTGAATTTGCAGTTGCCCAGTCATGTAACTTCAGCTCAAGACTTTTTCTAACCTTTGAATAAAATGTATTTAAAGCCAAACAGTTACAGTTCTTTCTGGCATTGCTTCTTTCACATAATTCTTGCAAATCCAAGGATATTACAAAGTTTAAGAATAAACTCAGGTCACAATACCCTGCATTTTCCTCAAGTCTTCTAGTGAATTTTGAGAACATAATTTCTGTTTTATCATGGTGAAAAGTAGCACCTGCAGTGGGTTTATTTCTTTGCAAATGCCAAATCTAATGTTTCAAAGAAAGCTGAAGATGAAATGAAAATGAGAGCAGAAGGGTACATAGCTGTCATTAGCCTTAAGATTGTTTATGAAAACCTGAGATGACCTACAGCTTTAAATGACATTGATTGGCGTACTTTAACTTTGTGCTAATGGACTAATGACTTGCAAAGCTCTGAACATTCAAAGGAGAAAAAAAAAAAAGACTGACATCTGTGAAAGATGTTGATTGCAATCTGTGGCATTCAGCTGACTTTCCCAATAAGTGTTAAATATGCAGGACACTGCACAGAATTGTAATTGTTGCTATTTAAAAAAAAAAAAAACAACAACAAAAAAACAAACAAAAAAACAAAAAAAAACCCCAAACAACAAAAATGGAAAAACAAACCCAAACCCAAACCATTCCTCAAATAACAGTCTTTTCTTTAGTGCTATGAATACAACATGTTGAAATGAATACTTTCAGCTGTAGCCTCTTGATAGTAGAGGCAAACCTTGATACAATTAAGCAGCATGTAGTATCTGAACAGTCCTTCTAAATCTTCAGTCTAAAGGACAGAGTACTGAGGAAATAAAAGCTAAAAAAAAATATGAGATACCCCCCCCCCCCCTTCCTCCCCCTGCTACAGAACACATACCAACTATCTTTGATTCTTGTTTTCCCCCTTAACTCCGTTGGATGTTTGGGATAAAAGGAAGGGTAGGATTCGTCTTAAATGTCCAGTGTAGTGATGACCTTTTCTTCTTCTTCTCCATTTATTTTCCTGAGTAAAATGTGCCACTACAAGAATCCTTTCAAGATGTGAAATACTGCTGAAAGGTCACTGTTTAGAGCACAGCCAATATAGCATGAGGCACGGCTAATCTATTGGTTCTATGATGAATATGTTGACAAGCAGCTGAATTTTAATAATTAATCATGATAAAACTAAGGTGATTTAATAATTTAGAGTCTGATAATGGAGAGTGGTGAGACTCCTTGAGTAGGCTGTTTCTGTTAAGTTTCACCTCTGTTAATTTTAACCAAAAGGAGCACTGTCACTTTTAATTATCAGCGAGAAGCTCTTGAAGCTGTATGGCTGGCACAGAGGAGGTCAGCTTCGGTAAATGTTAACAGCTCGGAGAGAAAATTTGGGGAGCACATATAAAGTCAGTCTAAAGCTAATCAATGTGCTTGGCTCCTTAAGCTGTACGTTTGCTTTATCATAGTAGTGCATGCCTGAAGAACAAGTAAGCAAAATGGTAAAAAGGGACTAGACAGAAAGTAGATGCTTGTCATCCCAAATATGTCAATCATGAAAAGTCAGTGCGAAGCCCTGACCTTACTAGTGGTGGTGGCAGAATTGTTGTCATCTCTATGCTCCGTTCCAAAAATGGAACCAGAGTTTACCCATTTATATGTATGTTTTCACCAAGAAGTTCTCATGACCTCTCCACCATTGCGGTTTCCTCCCTGAAAACATTTTGAATTCCTAAAGGCATGAGATGTAGGTACTTACACTTTTGTCAAGCAGGTTGCCCTTTCCAAAAACTTTGCATTTTTTAATTTAAATAGCCCATTTCAACAGAAAGAGGTAAGAGACCTCACAAATGTTTCTCCAAGCTCTGTGAAAATCAGTACCTGGATATGAGAGAGGATAAATGATGTTCTGGTAGAGGGAAGGATGTGTGTGTGGAAGGAGGGGTATGCACACCTTGCCCCAGCAGCCGTACTCCATGCTGCTCCAGCAGCCACAATGGGAATACTGCGGTGATGCCAGGGGTGAGACCCCACTGGGACCAGAGAAGGAGGTTGAGGGGATGTAAGGCAGGAATTGAAAGGAAACCAGCCTTCAGCAATTCTGCTGCTGTGGGAATAACTTTTGGGTTTATATCCCAACTGAGAAATGCGTCATGCTTTCTCAGGACTGAATATGCAGGTGTAGGCACTGCAGCGTGTACTCCATATAAGGTTGCCAGCGTGGCATTAGATGCTGCAGTGCCTGAGCATTGACTTATGTTTCCCGCTACTTACAGTAGGAAATTCCTGGAATACTGATACTACTGAGGTACCTATTCAGTTATCAGAAGCATTTGGCAAGTTTCTAAGGGTGACCACTGTAGCTGAAATGTTATTTTAGTAATTTTACAAAGCTCTTTGATAAACACAGGCTGACATTTCTAAGAAACCCTGTTCTCGTCACCCTTGTGGCGGTCAGAGTTGGCCAGTAGAGAGGAAACACCTCACACGGTGTGGCTCAGGTTACACAAACCAGATGATTTAACAGACTTCTCAATGTTCGTTTAAAGAGGTGCTTTTGTTCTAGACTTGGCTGAGTTTTCAGAGGGCTGTCGTTCTCCACTTAAATGTCTTGTTTGCAAAAGTTGACTGTTTTTGTTAAAGATGCATTGGCGTGGTTTTAAAAGAAGAAATAATAAAGCAGGGCAGTAAGTAGTTAAAGTATACAGTGTGTAATATTCAGTTCCTTTACTTGGCCTCAGCACTGTATCAGTGGCAAAAAAATTAACACCCAAAAAATGCATGCAAAACCGGCTGCTTCTGAGAAGCGCTCCGAGCAGTACCCGCTTGCCACTCTTACACCTCCAAGTGTGTGATCTTGTCTCTGTTAGTTGTTTGTTTTGGCCAGACTCCAAGGGATTTGTACTACAGGCTGTTTTGTCACTGCAGTTGACATAACTCACAGTTTTTCTCTTTGGTTTTTCACTACAGATAATCGTATTTGTTGTACTGCACAGAATAACTTCATGTCACTGTAGTTTCATGTCACATTCTGTTGGTGTGTGATGAAGGCATGTCATGTCGTGATTTTATGTCATTATACGACAAGATACCTTCCTCATAAATTAACACAATTTGATTAAGTTAAAACATTGGGTCAAGTTACTGCATTGCAAAGTTTCAGGAGTTGCAGAGACTCCAACTAATTCAGAATAATAACACAGCTTTAGGCTAAGCTTGTGGGATATGATATACTCCCCATAAAATGAGGTTTGTCCCATGAACTTCTTTGTAGACAACCTTTGCATCATATTCCAGCCTAAGGCTGAGCCTAAGGCTGTTATTAAAAAAGTTTCTGAATTGGCTAGCAAGAAGGGTGATGAAATGCATGTGTTTTAGGCATCCATTTCTCTAAAGACAAAATTTGCATATATTTGTACCTGCCAGTTTCCAGTAGACTTGAATGAAAGGGGTCCCCAAATGTCTGTCTGTCTTACACCCTAAATCTATTATGTAGCAGTGCGATGTACTGTAGCAGATGTATGGATGTTTGAAAGAATGACAGCATCCAGTGCACCATCTATCTATGGGGATCCATGATCCATAAATCATTACATTTATGTGTAGCAACCTGCTGCATAAAGTATGGCACTTAACATACGATCAGAAAACGTTACCTGGCAGGAAAAATAATTATGCCTGTTTTATAGTAAATCATAATTAATTGTCCGTGTCCTCAATAAAATGTGCCAATGTCTCTGAAGTCATATGTGAACCGTGTGCAATTATAGACAAATGTCTGCATGAAAGGGTCAGATGTGTTCCACGTGCCCTGGGAAGCCCAGTCACTTAGCACCAGACTTGAAAGCTAACTCTCTATCTCAGGGGTCACCAAATTCAACCCCCTTATGTTAATGCTATCACCTACTGACTTATTTCGTAAGGTAATTGCATGTGTTATTACTCAATTACGGTAGATTTTTTTATTATAATTCACTCATCTATAAATTCCAGGCCAAACCAGACTGCATATTAGATAATCTTTGTATTTGTTACATGTACAGAAAGAAATAGTTGAATCACATTTTTAAGTATGAAAATTTGTATCAGCAGTCATCAGATTCTTTTCTGCAGGCTGGAAAGAGAGTATTATTACATTATTTCTTAGAAATACATGCTTTTGAGTTAGATTCCCTATATATGTATAGAAGGTTTTTGAGAATCTTGTAACTTTTTCAAATTTTGAGTATTTTTTGTAGGTGACGGAAATGAGCTGAAAGTATAAAATTACCAACCCCCCACCAAGTTTTCCTTCTTGCTAGACATTCATCACTTTAAAACATTTAAAACTTGAGCTTTATTTTTAATCCAGCTTTGTACTTAGTCCATAACATCAATAACTACTTATATTTTCAATTCAGTCTATGGACAAAAAGACAAATCAAGCCTAGCTTGTTCATGATTTATTGTAAAAGGATTAGCTATTAGGTTTGATTTCAAGCCAGCAGAAAGCCCTTGCACTTTAACTATCCCTACCTAATAAATAATTTTTCTCAAGCCATTCAACATTAGATGTAAAAAGTGAGCTCTCTCCTACAAGCTCACATAGCTGTTGAATGGTAAAATTGCCTCTTGCACTTTGTCTTTTACTACATTTTAAACAATGGACATCACGTTTATCCCTTCCCTAAACAAATGGTACAATGAAGTAATCTGTTCTACATGACTTTAAAATAATGACAAGAGAGTTCAGTGTTCAGGAGCTGACAAGTTCACTTTAGGATGGAGATGAATCATAGCCACTGGGTGTATGTGATAATGCTACTTCTCTGCTGCACTGCCGCACACCTCAGAGGTGATGCTTGGGGATGCACTGCGACCTCATCCCTTGGGTGCCCTGTGATTTGTTCACATCTTCCTCTAAGGTGGAAACCCACCTTCATCTGCCTGGCAAAGGAGTGACAAGAGAAAAAGAGAAAGGGCCCGATCCTGCAAACTAAGCATACCCAGAAGCCTTGAATTCCCTCAGCTCGCTAATGATTAAGATGCTCAGGTTTGTCCATTCTGCATTAGACATGGCAGCATGGGGAATTTTAAGTGCTTGTTTCCATTTGGTTTGTTTCTGCCAGTAGTTGGTGCCTAGTTTTTCATTTGGTTGCTCTGTGGCTGGTGCACTGCATCAGCAAAAAGTAAAACCTGTTACATAAATCAGATAAAGAAAATATCTGTCAATTCCTTATGGAAGTTTATCTGTTTTGAACTGCTTTCATGACTGATGTGTGCTTGGACTAAGAAAAGAAAGCAAGCTGCCAGCACCTCTGGCCATTTTAAGATCTCTTGTGGAGAGTTCAATGCTCCTTTTGCAATCTTTGGGAATTGTCTGCTTGGGCTGATCATAAGACAAAAGTGAAGTAAAGGCCATGAAACCACCAGTGAAAGAAAGTCAGTTTTCCTCCTGTGGGCTCAGACCTATTGTGATGTAACTGCCTTTAGCTCACTGGTGGTCACAGTTTGCTCCTGAAGTAAACTGCACTCTGTGTAGGCTAAAGATTGGTCTTGAGGGAAATAAATACACTTGAGTTTTCATTTGCCTTTATTTTGCAATGGGGTTTTAGGGTTTGGTTTTCGGGTTTTTTTTAAGGAAGTGGCAGGGCAGAAAATGTTTCCTTGTGCTGCAGCATGAAAAATTTGAAACTTAAAACTCGATACTGGTGAATTATTATCATTTGCTATTTATGCTAGAATATCCAACATGCTGTGAGATCTACCTAGAGATGCCAGTGAAACATGATTCCTGCACTGCAGAGCTCCCTAAATCAGTACAGGCACAGAGAAGATGACAGAGGCCAGAGCAGATAGAGTGTTAAAATGGAAGTTGACTCTGCTCACTGTAATATGGCACAATTGTTTCTTAAGGGTATTTCATGGGTAGTGAAGCTAAACAGCTTAGTTTCATTATCCAAGCTGAGATAAATGCATGGGGAATTAATTTCAATACATCATCCAAGCCTCCATGTGATTTAAGTCTCCAGTCAAGTCATGGTCTGTTCAACACAACACTGTTTGTAGGAGTCGGACTTTTAAACACAATTAAAACTTCAATTCCCAAAAGTGCACGAAGTATAAATTTTTGTAAAGGATTGAGTGATTGCACAAATAAAGATGTTTCCCCAACTAATTAGTTTGGGATCACTGCAGGCCATCATATCCTCGGTGTGTCCCATCTCGCAGATTGTACAGAGCTTGGGCACTCTCACTGTGCTCAGAGCTTTAGACAGGAGAGGCAGAAGAAAACTGGAGGGTTGTTGGAGTCACAGAGCTGGCAATACTGAGCAGTTGGCTTCTGGATGCTTGACCTTGGTAGAAGAGTGAAAACAAGAATATTTTCTGGTCTGTTGCATGGAGAAAGACCCTGTCCCTCTAAGCGTGTCCTGAAAACAGAACAGGGTAGTGTGTGAAGAGCTGGGAGATACCAGGTAGCTCATGTGGATGTAGGATTGCAAAAATAATGACCAACCTAATGTGTTCATGAACTGAAGTACAGGGATCAGGTCATGCCTTTGAGAAGGAAGTTGATACTGAATACGTGTCTTAAGGAATTTTGACTTAACAGCCTATCTTATGCAGTGTAGACTACATCAGTTTAAATTTTCTTTTAGCTATGATGATCTTAGAGCAATTAAAAAAACGCAGGTAAGAAGTGTAAGATGACATGAAGAGGGCAGAGCCCTTGGCTGGCATCTGCCTGTGTCTTTCCAGCAGGGCTCTGATCGAGGGTTTGGCCTGTGGTGTCTGTCTTGGTAATATCCCTTGATGTGTTTTATGCTCTTCAATCCAAGTGACTTGCTCCAAAGCACCATTTCTGTTTCCTCCTGTGCAGGGCATGCACAGAGTGAACAGGAAAGCTTCAGTGAACCAAATCTCTTCGCACAAGAAGTCAGTGGGGAAACACTAATATCTATGGATTCAGGTTCACTTGCTTGATTGATCACCTTAATACAGAAGGTGAAACTTTCCATTTTGCGTTCTTTAATGATCCCGTACTAATTACTGCTCATTGATAAGCATCATGCTGTCCTTCAAGTGATGAGTAGAAAGCAGAAGATACCTCCAGTGTATAAGATCAAGAGATATGGGAGACATCATAAGGCTTTCTGTCTGGCTCATTTGTTTGTGTGCCTTCCTATGATCTCAAAAATCTGCTGTGACTCTGCACTCTGTGGAAAAGCCATAATATGCAAAACAAACATGATGCTGGTGATGCAACATTAAGCGACTGATGATGTTAAGAAATGTACTAATACTTGTGTTTGAGGCCGTCTGGTCTGGTTTAGCCCTTCTGAGCCTCTTTAATAGATGAAAATTTTGTATTACATAATGAAGTGCTTTAGGATAAAAGTCTTCATGTTGTTGCTACATTCTCTGAAATTAATATTTTCTGACTAATATTTCCCCTGCCTCTCACTTCTTTACATGTATGCATGTACATACACGATGTATATACATTTTGAAAGAGAATTTTATATTTCATCTCTCTTGGGAGAATTCTTTTCCCTGAAGATGCCTGGTTTTCCCTAATGTGGGCTAATGGCAATGAGTGAATCAATTTTCACTTCTTTCTGTAAGAACTTTCACCAGAGACACTTCAGTAATAAGATAGTACTGAATGTAAGTGGAATATAAATTTCACACCCTTGAAATGACTGCTTTGATGGAAGGGGGCAGAATTACAAATGTCAAATATTCCAAATTGTTTTGAGACAACTGGATTCATTTAAAATACAGCTTTGGTGCAGAGAAACAGCCTGGGGATGGATTGATCTTGTTTACCTACTGACACGTTTCTTCCATAGTTGTTTGTCTGTGCAGAAATTTGCCTGTGCAGAACTGTATGCTTTGGGGAGGCAGGTTCATTTTAGACCTTTTGACTGATTTTCGTTAGAGTATCTGGTTTGTCAAAAAGAAGGAAAAAAACCCAACACACAATCCAACCAGTATTGCACTGCTCCTTAAGCTTTAACAAGGAAGCTCAGGATTCATGTAAGCCTCTAAGATGTTTCAATGCTTCAGTCTTCCTTCAGTGTCCCAATGCAACAGTGCATCACACAAAAGAAATGCTTGGTATTTTTCATTCTGATCTTGTAGAATTAGCCAAGGGACCCAGTGTGAGAGGTAGCATCCTTACTGGCATGCTGTGGTGCTGTTTCTCTGTTTGATTTGTTATTTCCTGCGTTCTGCTGAAAACAGCTCAAAATGGTGCTGCTGCACAGGTTCCTAAGTCAAAGAGCTCGTCCCTCTCACATACCTCCCACCCTCACCCATATCCTGCTGGGGGCCTTGGGGTAAAAGGGAAGAGAATGCGAGTTTCCCTGTGACAGCATTGTTTATAATGATTTATTCTTTCTATTACTGTGGTTCTTAGAGGCCGTGTGTAAAGATCGGGGTTTAATTGCACTAGGTGCATTGTAAACATGTGGTAGAAGAAGATGGGCATCATCCTGAAGACACTTGTATTAATAAAACACTGTTGCTGACTGCAAGTCAAACAGGTGTGTGAGGTGGGTACAGGGAGAGAAGGTACAAGATGAAACAGAGGAGCAAGTTTGCTGTGCAGTAAATGTATGCAGAAACTGACAGAAAGCGTACTTTACTTGGGTGTCAGACACTGAAATAAATTTTACCAGACTCTGAAGAAGGGTCAAGACTGAGCAGAGTGGTTGGACCTGTTGCTTACCAAGAGAGTTAAGCGTGGCAATAAAACCTTGGCTAATGATGACTCTGAAGGGTTGCAGTTGCTTTGGATTTTACTTTTATAAAAGCATGAAATTTTATGTATAAACAAGATCTATAACCACCTGTATAAAAGTAAGGAGGCTTAGTGCCTCTGAGAGTGATGGACCATATTCTGTTGGCAACTGCAGGACAGATCTTGTATTAGGACTGTAGGATCAGAGCTCAGTAATTGGTTATTTCATAAGCTTTGCCTTTGGTGAGAATAAAATATAATTGTCTCGAATCAATTTATTATAGGACACTTTTTTTTTTTGCCAGTCTGCTCCTGGCAGACTTAATCTTGTCGTTTCCTGATGCCAAACCAGAGGTGCTGTAGCTGGGCTGTGAGAGCAGGCTCAGCCTGGGGCTTGGAGGGACCAACCCTCTCTGTTGCCTCCTGTGAGCATGCTCCTACCACCCTGCCGTGCTTCTCTGCTGTGTGAGGATCCACAGCCTCGAGACCATCCTTCTTCTGTGGCTGGCCATGTTGCAGTAGCTTGTGGTGCCCTTGCATCTGGCCTCTGGGCACCAGCTGTGGCAGGAGCTGGGAGATACAGGAACAAAAAAAGAAGGAAGAGGTAGGGAAGGGCAAAAGAATTTTTCTGAAGTCTTTTTTTCTGTCTCTTCCTTCTGGAAACACTGGGGCATGAGTTATGTTTAAGGGTAGCTTAACGGATACAGCTGTTGCCTTCAGCAAGAACACACTGAAAAGCAAACTTGCTGGAATTACACTTTTGCTTATTGCTCCCATGAAGCAGCAGCCTTGTGAACCTGGTGATAAATCACGATCCAAAGCCCACAGCGATGATGGGGTGAGATATGAAAAAAAACCTGCAAAGGAGAGAGCAAAGACAATGGAGGAGGCATTGATTTGATTTTGATAGCTGCTAAACAAAGTGGGCTGACAAAAACCATTAATGCCCCTTTCAGGCATCTCCACAGGAGGTCAGCTGCCAAACAAGAGAGGAAGTGGTGGGGGTGAGTTATGTGCTGCCTGTAAGACTGATGGCTTCTTATGCTTGATGGAGCCAGAGCTGCTTTCTAGTGAATGTCCTGGTGTATCAGAGCACTGGGTGTTGGCTTTCTGGCAGGGGATCCTGAAGGAGAGGCAATGAAAGTGTATTGCTTGCAGTGGGCTGGCAACAGTTGGCTGTAGGACGTGGCTGAGCTCTGCTGCTGCTACCCTGGGAGGCAGGCTGGAATCACCAGAAAATGCCATGTTCTGGCACAGGACATGGCAGTGAGGCATTGCCAGCTCTGACACACCACAGGGTGTGCTGAAGGCTTGGCACAAGTTCCTACAGTAACAATGTCTCCTTGCTGGATTTTCTATGGTGATGTTTAGTGTTAATGTGTTTGTTTCAGTGGTCAGCCTTTGTTTTCATACACAGTGAAAATCAGAGATAATCAAGGTACTGCTGCTTGTGTTAAATACCCCTAAGAAGTGTGGGGTCGTAGGGAGCAGGGTGTGGGGGTAGGGCAGGGTAGGGGGATCCCTTGCAGGCAGTAGCCCTTGTGGCAGATTTATCTGTTAATCTTCCCCCTTTAGGTTTTCCTCCACTCCTCCCCACTCCTCTTCCAGGATCAAAATGTTCCTGTTTGGGTCTACGTGCATTTACAAATTTGCTTTAAGACCATATCTGAGCTCATTCTTTCTCAAAATAGTTTCCACATTGGTCACGATTAGAGACGCCATTTGTGTGACTGTTGATCTGTAAAAATTTTTGCCAAATCAGTAAGATACTGCTTTGAGATCATGGGGCTGTGCTGCACAAACTCAAGTTGTTTCAGTAATGGAGAGACAAAGAACAGCCACAAATTGAACATTTTATTATTGATAATGGCTAGCCAAGATGACTAAAACAGGATGCTGGCTATAGTGCTGGTTTGTTCTTCTGTTTTAATGTTTTTGTGGCTGGTGACCTGAAAAGCAGAACTAAATTTTGCAGTAATCAACAGGCATGAAGTTTAATTACAATGGAACAAGATAGCTCTGCTAGTGTTAAAGTGGTGCTCAGCTGATGGGCTAAAGAAAGTCTGAAAGAATGGTTTTCCTGGTTTGGAACACTGCATTCTTTCACTGGATGTTTTCATATTATGCACCATGGAAAATTGTTGCCAGTCTGTTCTGTGTGAGTAAAAGAGTATCTTAAAATACTGTGATTTTGACAGCAAGTCAGAGTTGGCATGTTTGCTTTTGGGCCAAATTTCAGAGATCCAGTGGCCCTAATGGAGACTTTGTCACTAAAACTCTGCTCTACTTTTTAACTGCCCAATTTGTTTCCATTTCATGTGAAAAAAAAGATAACCTAGTCAAGGTTACCTGGACAAATTTTGAGTGCAGATGCCTCATGTAGAAGCCTGTACATTACTACTAGAGGCAAATTGAGACTGCTGAGTGTTTTCCTAGGTATGTTACCAAATAACCTAACTAATGGCTTATGTCTGACTAACGTGCCCTTCCTTGGCAGCGCAGTTGACTTACAGGGTTCCTTTGTGTTCCCCATTCTTCCTTTGGTTGCTATTATCCACTTCACCAGATTCTTCTTTCTTGCATGTGTCCACAACTAGTGTTTGTGGGGCAGTGCTGTAACCTTATTGACATGATCTGAGTTGAGAAAGAAAGCCTTAGAAGGGATTGAGTTGATTATTTTTACCCATATCACTTCTTCAGTGCAGTTTGTAATAAACCCTCAAAAAATATCAGCATAACTGGGCAAACGAGCTGTTTTCTGCACCTCCAGGTGATGGAGACAACACTGTCTTAAGCTGCAAAAGCACTGGTGCCTGCTCTAATCTCCCTCCTTTTGATAGTTACCTTTATCCTAACAGTTTCTGCCTTATTCTTTTCTCAGTTTCCATCACCTTCCTTTGGTGTTTGATAAGCAAGCAGCTTCTGCATGTGTACAGAATTGTTAACTTCCAGGACTTTTATTTCCATTACTTGCATCAGGACAACACTAATGAGGTATGAAATCATGCTGGCCATGAGACATTTTCTAAGCAAATTCTCCTCCGAAATAAGCAGGCATCTGGGCCTGATGGAGCAGGGGAAGTTGCATGGTGCAAGGAGGGCCTTGGAGAGCCGTGTGTTTGACTGCTGGTGGTGACATTTCTGCTTTTCTTCCTTATATGGTGCATTACTACGGTTTGTTTATTTCCTTAATTGCTCTCTGTTGCTGGGTCTCTGTGGACTGTAGTCTATGTAAAACAATGTGTATAATTCAAGGAAAAGCAAGGGTTTGTCTTGCTATACATACCAATATGTGGAATACTGTGAACTATGGATTTAAGGAATACATTATCCATTGAACTAAATCCTAAACTATTCATAACTTAAATCCTTTGTTCCTGCTAAAATTTAATATTTCATAGCAACTGATTTGCTGTATAGCATTGAGTGCATAAAGGCACTTGCCCAAGATCAGGGCTTACTTGGCTGGACTGCTGCATGTGCCATAGCTGTTCCAGCAGAAAGGAACTTGCTTGTCTGAGCAGGCAAAAAATCTGGAGAGATGGGAGTATTTTCATACTTACTTTGCAGAAGAGGTGCACTGAAAAATGAAGAGACTTGCCTGTAATCTCCCAGGGTCTTCACAAATGTCCTGGTGATTAAATCTCCCGAGTCCTGGTGCATCATCTCCATCACAAATTCTGAATTAATCAATAACACTTTTATTTGCCATCCCATAATTGCAGCAGTATTTTGTTGTTAAATACCCTGCAGTGTCATTAAAAACTAGGTTATTTAAGAATTGTAACCAATGCAGGCACTTGAGGCATTTCTAAAGGAAATAGTGGATAAGCCATTCAATATAACTAACAATAAAGAAAAATACTTGATTACCCAGCAATGCAAACATAAAACTCTTCCTGAAGTATCCTGGAGATAGCCTGGCAGTATCATACCACCATGGCACATCCTTTTTATTACTCTGCATAGCACTGTAAAATGGATGCAAAATGAAAACAAGAATAAAAAGGATAGAAGTAGACCTGGGCTACCTTGATCAGAGGCCAAGAGTGAGACCGTGCCCCTGTCACCTCTGATACCCTAAGACGGAGCAGCATGGCTCAGAAGGGGAAGTCTAGAATGGTAAATTGCAGCTTTGAAATTCCAAATTCAGCCTGAAAGAAAATTGAAACATGGCCGAGCAGGCTGGTGCTCCACTGGAGTAATCACCTGCAGCCACCCTTTCACACAAAAGCTCTGAAGAAAGCCACAGGGGCAGAAAGCTAATTTTCCACTAACCCTTTGTTCTAAATGGTGGTAAACTGTGACTTCTGGTCCCAGAGGCAGAACGCTGTAAGGAAATCATTCTGTGGCTAGAAATTATGTGTTAAGACACTTAAGCAAAATGAAGAATGTTGTCCTGCCCTACCCGTGTGCTTCCCCCCCCCGCCCCCCGCCCCCCCTTTATGTGGGAGAAAATCAGATTAAAACACTGCTATTGTATCAAGATGCAAAGAACTGAAGCTAACAAGCTAGGCAAAGGAAGATGGTTAAGATTTAGCCAACAAAGGAAATGCCTATAGATAGTTTTCAGAATTCCAGCTGTTAAAAAAACCCCTATGAATTGAGCTGACATATGGATAACGCCGCATTGTTTCTGCTTTCTGGATGGGAATGGTGCTTTTAATTGGGTTTTCAGTACATGTGCCTTGCTGTTAGAATTGGGTTTGGATAAACCTGCTGGGAAGTTTGCTTTTAATGTATTGTTTTAGCAACATTCTTGTTTTCTAACATTCTGGTAAGATCAATATTTAAAGGCTGTGAAAGCACTCAAATAATTTTATTTACAATTTTGAATGAACATTTTGGGGAACTGTTCTGTTTTAGTTGCCCTTTTTCCCATTTGGTTATCAATGTTGTGGAGATAAGAAGACAAATCCTGTTCATCTCCTATTGATTTTGGACTAAGTGAGCAATCAGTCCCTGTAACTCCACTCCTCCGTGTGCTCAAGTAACATCTGTAAAAGCAGAGATGCAGTAACAGACGTGAAGACCAGATATAGATACACTGCTTTTGCAAGGGAAGCATTTAATAGAAACAGAAGAAATGGAAGTGAGTACAGCAAGGAGTCTGAGAACACTACCTGAATTATTTGCACTCCTGAAAGTGATAGCAACTGGAAACATAATTTCTGTGTAAACCAGTGAGGGAATTCCTCTACATCAAAAACTTGACTGGAGTGTATGAAGCAATTAGTGCAAAAATACTACGACATCACAGAGCATGAGAATACTATTATTTTTTTTTTTAATTTTGCAACAATAGAAGAGGCCAAATACCATTATATATTACATTAATGAGATAGATTGCTACTTTTAATGGAGCCTCTGTGTTCTGCACTGCACTGTATGCAGATTTGCTAGTTAATAAGCCTGAACGGTGTTTCTGTTCGTGGAAAATGAATCTGAAACGTTTGTCAGATTATCTGTTTGGCATGCCTGACTGGTGTCTGGAGTGGCACTTTGCTAATGTGCTATTACTCAGTGTCATTAACCCACAGAAGTGATTGAAAGGTGAATTTATATTTGCACCATGCTGCTCAGAACAGGCTGTGTTCTGGATTAATCTGGTGCCCTGTGAAATGATGCTGTATAGGATAAAATAAACCATGCAGCTCAGAAAGTGCGTATCTCTAATTCTCGATAGCTCTTTTTTGTTAGAGGAGTGTCTCGTTGTGATTATGGTAAAATGTGGTCCCGAAGTTGCTTGTGTGAATGTTTGTTTGTTAACTGTTTGTTCAACATCATTACAAATCCAAAGTTTTTATAATTCCTGTGAAAAGCTTCCGATTGCTTTACTCATCAGCATTAAAACCACATCAAATATTTTGGCAGCTACATTATGTATGCATAGCTTTGAAATAGTGCATTAAAAAAAGGAGGGGGGTATCAGTCTGAGAAACACAGAGCTGATTTTTTTTTTCTTATTGATCCAGAAAGTCTATCTGTTTGCATGCAAGTAGATTACTTTCATCCTACAATGCATTTCCTTCTCCACTGAAAGTGAGGAAGTCTTATTTTCTTTCCATAAGCGGAACTGTCATTGTTAGTTTCTTTTGGGTTAAATAATGGTTGGAAACTGCTTAATGCTTTGCATCTCATGATATTTTTACAGTATTCCTAGCAAACAGTTTTTAAGGGAGATTTACCAATTAAAAGCCACAGTCTTTTCATTTAGGTGAATTTTGGAGCTGAAGGGGGTTTGCTGTGACCTTTTCAGGCGTGCAAGGAGATACAAACCCACAAAACAAAACGGTTTCTTGCTTACTGAAAATGTAGAAAGATGGGAGAGTGAAGGAGACTGGGGTTATTCTGCAGCTTTCCTGATTTGACTTCTTTCCGTTTGGTTTTACGCTTGTTTGACGCTTGAAGTAATTAGTCCTCTGGTGTTTTGTTTTGTTTTTTTTTTGATCTTTTTTCAGTAGTTTTGAAATATCGGTATATTTGTCTATGTAAAAAGACAAAAAAAACCCCTTAGCTCTTTTGCACCGCGCTTAACAAAAGACGGAGGAATGTGACATACCGTGATAATCTCCCTTTGACGTACCCCAGAGTTGGAAATGTTTTAAAAAAACACCAGTGAACGGGGATTTTATTTCCTACACTAGCATCTCAGGGCTCCCACTCAGTCCGCATCCAAAATGCCCACTGCTCCAGCGAGTGCCACCCACGTAACAGTGCAGAGAAAGCCGGTGCCCAAACAGAACTGAGGGGGAAAAAAAGGTGTAAGTGAAGACTGTGACATTAACAAATCATTGCAGGAGTGACTGCAGAGCTGATCCTCAGTGAGAGGTGTCACGGTAATAAATGACTTCTGGAAATTATGGTGACAGGCGAGGGTGTCCGGGATTGGGGTGTGGAGAAGCGCCCGCCAGTGCTGCGTTACACACTGTCCCACATCTCTTTAGAAAGATGCCAATTCTTAGCCATTTTCCTTGAGTAAGAATTAGTGTTGTCTCTATTTATGAAGTTTAGCTCTTTTTCAGGGACTTGAAAAATAATGGACTCGCTGTTCTTCTCAATTAGTGCTTTATTTTGTTTAATCAGGTAGAGATCAGTTTTCTGTCGTCATTCCTTAATAATAATAAATGCACTGATGAGCTTAATTGTTATAGTCATTAGACCTTCAAACCCAGGAGCAGTCACCCCTAAGTTTTATTGTTCAAAAAAGGATAAATGCAGAGCAACCTTGAATGTCTTCCCAGACGTTGATTAGCTGTGTTGCCTAAGTACTACGGATTTTTCTGTGTGTTATTTTTACTGTTATTGCATGGTAAAACAAAGAAAAGAAATCCCGAGGAGTTCATCTACATTGACATGATAGATTACAAGAGCTTCTCCAGGGCATTTGCTCATCACGTATAGATAAATTCAATCTCTCCTTTTTCTGTAATGGAAAGATTGCTACAATGTGGGAGTTAATTAGCAGAGCTGTTTATGAAAAAAAGGGGGGGGGGGTATAGGCATGGGTAGATGAAAGATGGGTTGATGAATGAATAGATAGATGCTGGGATGATTTTAAGTTTTTAAAAAAATCCAAGTGTACAGGGGATTGTAAAATTTGGAGTTTGCCCATATTTATAAAAACAGAATTACTACTTGCTCTCAGGCCTGGGAAAGCATTTTACGACAGAGTATTTTTTGGTTTTGTGTGTGCACGAGTTTTCGTTAACTGAAAAGCACTGTCTGAACATTGTGTAATTCTACTCACTAACAAGCGAGTCCCTTCATATCACCCAATGGAAGCAGGGCAAGCAGCACAGAAATGAAGGAAAAATTATTGTGAAGTTTAAGAAATTGTTAAGGAGAGCCAGGAGTGGTGGTGTAGCCTGTTAGTTGAATAGTTATGTTGATGAAGAAAATATGCATGGTAATAGTATTTGTAAAGAGAAGACAATACTATTAATTTTGTTGTGTTTTATTTTGTTTTTAAGACAAAACTGTGTCATATTTCAGGGGCATTTATTTATTATTTTCTGTATTACTGAATCTGGAAAAACGTTACAAACTGCAACGAATACATTTAGTTTTCTGCATTTCACTCGAATGGGGGTAAGGCAGTGACCTTCTCTTATTTCTACTTGAATGGCTAATACTGATACAAATCTGAGCAGATTCAGGCCTTTTCTGTTTTTGATGGGTTTGCATTCCTGGTTTGCATTCACTAAGGAAATATCTTGGACCAGCACAGCTTGTCTACTTGTCTGCTACTTGGATTTCCATACCTCTGTTCTGATGTTTATTTCATTTTGTTTGGTTTTTGAATAAAACCATCATTCCAATTTAATTATAAAAAAAAGTTGAGTAGTTCTTGAAATTAAGGAGAGCAGTCATGAAATAATTTATTCCTATTTGAACTTAATTGAAGTAAATGTATATTTTTAAGAGCTGATTGGAGCCTTTTCATTAGAAAATATATATATATACACACATATAGGTTTATCTTAATAATGTGCCTTTGACTCAGAATAGTTTTTCATTACAAATGTAAATGTTAAAAAAATATACAGAAGTCTTAAAAGCACTACAATTATTTGTAAAGTCCGTGAGCAAGATGTATATAGATAGCATTCCCTTTGGACTTTAAGAAGGAAAGTACAAGGTTCAAAGTCAAAACGCAACCAAAATTCATTGCTAATGTGCACTGTACATATACATTGATATATGTAAACATGTCAGACAAAACACATTTTGGGATTGCACAGAAACAGTTTGAAACTTGCTGTGAGACAAAATACATTTCATACGTGCCTTATTATCTCTTGATCTGAAAGAGGCTGTCGTACTGAACATGAGACTAGTGTGCCCTCCTGCCTCACAATCCTTTCATTCTGTGATTTAATGCAGAAAATAGTATGACTGTGTTCACGTGAAAGTAGAACTACTGCATAGTAAAGGTCTTCAAAAGGAATGAGAACATTTATCCAGAATAAGAACCCGTTTGTGCTGTTTGCTCCTCAATTGCCCCAGATTTTTGGTCCTGGACCTTTGGAGCTCTTCATGCCCTAGGCTGAGGCACACCTCACCCAGAAGCACCGTGTCCCCCATCAAGCATGCCTTCCTTTGACACAAACATCCCTCCATGGCTCTCCACCAGTTCCCCTGGTCTTGCCTCTTGCAGCAAAGTCTTTCTTCAGGGACGCTGCGAGATGTCCAGCTGCCCACCGTCTCCTCACCAAATGCCTCCCTGAGGTATCCCATGAAGTTTTCCATTTCCTAAAACTACCTGCAAGAGCACAATGCGGTTGCAAACACGCAGCATGGCTATATACTGTGACCTACAAACTGTGCTAAATCCTCCACATACTTTCTATATACAATAGTAGTAGATAAAGTGAGAGCACTTCTGCTGAGATGTCACCACCAATAGACATTGGTGAGGTTCATGGTGAGCACTTACATGTAGGCCATGTTTTCAAACATTACCAGTTGACATCTTTTTTTGCTAACGAAAGCGATGATCATGATCCAGTTTTCAAGACAATAAGCTGGTGAAACCCACTTAGGGCAAACGTCTTGCTATTGCTTGGAAAAATATAAATGAGGTGGGGACTCATTCCTTTCTCCGTGTGAGAAACCACCCATTGCTCTTTCTGGAGTGCTCGGGGGGCTCTGTGATTGTTAGATTTTAAATTTTTTATTGTTTTGTTAGCTTAACCTGCAGTTGACCCATACTGATTTCATTCAGAGTGATGCCACTTAGTAGTAATGCATTTTCTGACACCCTGTAGAAATTATGCTGCTGGCGTCGGGGTCTGGACCATCAGTCCGGGCGGAGCTTCTGGTTGGTTCATCCTCTGCCAGGGAGCCTTGTACAAGGCTGCTCTTTTATTATTTAGCACCTTGCTTATGGCATCGCGCTTGAACTCTGGAACTTTTCAGGTCCACTTCCCAGGGGTTCAAGGGCGATTATTAACCCCTGCAATGCCAAAAATTTCCAAGAAGTCAAAACCCTGTAGGTGCATGTGTGCCTGGGTAGTGAATATGGGACATTCGCTTACAGCTTGACAACTTTAAATTATTTTAGCCACCATCTTCTGTAACTCTCTCAGACATCTGTGGGAGTCCCCGTGTGTGGCCAGACCCCAAAGGGTCAGCTGTCACCACCCCACACATCCCCTTGCATGCTCCTAGGTGTGGGCATAGCCCCTTAAAGCCAATGCTTCCTTTAACTTTGACATGGCCAGAATTTCACTCCTGATATCTAATGCCATCATGTATTTAGAGCCCTTGGTTGCCTGCAGAAAGAGGTATTCAGTCCAGTTATTTCCAGTGCTTGCCAATATATGGTACTGGTTTCTTTCAGTGGAACTTCTGTGTCTAAATAAAAGTAAAATGTTATAATGTAATGGAGGCTAAGAAACCAGGCTCATTACCACAATGATTGCTGCTGATACTCAGTGCTCCACGCCTTCTTGCAGACGTGATCCTTTAGAACATCAATTTTATTCAAATAAAAATGACAATTAATTAAAATTAAAGTTTCTGCTGTGCCTCAGCCTTTGGAACAACTGAAGGAAGGCAGAATTCAGGTTTTCTTCTAGAACGTGTAAAAAAGGAGAGTATTTTATCTCATGAGGTAGAAGTTATGAACATCAACCAAATTCGTTAACGTTTTATTTCAAATTTGAAGCTGCAGCTCAGGAAAGCATAAGGCAAGAGTGTAATAGCTCCAAAAAAAGCTCGGCAATGAACCAGCATGTACTTCCCTGCTGCTGTGTGCAGGTGTGCGGGGAAAGGGAACCTGGTGGATGAGTGCTTGTGTTTCAGAAGGACTTTGTGAAGCCATCCTGTGCCTCCTTCTTGCTTTTTCCATTCTTCTTGCAAGTAAGTGAGACAGCTTTCACGAGAACTGCATTGCAGAGGTCAGGGAAGGAGAAACCAGCACCTGCGAGTACCGGTAAAGGCTCCCTGGAGCTGCTGGCACAAGCCCTGTGTTTCTGAAGAAGACATCCCTAGGGTGCCCCAGGCAGATCGCGCAGGTAGACTTTGTCTGATGTTAGGGCAAGGGGTTGCTGGAGATGGCACAGCGAGGGTCCTGTAAGGTCGAATGGGGAGCCCCGGGGCTGTGCATGGTGTGTCACCTTCTGCTTAGGCACAAGGCTCTCTATAGGCCACCCCCCAAAGAAAAAGGCTTAGATATTTTAAAATGGAGCCGAGTGTCTCAAAAACAAACATAGGCAAAAATGCTCGAGTAAAAAGCCAACCCTCTGCCTGTTTCCCTTGTATGTGTTGGCCCCATCTGTGCAATGGAGAAACATTTCTTTTGTACTCAGATGAGCTGGATGCAGATGGCAGCTACCTATAGTCCCGATGCAGCCATACTTTGAGATCTTTGCATGTTGCTCATTTTTTACACCACAGCTTAAACTCTCTCCTAGGGTAGACACTACCTGCCAGGTGGTTGCGGCAAACCACTCTTCCAAGCAAATGGGGCTGATCCAGCCTTCATCTCTGCAGCTGCTCTGTCTGCCCTTCTCGGCGCAATGGGAAGCTAAAGATGTAAGTGGTGTGGCACCGGCATGAATTTTGTCCTAAATAGAGCTGTACCTCCCTTAGCTTTGTAACTGCGGACTGTGAGTCAAAATAAAATGTGGCAAATGGTTATGCAAATGAGGAAGGGGAAAAGTGTTATTTCTTAAGTGCTAGATCTTGCAAATGGATGTCTGCAGGCTGACAGAGCCCTGCCCTCACGTAGAGCTCTGAA
Source organism: Falco punctatus (assembly GCF_963210335.1). NCBI lineage: Eukaryota > Metazoa > Chordata > Aves > Falconiformes > Falconidae > Falco > Falco punctatus. The sequence continues at coordinate 72,541,146 of NC_137580.1, forward strand.
GATCTCTGCAAAAGCAGGACAGGACGTCTCTGTGCATCAGCTTGCAGGATTAGGACTGCTATATTAAAGGAAGGAAAAAACTGTAGAGCTGTCATTCGTCTTACGGAATGTTACAGTTTGGAAAGGTTTTTCTATAGACAGGTTATCACTGCTTTAGAACTGAGTACCCACATGAAGACACGAAATGATTGCCATTCCTTTGTTAAAGGGGTATTAACTTTTAGTGGATGTGAATTTAATCTAACCTATCTATTTGCATTAGACAGATCATGCATTATCACTGATGATTATTGGAATTCTGCTTAAGCATTTGAAATTCAGACAGGATGCTATGAAAGTAAAATTGAGTAGGAAATGACTGCAGACAAGTGTGAACCTGCCTATCCTCTCTTCATCAAGAAGCGGGAAAAATCAAACATTTTAAGCTTGGAAGGCAAGATAGGTGGTCAGAAAATCTTTCTGGTGTTGATAATCTTCACGTACTTCTACTGTTTATATGAATTCTAAAATCTAGCATTTTTAACCTTATGAATGCATCCCTCATTCATTTGATAGCATGTTTATTTTTCAGCTATAGAGTCTGTATCATAAAATTCATTAGCCGATTGATGGGGAATCAGCTGGGAAAATAAAAATTAATGAAGCCCCCATCAGGCAGCTCTTCCCCTCATCCCCAACAGGCCAATAAAAGGGAAGAGAGAATCAGAAGTTACCCACCTCTGAGTGTTTTTTGTTGTCGGTTTACAAGGTAGCATTTGCACTTTGGTGGCTAAAATCCCTCTGATCTGATCTGCTGTGCCATCCTGTGGCATTTTGCAGGGTCATCTAGCAGGAAAGCTTTGCACTTGCCATTTGTCATATACATGACTTACACCATAGTTTTATTAATGCTGTAGACCCAGGTTAGACTGAGTTTTGAATTAAGAGGGACCTTGATGGAGAGGAAGACTTTTGAGATTGATCATCAGATCCTTATATTGCTTTTTTTTTTTTTTTTTTTTTGGCTAATTTTACACTGCAGAAAGAGGTTATTTTCCACCTTTCAAAATGGGAAAATGAGTCTGGAGTGTCAACTGGAGTGCCCAAACATCAGATGGGGAGACACATCTCTTTAGCTCCATCTCGCTCATGGTTTGCCATAAAAAGAAAACCTCTCCCTGTCAACCAGAATTTTATAGTGTTTATTCTTTGCATAAAATACTTAAATTTTAATTCTTTAACTTACAGGATTGTTTGGGGAACATAATTATTAATATTTATTCATTCAATTTTCTTTCATTAAAACCAACAGCTAACATTTTAATTTTTAATACTGCTCCTAGTATACCTGGTCCTAGAGGAAAAATAAGGATGTTCCTGGGAATCTTGTTAAATTTAACAACTGACCTATCCAGTGTGAATCATCAGTCTTCAGAGAAATTAGAGGGCTGTTTTGGTATTCCTTTGTCTAGGGTTTTACATCTGCAGGAGAGAGGTAGGAGATGTGTAAACACCAGCTCAGTAACTATCTGCAGACTGTAACTGAAAAGCTCAGTTGATAAGGGATAGCCAGGCAGTGGTGAATTTGGTCCCCTATGTTGTAGGAGGGAAGGGGATATAGTCTGGTCAGGTCTGCTGGACTGCTGGTAGGTGACTAGAGAAAAAACAATGTATGAATGAAAAGAGTCAACACATGCTTTTTTTTCTCAAAACTGCCTTTCTGAGGATGAGTCAGCTCAAAAATAAAGATATAACTGAATATTTATATTGAAATCCAAAGTCATCTTTGGGTATCTGGGTTCATTAAGTACTTCCTTAACTGAATTGCTTTTGCTAAGCTTTCTTGTGACTTGCTGACACCTCCCGAAGTCCCCCGGAGTCCCTAATGATCGGAGGAGGCCGTGCCATCACAAATAATGTGGGAAGCACAAACCAGACACAGACGTGGACTAGATCCTCCTGCAGTCAGTTGCTGTGGTCTGAGGCATCTCGCAGTGGCCCAGCTTTGAGGACAGGTGTTCAGAAAGGGCCATCCTCTGGAGCAGACCTTTCCAGCTGCAAGTCCCTTTGAAGCCACGAGTCATGCACCTAGTCTCTGAAGGTGGTGTGGGATCCCTCTGTGGAGTATCTCCTGCCTGGCATGAGGCAAGGAGGGGCTTTCATGCACACAGTCTATGAGAGAAGCTACGCAGCTAGTTAACCTTTACTTTAGCATGTCTGTGAAAGTCATGCTGCTGGAGTTGTTTTTCTCTATTGATTATGGCTTCAAAATATGTCAAAGCTGATAGGAACCTGAGAGGCTCCTTTCAGATGGTTTCTTTTTTTGGGGGTGTGTGTGTGTGTGTTTGCTTAATTTTATGTTAAGAAAAAAATGTTTGTTGTTTTTTTTTTTTTTTTACCCCTAGATAAATAACATCAACATTGACAGAAAGGGATCGAATCTCACAAGTGAATGACTACTATTTGAGAAATCTCTAGGGATATCTGAGGATTTTAAACTTACCTCTCTAAAAGAAATGGAAAGCAAAGCTACAGGGTGTGTGTGTGTGTATATATATGAGAACCAGTTTCCATATACTTAACAGTATATGTTCTAGTTGTTCCAGTGAACATGTGTAGATACAACTCACACATTTGTTGACTTTCTTCAGTATGTCAGCTGCAATGTAGCAAAGCTGATCAGAAATGGACAGTGAATTGTTTCCTTACCTTCAAGTTTCCCGTAGGAATAAGGGCCCTGGTTCTGCACCAAACAGGGGCAGCTGCAGCGTACAGTCAACTTGAACGGTGTGGTGCGATGTGATATCTGTATGAATGATAGCTTTTATTCAGATTTCAGCATCAGGACCATATTCTAGCTGTTCCTACAATGTACTCAATGGAGTGTTTTCATTCTTTCAGATGATCCCATAGATAGTCTGCAGATGCTGTCGTGCAAGTGCTGAGGGTCACGCAGGTAGAGGTGAGATGTTCTATCTGCTGCCCTTCATGTCCCTCCCAGATTACACTGTCCTGTGTGTCACATGATGTCTGGGAGCCCCCAACTCCAGCGCTTCTCAGGGTCGGTTCTGCATTGGAGATATGGTGCTGCTGCTCTCAGACCTGCAGCAAGCATGCAGAGGGTGAGGAGGTTCCTCTGAGATGATGGGTTTACGCACCAGGTACAGGACGGTCTGTGCTCTCATGGATTTTGCTGGAGAAGGGAGAATCCAGCAGTGACAGTGGGCTCGCAGTGCCCTTTGTGTTGCATGGAAATGTTCTCTGTCTGAGACAGATGGCAAGTTCAGGTTCTGTATGAGGCAATATTTAAATTACAGGCTGTGGACACGAGTATTCAGACCTTTTAGTAAACTTCTTGCTACTCGCTCTTTTCGTTTCTATTCTTTGTTCACCAGTGTTTAAAAAAAAAATAATAATCCAGCAGAAGGTCTGAGGTTGACATTTCCAAGTGAAACAGAGAGTACAAAATTTCAGTTTGACCCTGGCACTAAAGCTGCTGAAATATTAACGGCATTAAATGCAGGTGAATCGGAAACGTGTGCGCAGGCCAAAGATTCCTCCAGGCGGTTTTCTTCGGGCTCACCCGCTCCCTGTGTGCTGCCGCCAGCGGGGAGTCTCCTCCGCTCACCCAAATGAAGAGTGACAGGGGTGATGAGGACAGCAGTTATTGCAACAGCCTTTCTTTGATAGCAAAAGCTGTCTGTCTGATAAGATTTAACAGGCAGCGTCAGTTGTTCAGGCAGTGCAAAGCCAACGCTCGAAAGCGCTTAAGCCAGCTAAGGAAAAACCATGCAGCATTCTTGCACGGTGCTGGCTGCCGCTGCCAAGCCTGTGACCATGTAGGCTTGGGGATGTGGGTGATTTTGAGGTGAATTGGGATCTCAGGCTGGGCTGCATTACCTCCTGAGTACCAAGCTTCACCTGCGATGTTCCAACTTTTTTTTTTGTACATGTATGTTGTAACGTGGGCAAGCCCAGCACACGCTGCGGTAGCGAGGCAGGGGAGTCCTGTGGAAACTGTAGGAATTGCCTACTTCAATAAATGATTGTAGCGTGAAGCTTAGAAAAGGAAATACTTCATGAATGGAAAAAAATGCTCTGAGTTCTCTGTCCCAAGCAGTGGAGAGGGTGATGGTCCTACACTGCTGTCAGGCACTAAGCTCCCGTAGCAAGATTTTGGTGGTGTTAGGTGATGAAATATTTGGAAGCGGGCACTCTTGTTACTGCCAGGACCATTTGAATTGCTTATTTCCACCGATGTCATGGTAGCTTTTTCACAGAACCGGTTGATGAGGTAAAGCAGTCATTTTGATATTGCCACGTTTAGGCTACTGCAAAGTCTGCTGTGACATAAATGGACTTTAAAAAAAAAAAAAAAAAAACCAAAAAAAAACCCAAAATAAAATGTCTTTAACTATTCCACATCTCCCCTTTATTTGAACAAAATAAAATGCTAAGAAGGGGATTTAAATGATTATATATGTGCCCAAGGCATGAGTTTCACTCCTTGTCCTTTTAGGATATGAATAAAACCCACAAGTTTGTTTTGAAAGTTAGCTCTCCATTAAGTTTGTTGCCTGATTTGTCTTTAACTTTCTTTCTGCTCTTTTACCCTGTCATTCTTTCCTCCCCCAACTGCCACCACACACCATCCTTGCTCGCTTTCTTGCAAAGCTGCCAAGAAACTGTGAGCAAATTTAATGTCTGAATAACTGCTCGGTCTCTCAGTGACCTTGAAAAAATTACTTTGCGTCATTAAAAATTCATAGAAATGAAATTTTTGTGAGGAGACTGGCACATGCAAAATTAGTACTTGTTGAAATGCAGCTGGAGTAATTCAACCTCGTGAACTTTTGAAATTGTAATTCTTATGAGAGCTAATTGCGGCCACCTTACAACTTGGATCAAGTGTTGCTGTTTGACTTCCTAAAATAATATCATCCTAAACATGATATACCTGTAAGCACGTGCAGTAAGTGCAGGTAAAATTGGTACATAGCTTCGCAGAGAAAAAAACGTTTAAAGGTTGTTAAGTGCTGATACAATGATACATGCTCTAACGGGATGCAATGCCCAAGTGCAATAGTTGGGAAGTAAGTACAGTATAATGCTTTGCCGCTGTTAATGGGCTGTATAGATCTCTGGGATGCGTATCTACTCTGTGTTGTTAATTAGCTGTGGTGCTGTGAAGTTCAAGCCCACGTCAGATGTGACTTCTTGAACTCTCAGAATTTTTCATTCCGGGCTTTTTCCCCTTGCGTTGGTCCATCTAAGCTGTGAAGCTTGGTTGTATGTTTGAGCGGGGTCGGGGGGAGGTGTGTTTGGGTGCTCACTGTGTTCCATGTTGTCTCGCTTTCCTGTTATACATGAAGAATGTTTTGTCAGGGAAAAACATAATTAAATAATAACCACTGAAGTACAGCATGTAGTAGCAAAGTGCACTTTCCCTTCAGCAGTGTGGTAGGATGGAGGATGGAGGTTTTAACAGATGTCACTTGTTCAGTTTTCAGTTCAGGGAAATAAAATGTGATGATCATGGGGCCTGAGCAGGAAGGATGCTGTCCCCATGACCTGAGCACACCAGGTTGTTCAGCCCTGATGGATTTAACCACTTAGGGTTTTTGAGTACTGACCAACATCCTTGTGATCTGGCTTTCAATTTTTGCAGTTTATTCCTTGAAGGCTGCTTGTTAATACAGGAAAGCCCTGCAGTGCATTGGGCGTGATCCCAGTTTCATGAATACCAATTGGAGACCTTCCATCTACTTGCTCAATTAGAGATCTGGCTTCGTTGCATCCACAGGAAAAGAAAGAGATACCTTTTATGCTTATGATCCACAGAGGCTGTTTGATACTGTCGTAATTTTAAAATCACCAACTTTTTGGGTGGTTTCCTGCGGAATGGAGTGTGTGTCACTAAAAGTGTGATGTCCTGGGCTCTCAAGCAGAGCTGGGACCATGGGAAGGCTGCAGCTGGTGGCAGCAGTATTTTGTTGTACATAGCTTTTGTTTGCCCAGCTCTGAAACATGCCTGTGAGCTCAGTGGACATGCTGAATACCAGTTGCAACTCTGTCACCACCTGCGCTGCCATCCATTTTGCTGTCACATCATAATTAAAAAATCATTGCTCTCAGTAATGTTTGGCACCGTGGCTGAACCAAAGCAGTAAGCAGCTCAGATAGAATGTGTCTGAATGAAAAAAACTTTGACTGCCCAGCACATTTTCAGCCAAAGTCTGTGAGGATAGCAATCCTTGCATAACTTCGGGAAGCAAGCTCACTCTTTATTTGATTTTGCTTTGTTCTGGGCATTTTCCTGCCTTTGTTACACAGAACCTGGGTATTTTGAACACATCCTGTTGTCTTCCCTAGTGCCTGGCTGCTGGATGCCATTAGCATATATCTGGGCCGCCCCTTGTGCAGACTTGTCCCCAGGTGAAAGCCCTCGTGGTCTGGGATGGAAAGAGGCTGCAATTTACTGAGTCCATTATCACCTCCGGACGTGTAGAATGATAATGGAAGTGACAGAGGTGCAGCTGAAAATTGGCTCTTAATATTTTATGTGTTAAAGCTGAGGATTGGAAATCTCACACTGCTCTTCAGGGAAAATGAAGTGTGTGTCTTGCTCCCCCTGCCCACTCCCCACCCCCCCCCCCCCACCCCCACCCCCCAATAAAAATCATCCATTGGACAAAACAGCTCTCTCTTTACACCTACGCCTGATGGAAACGATGTGCTTCAGTAGTGGTGCTTTAAAAGACAATGGCATGAGATCGTATGAAGAATGACAAGTTATCCCAGATGGTAGCATGGTGCTAACGGGATCACTGCTGCAGTGGAACTTTGGATGATGTACATGCAAGGCTACTTCTTCCTTTCTTCCTTCAAGTTAGGGATGAAACAAAATGTCTGCCCTGCAGCAGCATCTTCAGATTGCTTTCCTTCACATCTTGTAGTCTGTAACCTGGATAGTTCCATCCCTCTTCTCTAATGCTTGCAAATTACACTCTTTTATCAAGGCAGCTCCCTTCCCCCTCCTCTGCACATACACACTGAACTATTATTCAAGATTACTGTTCATCTATTCACGTGTAATGTGTCATGGATACATAATTTTAAATAGTTTCTTCTTCTAAATGACTTATGCAAATGGAAAATTGGCTTCCTGGCCTTTCACCAAACTCTGCAGACTTTCTGCATCTTCTTGGTAGTGATTACAAGCAATATTAGATTAAATTGGTTCTTGCAGCTTGGCTTTATTAATTTCTCATGTTCTTACATCAGTTAAATCACTTAGGACTGGGTGCTGCTGTGATTCCCATTGACCCGGGGATTTCTTGAGTGCTTTGAAGGACTCTTTCCCTTCTGCTTAGCCTCTTCTGTGCAAATGGTAAGACTGGGAGTAAGAGCACTCTGCTGAAGGGTATTTCCATGGATACAAAAGGGATTCTGGGTTTCCTTGTGTGCTCTGCATTTTTGAATGAGATATTCAGCAAAGTCTTCATATGTACTGCATTACTTCCCTTGCAGGCAAGTTTCACAGGAGACAGAGTCACGGGCCGTGTGTTGCAAGACACTGGTGCAGTTTAATGTGTCTAGTTGGCTTGTGTTATGACAGCCCCTAAATACGGTCGCGTTGAACTTCATATCATGGGCTGCCTTACTGTGTGCTGTGCATTGTTTCTGCTGTCCTACCCCCAACCAGAAATGTTTAAATATTAATGCAAACCACCATTTTGTAGTTGTCATTACCGTAATGGGCTGTGAGTTGTGTAGATAATAGATTAGGCTTGGATTTAGGGAGCCTAGGTGCTAGCCGTAGATCTGCAGAGACTTCTGTCGGTCCAAGCACATGATTTCTCCATGACTCGGTTCTTCATTTTTTAATGAGAAGTAAACACACTTTCTCAGTAGAGTTGTTCTGACATAACTGTTACTAATTTGGAGATTGCTCAGCTATGATGCTGTTATGGCAATGGGAATGCTTAGGAAAAGCCAATTATTACTCATCACTTTACAAACTGGTAAAATAAAGCCTTGAAAGAACTTCAGCATAAACAAGGCTGAGGCATCATAGCTAATAATGTTTTTATAGTGTGCTGGACTAATGTCGCAGAACAGAAGTGTACCACCCACCCCCACACCGTTCCTGCTTCTCATCTCCACAGAGACACACTGGGCTGCAGGTAATGCGTTAGCTGTATCTGGTTGCAACTGGGGTGCAAGAGATAGATGTGCCAATTTGAGGAGCAGGGAAAATTGCCAGGATAATAAACATCATTTTTTCAGCAGTTCCTGCTTGACTGTTGTGAAAGTTATGGAGTTTTTTTTAATTAAAAATCGTTATTGTTGAAATGAGCAACACTACATGCCATATGGGTGCAAATAAAATACAGAGTCCAACCTTTCCATACTATTTGTATTCTGTCTTTTTGCTTGTTCTCTTTTAAATACAGTACCAGAGATTACCCTATTAAGATTTAATTGACTTAAGACACAAAAAATCCTAAAAATGAGGAGCAAATGTTTTGAATCCCAACAACATTTTATCTGAAACAGAAAAAACCTACTCATATTCAGATTTTGTTATTTAATCACCGTGTTTGTTCCCAATTTCTATGTTTCATGCCAAGCCTACTGCAAATAGGCAACGAGTTTTTCTAATGGAAAGCCCTTGTGCAGATGGTCAGAAGGAGCAGTATATTTGCAGGACATTATGGGAAGTTATACTAAAATGAAAGAAGATGCTCCAATAGCCTGAGCAAGGTGAGCAGAGAAGAATGGGAAATTGGGCAGCTGGAGTCTTAAATCCTTTCTGAGGGTATTGAAAAGAGTTGGCAAGGGGAGGAACAAAAAATGGAGGAAGATTTTTCTCCATATCAGAGTGTTAAGATGAGCAAATAATGAATCAACCACAATGTTAAAACATGGCTCCAGTTCCTCCAACTTCAGGCTATATACAAATGTGGGGAAGTAACCTTTTTTTTTTTTTTTTTTAAGCATTTACATCTCCTGTCCAACAACATTATTTAAATTTACCTACCGTTTTAGGATTCTAAAATGTACAGAGTAATTTCTTGGCTACTATGAGAAATATCTTCCAGAATGGATAAAAAAATAAAATTATAAATTATCCTCATGAACAATTGCAAAAATTTGAGATTCAATGTGATCTGGTGCAGATGTATTCAATTAGCTTAAGATAGGAGTGCTTGAAATAATGACGAGTAATATTCAACCATTTCAGCAACCTGAGCTTTTTGAGGACTCTGCTAGGTTGCTCATGGTTGTAAGCTCCTGCTTGGCGTAAAGGCACATCCAGTTCTGGCATCCCACGAAATACTGAGCCCTGGCTGGAAGCTGTTGCCAGTGCTGTATGAACAGGTAGGCTCTTATGATGGGCTGTATTTCTCTTGCTTTAGAAAAGTGGAAATGGGTTAGACTGAGGTCTTTCTATTTCAGGTTTTTCTGCTGACTGATGTTGTACTTAACTTTTCACAACTTAGGAACATCTGCCCGTGCTTTGGCCTTCCTTGTGACCCAGATGTGGTGGGCTGGGGCAGGCTGAACAGAAGCAGGCAGTTTAATGGCAAGCAGGGCACCGTGGGAGGAGGAAAGACACTCCAGATCATCAAAAGGATAAATCTCTGCCTCCTCTTGCAGACCACAGCACTGCTGAGACATCTTATTTCAATTCCATGTACTTAGTACTCGCATCAAATATAAATAGGGCTTTCATGCTTCACTATCTGGTTGGCATTTTCCCTCTTTTCTTTTTCCAGTTGCTTTCAGAGCAACAAATAAAAAGATCTTTTTTTGGTCAGCTCTTCATTACAGCTGCACAAAGTGCAAAAGGACTGACCTGGGCAACTTTGCAAATTTCTAAATGAGTGTGAAACCATTTCTTTTTTTTTTTTTTTTGTTTTTTAATTTTGCTGTTTGACATAGGTTAATTGCTTAATGTTTAGGAGAAAGAGAGAGACAGAAGAAAAAGAAAAACACCGATAAAGGTGGCGAGCACCTGTGAGACCTAGCATCAGAAGATTGATGTTACTCGGGTTAGAATGAGCTCAGGGAACTAATGGGTTCCCAAAGCACGCACAGTTTATGAATTTTAGCACTGAATTAGTGCGTTGCCTCCTACCTGCTACATGTTATTCCTTAATTTGTAATATTTTTTTTTAAATAAAAATATTTCAGTTAGTGAATTAGCAAAGAAAAATACAAGGGTATATGATTTAAATGACTGGTTCTTCTAAGTTATTTATCAAATACTTCTAAGTAACCCATATCCCCAAATTGGTGATCAAGATACAGGCTGTTTTCATTTGAAGAAGGGAAGCAAGCAGGGTTACATGTGAAATCCGTTTTTGTAACAAATGATTTTGACAATGTTTTCATGTGATTTTGCACAAATCCATTGTATATTTTTAAAAGTGAGTACTCCTTATTAAATATTAGTCCACGGTTCTAATTTGAAGGAAGAGAGAACATTGCCTGGTGGGAATCAACTAATATTCCTTTTCTCCTCACAGCTCACTGGGGGAAGAGATCCTTAGGATTTACAACTAATGAAGGAGTTGAAAAAGCAAAATACTCAGTATAAATACTTTGTGTGAAGAGACATATTGATTTAAGGATAAAATGAGAAAGGGAGAAGAATTCAATTGTAGCAGTTGGCTTTTCATTTCACTTCTAGAGCAGATGGCCTAATGGTCTAAGCATCTGGTTTGAAATATCTGTCTTCCCCATGACCATCAGCTTGAATTTAAGGAAGTTTAGTTTATACCTTCATTTTCAAGACAGATAATTTGCTTTGACTTTCTGGTTGGTTACAGGAAAGTTTATGCTCAGGTAACACCACTGACACTGGCTCAAAGTGTTTCATGCCATTCACAGGGTAGGTTTTTAGGCTTGACCTTAAAAATGGAAGTCAATTGGCTACATAACATTCTTTAAGAAGATCCTTTTGCCAGAGGGATTGTCCAGGCATCATTGTTTAGAATTTCCCTCCTGTCCCTACTGCTATGCAACGTTTCTTGGATGGATGATGTATTGTTCTTGCTTCTCTTCCATGCTTTGAGCATTTAACTGAAAACTTTGGAAATTACATCAAACTTGGATGGAAAGCTTTAGGGTAAGAGCAGGTAACTGCACTTTTATATGGCGAGTAACAGAGGAGTGTTGCATCCTCAGTGCTAGTTGTGTGAGGTTTTACAAAATAAGACTTGTTATGTGCCTTGAGTCACACTTAGGTTTTGCTTTGCTCTCTGTTATCTGTCATGCAGACTGTTCCCTCAGACATGCTCTAATAAAACCAAGAGGTATATTTTCTTGTAAAAAAGAGACAAATCTGAAACAACAGTAGGAGAATAGGAGGGCAATGGAAGGGCAGGTTCATTTTGTGATCATTGTGTGAAATTGTTTATGCTATCAAGTATTCCTCATTGCTGAAATAGTCTAACATTTCCTGCAAATTTTGTATTATGCTGCGCTACAGCTGGCGACCTATGTGCTGTCATCTGCATGTTTTTTTATACTAAGAATTTGAGTTTGAATTAGTTTTCTTCTCTATTATTTATTGACATCATGTTTTTAGAAAACCAAGGAAGAAAACACAAAAAATAACAGGAAGATTTATAAGTCAAATGATGAGAACAGAGTTTAGCCTGTTGTATAGTAATTGAGTGGCAAAAACAATTCCCCCTGTTGAAGAGAGATTAATCAAAAGATTAAAAAAACCCACTTGCTAACGGCAGTTCTTAGGACAGTACGGAATATGTACTAGGGAAAATTAATCCTTCCAAATTGCTAAGAAACTCAGGGACTTCGAGATTTAACCCAGAGTGCTGCAGTTAGTAAACCATTTCCAATCAGTGTGCCAGGTTTGTAATTATTTTTTGTTTTGTTTTGCATTGGAAATAAAAAAAAAAAATCTTAGCCATGTTCATGCCAGGGGCCAAAGCCTTGCCTGGACCGTGGCATCCTTGTGTCCTTCAGTTCCTGCTCAGGTTGTACAAGTCTGGGGCCTTGGAGACTGCTCCGGTTTGTGCTGGCTATCTATTCAATAGAAAACTGGGTGGCCACCATTGATCTGGGGAGGATTCTTTTAGCTTGTGTCCCATCGGCATCTTTGCCCATCTCTAGAATAGATCCCAGAGCAGTTGGTGTAGGCACTATGCTGACGGCTTTTAGCCACTTCAGGGTCTGGCAACATAAGCAAAGGGATCCTTCATTAGTCAACCGTATTGATTTTATGTTGGCTTTGTACAATCACAGCCCTCCTGCAAAAGGGGTCTTACTCCACAGTATTGGATGTCACGGAGCTTTGATGGGATATTGTGTATCTCTAGGGAAGATCAAGGGCTATAATGAAGAGCATGCCTTATTAAGGGGTGTCTGTGTAGGTTAACTTAATAGGTGACCTGAGCCGTTCCATAGAAATATTTAGTTCAAATAATGTCTGCTGTGATTAGAATTTTAAGTAATCTGCGTCTCAGATCTGGTTCCCAATTGGTTTATTGTGATCAAGGAAAAATTGAGAAAGAAATGAAAAATAAAGAATACTGAAAAGATAAATGGGAATCCTGCACAATTCATTTAGTAAACAGTTTTTTCTCAACTGCCTGTCAGAGTGCAAGGGAGAAAGAAGCAACAGAAAGACAAAAGACTTCTGGAAATTTCACTGCAATTTTCTGTTTTCATCAGGCTCTTTCCTCTGCCAAAGCACAATGAAAATCACAGCAAACCGGGAATGAGACAACAGCTTTGTCTTTGTTTTGTTTTGTTTTGTATTGTTTTCTTCTTTGTCTTCTTGACTGACATACTCAGTGCTTCACTTTCCAAACTGTCACCTTCCCTCCTCATACTGCTTTCAAATCCCGTGGAGCTTCTGCAAGGGAGCGACCCTGTCAGATGTGCCCATCTGCTTCTGACACACTGATGTACACAAGGACCTGGAAAAGGAGTCAGTCCCTCCTGCTCTTGCCCCACTTTTCTTTCTCTCAAATTTTCCTGCTCCAAATTTTCCTGGAGGTTGGGTTTTTTTTACCATTAGCAGGGAGCCAAGCAGGGAACCTGAGCTCCATGAACCACCCAGCCCTGGTGGCTTTGCTCCTGTACTTGGAGTTCAGCCTTGCAACCACCCTGCCACGTTTTTGGAAATGACCTGCTGACAGGCACTCCTGCTGCTCGGGGTCCTTCCACAGCAGGACCTGGCCTGTCAGGGGGACGCCTGACAGTGTCGGGGAGAGCTCTGCCCAGCCCTGGCCGGGGACCACAGCAGTCAGAGGGTCCAGAGAGGGTCTCAAAAACCTCTCCTGAGCTGGAGCAGCCCAGCCTAGGAGATCCTGCGACACACAGGGTACACGGAAGGTTTCTTTGCTGGGATAACCAGGGTGTGTTTCTTAACTGTCAGGTACTGGGTTGTAGAAAGCCACGGTTCTCCCTAGGGCTGTGAAATACAGTATAACTTTTTCCTTGCTTTTAAGAAGTGCTCTGGAGGGTAAGCCAGCAAGTGTCCGGAATTTACTCTTCCCTTCCCTCTTGCTGCATTTTTTTTTTGTTCCACAGTATTGAATTTCTCTGAGCACATAGAAAATTAGTGTAAAAGCATGGGGTGATTAAAACCAGGCAGCAGAACAGTAGGATCCTGTTGGCTTTCAGAAGGGTTTCCTTCAGAGGGTAATCTAGTAACTCAGTATTTTGCTGTTGCTTACTTTTTTGTCACTTCAGAGACCTTTAAAAATGTACTTGTTCACTGCAAACATGGATTAATTCTTGTTGAGTAGCCAGTTTTCTTTCTGGGTGATGGCCAAATATAAAATACTTAAGCAAAACTACCACCGTTGATTCTTCATCAGATACTCTGACTTGTTACCACATATTCTGTGGGGTGGTTAAATGAGTTCCCATGTTACATATTTTTGCTACAGAAAACAATCAGCATTATTTTCCATTGCAGGTCCCCTCAGTATTTTGAGGGGGGCAAAAAGGGAAACCCAAACCAAAGCAGTATTTCTTGAGTAGTTAAAGGCTAAAACAGCAGCAGACACAGTCCCAATTGCTTTGCCTGGCAGGATATTCGAACACCACTGGAGTTTCAGGGTTGGTGCTGTTGGAATTTCTGGGCAGTTTCTTTTTGACATACTGCAGTTTTGAGCTCCTGAGGTTCCCTGAGGCTTTATGCGGATTGAGAGAGCCTTAGTTAAGCTTGATTTGATGCAGCACTCTTGGAGCCAAGACAAAGCAAAACTTTCCTTTTTCCTAAAGAGCACATTATCCTCAGAGCACTTAATTTGTACCCTCTACTTTTGCTAGTAAAAGAGGCTGTGCTGCTCTGCCCTCCATGAGGTAGTAGGAGGGTTTTATTCCCTTCTGCCTCCCCTGCACGCCTGTTTTAACCATAGTTATTTACCTGTATTCACCTGCATATCTCAACAAGGATTCTTGTATAAATAAGGTGATAAAAATGAGGCGCAGAAGGATATTTTACTTTAAGCCTAGTGCACATCTGGAAACCTTTTTGTCCCACTGTGCCTGTGCCAACGGGTATCTCAGAAAGGAAGGGAAAGAAAATGTGCGTTAAGAAATATGTTTTAACACTTTGCAAATAAGAGAAGTGGGAGAAGAAAAACATTATCCACCAATACTGTGATACAGGCAGAAAGTCATGTAGCTGAGCTGGCAACGTACAGAAAACCTAATCCCCTGGATATTCTCCCAAGCCTAATCTGATGGCCTCTTCACTTCTGAGTGTTGTCCTTTTATTCTTACCTTTGGCCACAAGTCATGCAGCAGATATAACTATGGGATGCCACAATACTCCCGAGGTTCACAGTCCACAGATCAGCTCGTAAATCTCTCTGTCTGATGCACATGGCAGAATCTTAGCAGTCGCTATGCAGAAGCCCCTTGCTGGCAGTGCTGGGGAAGTACACAGGGCAACGTGCTTGTAGAGCATCTCATGCTGTAGTGTTTGACCAAACAGAATATGGTCGTGTGTGTTTTTTAATATGGCAGCAGGCATCCTCCAGCCCGGCACACACAAGTGCTGGAGACTCGACAGAGACTCACCTGTGATGTGAACCTGGCACAGTTCCACCAAGGTCAGTGGGCAGACGGCTGATGGGCAGCAAAATCTGTGAGATAAGAAGCTGCTCCACATTGTCAGGTGTTATGCAGCTCCATACTTATTGTATGCCTTCGTGGACCATGGTCCAGGATAAAGGAAATATGGAGGATGAGATCCAGGATCCAAGAATGCCACAGGGTGGGACTAAGGATACAGAGATGAGACAGCAGCTTAGGAGTGGGTTTTTTGCACCCAGCTGGGCTTTGCTGTGTGGATGTAGAATAGAGGTGTTATGGCTTTAAGAATAAAAATAGGTGCATTTCAGCTTGCATCCTCAGCTTATTTTGATAGTTGCCAGTAGTAACCTAATTTCTGTAAATGCTTGCAGTCTTGCCCGGAAAGTCAAGGACCAGTTGAGTCTGCAGCATGCAGAAGTTGGAAGAGATCTTTGATTGCCTGCTGTGTGCAGGATCAGGCAATAAAGGCTGGATTCAGAGAGGCGTCCTGTGGAGCCAGTGACACAGGTGTCATCCTCCTGAGATTTCCTGGAAAAGCCATGGAGCTATGGATATTGCACAACAGAATCACATGGAAAGTATGTAACAATCGTAAGAGAGCTAGAGGTGCTCCTTCACGCCTAGAACTCTAGGAGACCGAAGTCGTGTGCCCAGGCAGGAAGATGGGAAAGTAACGAAGCGTGCAAGCCTTGCATCAATCCTTGCCAGCCAGATTTTGCACTCTCCCTCCTTGTATCTGTGTGCAATACCCAGAATGAGGGGAGCTCCATTTTGACTGTCTTTATCTAAGTACTGAGTGATGCAAGCTATCAGTAGGAAAAATTAAAAACCATGCTGGGATCTCTTTATGTTATCTATGTAAATCTGTCTAGGTAATGTCTGTTTGCTGTGACTATTGCACTCTCATATTTTCTGTGCTGCATTCTGTTTCTTTACATGTCAGAGATAATCTTTTTCTAAAACTGGAGGGAAAAGTGGCACTGACTAGCAAGATAAATCTGATTTACCTGCAGTGCTAACAAAAATGTTGAAGAAATGTTCTCTGGGAAGAAGAGGGCAAAAGTGTTAAATGCATTTTCTGTACACCAGAGCTCCTTTATTCGTTTCCTTTTTTTTATTCTCCCCCCCCCCCCCCCCCCCCCCTTCAGTTTGTTTTCGTTTCAGTGAGCGAATGAGATCTGCACGCATTATTAAGTCAGGAGAACAACTGAGCTGGCTTTTACCCATAGCACTGCTGTTATCTCAAATGCACAAATAAACTACAGCTAAATTGCAGAATTAATCACATTAAATTTTTGGTCCTTGATAAGAAAAATGCCACTGTATATTTTTTTATTTTGAGCCTGGGAAACAATTAAGCCGAGTTCCTCTGGATGTGCAGTTTCCTTCCATTTTGGCATCCTGCAGCATTACATTAGATCTTATCATTGCTGCTGCTTTAGCGTGTCTAAGCAGCATTCCAGTGATTATATCCACTTTCTTCAACGCCACTGCTAAATGAACTGGGACACGAAAGGTAATTACACCTTTGCTATGGAGGAAGGTTTTCTATTTTCCAGTCTACCCACTGCAAAAATATACTCTGAGAGCTACAAGCTTTGGCAGGCTTTTTTTTCGCTGTAGAGTTTGGGGGCTCAGTGAAATGTATTTTTCTGGGGAGTCTGGCAATCAGACGTCTTTGGGATCTGGACCTGTGGACAGAGGCAGCGGCTGCTGTTTGCCAAAAGGTCTAGAATACTGTTGTTATATAACATGCTGAAAATTTGGAAGAGCCTAGGCTCCAAATCTGTTTTGCAATATTGGTCTGCTGTCTGCCTTACCCCTGCCTGCAAGGACTGCTAAACCACAGATCACAAATACCTGCAATTAAGGAAAGACTGGGGACGATAGGAACAGAGGAAACTTTCTGCTTTTAATGGAAGAAAGTGAAGGAAACTGTGCTGGAGCTGGGATGAGGAAATTTTGGAGGCAGAAAGGAATGCAGCCTAACAAATTGTGCAAGTAGGGGTAGGCTCCAAACCCAAAGCTGTGTCCTTTCTGGGGCATTGGTAAGTTTGCTGTATGTGCAGACCCACTTGGCACTATAAAAGTTATAAACCGTAGTCATAAAAAATAACAAGTATACCTGAGAAACCATGACCTGATTATAAAAAAGCATTCTAGTTTCACTGGATGAACTATTTCCTGAAAGTGATTAACTCAGATGGAGTAATAAATGAAGCAATAAATCTCTGCATTTGATCCTCTGGGTTTAATCCATGAGAAGAAGATTTATGACTGGACCCATTAACTCTTGTACTGGGAAAATGCTCTTCATCTTTCATCCACGTGATACTAATTTGGAAGGTTTGCATGCAGACAGGTACATCTTAGCTTTCACTTGAAGTAGGGAAAACTTTTGAGAATATTTCACGCTAAAAATGTGCAAGATAAAGTCCCAAAGCAGTGCTCTTCCAGTGCATGCAGCATTTTTCTGGTTATTCTGAAATTAAACTATGGTTTGACTGAAATGTAAAAATGAGAAAAATCCTTTTAAAGCTTCAGTCAGTTCTGAATTCATGCTACTGTTTCCAAATGTGCTGGCTACTTGTGGATCTAATTCTGCACCAGAGAAGACCAAGTGAACTGCTTAGTATTGTTCTAACAGGATGTGTTAAGAGCGGAATGGAGGACTTAACTCTTCATTTCATGGTCTCTCTGGATTTAAGCTGGTCTGCTGCAGGCATGTTCGGGTAATTTGAAGGTCCAGTATATGTATTTGTACATTTTAATAGTCTGAACAATTAGAAAGAGGTGCATTATGTAGGACATTCAGCCAGGCTGAAAGACCAAATTTCAACAGATCTGGGCTTTCAGGTACTTCAGCACCAAGAGTAAAAATGACCTCATATTTAGGCACTTGTAAGTGCCTCTGCAACAGTGACTTGGAAACCTTGCAAGAAATCTAGCAAGCTCATTTTTAAATGCTTTTAGCTGCAGATCTTGTGTCTGTACCATTCTAAAAAATAAACACTGTCAGCAGAGCTTGCTATACAGAAACATACATCTGCTATTGTACAGTGAAACCTTAGGACCCACAGTGTTAGTTTGGCTGTTGTGGTATACAGTATCCTTCTTAGAAATTGTATTTCAAGACGCTTTCCATAGTTCTAAAATAGCTGTGGAATGATGCGCAATATTGGCTGACAGTGACAGCATCATAGCTAATTAGCTCAAGTGAGATCTCTTTGTTTCTTCCTTAAGTTGTTGCAACATGGATTTTTAGCTTATAGGGTAAAAAAAAAAAAAAAAAAAAAAAAAAAGCCATGTTGAATAAGAGGTTTCACAAGTAAGCTAGAATCAATATCCCTTTTTAGGGTTCTTTTAATTGAATTAGTGCAGAAGAGCCCTGCTGTCTGTGTATCATACAATCCAGTGGTCAAAATTAAGGGGGGGGGGGGGGGTGTCTGTATGCATATATATATGTACATATATTTATTTGAATGCTGTGGATAGTAACATGCTTATTATATTAGTTTCTGAAAACACACTGTAAAGTGCTTACTTTGCAGATTGTTACTTCTGACACTAATGGAGAAATAAGTTCCTTTACAGTGTGTTTTCAGAAACTAATATAATAAGCATGTTACTATCCACAGCATTCAAAGTCCCTTAATATCAGCGAGAGCTTAATTATAAAATATTACCCCATAATAAGGACATGCAATGTTTTGTAAGTGTAAACATTAAGGCTGCTCCAATGACAGGTTTCCCTGTCGCGGATTTGGAAAGACATGTACCTCTCTCCCTGCTTTCAACAAGCAGAGGAAGGTGTAATCCGTGTTACGGACCAATCCTGCACATGCTCAGCTGTACTGGCTAAATAGTCCATTCACTTCAGAGAAAGCCATTGAAAGATAAAAACTTGGCATGCTATGGCCAGCTAGGATTTCACCTAGGCTCCATAAATTAAAGCGGGTAGGTATATTTTTTGCAGATTTTGGACTTTAAGACAAAACAGTACCCTGAAGCAGGGCCCTTTTAAAGTCATTAAGACTGCAAAATGGATCTGTGCCACTAAATGGAGAAGAAAGATTTCTTTCTTTTTTTCATATTTTTTTTTTTTTTTTAAAGCTGGTGAGGTGGCAAACTGTGAAGGATTGGTTTGGGAAGAGTATCTGGAAGATGATTTAAATTAGTAAGCTGCACAGAAATTTCCACACTTCTTATTCGATCATTTCTGATGTTCAGTGTTCAGTTAAAATGTTCAAAGGATGTCCGCAGGCAGGCACTCTCTGTAGTTCAGCACCCACATTTGCATGGTTTGTCTGCAGTACTGCTGCCAGCAACCTGTGCCTGATCAGCCCTACGTGCTTTGCTGTGGCTGGAACTGACTTAAGTCACCTGGGTTTGATAGCATTGATGCAAAAGACTTTTAAGCTAATGATGTACATGCTGAATTTTGGGAAGTTCTTGGGACTGCGCATGGGAAGCAACAATATTGTTAAATTCATTTTGCCTCTGGACTGATACAAATTGTGTGCTAAAGTGAGGTGTGACGCTCTGCAGATCAATTCAGCTCAGGCTTGTCAGAGGAGGAGGAGGGCCACGATGATAAGATGGGTAGCACCAGAATCATAGCCGTCCACAACTTGGTGGTGGCTGTATAGGAGATATGACCTCCTGTTCTCAGGAATGCTTTTGGAAATTATGATTCTACTGTGCCATTTGAAATACCCGTGCGTCAAGGTTTCCAACACACTTAACAGTGCTCTGTGTTTTGTGATGCCATCCTCTGCACTTCTGCAGCGTTGGGTGGGTGAGCTGCCCTTGTTCTTTGCAAGTAGAGCCCTCACCAGTGTTGGAGACGTATTGTTTGGAGTGGCTGTACACGTGTGAGCTGGAACGGCCACGTTCCTGTTGTGTGCCCAGGTGCCCTCATGAGTACCTTAGCATGCTCTGTTTTTGCTGTTGGTCAGCTGTCGATTTTATACAATACTATAAATACTGGAACACTTCTCCATATCTAGTGGAACTGGAAGCAGTTTATTAGCTGAGTACAACGAAAGTCGAAGTGAAAAATAGACTCCCCTCCTCTTTGGATGTGTCTCTGGAGAGCCAGATGTCTGTCGTCTGCTGCAGTATACAAATGTCTGCTTTCCAATACTGGACAAACACGAGGTGGATGGTGGTCATGTAGAATGCCAGACATGGGGCAGGTGACATTTCCAGGCTCTCCCAACTGTCACGGGAGTGGAAATGCCGAGTAACTCGTTCCGCATCACTGTGGTTTGCTGGTTGTGTAACTTTGCAGAATTTAACCCCTGGTCCTGCTCATGGGAGCTCCTCCGATTATCCTGCTCCCTTCCTCGTCTAGGAGTGGGGGAGTGCGGTCACCCGTGCTCACAGAGCAGGGAAAACATACAGGATTCTCAGCAGTGGGTCTAGCCCACGACATCCACTGGCTGTGCACTTGAGCAACCCGTTTCTTCCCCTTTGGTTTGTTCTTTCAAGCCCTTGCACAGGGGAATAATCTGTTTCCATTTTATTCTTCTGACTCAAATCAACATGACTGCTCACATCAGTTACATTTACAAGATCAGGCTCCCTGGTTTGTAAAGCTGCGTGTAGTTCATCTCTGCTGGTAAACTTCTTCTCTTACTTGCAAATCTATCCAAGAGAAAATGGTCAGAAAATGTGTTACTGGCTCAGAGACTTGCTAACCTACCATTTAATGATGGTTGAAAGGATTTCTCTATTTTTATGTAGAGCGCAGATTGATAAATCTTTAATAAACATCCTTTTTTTTTTTTTAAGATAATAGGTCTTTTGAGCTATGGGAATGTGAAATTACCTACAAAGATGAGTTTCAGTGCAGAAAAAGAAAAGCTCACGTATAAAATTTCAGCCCTGGGAATTTTATGTTTTAATCAGTTTGCTTAATAAAGTACAATAAGGCAACTGCAGTTATCAGCAAGATACTTTTCAGAAAGCTGACACAACTGTCTCATTTATTAATGTGAATCACAAAAGTAAATGGCAAATAGAAAGCATTCAGCCGAAGTTGTGTTAACTCCCAAGATGGCTTTCTTATTCTGTTGCCTCACTAGCTTAAGTTTATAGTGACAGCACTGCAGGTCTGATGTCTTTGTACTGAATTTTTAAATAATCCTTAGAAGAAAGAAAAATCAAGCATCTAACCAATTAAGACTAGGGGTTTGGACTCAGAGTTACTGGCAGGCACTTCAAAGAAAGCTAACTTTGCCCAAAAAGACATTCTCCCATGTCACTTTTGGTTCAGATGTGAACTGTAAGATGCATTTGGTAAAAAAAAGGCTGTTTCACGTTTAAAAGCCATCTAAACAAGCTTGTGGTTGTAACAATGACCATCATGTTTAAAAAGTAGTTGTATATATTATAACATAATAAGATAATAAATAATACATGTCTGTCTATATCTATCTATCCACCCATCCATCCATCTAGCCATCCGCCCATGTAAATCCATTCCTCTTAACTGTGAAAATATGAATACTAAAAAATGCTAGTTCTCTCTGATATGCTCTGTATTTCCCTAGGAATGTATTCTGAACCTGCACCTCAGATTTAAAGGAAAGCTTACTTCGATCAGGCTTGCTTACAAATCTGAGTTTTCTGTGTGACACCAAAAACATCAGCGCAACCAAAATGCAAATTCCCCCTTCGCATTCAGCAATGATTTTTTGTGCTTGGCTTTTATTTTTGGAGGGGAGAGGTCGGTCATAAACCATCATTGGCATTTACACTTCACTTGCATGCAGTCTGCATCAAATGATGCGGGTGCAAGTCAGGCTTCACTAGTGTCCAGGCAATGTTTGGGATTGTCTAAAAGGGGACCACGGCTGTCCTCTTGCACAGAAAATGTCTACAAAGGCGCAGATCTGGTCAAGTGGTTGGTCTCTGCGTGAATCTGAGGACCCAGACCTCTTGGATCCCAATCCCAGCAGTGTCTCCATGGGCTACAGTCAGCTAAATAGTGTTTCTGTTACTGCTTGTGGCAGAAAAAGTCCCCACCATCCTTAGCAGAGCCATAGGAGGCTCAGCGAGCTGTTTGGGGTTTGGGGGGGTTGGGGGAGCATGCCTTCTGCATGGGGACCATCGCTGCTTTGCATCAATGCAGCTGCTACCAGCCACAGGCTCTGGGGATGACAGTTTTAATAATTCAAAGCTTTGCTCCCCTACGTAGTTCAGAGCCTTTTACTCTTCTACGAAAACTTCCCAGTTCCTTTTGCTGCTGGTAAAACAGCAATGCCTGCAGGCAGGTGCTGGCTGCTTGCTGATGCTGGCAGCTGGAAATGGGCATTTCACCACAGGGCACAGTGAGGGCTGGGGTGGCACAGGGACTGCGGCAGCTCATTCTGGTGCTGCTTGGCAAGCGGGGAAGCACGCAAGGGATGCACTGGGACAGCCTGGCACAGGCAGCCCCCAGCGCCTGGGAACGCCCACCCCACACAAAGCCCCAATGCCGGGCTTTTATGCTGCAGGCTTTTATCATTCACGCAGGACACGGATGATTAAATAACCTCTCTAAGTTGAAATTTCATTGTCGAAGTGGGGGACCCCTGAGGGAGGAGAGCAGTGAGGAGGCAAGTGTGGCGAGGCAGTGGGGACGCTCTCAGCATGTCCGCCTTCTCCAGCGTGGGACTGCAGACTGCTGCATGAGGGTCAGAGCGGTGTCTGGCATATGGCAGGAGGGCTTTCCGTGAGAAGAGGGAACAGACAAGGCAGGGGTGAGGTTGGGGTGATGGGGAGACAGCAAGAGAAATACTTGGCACGGTGGGATGCTGGCAAGATTAGCACTGCAGAGCAGTGATGTTCACACAAGTAACAATAACTCTTTTTGGCTGCCTTTGTGTCCTCGTTATGAATTATTTTAATTCCTTCTGTGGATTTATTAAGCGCTTCTTGTCCTGGTGCTTCAGCACTTATTTACCAAGTTAAACCAAGCAGTAAATTACCTATGTTTACTTGGCCACCATGGACAAGGCGACAGAACTGCCATTTCTGTGTAAGGAAGTTAAAATCAGGCCAGAAATAAAGCAAATGGGAAGGCTTTTACTGTATTTCCTGCCTCTGCCTTCTGCTCAATCTCCCTGGAGAAAGGAATCCATGCTGGAAGTCCTCCTGGAGAAGACTTCTGCTCTCCCCAGGGTTTAAAACTAAGGAACCTCCCAGCTGATGGATAAGCACTGATTTTCATCGTGCTGGAGCCTAGATATACGGCTGCTTTTTCCCATGGCTTGTAATGCTGACATCAAAATGCACCTTGTCCTCAGCAAAGACTGATCCAGTGTGAGAACTTGCTCCATCCATCTGTTCTGGCTCCGCTTTTGTCTTCTGCGATGGAGTTGCAGTGGAGCTACATTTTCCCCCGTGATTCTCAGACAGGTCAGGTATTAGCTGAGCACATGGGAGTTTGGCATCTGGTTCCACAGTTGGCCCTTCTCCATGGAGCCCATTACGGCTTTTATGCTACAATTTCGGCTAGGAAATTATATTTTATCAATTTTACTGTCCTCAAGGTATCATGAGGAATGTCAGATTGGATTATACAAATAAAGACAGTTTTACTGAGACCTTGTTAAAGGTTCAGTGCTAATTTTATAACTTAGTTTGTAAAGTGCTTCTGCTAACATTGAATTGATTGTGAGCAAAGAGGCAGAGACTGTTCGGTCTTTTGATATGTTGCTTCTTGGTAGAAGCAACACAGTTGTGGAGTTTAGTCAAGAGTATCAGTTAATCATAGTGGGTTCCCACCATTAGGTTGTTTACAATCCCCATACATTTTCTGTGCAAACATTTTCCCTTTTCTGATGGTTGTTTTTGCTGACCCTTTCTAGTCAGGAGACAGGGTTCCCTTATTAATCTCTAAATCAGAGACGTCTAATTGGCTTCTGCAATTTCAGTATACGTTTGGTCATGTTCCAGTGGAAAAAATGTTGCTTTGACCAACCACTGTGATGTCTGTTTTTCCAAGCAGGAGACAGAAGTGGAAGCAGAGATAAGATACGGTCAAACAGAGAATGTCTTTTCTAATTACAAACAGCCCATTCTGTTCTGCTGTGGGGAAAAGGCCAAATATATTACAGAATAAGACAATATAACCATATATATGTGTGCTTAATACTAAGGGACAAAACCCAGCAGTTTGTAAAAGAATTTTCTTCTATCTTTCTGACTAGCTGTAGACTTGGGGCACAGTTACAATGCTGTTTACATTCACAGTTATATTCTGATCAGTTCATAATGAAGGCAGATAAGGTAGGCTCTAGTGACTGGAAAGAATCCAGAGTATGTTAAGAATTTCTGAGACTTTTTCTAGGGTACACTGCAGATAATTAAATCCAAGAAATAATAAAAAAAAATAAAAAAACCCTAGAGGAGGTGCAAATACAGATTGCAGAGCTAACCTCAAGGGTCTTTGCCATTTCTAAGCTGTCTTCACTTAAATCTAATTTTTTGGGGGGGAATAATTGCATTTATTTACATTTTTATGTACAGGTCACAATCCCAGTAGGATGAGCACTGCCTTCCTCCTTTCCTTTCAGCTTTTGGAGAGCCTCAGCACTGTTTAGGCTTAGTGTACCCATCAGTAGCTGCAAATGTTTCTTTTCAACTTCCACACATATGCTGCTCTGTGAGTGTCTCACTTGTTCCTCTCCATTTGAAGCTGCGTGAGATCTGGGCATACTGCTGAGAGTCATGTAGCAGAGGACAATTCAAGAGGTGTGCATATAGGTTAGGCTTTAAGCGTGGAAAGACTTAATCTCTTCCTGAGGTTGGCAGCCTGTACTGGAAATCAGCAGGCTCTCTCTGGACTCAAACAAAATGCAAAGAAAGGCTCGGAGGCAGTCGAGCATCAGTGTGCAGGGAAGCAGGGCAAGGCAAGGCTGGGCTGCTTGGTGGAGAAAGTGCTGTTCCTAGGGCATCTTGAAAGTGAGGTTTGGGGGAGCAGGCGGGGTGCAGTGCCCCATGGATGGGGGGAGCTGGGCGGTTGCTGTCAGGGTGTCCATCACCTGGGAAATGCTTGCGCATCCCCCCAGCTACTGCCACTTAAATCACACTGCCTTAACATAACAGAGCGAGGGGGGTTAAAGCTTATAGCTATCTCTAAATGTAGAGGCCATTACAAGGAGCTGATAGGGTGGCCAGTGAAAGAGCTGGTTTGGAGCTAGAGTTCTGGGTGGTGCCTGAAGGCTGGACTTAAGAGATGGCTTTGTGGGAGAGGGATACTGAAGCAACCTTGTTGCAGGGGGAGAATTGCTGTACTTCCCCACTTGACCTCTGATGGGAGTTGATGGGGTTCAGAGGCTCACAAAGAGCTTTGCAGATAAACAGTCTGCTCTGCCAATGCTTGCAGGCCTGCACCGAGGCCCGGAGGCCAGGAGCTACCGTCTCTTCTGGGTCCCTCTCTTTATTTGCCTTCAGAGAGTCCTTGAAATTGGGCTATGTGAAGTCTTGTGTAAATACAGGTTTTAAAAAACCCCCACAGTTTAATGGGAATAAAAAGAAACAACTCTATTCCTGCATTTGCTGAGCTTGTTTCCCACTGAAGAATATGTTGTTGTTTCAAGTCACTAGTAAAATGGCTGAAAAACTTGAGGAGGAATTACAGGAGGGATGCAGACTTTGAATTTGTAAATTCTTAGGTGTGATCCTGTAGACTGGCTGCAGAAACCTGTTTTGGGGTTTTTGGAGTGTGCATACAGGCTGCAGGCCTAGGCTCTGTTGTGTTTAATAATGCCAACCGTTTTCTATAAGAACAGATAAATGGAGGTATCAAATATGGTGGTAGTAACAAAACTCAACAAGGATGCCAGGAACCCCAGTGCAAAACTGCAGAATGCCTTTTCTGTCATTTATGCTGGCACCAGGCATTGTTTCTAGATAAGTCCTTGGTACTGCAATGCCGCTCGGTGGAGCTGAAAACCTGAGCTGTATAAGCCATCAAATGCGTGACATGGCTGAATGGTGACTTCATTCAGTGTTCTCAGTTCGAAAGTGGTCTTTTTTTTAACATACTCATTTTGTTTCTTCTCTGCAAGTCAGTTACCATTAAGTCCCCAAATATTTTCTGCCCTTACATGTGTATGTGCATCTATATATTTCTGTAGCAATTAAGATCAAAGGCAGTGTAGAGTTATTTAATGATTTTTCTTTTTAAGAGCCATTTTGGGTTTATTTCTTAGTGAAAACATAGATGCTGGTAAGATGCTGGGTTATCATGTCCCACTAATAACTAGAAGAGCTGCTGTCTAAAACTTCACTTTCATCTTGAAGAATGAGTTCCTGATTCTTCCTTGCTGGAGAAAATGTGAAAAAAAAACTGGTAGATGTAGGGCATATCTGAATGACAGCCATTGTGGGCTTTTTTCCGCCCCTATTCCCTAACCACCTTGTAGATGGAGGCACTTCCCATGTTGCTACTCTGAGCATCTCTGAGCTACCTGCCGTCCTCAACCCTTGCCTGCAACTCACTTGCTCTTGGGTAGCTGTGGGATGGGAGGGCAGTTCCCAGTGTTTGGGAAGGGAACGTGATTTGTAGGGTAAAAGAAGAGCCTGGAGCGTGGCTGGCTTTCATGAAGAACTCGGAGGTTTCACAGTATTTGGGCTCCTGTAAGAACTACAGCTGCTGGACTGCATTTGGTATTTGTGATTTCTGACCTGCATTGCTGCAGGCAGAAGCCTGACACTGTGACCTTCGGCATGCTAGGACCATCACAGAAAAAATACAAAGGGCCTTGAGCAGATGATTTTTTAATTTTTCCTTTTCCTTTTCTTTTTCTCTCTTTCTCCTAGGTGATCAGAGTGGGAAGGTTCAATTGGTTTTATTTCTTTTGGCAGCATTGTGTCTGGTACAGGTGGAAAAAAAAGGTAGAGTGAGAAGTCAGAAGGAGAGGGGGTGCACTCTGCATCCCCCAGGGCTGTACTCCTCTCCTTGGTCTGCTTGCCAGGGAGGCGGTAGGATGACACTCTGAAGAGCATTCCAGAGCATCCTTTAGGGAGGTCAGGCTTTTTGCATTTTTTTTTTTTTTCATTTTTCTGTCCCATCCTGCTCCCACATATAAGTCTGTTGATTTCATGAGCCTCTTCCTCAGCAGCAGTGATGTGCTGGTGCCTGTAGCTGTTGAATCCTGCTAATATGTGAGGTTTTCCCTGAATGCTTTAACTAGATGGTGCCAAGCTGAACCTTACAGTCCGCAAACTGCATTTCTTCCAATGCTCCCTGTCTTTTAATGAAAACAAGGCCCTCCCTCTGACATTTATGTGATGCCTTTGTTTTATACAGATTACACTGAAATTCTCACTTAAGTGGTTATTACAGTTTCTAAACCCCTGAAACTCCAGTATGAATCCTATTGTAGTAACAAGTACCGGGCTGTCACGTATGCAAATACCTTATCTCTTGAGAGCAGCCGGACACAGAGGGTGCCCTTTGCTGAATACTTCAAGGTATGTGCTGAGATAGCTTCTTTCTTTTTGTGTGAGTTTATCCCGAAATGAACCTGCCCTCCAAGAAACCAATAATGCTTCTATATTTGTCCAGGGTTTTTTGTTGGTTTGCTTAGCTGTGCCAACACAAGTCCCAACAAGAAAAGTTACTGAAGCAGCAAGATAAATTTTGACTGACTGCTACCAGAAATACCTCGTTACTCAAAATTTGAGGTATCATGCTGTATGTGTGATCTGCCTTGTTTGTGATGATCAGCAGCAGTGTGTACTGTCAAGAAGCTGATTTGCATGTTAAAAACAAAAAGAAAAATTAAAATTCTTTGTAGTCTCCTTCAGTATTTTTAGGTTCTTGGAAACGTGCAGTGAGCAGGCAGGGCTTTGCTTTGGTGCTTCCCAGCCAAGGGGATCTACTCATCTTACTAGCAGTAACCTAGAGATCTGAATTTCTTGCAAACTGTTCAGTCTAATCTCAGGACTTGATTTGTCTCTAACATCTTCCTGCCTACACTTCTCTTCAGCTAATGACAGGGGTCATTCATCTTTCTGCAACACTAGGGAAAAACGTCAAACTTGGAAAAACTACCACTCATCCTTGCTATAATGGTAATTAAAGAACTTGTTGTATTAACATGCACAAAGTGAAGCCAGATTGCATCCTCTCCCTAGACCCTGGGGAGAGAGAGATACTAGGGCTTTATCATAGGAACGCTGGGTCTTCATCTGGGCTAATTGAACTGTCATAAGCAGTGCATCAGTTAAGACGGTCAGGTACATCTCCATTCTGAAATCCACAACTGACAAGGCAGCTTTCTCCAGAGAAAATCCTGGCCTCGCTGCAAAGCCTTTGACTTCAGAGGTGGGGGCGGGGAGAAAAGAAGGTTAAAAAGAAGAAGAAGGAAAAAGCAGGGCTGAAAAAAAAGGCTAGGGACTAATTGAAGTTAGAACCGATCTTATTTTAGAGAATGCTTTCTTAACAGAGTGCTACACACACACACACACACACACACACACACACCCCACCTCAGCATTTTGGATTAAATTACTGTTGGTAGAGATAAGCTCCGTTAGGGATGTCATTTCCAAAGGAGGCTCTTCCACAGCTGTTACTGTCCCTTCTTCCCCCAAACCTCAGGTACGATGCTGAAAACAATAACGGGGGCCAGAGCAGGCCATGAGGATGAACTTTTTATTACAATGCAAATGCAGACAATCTAGGAAATTAATATTTCATGTGTGCCTCTCTTCACAAGGCGTGTTTCGATTACAGGCTCCTGGTCCCTCAGCTGTGTGGCTGGCAGCGAGGGCTGTTGTTGTAAGCAGGGTCTTGAACTTATTTTTGTTTCTTGACTGCTGTTACCTGGGGACCAGTCAGAGGACTGGCCATGCTGTGTTCGACAGACTACCCTGGGGGCTGGCTTAGCATCACCACAAAAGGAGGGGAGCATCTGGGTGCGCACAGCACTATGAGTGCCTCTTCCCCAGCCAGTAACACCATGTTGCACATTCTTCTCAGTTTGGGAAAGGAAGGTGGTCTGCAAGAATTAGAGAAGTGGTTGAGATAGTTTTCTCTGCATTTCCCTAGCAGGTAGATGGGCAATGCTACAGACAGATGTATTGCCAAGATGCAAGTAGTAAGAGCTGCCATTCAGCCTGATAATCCATCTATGTGTCTGTACAGCACCGTGTAACGCAGGCAGGGCTGCAGTGCTGGGGTGCTCATAAGAGTGGTTTGAGTGAAGAGCAGGTCTGCTCGGTGCAGGTGAAGATGCAGATTTCCTCAGGCTCCCCCAAAGGCACTGGCAATCCTTGCACCTGCCTTTAAGAGAAGCAGCATGTGGCCCCCCAGCACCTGAGCAAAATGTTATCTGCATCCGCAGTGCAGTTTGCTGTGGTCCCCGAGGCTGGGGCTGGCAGTAGGCATGCTGCCCCAAAAAGCCTCATGTGCTCGGAAATACCAAGTTATGGCTGGGTACTGCCCCTCTTCTCTCTTCCTCAACCACTTTGCAAGGAGCAGTTGCAGTTTCACCCTCATTAAGCCTTACAGTGTACCTGTGCGGTGAGTAAATGCTGCCGTACCATTTGTCCAGCAGGCAGGCAGTGGTTAAATGGCCCAGCCAAAGCGACAAGAGCATGCTGTAGTGAAGTTCAGGATGGGTCTCGGGATTCAAGTGCTTAGTTGCTCATTTCTTTAGCGTGATTTTAATGAAAGTTTATCACAATATATATGCAAGACAAAAAGCATGAGTCAATACGTACCACAACCTGAGACCACGCAGGCGGCTTTCTGCTTCAGATGTATTCACCCACCCACAAGGAGTAAGAGCCTCTTAATGTGTTCAGAGCATTAATAAGCTTAAAGTGGATTTGAAGAAAAGGTAAGAGAATTGTGAATTAAATATTGATCCTGGTATTTCATTGTTGAATTGCAGACATTCAATTGCCCGTGGATTATTCTGCCATTGAATCGTAGCAGCTAGAGATGGAAAAGCTGTACAATTATCCCATTCATCTCCTTGCCAATAGAAGAGTGTTCTCCACAGTACGTTCTCGTAGTGGTTGAAGTTGATCACTTAATTCCAATTACTGACAGTCTACTAATTGCTTAGGCTGTATTCCAATTTTTGTCAGCCCTCCCATCGTGTTAACTCCTTATCTAGAGGTCTGCCCTGCCTTCTGGAGGGAGATCATATGAGTGGTTTTGAACAGGAACTTTTAAAATAAGCCAGTTTCCCCATTATTTTTTTCTGTTCACCTTTGTTTCTGATTGCATGTTTCTTGATCCACCTGCACTTTTTAAAATAAACAGGCAAACTAAAATGCCTCCAGATGAGTAATTGAAGGAGAGCAGACATGCGTCAGCATTCCTCAGCCATGATTATTTTCCTTCCAATGTGCAACGGTTATTAGCCTCCAGTGGATGGCTTTCTGATTTTTTATAGTTCTAAATAAAGATAAAATATATCTGTCAAAATCTCTAGCATCAGATTCACATATTCCTCCTCTCCCACCCCCCACCCCTCCCCATTAAAGAATTATCCTCTAGCAATCCTTAGTTCCAGAAATTAGTCTTGATGAAAAGGAAATGTTAACTTTCTCTGTAAGTCACTGGTAAACTCACACCTCAGCCCCTTCACCATCTTCTCTCCCGTTAAAACGGCCCTGTTTACCCCAGGCCATTTTGCTGTCAGGGAAAAATTAGCTGTGCACTGGCAAACATCAGAGGGCAATGGGCAGTTTTCTGACTGCCTGAATTCCTTTAAATCATTTATTTATTCACTCATACATTTTTTTTTTTCTGGCCAGCAAATGTGTGTGAGTGAGGGTTTCTTGATGGGACTGGGCAGCCAGAAAGGTACCAGATGGAAAGGCTGGCAGAGACAGGGGTCAGGGGAGAATGAGGATGAGTCTGTGAAGTTTATTTTAAAAAGAAAGTGATAGTGATGGAGCTGAGGGGTGAAGGCTGGTGTGGGTCTGGGGAGAAGATGAAATGCTTGAAGGTGGATAAAACAACTTTTCTGTGTGTGCACTGCAGAAGCAAGTAGCGAAAGGCAGCTAGGGCGATAGTAGCAGACTGGAAGGTTACTCAGCATCCCTGAGCAATTCTGGGCTGTGCCTGGCACCATGGGGGGACGTCGGGCACTAAGGGGCTGGCAGGCTGTCTGTGCCCACAGACCTCAACCATCCCTGGAGGTGATGTGAGTATAAAAAGAAAGCTTTGCAGCTCAGAGTAGCATTGGGAAGTCTCCAAAGAGACTGTGGTAAAGAGGCTTATTTTTGACAGGCAGGGGCATGGCACTCCCAGATGTAGTGACATCAGATAAATGACTGTCATTTTCAACCTCATCTCCGGCACAGAGTTTTGTGAAGGAAGATTTCCAGGCACAAAGGGAGGAATTTGACTGTTGCTGAAGTTTGCAGCCAGAAAGAAGTCAGGCAGTAAAAGAAAGTCCACTTTTTAAAGAATTTTACAGAAGGCTGACACCCTTGTGAAAGCAAATCTATTAGACCTCTAGGCACATAAAGTTACAGAATTCTGCTCAGTCATGAGATGACACAGAGATTTGTCAAGCTTTCAGCTTGAGAGCTTATAAAATAGCTAAAGTCTTGGCTTCAGTTTTGCTTTGAACATCCCAATTGAGTGCTGAACGAAAGAATAGCTGGGGAGCAAGCAGGCTGAAAATGAGCCTGTGCAGCAGAGCTCCCACTTCGAAGGTATGTGGCCTTTCACCACCATGGAGCTTTATCATCTGAGGCTCACCAAGTTTTTAACCTGATAAAATGAACTAGACAAGGGAAAGGAAAATGTGCAAAGGGAAAACGTTACACCTGTCTGCACTTTAAGCTGAGCCTTGAGTTCAGGTTACAGAGTGAAGTAAGGTTCACAGGAGTTATTTTGATATTGCAGTAACTATGGTCAAGGCCGTGGTTGCGTTTATGACTGGCAGTGTAGAATAACCTACAGGAAACATTATCTGTCCTGGAGAATGCACAGTCTGGGACAGGGATGTTGTATGTTAGCTCAGTGTAATATCTCCCATGATAGTTGCTTATGAAAGAAATTTATTGCCAGTTACTGTAGTTACGCTAACCTCCAAAACAATTGCCACCGTCACCTCCGAACAGTAGTTTGTGGATTTTTAATCTTCTCTTTGATAGTTCATATGGCCATTCTCTCAAAATGTAAATTATGTCTCCATTAGAGATGGCTATCTAAAGCAAGAAATAATCCTGCTTCTTTCTGCTTACCTTAGGCTGGTGTTTATTTTTTTTGACTGCTCTGAAACCTCTGTATATCCTGTATATTTCTGCCCCTTGCAATATGAGTCTGAACCAAAACGATTGTAAGACGATGCAGGTAGTGTGGGCCCCATGGGTCTCACATCTTAGGCAGTTATCTTTAGACATAAAATTTTTGTTTGAGTCATGCATAATTTTATACTTACAACTATGAGGTTCCATAATTGGGTACAGCTTATATTTAGAGGATTTTAAAAATCCACTTACTTCTGTTAATTTCCATGCCAATTCTGATGCTAAGATATTTGTCTTTAAACACATGAAAAAAAATACTACAAAGAAGGGATTGGACATCTTTCTGTGTTCTCACAGGACAAGGTTGAGTGGGCTGGGATTACAGGAAAGGAGATTCGGGTAAACCTCCTAAAAACATTTCAAAGGAGAACAATAACTGAGCACCAGGATAGTTGCCTGCAGAAGTGGTCAGGTCTGCACTGAAGGTGATTAAAAACTTACTGGATGCATGTTAAAAGCATGGTTGAAGTTGAGTGGATCTTGCATGTGGACTGAGCAGCGACGTGTCTGTTTTCAGTGATTCACAAAAGTCAGGGAAGAAAGACAGCAGATTTTACAGCAGTTACTGCTGTTCTGTATGGGTTTAACTCTTCTTGTCCAGGCTGGATTGTACGATTAAAGGTCTGTATGCCACAAAACCATGCTGTATTTGTGGCAGTGCACTAGCCTGGAAACACAACATAATTGCAAGGAAAGGTCAATGCCCTTATTCAGAGTTAAGTGGAAAGATCTATGATCCAAAGGGGATTAAGCTTTTGGTAAACAAAAATAGCCATATTTAGCAAAGCAGAAGAGAATAAATCAGTGGGCAAATGCCCTTCTGTTATTGTTTAAACTGTAATGCTCTTCTCTTTCAAGGTTGCTCTCCAGTTGAACCTTAAGCAGTTGTGAACAGAAATTTTAGGATCTCCTTCCTGAATAAATAACAGCTCAGGAAAGCAGGTGCAGATTTACAGGGTGGTGATGAATGACTGCAGAGATCTTGGCACTCCATTAACACTGGCGAGTATAGAGTGTCCTCCCAGACCATACAGTGTGGTTCACAACACTTTTCATCCAGTCTCCATGAAGTTTCTTTAAAAAGCAATTAACCACCATCCTGGATGGTGTGTTGTAATGGGCAGGTGGAGGGGATTATAGAGCTCTACTCTTGCAGCTTTTCTCCCAGTAGATGTTGCCATCAAGGCAGCTCTGGAAAGAGAAAGAGAGAAGGAGGTGATTTCTAGCTGTTTTGCCTTGCTGTGGTTGCCTACTCCACTATGAAATACTGAAGAGGTGGTTCTGGTGCTTTTGGTGCTTTTGCTAAGAACGCTTTGGGACAAACACTGATAATCACATATGGCTTATCTGGCTCGTGGGAAGACTTTCCAGCAGCCCAAATGTAGCAATGACATCCTGTGACCACCGACCTTTGAACTGCTCTGAGTGATCACTGGCTTTCAGTGTGTTATAGAACTGCTAAGCAATCCACATTGCATATGAAATTAATATGTGCAAATAAGAATGGAAAACCAAGCAAGCAAAAGTACGTTTTCAGATGCTTTATGGGTTTTTTTCCTCCAGCTTTGTACCTGAAGGAAAGTTTCCTGGAAAGTCAGGGTTGGACTGTCAGTTGAAGAAACCAGGGAAGCATGTCCATGTGTGTGTTTATTTTCAAAAGAGTCATCTTTCTTTTGGGTGTTGCTTCCCTTCCCTGCTGCATGTAGCTCTGACAGATTGATGTAGTGTGCCCAGGAAGAAAAGAAATGCTTGTCCAAAAATTATTTCCCATATCTTTGAGAGGAACAATCCATATTATTTTTTTCCCTTGATTCTTAGCACTGAAAGCTCTGCCTTTACCCTTTAATAGATGACTGTGTTTGATGAAGGTTTTTGAACCACCTAAATGGTCAGGTGTCAGAGATCTATAGGCAGCTGGTGTTTGTTTAGTAAATGATGTCCCTGTTATTGTAGTAAAAGACAGGCCTGAGCGGGCTATAAATATGTGCTGTTCCCATGCATCATACCTCTGTCCCAAGTTACATTTCAGACCTTTAGTTGTTTGCTCTCTGATTTCTTTCTTTTTCATTACATTTCTCCCTCCCTCTCTCCCACTAAGTTATTACACTGAAACAAGACCAAACCAAGTTATTCATGTAACAACACTTTCAGAAGGAAGCAGAATTTTCTATATGCAACAGTTGTGATTGCAGTCTTTATCGTTTTCATTTGCAAACCATCAAAGCTCCTGTGTTAACTTTGGTAATGACAAAGGTGACAATGGACAAGTGTTTAGTGGTTATCAGTACTGCAAAATGCTCCTATCTATCAGCATGAGAAATTGTGAAATGGAAATTGTGGACTTTAATCTATTTTCTGAAGTTGTTTTCATGTCTGCATTGTAGAAAGTTAGAAAGGGTACTGCTGCTTAGAGGGTGCATGGGATGTTGTGATCAGATGGGTGGCCAGAAGAGAACTTACAGTTTCTTGTGTGTCTTTTCTTGTTTTACTCCTATGATGGTTGTTTTTGTAGGTGTAGAGGAATTGCATGTAATTTACAGGATCAGTAGAGCCCCACCAAGATCCCAAAGCTCACCAGGTGTTTGAATATCTAAAGCTGTAAGGTCAGAGGAAAAAGTGTCTTTTGGGAGCTATTTTTGTAGAACTATATTTCCTATATAAAAGCTCGTGTTCTTCTGCATTTTGCATACACTGGTGTAATTGTAAAAATAGCTTGTCTTGTGGTGTCTTGACCATTAAGTTTCTGGTTCTGCTTGGGACTCTAGTATGTAGAAGTGGGAGTTTGATACAAGGCTTGGAAAATACACGAGTGAGACTTCTGCCATAAAATGGAGCTAACCTTTCCTTGTCTTGGTCACCGCATGGTCATTATTATCTCATGTCAGCTGGGTTGTCTTCTCTCTTTTGCCTTGCCCATAACCCTAAGCTGCTGCTCTGCTCAGCTGGGCATGTTAGGGTGGTGTAATTGAGAATAGAAAGTGCTCTGAACACACCTGACATACAGGTGGCACTGGGTCATACCTTGGAGACAAATCCATCCCAAATTTGAAAATATCT
This sequence comes from Falco punctatus, assembly GCF_963210335.1. Classification (NCBI taxonomy): domain Eukaryota; kingdom Metazoa; phylum Chordata; class Aves; order Falconiformes; family Falconidae; genus Falco; species Falco punctatus. The sequence continues at coordinate 72,576,555 of NC_137580.1, forward strand.
GAGTCCAGAGAGAGTGTATTTGAAAGATGAAAGGAAAATGTAAATGCTTTGACTTTGGAGAGATTCTTAGGCTCATCAGACTCTGAGCCCAAGCTTTCCAGGTAAGAGCAATCTCTGTCCTTAACTCTTTATGCAGTAAATCTGAACATCTAATAGCCCAGGAACACAGAGCCTTGAACTGTCCTCCAGTTAACAACTCAAAGTCAGCAGACCTAAGAGAGGGAATTATGTCTCCCATAGCATCTGGGCACACCCTGTGGCCAGGGTTGCATTTGACCATGATTTAACAAATGCACTTATGATTTAAAAATCTCCTTCAGATTCAGAATTATATCTTTATCTATATTATATTGCTGGAGAAAATCCTCCCCTGCTAGACAGAGAGTTAAGTTTACAGTCCTCACCAAAAGGTCATGAGGGCAAGAAAAGGTGACATTGCAGGTTTTATGATACTTTTCTGAAAGAACATGGTCATTTGTTCAGTATGCAGGAGAAGCATGACCTCCTTGTAATATTATTTTTTCTCTTCAAGCATATCTGGCAGAATTAGAACTGCAATAAAACTGTCCTGATAATGATGCAAATGCGTGAAATTGTAGTTCTCCTTCAACATCATTTTGCTCTTAATTTGTTTCTTTTTGGCTGTCATGCTGCTGATTTTAAACTCCCTCTTCCCCTGAAAAAAAAACATTTTATTGGAGAAAAAAAAAGATATTTTCTCACTTTTTCCTGGCTTAACTTTCCATTCTCCTCATTGATACTCTAAAGACAAATATTTGAAGGAACCAAGTAATTGTAATCTTCAGGGTACGAATTGTTCATTTTCCACTAAATATGAAACCCATCATGCTGAACTGTGAATACAGCAGGATACACTTAGCAGGTGTATGAAAATGAAAATAAAAAGACACTGATTGAAAGGAGAATAAAAAAAAAAATCATGAAAGTGACAGTTCCTCAACTCACTCAAAATACACAAAACAGTTTTAACTGCTTTCATAACAGATACCATGCAAGGAGACCCAATTAATTTTATCTTCGTGCTGTTATACAATCTGTGTAATTCTTTTGGTCACCAAAATGTCTGAGGTACATTATATTATTAATACAGACTTCACTCCTTGGAAAAAGAAATCACATTTCATCTCTTTTTCTCTTTATCTATGGATTGATCTGTCTGTGAAGAACTCCAAATCTTAGCAGGAAAAAAAGTGTAAGTAATAACAACCTGATAAATTCTGGAAGAAACCTTGAAAGCATGTTCACATCAGACAGAGATTGACATTTAAATAGAGGAGCACACACTGCGTGAACGTAATTGTGTTTAAAGGTATAATGTCTTCTGACTTGGTATACTGAGGAGATGAAGTGCTTTTGCAGGAGGTCACAGTAGCCTTACAATTCACATGAGGGTAATGGAGGGAACACTAACAATAGCAAATGAAGGCCTAATTCCTGGTGTAGTTACAGGGAGCCGAATCTGTTTCTACAGTTCCTTCAGCCAGACTCACTTCTGGTTTCTGCTGCTGGAAACCAGCAACAGTTTTGTGTATCAGCAAAGAAGGGGATTTATTTGTCCAAGGATCTCAAAGGGAAGTGCTCATTCAGTTGAGCAGCAGGCAGTGGCAGAAATTTCATGAAACTTCTGAGCAGGAGCACAGGATGGGAAGGTCACGTTGCCCTCCAGTTTTAGGAATAGGTACCTTGTTTCCTTTGCAAGACTAGAGCCAGGTATGTCCTTGCATTTTCATTACTGACCTTCACTTCAGCCTGTAGTGAACATTACAGGTTGCTCAGTATGCCAGAGCCAAAGGTATTGGTCTACAAGGATGTTGAAGAGGGAAAATGACACAATGTGCTGGAATTTGGTTATGGCAACAGATTACAATCGATAAGATAGCAAGTGCTCAGTGATTTGTTCTCCAGAAACATCGGACAGGGAGGATGGATGGGTAGATTGATTTCATAATTAAACATGAAACTGTTTTATTTTCTGATTTCATTGTCAACTCAGATACCAGCCCCAGTTTGATGAATAGTTTTCTCTGGTTTACAAGGATTTCAGAAAGCTTTGGTGGAGATTCAGGTCATCTTGGGCTGAATTCAGTTGTATACAGGGGTCTGGGTAAATCTGGGTTAGTGTATGATTTCCTGCATCTAGTACAGAGAAATCAGCAAATTGCATGCAGTTCTTCTGCCTATGGGCTAATGCAGAGAAGATCCACAGCCAAATACAGCCAAATTTGCAGGGGACTCCAAATGCTGACTTTGGTATGTGGGCCTATGTTACTCTTTAATGCCCAAAGACTCAGCATTTCACGGTTTATATTTGTTGTCTCATCTGAATATAAGTCACAGTGTAAAAATTGTTTATCTCCTGCAAAGTGAAAGCATGAAAATTAGTCATGTAATATTGACTGAACTGAGCCTGCTGAATCGAGAGACCAAGCTGTGATCAGCTCACCTTTGGGAGAGAGTCCGTAGGGCACCTGTGGCCACTTGGCATGCAGTAGGTAGGAGAACCAGCTGGATCTGCACTTGGAGGGGGAAAAGGTAAATGGCTATAGAAGAGGGGAAGGCACCACAGCTTGCACTGGCTACAGATTTCTATGGCTCCTTTATACTCAGATGAGAAGCAGGAGGGAGCCGAGACCTGATCTGGAGCACTGCTTATTTTACAGTTTGCTGGCCAGATAACCCCGCTGCTCCCTGCCCCTTTCTCCCAGCAGATCACAGGACTACAGGCTAGCCTGCTCTGTGGACTTGATTTTGAAGATTGCAGCATCTTCTCCATTCTGGCCTGATGTCAACTATATAATAAGTGTGTATTTGTTACAATGTGGGTGGGAAGCCTGTAGGAATATAGAACAGAGAGCCTATCCTGTATTACAGGCTTGCTTTTTTTTTTTTTTCTCCATTCAACAAATGCTCATTTATCAAGCTGCTGAGAGGAGAGAAACCCAGCTATTTCTGCCTGTGTGCCTGCTTGGATTTAAAAAACACCTTTAAAGGTATAAACAGACTTGAAATCCCAAAGGATTTAAAGGCAGACATGAAGCATATGCATGTTTTCAGAAAGATAAGTAGTTAGCTCCATCCTTATTGTGTTTTTACTGATTCTAGAAAACATCTGAAAGTAGGGATTTTAAAATGCTTCCTGTATTCCTCTCTTTGCATTCATCTTTGCATGGTCTGCACATTTCAGGTGGGCTTATTTTGAAACACTGGATTTGAATAGTACTTCTCCGTTTCCTTATTTTAAGTCATTTTCCTGGCAGGGATTGTACTTAACGTTAATGACTACACTAATAGGCAGAATGGATGTCATTGGCCTCATTCTTTTCTCTTTACCAGTCAAAGGGTAACTGTGAAGTTAAAGTAATTATGTTGGTCTGAAGTCAGCATCAGAGTTAATGCTAAAATTTAACATCAATGCTAAAAATTATCCTTTATGGGTTTCTTTTAATACATGCAATGTTCTTAGTTTTTTGCATACAATACATATGCACACAACTACTGGAAAAATCGTACCTTTTTGTGTCCTCTAGTGACCTTATTTATGATATAACTATAGAAGAAAAGGCTAGGTTAGTTCCTCTTTGAGGCTATGACTTTGATCATATGATATTGAATTGTACCTTACTTCTATTTTACAGGTTCTAACGAGAACAAAAGTCAGGAAAATTCAGAGCAGCAGGGAGGGTCTTTCTATTCAGAGGTAGATTACTTTATCTTTAACCCTCTTCCCTTCCTTGCGCCTGATGCAATATGCACACACGCATCCATGTGTACACAACTACTTGTACAGTTTAAGTTTCTCTTGCCCTCCCTCTGAGCCAGAAGCATAAATCTTGTTTCTCTGATAAAGGCATTTAAACCACCAAGTTATGAAAATATTATCTGTATTTCTGTGTTGGGTATGTCACTGGCAGTGGGAAGCATTTATCTTCCCTGTCACTTAGTTTCCTTGCTGAATTCTCTAGGGACAGCAACATTTGGTTTTCTTGAAATTTTCAATAAAGGACAGGCAAATAATGTCTTTCTTTACTAGGTTTCCCCCAGCTTAGCTCTGCCTCTACCAAGGGTGTCTTGCAGGGACAATTAACACCGCGCTGTTGCCTGAGTTTCGGTGGACGTTGTTATTGCAGCATTTGTCCCCTTCCTTGCAAATCACATTATTCCTGTGGCCGTGGACCATTAGTGAGCCCAGGGGAGCCAGGAGGGGATCACGACCGGCTGCTTGCCCTCAGGCGGAGGCAGCCCCAAGAGTGGCCAAGCAGAAGGTGGCTCATGAGGAGCCCATTTGGGTGCTTTCCTGTACCTCTGAGCTGCCAGCTACTTAGTGCTCAGTTTACCTGGTGCCCCCTTCCCTTCCTGGGGCTTATTTCTGTCTTAGTTTTGCAGTGCTGCACTCACTGCCCTCCCTACACCTCCTTCCACCACAGAGCCAGCCTTTTTTGTGTGCTTCTCTCTCTGCCCAAGCATTTGGCAACAGGCAGTTGCTTAAATATCAGCAACGCTAGCATACCATGCCATTTCACTGAAATATCACTGTTTTCTTTGCCTTTTTTGCCTGCTATCTGGTTTAGTTTCAGGCAGCACAGCGAGGAAGGGTAGCAGATGTCATGGTCTAGCTGAGGTTTTGAGGTCTACGCAGCAGAAAATGGCCAGAGTTTTTCAGCCTTTCAGCAAGCATTGCACCGGCAGCAGTTGGGTAATGTCTGTGTGGAGCATATACATCCTTGACGCTGCTCATTACATTAAATTGAGCTATGCTAGGTGACCATTCTCTCTTTGAGATACCAACATGAGGGGGTCAGGAATGCATTAAGGGATCAATAATTAAAGCCTTACCTTGCCTTAAAATTCTTCCCCTGTTCAGTTCCCAACCCCAAACATTCAGCTGGAAAATCCCCGAAGAGGCAAGTTTGTAATTCTCACCTGGTCTTTATGTGACCAGCTGTTTTCTGCATCCCAGGGGTGATGTGGGTTTCCAGGTCTCTTGCTTAAGCCTTATTAATTTATGTGCATTTTTTTCTAATATGGATGTTCCCAATTTGCTTTTTGACTTACAGACAGAAGTGATGATGCATTGTATGTTTCCTACTCTTCCGCTAACCTAAATAGCCTGCCTGGGGAGGGATGGAAGGGAATGGTTGTGCTTTGAGAGGTAAACATAGAAGAGTCTCTGGTATTCTCTCAGACTGTTTTAAGAACACTGAAGAAAGCTGGTATTTCATCCCTTCTGTTTGCTTTCTTTCCCCAGAAATCTTCACCCCAGAAACAACATGTGCATAGTACTCCCTTCCTGTGTGTCACCTTCATGTGGCACTGCACCTTAGTGAAAATACACTTTTGGTGTGCTAGATAGGCTGGTTTAACTTACTCAGTGCTTCAGTTTAGCATCTAGACTTGCAAGCACGGCTGTATTGGTACTTGTTACCACCAGGAAACAGATGCTTCAATCTCACAGTGAGGCAGGTAATTCATTTGATGTTCTTACTCTCTAGGAATTTTTAGACTTCATTGGGTTTTGTTTGTAGTATTTCCATTTGCTGTGGACTAAATGCATATGCTAACACAGCAATCTTGTGCAAATCTCTGCTGTTAGAATTTATGTAGAATCTCGGTGGAAGCACATGGATCAAAGTGGTTGAAGAGTTAATGCATGGCAAGATTTGTTCCTTCAGTTCTCATTCTACCTTTGCTGCAGACAATGTGTTATTTAGTGCAGGTGCTTCACTGGGAATCTCAGTACCTTGCAGTAATGATCACTGCAGATAATCAGCCTCTGTCTACAACAGAAAAATTACTGCAATTGGATAACGTAGTTTATCTCCGCTGGGACCCCAGATGAGGCGCGTTAGCGTAACTGCACAGCCAGCCAACACAACGGCTTTAAGCACCATCTTGAACCATGAGATCAGCAAGAACGCTGCGCTCTTGGTAGGGCAGTGGTTGTCAGCCATCTGCTGAGGATACAGTGCCTGCTGTTATTAATAGCACGAGCACTGAATTCCTGAAATATTCCTTCCAGTGCCCATAGCCATGGCTAGTAATTCTGCATTCCCGGTCTTTATTTACCTGTGAAGCTCTTCTGCTCTCAGAAGGAGGAGCGCTGGCTTCGGTGGCAGTGCTCAGCTCGCCTGCACTGTTTTGCTAAACACGCTGAGTCTTAGCATGCCTAAAAATAGTGCTACATTATCAACACTGGGTTTTAAAGATAATTTGTTGACAAAGTGCACCATTTAAGATTACTGCTTTTGTAAAGAAGCCACGTTACACTCTAAAGACTACATGAGCCTTTAATTTGCTCTGATGGTTACTTGGTAGGTTTAATTGAATGCAGTAAGTTTTAGAAGCACACACCAAGTCTGAGATTTGGAAGTGCACCTGATGCCATCCCAAATTTTCATTACAGTAAGACCTGAGCTCATGGGAGCACAGCCCCCAGGCATGCTGGAAGAGCTGTAAGCAAATACTAGTTCCTCCTGGAAGTTCTTGCACAGGCAGAGGTGAAGCTGCCCTGAGCAGCCAGTGCATAGGAGCCTCATGACAGGAGAGGATAAAAGGGATAAGATGGGGCCAAATTATGAGACAAGACAGATCCATATTGTTCACAGGGTGGGGTTTTTTGGAGGTTTTGGGTTTTGTTTTGGGGTTTTTTTCTTATGCTTCCAAAGGCTGGGTTTGCAGTGCTTTATGCTACATAGCTGTTCATACAGCACCTATCAGTTAAGATCTCCATCCTAATAGAAACTGTTAGTAAGACATGTTCCTCATTTCACTGGTTCAGCTGAATAAAACAAAATAATAGAAATGGCAGCTATGATGAAGAGTGAACTTTTAGAACTTTTTTTGGTTTATGTAAGGTTGGTTAATTTGTGCATCCAGTTGGTCTCATGAACCTCAATGAGACTGTTTGTGGGAGTAAATAGGCTGGTTTTTAATCCCTCAGGTTTTCCTAATAACATCATTATGTCATTTAAAGCATGAGCAGTATTTATCTTGATGACCTCTTGTTATCCGAGATCAAAGTGAGATAAGAGTTGAAAACTAATTCAATGTAGCAATTGCATTAAGAAACCATTTACAATGGGAGTTTCACAGAAGAGTCATTCTGAAGGTTTCATTTTGGTCCTTCACTGCAGTCTGTCCTTCCAGAAATCCACTTCTTGGCTCGGGGCACTAATTACCACCTTTATCAAGAGCCCTGTCCTCAAAATGCTTACGCATATGCCTGTGTCTCCTGGTATTACTCCTGTCACCAAATGGGAAATGAATCAAATTACAAAGACATAAGGATTTGGCGAATTCTAGCCTTGAGTAAGAAATAATACCTATCTACTTCAAGGTGAGTTGTGAGGATTTGATACAGACATGAAGAATCCTTGTTAGTGCTAAAGTATTGTCAGAATTAGGTCATGATCCAGTGTCTTTTTCCTGAGGATAGCAGTGTGATATTTATATCGGAAAGACATGTATGAATCTGTGTGAGCCTGAAGCTGTACTAGCTTCAGAGATGCTTTTAAAATATTATTCTTCCCTCCCTCCTTTCTAAAGGGTCTCATGAATCTGTCTGGAGCAAATACCTCAATGAAGACCATTTTAATTGTCTAATTCAGATTTACTATAACGTGTGGTAGTGGTGGTGGGTGAGTATTGCATTTTGTGAATTAAGTTCCAGAGACAGAAATAATTCAGCTTTTTTTTTTTTTTTAGCGTACAGATTTCTTCTAATGGGTCCCATTTATTATGTACATGGGTCACAGATGAAAAAACCCACAAAACCTGAACATTCTGCTTGGGTCTGCTAAATATGTCCAGAAAGTTTCCTTTCTCATCATCTCCCCTTTAATGGGTGAATCTTGCTGCTTGAAATGAAGTGTTCAAAATACTAAGTAGAACGAAAGAGGAATATTGTTCCTAAAGTTATTAACCCTTGCCAACCCAGTGGATGTGTGAGTTGTGAGAGAGAACATCTCAAATTACATTAGATATCTACATGTAGGCAAATGATTTAAGCCCTTTGTATGGTGATGGTAGTATAATTAATTCATACTATGTAATAAAATATGCATAAGTAATTCATACTGTAATGAAAAGTGACATTCTTACTGTCTAGTGTTAGTAAGAAGACCTGATACTGAAAAAGACCTCAAAATTTCCTTATATGTGTTCACACATATGCAGGATATATGAAAATACTTTTAAACTTATTGCATCAGTCATATAATCTAACGGAAAAGAAGCAAAGTTTCATTGCAAAGTATGTAATTGACTTCAGCCTAGAAAGCAGTGTTAAAAATGGAAATTCATCTTCAGTTCTGTTTGTAAGCTTACAGTACAAAGTAAAATTTATTGGCAAGTAAGTTTGGTGTGTGTACTCATCAGGGGCTATGAGAATGGGGAAGATCCATATAGCTAAAGAGAAATAACAAGCTAATACTGAAGTGTTTCAGGAGCAGGAAGCCACAGAAATCAGCAGGTCCCTCAAGATATTAGGCAGTAATCAGATAAGAATGTTGCAGATGCTTTTCAAGAGTTTATTTTCCTTGGTCTCTGCTACTGAGAATGATGAATAAATTTGGAGTGGGGGAATTCCGGAGAGCAAAGGTGCAGTGCTGCCTTTGACAGATATTTCAAAAAAATTCTCTCCATATATATGTATGTGTGTGTATGTGTGTGTGAAATGGAAGAACTCAGGAAATTAAATGTCAATAAATCAGTGGGACCAGATGGTATTCATCTGAGATTTCCAAAAAAACATAGTAGCAGAGTTACTATTAAAATATGTATAGATTATCACTGAAAACAACCTCATCTATTAAATGAGAACAGTTTTCAATGGAAAAGACTTCTTAAAAGACAAGAATTGTGGCAGGAATTATATTGTGGCCAGTGATTTTAATTTCCATAGCAGGAAAATAGAGGTATGATGTTTTAATACATTAACATACTATTTCTTTTGATCTCTTATAGTCTTTGACTGGCTTAAGAAAAAAATATTTAAAACAAGGCATAAAATCTCCTGTGTTATTAGAACATAGGTATAGCTAGGTGGTTTTTTGGTTTTTTTTTTTTTCAAATGTCTTTTTGTGAAGTCTGTAAATGAAATTTGTTAACTAGAGTGTGAGGATAAAGTTAGATCTGTTCAGAGATTAAGAGAGGGAATTAGATTATCTATATTACAGATAGGAAGAAAGAATACAAGTCTATGATGTCTATGCCTCAGCACAGAAGGAGGTTATTAATACATAGCTGCAGGGTTCGAACCTGGAGCGGGTGTCGTTAAACCCGTTTGGAGTAGGAAGGGAGGAAAGAGGTGACTGTTGGTACAACAGGAACTTGTTTGTGCAGCCACACAGTGCACTGAAAATTCATAAGAAAGCTAGAAACTTGGGCAAAATACTTCAAGATAAGCATGTGCAATGCAATACATACTGGAAAGAACTTTGTAAGCACTCAGAGAAGTTTTGGCTTAACCTGAGCTACCCCTGGAGGAGATAAAGGCATGGGGGAGTTGGTGGTGGTGGGGTTGTAGAAACCTGTCCCTTCTACATCAGAGCACAACCGTCCTTCTAGAATAAATTCAGCCCCATGGCTGGAGGGAAGGGAGACCAGCATCTTGTGTTGTGGGGGTGTCTGATGTGGGTACTGCTCACAGCAGCATCAGGTGAGCACTTCTTGTCTTTTCTATGCCCCTGTAGTAATGGTGCCCATGACCATGTCTCCTGGAGTCTTTATGTATCAGCTTATCTAGATTTGTGCAGGCATTGGGGCAGCTTCCCTTACCCACCCCAGCGCAAACATGTAGTGGGCATAATTAAACTTACAGAGACAAGTGGCACTGAAGAGAGACAGCTAAAGATACCTGTGTGGCAGAGAAAGATGAGGAGTGGAATACTGAAATGTGGCACTTTGTTAAGGAGGAGATAATGTTTCTATTATACCTTTTCACCTTTATTAAGGGATCGACTTTCACTCATTTTATTCTGACAAAAAAAGTGAAAGATAGCAAAGAAAAGAGTGAGGGAAGGCTCAACAAAGGTGAGAGAAATGATAGATAGAAGTGAGAAAAGAAATTCGGCAATGAAGACTTGAAGCAGTGCTAGGGAATCAATTTGCCTCCCTCCTATGAGCAGGCTGTAACTAATGATTTAGAGAACGTTTCTGAACGAGGCGCTTGCTGTAAACCCCAAACTAATTGATCCATTTCACTTCAAAGTATGTGATAGGGGAAAAGTCTACTTTATCTTCTCTACTCAGGGTAGCAATAAAGTCCTACTCGTACTCCTTCCACTTCCAGCAAGAAGTCTGCGTCCCTGACATTCTCAAGCCCAGCTTTGCAAAGAAAACATCTAGACTGTTTTTTAAAAGCAGGCTGAGATCTGGTTTCCTCCATGGGATCAAAAGGCTGGACTTTTCACAAAAGATTTACAGGCATCTCTTCCAAATTCTCAGCATTCAGCTGAATAGGAAGTCTGCCTGTTTAAGGGTTGGATTGATTATTCAGTGCAGTGAGGATAAAGTATTAGCTTCTGATGCTTGCCAAGAATTTTGTATCAGAGTATCCTAAAGGAGTGGGAAGGAGGTCTTCCATGCCTGACGTTACTAAGCTTACCTCTAAACCCAAATATCTCACAGTCTGGAGTTTAAAAAGAGGATGTGTTTTATTCTGCATCATTCAGAGAATTTGGGAGGTCAGTAGAACGGGACTTTCTTCCACTCTGATTTTTTTTGTAATTAGACAAAAGCCAGCTTTGCCTCAGAAGGAAAGTCTGCCTGCCCCAGCTCCCTCATTGCCTTGCAGAGTGTGCTGTTGGCAGAACAGAGACTTGCTTCTGAAATCATTGCTACCAATTATACAGAACGATAATTCCGCTGAGAAAGTGTAGACAAACTTTATCTCATTAAGACAAAGTCCAGATGCTCTATTTATGTATGTTTTAAAACCAGTGCAGTAAAGTCTTCCAGATACATATAATTGGCAAGAGAAAGCAGAGTGCAAAAGGGTAGTAGTTCCACTATTTTGTTTTAAATTAACAACTGTGGTGTATCATCTTGTCTCCAAACAGAGATCTGAACAAGGATATGGATTGTATGGCATACCAAAAAGATTTCCTGGGCTTAAGTTGCAGGAACAAAAGGAAAGGACTCTGATGGATAGGAGATGCTACAAAGACTCTTCAAGAGAGAGTAACATTGGAAAGAAATCAAGATGCCAGGAATGTGAGAAATAATGTTAAATTGTCAGCTTCATTATTTCCAGGGTTGGAAGGGAAGTAAATGCTCTTTGGGGTCATTGGCATGGGGGCATTTCTGTCCATGATCAGGGATGGGAAAGGCCCTCTCCCGGTTAGCCAGACTGTCTGAAAGCCTGGGTGGGAGAGACTGATGATGGACATGGATGCCTTTGTCTCAATTCACAGATACTCAGTAGTACAAATTCCTCTCCTGCCTCCTGGGAGCTCTGCTCGCAGGTAATCGAGAGTAGCATTTTACACAGGAAGAGGAAAAAAAATCCTGTATTTAGACAATTCTTGTTGGAAAATTGTAGCCCAAGGCTGTAATAAAGATGCCGGTTTCATGAAACTGAAACAGGCTTGGACATGCTGAATTATGGAGTAAGGGGAGCCCAGACAATTAATAGTAAAAATGCTCTTAAATATAAATGAGAGCTTAGGATAATGTTTTTGATAATAATCTTTTTGTAATAGCACAATAAAGTGGTCTGCACTCCTCGCCTTGCACAGAAGAGCTCATTTAAATGTCCTCTATTCCCTCAAGACCAGGCTTAGATATTCGACGTGCACCATAATGTCAGTCATTATTTCCTGAGCATATCGACAAAGTTTGACTCCATTTATCCTAAGTGCCGAATTTAGCTGGGGGCTCTGCAGGCTCCATATTGCACTAGCCTGACCGTGGCTGTAATGCAAAACAATACACCAGATGTAAATGGCGTTGCTGCTGAAATTTCTGCCTCCCTTGGCAGGACATGGCGGAGGAGCCCAGCACCATGTGCTGGTGGGACGCACCTACTGGGGGCAGGCGATGCTCTTGGCAGAAGCAGAAGGAAAAAGTTTGTTATGACGGGTCTGTTTGTAAGGCAAACACTGGCAGACTTTCTTCAGTCTCTTGGTTTGAGTAATCCAGTAAGGTTTTTAAATGCATCACTTGGAAACTATACACTGGAAGATTGCACGTAGCCACAGCACAGGAGATGGCGCAGAGTTGCTCCCTTATCTGTTGATGCTGGCTTCACAAAAGAGCACAACAAAACTACGGCCCCAATCTGTCTCCCGGTGGAGGGCCACTAGCAACCCAATCTCAAATCTAAGCTGCTTTCTAGGGCATCAATTTTCTCTCTTAGGAGCGGATAAAGCTCTCGCTAAAATCAAGGACAAAATCCCTATTGATACCAGTGGAAGCAGGATCCAGCTTTTGTGATTTAAGTGGTGTGTAGAAGGAGGGGTCTCTGTCCCAAAGAAGAAAGCCTCTAACTTTTTTAAGCTTGGTTGCATTCATCTTACAGGCGATCTGAAACAGGTATTATAAGCATCCCAGTTCCCTTAAGTGCTTTGCAGGGGAAGTGCCAAGTGCACCAAAGCTTCAAGTTATTTCTCTTGCCTCTTGACTAAAAGGGCTGACTGATTATTTGTGGATGCAGCAAAGCAGCAGCTCCCTTTTATGCTTGGGGGAGCCTGGTTGTTGCCCAAAATGCCGTGATTCCCTTCCAGCTGGGGCAGTGCCTTCCACAGGCTGGAAATCCAGCCACAGCTGAACACTCGTGCCTCTGATCTGGCTGTGTCATCGCTGGCGGTAAAGGAAAAGTGATGCATCTCTGTTCTACCATCAGGATGCGCTCTTCTAGGGATAGGGTTAATTGGCTTTTTGGGGCGGTGGGAGGGAAAGGAGGGAAAGTGTGGCAGCTGTTTCATTAGATGGGATGTTGAATAAAACAGTTAAGAGGCTGCACCCCCCAGAGTTAACCTTTCCTGCTTGCATTTCAAAGCTCAATCGTGAGGTTAGGTTTGAAAAGGCTGATGGGGTGGGGAAGGGGAGGTTAATATATTTTATTAGAGTCAGCTAAGGAAAAAAAAAGGAAAAAAGCTTTTCTTTTGTGATGACCTGAATTATTCTCTCATACTATAAATTAAATGACAGCTCACCTGGGAGAAGAGAGAGGGGATTAAAAACCAAATAACAATTCATAAAAGCTATTGCCACACGATACATGTTTTGAAGAACGCCTAGCACTAGGCCAGCTTTGCTGCATGCAAAGGCCTTATAGCTGAAAGCCATTAAGTCAATTAATACTGTACAATACATCAGAGCTAGTTCATGTCGACAGAAGGTCAGCTCAAGGGAACGATGCCCTGGCCCAGCTGATGGGCTTAGTTAAGACATCACATCCCAGGGCACTGTCCCACAGCACAGGGCAGGCTGTGCATCCTGGCAGAGCAGTCCAGGTTTTTGTGGTTGGCAGCTGACTACTGTGTAGACTTTTTCACTCAATCTCTACCACCTGGCATTTGCTTTCTGCACATTTTCTGGCTTCTAGGCCAGCATATATGTCCCTTTAGCAGAAATCTGCACGACTGGTTCCCTATCGGAAGGTGTCCTTAGGGCTTTTAAGCTGGGGAGTCACTCTGCTCTGTGTCTTGTGTTCCCAGATACCACCAAGTAAACACTTTGCTGTGTTCCACACCAGTGTAAATCCAGAGGAAATCCATGGCCTATCAGTTTACACTGAGGAGTGAAAGAGACCCACTGCGGCGAGTGCATTGTGCAAAATTAAGTAATAAGTCAGCCCAGATCTCCACTTGGCCTTGTCAAAGGGCAGACAGAAACACATGCAGCGGGGAGGTGGGGTGAGGCTGGGGGGTGGCAGGCTCAGTTTGAATGTTTGCCCTTTGAATTAATTCTAGTTGACCTACTTCAGCAATGATTGAAGAATTTTTTATTCAGTTTGCCCTGATCTATCCCCTGGTGAGCGTGCGCTTGTTATTTTTTAATGAAACCATTTTCACAGCCTGTTGTTTTAGGTGTTGCGAATGGAGAAGAGTGAGGTTATTTTTTGGTTTGTATTCTATTTTTTGTTACTTCAGGGTTCCCAGTGCCACGCAGTTGCTTTTAACTGCCTGTGCAGAGTGCATTCCCCATTCCTCGCTCTTGGCTCCGCAGGATTGTTTTCATAACAGATAAAAATAGTGTAAAGATATAACCACTGATTAAAAAAAGATCTCTCTTACAGGAGTCATAACCGAATATTTTTGTCTTTCCCTGTGAGTCATGCAAGTAGACTTGAGGACCGTCTTGCTCTGGCTTTAAACTTCTCTGGAGCATTGCTGTCTGAGCCTTTAGACACAGAATGTAAGTAGGATGGGATGAACTGAAGCAACTGTGAAAAGTAGCTATTAATTTACACTCTGCACTTAGGTCAGACCCAAAGGATTTGCCATACTGGATGAGATCACTGTTCCATCTTGTTTTCTGTCCTGAGGAAAGTGCAGCATCTCTCCTCTCCCATCGCAGCACGTACATGCACATTCTCCCACCAAGGCTGTTTCACTGCAAATGCAGTACCAAATGGTGGGATCCCGAGGTCTCTGCGTATTTTGGGAGCTTAACTTCACAAGAACGGCGCTTACTCTCCACCCCTCTGGAGCTTTTGTTGTACAACGAAAGAGGCTCCAGGGATGCCTAATGGCTTAGTGACTGGCCAGAGCCAGGGCTGATGGCCTTTTAAAGGTATTGCTTTGGCTCACAAGTAGCAGGTACGGTAAACAGCGACTTTGGGGTTTTGTTGGCAATGAACAGCTGCTGCATTTTTATCACATTAGAAGACAACAGGTTTGGTTTCGTTCAGCGACACAAGGGAGGTTTCCTTGTGGCAGTTTGAGAAACACTCTTGGGAAGGGCCATTCCCTGGCTGTTTGCTGACAGTCTCAGCTTTCATTTTGCAGGGCAGGGGTAAGTGGCAGGGAGCATGTTAAAAAAAATACCGTGGTTCTTTCTGTGTTTTGGATTTATTTTTTTTCTGTCTTAAAGGAAGTCATTTCCAGGTTTCTAGCTATGAAAGAAACATGAAAAATGTTGAACAACTGAAAGTTAAATAAAAAGACCCTCAGTCTGTTAAGCGAATGCTTCTGAGGCAACTGGCATTGATCACTGTTTCAAATATCAGTTATTGGCTTAAAAGAAAAATTGACCAAATGCCAGTAACCTTTTTTCAACAAAGAAATAAATAATGCTTCTAGAGAGGAATAACATATTAATGTTATTTGTTGTATCATATCACTGTGATCAGCTACACGAGTTAAGGGAGTTTTAAGTTGAAAGTCAAAAAAACCCCAAACCACCCAAAAACAAAGAAACCTTTATCTTAAAGACATACGGCTTTATCCCTCCTTCTCAATATAACTTGCCAGGAACAGGTTTCATAATGGGACACTATTATCATAACTTTAATCTTGTTTAAATTTAAAATTCTTTCTGCAAGCCTCAAGGCCTAGAGAAAAGACCTTTAGTAAGTTATCTTAAGAAAGCAGATTGCCTGTGAATAACTTCTTATAGTCTATAAAATCCTTTGTAATTTACAGAACAGCTGTCCATAGTAAAACATCAGAAAAGCTCTACTTTGAGTCCTTAAACTGAAATAAACATGATGTAGAAAAATACAATTATGTGGAACACATTTAGAAAGGTGCAGGTGCCAGCTATAGGATTTTCACCTTTTTACTGCTAAAAAGTCTTAAGATAACAGGTCAGAAAAGGATGCTAGATTAAATAATAGCCAATAAAAATCCATGGAGGAGCATCAAAATGCTCAAAGATCATCCACCAGGTCTTGTAGAAAAAAATGTGACCTCTAATGAATTTGAGAGGGAGAAGATGTTTCTAAATGCAGGTTTTGTTAAATCAGTGGCCTTCAGATTCTTAAGTTATTTTTCTTTGGCTGTCCTTATAAACAAGTTCCTGGATCTTTTCAAGGTTAAGAGAGGAGTTGCTGTAACATTTCAATGTAATAGGTGTTCACTTAGCATATGTTGGCCATGAAGAGGACAAATGGAGCCTTTTCATCCCATGGCTGTTTAGAAAAATAACATTAATGATACTGATCCCACATAAATGTCTTCATAACTTACAGATATGCTTTTTTGAAATCAGATTTCCCATAAAGTCAGGTGCCAGTTAAAAAATATTGATGCCTATTTCTCTACCACCTTTGTTCCCTGAAGACCTTAAACTTACTTTGGCATCACAGACCCATCCATAATTTACTGACAGTCTAGGACATGGTAGGATGGGAAATAGAATAACAGACCTGAAGACAATTTTTTTTAGAGAACAGTGCTTACTTCCATTGGGAGCAAAGTTGCTCCTTCTGATGCTCTCTCTGGGATTCTCCAGAGTGGACTTCTGTTTTGGATGATTTTCCTAGGTTCTCTAAGGAATCCAGCTGAAATTTACTGTGGATAACTTTTTTTTTTTTTTTTTTTTTTTTTTGAAAGACTGCTGCTCCTTTAATGGCAGCTATTGTGAGCCTGCCCACCGTGGAGAAATTCCTTCTTAAAAAACAAAGTGGCAAATAGCATTCAAGCAGGGTTATGTGGGCTCTGCAGACAACCCTGTGTCATGGTACTTGGGAAGGAAAAATTAGGCAACTAGGTTTTGGTGACAAAACTGTTCCAGCCCTCTTTTAATTTTTATATCTTCTGAAGTCTTACACTTCTTTTCTGATGTAGTGACTGGCTGTGTACTAACTTCACAGTGATTGAATTGCACTAGGTTTGGACACCTGATGATATGACATGTATAATTTGCGACGTGATGACCTTTATATAAAGCACAGGGTTACTTAAGCTATGTTGTCTTGCTTCTGTCCATCAGGTGGCAATGATGAGAGAAAATGGTTGTTAGAGACTTATATAAGGGCTTCATGTTGTATATTTACAGAGATGGAGGTTTATTTCTTATGCTCAGTGTTACAGATGAGGCACAGTGGATTTTTTAAGGATCCCTTGGTTTGCTCAGCATATGTTGAAGATTGTTGCAATGAAAAGGCATTACTTTCTGGAGGATGGGAGGGGTGTGTGCTTAACTAGTTGAAAAAATACCTTTAATCATATTGTGAAGTACAGCAACTCCTTCATTGGAAAGACAACCAAAAGATGTATTGAGGGCGGATTTCAAACCAGCATTTTACATAGTCTCTGTTCAAGACCCAGTAGCACTGTTATCCAAGTGGTGGCACTGAGAATGCAGTTGTGGTCTGACCAGAAAAAACATGGTAAAAGCAAAGACTGAATTCAGCAAATAAACTGTGGAGTAGAAAGATTTTCATTCTAAGGGAAAAAAAAAAAAAAAAAAAAAAGCTCAGCACACAACATACACCAACTCCCTATGATCACTTCCATAGTCCAAGGCTCTGGTATACGTCCCATACCACTGAGCAGACTGGGAGTGGGTGTAAGGGGAAATGTCACAAGCCATAGGAGTTAGGATTAAAAAGAAGAGAGGGAATGTGACAAAATACAGCCTGTACAACAAACACCCCACGTGCTTATGCTTATCCAAATAAATAACTTCAGTAAATAATTCTTTCAATTGCTTCACCCTTCTGTTAGTACTTCTCATTATTATTTTCCCAGTACCATCTGATCTCAAATCTTCGCCTTTACAGTAATCACAACTTAAGCTGTTACTTCCATAAAAGAGTAACAAATTATATTGGGTAGGGGAAGGAAACTAACAGGAAAATAGAATGGGTGATAGGGGGTGAAAAAGAGGTAGGGGAAGCATGCACAGAGTCTGGCCAGAGCTACTGACACGTTTTGTGTCCTCATGTGTGAAAGGATATCCTAAAGATGGTTCTGCCAGGAACGATTAAGTCATGCTTGGGAAGAGGAGCTCAATGGTGGGTTTGGCCATTGAGTAAGTGCAGCACCTCTCCTTGGCTTTCAGGATGTTTTTAGCTATCTATTCCTGATAAACACAGGCAGAAAGAGAAGGTTGAAAAGGATATAGCTTCCAGCTGTGATTTAGTCCCTCATACTGATAAAGGGATTCAGGACTGTCAGTTTAGGGTTTTAAGGGTTTCATTACTGTTTTCTAAAAAGCATTGTGGTTGCTGAATTTTTTCTCTTCTAAACTGGGCAGATTTTGGTGAATACTCCCCCCATTCCTGATTTTCCAGCATTATCCTGATAGCCAGCTGTTGCTGTGCTCATGGTTACAGTTCTCCCTGTGTCATATAAGAGGTAATGCTAAGCTGTTACTTTTCCTAGATCAGTAATACTCACAGTAGCTTGTTTTTCTTTTGTTAAATTCAAGCAATTAGTACATCCATCTGACATTTTTCTGACTTACAGATCAGATATTTTGGATGTTTACCTCCGTTTTGTCCTCTTAGCAGCTCTAGCAGTTAAGCTGAGTTTGCTGAAAGCTCCACTTATTTAAAACATTGGTGGCAAAAGTTAGCAAAAGCTTTGATGTGAAGGCACTTAAAGCAGAGAGGCTTCAATCAGGAAGGGCAATGTAGCTCGAGGTAGGTGATCTGTCTTTGCTGCTGGGTACCTGAGCAATGTCTGCATAGCATAAAATTGGCCAGGGGCTGTTGAGTACGTGGCACGCTGGAGCAACCCAAGCTGGAGAACGTGAGATGGCCTCAAAAGGCTATCCATAAACACCCACAGGTGTCTAGAGGTGATCAACCTGAAGGAGATGAATGATGGGAACGATAGCTCTCTCCTGCACCACCCTGGCTGCGACATTGTGCAACACAGGAGATGGCCCAGCATGCCGCAGGGTGATTCACACTCCTCTGGCCCAACGAGGGCTGGCAGTGTCAAGGTACCACATATTTATTGCTTTCACACACCCTAAACCTCTGTAGTTTCAGCTGTCAGTTTGTCTTTGCTCAATGGCAAGACAGCAACCTTCCTCCTTTATCAGGCCACACTACATCTGTTTCAGTTTATTAGCTACTTTCCTGCAAAACTGGGAGGCTTTAGTCTGCTGAAAATGAAGTTTCTGCTGTTAACAGCTGCCAGTGGAATGTGCTTTTGTAGATCATCTCATGCCTTTGCACAGGACTTGCTCAGCTTCTTAATTAAACCTCTCTGGTCTGGAGAGTGTGTGGAAAGTATGGAACTGGAGAGGAGCTCATGTAAAGGATGTCATTCACAACTGTTTCATATCCAAATTCTGATTTTCCCATTACATGTCTGGTGAAATTTTATTTTTCTTCTTTTGTTGGCTCCTTCTACCAACTCAACCACGTATTGTGGTTTCCTTCATCTTAACAACCTGCTTTTCCAAAGTCACTGCTCGAGAGAGGCAAAGACTTGCTAATAGGGCTGTTCTAGTAGCTGATCCACTAGCTGCCAGCAAGCCACCACCTTGGGATGATTTTTAGTGACTCTTGCCAGGGTTAGTGATGGACCACTAAAAAGAAGTAAAGCCACCATACTGCCTAGGGAGTAAGCTGGAACTACCGACTGGCACAAAAATTCTGCTGGGGTAGTAGTGTATCTGCCTTGTATTTCAGTTTGTATATATTTCAGTGTGGTAAAGTGTCCTCCAACTCAGCAGCTTGAGGAACACAGCATTAAATTTCCCTATTGCTGTTATTTTCAAATTTATCAACTCTTGTATTGATGCATCCTAAAGTGACAGGTTTAAAATACAGCTTTGTTCTCGTGTCATCCCTTCCCAGATGCAAAATATCGCTCTCTTTTTGAACTCCAATAAGTGCATGTACAGAGTAAAACACTGAGCTCTCCTCACCCTCCCATCTGCAGATTGCTCCCCATATGTTACATTTTAAGATGTAATTTAGTAACTGAAGGAAATTAATACATTAAAAAAATTGGGCATGAATTTTTACTGCTTGTAGAAGGTGCCAGATGGACAAGCGGTGAAGAGGGAAGCCCTTTCATTGTCACCAGAGGCCCTAAACCAGGAGTAGCAGCAGCACAAAGCTCCTCACGTGGCCTGTTAACGTGCCTTAATCTCCCTTCTTAGCCGATCACTGAGCTTTTTCTCAGGATTTGCTCCAGACCCAGGCCAGACTGCATTTTTTGGCTCTTAGGCTGTGTGTCTGTCCATCACCTTGCCCCAGGCAGGGGGATCAGTTTAACGCTGGGAGAGGAGGAAGGCAGTGCATTTGGGCAGGATGGTGAAGCATGCGCTGCTCTTGGGCTGGGAAATGGTTTGTGAAGTCGCTGAAAGGTGGAAACCAGCAATTATCAAAGCCCTTCTTGGGTGGCTGGTGCTTTTCACAGGGATACAAAGGCAGCTGCAAATAAACAGAACTAGCACTTTAAGCGTGTCTAGTCTGCATTGATATAGTTTGCGGTTTGCTGAGATTGCCAGGGTATTATACAGCAGAAGTCAGTTAGAAACCTGGATTTATGTAACTAATCCACTAAAATACTGTAATGAATAGTGCATTGAGCTTTTAATCAAGAAGTGGTCTTTATAGCTGCAAAATCACTGCACAATAGTATTACGTAATACAGTTGCATATTAAAAAAAACCAAACCAAAACAACAAACAAACCCAATGGTTCAGTACTGATGGCTTTTGCTATCTTATTGCTGTCCTCCTTCTAAATCTGCTATTCGCCAGGGTGCTTGTTTCTCAGAGCATGCTTTTAAGTAGCACCATGGATAAGGCTTGCCATATATATTTTGAAATAGGTCACCAACAGGACACAGTCTTTATTGAAAAGTACCTGCGTTTGTTCACAGATTATTGAGTATTGGCACTGGTTTTGTACCCACAGTAAAGTGAAGCAGGACTCTAGTGAGTTTAGTTCAGCTGTTCGATTGCCTCATCATTGTTGTCAGATTTCATGTATTTTTGATAGAAGTCAGCCACTGATCTTAGAAAGCCTGAAGTTTTACAAGAGATTTAGCTAGTCCAGCTGTTAAAATAATGGAAACACAAATGAACAGAATACAATAGATAAAAATGTGGTTTGAGGGCATGCTAGAAAAGCCAAGCCCCTTTATCACCCTGGTGCCACTGCAGCTCATTCTGAGTTGCAGAGCACTGCTAGCCGGAAGCTGTGACTGCGAGCATATGTGTTTCATGTACAGGGTAAGCTTTGGAGCTAGGTCGGCTACAGATGAAGCTATCATGTCAGAGACATACCCTGGGTTATTATTTTTAAGTCTTCTTTGATAGAGCTTTTTACACCTACATGACACGGTGAGAACTTTTATAGCTTTCTCACCAAGCTGTGCAAAGATAGCTGTGCAAAAAGAAGCAGAACAAAAGTATGCAATTGGAGAGGGATTTTTTTTCCTGTTTTAATTTAATATTTGTTGTGGTTAAAAGTGATCAAAATTCACGTTGGTAACAAAGAGCTTATGGCAGAATTTTATGTAAATATATGAAGCTAATGAATTAACAGAACACTTGATGGAAGTTAATGGAATAATTTTAAATAGATGTGGTAAACATAACTTTACAGATAATAAATTTTCACTTCTTTTTTTTTTTTTTTTTTTTTTTTTTTTTTTTAATGTGTACGAAAATCTAACTTTTCCCTTCAGGATGATAAATACATGGTTGTAGTTACCCGCATCAATTACTGCCTGATGATGGCTACCAAGTGACAGTATTCTTGCTGTGGTGCCCAAGCACTTGCCTTGGATAGCCAAAGAAAAGTGCCACATCTTGTTGGGGACCATGGCATGTCAGCTTGAGACAGTTACTCTAAATTTCAGAAAAGGGAAGTACATGTTCAGGTGGGTAATGAGTACGTTTGCCCGCTTTGCAGTACATGAGGAATAAGGAGTGTGAGTGCTTTAGGCACAGGTCAGTGCAAAGACCACATCAGAGGTGTTGGGTGCTGCTTGGCACCATCAGAGATGGATAAGCTGTTTGAGAGTAGGGTTGCTCTCTACTATCAGTAGGAGGCATATTTGGCCAAAGCCAGGCAGTTCTGAAAGTCCCAGTTTAGAATTATTTACCCAGGGTTACAGGGTATGGCCTGGTGCTGCAGGTGGGTGTAGGGTGCTCCAGAGGCACTGAGCTTCCCTGCAACCTGCCCTGTTTCTCAGTGCCTGGCCTGCCCAGCTGTGATGTGTGGGACCCTCGTCCCCCAGTGCAGCCTCTGCCAGCTCCGAAAGCAGGGCAGCTTCCTTAATCTGTAAAAATTGCCGAGGGTGCCTCATGTGGGTCTCTGAAAGCTGGCCAAGACTGCAGCTAGCTGTTGCTAAGCTAATCCCCCCTATCTTGCCCCTACACATGGGGTCCATAGCATGGGATCTGGCATACGGTTTTGGCCAATATGTACCCTGCTTCGATTGCTGCCTGTGGTAAGTATGTTTAGCACATGAAAGGTGCTTCTTTTCTAAGTCATGGCATTGTGTCTGCACCCTTTCTTTCAAAAGGAAGCACCAGACAAAGTAGTAGGATTGTAAATTAAGTTTCTTTTTATTGTCTAATTGTCAAACTACCTGCAGCCCAGCTTTGCTGCTACACCATGTTTTAGAGTGGTTCTTTCATGTACGCTACGCTCGGTGTTTATACCCCATTACCATACCCTGCTGACAACACAGTGAATAGAAATTGTGGCGAATATGTGACAGGCGATTCAAGGAACCATTTAGGTGCCCCTTATCAAAAGTTAATCAGCTTTTGATACCTACAAACTAACTGTACCAGTGGCTTAAAGGCTGATGGCATGATACTGCACTAAATTGTTTCTTCTTCATGAGAAGCATGCAGCAGCAGCGTAATTTGGACAACGGAGCATTTGAGAGCTAACCCATCACACATGGCGCACCCCATGGGAACTGCTCACCCTTGGTTTTGCATGCAGCCAAGTGCTGACGAAGCAGGAGCTCAATAGAATCATTTTCCAATCAAACAGCAGTGTGGCTATTTATCCCATTGCCAAAAGGATCTCCGTCAAACCCGGCCGCCCAGAGAACATGCACTTGGCATGTTTATTCAAGTAAGCCCTGTGCTTGGCTGGTTATTAATGCATCAGGTGGTGTAGGCTTTTTCTTTTCTCTTTTTAAATAAATGGCTGAGGAGATAGTGAAAATGGTAAAAGTTATTGCTGATGTATGGTCTCATTGCATTTGATAATGCAAGGTGGCAAGATGACAGATACTGGGAAAACTATGCAGGGTCTGTGCAGCTATGTGAAGGGGATCTTGCCAATATTTAATAAAAGAAAGAGTGAAGAGACAAAGAATGTATGTACATGGGCTGGCCTGGTTAATCAGTGCTTGGCTTGTCCAGATGTTGTATTCGAGAAGCTTAGTGTGACCTGTAAGCAGAGTAAACGGTGTTATGCATGTGCTGCTGAGGCATTAATCTGAACTTCCTGAGGGATTTAAAATCCAAAGTAGAACTATGGTTTTACAAGTGATGGGGATTGGGGTTATCCAGGTCTTAATACAGCTATTTCTTTTTCATAAAGCACATGACCTCTACTCTGTGCACAAACACTTATCTTCTAAAACTACTGTGAAAATCCTACAATCAGAGGCAAACTCAAACAGTATTATCTGAAAAGGGTGTGGGTGTGTGTGAAATGCAGTTGTCATTCAATAAAATTCAATGAATTATTTTACATATCTTTGCAAGGATTAAACAGCCCTTCCTTATACCTTAAATTTATTACTCTACTATTGCAATACTGTGGGTTTTAGCTCTTGGGGTTTTTTTTAAGTATGTCTTTAAATATAAAGGTAATATGTAGTTTGAAAAGTGGTAGTTTAGGAGCTTACAGTGGTCAGAGATCAATTCATCTTCTCCCAGTGTTCATCAGCAACTTTTTGCAGACGTTTGCAATTTTTTCTTTAAATCCTAAAGTTCTGCAGACAGCTACTTACTTTCTTGCCTAATCCTGTATTTTCTTCACCAAGCACAAATCTTTGGGATTAACTGTGTTAAAAAAACCACCTTTTATTTGCAGTGATATAAATTCACTGTATTTCTACTGAAATTGATAGGTCTGTTTTAGATTTATACCAAGGCAAATTGAAAGCAGAATTTGGTTCATTGTGCCTGTACATATGCACACACTTATTTTTAAAATCTTTCATTATGAAGTTGTGTACTCCTAACATTTCTGAGACTGAGCTCAGATGTCATGACCTCTCAGATCTCTTGATCCACTAAGTTTAGGGATTACTCTGCCTCCTTTGGTCATCTAGCTTTTGTTTTGGGTGTTGTCTCCTTATACTTTAATACAGCTCTTGTTCAGTTGTGTCTCTCTTGGATCACTGCAGCCAGAGCTGTAGCCTTTAGGAAGGTGGCCAGATTCAACTATGCAAAGTGTTTTTACATCAGTTCTTAATCCAAATGTGGGTCATTATCCATGTGCATGCCTTAAAACTCCACCTTAATTTCTGACCATTCCCAACTGGATGTATATATCAGAAGTTCAGTAAAATATGAGGAGTCTTTCCAGTAAAATTCAGAAATTATTTAATTTTCTCTGACTTATTTCTTCAATCAGCTTGTGCATTTCAGAGGTTGGATACTTTGGCATCATGATGCTTGGTCCGTCATTGGAGCTCATATTTTACTATAATAATTGTAGGTTACCAGAGATCATATGTGATCACACCACATACAGTACATGTCCATCAGACCTCTTGGGGTTCTGTAAGGTCCTTGATTTTGGTGCTCAAAATTTCAGTTCAAAGTATGTAAAGACACGGGAAATAATCCTTCCCCTAAACTCAAGCTGAAAGATATAAACCCTAAAACCTGCCCTACTTCCTGTCTTCCCCCACACTCCCTAAAATATCCCTACGTATTAACGCATGCATCTGCTTTCTTTGCAGAGATGACCCGTTTTTGATGTTATATTTAAGTGTATTTTGCACTAGGTTTGGTTCTGCATTTTCTACAGGCAAGACCTAAAGATTGTGTTTGGGTTGCACTACAGATTTAAGACCACAGATCAGCTGTGGACTCCAGTGGACTAAATAAAGCTCTAACTTTGCCTAGCCCAGTGCTGGGGAGAGCAAGCATGGGTTTGGTCTGTTGGTTTTAATGCCCACCTGCAAGTCAGTAAATTTGGACACTGGATGGCTGGTAGTGTCAGGATGTGGAGGTTGCTGCTCCATGCACTGACAGTGTCTCTCCCCTCGATACGGCTTTGCCAGGAGCCAAGCAACACACAGGTGAGACAGGAGTAGAGAGCCAGGAGAGACAGACCTCCAAGTCCAAACCTACATGGATGGAAGAAGAGGGAGGAAGGATCAGGGGAAATGACAGGGCAGCATTATGCTAACTGGTTGTTATTTTAGCAACAGATTTGCCAGAAAAAGACCAGACCACGTCCTGCCTGCTGTCAAAACTGTCCCCTCACTTAGTAATCCTGTGCAGAGATGACACAAAGTACATACCGTTGGAGACTCACAACCAGGACATTTGGTCCCAAGCTCTTCCTAATATATCCCAGTATTTTCTATAAGAAGTTAATTTTCTTAATTTTTCTTTGTGCCAGAAGGCAGAAAATTACGTTCAGTGATTAAATAGCATCAGTCTTTTCTCAACAGGGCTGGGTAAACTCCAGTCATGTAACACAGCAGAGGTTCATACAATGTTGTGCAATGTATGGGTAGGCCTTTTAGGTTCTGCTTGTGTTAATGGCATGTACTTACCAGGGCCAGGGAGGATTCTTTTCTAACACACTTCTCTGTTAAGAGTGATATTATGTAGCATAATGATATGTTACCGTATTGCACGTAGCTACTCTTATATTGAAAAAAAGCTAAAAACCCAGTAGGTGAACTGTGTCAAAATACCTAGTTGTGCACTTTTCTAGTACAGGTAAAGGACAGAAGTTTATGGAGTTTATGACCCAGTAGTTCCAAACCAATGTGGTGGGAGTTACATCTTACTGCCTTTGACTTTGCAGTTCAAATAAACCAGGACTTGTTTAGAGTCAGCTGGCAGACACCTTTGGAGGTTATCAGAATGAGATCCAAATTTGCAACCCTAAATCTGTAGGAGAGTGTCTTCCTTGCTTTACTCCCTTAACTGCATAGCCTATGGCAATTCTTTGTTATGCTGAAGAAGCGTAAGATAAACACCCAAAGGAAGAAAGTTAAAGAGGAATGATGCGACATTGTCCGTTTCCCATGTTTGCCACCTCACTCAAGGGCTCTTGAAGACTTATTGTTTGGCGGTAGGTATAGAGGAAGAAATGGAGTTAGGGTATCTCTTGAGCTGCCTTTTGAGTTAAATTCTCTATTATTTAAGAAACGAGGTAGTGGTTTCCATAGAAGCCAAGAATCTAAGGTATATAAAAGCTTTAAAAATAAAGGTGTGCTGTTGACTCATAGGACTGTTTGATGCTGGGGACAGAGCAAGAATGTCTGGAGATACACAACGCAAATCTCCTGTTTTGTACAAAACAATATGGTGTTTTTAAAATGTAGAGATACATGGTGATTTTTAAAAAACAATAAATCAAACCACATGTTTTCCGGCAATAGTGATTCACACAGGTTCTGTAGCAACCTCTAAATGAAACGCCAACGTTGGGAAGGGGCTGCACATGCTTCTAGAAGCATTTCTGGTTTTCAGACAATGTGACACTTGTGGGGTTTTTGGGTGGGAGGGAGTTGGTTTGTTGTTTTTTTTAAAGACACCAAAAGGTTTATCTAAATCATGGCTGCATGCTATTTGCTGTGTGTCATAACCTTATCATCTTAGCAGTCTTTCCAATACTGCACAGTGTGCATCTGTGACTGAGACAAAATCAATTCTTATAGATTTAGCAGTGTAATCCTATCACTTGTCCTCCTAGATATGATTTGAAATGTAAAGTTTGTTAATGTTTAAATGAACTTGAAGGCCTAGGGTCTCTAGAGGAGTTTTCAGTTTCTTAGAGAGTAATCCATTTCTTATCTTTTTTTTCCTGCTTGTCGCTGTCTGTCTTTTTGTCTCCTTAATCATATAAGACTCTGGAACACTCAATCATGCGCAAAGTAGATATTGAAAGAAAAAAGCAGGAACGTTGCTAATCATGTTTCCAATAGCTGCTTAAGAGTGGGGAACACTTGAATTCCTCTGTACGAATCAGGGTTAGGGAAAGTGAAACAGAAACCAAGTAATTGGCTTTTACTGCTTTTGTCATAAAATCAGTTAAAATTAATTCCCCTACACTATAGATAACTGCTCTTACCCCTTTCAAAAAAACCTATTTACTTTCCTACAATAGGCCACCTTACCTGTTTTGGCAATAAATATTTTAATGAAGATGTAAAAAGATGGTTTATTTTATTTTTCTTATTCTCATTTTCACTGGACTATATATAGCAATGCAAGGGAAAACAAATTACTGGGAGATACTTTGAGGCAAAAATTCCTGTGTTAACTTGTAGAAGAGGGAGGCAAAATAATTTTGGGACTTGTTGCAAATTTTGCTAATCCTGCATTTAAACCATCTGTTACTTATTTGGATTGCACTGGTGAGAAGCCAGGCTTGTTTGCCTAAGTAAGGAAGTTGACTCCTTGGGAGGAGGTATTTGGGTTTTGTAAGAGCTCACCTGGTGTGAGTGCTTGGACGCTGAGTGCAGTGATTAATTACTTTCAGTCTCTTAAAGTCTAGCCTAACTCTGAGACAAAATGCTGTTTTGATGGGCTGACATTCTGCACTTTTAAGGATTAAACTGCTGGATAAGACCTTGATTCCTAATGTTTTTCCTGCGTATTCAGTGTCTTCCTACATTTGTCTCATGCTTCCCTCCAGGCTGAGCGTTAGTTTTGGACGAGAGCTGCTCTGAAGTTTGGAAATGGGGTTCACATAGCAGAGCTGCATTCACTGCCGTCAGCACAGATGCCAAGCCAAACTGCCTGAAACAAATCAAACTCAGCCTAGGGCTTGTGTTCTTCGTGTTTATGGCCTTCAGCGGTTCTGGGGGAAAATCTGGCTCTGGATTTAGTTTATTCCCATCCCAGCTCTCCTTCCCTCCTTTCCCACCAAGTGAAACTCCCTCTGCAAGGGAACCTCTGAAAGTGCCTGGGGCATATTGGGAGGGATGCCTGCCTGCCTGCCTGCTTGTGGTCAGGGGACAGCAGCTATGCATGGACAATTTATCCTCGGGTTTCTTAGCTTAAATCCTCAACTAAAACAGAAAAGAATCAATACACTTTTTTTTTTTTTTTTAACTGTGTTTGTGTGTGTGCCTGCATAGGCAGGAGAAACAGTCAAATCCTGGTTTTCCCACATGCCTTGGTATAAGTAGGGCCTTTTGGGCCAAATGCAAGGAGGAATCTGAGAGTGATTTTTAAAATGTCATTGGAGGTTGGGGAAAAGGTGGAAACCATAAAAGTTTCTTGCGTTAACTCAGGACTGATGCCAAAGCAGTTTGCTATTTCTCTTATTTATTTGTTTACTTAGCGGGAAGGTCAGATTAGCAAGAATTTTAGGATGTGAAATTTGCATTCGGTGATCCCACAGCAGTACCCTGTTCAAGCCTGTGTATATGCAAGTCTGATACTTCTTCCAGCTTGGTGGTTTTCATCACCAAAGTAGAGCAGGGTAGGAGCAGCAGACATAAGTCTGTTTGATCTAAATCAAGTGTCTCAGATCATTTACAGTGCAGCTCCTGGGTGGGACCAAGAGTGCAGTAAGATTACTAAAAAAGTGGGGTTTCTCTTTCAGAAAGAGTCCTGATAAGAGAAGAATCTCTCTTTGAAAATCATTATCCATGTGGGCTGGTGGCTGCTTACGTAGAGACAGCCTGTGGGCTCAGCTTTGATCCGAGGTTTTACGCACTGGCAGGGATGCTTCCCCCGGCTGACCTTCAGCCCAGGCTGAGCAGCTGAAGCTCAGGGCCAGTGGGCTGGCTGCTCCCACCGAGCAAGGGCTCATCCTCTCCCAGGGCAGAGAGGCACTGCCGCTGCAGGAGGGAAAAGCAGCAAGATTTTCTGGCAGCTGTGGCATAATTAATGGGTGTAAACTCAAACTGATGGTGATCTTGGAACGCTGAAGCTCAAGGATGGACAATTCTCATCTGTCAAGTGGGTTCTTTGCAGTTTGCAGTGTGCACCCTCTGGGAAATGTTGGTTTTGGAGTCAAATGGTGGGATTCAAAGCATTTTGTTGTGAGCAATTGAACTGTACTCCGATGACAAAAAGCAGTGCTAAGAGTACTTATATTTTAACTTACCCTGTCAGTGTGCTGATAAGGAGAGAAGGATTTGGGAGACTTTGCAGATGGGGAAATTAAGGCATTTAGATGTTACAGTTACCTGGGCCATGCCAAGTGGCATTTAGGGGCAGAGGCAAAGTCCAAGGAGCTGAAACAGTACAAGAAGGTAGCAATAATGAAAACCAGGAGCTATTGAGTTGTTTGAGGGAGTATAAATTTGACCAGAGGCACTGTCAGAACAAGCAGGTGTCTGTATGCAGTGCTGTTTACAAATGTGAAAATAATCTATGTTAATAATTGATTGTCCAATTAGTAAAACAAATATTACAAAGTTAGACAGCTTTGTGTGCCAGCGATGACAGGAATATATTTGACTGCAGCCCTTTACCAGCCTTAGTCCAATGCTGAGAAACATTATTCCAAGAAAATCCTGTTTGTTATTCCTCTTGCTTGCCCTTTTCTTCCTCCACCACTTACAATGGCATAATACAGGCAGACGCTAAGTACATGCAGTGAATAGCATTAGATGAAGATGTAGCTATGCTCATTGCATTGCTGGTAATAATCCTCGACAACATAAAAGCCCAGACCTGTCTAGGCGAGGTGACATCAGAGCCCCAACTTCTGCAGATTTTGAGGAGGAAAAGCAAGCTGGCAGGAATTCTTGCAGAGGGGCACAGAAACAACATCTGCTGCTGTTTTATCTCACTTGCCCTTGTAATGTCGCCATGTCCTGAGTGATGGTGTGTTTTGCAGAAGTATGTGGAAACTCTGGCGTAAGCAAATGTAACATTTTGGCAAGCCTTGGAAGTCCATGAATGCAGGTACAGATTACTGCCTTTACAGTGCGAGGCTTTTTTTGGAGACAACTGAAAAAGTAAAAATAAATCCTTTTCTTGGTGGCTTATCTTACAAAACAGTGAGTGTGGAGTACAATGTAAAGGTTTTCTAAATCAGTTGCCAGGAGCTTGCAAATCCCTTATCAGAAGTTACGCAAGAGCTGGACCTCTTATTACTCTGTTCAAATCTATATGGTTTTTGTACGAGTCTGTATTGGAAGTAACACACCAGTAATCATTCTTCTGGACACCACTAGTAATACATGGGATAGCTTTCCTAGAAGAGTCTCAAAGAAACACATAACCATTAATTGCTTAATCCTCACTGCACTCCTGCCAGATCAGTCTGGTGGGTGTAAAAATTTATTATGACCATTTTTCAAGGGAAGGTTGCAAGAGAGAAGAGGCAGCTTAATAAATGGATGGAATCGACTTAAATGTCTGTGCCCTGCATTTGGCTCTCTCCTTTTGGAAAGCATGATCCAGTCCCACAGCCCTCTGGCTCAGTCAGCACTTTTCAGGCCGCTGCCTGACATTTGGGGAATTTGAACTAGACATGTTTTTGTCCCTTTGAGTTTTGGGAAAGCAATTAGTAAGTTAGTCTGCTTATTGCTTATTTCTGCAATGCTCAAGCTATGTGGAGGTGCTGCGTGCACACAGAGATGCACACCTCCTCCGGCAAGGGTTGCGGACAGCATGCTGGCACAGCGAGCTGTAGCTGGGGGCACCTAGGGGTAGGTCCAAACCTGCAGCAGAAGGTGTCCTTGTTGACATCAGCAGTGAGGAGGCTTAGCAAAGTGCATTTATGTAAAGATTGTTGGGAGGAGAGAATTGATTAATAAAGAACATTATGAAGCTGAATGGCTACAGAGATCACTAACTCTCATTTTAATAATCCCAGAAGGCTTTTTGCCTTTGCACCTTTGGCAGTGACAAGAAAGAGTAAAAAATAACAAAGTGGTAGTGAAAGGCAGTGGTTTATTTCATTGTAAGGAGTGTTGTACTTAAACTTTCAAAGTTTTCATGCCAAAGGACATAGCGCGACAGTGGGGAAGGAAGAAGAGACAGCGATCAGAAGCGGGTCTGCTTTTTTCACTGTTTTATTCAGGTTTTCTCCCATCTTCCTTTGTGTTCTTCTAGACCCTGTGCTTGCCAGTGCAGGAAGACTTAATAGGTGTTTGTACAGCATGTTTGGGCTTTGTTCTAATTGTAGTATTTGAACACTACCAGAACAGAACTAATAAACAGTAATTACATCAATAATAGAGCCACACAGACTCATGTATAGAAGTCTGGAATGCTGAAATAAATCTCAATGAGATGAATTTGTGGGTAAGGTATATAATCAGGCATAAACTGCACTGTTTTTCTGATATGTGCCTCTGCTGATCATAAAAATCCCTGTAACAAGTCTGGCTTATAAAATAGCTTTGCTGTACACATTTTTCCATACATATTCTTACATCAGTGCAGCATGAAAATGGACTGTTTTGTGTAGCAGATTGCCATAACTTTGATAAAACAGTTTCACAATTCCAAATGAATTAAGAAAAAATAACAGTGACTATTCGCAACTCTTTGCATGTTTTGTAATATTAGAAGTCTTAAGGGGATGGATGTGGTAGGAGACAGACTGCAAAGAAGTTTGTCAGAGGTGTGATAAATTCTCATATGCTTCTCAGATTTTATGGCACAGCTTTCTACTCCACACGTAGTGTTCTCCTACTGCTCTCCACTTACACATTTGTTTAAAAGGGGAATAAATTAACTTAGAAGAGCAGCTGGTGGAAGTAGGTCAGCATTTTGGGGTAAGCATTCTCGGCTTCTCTTCAGGCTTGTGTTCAAGGAGATAGATTAGTAAGGCACAAGCAGGTAAATGGTCAATATTATGACATATACCTTTATGACACAGTTCTGAAGGTTACATTTGGACTTCGTTATGAGGAGTTAGCAAATGTCATGTGCTACTGGTATTTATTAGTGAATTTGATGTTGCATCCTTCAGCTTGGCTTGAAGGGAGTTTGCAGAGCTATGCAGGTTATTGATGGCAGGGATGCAAACAAACCTGGTGGTTTTTTATGGAGATGTTGCTAGGCCTGACTTTTGGAAGTAGACTCTACACAAGCCAAAATACAGCCTGAATTACCATATAAAGTCCATAATTGTCACTTTCCACCAGTGCCTTTTAGGGAAGGACTGCAGCTGGAGTGGTGTCCCAGCCAGTGGCACAGGTATCCCCTGTCCCATAAAATACAGGGCCTGGGCATGGCTTTTCCTTTACATATTTGACTCATGGCACAGGTGCCGACAGCTATATGTGTTAGCAGGGCAATGTCACATGCAAAGAGAGAACTGGCTGGATTCACTCACTGTGCCAAAATTGTTCTGCGTTGGCAAGGTGTACTTACCTGAGACGTGAGAGTAACTGAATTGACATTGGGTCCAACTTCCAAAATCTTAGGTCACACTAGATCTCTGTGCTTTTGTAGTTTTCTATATAATTGCTGGCAAGTGGCAAATACGAATACAACTAAGTTGTTACACTTCGCTATACAGTTCATGAGTATGTAAAATGTTATTGAAAAAGCTATTACTAAAGGAAAATTAAATTGAGAAGGCTGTGGTAGTTTTGTTGTGTATTAGAGGAATGCATTGAAAATCATTGCTTCACTGAATCTAAATTCTGCCTCTTAAATTTAGGTATAACGTATCTCACCTCCTGGAAGTCTATGGTTCTAGCAGTGATGTTCTATTGTTTACCTTAATTTAGGCCTTGAAAGCATGGAAGCCAAACACTTAGAAAGCAGCTGTTCATCTGAATGTATTGAGCAATTTACTTTAGGTAATGTAGCCTATAAAATTTTAATTTTGGATTAAATAAACCATATCCTTCAGCATGACTTTCTACCTTGATTTTCAGGGAATGAAATATGGGCACATTTAGTGAATTTCTTCTCCAGGATGCTCCAGTGGATAAGGGTCAATAGTTTCCTAATGAAAGCAGTCAATAGCAATTTCTCTTAGTAAGCACAAAGAAATTAGCATTAAATAACAGGCATCAGTGGCAAAAGTTTTATGTGATTATGTGGTTGGACTGCTACAGGCTTTGGGAAATAGCTGTAGCAGGTAGCATACTGCTACTCAGTAGATAGGAGGAAGCAGCTTAATTATATCCCTCTTGACAGGAGATGCATCATCAAAAAAGTGTCTAAACAAGTTGGCAACAAATGTACAAATATTTGTGTCTGTGTGTGCAAAGGTAGGCATGCTTTCTGCAGTGTTTATGTTACGCGTTTTATGTCTTAAGATGTGGAACTAAGTAGATGTTTTGCTGTGAAAAAAGGCTGAAATGATTTCTTGTCACAGTTCCTTCAACAAATACTGTTCTTACCCTAAAAACATGTTATTTCTCACCTCAGTTACTGTGGCAAGATTGCATGTGTTTTACCTGCACCCCTCTAGGGGCAAGACCTTCAGCTGGTATTGAGAAGTTTTGCTCTCCTGACAGTGATGGGAATGTCACTTGGAGCTGCTGAAGATCTGGCCCTTCTTTCCTTAGTCTTGGGATAGCACAGCACTGAAAAGATGTAACCTAAAGCATTGTCCTGTATGAAGCAAACATTACACTGCAAGTTTCAGATCAAAATCACACAGATGCTGAAGAGAGTCTCTCCGCTGACTGGAGTCACTGGGCTCTGACTGTGAGAGGGCGCGGGCAGGGATGTTGGTGTGGGTACAAGTAGTGACAGAGGCTATGATGGAAAATAGTCAACTGTTTCAAACACATCTTGTTTTTAATTTAAAAAATCTGAGCCAAAGCACGTGTAGCAATTTTCTAAGGAGAAAACGGTTGACCTATATCTTGAACAGTTTCATAAACATGTAAAAATAACCAGCCCTCAGACTCAGTGAACACCTCCAGCATGTGCTTACTCCTGTTTATTCTTGATACCAAATTAGCTTTTGACTTAGGACTCAGAGTCACATGTAGGCTCTAAGATGTAAGAGATAGGAATTTATTAATCTACGTAGGAAATGTTAATAGCCTGGGAGGCTCAGCTGTGTGTTGTTTTTCATCTGTTTGTTTTTAAGTCCTTCTTTTTAATCTGGTCCTTCTAAAGCTCTTCTCAATTTTTCACAGTAAAATAGAAGTTTCACAGGGTCGATACCTAAGTTTGTACAATCTGTATCATAGTATTGATTTGGGACAGGTGAGGAACTCAACTATTGGCAGACTGAGGAATGAAGGAGCATTTTTAATATGGCTCAGATGAGGTTGTGCCAAGGGCCCTTTATTCATCCCCGTTCCAAAGCAATACCTCATTGCATCTAAATAACAGCAAGAGAGGCAGAGAGGCGAGGAAAACCAGGGGAGAATAGCAAGATCTTAGAAAGAAGTCTGTTCCACATGTTGTCCAAGGCTGTAGGCTGTGAGGGACTGTGAGGATAATGCCTTTTTAATGTGTTGCTTTTAAAGACTAGTATTTCATCTCTTTACATCTTAGAAAATCTAACTCTTAGAATACAATGAATATATTAAGCAAAAATACTTTTTGAATAGCAGGAGAGAAAAATCAGGGTTTTTTTATATGGTGGCACAGTGAGCAGTCAATTTTTATTAGTTTTGAAGACCTGTGCTTTCATGTACTTGTTTCTTTGATGAGAAAAGTAGCTTAGTGTTTATATTATATACTTTCAGAGCTGTTCTTTGATATAAAAATTTAAGGAATGGATAGTTTATTGAAGTCTTGATTTTATTCTTGATAGACTACTGATTTGTCCAGCAAAGGAAATTGTTAGGATAAATTTTTCTTCTGCCCAATTCATTCCACAGTTCCCATTCCAGAGAGCACAACTTTATTACATATTCAATCTCATGCTCTGCTGTTATACAAAGACTATGCTCCAGAGTTATGCACTGCCAGTCAAAAAAAGCTTTGCTCTTGGTCAGCCATGACTTCATGAATAACCAGGCAGAGAATTACTCATGTCATTTATCCAGGCAGCGTTGTGATAGCAGCCTGGTTCGGAGGCAGCTCAGGCAGAACTGAAATGGTGCTCTGAGCTGCCCATGCCACAGGCATAGGACAAAAAGTGGTGTTATGACTTCCAGGCTTCAGGCATCCACACAGCCCCTGTGGTCATCCTCTTTATCCTCTTCATTGCAAGCAGTGTCCAGTTGCTGTTTAATCTAGAGCACAGAGACACGTAGAGCAAAGAAACAAATTGGTATTTATTTCTTTATAAGCCCACGCTCCTTCAACAACAAAATTTGCAAGACCAGTATTATTTATTATTGTTTAAAGACCAGTTTTACTAGAAACTCAAGACGATTGTACCAGATCTATGTAATGTCTTGCACTGGCTGTTGCTGGGAAGACTAATTGTGTGTCTGAATAAGTACAAACCGGGGGCAAATGCTCCTATTTGCATAGACATTCCGTGTGTTAGCCCAGATTCTTCAGTCCCAACTGACAGAAGGACAAGTTATTCTGACACACTGGAATAGCTTGTCAGGCGGTACAAGGCAGTGACTTACAGTAGCCAAGAGTTTGGTAAGGATTTCTCTGACTCTGCACAAAAGTCCGTTTCTGGTGGAGAAATAGGAGGTGAGACATTTGAGAACACCAAGTGAACCAAGATGCTCTGTATTGTGTAACCATAATTTGGAATGGGACTGGTATTCATTCTCATGGAACACCATTAGGAGGAAAAGCCTGTGTTAAAATGGAGCAACGGCACAATGCAGATGTCTATAACTTGGACTGAAACACAGTACAATTATCTCCAGTCAAGGGTTACGCATGCAGGATGTTTAGACTTCTGAGATCTGTGCTTGTCAAGGTAGGGAAGGGCTCACTATCCCAGCAAGCTTAATGTTCACCACCCTCAGTTAATTATTATTACGAGTGAAGCATTTAACCTTTCTGGCCCTGGATTAGGTTAAGCTGATTGTGAAGGGCAGTTCTTCCAGGAATTTCTCCTCTGTGCCTGAGTGATTATGTAGCATTCCCGTGCTTCTAGCCTTCCCTTGGACACACACATTCCCATGTGCACCTACGCTCCCTCTGCCTCCCATACCCCCTCCTTCTGCCAGGGCCTCCTACCCCACACCTGTAAACACCTGCTCACCTTTTATCATGACTGCTGCCATCTCCCCTTGGGACTGGTGACAGAGCTGTGCTGTGGTGCCCCCTCTCTACATGGCCATTTCCTTAATTATTTTCAAAAAAGTGAAGTTGTGTTTTTCAGGAACTAGCTGTAGTCTCAGTTCCTTTGTGAATAATGGGAGATAAATATTCTCAAAATAGCCACCTAACAGTGGGTAAATTATGACCTTTGTCCCTTTCAAAGCAAGGAAATTATGACCATTTGGAAAGATGGCAAGTCTGTATCAATTCTTTACAGTACAATCATGAGCTTGTGCTGGAAAAAAAATATGAAAAAGCGTTTAAAGTTAAAAAATAATTGCAGGAGAAATACTAAAACGTTCCCTCCCTTCTCACATGCCCAGCTTCTGTGTGCTATTTCAGTGAGTCTCCAGCTATTTGTGACTGCAGAGTATCTAGACATACCACAGCTTGCATTTATCTTAGGCACCATTGATACAAATACTGTTGAAGATCCAACACTGTGGATCGCAATGGAAGCTGAATATCCAGGGTCCCAGGTGGACTGGCACACAATGTACTGAAGGCAAACTTGTCACTTATTCATTGCTTTTATTATCCAAGCCAAAGAGATTAAAGTGGCTCAGTGCCTGCAAATACAATTCAAATTGTGATGTAGACCCAGATTTAACTCAAAGGGAAGCATAATGCATCTATCTTATTCCATAATGAGAAGGAAACTGTCTGACACCCATAGGCCAAATTTCTTGGCGGGCTCATTTTAAAATAAACTCATGCATTAATCAGTTTATTTGCATTGTCTTACAGAGAAACAAAAATATTTGTTCTTTGATCAAAGTCGTAAACTCATTATTGCTGGAAGGTCAAGTGTCTTCCTGCTAGAAGCATAAATACTTTGTTGCATCTGCACCTAAATTTTGTGATTTTTGGAAGGCTATCATAGACACGTAGCCGTGGCTTTATCTACAAGGCAAAGCTCACTTTTTTCTGCATGTAACAAGAATGCAATGAAAGGTCATCTTTGTCCCTGCAAGACTTTAAGGGGTAAAAGAAGAGTGAAGGGAATAAAGATTGCTCCTATGATCGTACAGACTGAATGGCTTGCTCATGGCTGCTCAAGATGAGCGTGGAGAGCTGGGATTGACCTCGTAAGCCCTGTGTACACATCTGTGATGTAGCTCAGCTTCCTTCCCCTCAGGACTTTGCCACCAGGTTTATGTTCTATTGGGCTGGACTTGCTTCCTGTGTGAGATGTTAAATCTTCCTTTCCATGCCTCGCGGGAGCATGCTTCACGTTGTCCTCAGTTACAATGCTGAGAGCATGGGGAAGGCCTGTAAGGGATGTGCATCAGGTGCAAAGTCTTGCTCCCACCTGACTGGCACATCTTAGCACAGAGAATTGAGATATCATTGCAGCATGGGACACAGCTGTTGGTAACTGTAATGTAGCGTGCTTGCAAATTTCCTGGCAAAATTGATACAGTCAGCACACAGTATGCTTTACAGAAATGATAATCAAATGTTCCATAATGATGTATGATTGAAAAATAGTGCTGGCACTCCTGGCCCCGCTCTCACAGGTTCTTCATATTAATGGACAACTTTGCCAATTTTCCATCTCCACCAGGGGGGAAATTCATCCAGGCAGCTGGGTTGCGTTTAGTTTTACAAACCTCAGGGCATAATCAGCTTGCTCTGGAGTGACAGGACCAGCAGCACCGTATGTTTGCAGGAATATTCCTGAATCATTTCTGAAGCACGCCGAGTACTGGCTGGGGCTATAAATGGGGGCTGCTGAGAGCTTAGTGCAAGTCACAGCGGGTGCCTGCTTGTAAGGATATGTGAAAGAGCAGCAGCTGCAGCTTGCACGTGATTCGGAGAGCACATGAAGACCATCCTCCATCTTCCCTGCTTCTGTCAAAATTCTGCAGACTCTGTTCTCAGCACAGCCACTGGAAAAAAAAATAATAGGCAGCACACAGGCTGTGTTGTTATTATTCGGCTGGTATTGACTGGCAGTACCAGGACACTGCAGAACTGTCTTTCTCTAGCTGTCAGCCGATCAGCTGTGACAGCCCTAATAATGGTTATGTCAGGAGGCAAGTAAAGAGATGCCACAAATGGATTGCACGTGTATAATTGCTTCAAAAACAAATCTGTTAATAAAAGGAGATGAGAAAATTGACAGGAAGAAATGGCTTATTGCATGCTAATTTTCTCCAGCTTTCATATTCTCTGTCTCTTCTCTTTTTTTTTTTAATTCAATTGGGTCACTTCTAGGGAAAATCGTGGTCAGAAAATTGAATATGGGGAGGAATTCTATACAATAAATAATTACAATGATGTGTTTTTCCCAACAAGGATCAAGTTCAGGCAGATGGATTTTGCAGAAGAGCTGTTACTTATCTGATGGCTCTTTCAGATTACATTTACCCTGTTTCAGTCTTTGAGTTTATAGGCAAGGGAGAATATGAATGGAGTGGCCCAGAGCATAAAAGCTCTTGGCCCACATGTCTTCAAAGGTGTGATGTCATCACACCTGTGTTATCCCTCTAAAGGAAACAGAAGATCCTGCAAATTCTTGTTCATGGGAATGGCAACATCCATAACAGATTAAAAGGATTTTATTTTCCCAGCCCACAGCCTATCAAGATCCATATGCCTGTTCCTGAATCAAAACATTCTGCCTCCAGCACTGTCTCAATAAAGTTGCTGGTGTATTTAAACAGAGCTATTTACAGAGCGTATAAGACTGACTAAGATATATCCAAGCAGTTCAAATCCAGGTTGTCCCAGAAATAAGATAAGGAAGCCCTGAAGCAGGTGAACAAAATAAATGAACAGATACAGCTGATGAGGCAATAATGCTAGAAGTAAATAATTTGAGAAAATTGTGCCAAATAATGGGATCAATGCTACTCTTGATGAAGGCAATAGTTTCAAATGTCATTAGGAAACAGCTGCAAGAGCAATAAATAGAAGCTCAAGAATGCCCATTTTGGTGCAAGTTTTTATTTTTCAGAAGGAAATGGTCTTTTTTTTTTTTTTTTTTTCCCCTGAATAAAAGCATTTCTATATCTCTATATAGCTAAATATATCTAT
This sequence comes from Falco punctatus, assembly GCF_963210335.1. NCBI lineage: Eukaryota > Metazoa > Chordata > Aves > Falconiformes > Falconidae > Falco > Falco punctatus. The sequence continues at coordinate 72,615,783 of NC_137580.1, forward strand.
ACTCCCCAAATACATTTAGACTCCCCAAGCCTCCAAAGTTGTTCTGACTGCAGGAACAGCTGGAATCCCTCCTGATCAGGGGCCCTACAGGATGCTGCTGTAGTTCAGTGGTAGAAAAGGTCAGTGTATATGCACCAGGATCGAGATATTCTGGTAGATTTATTAACTTTGTTGACGAACATCTTCCTAGTTCTGAGTTACAGAACCTGTTTAGAAGAGGTGGGGGCAGCAGTATGGTTTATTTTTTTGGTTTATTATTGGTCTGAGGTTGCTGAAAGTGAAAGTACTTATTGTAGAAGTTGAATGATACCCAAGAGGTGTGAAGTTAATTTGTGCTCTTGCTGGCTTTCTAATAAACACTTTTCTGTTGCATGAATTTAGGCATCTATATTGGTCACAATTTGCGGCCTCAGCAGAGAGCCCAGGAGTCACATTGCTTCAGAGATGCGGTTCACTCTTTTAAAGCAGTCTAGTTAAGCTAGAAAAACTGCTTTAAAGCAAGAATTGAGTCTAAACTCTCTTGGCTATGACAAGGGACAGCTCTACCCCTAGAAAATTTTGTCTAAGTGATGACTAGAGATAATCGAGAAAAGTGAAGACTAGACTGAGATTTCAGGAGAGTCTGTTTGACTCCTGATTCAACCAGTTTTCAATCTGATAGGTTCCCCGTGCTGTAAACAAAAAAGGAAAAGAAAAAATAACCCCAAACTTTGTCTCCAAGATGTATGAGACCACTGCTGACAAGGAAATGGACAAGTTCTCTGGCAGTAGAGCAGGATTACCGTGCACTTGAAGAAACTCCTTGATGTGTCTGGTTTTGGATGTTGGATCAACCAGCCTAGTGGGTTTTTTTAGTACTTAATTAATGCTACAAGTACAAATTTCAAAAAAATGTATCTGGGCAATAGTTATTTTCACATTTGTAAGGAGATATTAGGAATGTCATATGATAAGAGTGGTAATACAACCAGGGAAAGTAGGACAAATACAAGGTAAGATTTGAACAATATTCATTGATGTTAATGTAACAAAAATAGAGAAGACTTGTTTTGTAGCTGAGTGCTGTGATTTGTGCTAAGATAGTTTATGGCTGTATCAGTTTTTACACTTTTCCTCCAGTTGTTTGGGGATGTAGCATCTACAGTACGTTATTTAAATACAATGGATGCTTCATATTCATGCTTTTCTTAATTAAACATTCTGTGCCGTGGCTGGGGTTCAGGAGAGCAGTCACTGCATGAGCTTTCTCTGCTTGAGCAATGAAGAGCAAGTTGCTGTACATGACAGCATTTCATCTCTATATGGCTGGGGACAGTAATGCATGAGCAGCAGGTGAAGGCATTAATCTCCTTAGCTATCCAGAAATGAACTGTCATGTACAGCAACTTGTTCTCTGCTGCTGCTGCTACCTAGTCCCCTCTCCTTCTGTGTCCAAGATTACCTTTGCATACATTAAGCATATTCTTGGGGTAATGATATTTTTCCACCTGGAAACAGCAGACCAGGGGAATATGAAGCCAGGAGGTGCTGCAGTCCACGGGGCCAGGCGGTGGTGGTGGTTGTGGCAGGTACAGAAGCAGTCGGGATGCCGCAGGACATCTGCTTTCCAAGCCTGCAGGTCACAGGGTTTGAGTGGGAGACCCTCAGGACTTGGAAGAAGCTGCTGTGTGTGGGGCAGTGGAAAAACAGGCTGGTAACTTGTTATCTGAGGTGTGTGTGTTGCATTAATGTATAAATGCGTATACACAAACATAGTGTATAAACGACCAATGTCTCCAGTGCCCTGGTGAATTTGCTGTAAAATAGTCCTTTCCCAGGTGACTTCCAAACCCGTTGTGTTTCTGCTCACCAGGCCAGAGCACATGGGAAGCAGGACCCTGGAAGAGAGCAAGTTAACTAAAAAACACCTCTAGCTCTAAGTGTGTAAATCATGTAGAGCCGTCTAATTTCAGCATGCTGGCAGAGATTAACATAATAGTGGTTTGGGTGGGTTTTTTTGGTGGGGGGGGAGACAAATTCAGGTTAATTTACAGTGGTGGGAAGTGCTGCACTCTGCTTAGTGTTGGCAGGGTGACTGCACTACACATTACCAAACAGATTAGATGGATTTGGGAAAGAAGCAGCTCAGCTAATAGGGATTTTGTTCACTAACAGGAAGATACAGCCCAGACTCCTTGCGCAAAATGCTGACTGTCTTGCTTATACAGTACCTGTTTTCAGCTGCGCTATATAATGCATTTTGGCATCAGCATTGAGTGCAGTGGGAATCCAACGAAAATACACCCCCCACTCTAAGTATTAGCAATGAACTTCTGAGGTTTCTTGCATACAATTACTCCCCAAATGCACAGCTGCTGTTTTAATTTAGATATTAATTTTCTTGTCTGTTGTGATTTTTCCACTTAAAAGGAAATGTGGCTCAGACAGTGAAATGGAACCATTGCTAGTAACCTTTTTGGTGAAAAAAAATCATGTACTATAGCTAATAATTAAAGTTATATGTTTTCTACCCTTTCTGCCCCAAACCTTGTACAGTCACACAATGTGACCTTTACCATGTATTTACAGATGTTTGATTTAATTACTGCCGTGCTCTGGTGGTCATAAATTAGAAACCTGTGAATGAGGCTACCTAACACCAAAATGAACTAGTGCTATTCAAGCCAATTTTACTAAATGAAAAGCAGAAAAAGCTGTTTAACAGGAGAACCACTTTAAACTGTAGTCTCTGGTTAGACACCAGAATAAAGACGGATTACCTCTTGCGTTATTCAAATGTTAGAATATTATTACTATTGCATGGATGGATGGATTTTGCATGAATGTGAGTAAAGTAGATCTGTAGTTAATTATTCTGAGAGTTATAAAAGTAAGTACAACTATTTAGGTTTGATATTGGCTTTTACGAGATTTCTGCCCTCAATCATTCTGTCTCTGTTTCTTGGCTATTAATCTTTATCCATTTGTAACAACATAAGGAGATTCCTGACCAGTCAGGTTTGCTGAACTTGAGGAAAAAGGGATGGGAGGGATGTGGAATTGTGAAAGAAAGGGATAGAGAGCCTAGAGGCAAGAAAGAACAGGATAAAAATGGGGAATAAAAGATAGAACAGAAAACCCAAGAAAAGGGCTGAAAAATGTCAGAGATGAGAAAACAGAAAGTAGTATTGAAATACGTATGTTTTATGCTCAAATCAGTCAGACAGCTTAGGTCTGTGTTTCTCTAGTGATGGCATTTATGATCAGGACTTGACAGGTTCAGCTGGGGCTGGATCTGCTTCCTCAGAAGGGTTGGGGTTGATGGGGAGAGAGATTAGAGCACTGATCCATTGCTCCCCAGCTTTGAGCTGACCTGCTGAGGAGTGCTGAATAAATAAATACAGCAATACAAAACATGTCCATCAAAGCCTGCAAATTAATTGCCTTTCCATTATTCCTGTACAATATTTCTTTTTCTTCATGTTTTGGATTCATTCATTAGCATTGCTGTGTTGTCTTTTTGAGTGCAGGTCTGTATTTTAAAAATCAAAACCAAAGGAATCTGTTTGCTTCTGGTTAGGGCCAAGGATCTGGCACAGGCAGCAATGTTACTTGTGCAGGCAGCTGACAACTCAAAAATTTACAGGTTTGGACTTGATTGAGATACAGACAAATGCAATTTCTTGGAATAATCTGGGCTGTTGTTGAACAACACTGGTTTTTTTAGACTCAAAAGAGTCAATTGGAGATATAAATGACCATGTGTCCCCAGTACAAGCAATGCACATTTAAGGGCTAGTGTAACCCTGGCTAAATTATATTGTCCTGAGTGCTATGCAGTGTGTTAGCCCCTGTGGCATCTACAAGACAGGTGTAGATCTCTCTCAGCACTTCTTACCCCTGCTGCTAGAGGCGGTCTGCTAAAGACACTTCAAGTCACTTTTTCACTCCGTTTCTGCTACTGAAACACAATACTGTTATTTTCTGACCTATAATTTCCGTTTTGGGGTGCTTCTGATTTAGTCCAAACCAATTCACAGCACTGATGAGAAACAGTGATGTAACTTAGTAGCAAGGCTCTTGCTTCTCAGGATCTGAAGCCCCACTTCCAGTGGCATTTCCTCTTGGCATATTAAGAGATATCAGTCCCCATAGGAACCTTACATTAAAAATGGATGTGGCAGACAAGAAACTATTCACAGATAAGGAAGGGAAGTAAGTCAGCATGGGATAGATCCAGGAGTTAAACTGCAGCTGCTGGTCTCTGAACATCGGCACTATCTGTCTTTCTACAAAACATCAGTGCTGGATCTGTTCTCAACACTTGCTGGGGATTTCTCTACTTTAACTGCTGATGCTGGTTGTAACTGTGATTTCTAAGTAATCAGAAGGTTTCCTTTTCTTTTTCTTCCCTTGTTCTTCCTGTTAGTGGCCATGAAGCAAACTTGAAAAGATTTGGAGGGAAAGGGTGGGGTGGTGGCTAGGAGGGGTGACCATGCTCTTTGCTGGTACTGGAGTTTCCCACGCTGGGATCCAGAAGCCTGATGGCACATGTCAGAACTTCTCATAGGCACAGCACATTTGCTATCTGGTCTCAACAACTTCTGCTTGAGTTGTCTTGGGTGCTCCTGATGATGGAAAGGGTGGCACTTCACAGGCACTTGGGCCAAACGTTGAGATGGAGGTAAAGTCAGGAGCCTGCTGTCTTAGGTTGCTCTTTGAAATTTAAGATATTTATTTTTTTTAATTGTTAGAGAGTTTGAGAGTAAGAAATCAGCAAGATTTAGGAGTGAGTTTTAATGAAATTAGTCACTGCAGGGGGAAATTTCCAATCTCTAACTGAATACTTGAGACCTTTCGTGGACTCCTGAAATAACTGCGTGGGTGCAGACCGTTTCTGTTAACATGTACAAGAGGGACTTCTGCAGTTGCCTGCTGTGGGCACTGGGATCTGTCCATCATAGTTTTCACCTTTAGAAAATGATAGGTTGGGTGTTAATGTCAATGAACTAGCTGTGTTCTCCTTCCATCATCCTTTATTTGCTGAGTTTACTGATGGTGGGGGTAGAGTGGCAAGAGGAGAGGATGTGCTCTTCTATAAATAAATGTGTGCTCAAAGAGGTACATTGTCCATGCATCTCCTCAAATAATCAGGCTCTGCATGGAGGATGATAGGAGATTAAATCATCCTCTATGTTTCCAAAGGAAATAAGCCTTTTTTGCTTTCATTTTGCCTCAGAGGGAGGAATAAATTTGATTATTTTGTGTTAAGATTTGGTTGAACACCTTATTATTAGCATTATTAGTATATATAGTACACACAATCTGTTGTTATTTTTATTAATACAACCACGGTATTCAAGCGGACCGGTGCTTTTCATTTGCTTACAAAGTCTCATGTATTTACAAACCCAATTGCTAGTCAAAATAAATAAATAAAAGTCTGATTCATATTTCTGATCCTAGGCAATAATCTGTGTTCTTCCATCTGGCTCACTAAATACCTAGGTGCTTAATTCAATAAGAAGATATTTATCTTTTCTACTTCTTTTAAGGATTTTCCCCCCTTTTCCACATCTGGTGCTCAGATTCCCAAATTCCTGCCCCCACTCCTCTTCTCCCCAGAAGCTCCTGCTTGGAATATAGCTAATGGATTTCTAATTCAATTTGGACTTCTGCTGGGACAAATCAGCCTCATATAAAATAACTTATGGTTCTTGAAAAATTGGCTGTGGGTGAAATTAGGTAACTAGCACCAGGCAAATAATAATATCATTAAGATCTACGGAAGAAAGCAGTGAGTAGGTAGATATTAGTGAAGACTAATGTTAGTCTCAGGACAGCAGTCCCACCTCTAGCCCGTGGAGAAAGCCCTTCTGAGCACCCAAGGTCAGGATCCTGCTCCAAATCCTGCTCCTCAGCTGCTCTATCAATGCAAAGGGAGACCAGCAACAGCACTTGCATCAGCTCCCAGATAGCCAGACTTTGTTCCCATGTCATTTCATAAACATAGATTTGTTTGTGGTCCTTTGTGTAACAGTTGTTGGCTGTTTGGTAAATGATGCTCACAGGTATTTTGGAGAAATTTTGAAGGAAGAGTCTGAGTTCTGAGTTGTTTACTCAGTTCAAAGGCAGTGTATTAGAATGCTACCTATCAGGCTGCTACATCCGTTTTGCAGATGGGACCCTGAACCTGACAGAGCAGATTTCCCCAATGTTGCAGAAGAATATCTATCTCTCGGGTCTCAACTTGATCCCTTAACTAGGTGGCCGTATGACTGAGCTATTATTTTAGATATAGGCAAGTGTCCTGTGTTTTTCTGGGACAGAGTAATCCCGCTACCTAGATTGACTGTACACTTTGAATAGCTCATGAAATCAGGATCAGTGACATCCCACTACATCTCAGTTTTATTAATCATGAGGTGTTGGATCATCACTCTTTGCTGAGTAAAATGCTTGCATTGAAACTGTTACAAATCCATGAGCAGAGCTCTGTGGCACTTTTAATAATGGGAAAAGTAAGGGTAGAAATAGCCATTCTTCCTGGAACCAAAGAATTGACATTTTAACCCTAACATACTGACACAAGAAGCAAACTTAATTATTAATATGAAACAACATAAAAAGCAAATTATTTGGAAAGTACCACATTGTTACAGACCCTCTATCAAGCTAGTAGTATGGGACTCCTTTCATTGTGCCCTAGCCATCAACAATATGTTGCAAATAGATTTATCTATATTAAACCAACTTGTGCCGTGTAATATGATTTACCACTGGCCCTCAAATCTATCTGCCTACGGCTGATGACTCTCTAGCCTGAGCTCTGTCATTGTTTCTAGTACATGACAAAGCGTTAAGAAATCCTCACGTGAGGAAAGGTAGGATCAATTCTTCATTTGATCATCATATTTGGGACACTGCATTCAGACTTTTGACACAGCAGTCAGATGAAGGACCTGAGTCTGAACTTCTAATTCTAAAAACATACACAAAGTTAATGATCCTTGGGTTTTTCCTGAACTATGTGCTTTGGAGTATACCCAGGAAAGTTGTTTCTAGTATGTGTTGAGAATGTATTTTATGTGCTGTAAAATGCATCCTACCATCTAACCACAAAGGTTACGTTAGGTCTTGTTAAAAGAGATCTTTCATATTATTGTAACAGGCACCTACTTTCATGTTCTTGTAAATATGGCAGGCTCTGTCCTGTGTGACGAAGAGTGCCTGAAGGGGACTTGTGAATAAATAGGTTTAACAAAAAGTATTTTAGCCTAAGCCTTGTCCATCTTTAATTAGTTATCAGGGTTAAAGAAGGGGTCAAGAGCCTGGAGCTGCTTCAGGACTAATGTGTCAAAGGGAAGTGAAGCCTAACACTGAAGAGGAAATGATGCTTCTCAGAGGTTTAATAATTTTTTGACCCCATGTCAACCATGATGACTACTAATGGCAGCTGCAGCAGAAATGTTTCAAATTAGACTTTACTTTGCAGGTGGTTAGGAGGGGATCCTATGCCATCATGCAGATCCATCACAAGCTAGCATCCAAAAGGAAAAATGCATTTCAGTTTTACAGGCAGAAAACAAAATCTCGTAGCCTGACATTGAGGTTCCTCTGCAGTTCACATGTTGCACTCGTATCAGAGAAAACAGAACTGACAATAATATGCAGCCAAACTGCTTGAACTCTACCAGCACAACCATGTCTAACAGGAGTTGTGTTAATTTTCTAATTAGATTAAATGCCTGGAGCTCACACCTATGGAATACAACGTGTGCGCTTGGCAAAGTAAGTCTTGCATGTTATTCTCTGTGGTTTTGTTACATGGCAGAATAAGGAAGATAAAGTTTCGGAGAAAATCTGCAACCCACTTTTTTTTTTTTTTTTCCTTTTTTTTTAAAGCATGAATATTTTATTAGTTTTAAACAAATGGAAAGAAACAGCAACAGGACAAAGGAGAGCAATCTTCCACAGGGTACTAATTACCAAGAAATGTCACTGATGTCATCTGCTGTTTGTACAAGCACTTTTGTTTTATTTTCAGGTGCTGTACTTTTGATAGCCTTGCACAGAAACTGGGCCAACCTTATCCAGTAGCTCTGTACAGACAAAACAACAAAGATTCCACCAGAGTTAATAGAAGTGTTTCAGAGAGAAATGTGACTGCTGGTATACAGGACAGGGCAGCAAAGAGCCTTTGCCTCTTCACATGGCATTTCACACTGCCAGTGCTTGCAAGTCAGCCTCACCTCTGACGATTTGCCTCCGTTCCTGTTTCATCTATTTATATGGTTAGATCAACCTCCTAATAAATTGCTCTTGCAGATTACTGCACTAGTTTTCTTATATTGACAACAATTATCATAAAGTTTGTTGCCCAAAGAACAGCTTGGTGCTCTTCATATGCAACAGAAAGTATTTCTATTGCCTTGCATGAAATCATACCGTCTTCTGACATTTTCCTGCACCTACTCCAATGCTAACAAGTAGCTGTACCTTCTCTTGCATTTTTAGGCAGCAGCTGGTAGTCTGACGGAGTAGTCTGGCTGGCAATGGTAAAATTCTGGACACAGATGCTTAAATGTCATGTCTGTGTATATATCCACAATTTTGTCTTGGATTAGCAATGGGATGTATAAAGAAATCTCCTTCCCTTACAGAGAGGGCTGTGGGAGCTGTTCTGGGGACACATGTTTTGTCTTTAGTTTGCCTCTGATCTGACTAATGATAAAATTGCCATTAGCCTCAAGAGAAGCAGAAACTTTAATTATAATTATGAATTAAACAAACTAGGGGAAGATGCCTTTTCCCAAGGCAGTAATTCATAGCTTGCAAGCTGCTTTGTAAAGCTGGTACAGTCAGTGTTTTCATCATCTAGATGTGATTCTCCTTACTCTGTTGCAAATCAGACCTGAATTCACTGGAATTTGTTGTTGATCACCAGCAGTGCAGCTTACCAGGGAAACCCAGGCAAAATATATTCCTAGCATTGCCCTGAGAGAAGGAGACGGTGCTATCAGAGCAGGGGAGATGCAACACAAACTGATTGCTGTAGGTGACACAGTTGCTCAGTGTCCACATTGGCCGTGGCTGAGTGATAACCATTTACCCTTTCATCTTCCTCTGCCGTTGGTGTTATACCTGACCATGCAGCGTTCGCATGAAATAGGAGCAGGGAGAGAAGTGCCTGACAGCAGAGGCCCCCCGGCTGGGCACAGTGCTGCTGACTGAGGACCAGCAGCCGTTTGGCTTATTTGGCTGTGAAACGTCCCTACTTTTGAACCACAGCTCCCAGGCTTAGCAGGCACCCTGTCTAACGCCAGGCTGTGCGCTTCTGCGGCAAGGGAAAGCAAGGCGCTTTCGTCTCTTCTTCAGCTCTTCCCAGCTTTCTGAGAAAGGCTAGTCAAGGTAAGATGGGTGTAACAAGCATGATCACCTTGGGCCTTCGGTAGCCTATTTATTTATTTTGGGATGTTCAATGTAGTAGGCCTGTCATTGAATAATGGAAACCTCCTTCCTGGACTCTTTATTTGAGTAAAAATCCAGTATTTCAGATTTCTTAGATGTCCATCGTCTGGATCTTGGAAAGGGTTCCCAGTTGGCGCCTGTGGCTGGCAGTGGCTGGCGTATGGATTCCCATGCCTCGGTGGAAGTTGCTTTTTTTTGGTAGGGGTGCAGGAGGACAGGAAAGGATGTGTTTGGGGTTTTTTTGACGGTTGCGTGTTTTGGGGGAGTCTTTTGCCCAGCAGCCTTCTGATTTATATGTAGCTACTCAGTGGATAAGTTTCTCATTTTCTGAGTTTGCGCAAAGCTTGTGTTTAACCTCCTGGGGATGTGGTATTAAGCCGAGATGTGTTGGGAGAGTCTTCACCGAGCTGTTGCAGGTGCAGGGGAAGTTCATTCCTCTCTGTGGTCTTTATTTATTCTGTTTCTGGACTGAAGTCACCCAAAAAAGATGAACATTGCATGCCCTATTGATTTCTCATTCAATCACTTTTCCAAGACCATGCCTGCACTCCTTTTTCCCTGACAAAAAGAGCATTTAATTTTGTGGGTGCTCAGTAAATTTGAGTCTGAAATTTCCTTGACCTTGCTCCTGTGAGAGTTCAGCAAGGTTCAGCGAGCATCTGGTTTGTGGGCTGCCACAAAACTAAGCCTTGTCTTCAAGCATGTAGAGGCCTGCAGTGAATTCAGCTACAAGCAAGCGGATGCCAGCCTGCCAAGTTGGCCAAATATTATGCTGCTATAAAATCATAATCTTCCTGGGCTATTTGGTGAAATCTTTAATTTTTGAGATGCTGAAGAATAATGTGTGATTGCCTTATTGCATGCCCACCCTGCAATCAGCTGGAGGTAAGGCTGGCAGAGGGTAAGTGCTGAGAAAGCCATCCTCCTCCTCCTCTTCCCCAGGGCAGGGCAAGGCAGGAAAACGTGATTTCTCTTTCAGGGCACACGCTGCACTTTGCTGTGCCCATTCTTTGTCTCTGTGTGGTCTCCAGGCGTGGGGTGGGGTCAAGAAGACGCTCTGACATAGAAACTACTCACTAGTAATTCTTAGAAAACCTGTGTTATCCCATTTCTTCATTCAACTCAACTTTGGACTCACAGTTCCATGGGTGTTATGGGGCTCTAAGGTGGAGGCAGACTATATGGCATACTGGATTTTTTGATATTTTGCTTCCTTGCTGTCCATTTGGTGGCACAGTGATACCACCTCCTTCCTAGGAGGACAGAAGCCCTTGCAACTGAAGGGCTTCCAGCTGAGCAATTTTTGTTTCCTGGAAATGTGTGCACTGTAATCCAAACCCTTGCCTCCATCCTGATAAGCTGTTTTACTGAGCTAGCACCTGCTGTTAATTTCACAGTAAACAGCACTTGTTGCTCTAGAAAGCTTTTTAATCATAACATTAAAAAAATGAACAGAAATCCCATCCGTAGTCAACTCCAGCTGCCTTTCTTGCAGTGCATGGGGAATGATCTTGCCGAGCGGTGGGCATCCAAATGCAAATGGAATTAGCTCTGCAGCCATTCATTTTAAATTGCTCTTGAATCATTCTGAAGTAAATTCCATTTGAGAAGAATTTGCTTCAGGTCTCGCACAAAGAGATAATGGTCCAATATATTATGATCTATGCAATAATAGTTTAAGTCTTGCAGTTCAGAAATATAGTGAGTTATATGCTGGGTTGATGAAAATTAAAGCTTGATATATAGTAATAAAACTAGTGATCTAGAGATGAATAGATTGGTGTACGGAGCACAATATTTTCCTGCCACAGATTAGAGCTGGGATACTAGTCCATAAAAAGGGAAGTATACTATAAAATCTCCTTTTTCACTTGTTATGCATGAAGAGCTATAATATGTACAGTTTTACAAACAAATGCATGAAAAGAATAAAGGCCTTTCCTAACATCAAAAGCTTCCTGACTTAGGCAAAGATTTGTTTTACCTTAAAAGAAAATTGAACTAAAATAAACATCAAATTCCTACATGTGGCAGTCCATGCCAGCTTCTATCAATGCTGATTTCAGTGTCACTTCACATATTCCTATAGATTTTGCATTTGACTTGTGTTTAAAAAAATATGTATTTGTCAGATACTACAGAAGGCAAATAAAAAAAGCATATCTATATCTGGGCCAGCAGCTAAAATAAAAATTCCAAATTAAGTTTATAGATTAAAATGGCTTTTTAAAATTCATTTTCTTAATATGAATGAATTGCATGAGTGAAACCAGTTTAGCAGTACCATTAATCAGGTCTTTTGTCTTGCAAATATAAATCAGTTGATAACAACAGATGGGCTGTACACTTTATTATGTAAAAATAAAGATGAACGTGACATACTGCAGAAGTAAACTTGCAGCTCAGAGTTCCTGAACACAGAAGGGGATTTGTTGCGAGAGGGGAGAATGGTGTGTGCCTCATATTTGCATGTGATCAAGGTTGTAAGGGGAACTTGCTGCACATGACATTGACATAATGACTGGAAATCAAGTTTGTGAATTTTTAGTGTTTGTTTGTATCTACACTCCCAGATCACTCCCAAATGGTTTAATTAGCTTTTTCCCTCCAGACGGAGGGAAAAAAATGTCGAACTACTTAGGAGAGTTAAATAAGAGAGTTATAAAGTTTGCTGCTGTATTGCACCATTGGGAGATGAACATTAAATAACCAGTGATAACCATCAGGAAGATTCGGATTAAAATCTCAGGCAAGATTTATCCCCTTATATAACGACTGAGGACACGAGAGGTAACCCCCATCCAAATTATAGAAACAGGCCCAGCAGGCCACATGGTTATAACAAAGTCATCCCTGAAAAACCTAAGTCAGAGTTTGGTCTTTGTATGGGGACAGAGAAATGACCTGTGTTTACCTACAGCTGGTCAGGAGAAACTTTTATTTTATTAAGATGGAGAGTTTTATTAGTTTGTTAGAAACTGTAGCCTCATGAAAACACAGATTCCTGAGATTACCTCAATGTTACCAAAAGTTTGTTTTGTAGAGAGTTGCAAAAAATCTCAACACAGTCACATGTCCTATAGTGCCATTTTCAGAGATTAATATCTTTGTTGGATTTTTAAGAATATTTCATTTCATAACTACACTGCCATTGTAATTACACTCGCTTGTCACTACAAGCATTACAATGAAAGCATAACAGCATAGCAGTCTAATTTAAAAATATTAAATACAAGACTTGGATCCAAGATGTGTGTTAAGGTTGATGGTTCAAAACCCTGTCCCAAATCAGCAGCCAAATCATCTGACTGTCCCAAGCTGTGCTGCAGCTGTGCCAGTTGTGATGGTCTCATGGTTTAACCCCAGCTGGCAACCAAGCACCAGGTGGCTGCTTGCTCGCCCTTACACGTGTGGGATGGGGGAGAAGAGTAAAAGTGAGAAAACTCGTGGGTTGAGATAAAAACAGTTTAATAGATAAAGCACAAGCCACAAACGCAAGCAAAGCAAAACAAGGAATTCATTCATCATTTCATCATCCGTGGGCAGGCAGGTGTTCAGCCAGCCCCAGCAAGGCAGCGCTCCGTCATGCGTAATGGTGAGTTGGAAAGACAAACACCATCATTCCCAAAGTCCCCCCTTCCTTCTTCTCCCCCCAGATTTATATGCTGAGCAGATGTCATATGGTATGGAATATCCCCTTGGTCAGTTGGGGTCAGCTGTCCCAGCTGTGTCCCCTCCCAGCTTCTGTGCCCCCCCGGCCTGCTTGCTGGTGGGGTGCAGTGAGGAGCAGAAAAGACCTTGGCTCTGTGCAAGCCCTGCTCAGTGATAACTAAAACATCCCTGCGTTATCAGCACTGTTTTCAGCACAAAACCAAAACATAGCCCCATGCGAACTACTATGAAGAAAATTAACTCTATCCCAGCCAAAACCATCACAAGTGAGCAAGCCATCATGAAGGGATTTAAGGTTCTTCCTCAATGCATCCACACCCCAAAAGGCAAGTACAACAGCCCAGCACAGGGGAACCACAGCTGCACACCCTGCAAACCACCATCCTGAGGCTTCAGCCAGTGGCAGCAGGCACACTTGGGTGGGAGGAGGGGTGGTTTGCCTTCCCACAGCAGCCGATCCCATCTCTTTAGGAAATGCGGGAACACCAAGTGACTTCCCATGACAATTCACACAGGCTTATTAAGCTGCTGGTTACTTTTCAGCAGTGAATAGCAGCAGCGAGGGGCCCTGAATGCTGATGGTGGTAGGACTAGCTTTGTAGTGTGATTGGGTTTTTTTTCTGCCAAACAAAAAAACCCAGTCATCATCATATTCTGGATGCTCCCCTCAAGAATCTGCTCTATGAGAAAAATAACTCCAATGTTATTACTAATAACAACAGTACAGGGGCAGGGGTTGGATGAACATACTCCAGTTTAAAAAGCCCTAAAAAATCTGTCTCAGCTACTATCTTAAATGTATTGTAAAAGCACAGATTTTAAATGCCAGTTTCCAAGGTCAGGGCAGCCTCTGTGCACTCTGTGTGACAGTCTGTGAATGGTTTCCATCTATATCCCTAATATTTAATAGCAGTGTGGATGCCTTTTGATGGCAATGAGAGAGTGTGGAAAAATAAAGCTAGGCTGTATTATTGCTTGGGAAGAGTAAGGTGCTATTATAGCAATAAGCTGGTAAGCAAACTGGCTTGTACCTGACTACGGGATGCCAGGCTTCTGGAAAGAAACAGCTATTGCCACAATCAAAATGTGAGATGAGGTTGTCATGTACTGGGCAGTACTGTGAATCCACTTTAACATAAAAATAATATTTAAACTTTCAAAAGCAGTTACCTTCAGGAGGGAAAGCCAAAGCTCACACACATTCTCCAGGCTGATGAAATAAAGAATTTTACAAACTACTTTTTTTCTTTTCTGCAGCTTGCTGATCCCTCCTTTTAGACTTTCTAGTTAGATTTTTTTATAAGATGCAGTTAATTGGTCAGGCAGCGTAAGTATTGTCTTTGATAATGTGCAGAAATCTAGTGGTGAAAATAAATACATTTGTTCTTCCAGTCACCAGAAATTAGTGAAGCAATACTTGTTTAATTATAAAACATATGTGTGCTTTGTTAGTTTCCATCTGTCTGCTCACTGATTTGCAATTAAATGACCAGAAGAAAAAGATACGTCCTGTGGCAATTCAGGGGAAATGATTCATCTCTAATGTTTCTGTGTCGTGGATATCTGTGGAGTAGTGTGTGCGAGAGGTAGACGGAGGGAGTGGGGAAGAGGGAGAGATACAGGCAGAAGGGGATGAGGAATGCTGAAAAGCCTCTTGCTTAGGTTCAAACATGTTTCATTATCATGAAACCAAGTGTGGACTCCTGTTAACTTATTGTAAGTTGTCTTTCTTTTTGGAAAAAAAAAGTGGAGAGCAAAACGGAGCAAGGAGGAAAAAACTAATAGGGAGAGGAAATGGGATCGCAGAAAAAGGAGGTTGGCATGGTGAGAGTGAAAAGGAAACCATAAATAAAAAGGAAGGATGAGAAAGTGATAAAAATTAAATTTAGTTTGAGTATTTGGAGATGATTAGTTGGAGCTGGAAATGGAATTGTTATAGTATGTCACAGATTTTCCCTGTTGTAAGTTGTTGCCATTACTGATAAAGAGAAGACACTGGTAAAAGTACAGTCTGTATCCATAGAGCTACATGGATGGGTACCATAGTACCTTCTCCTGCTGTCTCCTTCATCTGTTCCTGTTCTTTCTTGTCTTTCTGCAAAAGCAGTAGCTGTAAGGAGAGCCTTTCATGTCCCTTGTAATTCTGGACACAGCCTGCACAGTCATGTCTCAGGTACGGGAAGGTAGCCATCTGACATTTCATCTTCATGAAGACTGGCAGGGAGAAGATAGCCAGCCTTCCACAGTATTTTGAGTTTGATGTTCTGTGGTGTTTTATTGATCAGCAGCAGTGTCCATCACTGTGTATAATGATAACTGCTTCAGAGGCAGGAAGGGGAGATTGAATAAGGCCTTCAGGACTGATGGCTCTGCTCGTGGATCTGTTAGTAGTTGGTGCCTCCCCACCCCTTTGCCGCTGGGAGCCTCTTGGATGCGCTTGTGCACTGACGGCAGACGGGGGGGTGGATGGGAAGGGGGTTATTCTCTGCTGAACTAGTGCTTTCTGATGTGGAAGACTTCCTCGGCAGAAAGGGTCAGAGGGGTTGTAAAGGAGAATTGTGAAGAGGGAGGGAGAGAAGAAAGGAAGGTATGTGTGTTAGGTGTTTTCAGCGTTGCCTTCTGTGCACTGGATTCTTTCTTCTTCAGACTCCTTACAACAACCTTATTCATTACCAGCAGCACCAGAGAGGTACAGAGGTTCCTCAAGTCAACAGCATGTGTCCATGTTGGCCCAAAATGTCACCATCTCACAGCTGCTCTGCCCCATGTCCCAGCTCCTAATTCGTCTCTGTAGTGAGGACTGCACAGGCGAGTGTACTACAAGTGAAGCGAATAAAGCATAGCTTGGAGCCTTCATTAGCAGTCTTAGCAAGAGAGGCAGAGTATGAACAAAGAAGGGCAGACTGGACTTGCATTTAGTTTTTTGTCCTTATAGCAGATTTCAAATTGCTCATCTGAAATGAAAGGCACTATTTCCTATTTGTACCAGCCTCAGCCAGTACTAGCTATGTGCATGCACTTGATTAAACAGTGCGATAAGTCGCTATTGAAAAGTGTGACCTTGAAGACCCCAAAAGTTTCTATTATTTCTTTTTATGGTTTTGCAAGCAACTCTCCCAAGCGCTACCATAATGCTTTATTGCTAGTATTGCGGGTGATGATAACAAAGGACCTTTCCCAGCCATGTGAATGTGCACATCCCTGTCACATCACACAGAGGAAAGAGAGCTCAGGATGTAGAGAATAATTTTTTCTACTCTGAAAACAGCAGTGCATTTAAGCCTTGGTCTAGGAATGCTCCTAAGATAACATTTTATTTGAAAAGTATACTCCTTTTGAAATTTTCAGAAAGTGCTTCTTAAATGTTTGCCAGCTGAATTTTGTTTTTTTCATTTGTCCTTTTTTTCTCTTCTCTACAGATGATGATTTTTTTCATGAACTGCCAGAAACTTTTCCATCTGATCCTCCAGAGCCATTGCCCCACTTCCTCATCGAACCTGAAGAGGCTTACATAGTGAAGAACAAGCCCGTGAACCTGTACTGCAAAGCAAGCCCAGCCACACAGATCTATTTTAAGTGCAACAGTGAATGGGTTCATCAGAAGGACCATGTGGTGGACGAGAGAGTAGATGAAACCTCTGGTGAGTTTGTGTTATGTCGTGGCGGGATGATAATTAAAAGCATTAATACCAAACCCCCCATTGTAATCTAGGAGCTATTTCATGTGGAGCTACTTTTCTTTACTCTTGATACAGCTGGGAATTCTGTATCTGGCATTACTGAACATTAGCTGTCATAGCACAGAGATGGTGTCTGCATCCAGGTCGGTTAGTAAAACATGATTGTAGAGCACCCTGCCTGAGTTTGAAACAAAAAAAAACAAACAGAAGAACAATGCACAAACAAAATGGAATTGCTTTCTCAGCCAGGTCTACTCCCTGTTTACTTCCCCAGTGTCACAGATTCCCAGTGATTTCACTGTGCTGTAGTCAGAGACCAAGAACCTCATTCTCCCCAAAATGCCAAAGAGTAATTGGGTTGTTCCTAGAATTATGTTTTCTTGGGAAGATTTGAGAACAAAAGGAAAAGTTTAACTGGCTTCCAGCAAGAAAGGAGAAAGCACACCTAGGCGCAGCTTGAAGCAGCGTGTTGATCCAGAGCCTGGCTATTATTCCATTACACTTTTCTGCCTGCTTCATAAAGCCTGTATGAAAGAGAACTGTAGTAGGTTAGCACAGTAAAGAAAACAAAGAAGAAAAAAAAGAACCCAGGAACCTCATCCTTCCTCAGTCAATATCAGAAATCCCACTGTCATTCATGGAATAAAAATAAGACCCTCATAGTATGACAAAAAAAGAAACAACCAAAGGTTTAAAAGCTTGAGTAACAAACTAGTCAAAGAAATGATTGTTTCCGTTCAGGAAGACTGGTGATCGATAGTTTGAGTCACGTGCAAGGAAAGAAGCAGGACTCACTGCTGTTTTGATGGCTCTGAGAAATAACGGGATACCAAGGAAGAAGGTACCCGTCATTTGGGAATTACACCATCACTTGGTCTAATTACTTCGAAAAATAACTCCACCAGATGTCTTCGAAGTCTCCTGTGAACTGGGTTTTATTTGTTTCAGCTCATTTATTTGCACAGAGATCAAAAGCATAAGCTTTTAACGGTACTGTGGTACTCTCAGCTTGAAAAAGAGAAGGTGGGTGTAGGAAGAAAGGCTGTAGAAAAAAAATCTGTATTAAACTTTGGGCCTGTTTATTTGTTTGTAAGAATTGGCTTTTCCAACAAGTTGACTGCAGCAGAAAAACAAAAAAGAAAATCTTGTTACTGAGTGCATTGACTGCAGCAGAAAAACAAAAAAGAAAATCTTGTTACTCAGTGCATCTTCAATTTTTTTCATCCATGGGAGTCCATTGGAATGAAGAAGGACAAGCAGGAAGATAGCTATCGCTGTGTTAATTTTTTAAGCTTTTATTAACATCAGCATTCAGAAACATAAAAATGTTTTGCTAGAGGGGAATTTTTTCACTACAGGTGAAAAATGCATTCTGTTTTCTCAAAAATCTCATTGTAGAAAAATTTCATGATGCCGTAAAGCAAAATGCTTTCTAGAAATACAGAAGGCATCTTGAAAAGAGATGCATCTGAATATATTAGACGACAAATGTTTTGCATAACAAACAGCAGCAATTATATGGAAACAAACCCCATATCCAATTAGAGGTTAATATAATCTACTGGGGGGTGGGGGTGGGGGGTGGGGGGAAGGAGGGTGTCAGAAGCTGTGCACATCAGATTATTAGCACAAGAGCCACAAACCAAGTCACACTAATAGCATGTTGAAATGAAATTGTCATCAGAACCTAAATTTGTCAGTCAGCCAGGTTGTTGCCAAAGGGTTGGTTAATGCACATCACGGTTGCAGCATTTCTGCACCTACCTGTAAGTAGTCTGAGAATCTAGGGCTCATAGCACATAGTATAGAAATGTATTTAAGCAATGTCTTTAAGGTAGTGGTAAAACAATATCTTCTTCAAAGCAATGGAAGCTCAGGCAAGTATATCCACCGCAGATGAAGCTGGAGATAAAGTTACAGGAGACAGTGACTGTGAGGATTAATGCTGGTGTCCAAATGAGTAGTCATTGGCTTGGCAGCTTGCACCAGTCATGCTGCCAAAGCCCTTTGACTCTACCACTTTTGAGGCTATTTTGGTTCCTTTTCCTGTTTTTTGGCTAGCTAGTGCAGGAGTTGTAACCCGGGGCACAGCAGCATGACTGAGCTGCTCAGAGGGTGTCATAAGGATGGCAGCCCAAGCCTATGCTGCTGCTGGCTTCAGGCTTGTGGTTAGAAAGGCTGGAGAAATCGTCCACGAGCCAGGCTAGGTCTAGCCTTTACATGGGTAACCTAGGGCTCAAAGGGATATGGATTACACGGTATTTCTACATGGGTCAGTCATGTAATCCCAGCAACGGAAAACTGGATGCATTCTCCTTTCCAGATATTTTACCATTCTCAAGGTCTGTTCTGCCTAAATATGAGGAAGAGCACTATGCTGAGGTCTGCTGCTGCTGTTTTTGATCCTGGTCTTCTTTTTAGTTCTTTAGGTAGAAAAGCAAAGGGAAACAAGACGATAAAATAAATGGGAGGGAAAAAGTAAAGGTCACCTGTGCTTTCTTTTCTAAAGGATGGATAATCAGGAAGAAAGAAGACGAAAATACAGGTGTGATGCTAGCAGTACATCATCTTAGGAATGTAAATGATGCATGAAAGAGAGAAATAGGTTTTGATTTGCAAAAGATTATGTGTTCATGGACTTGAGCCCGTGCCTAGGAATGAAATCTATGTGGAGGTGATTAACTCTTCTTATAAGGCAAATTTGTTTCTGTCATTGGTAAAACCAGAGACAACAGCACAGCATTAGCAGTGGCACGAGATGGAATGAGAGTGCAGCCAAGATCTCATGGAAGAGAGCCGCTAGACGGAAATGTTGAATATATTAAGAAAGTTAATTTTTATGAGAGAAAAATTAATATTTGTATCATTTTCCTGTGAGGTTTTTGTTGTTGTTGTTGTTTGTTTGTTTTGTTGTGTTGTTTGGGGTTTTGTTTTTTCTTTTTAACAAAGAGAGGGTACAAAATAAGAGTTAAGTTATATGCACTTTGCACTGTGTGATATTTTTAAACAGTGGGTAAAGCATCAGTGTAAAGAACATGCACAGGAACTCTGTGGGAGTTGCCTTCTGGCTGGAGAGGATGAGAACAGTAATAGTGACAGGGTGTTCTAGTACCACTTTATTTAATTAAATTAGCCTGAAAAGAGTGCCTTGCAAAAAAAGAAATTCATATGACTGAGTCTGAGAAGCCAGAAGCTTCACATAGAAGATCATTACATTCTGTTTTTTAATCCTCAGGCTTGCTGAAATTTTTCCTCTTTACGGAAAGAACTAAGCATTTTCATAAAGAAGTCAAATGGGTGCTTTGAAAATTGTTAGTGCATATCTTTGATGCTCTTGTTTCCTGTACATGAAATACAAGGCAGGGCACGGTCCTTTTTACTTTTTTAACTGGAGTATTTTCCCATTAATGTGGAAAAATATATGTAAAGAATAAGAACACTGGTTTTAAAAAACAAAGATGAAAGTCGTTTCGAGGGAACACATTTGATTTTATGGCTGATTGTCATAAAAGATAACAGCAACAAAAGGAACCTGGCAGAACTGATGCTTTTGGGGGCAAGAAAATTCCATTGTCACAGGGCAGGAAGCTCATTGGCATCAATAACTGTTAGAGCAATTTATGCACATTTTCCAAATCACTGTACCTCTGAAAACAGCTATGCCAAAAGATTTTATTTTGCTTGTGTGCTTTTTATGGAGAAGTATTTTCAGACACAAACATACCAGTTCTGCAGTGGTGGGAGAGTTATGGATGCATAGAAAATCAGTGTCCTGCACCCTTTTCACTTGTCCAGAGGGATTAAATGCTGCTAAATCAAACCCCATATCCCACAGATGTACAACAAAGAAAAATGAGGACTACAGGGATCTTGGTTTTGTCTTTTCAATTTGGATATGCATTGTAATAGTTTCTCCATGACTATTAAGATGAAGTGATCTATAAAACCCCTCTTGCCCTCTACAATGTCAGTGACATGTTCTCCTTCTCTCTCTTTCAAGCAAGGAGAAAACATTTGGGACTTTTAAAAATAAAAGTGCTAATTAAATAGACATATTGGACAATTCAGCCAGCATTATTGTTTGCCTACACTTCTGTCTTCTTTTGCTGGGCTACATAGGGAGAGAAAGGCTCAGGGAGCTGGCTGATGCCCTCCTCCATGTTCTCAAACAGCTGCAAGACAGAATAAGGACTCAAGCCTGTCCTGCGGCTCCAGCTAATGAACAAGCTTATCTGTGCAATCTCAGAGAAGAAGTATGCTCTCTTAAGTAGCAGATGAAGTCACCATTCCTTTTTCTTATGTCCTGCCTTCAGAAGCAGGTCTCTGAAGACCTAATGGCCCCCAGGAGAAACCCCAGTGCCACCCATCCTTCAGCAAGGAGGACAGGTAGCTCCAAGAACTTTCTTTTCAGCTGCTGCTTCAGTTCTTTGCCTCCCCATAGATCAGTGAAAACAATGAAGTTGGAGTCTAGTTCAGAATAATATTTTTTCTATGAATAAGAGGGTTTTTCAAACTGTGCTGAGGCAGATGAATATGCTTTTCTTTTCAGACAGAAATCTTGGAATTCTTTGTTTTAGTTTCTTTACATAGCTGCCACTGTGATTCCAGTACTTACCTCCCACCGTTACCTTTCCCCATTATTAAAGAATTTTTGGGTGACTTGCAGATTTGATGAAAGGAGACTGAGCTTTTGACACAGGGTCAGCATTGATCTGGGAGATAGGAGGCTGTTACCTTAAGAAATGGGTTTGGCAGCCTGTCGAGGGAGCAGGTACCCAGCTAGCTAAGTCTTTAATAGATCACCCTCTCAACAGAAAGATCAAAGATTGACGTATGCCCTTTTGCCTTTAAAACAGCTCTTACAAGATGCTGCAGCCAAGACAGCAATGGGGAAACCTCCACAGTGACTGTCTCTGCTCTTCTGGCTTTATCTTCCTCTCTGTGTGTACATGTCATGAAAAGTGCTTATTTTGGTGTTTGTGATACCAGATTTTATTTTAGAAGGCTGCATTGCCCTAATGACAAAAGTCACATCAGCTTGTTTGGACGTTTTTTAAGCTGCAATTTAAATTACACAGCAAAGATCATACAGCCTCTCATTTTGAGAAGTTGTGCTTGTTTGTCTTAGTATTTTTTACAAATAAGAAAGGCTGTTATTTCCAAGTGTAGCAGTTCTTTGAATAACAGTGTTGAAGAACTTAATTTGGGAGCCCAAATACAAAATTCAAATGCGTCGTACCCCCACGTAAGCATAGCTCAGGGAGAGGAACGTGGAGGGGTAGTGTTTTACTTGTTTTCTCAGACCCACAGCTCTTCCTTTCCTTACTACTGTTTTCCCTCTCTGCACATCTTCCTTAATTAATCTCTTTTTGCTTCTTGACTTGCTGTAGCCTCCTAATTATCTGTATTATTTTTCCAGAGTCCAAAAGATAAGGAAAAAAGCTATTTTTCTGAACAAATGTGGCTAGTATCCCTACTAACTTCAATAAGGAGATGGCAAGTGATGCTAAATGCTGCAGTTATACTTAGCCAGCAATATTTTGACTCTCTGCGTTAGAATACCTTGGGGTTATGTTAGTAAGGTTAGCCACATATCATAAATAAGGATTGTTTTCATTCCACTGTTGTCACAAGTAATTTTATTTTCTGTTTATCATTGGATCAAATCCATTACAAACATCAAGCACCTCAACTCAAAATAATTATTTCTCAGCAACATATTGCCAATTTTTAGCTCTGCTCCTTCAATACTCTGCCCCAATGAAACTCGTTTCAAGGAAATTTAAAAGTGTATCTGTGTATCTCTTCCAAAATGCTTCTGTTAATAGTTTTGAGATGTGGCTTGGAATTGATACTACAGTCCATTTTCTTTAGTAATTCGAAGTCTTTACCCTCTGTGGAAGGATGCTATAAGTGAAACGTGTTTATATGTATGGTCTGAAAGGCTGCAGCTGATGCAGGAAGGGGTATATAACTCTTATTTCTCCAAAGAACTGGAATTCTCCAGGGAAATACAGGCTGCTTACTTACACAGAAGTATATGAACAAGCCCACACTTTTTTTCCTATTTGACATTTAGGTTGCAGCATTTTGTATGTCACTCGGGCTGTCTTCTCTCTTCTGTCACTCCCGTGGTCTGGGAAGCAGCTCTCCCAGAGAAGAGGAGCCCCATGCCCATCACCGCTGCAAAAGAAGTTCTCTCTTCTCGCAGTTTGTGTCTTCAAAATCAGCTACTGGGAACGTGGTCCCCAGCACAACCAGATCAAGGGAATACCTGACAACAAAGCTGCTGCAGACATTTTTTGCAAGCAGGCAAAGTTTCCACTTTTATCTTGAGTAATTAGTATGTTTTGATAGAAAAAAAAAAGTCATTCTGGAAGCTTCAGAAGAAACACACTCACAGAGAGGCAGAGAATCACCATTTTCTAGGATATACATTAAAAATGGTGGTTATTTTTGTTGAAGCAAGTGGAAAAATCACTGATGTCTGTCCCGACTTAAAGAAGGGAAATAATTTTTTTATATACAGAATAACAACATTGGGCCAGATATTTGCTTCCAGAGGGAAATCTGCTTACAGGCAATACAAAATCACCCTGAACCCAGGGAGACTGTCTTTTTGTACAGAAGCCTGCAAAAGACTGAGGATTTTGAGTGTAGACTCTACTGACTGTAGTATTCACTTGCAATACATGTATTAACGTACCATTAATGTCTTTCTTAATCCAACTGTTGTATGTGGAATTTTTGTCCCTGTAAGTCCTTGTGGAAGGCTTCTTCTAGCTCGTAGACCTAGACACCTTCTTCACATGTTCACAGCCATGGACACCTGCTGTTCTGCTGATGCTGTCCTATCCAGCAGCTCTTTGCCTGCAGCTGTGCCCAGCCACCTTTACAGGCAGCAGCCTGGACCCCATGAACCCTCTGGGCTCAGGCTGCTAAGCTGACAGAGGTGACTTTTCCAGCCTCTGCACTTGCTCTATCCTTCAGGGTGTTCACGAATACTGACAGGGGGGTCCAGAGGGAGCTACTCCTCCCGCAGGGTAATCCTGCTCATGCTCTTCCTCTTCAGTAAGGATGGGCCAGTGGGAGGGGGCATTTGCCTATTCCAGATTTTCTGTAAATGCACCACCTGTCTCTGTGCAGATCACTCAATGTCTCTGTTATTTACCTCTGCAAAGTGCTTTGGGACCAAAAAATAAAAGCTTTAGGATATTTATTCATTTCTTATTGCAGCATTAACTTTCTGTCTGCAGCTGTTCACTTAATTGTCCTGACAGTTTCCTGTGGGCTTCTAGAAAAGACAGGAAATAAAGTTATTTAAAATAATAATGAGAGGAATATGGATGCTTAGTGCATTCATCTGAAGCATTCAAGGATACCCCTCTGAATATTTCCAGCCTACACCTTGTCTCCCTCCAAGTTTTCCCTTCGTTAAACCCTTTGTTACACAGCCGTAATCCCATTAATTCCCCGAAGTCCATCTTCAGATATCAGTCCACCCACCAGGGCTTCAGACTAGCCACGGCTTTGCACAGCAATGCTTCCATCTGTGTTCCCTGGCTCCTTTGGAGCTGAACGCCCTTTGTGTGGGATCTGGAGCCTGCATGGTGAGGGTGGTCTGGTGCCTGAAAGGCTAATAAATACCAAAGCAAGTCCCAGAGGTTAGTCTCCATCCTGTGTCTGCTGACCTAAATGGAAAACAACTGTTTTCTGCATACAGGAATGGCAGAAAAGAAGAGCAGAGCCAAGGTCTTGTGTGCTGTCAAACAAAAGTGCATTTGTGTCCTATAAATGTAGTTTTTTCAGTTAATTAAATATGAGAATGAGTAAGACTAATAGGTCTGTAGTTTCACCTGAAAATATTCAGGGAAGTGAAAGGTCAAAATTATACCTTAGTTTTTTCTTCAATGAGAGCAAGTTATAGTCCAATGCAGCCGCTGTAGACGTGCTCTGAAGCTGTTTAGAGACACTGGGGTCTTGGTCGCTATGCAAGACATTTAAGTGTTGTTGTCTTGATTCCCTCGATGTCTGTGTAAGCTTGTATCTCAGTTACCTGAGTAGTATCTTCTACTTTTTTCCTCTGTTAGCTCATTAGACAGTGAAATAATTCTCTGAAGAATTCCTATTGCTTAATTTTACATTGAAGAAATCCTTTTCCTTTTCTCTTTCTTTAAAAAGACATTTGTATGGAACAACTGTTGCACATAGATCAGATTTAGTGAGGCTTTCCTCATGATGCGCGTAGGGTACCAAATCATCACTGACATCTAAGAGAAGGAGAGGTGGCTGTCATATGCAGCTCTGACCTGTACAGGTTCTAATTTTGTGCTACCTTTGCGGGTTCACTGCCTGTGCTCATTTTGTCGCTCCTACGCATTTCTGATTCGTACATAAATGAGCAGCATGATGTGGTAGGTATCAGCAGGACTGCCATTCACCTGCAAGGTTATGTACAGCTCTTTCTCATCAGGTTTTGATGGGATGCCTCTCACAATTTCTCATAACTTCTCATCCTTCTTAATATTTTGATTGTGAGAGCAGAAAGGGAGTCTTTTGTCAGACACTTCTGTGTCTCTTCTTTCCCCTGAATACTGATCTTTAGGTCCTTGCAGACTTTTCTATTTTTTGCTTCCAGGTTTTGATTTTAGAGAGGATCTCGGTTGGTTGATTGCTGCTTTTGCCTTCCCAGTGACTTGTATAACGATGTTTCCATAATGAGTGCTGACACTGCACCTGGGTCAGTTGTTCTGCCCTCCTCTGAAGAGGAGTAAGGATTGCTGGGCCTCAAGAATAATAATGCCTAGAAGTGGACCAGGCTTTTTGGGGGGTTTAGTTTTAATCCTTTTGTTCTTCAACTAAGATGGAAACCAGTATTGGAATTCTGTCAGAGTGGGTACCCAGAAGAAAAAAAAAAAAAAAAGAAAAAATGAGGCAGCCAGAATTACAGGAATACTATTGATGGCATTTACTTACATAGTGAAAAAGGTGTATTTTCATGTCAAAAGTCGCATGGATCTATAAAGCAACTTGCTCACATCCCTGGTGCCTTGCTGTAGCTGAAAGGGATAGAGCTGTGCTCTATCCAGAAACACATACACACCAAATGACTTCTGTGACCACCAGGCTGCCTTTTCACACGCCTTCCTGCGATGACTCTTTTATTCACTACAAACTAAGAAAAATCTCCTGCTGTTCAGGAGCTGATGTTTTGACTGCTGCCCTGGCACAGTCCTGAAAACACTCTAGATGGGGGAGCAGACAGTAAATTCACAGAGCTTCATCTCTGTCTGGACAAAGTCACTTAATGGTGCACTGGACAAAGCTGCTTTGAAAGCAGTTGCTTGCCTTTTCACTTTTCTTTTTCTAATATTTTTTTTTCAAGATACTTAAGTCAGCTGTGAAATGCCATCCCTAGCATGCAGAACAACAATGGCAAAAAACGGTGGGGCTTTTACACTTCTCCCCCAGCCTGCTGTTCCTGCACATTGTAGACTGAAAAATAGGAAAACAACTGCTGAGGAAGGCTCCCGAGTGACACCTTGTGTCACGTTGCGACTGTCCTTGTTCCCACAATAGCTGCACCAGCCACTGAACTGTGTCATCGCATCAAGTTCACAGAAATAAGGCATTTTCACATTGTCTCTGCTTCTCAAAGCCACATAGAGTGGGTGTGGTACATAAGTACATGTTCAGATATGTATTTCATATATATACACACATGTATATGTCAGTAATATGTCAGCAATATATGTCAATACGTATACAACTTGGTGTATATTTTTTATATAAAAAATAATGCGCAAAACCATTTATTGTTCATTTCCCTGCCCCCTGCTCCGCTATGCAAAGGGAATGTAAACACACTGTTCAAAATTCAGATGCTCTCAGTTGGCTTCCCAGATGTTTGAAGTTCAATAGATTTTTTTTTTTTTTCTCATAATTTCCTCGGCTTCTGCTAGTGAAGTGCTAAATAACCAGTATTTCTTTTTGCCTGCACATTGAGATTCATCTGTAGGCTCTAAACTGCCTCAAAAGTGCTTCAATTTTGCATGAGCACTAAGCTGGGGACTGGGAAGCATTACCCACTGCTGAAGGCCCAGATCATTAGAAAGAGCATGTAAATCCTCTGAACCAGAATTAAAAAGTGCACAGATTTTCTTTGTGAAGACTCAACTGCAGCTTTAAGTAAAACATGAACCACTGGCACATTTTTTTTCCTGGCCCTTGGAAAAAAAAAAAAAAAAAAAAAAAAAAAGCAGCAACATCTTTTCTCAGCTGCACGTGCCTCAACCGAAAGAAGGGAAGATTGGGCTTTGACCCAAAAGCTGGAACTGCTAAGAGCTCATGCTTTCCTATGCCAATGACCTCTCTTCTTCCTGCTCCTTGTAAGTCACACCAG
Organism: Falco punctatus; assembly: GCF_963210335.1. NCBI lineage: Eukaryota > Metazoa > Chordata > Aves > Falconiformes > Falconidae > Falco > Falco punctatus. Next base: position 72,642,987 of record NC_137580.1, read on the forward strand.
CTTGGCAGAGAATTGCTCAGATGCCATTGCTCAGGCGTGCTTGGGTGCTTGGGTCGGGATGCTTTGCCTCACATTTGTTTCTGCTGCTAGACCTCAGCCTATGTGAGTTCAGAAATGATGATGCCCGTGGTTGAATATGCTTGTAGTAAGGTTTTCTTTAGAGTCCTGCTACGTTGGAACATGATTATTACTTTTGTACCAGGAAAAAGTAAAAAAGAAAGCTGCAACAATAGGCACATTGTTACATGCGGAAGAGAACAACACATTTTGGAGCAATTTGTGCATATTAGCAAAAAATGCCGTCAACCAGAAAATGGCCTCCATTACAAAAAAAAGGGGGGAGGTGTTTTTTCTTTGTCTCTGAACTGCTTCTCGGCTGAGAACAAGTAATCCAATACTGTTCTAAGGTATTAAACAGCAGTAGTTCAAGGGTGATGTGGAGCAGTCAGCTGCTGAGCTTGGCTGCGGGAGGAGACAGCAGTTTACCTTCCCCCAAGGAAGGAGCCCACAGCTCCGTACTGCCCACCTCCACCACGCTGGCAGGGACCAGGGCACGCAATTTGTGTTCCATGAGCGTTCAAGAATTGAGTTTTGAAATCTTCCCTGCATCTTACACAATTTGGTCCTTCAGATGTTAATGGGAAAAGAACAAAAAGGCCTGGTTTTAACTAAAAGAAAATAAAACTCAAACAGAACGAGTGTTCTTTAATTCCAGTTCAAAGTAAAATCCCTCTGAAGGCAGCCGTTTGTAATTTTTTGTGTAAGTCAGTTAAAAAATAGTAGGGGAGCTGGGATTCCAGCTTAATTCACTACCATTAGCTGGTAATTAGATACCATAGGTAACTGATGCAAACCAGGGCAAACTTGACATCGATTTAAAGGCAAACTTGACTTTTTTCGGCTATTGCCTTCATCTGTATAATTTGAGTTAAGAACGTATCTGTTTCCTAAGGGGAAAGTTATGAAGAGAGCCAAAATAGCCGGAAGCCTTTAATTTAAATATTTAAGCTAATAATTGTGGAGAATAGTTTGTGAACTTCATGCAGTCATTTCATATCACCAGCCAGCCACAATTTAGAGAAAAGCAGTACTGAGGCAAGACCAGGTGTATGCAATCACAGCGTGAAGGATTAGTAGGTGTTAAAGCTGTTTGCTCTTTTAAACTATCTCTAGATATCTGTCTGTCTATCTATCTTTTGTTAAGATTACAGATACTCTATATAGAAAATAAGCTATAGGCAAAGTGTGCCATCATGCAATCATCTCTGTCCCATTAGGATGCACAGAGCACATTTTTCTCAGCAAGAACTTTAATATTTGAAGCCATTCTTCTTGTGCATAGCCTATTTATTCATTTTATAAACACCATAGCTTAAGTACTCTGGTATGTTTGAGTGGAATAACTCTGACTGTGAGGGATCCATTTCTGCAAGAGGGTAAATAAATTTCAATTCTGACATAGCACTGATTTTATTTTTGTCTTTGTAGAAAGGTTATTTCACCAAGTAAGGTGAGCAGCCTTGTGCTATAGAGACAGGATTTCTATAGCACCTGTGTTGAGCAATTAAATGAATTGGACAGGTCATCCTGGACTATTGGTAGGTAAAAAGATCATAATTTTTGGCTTTAGTCACTTAAGTTTTACCATCAGAGAACAATCTAATGACAAATGATGGCATAATAAGAAAGCAATCTGTTTACCTTTTAAGTCTGCTTACAGTCATACCACTTTGGAATATGGTCTTGGTTACTTTCATGAAGAAAAAATATGATGATGTTTTAAGGATTTTTGGATGAAGCTTTGTATGAAATGTAAGACAGATGGGGACTATGAGAACTGAAAATGCTTTCATCCTTTTTGCCAAATACTGTGGAGATAATCCAGTCCCTCCTGAAATTATTGCAAAACTCCAATTTTCTTTTTTGGTATCAGGATTCTCCTTCCACCCTCATCATGCCTTAAAAAGTGTGTATACTGCTGTCATTCAATTCTGTTGTAAGTGAGCAACATTCGTACATATTCCCTCATGTCCCTCTCCTACTCCTAACAGCTAGAAAAGGAAGTGTGAGCCAGAAAGCATGGACTGTTTCAGACTGACGCTGATTTATTTTCAGACTGAGCAAGCCACCACGTTTTTCTCTATGTATAGGTTAAGGATCTGAATATGGAGACACTGTGGTTTTCTAAGTTACATGCCATATAATTCCATTCTGTAACACCATGTGTTGCATGGATGTGTGGAGGAATCCCACTCCCCCAGAGCCGTTTTGCTGCTGAGTCCCCGAAGCCTCTTCTACGTTGTTAAGAAAAGCTGTCCTTGCCCTCTGTGTCCCCACTGCACAGCAGTAAGGGACATCTGAGGGTGCATGCAGTGGGGCAGAATCTGTGCCTGTCTGAGCAGAGAGGGAGCCTACAGCACTGAACAGCAGGTTTGGGAGGGTGCTCTGAGTACTGATTTCAAGAAATTGAACATGTAAAGGGTTGCAAGTTACCTGCATGAAAATGGGCTATATTTCTGTATTATTTACAGTGGCTGCAATACACCTGCAATCTATAAGCATGTATTACAGTAATGTCTTTTTGCAGACCAACGGGTCATAAAGTTCCATCTCCTTGAGAAATGTGCTCTATGGCATATGTGATTACTAATTAATGAAATACCTTTTGGGCAAATGAAAGCACAAAGCACTGAAATCGTTTGAACTTCTACTTACAGAGAATATAAACAAATTATCCATGCAGTTCCTTGGAGTTCGTGAGTTCAGTTTAGTCTTGCAACTAAATAGCTCCTCTTTAGTGTTGTGCCAGAGGGTCAAACACATGCCATAGTATAATGCTTCCACAAAAATTGCTCTATCAAAGTCCTGAAGAATATTTTCACACATGCGGGGTATTAATATCAAATGTCTAACATTTATGGCAGCCAAAATACATCAAAATAATTTCTTGGCAGAACAATGCCCAATGAGGTATAGATACCAACTCTGTGACCTAGACTAACTCCAGGCTGGATAATTACGTTTGATTAGTTGATAATAATCTTCTGTTTTCAGATGTTTACAGTGATCGTATATTGTCTTGCACAGTCATATATGGTTGCAGAACCCTATAAGACATCTTTGTTTCTCTCTGGAAAGAAGTGAGTCTGATTGGCAAATCTGCTCCTATTAAAATCATTAGGAAATTTGCCAATTACTTCAGCGGGTGCAATGTGGAACCCATGAGTTATTATTTCAGTTACTAATAATCTGCCATAATATCATACAATTACATTACATTTGCATACATTAAAAAAGATAACATTTCTGCCTCTGAAGACCAGATAATCTATCTCACAGTTTGTAGAGCCAGCTAAGTTAAGCGCTTGGGGATGGTGTGAATGAAGTGTGTCTTTGCTTGATTGTGTTTCTAGGATACAGCTTATAATAAAAGACCATATATATAAGGCACAATTCCCTCTTCACACTTCCTTTTGCTCCAGGAGGGGGTGGTAATTTTTATTTTGAGATATACAATCAGGCAGCGTCTCTCCTCTGCTGCACACAGTAGTAGTGGGCAGCCTCAGCAAAGGCTCCCTCTGCCCCATCACCTGTTAATCCCCCATTAATGTGCAAATACAGAAGTAAGTAAAGTTCTGGTTCCGTTGTACTCCTTTTCAGAGCCCAAGTTGTATTAGTCCCAGGAATATGTTTATTTTATTGAAATTAATAATTGTTTATGCTGTGTTACTAAATATGAAAAAAATTGTCATTTTTGGAGAACCTATTTAATTCATGGGACATAATCTCAGATTTATTATGCCAAACACCCTGAACGTTCTTGAAAGCTATCCTCTGTCCTCACATGGACAGAAAACTATTAGGGGCAAAAGGATATCCTAGACCAGTTGCCATGGTTTAACTCTGGCCAGTGACCACCATGCCCCACACAGCCACTCACTCGCTCTGCCCCAGTGGGATGGGGAGAGAATCAGAGGAGTAAAAGTGAGAAAACTCATGGGTCAGGATAAAGACCATTTAACAGGTAACACAAAAGCCACGCACGCAAGCACAGCAACACAAGGCATTCATTCCCCACTCCCCATGGGCAGGCAGGTGTTCAGCCATCCCCAGCAAGGCAGGGCTCCGTCACGCATAATGGTGACTTGGGAAGACACACGCCATCGCTCCAAACGTTCCCCCCCCTTCCTTCTTCTCCCCCCAGCTTTATATGCTGAGCAGACGTCATATGGTATGGAATATCCCTGTGGTCAGGTGGGGTCAGCTGTCCTGGCGGTGTCCCTCCCAGCTTCTGTGCACCCCCAGCCTCCTTGCAGACAAGGCCTTGGCTCGGTGCAAGCGCTGCTCAGCAATAATGAAAATGTCCCTGTGCTATCAACACTGTTTTCAGCACAAATCCAAAATATATCCGCATACTTTCTACTATGAAGAAAATTAACCCTATCCTAGCCAAAACCAGCATACCAGTTTGTTTAGTCTCCTAACAGCTACAGGGCTCTGGACCTGTCTTTAGGGAAGTTCCACCAATGTAATGTCTTTTTCTGGTGCCAGGTTTAGGTAAGCGTATTAAATACGACTGATCTGTGTGTATAAACAGTCCCAGCCTTGAGCAAACTTCGTGACACCGTTTATGACCCAGCAGATCCTGTATGCTCAGGACCCAGAGAGGACAGCAAATAATTGTTGCTTTTGTTTTTTCCTGAGATTTTTTTTAGTTCCTCATACTCAAGCTGTAAATCTTCCTACATTACTTTTTCTCTTGGGAATGCTGCAGTTATTCACTGAGATCAGAAAAGAAATGCTTTTGCAGAAAGAGCCCAGCAACCTGGGGATGCATTTTTAAGGATCTGTGGGTTTTTTTCAGTGAACCATCTTAAGATACAATTACTGTTTATTTTGGAGGATTGTTTTAAATTAAATTTATTTTCTGCATTTTCATTTTAAGGTTCCTCTCTTCACAATCTTCTTATTGCCAGAAATAGGGTGGTGATAATTAGACCCAATATCTTCACGTAGCTGTCTTCATACCCAAGATCCAGATGGGCTGCACGAGGCTACAGAAACAGTTCTCACTTTGCTGAATGCAAATCAAGTTTGGACAGTGCAAGCAAATGCTTTTCCCTGTCATATTCTAGCTATTCATAACAGGGAGAGTACAAGTTACAAATACTATATAGGTGCTTTTTATGGATTTATACACATTAGAAGGAATCTGTCAAGCATTCTAGCTGCCCACATTTCTGTTACCTCTCTTCAGCTGTCGTTCTTATTGCATTGTTTTAAAATAGGATGATCTTGACTTCTTGTGGATTGTGCCACCATCTATGTGTTTATATTAATTGTGGAAATGTGCAGCTTACTCAAGCGTTGTTAAGAAAACATTTATGCTGTATAACTTCACCTGCTGTATAGCTTAAACATATGATGAACTAGACTCAAATATTCAATATATTTCTAATAAAGAAGGTAAGGTAGAGGAGATATTCTCTGTGAGAGGGTGACATGTTGTTATTCAGTAATGTGGCAAAGTGAAATTGGACAATACCAGGTAAGGTATATGCTGCACAAGTTATGGCTGATCTCTTAATCTGTCTTGTGTTAAATATATTTAGGCAAAATATAGGGACTCATTTTATAAAGTGACTTCTAATTTTGCACTCAGAAGTCATGCGCTCACCTGTAATCAAACAATCTGATAAAGAGTTGCCTGAACTACAGGCACAGCACATCACATTGTCTGGAAGTATTGAGACATGGGTTGTCTTTTTTTTTCTTTTTTTTTCCTTTTTTTTTTCTTTTTTTATGACTCCAGCTACTGTTCTTTGATGTAGAAGCAGAAACAGCTTCGACAGGGATAAGATGAAGATCTCTGTTTGAAGTCATCATACCAGGGTTGTCCTGCACTTGGTGCCCACGTGAGGTGGATAAGCGATACTCTCCTGAATAAAAGCAGACAGACTGTACCAGCTCCTCTGTGAAATCTGATGTACCACAGTATGTCGGCTGGTAACCAGGCAGTTGCTGTCTGAGGTATCTCAGTAAATTGTGTTTTTTGTAATCTAGCCTAGAAAGAGTTTTTCTGTTAGGGGTTATGTTGAAGTGTGTTAGCAGAAGGAATATGATTGTGAGTTGGTACAAGGGAAACGTATCCCTTTGTGCTTGCCCCAGCGTCTGAGGCTGGGTGCGTGCTTGGTGCATTTCAGCTGGTGAGAGGTTTCTCCTGAATTGATGTGGCTGTTTGTGCAATGAGGTGCCAGTGGGAGATGCTGAGAAGGAGTAGTGGAATCAGCTTCAAGTTCTGGCTATGGATCCTTACATCCCAGATGATCTCATGGCATTGCCTACTGGTTTGATACATTTTGAACTCTAGGAAAAATAATTTACCTTAGAGACAAAGACACTGATATTTTTTGCTTGTAAGCAGAAAGGTGTGGCATCTGTTTAGTATGTAGAGAAGGTGTGCATCTCTTTGGTCATGGCACATCTGTTGATACTGCTCAAAGATCAAAGGCCAAATTACTTTGAATAACCTAAAACCTATCAGTACTTCACAGCTGTCCCAAAAGACATTACCTGGAGTAGCTTGTTAATTTGAACAGGAAAGCATCTCAGGAAGTCAGAGATAAAAACTTCTGCTGGTCGGTTCAGTGGAATTTATTTATCATATGGTTTTGTATCTTCAGCCGTCTATCAGAAAATGGCGTTTGTGTCCTGAATGTTAAGACTGTTTCATAATCATTATTAACCAGTACTGTCATTATAAGCCTGCTTGCTCTAGCCCTCGGGTAACAAAGATCACTGCTCCGTCAAGCTCTGTCATAATCAGCCTTATTATAAAAACATAATATTGTAACTTTCAAAGGCTCCCTGGGCTAGTGCTATGAAAACTGGGAATGAACTGAAGTAATCTTTAGGCTACCAGCAGTTGCACTGGGAAAATATAACCATTTTTATGCATGTAATGTACATGTTCCCTCCCCACCCTCTTCATGCTCTTCTCAACAGGACAAAAGCTATCCCTCAGACCCCTTTTGGAGCCAAATTAGCTCATCAAAGCAGAACAAGTGTATAACACAGTGTGTTCACTGCATATTGAATGCCCATGCACTACTTTGAATTCCATTCTTCGGGGTGCATTTGCCACATTTTGAGTATTTCATTTGAAGAAGGAAAGCTATTAAGTGTTTCCCCTAAAGTAGCTGATTATTTAATAGTTAAAGATGTCAAGGACAGTGAAATAAAAAGGGAGTTAGGCTGTGATAGTCTCTAGCAGGAAAATACGTCTCATTAGAAGGCATTCCCACCAGAGAAGTCTATGGTATTACATGCGTTAATTCCTTTCTGCTGTTAAGTTGTTAACCAAGTTTTGGATGCAAACAGCATGCAGCCTCAATGACAGTGCAAAACTGTGTACAAACAGTAATTAATCGTTGGCTCCTTGAATGGAGCCTCTGTGAGGCTGGAGGCAAATCAAAGGGCTGGACTGGTTTCCAGAGCTTGAGGAACACGCTGTGCTGTACAATTGGGAACATTTACATCATGAATATCGTCTTGTAAGCTATGTGGCAGAAGGCTGAGGGTAGTTGGCCTCCGTGGGCTCGAGTCTGTGCTCAGCAGGAGGAACTGCCCTTTGGTGTTTGATGATGGGGACAAACTGCACGCTGTGATCCAAGGAGCTTTCAATTGACTTTCCTGGCAATTCTGGGAGGAAAAAGAAAATCAGTCCCACTATACAAAATATTTATAAGTGAGTTTATGTGTTCAAGGCTGTTAGCAAGAGTGCATTTCTGAAATGGCGATGGTGTTTTCTACAGGCAGACACACATTAGAAGTTTATTGATTGGCATCAGCCACAAAGACCAAATATGCTGACAAGAGGTGAAAGCACTCACTCCCACCACTGCTTAGTATCTTGGGTGGAATTAGGAGTGTTTTGACCAGGCAGTGCATTTTGAGGAAGAGAAAGGGATTGTGTCAGTATGAAACAAGTGGTTGTTGTTAGATGATCAACACTTTACCGATGATCCTTGCAGTGGTGTCTGAGATACCACAGTATTTCCTTGCACTTAGAAGAAGCAAAACGGCTTCCCAGCAGAGTGTACTGTGTGGGAAATGTGGGCAAATATCGGTCTGCTTGGAAGGTTAGTGAGTGGGGTCATTGTCATTGTTGGTGCAGCTGTGGGTTTGGGGGGGGGGGGGGGGGGGGTTGCTGAGATGTGTTACGGAGGGCAGGGCCAGGGTGACCGTCAAGCAATGAAGTGTATTGCACTGTATTATAAAATCACCTAAAAGCTATTGCAGTATCTGTAGTATATATGACAGTAACAGCCCCCAAACTGCAGCTTGCAATAACCATAGTGCAGCACATGTGCCCATCATTACAGAGTATAGGGACATTTTCCACAACAGTAAAATCCATTTTCCTGGGCAGTTCAGTGTCGGAGGGAACAGGACTTCTCCCTGTGCTGTATCTGTCTAGAAAAAAGAAATGAAATACAGGAGCGCTAAAGGAGTCCTATAAATTCAATGACTCTGTGGTTTTATGATATTCATATGAAAATAAAACTGGGCTGGATCATCACTTGCTGTAAATCATCCTGAGGACATGGTACAATTTATATCAGCTGAAGTGCTGTTCCTCTTATTTGTCTAACAAACATGTGGTATGAGATAAAAGTCAAAATTCCAGTTGTTATTTTTTCATTCACCCACTTCTTTTATTATGCAGATAACGTGTTTGGCTTTTTCCTTCTCATCCTTATGACAGTCCATGTTGCCGAGTAGATATCGGTAGAGAGCTGTAAGGTCTCCCAACAATTTTGCAAGCAGACTTCTGTACCTACGTTTTTTCCTTGCTATCTGTAAACCTAATATTGACCAGCGTTACTTGCACCTTGACAGGTCTGATTGTCCGAGAGGTAAGCATTGAGATTTCCCGCCAGCAAGTCGAGGAGCTCTTCGGGCCCGAAGATTACTGGTGCCAGTGCGTGGCCTGGAGCTCTGCAGGCACCACCAAGAGCCGGAAAGCCTATGTCCGCATCGCATGTGAGTGTCTTTGCCCTGCATGTTGAGCTGACGGTGTTTGGGTGAGGAAAAGTGGAGTCTCTGCCTTTTGGGAGAGTGATTTTGTTTCCGACCAGTTAGGCTTTGTATTTTCTGCAGTTATTGATGCATACTAAAATTAAAGCCTTCCGAAACATTCATAAGAATTTCAGTTGATACTCTTCTTAAGAGTCAAACCTCATTCTTCTCCTTTGTGTGTAGGGAAAGCACCAAAAGCAGTATTTCTTGAGTACAGCAATTACATGTCTCCAGAAAAGTGTTTGATGCTAATCAGTAGAAATATTACCAAAGCAAGCTGTGAAATGGGGTGACAGCTGTTCCTTTCACAGAATCACAGAATGGTTTAGGCTGGAAGGGAACTTCAGAGGGTCACCTGGTCCAACCCTTTGCTCAAGCAGGGCCACCTAGAGCCAGTTGCCCAGGACTGACTGCCGGTGGCTTTGTAGTATCTCCAAGGAGGGAGACTTTCTGGGCAACTGGTGACAGTGCTTAGCCACCCGCACAGTGAAAAAGAGTTCCCTGATGTTCCGAGGGAACCACCTGTGTTTGTTTGTGCCCGTTGCCTCCATTCCTGCCACGGGAAACCACTGAAAAGAGCCTGGCTCTGTCCTCTTTGTACCTTCCCTTCATGTGCCTCTACACATGGGTGAGATCCCCCTGAGCCTTCTCTCCTCCAGGCTGAACAGTCCCAGCTCTCACAGCCTTTTCTTGTAGCAGAGATGCTAGTCATTGTTGTGGCCCTTTGCTGGACTCTCTCCAGTATGTCCATGTCTCTCTTGTACTGAGTAGCCCAGAACTGGACCCAGTACTCCTCACTGGCCTCACCAGTGCTGAATTGGGGGAAGGATCACCTCCCTCAGCCTGCTGGCAATGCTTTTCCTCTAATGCAGCTCAGGATACCATTTGCCACAAGGGCACATTGCTGACTCATGGTCACCTTCATGTCCACCAGGACCCCCAGGTCATTTTCTGCAAAGCTGAAAATATATGTCTCTGCAATCATATAATAAAGCTGTTGTTCCTTAACAAAGAAAAAAGTGTTTCTTTAGCATACCATGTAATCAGAGTGGTAATACAAGTTTGAAAGTGGTCATCTCAACCCTTATATTTCATCATTGTTATTCATTGCTAGTAACCTCAGTTGGTTGGTTTTTTTTTAACCTTTCACAGACCAGACCCCAAGAACACAGGGCAAGCAATTCCTCAAAAACTGACTTTCATTTGACTGTACAAATATTTAATGTTCATTAATTTTCAAAGAGGTGCTTTTCTTTGTAATCGAGTAGTCACACTGGGGACTCCCATTTCTCTTTCACATGATGAAATCCAGTTTTATATAATGGGAGCAACATATATCATCTGGAATTGTATCTCTTCTGCAGTTTTCACCTCAGCAAAAACACATTTTGTGAGAAAAGGTCATTAGAAGCTGGGCTTGCCGCATACTTACATTTCCTGCACTGTGCCCAAGTATAATGGGATAATAGAATTCTTCGAGCCAAATAAAGCTTCTCACAGACATGTTAGAGGAAGGACCCTCTGTCATTTAAAACTCTTTATTTAAAGATTGATTGTCCTTCTGTTCTTGAGACAGTATTATGTGGTTAAGCCCTCAAAGAGGAGTTACCTTCTGTGTAAACATCCAGATACAGATCTCAGAGATTCAATTTAATACCCATTTTTGAATGCTTTTAGTACAAGTAACTGACTGCAAATAGATGACCTGTGCTTTAGAGTACAGGACTGACCTCACAGAATAATATCCCCAGGGATAAGAGGAGTTAAAATTATTGTACAGTCTTCCTGCAAAATTAGAAATGCCATTACATATGTGCCTAGTGCTTTCCCATGGCAGAAAAACTTTCAAGTCTTTGAGGATTTTAATTTTCTGTACTGAAACAAAAGGGAGCAATTTCAATATTTTTTTTCTCCTAAGCAGTCAGCACTTCAGAGAGACTTAGCAATGTTTGAACAGGTTTTTTAGATTATGACTCCTAAGTTAATGAATTAAGTAGATTTTCATGTCCTGCCAATAAGCCCTTGACAGACGCCCATTAAATTAACACAGTTTAGAAGTCTGAGCGTATTTCACTTGATAGTTAAGTAACTTTTGTGTACTGCCATACCTATGCACTTTATTTCTATATAACACATAATCATTGCACATGTACTGAAGTTATTTTATATCAATTGACATTTCTTCCCAGGTATCCAAATTTCTGTTGAAGGTGCTCTTAATACAGTTTGCTTCTTTTTCTTACCATTATTTGGAAAGAGAGGAACAATCAGTTCTGTGATTTTTCTAGAGTCCTGGTGGGGTTTTTAGAACAGTCCAATGAAATAAATTCCAGAGAGCTTTATGTGCCTGTAACTCAAATATGGGTTTGTATTTTACTGAAGTTTTTTTAACCTCTTGTTCCTGCATTTGGGGTTCTTGAGCAGGTGCAAGGCAGGCAAATCACTTAGAATTCTTGGGATTAAGGGTTAAGTGTTAGGGCCTCAAACTGCAGATTTTCAAACAGCAGTAAAAGTGCCTTTTCTGCAAAATTGTCCATTTCAATTTCACAGATTTCTATAAATTTCTCAGATAACTTAAGGACTGATTTTTTGGGAACTCAGATATATGATGTAGGACATGTGCCTTACTTTGTGATGTCATTTGCTCTACAAGATCACTGTTTTAAACTGTGCACTCAGATATACCGATACCTGTCTGTATGCATGTATTCACAGCCTTGACTTCAGAGGACTGTATCTGTACTGGCAATATAACAGTTGTTTCCCCCTAAGCTTTATAAAACAGCTGGTAAGTCTTCTGATGGTTACACAATATACCATGAGACTGGAATTCAAGATAGGGTCTATGCAGTATTTGTTAATCCAGAAAATTAAGGGTGTCCAAAATCTAAGAGGAACAGAATAGTCTGCAGTTATAGTTGAAAGTTTGTCACCAGTGCAGTCTTCACTTTTAATCGGTACAAAAAGTGAGCGCTGACAACTTTGGGAAAGGTGAGTGGTAACTGGAGCGTGTAAAGTGTTCTGCTTAAATTTTATTATTATTTCTTAATATGTCAACCTGGTAATATCATCTCAACAGGTACAACTGTAGCATAACTAGCCATACCTAGCATATTAAGAAAAGCTTCTCTCCTTTTCCATTACCCTCTTCTTCTCCTCCTCCTCTTTCTCTTTCTTTTCTCCTTCTCTTTCTCTCTTTTCTCCCTTATGCCCACCAGTCCTACTCGGGAATTAGTGTCCTCTCAAGGGCTGGAGCTGCACTCTGTTAAAAAAAACAAACAACAAAAAATAACATGTAACATTTCTGTTCACCGAGCGTGTAATAGAATTAACTGAAAAAGTAATTTGAAAGTGTGAAAAATGTGCATCCTTGAAAAGTGGCATGTATTTGTTTAATGCAGGGTCAGGCATGTGTCACAAAGTACATAACAACCTAGTCCATGCAAGTTCTCTGTGAAAATCAATTGCAACATCGCTCCAGCCAAGAGCTTCAGTTATTCAGGGAAGGACTAATCTATAAATATGGAGTGAAGATGCTGCTGGTTTTCAAAGGCTCCTCATGCCAGCAGTCTAAACAGGAAAAGACTCTTGAGTCTAAAGCCAACATCCTGGCTTCTCTAAGTGTTCAGGGCATTTAACAGCATCTTGCCATTGCATTTCTGAACCATGAGTACACTTGGAAAACACTTCCTTCTATGCAGGCTGTTTCTGAAAAGGAGGTATTCCCTATTTCGTGGAATTAATCTGCCTGAGGTGTTGGTCTCCCCATGGGAACAGAGTGGAGCATTTCATCCTCCTAAACTAGCAGATTTATTAGCATTTTCACTTTGCCATTCTAGATATCTTAGTAACCAAAAAAAGTAGGGACACCTAACGTATATCTTGGTGAAGCTAGAAAGATATAATACATTTTCTGAGATAGTGGCCTATGAAAGTGCTGAAACGCCTTTCCTATTTATTCACACATTTTTTATTTATTCTAGGCACATTTTATCAGGAGCACTAGGAGTCCTTAGTATGTTTTGATACAGTTTGTCTGCTCAATTAAAAAAAATGCTACTTTGTGGACAGAAGGAGGAAGGAGGGGGGTTGTATAGCTTTACCTTTGGCTGAAAAAAACCCAAGCCAAATATAGATTTTTAAATGAATTTGATGTAACAAGACTGATGTCATTGAACAGATAAAACCCAACAGGACAAAATTCCTGTTAAAAGGATGAATGAGGTCTGAGCCTGTGTAACTGAGAGTAGAGTTAAACCCACTGGAAAATACATCTGGTAAAGACTGAACAATAGCTGCAGGATTTGACCTAATTTTTAGATCAGATAATAAAGGGGTAGCTAAGACAAATTGCTTTGAGCCCATGTGCATACAGCAACCTCACTTTTCATTTACTCCAGTTTGGTGTTGCTCTAGCCTCACTGACTTCACAATGTTAACCCATGCTGTTCTTGAGAAAATATACAAGCCCTAAATCTGCTGGCAGATTTTGAATTTGTTGAAAGCCTATAAGAAAAAAGAAGCTTTCTCTGTAATTTCTATTCTCTGTTCTCTTTAGATGTAATGAATGTGGGTAGTGTCTTCCTTTATTCATTATCTTAAAATCAGATATTTTTTTTAAATAACATTTTTAAAAGCCCTGATGTAGTAAGGAACTGCTCTTGTTAATCTTTTGTATAATTTGATACTAGTTTCCCATGTACTTATTTAAAAGCCTTTTTTCCTCCAGACATTTTTTCAAAGGAATGTAGCTAATATATGCGTGTCAAATACTGTATACTGATAAGATAAATGCAATACAGAAAAGTAGACTAGTTCATCTGATGGTTTATCTACACTTACAAGGGGTATGCAGTCATACAAAGAAACAGATATGAAAAAAAAATCACAGATTCTTTATTGACACTCAGTTATCTCACCTTTTAGTACTGGGGCTCATGCTCTGTGTTACATTGCTGCGGTGCCTTGCTTCCCCCCCTTCAAACACCAAATCCAATCAACACTGTAAGGACAAGTTTGTGTAGCCACCAAAGTGCTACAGCACATTGCAATAGTATAAAGTTGAACGGATGGTGAGATAAGGACATCCCAGAGTGCTGGGAAGGACATCACTTGAAAATTTTAGTAGGAAGGTTATTAAAAAAAAACTTCAAAATGTGTTTTATGCACTTTGGTAAGTGTGTATGAGGGTTAACAGATATAGGACCTTAACTCTTTCATTATGTACTATTTAAGTTGCTACTAATAGATGTCTGCTGCTTGTAGTTAATAAAGGGGTAACTGAGGCACACGATCTTGAGCTGAGATTACTGAAGAGAAAAGGACAGATCACAGAAAGGGCAGCAGAGAAGTTAACTGAGCATTTAACGTATTTGGTAACTACCAGTCTGCTTTTTCTTGACAGGCATGTTTCTGTACTGCTTCCCAAATGAACATGCACGACTGACTTCCAGACTTAAGGATGCAGTTGTAGCAGTAATAAATACCAATCACATTGCTTTGTAATAAAGAGCTAAGACTTTATAAATTAAGATGGGCTTGGCTTCACAGTTAGTGTTGCTTGAAAACCAGAAGGAAACCCCTTTACTGAATTTATATGAATTTAATCCCTCAGTAGGGTCCTTGATACGATCCTGCCTACACTGTCCTAAGAAATTATCAGCTCTCAGTAGAGTCTGCTTAATGCTTAATGGTGAAACATAGATGCAGCCAGAAAGTTTTGTGTATATTTTGGTAGTGACCAGCTGTGTGAGTCAGATTAGTGCATCAGAAGAGCAACAACAACAAAATACTACATTTACACAGTGTACAGCTGATGTTTCTAATGTCTGTCTTTAGTACGTTTAGTATATCTGTCATCTAAAAAAGGCACCTATTGAGGTTAGGTCATTTGAACTTTACATTTGTATTTATTTGAAAAGCAAGAGCTTTGGATTCCATCTTCAATCACAAATAAAATAATGAAGAGAATTAAGTTTCTATGTTAGTTTGCACGTTAAGCTTACAAAGAAAAACAAGAAATATCAAGCTATCAAATAAAAATATAAAAGGACAAGAATAGTGCTATCGATGTACACCTGGGAACCCATTTGCTCAGTGAATTCTCAATAAAGCTTGCTTGCTTGTATTTTTTACAGTTGTATCAATACGAAATGTTTTGAGTGGATGGTTCTTCATTATAGGCATAGCCCATATGGAAGTTGTGTTGCAAAAGTGGTTTGTCTTACCACTACCCAGCTGAACTAGCCCAGAGCTGAAGAGGGAAAGGGAAAAAGTGTTTTTTCTGCAGGCATGCGGGCGGTGAGTTTCCAAGGAGTCATCAGGGTGCAGCATTATCTCCAGCTGGCTGCAGATGCCATTGGCAGAACGAGGGGCTGGTGAGTGTGCACCTCCCATTTGCTCGGGTTGTAAATATGTAGCGAATAAAAGAGGGGAGAAGGTCCTGGGCTCAGGCAAAGCATCTTGCAGATTGTAGCATGGCAAGCAAAATGTGTTACTCACCTTATTCCATACCTCAGGTCAGCAGATGTAGCAGCCTGCATCCCCAAAACATGTTGTGCACTTCCAGGAAGTCTGTCCCAGTCCCCATCAGCTGTTTGGCTGTGAAAGCTGATGCTGCTTCATGGCCATCCCATGATGGCAGCCTGAGGTCTCGCTCCCTGGGCTGCTGGAGGGTTACAGACAAGCTCAGCCTGAGCCGCAGGCTGCCAGGTGTCTTTGGAACGAGGGAAGCTCTGCTGTCCACGATGTGCCTCTCCAGACTGAGAACGTGGCGGAGGCAGCCTCATGGCATTTGTCTTTAGGGCTGGCCAGATGTGAAACAGCCCCTCCAGAGAAGGAAAGAGTGGCACAGTGTATTGAGCATAAAGATGGGGGTCTGAGGTGCTGGCTTATTTCCTCTGTCCTCAGCTCCAGCCTCTGGTGCTTGGGCCAGCGGAGAGCAGAGCCCTGTCCGTGCACGATCCCACCCTGTGAGCAGCAGTGTGCTGAAGGAGGGCAGGAGGCTTTGATCAAAACCCAGCACGTGGCTGCTACAGCAGGGGACTCCGCAGGGCAAGGCACCACACTTACAAAAGCAGTTGACAGAGGTTTTAGCGGGATCCCCTGTGTTACAGACTGCTGACACTCCTGTGACTGTCTCAGTAGAAATCTGGTCGGATCTAATTAACAACAGAGACCTGGAACCACACAAGGACAAAATGGGGAAAAAAAATAGTTTTTTGTACCTAACCTTTCCATTACTTGCACATCAGTGTGATTGATCCACACACAAAGGTCGTAAGCTCAGCTGTGAGCAGAAAAGAGAGGCCAAATTATGCCTGTAAGCACATGGTTTCTTACATTTGGAATTGCAATGCAGTTTCTAATGCCTTTTTTTGCAGAAAATGGTGTCTCTTAACTCCGCCTGCATCGTGGAAAGTGATGGAAGAGGATCAAGCTAGTTTTACAATATTAGTCGTATTTCTCTAACACAGCATGTCACCCAAGTTTGGAAATAAATGCAGTGAGGTGTGTTTTACAAGCATGTGGATCCTCTTTCATTTTGTAGAACATCAGTGGCATTTTTCCACAATTATTTTTCTGTTTGGATATTTCTTATTAGCCTAGGTAAAATTAAAGCAGCATTGAACTGTGCCTCTTGAGAACATTCTCAGTGGTAGGAGGTACGGAAAGCTTGGCTACATACTGATCCTCTAATAATGGTTATAATAATACCAAGCCATAGTTCCTTTATTTCTAGTGTTTTAATTGTTGGGGTTTTTTTGCTTATGATGTGTTTGGTGTTATAGTGTTATATGGATGCCTGTATATACCTACCCATATAAATCAAGCTATCTTTTGTAGGGAAATAGATACTTCTTGAGAAGGTCTTTTCACATTCTTAAAACCTTATTTCTCTGAAAGCACACACCAAATGTACTTCTCTCAATGGGCATAGTTAATATGAAAGTTGCATAGAAAACAATGTGGTTTTTCTTTCTGTGCTCTTAAAGCTTGCTCATTTTTTGAATTGTTTGTTGTAGAAGGAAAGCTGACAAGAGTTACTAGGAGCACAGAGTCTTTAAGGTCTACCAAGGGCAGAAATCCATCTTTCCCTGACAGTAATGCTGCATTGTTCTGTTCATTTCTGGTTTACATCTAATTCCTGGCTGACAAGTGTCCGTTTTTCATGCTCATTCATTAGTCACCCTTCCATTAGCACTGCCTTGAAGGCATCTGGACTGCCTCTTATCACATTTCTCAGAAATGATAGAAGATATCCTTAAAGTTTTGCCCACCCACCCATCACAGTAAAACCCAGAACAGCAAAGAGATAAAATACATTTGATTAAAAAAAAAAAAAAAAGAACAGGGTCATTCTTTGCTCTTTCATAGAAGCTGACAGGTAGAAAAGGAAACGGGGAAATACCATGAGTTCCTGTAGAAGCTATTATCTTTAGCAGGTGTAAATGCAACTTTTCCATGGTTTGTAAGCTAAAAATGCGTTAAACACAAAAGGAAGTCATTTAGCAGTGCATCAAAATTAAGCTCCAATGCTCCTCTCCCCAAAAAGCATAGTGATTCAGGAATAAAGAAAACAATATGGTGTGCACTGAGATTCTGATCTCCCAGTATACTGTTTCAGTTTTATGCTTGTGAAAATTCTCTCATTTCAATGCAGCTCTGAATGCAGCCATCTGTCCTTACCAGAGAGGATTGTGCAGGAGTATTTCAGGAGTCTTGGAGGAAAGTCTTATCTTAAGTATGCTGTAAACGTGCTGCGATATATGCCACAAGAGCCCCCTCTGAATTTACTAAGACTATGCATTAGTAAAGAAGATAGAGTCTGGCTCAAGGTGGCAGACCAGAATTTTAATTCTCCTTGGTTTCTTTTTATGAAGACAGCCTTGAAGGGAAGTTAGAGGCGGGGAAAAATGCCTGATGGGGGTGCAGGTTTCCCCCTGAGCCTGGCTATGACATCCCCACATGCAGCTGGGTGAAATAGGTGAGAGAGCTGGTAAGAAAAACAAGACGGACCCTTCAGCGCTGCTGTCTCACAGGGCTCACTCTGCTCCAGAAGAGATGAGCTGCGGCAGCAATATTACCAGTATAAGGGGAGGAAGAGTATTGCTAACATAGACAGTCAGGGATTATTCCACATTACCAAAATAATAATGGAAAGAAAGTGCAACTGCCTCTCTCTTGTGTCTCTCCCTATTGAAGGTGAGGGTGGAGAAGGCTCACTCTCAGGATCGCATTAACAGGGCTACTGCCAACCTGAGGCTTTAATAATTCAACTGCCTCTTCACAGGCAAAGAGGTCCTGACCCAGAATGGATCAAATGTTTTATTATTTTGCTTTTTCAGGCATATTTTATGAAGATTGTTAAAGCTTTTTTTTTTTTTTTTTTTTTTTTTTGTAATAGCCTGTATTTCATTTATCTTTTACCATTCTCTGGGAAAATCTATCCCTTGCTTGTGAGCAATTGTAACTGATATGACACTTTGAAAAAGTGTAAAGTCTAAGTGGGAATGATCCAAATTACACATAAACATTAGCAAGCTCACCCACTCCTGATCAACAGTGCAAAGTTGCCATGATGACTAATGGTTAAATGTCAAAGGAAGATGAAGGCTGAAGAATTAGAAAGCAGTCGTCGTCATCCACAGAAGTCATAGCAAGGGCCATAGAAAAAACCCCAGTTATTTCAAAACCCTTTGCTGTCCCAACAGGGTGTTTCGTTATAGTTAGAGCAGGTGAAAAAGTTGTTTGTCCAGGCCCTCTGCTTCTTCATCGCTTGAAAAAAACCTCTTGTTAGCTTGTTTGGCTGTTACAACCAGCAAACCCTATTCTTGGTTAGGTAAAACTGCCTTGGTTAGGTAAAAAAAGCTGCCATCTGTAGGTGGCATGGCTGCAGCGGGAGGTGGTGGGTAGTTCTGGTGAGATAAAGCTGTGAACCTGTGGGAGGGAGCAAACAGAATAGGGTATAAGGGCTGCCAGTCTTGTAAATACACAAGTACACACTTCCTTCCCCCTGCCCCTCAGTTAGTATAATTTACTGAATAGTATCTAATGGCTCCTTTGAGAGCATTACTGTCTATTATGGCAAGGTCTCTACTTAGGGTATTTTTAGTTTGTGGATCATTGACCCGCTCCAATCGAATGGTGCCGTTAATGTGTCCGTGCACAGCAAAGCTCCGTGAGCAGGGGACAGCCAGGGACGCCAGGGGTCCCGCAGGTTCATCTCACCTGCTGCAACAGTTCCCAGGGAAAAGGGAAAAAATGGTTCACAGGGAAAAATATGTTCATACCTAGCAATTCCAGCTGTTGATAATAAAGAGGTTAAAGTGGGACTTTTTACTGTTATTACACATTTCTAGACTAATGTTATTTACTTTTGTATGCACTAATGTTGGGGTTTTTTTTTAAAAGCCAAGTGCTTTATAAGGAAGGTGATCACTGTGCACATGAGGCTACAGAGAACTTCAGAGCTTTATTAATATTTCAGGAAGGTAGGCAGGACAGTAATCCAATCTGTCAAGGAAAAAACTCAGATTATTATCTATCTAATCTGCCTCTACTGTCTTCATCCCTCCATATCTGAATGTGTGAAAGCTATTGTTAATATACTGTTTATTCCTGTGCTTATATGCTTCTATTACCAGCATGGTAACTTTCTCATTTATCCTCAGTCATGATATTAGAGCACAAAACATATGTATGCATCTACCCGCTAGATGCACTAAGGTGTACTTGATGTGGAAGTAATTCTTTTTCTTTGGAAATACCTGTGCAACTAGCAATAATATGATCATATGGGTTTTGCTAGTAATATAACCCGTTATTTGCTAATCTAAAGCAAACTGCGTTAATCTGGCTTTATGTGTGCCCATGTTACCTATCAAGCCCGCAGGATGTGCGAGGAGCCTGGGCCAAAGGAAGAATGTCACATCCCCAGAAACCCAGCAGCTCTCGGAAGAGCTGCTCATCTCCATGCTTAACATGCAGAAGTGCGGCAAGCCAAAACTCAGCGTTTTATCCTTGGAATGACTCCCACCCACAGGGCACCTGGAGGGGTTTGGTTTTACTCAAATTGAGCCGTACAACCCAAATGTCCCCTAGTTAGCTTCTTAGAAAGGGTGGGATGAAGCTGGTGGCTGGTCATGCTAGAACTGGCAGTGCCCTGGGAGCTACATACCCCACAGCATACCACACAGCTACATACCACACAGTCATTGGAGACTGACCTAATCTGGCCAGTTATCTTGCTGAGGTCACTATCACATGAATGAGCCTTGCTGGCCTGGAATAACTCGTGTGACAAGGATGCTGACAACCACAGTCTGGTGAAGCTTGGCATGTCATCCTAAGAAATTATCGCTTCTAGATATTTGCTTCTCCTCTATGCCATGAAGTTATCTGATGTTGTAAGTTTAAGCCCCCTTCTTCAACTCGTGAGGTTAAAATGATGGAATTTGTAGTGAGGTAGCTGTGACATTGGCGTGTGCTTCCTTTTGACAGACAGACAGCTGGAGGCAGTAATTTCTTATATTGCCACAGTAAGATCTACCAAAGTTTACCTTTCTGTGCCCTAAACTATGGCCATAAATGCCATCCCACCAGAGGGGCTCTATCATCCCTGTCCCATGTGCCAGAGGGAGCAGGAATGCCAGTGATGGGGAGGGAGTGGGGTTTGGGGTTGCCTCTCTCATGCTTGCGGTGCCGGGGAGGAACAGAGATGCCTCAGTTTCACAAGGGAGATGTATGCGTTTAAGGACATTAGAAGTTTACCACTTTATCAGCTTAAGTTAAAGTCAGCATCTCTAGCTATGACAGAGATTTTCCATGGTACAATTAGATTGGCATTTGGTTCCAGGAAGTAGAACAACTACTTTTTCCTGATACAGGCTAAGAGAGAGAGGTCTTGTTCTATCCAAAGGTGAGTTTCAGAGGAACTAATTTTGGTGGCATACACCCTGTCTCCTTTTCCATCTGCACATTCGCTTGCCCCAGGTTTTGCCTTTTGGTAGTGTGGATGCATTTCCTTATGAGGTTAGCTGTAAATCAGACCTTGGAGGTAATCTAGATGAAGGATAACTCTTTGGATGATTTATTTGTAAACTGGTTCAATTCAGTGATCTGTTTTCCAGCACAGCCACAGGTTATGGCTTCAAAACATGAAATATTTGGCTCTTAAATTGTTCCTATATGATTTGTTTCCAATATGACACGAGTATTTGTGCAACCTCGCCATGAGCTGGCATAAGGAACTGGTCTGACTTCATACTAAAATTAAAATAAAAATAACTTTTTTGCAAGGTTTTTTTAAAGTTGGACCAGCTCTCTGATATGACTTTGAACATGACCCCATGCCTATTTGCAGCTGGAACCAGCAGCAGGGAGAAGTATCACTAGTTGCTAGTGGGGCTGAGTTCTTGGTTCTCCAAAACCCTGTCCTCTGGCACAGTGGAGAGGGTGCCATTCCATGGCAGAAATATGGAGCCTGGGGTAAGGAGGGAGCGTCTCAAGTCCATTTTGCTACCAACGCAAAGATGTTGCAGAAGCGTATGAAAAAAACTGAGTGCACAGCTGTCCAGTATGATGAACTGGTCCAAAATTTGGATGTGCATTCGGTGCCTTCTCTGCCTGCCAAATTTCTGTGGTGCTGTGCAGGGATCCAAGCACAGTTCAGCTCCAAATTACAATTATTGTTATTATTATTATCTGTTTAGTGCTACACAGATAATGATAAAGTGAAGACAAATTGGCTAAAGCTGTAGAGCTAATGCTTATAAACTAAAAGTACATTAAATGGCAGCATGAGCACTTTCATCCATGAGTTTCAGGCAACTCAGCTTACATGCTGTAGTTTTACAGATTTATTTAATTTTCCATAGCTGCCTTGAGTACTTTTGTTGGCATAGCTTGCCAAACATAAATTATCTGAAGAAGGGACTTGCTTCGATTTTTTTTTTCCTCTGTCTGGACATGACCTTCCACAGTGAGGCCTTGGATACTTGCTGGGTTCACATGCTCTACCACAATATAAATAATAAATCCACTATGAAACCTTTGACTGCTTAATGTTGGAATGAAAGGAAAACATGTCACAGTCTTTTTCAAGTGCTTAACTTTCCAGGGAGCAGTAATGCTATTTTCTCTGTTTAGAAAGATCTCTCACATCTATGCAGTATGACAATCAAATGTAATTTAAACAACGAGCTATTAATACTACTAATTCTTTTTCTTCTCCTTCTCTGTCCCCAGATCTCCGGAAAACTTTTGAGCAGGAGCCCTTGGGGAAAGAAGTGTCCCTGGAGCAAGAGGTCCTGCTGCAGTGCCGCCCCCCCGAAGGCATCCCGGTAGCCGAGGTGAGCAGCATCATCAGTGTCCTGGTGCTTGGGCACCCACACTAAGGCCTGATAGGCAGCTAATGGTGCAGTGAGTTAGCGCATGGCATGATGAATGCGTGGTGATGGAGAGCCGACTGACTGCTGCTCGTAGACAAGATTGATCGGGAACTGATTAATGGCTTTGGATTATGGTGCCTTGCTGGGCAGAGCTGCAGGCGGTTTGGTTTCAGTTTTTTCTTCCCTTTCAAAAATCACAGTTATATCTGAGGCATATTAATGCCAGCCTACTACCTTTGCTTTTCCTTTTAAACAAAAAAAACATTTCACTTATTCTGAGAGGCACTTTCAAGCATAGTGTAAAGACATTTTAATTTTTCGTTTGCTTGATTTTATTTCCCCCACATGTCTGTGCACATGCTCATTCTCTTGCGTGCCCCAGCCAGCCAGCTTGGCACAAGAGGGTGGGCTGTGGTGCAGTGTGGGCTCCCAGCAGGAGGTAGGGGCAAGCAGGGGATGTGTCTGCCTAATAATCCATCTTCAGGGGGTTATCTGGTTTTCCTACTGGCATCTAAGTAAACCTGGAGTGGGTAGCCTGCCCTCCATCTGCCAGGAGCAAGCCTGCCCTTCAGCCAGATCTGTGCCCACCTACAGCAGTGGGTGTCCCTGTGAACAGGCTTCCCTTAGTGTGGTGGCGGCTCCAGCTTCAGACTCATTGCTCACAGGAGGGGTCTCTGAGTCACAGGGGGGCCTCTGAAATCCTAAATCCTCGGCGGCTATTAAGAGAAAAATTGATTGTTAATGATGGTAATTCCCCTATCTGAATTCTCCTCAGTTTTCCTCTGCCATGCACAGAAGAAACTGTTGCCAATTTGCATTAGGATGAGTTAGACTGTCATGGCTAAGTAGCAAAGTGCTTGTCACTCAGCGCTGACGACTGATTTCTCAGGAGATGAAGCTTAAAGTGTTACCTCCGCATCTATCCCAAGTTTAGATTTAATCAGAACAGCAGAAACGTGTCCACAAACATCAGAAGAAATAATTAGCATAGAAGATTTTTTTCCAGTTTCTTTTTCCATAGGCTGTTTCCTTTCCCTGTTAAGATCCCAAAACTTTAAAGACTGTTTAGGTCTGCTGAGCCAACTTGCTGATAACTGTAATATTAATCAGTTGGCTTTCCTCAGGAACTTAGCAGCAATTCTTTATTTTCCTTTCTGATGCTTCTTTAAATCAAATCAACTTGCTGTTTTGCCATGACAGGAGTATTTGCAACAGGCTATGTTGTTCAGGTGGTGCGGGGTGGTACTGGGGAACTTCATTACCTTTGCTGGAAACAGAGATTGATGATGATGGGTAGCTCGTTTGAATGCAGTGTTACAAGCACCTCTGAAATTTCAGCAGCCAGTCTGGTTATTCCCTTGGAAAGGTCTGTAATGTCCAGTCAGGCAGGCGGGACCCAAACAACATGATGTAGCATGATGCATGGAAGTGATCTCTGAAAAGATCCTCTGTGAGTTGCTCACATAATTGCACTTTTTCCTGCCTTCTAGTATGCTGGCTCACTCCATCAATAGCTGAGATTCATGTCTGTACATTAACTGGGTCTGAATCTTGTTTGTACCCTGGTCGGGGCAGACACCAATTAACACTTGGCAGGCTCAGAAATCATGTAGTCCCCATCTGACATTCAAAAGAACTGTTCTCAATGTTGTTTTTTTTCTCTTCTGACTTTTGAAGTCAGAAGGAGATCAAACACCCAGATTGGACAGCTGCCTAATACAGCCTCTTTGTAGATTCTTTCCAACACTATTAAAAGAACAAAGACCTGAACACTAATGAATATGAATACCTTAATGTGACACTTTATTACAGCCACTTGCTGAATCTGGTAAGATAAATTTAAAAAAAAATGGAAAGATGAAAGGTAACTTGGTGGGTTGAAGGATTACATGATTATTTTAATTTAGACATGAATTACTTCTTTGTTTAAGACTTCATTTATTTGTTTAAAGAAGTTTCTGATATGATGTACAAGTAACTTAAGTAAGAAAGGACTCAGGAGAAGGCAGGCACCAGGCTGAGGCTATTTTCCATGTTGTCAAAGGACTGGTTTGATTCCAGGTAGAGTAGGGTAATGCATGTGTGCAGCTGTGAGCAGCTTTTCCAAATGCTTTGGTGAGAATGTACCTTACACTCTTCCCACTCTGGGCACTGTTTTGGTTTGTTTTGGTTTGGGTTTTATTTTCTACTTCACTGGCTTCTGAAGTAATCACTGGATTTAATGCCAAAAAAAGAGGAAGAAAAGCTTACACTGTGGAACTGTACAAAATACACATTCAGTGTAATGAAATGCTGGAGTCCAGAGTCCTGGCATCTTCCCCTTGATTTTTCTCTTTGACTATATTCTCCCACTTAATTTTGGGGTTTTTTTTCATGGTATTTCAAAGTGGTGGGAACAACCATACTTAGGGATACACTTTGTCCTCTTTTCAGTAGCTGGGGAATTTAGTCTTATCATTCTCAGCATGTTTAATTGCAATTAACTGTGTCAAGCTCTTATGGATCAATGCTAGAGCAGATCTTACTATTAGTGAAAAGCTGAACCGCATAGCAGTGTACAGCTGCTCCAGAGGGCAAGAAGGACAAAGACAGAGATGGGTAGGCAAAGCTTTTAAGGCAGCACTTACAAGTTCCTGAGATCCACGAGGACATGATGAGCATTGGAGTAGGCTTAGATCACGACCACTAGAAAAAAAAAAAAAACAAAAGCCCAAGATCCAAATAGAAGAAGGTGTGTTAAAGTACACCAGTCTCATGGCCTGAGGTCAAATCAAAGTAGGTCTTGCTCATTCACTTAGTAAGTAAGTAAGGACTAAGTAAGGAGCCAAGGGTTTGCTTAGTCTCTGGGAAAACCAGATCAGCTTCTCTGGTGGCTGTATACCCCTGCCCACCAGCCCCAACCAGTGTCAGCACCAGTGTGCAGTGGCATGCCTCCCCTCTCCCAGTTTTATAGCCACTACTAAGCTGAACCTACCTACGGTTCTGAAACACCCAGGTAAATGTTTTGTCTTTTCCAATGCATGTCCCAGGCAAGCAGCAGGACCAGGGCAGATCCTTTTACACTGAGGTTTCCTGTCACACTGAGGTGCTGAGGGGTGAAGGGGCAAACTCACATATTCCTGCTGTGGGGGAAAAAAAAAAAAAAAAAAGGAATAGACATAAAAGCAAGCAACACTCTGCCCCAGCGCCATGCTTCCCTGCCTTCTGCCTTTCCACAATGGGGAGAAATAGGATAAGGCAGTGAGATAAGCAGTCTGACCCGCCAGACTCAGCGGGAGCTGCCGGTGCTTAGCAGAAATCTGACAGTTGCAGCTCCCCAGTGTCAACAGAAACATCCATTTCAATTCCACTCTCCTCTCTGCATGCCGTTTTTTTTCAAACCTAACCTGAGAAGGCAGGAGAGATCCCATTCTGCCATGCTCCAACAGTAATGGTGGAGATATTAGCAATTAACCCCTTAGCTTATTTAATTTGTTCTTTGAAAGATGCCAGTATTGTATTGCACATGATAAAATATAGTTAGAGACGAGTCACATGAAATTAGCTAACTGTTATAGGTTATACATCAAAACATAAATGAGATGTAAGACTGGTTAATATGCCATAAGCTGCCAGATGAACTTTTTCATTGAAATGTATGATTTGTGTCACCATTAACGGGGGTATAATTGCTTTTTTAATTATAATTGAGGTGTTTCACAGAGTAGTTTAATTGCAGAATAGGGTGTAATGTACAGTTTGGTGACCCAGTTGGGTTTAAAACTGGAAGTGATATTTATCCACATTCATGGTTTTAATTAGGAACTAGAACAAGGGGAAAAGCATCCCTGAGTCAAGAGGCCGAAGAGGGTGTTTTGCCAAGTCAAGATGACTGTGACACAGACTTTATTCAGCTGCTCTTGCATGGGCAAAAACTGGTGGAAGCTGGGGGCTTCTCCAAATAGGCAGCATCAGGTGGCTGTTCCAGCTAATTGACTATTAATATGACTGCTGTTTGCTTTGTTTCATGAGAGCCACTTATGCTTTGCAGCAGTTATCCCTTAATTGGGAGTTCATGTGTATGCATTTCCATGCAGGTGTGTGTTGCTGAGACAGTGTTTTATATTCCTGGCAGGAAAGTGAGCTCTAAGAGGAGCAAGTAGAGGAGTTTGTGGCCACAAATGCTAATTAGCTGGGAAGTGACACTGTCCTTTGCAGTGCCTTGTGACTGCAGAACTGCCTTCAGGTGGGAGGAGAAGTGGGGAGGTGGGCTTGTGAGCAGAAGCGCAGCCCAAGAGGAATGAGGACTGCTCATTCATTTTACCCTCGAGAGCCATTGGGTAAGGTCTGGCAATGCAGGCCTGCCCTTCTGCAAAAGTACAGGACAAAGCTCCCTGCAACTGTCAGTATCTGGTCCCATACGTTTCTGTTCTTTTTTAAATACTTTTTACACCCCAGACTACTGGTGTGTGGCCAGGGCACTCTTTTGAGAAGCGTGACAGGTAGGTTACAACCCCCTGCTTGAGGCAGGCTTGCATTTAGGTCTTGTGCTTTCCTGGGAAATGCGATGACTACTAGCTTATTGGGTGGCCTTATTTTTACATTTCCTACGGGGTCATTTCCACACTGCAGAAACCCATGGCAAGATGTGCAGGTCTTCTTGCAGGATCGAGTGTTTTGAGAACTGAATTTTCTATGGGATCTACCCCTATACTTTTCCTTTCTGGTACAGCTCCATTGATGCCAGTGTAAATGAGGGCAGAGCGTGCTCTTAAGTGAATCAAGTTGCTTTGTGACCAGATCTGAGCATAGGCAAGGATGATCTGTAGGACTGGAGAATGGTCAGGTTTCTTGTTCCTCCATAAAAAATTACGATGGAAGGTTTTCTATAAAAGTATCGACATAAATGCTGCCAGATTATCCTCTCTAGAGCTTGCTTTTTTTGTGGTGAAGATGGGATGCTGGCTGAGCTAACACAAACTACCTCTCCTCTTCAGGCTGTGCTCAGAAAGAGCAGCACTTTACCTTACACATATTTTTGGAATATACGTAGTTGGGGGGAACAAATTTAACTGCATTTTTTTTATGAGGTAGATGAGTATACCTCCCAGCTTTCCCCTTAGAGAAGATAGCTCCTCATCCTGGAGATACTGTTCTGTATGCCAACAGGATTAGTCTATCAGGTCCTACTTTGATGCTGACTGATTCTTGCTCCCTGTAGCTAATAGGCCTCATAGTGCCTGAAGTGTGAGAGTTAACTCTGTCAAAGCTTTGAAGAGTTCTTACCAGCACCCTCAGTCACCTGGTGACTGGTCAGTTCCTCTGGCAGCAGCTTCTTCAGATGCAGTGCTCACCTCGGGCATGAAGAACTACAATGCTCCTACGTTTCAATGGGGGTATCTTCAAAATGCGGTCTGCAGAGTGCACACCAGCTGTCACTCAAGAGTTGTTTCATGAGTATTTGCTGGGTTTTGCTCAGGAATTTCCCTGGGCCTCTAAAACTGCTATTTCCTTTCCCTAAAAAGTATAACGGGGAGAAAATCCTGTATGCCCTTTAACACTGGTAGGAGGAGTTGCCTGTATAACAGGTACTACGCAGCTTTCAGGAAGAATGGGAAAGGGACCATCCTCAGGGACCAAAGCCACCTCCCAACATCCTCTTCCCCTATGAATTAATGATCCTAAAAAGCATATAGCTCTGTGCCGTGAAGAATGAGATCCATTTATCCATCCAGCCAAAGAACCACAGACATCTCATTGAGACCTCCAGCTCAAGCCCCTCTTTCATGAGGGAAAGAAACCCAGCAACTCCTGGTGACCACATGGCAGCCACAGTAGTGTTTGGTTAATAATGCCGTGATCTGTATTTGAATTTGAGGATTTATGGAATAAAGTTCTCCATCTGCTGCTACCAGTCCACCTCAGCTTTTAAAGTTTCTTCTGTGAGGCTTCACTTCCCCATTGTGTATAAAGCAAAGCTGGTAATAGGGCTGAAGACACCCAGCAGCTGTATGTACACCCTGTGTACATTTTAGCATTCAAACAGAAAGCTGGGTATATGTGCAGTTAAGGAATTGCTTCCACAGCAGGAACACAAATTCCTCTTACTGGCAGCAGAAGCAGTAGCAATGACTAACCAAAATGTCATGATAGTTTGCATTTGCTGTCTCATTCTCAGTATGTGTTTTGCAGTCTCTCATAGCTGTAATTTCAGCCTCTTTGGAGACTACCTTCTTTTCTTTTTTTTTTTTTTTTTTTTTTTTTTTCAATCTTAAACATGTACAAAATCTGTTTCCAGAGAGTAGTACACGGAGGACAGCATCTTCTTCAGTGGGTAGTTGCTACGATGAAACTGTACATTTGAAACCAAGTCCAAAAATCAAGTCACATTCTTCAAAAAGGTACCTGAAATAGCTGCTGGCTCAATAGCCTGTATGAAAACTGCTGAAGTTTTCTCAGTCTCACTTGCACATTTTGTACTGTGTCCAAATCAGTAGTTATCTCCACAAATGTTTTATTCTTGCTGGCATGTGTATGTGTGCCCTTGTTATCAATATGGTATGGGATGCATGCATGTCTTTTGTTACAATTCAGATGAAGCAGGGGAGCTGTGATTTCTCTGTGGCCGTAGGAGGTGACGCAAGCTCAGCAGGGACTGCAGCAAGGTGAGCGGTGCTGCCGTGACTGGTCAGCCTGGCTGCAGAGAACACTAGCCACAATGCTGGTGTTGTTGCAGCACCAGATGGAAAGTGATCCTGCTGCGTCGGCCAGGCACGAGGAAGGCAGGGGTGCAATGGTCTTGCCTCCCAGATTCCTAAATTGCCTTTTATTAAGGCAAACCTCTCACTGCTTCTAGCTGTTTGCATCTTGTTTCACCTGTGTCTAGAGGGTGGAAAACTTTTCATTTTCAGCAGGTGCTCCCTGCTCTGAAGATGACTCAAGGGCAGGCTGCTGCAGATGAGGCAATGAGAGACCAGGACCCAGATCTCATCTTGACTTTCATCTTGACCCAGGACTTTCATCTTGAGATTGCAAGAGGTGTACTTATACAATCAGGAGGAGAGGATCTAGATGAGCTTGTATCCCTTTTCCATTCTTGGATTCCTTTTGGAGCAGATGGATGTGCTTCTGCTTTACCAGTTTCTAAAACAGTCACTCATACACAAGTGTGCCGAGAAATGTAAGTGTCTAGTAATGCTAGTAACTTGATACGGCTAAATTTGTGTCAGCAATTAACTTCCATAATAGGTTTCCCTGCGTATGTAATCGCTTCTGTGATTTATGTTCCCTGTGTTCATTTACTCTGCACAGAAATCTGGTCTGGCTTTGCAAGTCTTAGTCTCTGCATGTGCTGCCTTATTTCAGGCTGCTGCTGGAAACATCCTGCAGCACAGGTCTGGCTGCAGCCGCAAGGTATAGCTGGGGTGGTGATTGCGGGTTTTCTGTTCTTGCTGATGGTCTTGCTTTTCATGTTGGGTGGCATGTGTCAGGTTCCCTCTCTTAATTAGGACAAATGTGCCAATTATGTTAATGTATCTCCCGATACCAATCAGTGAATAATTAGAGACAACACATCTGTCTCTCACTGGGGAGCAGGATGACAGAAAAGATGCTACAAGGTATGTTGCTCTAAATTACAGCCACCTTGGATCATGCACTTTCTCAGCCGGTTGCAGGGATGGCTTAGTCTCGTGGCAGGTTTTCCAGTGCAGTAGCAGCACTGGATGTGCAGATCCAGCACAGCTGGCAGGAGCCATGTGCCTCACTGCTCTGCAAATTGCATCCAGAGCACTAAGGAGCTCTGACCAAAAGGTAGCTGTCTTCAGGTATCCTCCAGCTTCTCAGCATCCACGGTTGCTGTGAGTCAAGATTTCATTCACTGCACTCACAGCTTTACGGAGGGGCCTTCTCTTGCTAGTTAGTTTGCAAATGTAACAAAAATACCTTCTGAAGTAGAAAACTAAAAGAGAAGAAATGGGGATTTCATGCCTGCTTTGTTCCATGTGGGCTGGTATGTAAGAAAAAACAGTTGCACATTGTTGTAATTTTCCATAGCTGTCATCCCCATGAGGGAACACTTACCCCATCCTTCATGCCAGTATTGCTGCCAATTAAATGATTTCTGTTATGATAAGGAAAACCTGATGCCCAGGTTTTTCTACATATAAGCACAACCATCTGTACATTTATTAAGAGTTGGAGGGATGTGCCTGATTAAATTGAATAAATAGAGCTAGGTACTTGTTCACAAACTGTTGTAATATACATCCTCAATATTTATGCAAAAGCAAACATCTACTCTAGAAATGTCCTCCAGAGAGTTGAAAGATGGAGCCATGAGGGCGTGATTTGGTATGACCCTGAAGACAAGCATCTTGTGCACTTTTTAAGTGCCCGTGGGTATCCTGCTGCCTCTCTGCCTGCTTGCCCAGAGGGATGCAGGTCTCTGGCACATAAATGTCCGGTGCCCTCATCTGCCAGCCGTGGTGGTTTCCCAGTCATCATTATTCAGGCACTGGAATTAAATTCAGTTCCTGCATTGCCTAGATTAACAGCCTTACTTCGGCAAGGGGGCTGTGCCTTGGGGAATGACATGGTATCAAAAGAGATTGTTGCTTTTAACTTCTGTAACAACAGTTTGCATACTTGTCATTCATAAATCTGCTTTGTTCTCTTCGCTTTTGTATTTGATACCTGATCTCTTCCTACTTACAAGACAGAAAAATCCTGCTCCCACCCATTCTGCTTACCTCAAAAAAATAAATCCGAGGTTTGGAGGTGCTGAGCACTGCAGTCACCTGCACCTGAAAAAAAGGGACTGTTAGTAACTGAAAATATGTACCAACAATTTTCTCATTCACATGTTGCAGTATGTTTAATTAGTTACCATTTCTACAAGGACTGAGTAAGAAAACACAACTGCTGGAGGGGTGCACTCTTTTTTGTGTTGCTCTACTGATGGCTAAAATGTGTGTGAAAGGACATTCCCATGTCTTGTCAAATCATTCACCAGCTCCTCCCTTCAGATTTGATGACATTATAGTTTGCAATGTGAACAGACTCATGACATCATAAAAATCTGGATGCAAGAAGACTGAATTACATATATGAAAGAGGTAGCTTGTAGAAGAGATGGATTTTAGGCATGCACTCACAGTACTGATGTACTGGCAAAACAGACTTTTCAGAAAAAAGGATGTCCTTTTTTCTGCAAACTTAATGTTTTATTGTTAGCAAATTCTGTGAGCCATTAGGTGAAAAGGATCGCTTTCCTAACAGGTTTGATGAAGAGCCAGAGGCAGTATACTGAATTATACAGAGTACTTTTTTTTTTTTTCCCCCCCCCCTGATATTGGCAACTCCTGTTTTTATGCTATCTTCAGTGTTTTTGCAGGGATGACAGGCAATTTAATGCTTATAGCTTTAATTTTGTCTAATCAGTTGAGACCCAGACTGAATATGCGTGTGTGTAATTTTGTGGAGGGGGAAAGTGTTGCAGAGTACTGGAAAAAGAGAACCACATGCTTGAGCATGGAGCCTTGCATAGCGCCAAGGGCTGCTAAAATATTTGTTTGGATGGGCATACCAGAAACATTTTGGACTGAGTCTTAGACCATGTAGACTGTAGTCCTGTCATCACTGATGTCCTGATGTTCTCTATGTGCAGAGCACAGGAAAAAATACAGGTGGATTTGAAGGTGGTGTGCACACAGCTGTGGCAGCGCATGCAGCATCTTTTAGAGTCCTGACTCAAGTCTGTACTCCATCTCAGAAATAAACAATGGTATTAAAACCCAAGACAGACATTTCATTTGTGTGAGAGGCAGGGGTTAAGTGGCAGCTTGCCAGTGGTGGAGAGGTAAGCTCCTGGCCTGTTTTTCAGTCTGGAATGCATGCAGGCTTGACCTGCAGGTGAGGAAGGAGGTAAATATTGCCATTGACTGAACAGGAATCAGTCTGTCTTGATTATACCTGATACCTGTTAGGATTCAAGAAAGGAGGAAGAATAATTTTAGTCATCCTGGCAAGGAAAACCAGGTTATTGACTAAAAGCTTGTATATTTCATGGTAAAACACAAATGTTGGAGTGACAGAAACATAGCTTCCAAAGTTTTACGTCGTTTTTCTTCCTTCCCTGTTCCTTGCAGACACACGTATCCATTTCCATAGCCCTTTTTGCACCACTGAGTTTAAGCTATACAGTATCTATAGCTGTGAGACTACCACATACTGCAGCGATCTGCTGTGGGAAAAGAGGGTTTGACTGAAGCCTTCCTTGGGGCAATGGCTTTGCATCCACTAAGATGTATGTCTTTGGAAGCAGCTCACACCTGATGCACATCAACCCAAACTGGCATAGGGGAACTGGAGCTGCTTAAAGTAGGGCTAAAGATGGGCAGTGGATAGTGAGCAGCTTGAATCCAAGCCCACATCTGCCAGTGCTGGTCATGCAGCCTTGGACCAGTTCTGTGTGGGGATGAATTGAGCCCTCTGTGTTTAACACTGGGAGAGGCCATCAGTTTTCTCCCCATGTCTTGGGGCGGTCTGTACGTCTGTCTCAGATGGGGAGCAGGTTCTCTGTTGGTTTTGGGGTATGTCGATGCTTGGATAGTTCCTCAAATGTATTTGGAAAAGTGGGGATTCTGAGAGCAGGTCTTGACAGTTATGGGTCCAGTGGGTTGATTATGTTTATGTTTTTCTTTCTTTAATTAAATCATGGGCACAAGCTGAAGTGATCCAGTGACATGAAGGCCTGGCTTTGATCCATCCAGGGCCCCAGTCCTGTCCTTCAGAGCACGCTCAGTTCAAATGAAAACAAGCTACTAGCTTTGCAGCCAGATTATATTAGAGTGGCTCACAGCAGTCAGCTGGGATATAATAGGGTGTTTCTTTAGGAAGGCAATAAAGCGAACATTGTCTAGATTAAAATTACATATGAAAATATTTTTCTGTATAACCAAGGAAATTATGCTTTATTAAAATAAAATATAACTTACATAAAGAAAAGGGAAAAATAAGCACTGATGTAGTCTTTGTGATTCCCTATTTCCTTGGTAACTGTCTCTATTTTGTTTAATCTTGATTGCCGCAAAGCAGTAACATGCATGTACGTGTGAGTGCATGTGTTCTTGTAAACACTGGTGTGTTTGTAATTTGTTAGTGTGACCTATTCCAGTATATGGCATCAGTGTGTTAGACCCAGCACAGGTATATACAAGGTTACTGCATTATTAACTGCCTAATTAGACAAGACATACAAAAGAATGGGTAGAGATCTCTGCTGTTTCAGGGTTTCTGTTGTTGCAAGGGTATTTTGTGTTTGTAGATATGGTCGTAAGGTATCACCCCTTCCTTATCCCTTTCCTCAGACTCTGAAAGCATAGATCAGCTATTTGTCTCTGTACAGTAGCTGGCAGACTTTGAAAATGCATGAATGTTTTCAAGGCAAAGCAGTACAACTGTTGTGTGGATGGCTGGGAGGGAAGGGCACCTGCAGGAAAGGGTAGGCATGAAGGTGTTCTCCCGCGTTTCTGCTGTGGCGTTTTGTTTCAGTTGGCAGCCTGCATCAGGTGAGTCCTTCGTGAAATGCCTTGACTCGTAGCACTTTCTGGAATGAGTAATGTAATCACAGATACTGTGCCCACTGTGGTGTGACCCAGCGCTGACTCACTGCCTCCCCTCTGGCCCTTTGAAACCCCAAGGTGGAGTGGCTTAAGAACGAAGAGGTAATTGATCCTGTGGAAGACCGAAATTTTTACATCACCATTGATCACAACCTGATCATCAAGCAAGCCCGGCTTTCTGACACAGCCAATTACACTTGTGTCGCTAAAAACATTGTGGCCAAAAGGAAAAGCACCACGGCAACTGTGATCGTCTATGGTAAGTGATGCCTTGTCTTGTTGCATGTGGATGGACAAGCACTCAAAGCAAGAGGGACAGGAAGGGGATGCAAAATGTCTGTATGCAACTGTCACTGTGGCTGGTGTCCAGGCTGGGCCACCTGCGCTGCCTGTTGACCTGCAGCCATATGCTGGGGCTGCAGTCAGGACTCATTACCAAAACCACTCAGAAGTACAGGTCTGATGGCTTGGCTTGTTGGTGACAGACAATGGCCATGTAAGGAAGAGCAGGCACCAACACAAACAGCTGGCTGCCTTGTTGAAGAGAAGGCAGTTGCTCCCCTTGCCATAACACCCGCTGGCTGGATGCAGCAGGAGTGCCCAAGGCATTGCTTTCTACCAATGCATTTCACATTCTTAGTGATACTTTTCAGAAACAGAAGTAAAGCTGAAAAGAGGTTTGTTCTTCCAGATATTGGTAAGAGTTTCAGAGGTCAGCAGAATCTTCCATCTCTTATATTTCTTTAAATAAGCTTATTTTTGGTGTCTACTACAAAAACATACTCTGATGTCAGGGGCAAAGTAGCAAAGCACTCTGTGACTGAAATTCATAGGCACACAGCCTAGCTTAAAAGTATACATCAGGGGAATTGAGATAACATTATCCTGTGTCTGCATCCGCAGTCCTGATAGAATATTGAGGCTGGCCATGCTTTGGCTGGCCAAATTAGATGCCCTCCTGGGGTCTCTTCCAGCCTGTGTTGCATTGCAGCTCTGCCCCACCTTCCAAGCCTTTGACCCTGCAAAGTTATTGCCCCGGTGCATCCCAGGCAGGGGTACCCACCAGAACAAAACCTGCTCTGATGATGTGCCAGCTGAGTGTCCTGGTGTTCCTTACAATCAGCTTAATTATAGGGTAGATGAGTAAGAAAAAATCCCTATGATTATCCCTAATATTCATTTCATATTCAGGGTAGCAGTTGGATTTAATTGTAAGCAGTTGCTTCCCTGAAGTTACAATGAGGGCCTTTTAGATCAGTTTTTATAGAAAACTGACTGAATTGAGTTGATTAGCAGTGTTTGTGATATAAAGGAATGGACCAAGCCAAGAGCACTGTGTTTTGTAACTGTGATGAAAGCAGAGACATAAAGATGCAGGCATATTGCAACTCTTCCTCATACATATACAGTATTTTTTCAGTGGTGCAGTCAAGAGATGTGCGGGGGGAGCAGCCATCTTTATGGGGTTTACTACTAGAGCTTCTTAAGAGTTCTGCCATGTCAGAAACATTTGGGTTTAGAGAATCTAAGCAGTTAGTATGTTATCCATGCCCTGGCAATGACATTATTACATAGAGCAGTGCAGCTCCTTCTTCATCCACCTGTTTATCCCAGAAACTGAGGTGGATGAAAAAGAGAGTAGCAAAATATCTTCCCAGAGATAAACAGTCCAATAATAAAAACACATGTCATGTGAGTTCACTCTGAACAGCTTACTTATCTGTTATGGAGGTGCTGGGACTTTCATATGCACCAGCTGTGTCCACAAAGGGGTGAGTGAAGTTGTCCTGACGTCTTGAAATCACATTCTGAAAAGAGAAGAAAATTATCAATTTCTAATCAAAGCATGGGGGTCTGTCAGCATGCATAGATGATGAGTATATCCAAGAATGAGCTGGAGTACAGGTTAACTCCCTTTGGAAGCTTTCTGGGGGCAGGCTCCTGGCTGGCAGAGCTGTGGGTGCTTTCTGAACCTGCAGGGATCTTGGCCATACACAAGGCACCAGGTGCTTTGTGCTCAGTCAGGTCAGTTTTCAGCAGAAGACAGGTCATCTGCCAGCCCTGACAGTCATCAAATGGTGGTTTTCATTCATAGTCAGCATTTCTTCAACTTGTACAATGACTTCTGCTGTGCTGTACATTCAGGTACCTTGAAGATGTGGGTTTGTGTCTGTTCAGTGCTGCTTCTCATGCTCTTCCCAGCCATCACTTGTGACTGCTGTTGGAGACGGCATGACACAGAACCAGCGGCACCTTTTGGGCTGAGCAAGATGGCTTGCTTATGCAATCATAATCTCTTTCTCTCTTGCTTTTCAGTGAACGGAGGCTGGTCTACCTGGACTGAGTGGTCAGTGTGTAACAGCCGATGTGGGAGAGGCTTTCAGAAGCGTACAAGGACCTGCACCAACCCTGCCCCACTCAATGGTGGTGCCTTCTGCGAGGGCCAGAGTGTTCAGAAAATAGCTTGCACCACTCTGTGTCCAGGTTTAGTATGAACACCACATAGCCCTAGATAAATAATTTGTCTGTCACAAGTCATTTCAGGAGAACACTATTAGTTACAAAAGCTTCCTTCTCTTTAATAATAAATCCAACATTTCAGTGAATGAATATGGAATTGTATTATGTAAGGAGATAAAATAGTGAGCACATTATATCAAGCAGCGAGGGATTCAGCCCTACTTTTGCATGCAGCTTGCACTGGTGTCTCAGCCCTAGTAATTCAGGGGATTTGGGGAACATTGTGAGCTTCAAATTGTAGGAGATAAAGTTTGAAAGCTCTGGAAAAGGACTGGGATTTGAATATAGAAAGCAACTGTGATGTAAATATATTTGCAGTATCTGTTCAGTCCAGCTGCTGCAGCAAGTGAAACATCTGGGATGTGGATGTTAAATTTGAGGCACATGTTTACGTGACTTCAAATACAAAGACATTTATACTGGACAGAGATGTGTATCCATACCTTTTAAAGGTATTTAAATATGAAGTTCTGAAAGATAGAAAATTGCTTCAGGCCATGCAAGGTAGTTGGCGGCTTTTCTGCCATCTGTGCTATTGCCCAGTGCTTTCCTACTGCTGCAGTCCCACTCAAACCAATGGTAGTAAGGATGTCTTCAGCTTTTGAAGCTTGGCCATCCAACTCCAGGTCTTAGTGGAGGGTGGAACTTGAAAAGCTGAAATTTCATCTCTGGTCCCTGTTCCAAGTGACAGACTTTGCTCAGGCTCTGTCACTGGAACAATGCCATCGTTTTTTCTTTGGCTGTTCAGTTTAGTGCTTTTGAAAATTGTGGGATTTTGACAGGTGCTAAACACATTCCTGATTCTGCTCATGTGAAATAGATCAGCACCCCTAGATATTTCTTTTAATAGAAAATATCTAATATTAAATATCTTCTTATTAAAGAAGAATTTCTGGCCAAGTTTAACTTCTGTGTTAAAACATGAAAAAAAAAAAAAATTAAAAAATCACAGTTTCCTGACTTGTTACTCATTTTCTTGTACACTTCAAGCACAGATAAACTGCTGACAAGTTTATAAAAAAAGGGGAGGAAAGAGCAGAAATGGGGCCTGGGCAGAGAGAAAGGGGAGGGAGACTGAATGCTTTTACAGGCCAGAAATAGAACTTTGAGAAGAGCAGACTGACTCTTTTCAAGAAGAGCAGACTGATGATCCTTCTGCCTTGCCAGGAATGTCCAGGGGTTGCAGGCCGGCTTGTGCCAAGAAGTGCATCACTTTCGCTTGGTCTCACTTTTGTGTACCCTTTAACAATTCCTGTCCTTTCCTTGTCTCAGTGGATGGCAAGTGGACATCCTGGAGCAAGTGGTCCACCTGTGGCACGGAGTGCACCCACTGGCGAAGGAGGGAGTGCACAGCCCCGGCGCCGAAGAATGGGGGGAAGGACTGCGAGGGGCTTGTGCTGCAGTCCAAGAACTGTACTGACGGGCTCTGCATGCAGGGTAAGTGTCACTGGGACGCCTCTAGGATCTGGGATGTGTGTGGTCGCAGAAAAACCTGCAATAGCTGTGGATCAGCATCAATGACCTAAAGTCACAGAACTGTTTGTAGGATGAAGAAATTTGTTAAGAGTTCTCACCGGTCTGGACACACCAATTTTCTTCCCTGAAGATGAATGTAGTGCTGTCTAAGGTTTGTGAAGCTGAGCAGTGAAGATTTAGAAAGTCTCATAACAGATCCCTCTCCCCACAGCCCTCCCCACCAAACGGCTCTTCTCTCTAACACTGGTTCACCATCTGTCCAGGAAACCTTTGCAGTGACTCTTAACAGCAATGGACATGAAAAGTAGAGGGTTTAGGGCAAAACCACCATTTTCAAAGGAGTAAAATTGGCAAAGCAGATCAGCTTGTGGCTTCTTACTGTCAGGAGTGGTGGGTGCATGTGTTTCTACCCGTAATAGTTATGCCCCTTTTTGAATTTCAGGTGCCCTGTAGTAGAAAGAGGTACCATGTATCTATGCAGTGGTTATGCAAACTTCATATATAGTTATCAGCATGATGCAGCCTCATGAAGATCAGCTCTAGCACTGCAGTCTATTCTGCCTGCACCTATTCATGGCATGGTTGTGCCTTTGTGACTAATTTAGAGTGAGCAATAAAGAAAAGCAGGCTTTCCGAATGATTCAGACATATGCTGATGAACAACTAGTATTCTCTGCACCCAATCCCTTTTCAAAAATGAGATCCTTTCTGTTCTGCTGGTGCACTGAAACTTCCTTTTACATTTCATTAGCACAATAACCAAAGCCAAAATCCTCATACACCTCTCTCCTGTTCCCTCACCCTGTCTCTCTGCAGTACTTCTCTGTCAAGCTTCAGCTCTCCATTGACCAAAGAGTTGTGGCTGTAACTATCTGGTATCTGTGTTGAGATCATAAAATTCTTTGAGTTCTCTCATTAAAAAAGAGTCAGGAATTTTTGTTCTCTGAGACAGGTTACTTTTGACTGAAATAGTCACAATGACAGAGAAGTGACACTGCTAGCTAATAAATAGGTCTGTTTCTTGAATAAGTGCCATAGAGGTGGCTACTGCGCTGGCAGCAATCTCTGAGCTACCCTATGGCACAGCATGGCCATTTGTTCTGAGGTTTGCCAGATTTAGAAAAACGGCTTCTTCGGTGTGCCTTGCACAAACACTTTCATCATGTTCAAAACTATCAGTCAATGTCAGCAGCCTATAAAGCTGTAATTCCTCAAAACATGCATTTTTATGGGAAAGACAGAAAGGTGAGATTCAGAGCTCCTCTCTTTTTCTTTTCTAAAGATAGAAAACAATAAAAATCCAGCCACAACTTCCTGTATCACAAACACCTTTTTGACTTTTGTCGTGGGGAAGCTAATGTACTCTTAGCTCCAGCAGTGTGAATAAGTCATTATGGTAAATTAGGAAGAAAAGATACATCCCTCCATACAGTAGAGTTCCTCACTATCAGACTATATATTTAGACAGGTGTATGTCATCTTTGTGTACATGCATGAAGAGAGCTATTTAAGCAAAAATCTTGTGGAAAAGTAGATATAATGGTACAGCAGAATAAAAGCCCTGTAGGGATCTCATTTATCTGGTGATGGTATATTGCACTTTATTTGTGAAAGTGGATACTGAGTATAAAGCAAAGGTCTTCAGCAGGAGAGAGGGTGAAGCTGTGTTGAATCCTATTCTGCTTCATATATATCTATATAAAAAATGGTAAAGAAAAATATACAGTCACATATTGACCTACTTGGCTCCAGGGGCCGCGATAATCCTTCAGTGTTGGAATTTAATGGCAGTGTTTTAATGCTGTCTTTATACTCGTGGGGTGTCATATACCTGTAAAACTTACAGTCCTGCTCCTCGATCCATCACTGCTGAGAAGATTGATTTGCCATACTTGGTGGCAGTGTGCCTGCTGCTTGCCCTTTCTCTCTCTCTCTCTTTATTTCTGCTTCTCAGTTTATGCAAAATGAAACTGAACACTTACATTTTTGTGAGTGTGGATCTACACTCATAGCAAATCTGCCTGCTGAGCTGGGAAGAAACACAGGACTCCTTTCATTCCTAAAACATCATGGCTCTTTGCACATTATTTGAGGCTGATGGGCACTGGCCTGGAACTGACATTTCTCCTAGCCTGGGGACCTGTGGATTCACAACAGACTTTTCCAGTGCCTTCATGGCAGTGGGTCTGGCATGGCACAGGTGGCACGGAGGGAGCCACAGCCACCTTTCCTCTGTGCCCATAGACCTCTGGGAGCTGGCTGGCCTGCTGCTTACCTGCACCATAGCCAGATCCTGCTCCTAGGTGCCCTGGTGCTTCTTCCTTAGTGTCAGTCTTCAGTGAGAGCTTGAAGGTTGACTTGAGCACCATGGCTGTAGCTGAGGTCAAAGAATTAGTAGCCAGACCCTCTTACCAGGAGTCAGTAGGCTGTTGCTTTGACAAAAACTCATTTGTAAATATACATCTCTATATATATCTGTACATAAAAGAAATCCTGGAAAATACTGGATTGAATGAGTCTAATTTACAAGCCCTTTCTCTTCCAGTCTATTATTCACTTCAGTAGCATCAGCTGGATAAATCAATAAGCTTTTTCATCAGACTGCCCCTGCTTGAGCAAAGAGCAGCAGTCTGCACCACTATCGATTTCTGTGGGGATAAAAACTGCGGAGCTTTCTCCATCCCTTGTAATTACAGTACTTCACACCCAAAGCTGTAGTTTGTGCTTACCACTAACTGTGGCATTTCTCGTGCAACTTTGCTGTCACATTTATTCAGACTAATGATCTTGCTGGTACACACATACACTCCCTTATCCGGTAGTTAGTATTTTTCTGTTAACATGAAAGGATGAACAGTCATTAAACCAGAAAGCCTGCAGAGAGACAGCAGGCTGAATTGAAGAAGAAAAGTGGCTGTAGTGAAAATTTAGGACGGTCATTGCTATTTTAAGTTTCCAAATGCATAATATTGCCTAGCAGGTCCCATTATAACAATTTCGTAATTCCCATAATAGCATTAATATGATCTTCTGGAACAAAATATGCTGTAGGTGTAAGAAGAATTAGCTGGTTACCACCCACGCTAGTTGCATTATTGCCTCCATAGTTGCATTATTTCCCATTTGAAGTGTGAATATTGTGGTAAATACTTCAGTACAAGGAACAATGCTTTTAAAGGCACACACTGCATCACGCAGGGGATAGCTAT
Source organism: Falco punctatus (assembly GCF_963210335.1). Taxonomy (NCBI): domain Eukaryota; kingdom Metazoa; phylum Chordata; class Aves; order Falconiformes; family Falconidae; genus Falco; species Falco punctatus. Next base: position 72,684,267 of record NC_137580.1, read on the forward strand.
AAACTGAAACACTGCAATTAGCCCTCTACTCTTCCCGTCTAATTACTTTGGTGGGTGTTCTGTGTGGGGACTAAGCAAGCAAAGCACTTCACTGCTGGCTCAAACTTCAGCACAAGTAGTTCCCTTCACTAGATCACAAATACGTTTAAAGCAACATACAAGGGGAAGTGTTTTGCTGGGCCAAGTCTGGAATGGCTGCAAGATCATGTGTGTCATACCAAACAGGTGCTAAAAGTCCCTGGTGGGCCAAATTCTGCTTTGCATTATGTGTTAAATGCTGCTGGTAATCAGGAAGAGTTGGACAATTTATGAAGAGAATTAGCTGTGTTGCATGGTTATGTTGAAGGCTTGTTAGATGAGTTGTGACATGCAGCTGTCATGCTCAGAGCACGTTACCTGTGTCAATTCTGTTGATGATCTGAAGTGACAGTGTTCAGATCTGAATTGTCCCTGTCCTGAATAAATAAGTACAGAAATTCTGTAAGCATGAGTTTGGTGCCTATGCATGCTGGTAAAGCTGTTGGTCTTTTTTGAAATCACGCCTGTGATGTGCAGTGTTGGCCCTAGCACGGTCAGAGGGAGACAACCAGTGCCCCTTCTTCAGCTCACTGTTGGCTTTAGTATACCACTGTGGCTTTTCATAAAAGACTGGCTAAATTGTGCTTTCATTTTTTTTTTTTCCAAAACACAGGGCCAGCTATCTTGCAGCAGCAAATACTGAAGCACATGTTGTCACTTGAGGGCTATGGATTATACAGTTACATAATTAGTACTGTTTCTCTGTGTAGTAAAAACTATTTACTTTATACAGTCTCACAACATGGAATACAAATCCATCACTGAACAGGGCCAAAAGGAAAATTCCACTTGTGGATCATTGCGAAGTGTCATCAGACCCAGTGTGGGCTTCTCCTTTGTTGCTCTGGATTTAAATAAACAAGCATAGAAAGGCTGAGGTGTGCTACTATCACTCTAGGAAGAAAAGAATCAAAACATCTTCACCCATCATTACAGACAACACTGTGGACTAACTCTTGGGTCACTTTGGTTCTCTTCCCTGCATGCAGCTTAACTACTTGGAATTTCAAATAGCAGACACGCTGCTTGAGAAAAAGGTACCTGTACCATGGTGAAGATGTTATTATCAGACTAGTAATTCCATTCCTTGGTGAAAAAAAAAAGCTGCCTTCTTGTCAAGAGTGAATTGATATGAGATGATGATGGCAAATCTATATTTACTGAAGACTTTGAAATCCTCATCTGAAAGGCAATATGAAGTTCATAGGTTCCCTCTTACAATGATAGTGACTAAGATAAGTGAAAAAGATGTAGTTTGTCATGCTTGTGCACAAAATGGCTAACTGCTGCCCTTTTCCAATCTTGTGCCTGTTTATACACAGATCTCGAGTAGAAAGCAAGGTTAACCTAATACTAACATCTCTTTCTTACTGAAACATGTATGTTCTGCACATGCCCTGCTTGTTTGATGTAACATGCCAGAATCTCTGATGGAATGAGCAATCGTTTCCCTTTTTGGCTTGTTTTGAAAGCAGGCATTCAGGGAAGCATTACAGAGCAGAGCAGTTTGATGAGGACCTCTGGTCCTCCAGAGCAGATTAATGTGCAAAGAGCAGGGGAATGTTTCCCAGACTCCAGGAGGTAAGCAAAGCTCTCTCAAGGGAGACTGCAACAGAAGCCTGTGTGTGCAGAGGAATGAAATAAAACCTTTCATTAAGAGCATGTAGGTCAAGGGAGGACTTCTAATACGTTCAGTCTGTCAGCATAATGATATAGCCACCTGGCTTCTTTTGCCGAGTCCTTACAGAGCGGGTTTCATTCATCTGAAGAACACATCTCATCTGTTCCTAGAGGAAGTTTTCTGTAATATTGTTATTTGATATGAGCAAAGAGATGTGTTATTCTGTTGTCAACCCAACTACTATGTAATGGTGTAGCAGCCAAGGGAGTTTGTGTGCACACCTCAGAGTTACGACTCATCTTTATTTTCATTGTAGTGACATGAGAAATCCCCAGCTGAGAAGCATCCACGCTCTGGTGGGCCCTCTGCAACTGAGAGCTCTTGCCTAGAAAGCCTACTACTCAAAGCAGATAAAAGCACTGAGAGAAAATAGAAGTGCAGAGCCACAAGCTGAACCCAGGATGGTGAAATCACTGTGTCTTACCCCAGTCAGTTCAGAAAGAGCCACCTCCACATTAATTTTAATGAGGGGCAATTGCTCTAAGATCTCTAGGCTATTTTAAAAAATCTCAACTACTTGAAAAATAGTATAGCCTTGCAAAGAGGAGAAAAAACCCAACCTTGTCTATCTACAGTTTTCATTCTTCTTAATTCCCTTGGGGTTTTCTTATTCTTCCCTTATTCCTTTGCATGTTAAACCCCCCAAAAACTTACTCAGATTTCAGAAAGAAAACCGCAAAGCTTACAATAAAGTCTAACTGATACATTAACATCATTTTAGGAAAAGAAAGCCAAAACCCTTACAGTGACAATAATGACTGTTTATATTTTCCTTTCCATGTACAAAAGTGGCATATTTCATGATTTTTGCATTCCTGAAAGGGTATGAGGCGGGGCAAGGTTACATGAGCAGCCCAAGGCTCATCAGGGAGTCAGTGACAGATCAGGAGTAAAACTCAGCACTCTCTATTTCTAAATCTGTGTTCTACATAAAGGACTAACAAAAACATTGGCAGCATCCTGAAATGAAAACTCACGTTGGGAAAGGAAGTTTCTATAGATTGGGAAATGAACATTGAGCTGATCAGCTGACTCTGAAGCCTGGGATTTTTGAGGTTATGAGCTGGGGGAATACGAATTACCTTACCTGTGATCTTACAGACCTGCCAAAGATTTTAATACCTGTTACTGAACATCGATGTGGTTAACTCATATTTTCTATGAGCCTTTTTTTCCAGCATTCCTGACAGTTTTTACCTCCTCTTCTAGATACTCTTCCAACTGTCCCTTCCTTCATCTAGCTGTTTGCCATGTGTCCTCTCTTCAGTGCTGCCCCATGTCCTCCTTTCAGCCCTCCCTATAACCCGTTTTCTCTTGTCCTGCTACATCTGCAAAACAAAGCAAACCTGAGAAAGTCTATTTAACGTTCAGTGATTGCAAGGGAGGAATTTGCAAATACATAATCTAGCAAATTGAAATGCTAGATGTGTTTACTTTTGCTGTCAAACATGCATAGCAAAACCAATGTGAAGGTTCTGTGCTTCTAAGATACTAAAGACTGACATAAGATTTAGCCGAAAGGTCAAAGTCCTTAAACTGTAAAAGACTGCATAATGTCAAAATTGCCTATTCTAATCCACATCAAATTTTAGCAACAAGTTATCCTAGTCTTCCATCTTTCCCCACCCCCATATAGATGACATGCATGTTTAAACTCAGGCAAGACCTTTCTAGCAATGTTAACAAAATGTCAGGATCTAATTTAAAATGAAAACATAGTTGCAATCTTAATTATAGAATATCTTAAACTCCTGTTCAAGGACTGAACGAGAGACTCCCTGTTTAACCTACCTGCTCAGGAAAGATCTGAGATAATGCCCAAGTAAATAATCAGTCACAAAAGCTCAAGCTCCCTGTTTATTAGCTTACCCTGAACATGTCAATAATTAATCCTTTAGAACGAAAATAAATTACTGTACATTATCTCTGGGATGCTTGATATCACATCTGACCTTCAGCATCATTATTGCAGACATGAAGGTCTTTCTTTAGAATAGCAAATATAGGAAGAAGCTGGGTACATTCTCTCTGAGAGTTTTTTCCAGCTCTAGGGACTTTGTTGTTTTTTGTTTCCTGGTTTTTTTTTTTTCTAAATTTAACCACTACAAATAAGGTATAAGATATCACATCCTCTTGTTTATGTGCTAGAGTTCCTGGGAAGTAGCACAGGAGAGAAACAATTAACAGCAATTACAATTCAAAGGTTATTGTTAATATTTCTCCTGAGGTAAACCTGCATTAGCAGTGTTAAGTGAACGTGAAACCTTCACACTAAACAGAATATGGGATTTACTCTGCGGATGCTCTTGTACTCTGCCCCCTTGTAGAAAAGGAGGTACTGAAAGCTTGTGGAGTTGCAGTCTCTGGACAGTGGGACCTATGTGGAACAATTTAAAACTTCTGAATGTCAAATTAAATCTCCTAAATTCCATCTACTAACATGAGACTGTGTGAACTGCATGTCAATCATAGAGACTAGATGAAAACGCAAAGCATTGCAATGCACCTGAATTAACATTTTGAAAGCCATTGAAAGTCTTTTTTGAAAGTGTCTTTTGAAAGCTTTGAGCCTTTGCCCACTGGACTGATCATCTAGACTTTCCTTTAAAAATAATGAAGAAACTCAGCAAGTTGGTGATAGCTGTAGGGTTGCTGAGAGCTACTGGTAAGATGGAAACAGGACTAGTAATGTGAGGTCACTGCTACAGTCATGGCACTGCAAACACTGCAGGGGCATGTGCCTTTTTTCTTCTTTGTCTCAAAAAAGTCTCTTTATAATGGAAATCAGTATTTAGAGCTGCTGGATGTCTTCCCAGGAGGACAGAGGTTTACAAAATCTGAAATTGGGCTGACTTTAACTTGAGAATGGCATTTCACAGTAAAAGGGAGAGAAGCTTAATTTCTAGAACCTGGGATCTGGAAACAGCAAAATATATATATATATATATATATGTATATATATAATTTTTTTTACCCTGGTGAGATCCATTGAATTCAAGAATCAACAAAACCAAACCAAATAATAGGGTTCTTAACCCATTTTTATTCAGACTTTTCAGTGTAATTTCTGAGACTAAAACCAATATAGGAAATTTCAGTAAAACCCAAAGATTTTAAATAAAATTCTGAACCATTGGATCTAGGAAAATCAGGAAGATAACAGAATTAATGTTGAAAGAAGAGCTCATAATGGAAATTAAGAACAGAAGCAATTGGGTGCATGTTCTTGGGGACTGGTATGGAAAAAATTACTAGTTTACTGGCTTTGAGTTATTAAATACTGGAACTAATCTGATGTGTATGTATCACAAAGAAACAAGGGGTTGTTTCGGTAAACTCTCATCTCAATGTATGCATCACATACCTAATTTAAATCATCTAAGAACTGCTTTCTTCAAATTTTATCATCTACATTTGAGAATTAGTCTCTGTTCATCTGTCCATCGTAGCTCTGTGGTTCAGAGCCTGTTGCCAGCAAGGGCTTGTTCCTACTTCAATGTCTCTACACTGGATAAAGCCATCAAAGTAGAGAAAGAAAGGCAGCAGTTGAATGCATGCCGCCTTCTTTTCTTATAGACAATTTAAGGGCATAGACTTCGGAGCCAAAAGGGGGAAAAGGCTGTTGTATTATGCTCAGCCTGTTGAGTCCATTGCAACAGGATGTTATTGAGATGTCATGTGGCTAGGCTTCCAAAAGGACCACATAATTACATGACCTTCGCTCCTTTTGAAACTACTACATAGAGGGTAAAGTGAAGAGCGTTTATAGATTAGAAACAACTGGTGCCAGATTAAAACATGAAGCATTAAAGAAACAAGCAGTTATGGCATGCTTTATGTCATCTTCACTTTATGAAATCAAAGTGTATGTCTCCAGCTCTCACAAAATATGTATCATTAACCTCAGCAGCTAATGGTATAAAGCAATTTCTTTGCAGGTTAATGGCAAATATTTTTGTAAATATGACCCAAACTGCACAAGCCCTAGTAAATAAGTGCCCAGAAAGACCACTTTCAGCTACTCCACCATCTCACCTAGTTGTTGGGAAGAGGGAAAGTAGCTGGGGAAAACACAAATAGAAAACTGGGAATTTTTCTCTTATACGAGCATTTTATTTTCTGCAAGCAACAGAGTAAATATTTTCATCATCTGATCAATTCACTCTAAAATTGATATCCATTAATACAAATTCATCATGGCTGAAAAGCTAGCAAAATCTATTAAAGGCCAAAAAGGGGAGCCATTTACAAAGTTCCCTCTTCATGAAGCTGGGATCTAGTGTTTTATACCACAGGGATAAAAGTTGTCTTTAAAATATACCAGTTTGCAGGCCAAGACAGTATATTTCCAGGGCTTTCCAGGTAAATCAAACACAGGAGATCAGGATGCCCATGGTCATGATACTGAATTCCCAGTCTGAGCACTATGGGTGTGTGTGTGTATATATATATATATATATATATATATATATATATATATATATATATATGGCCATGAATATGCCGAGGGCTAAATTCTTCCCCAGCAGAAAAAGAGAGAGCTTAGAAAAGTTGTTTTGATGACTATCTGGTGACAGACTATTTAAATTTCAGTGTCAAGGGACTCAGTGCCATAATCTCTGCACAATTATCTGAGATTCTCCATTCCCAAATGCTTCATTTTTTTTCAACTTGGCAGAATGTTTATCTACTCCTCCCAAGGAAAATTGTAGCAGATTAATTCATGCTGTAAAGAGGGTCAGCCTGCTTATTTGTCAAAGCTAAGTCCCTCAGGCAGATGATCCCACACATGCAGATATGCTGAAGGCCATTCAGCCACAGGGACCCACTGTCATGTCTCCTGTGGCCTCTGGCACAAATGTGTTTCCAGAAGGTCAGAGCAAGACATGTGGGACCAGAACGCTCATTCTATACTTCCAATGTTTGGGGATCATCTGCCTTCACAAACTGCACCAAACTAATTAAATGAGCTTCAAAATCTATTTAGTTAAATGGTCACAATTTCCCAAATCAGTGCAAGTGTGACTGATGCTGAAATTGAGTTAAACTAAATGGATAAAAAGCTTGCTGAAGTCTTTTCTATATACCAGCATTGGACTGGTTTATCTTTCCAGTACATATTCACTCTCCTCCACTTTTCCCAGTGTGTTACATCATTATAAAGCTGCTTAAATTGCTTTTCACATGCTTTGTAGAAAGAGAATAGGCAATGCCTACGTAATGCACCTTTATAATGATACATCTGCATTTGTACAAAGGATCTGTGCTAGTGTAATTACTTCAGTTAAAAGAAGCCCACCTTTAACACTTAGTAGAAGCACTTCCACAAGGACGAAAAATGTATTTACAAGCCTAAATTGTAATATAAATTAGAATGCATAGAGAAACATCAACTTAATTTAAGACTTTTTAATGAATGTGTTTACCATGCAATTACAGGGGCACAAGTTCTGTGCATTAACCCAAGCCTCCCACCAATTCTCCAGGTACGACATAGGGTGAGATACTTGTAAAATTAGGCAAACAAATAACCACTTTTGGTAAGCCTCTGAGAACTGCAAACAGGAGGGACTATGTGAGTGTAAAGTATGATTATTACTGTTTTATTCATCCAGCATTAAGTTACACAACAAAACATCAAAAGCCCCTTTGAAAATGTACATTTCTCAACAAACTGTAGGAATAAGCTTAAATTACTTTTCTCAAAGCAAGTAGCTCACTGTGAAACCAGCTGTTCTGAGTGTGAGTCAGCAGCCTCAGCAACCTTTCTAGTCAAACACACCAGCACCTTTCTATACTCACCCTCGTTAAAATTTGTGATGATCCTCGTAAAGTCCCTCAGGTACTCGCCAAGCAGTGCTGTTGATACAAGGAGGAAAAAAAAAATAATTAGAATAAAACAACCACAAGAAAAAAGATTTCTTTTCACTGCAGTTGCTTTTGAAGAGAGGAGGCAAGTCATTCTTCATTATTTCAGTTACTAATCCCAGCAGGTTTGCATCATTATCTGATGAAAATGTCCTTTCTTATTGTCTGAAGGCATAGTCAGAGGGACCAGTGTGAAAGCCGACTTTCTAAAGCAATACCTGTGCTCTTGTGCTGGGAGCATGGCAATAACCCTACCTCCTGCCCAGTCACCCCCAACAGCACATGGCTGCAAGCCTTCCCCTTGCCACTGCAATGCCCACTCCCTTTTGGAAGACTACTTTCATGACAGAAGAGTGTTCAAAGGTAGCTTTATGCTAAAAAGTCCTGCCCAAATGACAGAAGGCATCTGTAGTTGTGGTGTTAGAGTGATCTATGACAAATGTGTTTAGTTGGCAAATGGAGCTGGTGTTCGACCAGCAATCAGCTGGGGTTGCCTGCTTGGCTGGGATGCTGGAAGTCAACTCAAGTTAAGGTCTCTACTAGCTTCAGCCAGGGGAGCCTGCTCATATACTGTGAACAAACAGGGTTGTGTAAGCAGCACAGCCTAGCTTGTGTAGTGCCATCACCTCAGCAAGGACTTCACATCCAGTACTGGTGGCCACCTATCCATCTACAGCCAGGTTGGTCAGCTGTGACTCTTACCCCTCAGCAAAAAATTGGCATGTCCATGACTCAAACACATGACATCTCACTCAGCAGCCCTCAACCCTTCCACCTCACCCATGTCTTCCCTCTATGCAAAATGCCCATGTTGTTCAAACTGAAAGCGTATCCTTGCACTTGTGCAAGCCAGGCTGTTTGCGTGGCAGCAGTTGGCTGGGGTTGGGTGCTTGGTTCCGTTTGCAACACACAAAGGAGAATAAAATCAAGCTGACTTTACTAAGCACGTTGGTTTGCGAGGCTAATGGAAGCAGAAAGCAGTATCCTCACCTCTTCCTCCTGTTTTAATAGATGTGCCTTTGAACACATACAGAAAACATTTCTGCTGAAGAAATTCGTGTCACTTATGTAGCTGCAAGGATGTTCTCCATATTTATCAGTAAGAGAATCTATGCAAACTTGTAAGATTCAAGTGTTTGTGACAAACAGGGTCTATGAAGAGGTTGCAATTAGGTAAATTTCTTTTAGAGTATTTGAGGATCACGCTTGTTTATTTTGGTGGAAAGACTTGAATCTGTATTTCCATTTTCCCGTGAGGAAAGAACGCTTTCAATAACATCACAGCTAATCCAGGCAGTGCCCTCCTTTGTGCCCGTCGAGTGGCAGCTGCTAAATCACTTCAGATGTGGCAGGGACGATGCACAACCCTGAATGCAAAACTTGCCGGCTGAAATGCACTGTAAGGAGAGAGGAACAGCCTTTCTGGCTCTGCACGGGTGAGCTTGAGCTCTGTGGGTGACGCAGAGCCAGGGGACGTGTGCTGCCCTGTGCCATCTTCCCCAGGAACATACAGGGGTACAAGAAATGCATGGAAACATCCTCAGCTTTTCCAGGGGACTTGAGTACGAGTCAAAAAGGCATTCAGAGATGCAGCGAGCCTAAATTCCAACTTGTCCTTGTGCCTCATATTTCCTGCTGGCTGCCACTTTGTCTCCAGAGAGATCTTGCCAAAGGAAATATTGGGCATAAGGCTATAGCTGAAATTTAGGTTGACTAAATATGGGCCTCAGCTTTCATCTGGGGAGTAAGTGGGGAGTAACTAGGGTGCTGTAAATTCATGCCCAGACATGATGAGCCCTCAGAAGTTGCTGGCCTGACTTTTTATGGTCAATACATGGAGTACACTAGTAGAAGTAGGAAGCAGTTAGTATGAAAGATTATGTGTCTTGAGAGTACATATAGGTGAACTTACCTCAAGGAACCAAATAAATGAATGTAAGAACATAATATTTCTAAAAACAATTGTAAAGCTGGAATTGTTGCTGAGAAATGAAGTCTTAAATAGATATTACAGGCAATGCAGTCTGTCCCATGATGCCTCAGAAAAAAACATCATCAGCAAAATGCAGTTCTTCGTGCTCTGGTATTTCATTTAAGGTAGCATTTATGCAATAGTTAATGTCTGGAAACTTTGGGGGGAGGTGTGTCTATACCTGCAGTTGGGGTTGACTATAACTTCATTAGCAAGCAGTGTAGCCAAGCAGGAAGACATACGTAAAGCACAACAGATGCCAAGCACCCAAGCACAGCATTTCTGGGAGCTTGGGATTATTCCTGTGGTCTGCCTGTAGTGTGGTCCTGTGCATTAGGCACATGCCAGTGTGTATTTTCCAGATTCGTTTTACCTGCAGGGAGTCCCTGGCTGTGTGAGCTCCTTGCAGCGCAATCCAAGGAGAGGGGGTGAGATTCCCTTCAAAAGCACTGAAGGGAAGGTGATGGAGGAGACATACGTTCTGCCTTACACTGACTCTAATCCTGTCCCTAACAGTGACTCTCCCACTTTGGATCTGTCATTTAGCTTTCCAGCAGGATGGGACTTGGAGCATTTCACTCCTTTCCCATATGGATGGAAAGCAGCTGGGAGATGCTTACTGAGTTCCTAGAACTTGTGTGCGACCTAAGCAGCTCCAGCATGCCATGCTGTAGGAGATGCAGAAAAAAAGAGACAAAGGAAACGATCTCTTGTATTTATCCATTCCAAAATACAGCTGTAAATTTTGTTATGATTTTGTCGATATATGGTACTTGCAAAGATTTCAAGTAAATAATGTTATGACCCCAGGGGCCTTATTGATTTTGTAATAATTTCAAAGAGAAGCCACTCAGTTTCCCGTTTGCTGACAAATTCTTTGCTCCCTGAGGAATTCCTATTGAACGTGTATTAAAGATAGGATAAAATAATTTCAAGGAGATACAGAGAGAGTGCTTTGTGCATGGACTCTGCTCAGCGAATGGGTATTTAACCTCTGACCGGTGACGACAGGTCTCCTTTAGCTCTATTAGATCAACAGCAAGCTACTATAATTAAATAAAAAAACTGTTTAGAGCCTCACCGAACATGTCCTGGGAATTAAAGCATATGGCAGGGATAGGGAAAAAAGACTTTCCATATGCTAATGACCCTTGATGTCTGAAATAAATTAGATCCATTAGAGTTTATGCTCAATAAAAGAAAGACTTTAAGCACTCCAAAGTTAGTGACTCGAGACCGATTTTGGCTTAGAAATTCAATCTGCCTGCTTATTAATTCTTAGTAAGGCTCTGGAGGAGACAGGGGATGCAAAATCATAATTCTGTGCTGTATCAGAATTTTAAAGTGCCATCAGTTTTCTTTACTTCTTTTTTTAATTAAACCATTTTTCATGCTTCCCTTTTTTGTTCTCCTCATTAATTTGATTTTGTTTCCATTTTTGTTTAATTTCTTTCTTTTTAAGGTTTCATTTATCCTATTTCAACTGAACAGAGAACCCAGAATGAATATGGATTTTCTTGTAAGTTTAATGTTTGATTTTATGTTCCTGAATGCTAATTTGATGCTGTTCCTTGGGTCAAGCTTTACTGTTATGCCAACTCTGTCCGACTAGGCAAAGGGGAACCTGTTTGGCAGACTAAATGGCATGCTGCTTGCTTGACAGCAATCACAATGTTTTGCTGTCAGTGGGTTGACACAGAATGGTAACAGTCCTTATGCATGAGGAAAACGGGAGAAGGTTCTGCAACAGAGACAGAAACTGGAGAGAATGAACCCTCTTCCTACAAAAATTTCTTTAGCAAATGAAAGAAATGTGATGGAGAGGTAACTTTCCTTTGAGCTGGGACTCAGAGATCTGCTTCCTGAACTGCTAGGGAAAAATATGTGATGTTTCAAGGCTGGTATATTGAAGGTCCGATAGCCAGCATCTTACAGAGATTGATCAGTCCCTGGTAACATCTGCCAGCTCTCACCTCTGCAGCTGGAGGGCAGGTTAGCTTAAATGGCTAAAAGGCGGGGAGCAAAAAAATATAAATGATTTCACATGTTTCAAAGTAACAAAAATGGCGTAGTAAAAAAGTTTGATTTGTTTTTGCACTTTCTTTTTTTCATTATGCTATTTCTAAAACTGGGATTCTTCACGGTATAGAAACACATCAAATTTTGATCACATATCCGGACTTTTGGAAAAAAAATGCCTGGTGGATAATGATGTTAGAGATTAGACTGGAATTAGTGCTGAAGATACGGTACAAGCAGCTAGTAGAAATATCATAGCCATTTTCTCACAAGACAGCTATAATAAATCTGGGTTCCTTTTGGTGAATTGCCACATTATTTCTTGTGCTTGATTCAGCTTTTATCCAAATACGTGTGTGTTAATGCCAGTGATGAGAAATCAGTGTTTGATTCTCTGCTTTACTAGGTTGGGTTTTTTAAAAAGGAAATGGATAGAAGGGAATAATGGTTTGACATGTTCTAATTCAAAAAAAGCAGACTCAAAGATCTATCCTGATATTCCAGGTATTCCATAGAAAATAGACGGTTTGGGGTTTTTTTTTGTACTTTTTTAAAAGGGAAAAATAAGGCTTCTGAAGTTTAAAAACTCACAGCATGGGCTCTTTTTTTATCAGATGAACCACTAAATACCAAAATTATGATACTATGTCATTAAGACATACTATTTTATTTGACAGGGTGAATTTGCTTCATAAGGCTGAGTCTGTAACATGTTATCCTTAGTAACCACACAGCCTGTGTACCAGACAGATGAATGAGTAGACAGTGAAAGAGAACACAAGTTAGAGAGAAATCAAAGATCATTTTCTATCAAAAAGGCATAGACCAGTTATATAGCTTTGGAAATGGATTTTAAATTAACCTATAAAAAAGGTAGTAAATATCTGTAGGAAACAATAATGTGTTTTCTTGAAAGTCCCTGTGAGGTGCACAATTCTTCAAGGTTCCTGGCCTCTCTCCCTCTAGCTGCTCCTGACTCAGATGACGTTGCTCTCTACGTCGGGATCGTCATAGCTGTGATCGTATGCCTGGCTATTTCCGTGGTCGTAGCCCTGTTTGTCTATCGCAAGAACCACCGTGACTTTGAGTCGGATATTATTGACTCCTCGGCACTAAATGGGGGATTTCAGCCTGTTAACATCAAGGCTGCAAGACAAGGTTAGTTGTCATTTCACTCCATGTTGACCAATTCAGGGAGGTGCTATAAGGTCGTAGTCTCTTGGGCTGCATGAATGATACTCAGTGGATGCTTGTTGGCACTTGATAAAAGGGAGAAAGTTCATATCCATTTGTTTCCGATAGGCAAGTGCTCAAAAACCCACGTTGGCGTTTTTTCAGATGTGCTCAAGAGCATAAAGCAGAGGAATTTAACTTCTGAAGAAAGCATCAATGTTAGAAACAAACACAGAGACATTTATGGAAATACAGGTCCAGCTCATATTTAAATCAAAGGCAAAGCTCTGACAGAAACAACGGAGGCAGAATCCGTCACAGGAGTGATATTACAGTCCAGTAACTCTATCACATCTTCCTCCCTTTTGTTTCACTAACAGCTTTTTTCCCTGTGCCTTGTCTCCACAGGCATAAATAGTAGTTTAAGTACTGTACTTTCGTTGTAGAAGAAGTATTAGTAGATCATTTAATAATGAGCATTTCTGTCACTGGTGCATAACAGCTTGATTATTTCCACATCCACACTTCATTGGCTGGAATGAAACCCCACACTCTAAAGATAGTGGTAGCTTTCTGAAGAGTTTCTCTTTTTTCCAATATGTGTGCCAGAAGAACAAATCAAAGTGAGAGCTGCAATGACAAGAGAGTCGTCATGTGAAAGATTAGCAGAAGTGTCATTTACTTTGCTGGAGATACTTCTAAAACAAATCTCCAAAAAGTGTGATGCAGGTACTAATCCCAAACTGTGGGGAGTCACAGGCATGATGACATCATTAATTTGTTCTGTCTTTTACTTCAGGAATGCTGTCATTAGGCCAATTAGATAAATTGGTTAACGATTCTCAGCATTTAGGGAGGGGCACTTAGTTAATAAAATTAGGAATTAGGTCCACAGAGTAAGGAGAGCTTCTTGTCCTGAAGTTAAGCATGTTGTACTTGAATTCAGAGTGCAGCCTGGAAAAAAAATCCCAGTGAAGAACCTTTAAAGCAGAAACATGCTGTAATTTTGTATGAAAATTAGATTCTATAGCAGTTGGGGCAATACAAGCCATGGAAGTTTGTTGGAGAGGTGCATGGAAAAGGAGGCAAAGGTCAGTCTGCAAAGACTTTGTGTATCAACCTTTGGTATGAAAGGCAAAACATAGAATGCAACCCCAAATTGTCACCCAGAAGTCATCAGAGTAGAGAAGTAATATGGTTCTTCCTTCTCATCTCCAATGCAGACCTCCTGGTGGTACCACCAGACCTCACTTCTGCTGCAGCCATGTACAGGGGTCCTGTTTATGCCTTGCATGATGTCTCTGATAAAATCCCAATGACCAATTCTCCAATCCTGGACCCCCTGCCCAACCTGAAGATCAAGGTTTATAACACCTCCGGTGCAGTCACCCCCCAGGATGACCTCTCAGACTTCTCCTCCAAGCTGTCCCCACAGATTACGCAGTCTCTGCTGGAGAACGAGACCCTGAACATGAAGAACCAGAGCCTTGCTCGGCAAACTGACCCGTCGTGCACTGCATTTGGGACCTTCAACTCCTTAGGAGGTCACCTAGTAATTCCCAATTCAGGTAAGTGCTAGCCATGTTGGCTTAAAGGCACAGTTTTGTGTTTTCAACTGGAGTTAGCTTGCTTTTGTGCAGGAAAAAGCAGGGTCACTCCTGGGACTCTGCCTTTTCTTTGTTCTGAACAAACAGGGTTTTTTTTTTTTCCTCTCGCTGAGGTCTACTTCAAAAGATACTTCAAATATTCTTTTCCCAAAGTCCTGGTCACCTTTTAAACAGAATATTGCAGGTCTTTTAGCTGCTTTCTGAGACACGTGAGGCTTCAGAGCTTCCGTGTGCGAAGTGCCATTCAGCACCCTTCACCTTTTCCTTTCATGCAGTTCTAGGAAAGGGTCTCTAAGCCAGAAAGTCTCAATCTTGTCATCACACATAAAAAAGACAAATTAATTAAAACACAAATCAGTTGTTCCACTTCCAATTTATCTCAGACTCTGTGGCATTGAAGTAGGACAGCAGAATACTAATTTTTGGAAGGATTTTGTTTCCAGCACACATTATATACCCAAGGAAAATAAGGTGCAAGAGTGCCTTCTCCATATTTCTCTCCTTGTTATATGTATTGTTGACTTTTTTACAACTAGGAAAGAGAGGGACTGAGCATCAAGTGCCTTTTGATGTAGTTGCAAAGTGCTGCTCAGTCTTTCTCATACAGTCGGAGGCCAGGCTGGCGGCCCCCCTCAGGCCCACCCCCAGCACTGGGAGGCCATTTCAGAGCATGCAGGGAGCTCCTGGGCAGCCTTGGGAGAGCTCAGCTCTCACAGCTGGATTTTGGAGGAAAGCCATACTGCTGTTTGGTTCCTAAGTGATGTGTTGACGTTCATAGGAATTTCAGCACCTAGATGTTCCTGTGGGTTTGGCATGCTAATTAAGAGCAACACTAACATCTAGAGTGGGGTTGAATCAAATGGATAAAACACTGGCTGTGGGGGATATGCAGGCTACACAGTGGTCAGGAGTCCCCCTACCCAGTTTCTCAGGAGCTCTCAGGCCAGGTAGGACCACAGTACATGTGAGACCACAGGTCACAAAGACCTGAAATGGTAGCTCAAGGTTTCATGGCATTTCTGCCTTCTTCCTTTACATATTGTGGTCAGCTCTTGGCTATTTTATAGCACAATGCCCTGACTAAGGAAACGGTGCCTACCCTTGTCTCCTGCTCCTTTACTGAACCTTTTCTTGTTTGTTGATGTTGCAGAGAAAGCAAAATGCCTGGGTGGCCCAGGACCTAGGTGGTTTGGCCCTTCCAGGAAGCAGACAAAAGTGGTCAGTGAGCAGTAGCCCTCGTCTCTGAGCTACCGTGGAAGAGGGGGCAAAAATAGCTGTTAGATTTAAGTAAAAAATACTTAAAGAAATCTGGTGCTGACTGCTAAGCGATGTAGATAATTCATGCTATACAGTCCTGGATTTCACATTTCTCTAAATAGTACCTGAAGGTAGATATTAATATTCAGGTTTCTTATGCAGCGGTGGTGCACATTGTCAGCAAAGTCTATTAGTCACATTTAATTCACATATATTAATATCAATTTGTAAAAAAAAAAAAAAAAAAAAAAAAAAGGTTATTTATTGCTGTGATCCCTTTAAAATGATTAAAATACATTTTGTAAAGTATGTCAATCTGTCTACTGCTACCATGTATGCCTCTGTGCTGCTTCTAGATATAGGTATATCCTCCCAATGATATGATCAAAGCCTTTCTTTTATGCTACATCTGCCCTGTTACAGCTGAGAACCTGCACAGGTGAGGTTGTAACAGGCCAATAAAGAAACAAGTGTCAGAAGGCATTCATGGAAAATGCTTTCCTCACTAATCCTTCCCCTTCAAAGCCAGATATGGGACTGAGCCCCTGTACACCAGCACAGGAGAGGTCTCCAGCATAACCAAACCACATATGCTAAACAAAAGAGACCGAGCCATGCAAGGTTTCTGTAAAGCCTGTCTTGTACATATGCATATATGTAAATAATCTGCCTGTAGGTTTGTTTTCAGTTATGTAGTAATAACTATATTAAAAGCCTTGCCACTGATTCCCAGCTAACCCACATCTGCAAAGACAGCTGGCTGAGATGCGTCCAGCAGAGTGAAATAGCTGGTTCACGCGCCATGTTTGTCATGTAATGACAGGAGGTTTCTGAAATGGTAGTAGTGTAAGAACAGTGGTTTTTAATCAAATGTGCAACTAATCACCTCTGAAAAGGGCACTGAGTGTATTTATCCACATGTTTTTCAAGCTTGGATACCTGAATTTTGAGCCATTTTACAGGGTTAGGCACATTCAAAATACCAGGCAGCCCAATTTTGCCTCCCTGGTAGTCTAATTAGAAGCTGAGTGCATTAAAAGACGGGATGCCAGTCGCAGAAGCCATCTTTCAGGAAACAACTAGTTCTTGTTGCTTCCTGGGACAGTGTTCCACTATCTATCTTCCCTGATTTTAATTAAGTAAGAATTGCCTAGGGAGAGGTGTCCTGTTACAACTGTTGGAAATCTTTGTCAGAGTCGTTCATTTTTCCATCATTTTACAAGGTAAGTAGAAGCATAACCATCTGTCTGCGCTTTAAATAAAAGGGAAGGAAAGAAAGTCCTCTTCTCCACTCCCATATTTCAGTGCCAACACACAAGAGGAAAAAGAACAGGCTAGCTGAGCACTGGAGATGGCTGGGTTACAGTAAATGCTTTTTCTCCTGGTTGCTGAGGTCATGCAGAGTCTGCTGGTGAGGTTGGGTGAAAATTTGGCATTGCAGGTTTCATCTTCTGCCTCCTCTGTCACTCCTTTTCAGAGGCCTGCTTGCCTCTGGGTTTTTTCTTCATTTTATCTTTTGTGTCTCTTCTGTTCTGCAGGAGTAAGCCTGCTGATCCCAATGGGGGCCGTTCCACAAGGGAGAGTCTATGAAATGTATGTGACAGTTCACAGGAAGGAGAACATGAGGTAAAATGCCTTTATTTGTTTGTGCGTTAACAGAGGGGAAAAGTGTATTAACTAAAGACCTGTGGTAATATGGTTATGCAAAGCCTACCGTGTTGGAGCTATTTGCTGACTTGGAGGCAAACGCATGCAAATCCAAGGATAGACTTCACCGCAAAATCAGCTCAGACTTTTGCTTTTCTAACCAAGACTTGCACTCTGCACAACCCCTCAGGCTGGGGGGATGCTGAATCATAGCCAGAAGCAAGGAAAATGTGCCAGTGTGAGTTTGGTGTGGCAGAGGTGTGAGGTAACCTCTTAATAAAGACCCATGCTGCAAATGAGAAGGCAGCAGAGGAGCAAGGTGGCAAATTAGCTCAGCAGAGGGACAGGTGCCTGAGCACCAGGCTTGGAAAATGTCCTCTCCTATTGTAATGAAGGTAAATTTTTATTTCACCCTTCGTGGGCTTGGCTAGTCCATGCAGTGAAGAGGATGGACCAAAGGTTTTTACATCCTCTGCCACTCCTTGCTCTGAGGTAGAAGTAAGCAAGTAGTTGTCCTGCTTAGCCACAGGCACAGCATGCATAGAGCCTCCTAGAGCCACCCAGAGCCAATGTTGGGATGACTTCTGTTGTTTTCACCTGTTATCTGCATGTGTGGACAATTCATATTCTAGATCTTAATGTCTGAGTGATCTGGCAGCCTTGGTATTAAAAAAAAAAAAAAAAAAAAAAAAAAACAAACAAAAACAAACAAACAAAAAAAAAAAATGTTCCAAAAAAGCCAAGATACTGTTCAAAGCAGTTTAGAAAAACCTAATGAAGAGCAAGGTGAGATCTTAGTCCGCAGAATGGACTCATACACAAAGGCTGAATGGCAAACATGAATCTAAGCAATTATTACACGTTACTTTGCCTCCTTCCCCTCCTCATAGCTAGAGGAGCTAGCTATGAGGTTTTTGGCTCAGCCCCTTAATGGCTTTTATTATGTGCTAAGCCACAGCTGTTTATACACTGCGTGATATTGAACACTATTCTTTAGCTTGGTAGTCTTTCATCCATGCTAAAATAATCTGCTTAAAGAAAAAATAAGTAACTCCCCCACCCACCCTTTTGCATACATTATTCATGGCCTGCTCTTTGAAAATAGCTAATTGCAGCTACAGAAAAAGTGTCTCTGTTCATATCTAATATTGATTGTATTCCTATTACTTTGGCTGTGTTTTAAAGACATTTACAAACAGCATTGAAAAAGGACCCTTTCCTGCAAAAAGAAAAAAAAATATAATCAGACAGCATCCCTTGTATTCAGCTTGCCTCTAAATCTCCCTTTTAAAAATACCTATTTTTTTTTAAAAAAAGATTTTATATCATTCCTAGGAGGAGCTATATATGCAATTATTTTTTTCCCAGCCAGTTACAGAGAGAATTCCTGCCTCCTTATTCATGCAGCTGTGAACAGCCAATGTCACATGCTAGTCTGGTTTATTTTCTTCAAGGGTCATAAAGCCTCCTCTGCATGCTTTGTGAGACCTGTTATTCAGCAGGTCACACATAGGATAGAAGGATAGGTTAACTTGTATTGGGAAAAGCATGGTTAGAGCTGTGCTGTCTGCCAAACTGAGCAAGTATGCTGTAATATGCCTGCAAAAGGGAATGGAAGGGTGCAAATCCTCACTTGCAAATTTTTTTAGTGATTCCTTTAGCTAGGAGAGGAGAGCAGAGAGCAAGATGCCTTGGCCATGGGGCAGCAGAACTCATCCTGTCTTGGTGGTAAATGCTTTCTGGGCACACAGACTCCAGCTGCTTATTTGATTTATGGCAGCTTTTCAGCCCCCACTCCAGTGTGCCAGGTTCTTCATGATCATGGAAACCAGTCACTTCTAGGACATTTAAAACGGAGCTTGTTGGGTGTTGTCTTTATCACTTGGAACTGAATATTCACTGAAAAGGGCTTAAATGCTACAGAACTGTAAAATCCTTCCTGTTACCTGCTTACCCACTTTTGCCAGGTTTCGAGGTGCAGAATGGGATGGTGCACCCAGCACTCAGCTGTAATGGTCTCCTGCTGCAGGACTCTGTTAGCAGAAACTTCACTTGCTGCAGCAGAGCTGCAGCTCAGTCAAAGCCTCTTTTTCTGGCTGCATGGGCCACAGATGTTGCTTCATATAATTGGGATCATACGGGTACCACAAGTTAGTGTGCGGTGTAATTATTTTTTAAATCCACTGCTGCACTCTTCCAGCACTCCAGCAGAGAGTGATAGTCCACAGTAAGGACTAGCTGCCGATATTTGCTTTTGTGGCCAAGCAGTAACTGGAGTGTGTTCAATAAACCCTGTGAGACCCTTTATTGAGACCCTTTGTTTATTTTCATGAGTACTGTGTAAATGTGTATGGGTTGAAAAGTCCTGTTGTGTGTTGATGTAGCTTGGAAGTGGACATATAGAAAACTATGAAATGGGTGTTATAATCAAAAAGGAAGGCAGGCTCTTTTTCTTGATATACAGCCACCACTGCCATGAGAATGTGGTCTCCATAGTACCACCCTAAATAGAACCAGTGCAGGAACAGAGAGGCTTACCATCACAGCTCACATTATCTCCAGCAACCTAAGATTTAGCTCACACTTTATTTGTAGAAATAGGAAACAACTTCTGAACATTCAAGCTGAAACAGCAAATCTGTTATCCCTCAGAGTCCTGCAAATTCCCCTTTTCTTTTCCTTCCTTTGTTTTCCTAATACATTTCCCCAGTTAGTCTCTGAAACCTGTCGTACAGAATTTTGAGAGACTTCACAACCCAGTAATATCACCCTATTGCCTTGCAGCAAATTGGTTAGGAGAGCTTTCCAAGACACACCACATATTCCATTTCATATCCGTCAAAGCATGTGAGAGCAGGCAGGTCACCCTAAAATCATTATCCTTCTGTGGTGAATTGGGGTTCTGATGGCTTGCAATAAATGCCACTTGGAGGCAGTTGTTTTCTCTAAGTGTGTTAGCATGCTTGTGGTGCAGTGGGTTTTCTCTTTTCCTAGACTAATACTCGAGCAGGCTGGTTTTCCTGCTCCTGCGCTGCAAGCTTATAATCGTTCTGTCTGTCATCTGGGGCAGGATGGATGGCAAGCAGCTACCAGGCTTTGATCCTTGGCTGGCATATGCTGACCTCATGGAAAGGTCCATGTGCTTTATGAAGTGGCTGCAGTGGCGAAAAGGCTGTCTGTGTGTATATGTGTGTGTTTGTACATGTATATGTGTTTGCGTGTATATATTTATATATATAACCGAAAAAAATGACAAGCCTATGAGAATATTTCACAGCTATCAGACAGGTTTCTGTCTTGAAGCTTGTTGGTTGCTTCAGTGGCGATCAGATGCCGTCACCCTGAGCCTGGGGAAGTACCACTGACCTTGAGATTCACAAGAAGCGATCCCTTCTTGAGTTGTTCTTTCACCTATAAATAAATACATCACTGTGATTGGTACCTGGCAAGAGCCTGTTCCCATGAGCATCTGTGAAAGCCTAGGTCTTACATGACTAAGGATTAAATAGCACGAGTGTAAACCTTCAGCTTTCAGGATTTTCTTAACTGCCTCAGGTTAAAAAACAAATTTAGCTCTGAGCTAAATTAGTGGAGCTGTGTGCTTCCTTTGGAAACATCTGGCACTGGTCAGTGCTAGACAGGGTCTGGGTCTTGATGGACCACTGATATGATCTTGTATGGCAGTTCCTGTGTTCCTGTGTGAACCCCTGCCGTGCTTGCACAGCTTTAGGTGGAGCTACTCTAGCATACTTTAATCAGAGGCAAGAACTGCACTGAATGTGGCACAGTGAAGGACACTTCTGTGTAATCCATCATGCAGGAGATGATGCAAATGAGAGTGGATGTCGCCGTGCCCATGAAATGTGACAACCCTGAAGAATGAAGTAAGCAGTGCTCCTGAAGATCTTGATGGAAGACACACATAAACTGTGCAACTTCCAAATTAGCTACCTTAAAAGAGAGAAGGGTCAGGTGATCCTTGTCAGGATTTGGATCAGTGGCTTCGTAGTGTATGTATAGACTTTAATATAAAGTCAGGGAGCTGATCAATGAGTTTGATCCAAGAAACAATGTTATCTTTTTCATCAGTAAACTCTAAGCTCAGTGGTGTGAAATAAAAGATATTGAAGGCTTCCACATCTCGTTTCTCCACCTCCCTTCTGTATCTCAGTTGCATAAACAAAATTACTTTGTGACTCCAGAAGACAATTTCATAAAATGCCAGTCATTGTCATTGAAAAAATCAACATAAAAAAGACCAGAGCATGAACAAAAGGGGAGGAAAACTTTTCAGATCAATTTCCTTCTGAAGGTAGGCTGGCAGAAGAACCTGAGTCAGTCAAGAATATTAAGTTTGAAACTTCAGAAGGAACATGCTAAAGGTAAAGCCCCAGCAATGAAAGGAGAAATAAAATGTTTTCCCTCTGAATTTGGCTAAGCTGTAGCTGCATAGAAGGGTTGCCATCTGTTGCTATGAGTTAGCCATTGCTCCCTGCTCTGTCCTGTGCTTCCTGAGCTGCTGTGATCGCCTGTAACATCTACACACAGTGCCAGGGAGTGCAATGTACGCCCACTGAGGAGCAGAGATTTCTCTAGTTGTGCTCACATCTGCTGTCTGACAGCTACCTTAATGAGTATGGTCTGGCTTATTACAGGGAGACTGTTTCGAATGAGTAATCCCATTAAAAACACAAATTTGATTGCAAAGGGACCAGATATAGTGAATAAAAGTTTGTTTGCTTTTAAATAAGTTGATTGTTCTTGATAAGCAGTGCAGGCTGGGACAACATCTAAAAACATCTGAAGACCTTTCAGTTACTGTTAGTGCTTTTTAATAGCAATGCTGAACAGGGGATTGGATTTCAGTCTCACTCAGATCTTTGTAAAACAAAAACGTCTCTTTTGCCTGCAGTGAAGTGACTTTGGAGTCATACAGCTGAATGCCCAGTCTCATCTAATAAGTTATCCTGAGACTGCTGCAAGCCTAAAATGAAGGACATGGTGGGGGGAGGGGGTTTAGGTTTGGGGTTCTTTTTTGGATAACAGCCCGAAAGTAGGTTCTTGCCCACAGTTTTGAAGATGTCTGCTCATAGATCTTTCTGCTTCAGGGGAGAGAACTCCCTTGCTCTGTGTGGTCCCCTCTGTGTGTGTTTGTGCTGGATCTCCTGCGATCTGTAACACAGAAATTGGAATACTCGATCACAACAGGCACTCACCTAGGCCAGAATCCTGGCTTCGCTGGTGCTGCATCACTTGCTCCAGGAGAAGGAAGAAAATTGCTCATAATAAATGACTACACAATAACTTGTCTTCAGGGGAATTTGTTGTTTACTAATTCCATCAATTAGTGTCGGGTTTATGCCTTGAAGCAGAAGGATTAATACCTCTTGTATAATATATCTTGTCTACTGCATCTGTTTCTGTTCTCATTCGCTATAGTAAGGCATAATCCTTTTGTTTTAAAATGGAAATTGGAAACAGTGAGAAATAAGAAAAGATCTGTCAAGAGATTTTTGTTCCTTCTTCCTGTCGGTTGTCATAGGGTACCCCTCTGTGCCATTGTGTGGTTTAGCCTCAGTTCTCCAGGTTTCAGCTGTTTATTTCCAAGATCTCGCTGCAGTCCCTAAATACCTTGCTACCTGCAGTCACGTTAGAGCTGGATAGGAAAGGGAGTATCACCTCAGTGTGCTCTGACACGCCTTGTCCCATACAGCCCCAGAAATCAGATTTGCTTTTTGCTGCCGTGTCACATTACAAGGTGATGCCTGCTGTGTTGCAGTAAGCTCACCTGTGATCTTTTTAACTTTCATTGCTTTCTTTGCTACTAAATAACTATGCTTGGAACTTTTTTTGCTCAGGCTGCATGAACTGCTGTCCAATTAATATGATTTTATTTCTATATTTTTACCCTCTCTGGATCTTTTGCATTATTTTCTGGCCCTCATTGTTACAATAATTCCTTGTTAATTGTTATCTGTAAATTTACATTGTCTACCACATTGTGAGTAGAAATTCTGGCCTTATATAGTAGTCAGAGAGAGGTTTAGCATGGACTTCAACAGAGCTGGAATTTCATTTATTCAGTGACACTGACCCCTGTCTCACACCACTCGAGAACTTCTCTGCAACTCATTATATCTCAGTTTTTAAAGGTTTATCTGCATGAGGTGGAATGGTAGAGAGTCACTAGGACTGGCAGCACTGTGGGGTGCCTAACTCAGATGTGTGTCTGGTCGCAAATTGGGACTGCAAAGTCAAGCACCCCTGCAACTGGCCCTTTCTTCTGCTCCTCACTCATCGGTGTCCTGTGTCATAAATCCCCACATCAGGAACAGGCATATCTCATCCACTTGACAATAAATCTTGTAAGTCTGGTGACAAAGATGCTGTTTACCAACTTGGGAAAAAAATACTAAGCTTTGCTATTTTTTTGCATGCCTGTTGTATATTTATATCTGCCTCCTACATCACTTGCTGACTCTGCAGTTTGGAGCGCCTCCCGCCTTCATGCTCTGCATTGTTTTTAATACTTGTGTTAATCAGATATAAAACGTTGTGGCGCAGAATCATGCCCTCCATCAAAGTCCTAAAATTTAACAGCTAACACAATTTTGTCACAGAGTAGTGACTAAACTTAATTTTACTAAAAAGACAACTTTAGGCTGCATGATTTATCAGTACCATATAATTTTAATGACCTTTTGGCTTTTTTTAACCACACGCATCAGCGCTCAGATTCTCCTAGATTTTAACTCATTTTTAACCTAAAATGCACTGTATGAATTTTTTTATCACAATCATGATATATTCCCTCCTATAATTTTTTTGACTACCGGTTTTGTAATTAGTCAATTACAAAAATAGTCAAAAAAACTATGATAACTTTTCTTTTTTTTCCTTCCTTCTTCATGGTTCAGTAGTCTTTTAGATGAAGTTAGGTTAACCAGATGATTTAGTGTATAGGTTGTCTTATCTGTGGCTTTCCAGACCAATATTGTAATTTTGAAAGATCTTTCTCATAAGACATTATGGGTTTTGAAATTTCTTAAATTAGTCTGTAGGGGAGTGTTCAAATGTCCATTAATGGTAGATGACCATTAAGAACCACTGCCACACTGTGAGGTTTTTTTAATCTTCTTGTTGCTTATGATGAAAAAAAAATCAAAACACCACCAAAACATTGAAGTAAATGAGTCTGACAAAGAAGCAACATTTTAGTCAAAAACTGCCCAATGATTTATTCAGTTCAGTCTTGCAAGAGAGTGATCCCTGATCTTCTTTATCTGAATCCAGAGATCCCTACAGCATGTAGGAGGAGCTGGACAAGGTGCTTTATCTGCTAGTGTTTCATTTCTTTTGTGTAGTATTTGTTAGGCTACAATAACCAGTGTAATACATGATAGCTGTCCAGATTTTTATACTTTACATCTTATTTGAAAGGCAGCTATATCACAGCTGTTTGTTTCCAGTCCACGGCTTTTCAGAAACAATTGTTAAGTCATTTAGTAAACTCATCAGTTAATTTCCACAGATGCATATCATCTGGTATTACTGATTTGCATAGATCTAATTTTCCATGCCCGACCTTTTTTTTTTTTCTCTCTCAGATGTTATGAAAATCTCCCACAAGATTTGTAGCAGCAAGAGATACTTTTGAAAAGTGCCTCTGTCCCACTTTGAAGAAGGATTTCTCAAAAGTTTGTCTTTCATTTTCTGTAAGATTAATGGAATACTCAGGGAGAATTAAGGTGGAACAAAATAGGATATGCCTGTGGACATACCTTTACAATAGCCAGAATAGGTGCAATAAATTGGATAGCAAAACAGCTTCTGTCCTGATCTGGCCTCCTTGAAATTGCTATCTATGATTATACCTACTTTATTTTGCTCTTTCTTTTGGTAAAGTCAAAGACTTGCAGAAATAAACAGTATTTAATGCTGTGTCAAATAATACCACTAAGACCAATACAGGTGTAAATACAAGTAATTGTAAATGCAACAAGGGACTGAACCCTTAGCCACCGCAGAGGATGGGAGGTCCTGTGGGTCGATCTGGAGTTTAAGCGCAGATCACATCGAACACTTTTAATCTCCCACTTGCTGGTTTCTGGATCATGAATTTGTCCTCTGTGTTATTTAGGGAGGCAGTTGATGAGGCACATTCAGCTGTATTTGTCATACACCAGATGTCGGGATAGTTAAAGTTACTCATGCTTCCTCTGTTTTTAAGCTCCTCAGCAGTTGGGATAGTTTACACATGCACACACATGCACGTGCACACGCGCACACACACACACACACTCTGTCATTTAAAAACTACAGTGTATGCTATGTATCTTAAATACTTATGTGACTTCCCATAACACCTATTCTGAGTGACTGGCAGCAAGCGCACTGGACAATACCCCTGTTTTTAACTAAACAACTCTGGGTTATCACTAGATAACTGAGGCTTTGCTGGTGTGTTTTGCCCTCTGCACCCCTCTGCACTATTCCTTATCATCCCTTCGTCCTTTATTCCCCCCCACCAGTGACACCTGCTCCCTGCGGGCATATTTGCAATGGCCATTCTAGTAGATCTGAATGGTTTTTAAGTAAAATGGAGTATCAGTGGGTTTGGTGATGACTCTGAACTCAAGCTGCACATCTCAGATACACTGCATACCACTTACGAGGTTTCAGACACGCTCATTAGTTCGTTCTCTGCCTCTGTTCTTCAATTTTCTCTGTCCAGACAGTAAGTAATTCTCACATGTGATGCTTACAAAAGCCACTGTTCGTTTTTGTATGCTGCTGAACAACTGCTAAATGTAGCAGTGGCCACTTTTCAGCACTGGGTGAAATGAAGCCTCTGTAAGGTCTGCAGGGATCCTTCCATGGAGGGTGCTTAGCCACCAATTTGCTGCCACCTAAACCTGCATTTTGACAAATGGCAAACAAGGAGGGTTTTTTTGTAAAAAATAACAATGTTTTAGGATTTGGGAAAAAAAAAACA
Organism: Falco punctatus; assembly: GCF_963210335.1. Taxonomy (NCBI): domain Eukaryota; kingdom Metazoa; phylum Chordata; class Aves; order Falconiformes; family Falconidae; genus Falco; species Falco punctatus. The sequence goes on from NC_137580.1 coordinate 72,710,564, forward strand.
GCCAAATAAATCAAACCCACCCATTCTTTGCTTGCACAATCTTTTTAAGAGAAGTATTTTTTTTTTATTTTTACATACCTGAATGTACCTTTTTTGCCTTTTTCAGCTCACTTAATATATCCATCTTTCTGTCCCCTTGTCAGGCCCCCTGTGGAGGACAGCCAAACCCTGCTGACACCGGTGGTGAGCTGTGGCCCACCAGGAGCCCTGCTAACCCGGCCCGTCATTTTAACCATGCACCACTGCGCAGAACCGAACACAGAGGACTGGCAGATCCAGCTGAAGCACCAGGCTGCCCAGGGGCCTTGGGAGGTGAGGCTCCAGAGCTCCAGCCTGTGTGCTGACTGCATGCAGGGCTCTCTGCTAGTCCTTCAGCTGCCTTTCTGGACCAGGATGCCTGTATTTTGGGTGTTCTATGTGAGATGCGTGGCTGCTACAGACAGGCAGGAGTGCCCTTCAACACCAGGTGTCTAAGGTGCCCGGAGCTCACAGAGAGATGCAGTCTTTGGGGCAGTTTGATGCCTCCTAGTTTCTGTGCTGTTTTCCATGAAATAGCTTTCATCGCAGCATTTTGGAACTTGGACTTTTGGTTGTGGCAGGATATTTTGCTGAAGTCATGGGGACAGAAGGGAGAGGGCCGGGTGGCAGAAGGATCTTCCACTGTAACTGGAGCATAAAGTCATGCTTTCAGCAAGGCTGGGCCATCCTGCCAGAGTCCTCCTCTCCAGCCCTGTGCTCCCAGGTACCTGCTGCCACCAGTTTGGTCTCATAATTAATTTGGCAAGGACACTTTCTCCTACTGGTAGTTTAATAAGGTCAGAGTGGCTTTCGAAGGCAGTTGGGCTGACAGCAGCAAGAACGTTGTGTCCAGCATTGCCTTTGAAAGCCTCTTGCATTTGTTCCCCTGCCTGTGGCACTGGCCCTTCCTCACACTGGGAGGGAGCGTGCAGTGAACGTGGGTCTGTCTCGCCAACTAATCTGCACCCCACCGGCCTGACTCTTGGCACCACACATCTCTTATTTGTGTCTGTGTTACTGGCACCTTTTCATTTTCTCCACCGTCTTCCTCCTGGCCTTGACAGAGAGGTTGCTCTGCCAGCCGTGCACACGCTCTGGTGCCAGCACAGCCTCTGCAGTATCCACAGGGTCCCCAGCCATCGCACAATGATCTTCTTCCACCGCTTAGTTCTGGAGCAGCTTCTCCAAGCTGAGCCCACGCATGCACACACACCCCTGCAACATCGCTTGGGGCCAGTGCCTCCTGCCAGAGCCAGGTGCTGACATGGCTGTAGCAGGAGTGCAGTCAGTGCTGCAGCACCTTGCCCTCCAGAAGGACTGTGCCACCTTGGCAAACATGGCATGTGTGCTTTTCCTGAGACTAAGGGCCCCAGCCTAACACTGAATTTCAGTTGAGCCCACGCTGCTCAGCTGCCAGATGTGTATGTTGTGCTGCAGACCTGCAAGCAGTGAGGATGAGACAGATGAGTTGTGCATCATGTGGTGTGTGGTGGCTTTGCAAGAGGTGGCCATCATCTGCTGCTACCTTTTCGCTCCTCTCTCTAAAAGCCATTCAAAGCACCTTGTGTTACATGCAGGATATTACAGGCAGGGTTGAATGGAGGAAATTAGCAAGGGAGTGTTTTCCTTACACACAGGTTGGGGAGGTTGTCTGCATTCAGGCCGTATGTAGTTTTTCTCTTCACCCTATAGTCTCATAGTGGAGGATTATTCTCATGAAGCAGCAGGTGATATTTCATATGGATGTGGCATTTGACCATTGTAGAGGTTACTTCCTTTCCTCGAGTTTTTATGACTCCTTATTGTCATGCTTAGGAAATGAAGGGCTGTTATTTATTCAAAACGCCTGTGACTTCTGATGTTAAATCATAACTGAATTATTAGTTCGCAATACACTTTTCAATAAAGTATATATTCATTATTTGCTATTATTGATCTATCTATTTATATATATATATATATATATATATATGATATTTCATTTAAAAATATTTTCATTATTTGCCTAACTCTGCCCAGGGCTTTAAAAGCTGCTGCAAGGCCCAGAGGAAAGAATTACAAGTCTTAGGGGAGTGAGGACAGGAGGAAGTTTCTGCCACCATCATCACCGCCAGCACCCCAGAGAAATCATCTTGTGCCTATGCAGGAGAAAAGCCAGGAGCAGGAATTGTAAATCTTGATTAATCTAAAGTGCAAGCAGCAAGGTCTCTGTGCATCATCCAGGCTTGAAAGGGGCATTGCTGTCTTAAAGGAGAGCAGCTCTGAGGGGCTGGGAGCTCTAACTTGGCCTCTTTCTCCCTCAGGATGTGGTGGTGGTCGGGGAGGAAAACTTCACCACTCCATGCTATATCCAGCTGGACCCAGAGGCCTGCCATATCCTGACAGAAACCCTCAGCACGTATGCCTTGGTGGGACAGTCAATCACCAAAGCAGCAGCCAAACGTCTCAAATTGGCCATCTTTGGACCGCTGTCCTGCTCTTCGCTGGAGTACAGCATCCGGGTCTACTGCCTTGATGACACACAGGATGCCCTTAAGGTGATTGCTGCTTTCTTGCTTGCTTTCCCTCTCCCTCTACAGCTGTCATGGAATTGCAGTCATAGCAGTGACTAGACCCTCTGCTCCATGTATTCCTGCTCCCTGGGTTATTCTTGCGATTAGAAGAGCTTGACAACAAGCTGCTGTTCTACAGTTTAAGCCACAGATGCTATGAATTGTCCTTTACATAGGGATCTCACATTATTTTCCACCTACCAGTCTTTTTTTCCTTTGTTTACCTGTATCATATCCTGAATCCTAAGATTTTTGCATTATTAAAAGGCCATAAGGTACACGGGGCTTCATTCGTTATTCATGTATTTTTAATGCTAAGTGCCAGCTCCCCAGAGATGGGGAAACATATAAATGCTTCTTTGTAAATAGTTGATAATGATAAAAGAAGCTTCTGGGCTGTTAATCACTGCCTGCTTTCATACTGCTTTATTACACTTATTCGTGTGCAGCTTTTTGTGTTGGGAATTCACAACTGAAATAAACCAAAGCTGTTGCTATCTCGACTATATAACCTCACTCTCACTGTGTAATTCTGGCATGCTCATAAACACACACTCACTACATACAGATGAGCAGATAGATAACCACGCTTGCTATTTCTCTTTATAAATACCTGTATTTATACAGATTGTATCTATAATAGTTGCACTCGTGAAATATGTAGCTCCAACTGCACGTGTAAGGATGGAGGTTATTAAAAGGTGGGTTTTTTTTTCTTTGGCCGTAGCCAGTGCAACTTCCCAAATGCCTCTTTGCAGCAAAACGAGTAAAAAGCCTGACTGTGCAGGGTCATCCTGGTGCTGCATGTGCTTTTGTTTCCTCAGCTCCATGTGGGAGTTACTGGGATTTAAACCCACATACACTGGCTGGGAGACGTTTATGTTTTCCAGAGCAGTGACTTCCATCACTGCGAATGGCATGCTCTGTTTTGGTCCCCAGTACTATCTGGTGTCAAGGCTTGCCTGCCTTGGCTTTGCTGGCAGGGGGGTGCTTGGCTATATGTAAGAAAGGCAGTGAAGTATAAGGTGAAGTATAAGATAAGCAGGCATATCGTGATTTCAGCATGGTTTTGTCAGTGCAGGGCCTGGGAGCTCAGCCTCTGTTGATACGTTGGTGTCATCAGGCTTTTAGAAACAATCATTTTCCCCAGTCTGATTTCCCTTCTGTTTTTCCTCTTTAAAAATGTGAAAAGGATCTTTCATAGCGATCAGGCTTGAGAAGTCCTGACAGTTTTATGCCTGTGCTGTGTAATACAATTTTCCACGGGTTCGTCAAGGCCTGAGGTAATAATCAGTGAGTCGGAGGGGCCTTGGACAGACCGCTAATGCAGTCAGAGCTGGGGGAATCCAATTAGGTGTTACTCAGGAGCTGTTGGTTTGTTCCTAATAGACTGTGGGGAGAGCTGTGAGGTAAAGTTAATCTGATTCAGTGTGATAGCAGAAGGGATCAGCAGAGGTGCTGAGCAACACGGAGGGACCATCTTTCACCTGAGAAGCTGCAGCCAGTGTTTGAGGGGGCGCAGGCCGGTCCCTGGGCTTCTGCTGCAGGTAGACCCCAAAGTGAGCTTGTAATTCGGTGGAGGAAAGGTAAGGAAAAAATACCTACTGCTTTTTTTACAGCAAAGTATGTGCATTTTAATTTTCTTCTCTTCTGGCACATCTACCCCAAGGCTGGAAGGCCACCCAGGGGGTTTGAGACCCAGCTAGCTGGTGGTTTACAGGAGGACAAGCACAAGTATTTGTTGGCCATCAACTCATTGCACCTCTCTGGAAATGAAAGGTCTGGGGAGGGACATTTAAGAAAAACCAGAACCTAGTCAGCTAGCTGTAGCTGAAAGGGTTCAGTGTGGACTGGTGTGTGTGAACCAGTGTGTACAGACCAGCCCTGTGCGACAGTGTTGTGTAGATTCAAACTATGACTATTTAGAAGGAGGGGAGAAAAAAAAAAAAAAAAAGTTGGGTTGTTTGCCACGTGCTTTTACAACAGCTGGCACTGCAGCAGCCCCAGCTGTGCTGGGAAGAGGTCTTTGGCACTGCCATATTGCTGCAGGGAAGGCATTCACTGGGCAATTACCACTGGCTGTGTGAGGCAAAGCATGCAGACACAGCTGGACCAGCAGGTCTGGAGGTTTAAAGTAATTTGGAGAGGGAGGGAAAGTTGTAGGCAGCTAGGGAGGCACCAGCTGCAACCTCTCAGTCTTGGGGCTGGCTGCTCTGGGCAAGGCATGGCACGGAAAGGGAAGAGCAGCGTGAGAGTTCCCACATTGGGATGTCTGAGGTTTGGAAGAGCCTTTGTAGGGGATTATGTGTTTATTTTAATAGGCAACCAAATGTATTCTGTTATTATTTACAACTAGGAATGAGTGTGCCATATGCTGTATGTGTCCTAACAGCCACCAAAGGAAGATGAGCAGTTGCGGTATAAAACACAGTGCAGTATTTATCCAGCGGGCTTCCCACTCTTGTCATGCAGAATAAGCGCTTGCTGCTGAACTGCCAGCGCCTGCAGTACAGTAGGGAAGTGTAATGACTTGTCATCAGAAAGGGCTCGGTTATTGTGGAGAAGCGGCTTGGCGAGGTTCCCAGGAGCATAGTGGGCTCAGCACTGATCATTCCACAGGGTCCCAAGATACCCAGATGGGATGCTCACAAAAATGCTTTTTGGGTAAGGGTGAGGGTAGCTGTGACCTCGAGCACTTGCCTCTTTTTTTAAGGCTGATTTTTACACTTTGAAGGTGATACCCAAGCTAGTCTGCTGTAAAAAAAAAAAAAAAAAAAAAAAAAGAAAAAAAAAGAAATAAAAAAAAAGAAATAATATGATAACTATGAAGAAATCCAGTTGCTTTATTTTGTTTATTCACATATGGCTTTGAGATTGAGGTATGTGACCTGTGTGTGGCAGCATGGCGGAGGCTGAGCTGCTGGGCACATGGAAACAGCTGCCTCCCACACCAGGAGCTAGCAAATGTTTTCAGGCTGTGGGTGGCATGCCCCAAGCTGCCTCATGCTGTGCAGTAACTGTCCTCTAAATAGACAAAAACAAAAAAAGGCACAACAGACATGTGATCTTATCTTGGTTACTTAATGTATGTTTTTCCCTCTTAAGAAGAAAGGCAACAGCTTAGACTGAATGCCATTGCTTGCTTGTGCCCTATTAATGAGGAAGCCTGTTCCAAATACAGGCTGTGGCTGTCCCAGTGATGCTGACAATGGTATGATGCCTTATACAGCTCTCTCTCTCCTAGGAAGGGCATCAGGGCTAAGTCCCAGCTCACAGGGGTGGTGAGAAGCAATGGAGGGTGGTGGGATCCATCTCAGCATGAAGCAAGCAATGTGCAGCTCAGATTTCAACTCAGGAGAGCAGAGGTGCCAGTCAGGAGGATAAACACTGCTCTAAATAAACTGCCGTATGGCTAGAGCCAGCCTGCAGGTTTGAAGGGCTGTGCAAATCATGGCTCCAAATTAATTCTGAATTCATTAGCTGAGTGGCATGGGAAAAGCACAGGCTGCTTGGTGTTCTCCAGTTGGAGCTTGTAGAGAGGCTACAGTGGCCAAGGGTGTTTACTAAAAGTGGGATATTGAAACTAGATACCCAGATCTGGTGGGTGGGATGGCGCAGCATCACGCAGCAGTGTTTTTCCCCACAGTAGTGCAGCTCCCCGAGCTCGCACTGCATGGGCAGGAGCGCTCATTCACCCCCATGCCCAACGTGCCTGAGGGGTGATGTCTGCAATTAGCTCACACAGTGCCACAAGTAGTCTTCTGGCCCTTCCAGGGAGGTAATTTAGACGTAATGAAGATCTATAGTAATCAGATAATTACTATCGATTGCTCTTTAGACATCTTGACGAGGTAATTAGGGGGCACTGGAAAGGAGCTGGAACTGATTCATTGGCATATCCTTAATCTAAAAGGCTTCCTGATTTTGTTTCTTTTTCTCTAATGGCTGATAAACGAACATCAGTTGGGCTTCAAGATCTGCCAGGTGCTGGGACAGCGGCTTTTCTTGTATGCTAACTAGATCCTGAACGTGATCAAGAGTAGCTTGTTTAATGCTTAGCTAAAACAGAGGCTCCTTTAGTTGGCCTGGGGTAGCATCCTGGTTTCGTGTGCCCGCATACTCCTTGAGCACGCTCACTGTGTGTGATTGGCTTTGGCTGTGGGAGGCTAGTTGGTTGGTTGGCTCTTGTAATTAAATATGACTGAGATTGGCTGCCTTGCTTTCTCATGGGGCTCATGTAGTGCCTTTGTACTTGCTTCTTCCATGTGGACTACAATTAGGCTGTTTGTAGGCAGCAGTCTGCTGTGATCTCATTAGTTACGGGCATGTATTTATTTTTAGCTGCAGAAAATGACCAGACTCTTGGCTTACTAACTCTTAATTAGGAGATCAATATTTCAGTAACCTGAACCTGTGTATTCATATGTACAAAAATGTACTCCATCACAGTGTTTTGCATTGTTTTGATACCATCCTGCTTGACAGTCTCAGCATAGGCATCTGTTATCCCCTTTACCTCTCTGTCATAGAGCAGTTTGTCAGGAGGCACAAGCTGAAAGACCAGCAGTATGCACCGGTCCCATATCAGCAGGACCTAAGCAAATAAGAGCTTCCACAACCAAAATTGTTAAGCTATCATTAGATGTCCAGTTTGAAAGACTGATGCAAAGGCTTTGTATTCAATATAATAGCATGCAATTAAACTTTCTGCTTCTAGGACATGTAAGATAAGTGTCTCCCAAAGGGGACACAGGTGCCGGCATCCCTGCTGGGCTGCTGCTGTATGAAGGGAGCAAGTAGGTTATACTCAGATCCACTAGTGCAATTCCAGCTCACAGGGAAACACAACTCTGTGCAATGCCTGTGCAATATTTTTTTTCCTGTATTACACAAGTTACAGCATCTACAGCAGTCAGTCCTGAGGAATCAGAGGTTTTGATGAAAGCTAATTGCTTCTTTTTCTCACAATACTGCAGGAGGTCCTCCAACTTGAGCGGCAGATGGGTGGGCAGCTTTTGGAGGAACCCAAAGCTTTGTATTTTAAGGGAAGTACTCACAATCTCCGCCTATCCATTCATGACATTGCCCACTCTCTCTGGAAGAGTAAACTTCTGGCTAAATACCAGGTGAGCATCACAAACCATTCACATTTGATCCTAGTAGTGAGGCTTAAAGGAATACAGTGACACACAGAGGTGTTTAAAAAAACACTAGGTGCCAGGCTGCAGTCTCATGGACTTTTTTTTCCCTGGACCACTTGCAGTGACAGTAGCATGGAGCCCATGGTCTCTAGTCACATAGCATCTGTGCCTTAGTCCCCCATCCCTCCCTGACTACACTTTTTTTGCTTTACTCGTGCAGGAGATTCCCTTTTACCACATCTGGAGTGGATGCCAGAGGAACCTGCACTGCACCTTCACACTGGAAAGGTTCAGCCTGAACACCCTGGAGCTAGTGTGCAAACTCTGTGTGCGTCAGGTTGAAGGAGAAGGGCAGATTTTCCAGCTCAACTGCTCCATCTCAGAGGTAAATGACATTGGTGCAGTTCTCTATCTGACTGCAGGAAATGGGAGGGCTTAGGAGGTATATCTTTTCCCATTGCTACCTGTTTAGTGCTTCCCATTTTCTTCCTGACTGCTGGGATGGACCTAAGTGATGGATTAAGTCATTGCTTTGTATCTCCTGTTGCATTTTCCCTTAGCTTCTCTCATCTGCAAGGGAGCCTTCCTCCTTCAAGGGAGGGAGGAGGACATCTGTGGTCTCCCTGCCAGTGCTGCCTTTCTCTGTGTGGAGGAGCTGTTTGCCTACCCCACTCCCTAATGCATCTTGCAAAGCACCACATGGTCCTGTTTCCGGGCAGTCCACAAGACCATCATGCCTGGCATGTCCCTGAACAGAGAGAAAGGAGACTAGGAAAATCTCATTGCCATATGTTTGCATGAGTCACTCCCCTCTGATCCCATGTAATCGCTGTGCAATAGGGAATATTGGATGGTCTAGTTGCAAAAGACTTTTCTCATATTTTGGTACTGCTACAAAACCTATCATCTTTGACAATTTTCTTTTGATGGATGACATTTTCTAGTAGAAAAATGATCATAAGTTTGGGAACATCTTTGTTGATGCTATGTAGCACCTGAAGAATTTTTGCTCCTGGGGGCAGTCAAGCTTAGGGCTGAGACCAAGCAACACATTCAGGTGTGAAGTGGCATTGACTTCAGTGAACACGCTGATGGGTTTTATGCCTGGTACCTCGGCGGCTATGAAAAGCAGGCTCTCAGGCAGCAGTTGCTACTGGCTGACTCGAGGAAGGACTGGGAGACCACAGACAAAAGTTTCTGGTGTTGTAGGGCCCTGATGGTGTGCGCCATTACCCATAACATCTGGTTGGTTAGTGGGTGTTAATTTACAGATTCAGCTGGGGACTACACAGCATCAAAGACAGATGGTAAAACAAGTATCATAAACAATTATTGTAATAAGTGCTGCATTGAGGTAATCTCTAATTTAACCTCGCAAAGAAGAGAAAGAACTGAGAGTAACTTTAATGAAATGCAAGTATACACTATAATCATCTTCAGCTGGTTGTGTGTAATAGGGCCTGGTAATAGATTCAGAGGGAACAGGATAATATTCTTGTCTTGTGCTGTGATCCCATCCATCAGGGATGAATAGAGGAAGTGAATAATACCACCATTATCAAGGCTGCCTCCTGCAAAATTGCTCCTCGTGATGTTCCCGAGCCCCAGCGAGGGGCAGGAGGACCTTGGGCTGCTAAAGGCTGGCATACAGGATTGTGTCAACTAGAAAAAAAAACAACTAAAATTCAGACAATTTGATGAAAAAAGTCACCTGGAAGTGTGACTGGAAACCTGGAAACCAATGTGTATGACTTTAGAGGTGTGATAAAGACACCAGACCAGGTATCAGGAAACCTTAGCTGTGGTTCCTCACACTTTCCCCTGTGATTAGGCTAGTGGTATCCAGCTAGTGATTAGGCATTGCTGGACTGTGCTGGTGCCTTTCTTCATTGCTGGCTATATGTCTCTGCCTCTGTCACTCTGCGGTAAAAATATACTAAAAGAGCTTCCTGCATCCTCCCTTCATGGGCTTTCTTTTTTGTCCCCTGTAAAGGATGTAAAACTTCTGCAGATTAAACTGTCTTATTCTGGCTTTGCACAGTGTCTTCCACTGGGACTTCAAAAATACAATGCACTGAGTGCCAAAACATGCACATTTGCGAGGCAAGAGGAAGACTGCAATAAAGGTCACCCACTGTTTTTGAAGCCCCTTTTATGCTGTTGGTAGTCACCCAAAAGAGTCTAGGGCACTGCCATGGATTCTCGGGCTCCTTCTGCAGCAATCCTGATGCACCTGGGGCAGCAGGCCACCTCAAGATCCAGGGCAGTGCTGCCTCAGTGTGTCCCTTGTGTGTCCCTTGTGTCCCTTGGCCCAGAATAAAACGGAAGGTTGTCTGTCTCTGATACCACCGGTCAGCACCCTACAGCTGCTACTGACCTGCCAGTGCAGGTCAGCATGCAGGCAGCAGCAGTGGCATGCCAGTAATTGTGCTGGCTCCTGGGCAGCCCCCACTGCCAGGCAGTTAGAGGACAGTAGCTCGTTGCCTGAGTCGGTGGGGTTGGGGCAGCTGGTTTGTGATGCAGGGCCTTGGTGCCCAGATAGAGATTCCACATTCAGCATTGCTTTCGGCATGCTAAGTGAGGACATTACAGCGTGGCGTAAACCTTCGTTGATTAGAAATGTCATAGATTCCCTAAAATGCCATTTCTAAAAAAAAAGTAAAAAAAAAGAAAAAAAAGAAAAAAAAGCATATTTATAGAGTGGAAGAGAATTAATTGCTGTGGCTAAAAAATAGGAGGCAGAAGGGATTGAATTCTGTTCATTGCTCACCCCTTTCCATCTCTGCACACATTTACATTCTTTTTGGGGAAACCAAAGCCTGCACATGACTAAGCATCTCCAGCAAGCATCCTGGGGGATCTGCAATAGCAGCTTGAGCCAGGCATTACCTGGTTTTGAGACGGTTTCAGGTTTTACAGGGCCTTCCCAATATCCAGCTTGACATGAAGCAACAAGACAGCTCACAGGGAAGAAAACAAATTGACATTTAATGACAAGTCTTTTGCACGGGTCTTTCTGACTGCTTAGGGCTGCCGTGGCTCCCCTGTTTCTGCCAGAAAAGGAGACCGATTTGAGAAATAGAGTGAGAGGTATGAAGGGAGACCCAGCTATGCTTGCTGCTTTTTCCATTGTGTGCTTTAGTAGCTGGAGATGAGAAGTGCTTCACGTCCCCGCTGCACAGTTGGGCAGTTAGTCAGTGTCGATGAGTTTTGGTGGGGCTTTCAGCTGCCCTGCAGGACCTCGTTGTTCCTAAGCAAACCAAATCATCCAAATTGACCAACTACCATTGTCCTACCAGCTACAAAGTCTGTAAGTGCTAAATCCTTCCAAGCCAAGGAAAAGACAAAATCCTTGCCCAGAAGAGCCAACCGCTTGTTATTCCCAGCGGTCCATGGTAACAGTGGTGCCATGGGGAGCCTTCCATCTGGGAGGACGGTGTCAGAGGGCATCAACACCATACCTGCAGGGGACGAGCTGGCTTTGGAGGTGACTTTCCCCTTGAAACCCTGCTGCCACACTGCCTTTGAGCACAGCTCTGGTCTTGGGGAGGGGGGCAACAGCTGCCCTCTGAGTGCATATGCTCCGCCTATCTCCAGCACAGTTAAAGCTGCATAAAAATTAGGGATCAGCTTGCGCCTGGGGCAGTATTAACTATCTCTCTGTGGTTTGCTGAGCATCAGTAGCTTTGGAGTGCACAGGTGCTGCCAGAGGGATGTCAGTGGTGTGAGCCCAGTGCTGGCTTGGTATGGGGTGGGGTGCTTGGGGGGCTGCTGGGAATGGGCTCCTGCCAGCCAAGCCAGGAAAGCCGAATTTTGCCCTAGTGGTAGCAATTTGCTCTGGAATTTGTCAAAGTGCCTGATCTTCCATTATTTCCAGTAAGTGATTGATTAAGCTGGGCTCAATTTTGTCTAGCCATAGTAATCTTCACCCTCAAAAAAAAAAAAGGGGGGGGGGGGGGGCGTGGGGGGGGGAATAGCTCCTGTCTACCCAAAGTTGGTTATAAATATTTCTCTTTTTCAACTGACTAACATAAATGCTTGATTAGCAGAGGGCTGCTCCCCTCAAAGCCAAGTAAAAGCACTGAGTCTCAGAGGGTACATTTCTAAAATCATCTCTGCACTCAGTAACAAAACTGCTGGATTTTTGGTTTGGTTTGGTTTTTTTCTTTGTTTGGTTTGTTTTGTTGGGTTTTTTTTCTTTCTTTCTTTCCAACTTTAGGAACCTACTGGCATTGATTATCTTCCCATGGACTCATCAGACACCATCACCACCATAGTAGGGCCGAGTGCTTTCAGCATCCCCCTCCCGATAAGACAGAAGCTGTGCAGCAGCCTGGATGCACCCCAGACCAGAGGCCATGACTGGCGGATGCTGGCTCACAAGCTGAAACTGGACAGGTGAGAGGGGCTGCCTACATGTGGCTGGGTGGCAAAACCCTACAGGAGGTACATGCAAAAGGGTCCTGGTGAAAGTCCCACTGAGGTAGGTGAAAGTCCCACTGAGGTAACTGAAAGCAGATGTACAGACTGGTCAGACTGACTGCACAGGGATGGTCACCTTGACAGCACCAGCGACAGGGATGGGTTGCAATCCTGTGAACTCAGGTAGCCCTCATGCAGCTCAAAAAACAAGTTCCCTTTTGTCTTGTTGCAGGTACCTAAACTATTTTGCTACAAAATCAAGTCCCACTGGGGTGATCCTGGATCTCTGGGAAGCCCAGAATTTCCCTGATGGCAACCTGAGCATGCTGGCAGCAGTTCTTGAAGAAATGGGAAGACACGAAGCCATTGTTTCTTTGGCAGCAGAAGGAAATTACTGATGCAGCCTTGGCATGAACAGGAAGGACAGACGCAGGGAGCGGTAATGCCCTGTTATTACAAACGAGAATTGAAATGAAAACCCAGACCAATGAGTTACACAAGAGACATTTCAGAGAAGAAAGCAAGCAAGCAAACAAAAAAAACCCAGCCCCGACCTTCACATGTGCTCTCCTTGTACATTGTCACAGGATCTAAACGAAATCATGCAAAGTTGTACCTTGAAAATATAAATCAACCTAATGTTCCTCTCGGCTTGGCTGTACACTGCTTGGTACAGGATTTTACAGTTTCCTAGGAAACGCTTTTTATTGCTATCCAGATATATGGATAAACTTTCTTAACAATCCCAGTTTCTATGGATGTTGTTTACATCAAATTCTGGACAGGGGTAAGGAGACTGTCCATGGCTCTTTATATTTTTTGTTTAAAGCCATTCAAGACAAGGCTATGGACAGTTGGTTGTGGCTATTTCAGCTTATTGGTTTCTGGTGAATTCAGATTTTGGCTACAATTCTGCACATCGATTGTCTCACAATGATCCTCCTGTCATTGTTCTGTTTCCTAGACCTACTTGTAAAAAAACCCAAAACAACAAGAAAATCAGAGTTTAAGAGCTGTGCATCTGGAAAGCAGGTACTGTGGGTGCTAAGCAGGAACACGTGTAACATCCCCTTCCATCCTTGAGGCAGTCCCACTGAACCTGTGTGAAGAATAGCTGTAGGACAGTGGGGAATGTAGGATCGGAATTAATTTTCAATTCACAATGTAACACACATTTTCCACCCCTTTGCGATATGAGGGGGCTTGGATATGCAATTCAGAGTGATCAGGGGGGAAAAGAAACCCAGAAAAAAAAAAAAAAAAAAAAGGAGAAATAATTATTTACCAATTAGTATCTAGTGCAAGGATTCTAATGATGATGATGATGATTATTATTACCATTACTTTATTTCTAATTTTGTCAGCAGCAGAATCATTCCTGTTTTTATGGAAACTGTTGTCCCCTTCCTGAAGGTCTTCTCAGAGTGTCCTTCTTATGCTGTCTGTCCTTCCCTTCTCCAGCCATCATACTGCTCCTCCAAAGTCCTCTGCTAGCCCACACGGGTTGCTCACTTCATGCTAGCATTGCTGTGCTTCATGCCCAACGAAAAGGTGGTATTGACTGGTGACACTCTCCTGAAGTAACAGATCTGCACTCGCAAGGGATCCAACCAGCACCCCTCCCTGGAATGTTTTGCATCACCTTGGTGCCTCCAGGTTGCTGCAGGAAGCAATCCTGTCCTGAGGTGGCTGTGAACCAGTGACAGCCTCCCAGTCCAAATATACATAGACCACTGGTTCAGGAGCATGGGTGCAAGCATGTGGAGGCACTGACGCTGACCACCTGATTTGTGCATCCAAGGTGGGCCTCCATATATCTTGTTTTGCTTTGAAGCAGTCTGAGAGCCAGCAGCTCCCGTTAGCTTCCCACAGAGCTGCAGGTGCTCATTCTTACTGAATGAAACCCACCACCCGCCATAATGTTTGTGGTGGTCAGTGCTACTGGGAGTCATTTCTGGGTGAGAGGCACTCGGTGGATCTCCACAGATATTCCCAAGCTGCTGCAGCCAGGGAAGCTTCTGCCACATGGGCCAGTGTAGGGCAATGGAGCGGTGAAGTTGAAATCTTGTGTACTGCAGTTTGCTGCCTTCGCTGCACTCCCTTTGCCACCGGGGCAGGGTGGTGCGGGTCCTCACTGGCTGGCCAGGGGCACGTTTGTCCCTCTCAGCCACGTCCCTCTTGGCTGCCACAAACAGGTGAAGTGGGAACTTGGCAAAAGGAGCAAACATTTGCTCATTGGTCAATGCAAACAAACTGTTTTCTGTTCAGTGAAAGAGTGACTCTTTGGTACATGACAGCACATAGGATCTCAGCAGTTTGACTGCCAGGCTTGTCTGTCCTCTATTTCTGGTGCAAAGAAGGCTTTCTTCCCCAGCCTGTCCACTCCAGGTTTCCGGCCAGGCCCTGGTTATTGCTGTTGTGCACACATGCATGCCCCCACCCACACATGTATTCCCACTCCATGTGCTTCTCAAGACTGGAGTTGGCTTGTTTTCTTTTGTGTTTTTGGTTTTGTTTTTCCCCCAAGGCTTTCCAGATTGTGCCTTTAAAGGTAACTTTGAAAATGTCATTGGTCAAAATGAAAGGAAAATTTCATCTGACCTTTTTCCCATTTGACATTTCCATAGGCTTGGGACTTTTTCTTTTTAATTTCTCAGCTCCCTGACACCAGCAGGGTTTTGATTGACTGCCGGGCAGTGATCATAAAGCCTCGCTTCCTCATAACAGGTAACTCAGCAGTTTGCAAACCAGCATTTCAGTCAAAACCAGAGACCGGAGGACATATATTTTAACTTTCAACATCTGTCTACATTTTGACTGCGTAAGCCCCACCGTCTCTTTATGTGGAGATGCCATGGGCATCCTTTTAACAAATAATCATCTTCTTTTCACATTGGGCATCTGATGCAACGCATTGCAATGCTAATGGAAATCTTGCTTTTAACTTCAGGAGGCTTTGACTGGGGCTTCCAGCTCTGCCCTTACCCTACATTTTTTACTCATCTCGGAGCATTAAAATGGCTCTTAAAAGGTAGGTCTCAGCTTTTCTCCTTTCTGTGCCATCTTTAGGCATAATCAGTTGTATTTAGTTCATGCTCCTTCAACCCTCCTGTGCATCCTTCCTGTGTGACTCCTCTTCCAAGGTGGGTGGGTACATGAGCTGAACTGTCCCTTGGCCCCTTCCCTTTTCCAGCTCAGTTTTTGTTAGCTGATGCCCAGGCTCACTGGTGTGCCCGTTTCTCAGCTGTTGCTAGGTGGGCAGCCTGTGCACCCTTCTCAGCAGGGCCTTACCAGAAAGTGTCTCATAGTTATCTGTATCGCTATGAGTCAGTGCTCCTTTTGTCAGCTCTCTGACCTCCCCCCAATCCAATGCCTCCTTCAGAAAAAAAAAAAAAATGAACAACTTTCTTAAAGTATTCTGGGGCATTTTCCTTTTACAATGTTACTGTAAAGGGGATTTATTGAGAGAAAAAGACATGCACTGATTAAGAGGAGCATCCACAGAGGTGGATAGAAGTCAGGAACATCACTGCCAGCTAAGGCAGCGGTATCACTACTGCTGGGAGGTGGAGCTGCTGTTTTTCCATCCTGACTACTCAGAAACCTTCCCTTGCCCGCTGCAATCATGGGCAGGATGGTTTCTCCAGCCCCTGCTCCATCAGCCTTTGCAGGGTCCCAGCACAGCACCATGCCATGTGCCTCAGCCCCAACAGGTCAGGGAGAAGCAGGGGTTGCCAGAGACAGGGAAGTTTCCTCCACAAAGCCACACCTCATCCCAGCAGCTCCACACTCATGCTTTGTCACTGCTGCTAACAGCAGCTCCCACCTCAGCTGACACTTCCCCTGACTTAATTTTACTGTTTCTTTCTTTTTCTCTGCGGGGGTACAGCAGTGGCAGGGTGTGCGGTTGGGGAGAGGGCTCTGGCACGGGCCGGTGGTATGCATCCTTCAGCATCCCCATCCTGCTGTCCCAAGGAGGGAGGATGGGAAACTAAGGGTGGCCAGATCCACTTGGGGTATTACTTTTGGTGGGAGAAAAACCAGCATCGGGCCTTCCATCAGGATTGTGTGGACACAGTGCCATCTCGTGGGGCTGAGCCCGGCTCCAACATGCTGCCACGGTGAGCAACATGGCTCGGGAAGAGGCTTTCCTGTGGGGCAGCTCTTGAACGTGGCAAATAAGTTTGGCAGACAGAACCGCCTCAAAAGTTATTGTAACATTTTATGGCAGGTAAGCACATCTGCTTTTGAAAAACAAAAGGCTGCAGGTTTCTTATCCTCCAGTTATTACTACTTTTTTTTAAATGCTTTTCCTTTTAGTTGTCCACCTTCAGCTATGTACTATAGCGGTTTTACTGCTCTTCACACCGTCTCTTCATTACATATTGTTTGCTGGCGCTATAAATATTATCTATATTATATAAATATATGTATCTACTGACTTCAAGGAAAACCTTTAATTTCTGAGTAAGAAACACTATCAGAGGCAGTCCTTTTCATCCAATTTTTTTCTTCAGTTCTTCTTGTGTTGTGTTCTTGTAAAGGTGGCTGTCAGTGTATAGGGTACTTTTGGGGTTTGGTTGGTTTTTTTCCCAAATTTTCTGATCACAGATGATCCACTGTATCTTTCTAAACAGTGCAAGACCTAAGTGCTGTTCTACTGAATCTTGAAAGTTTTGAGGCAGTGAGGGTCTCTTCAGCCAAGATTTGCTTCCATAGGAGACCGAGACTCTTTTTTTCCGTGTCACTGGCAGAAATGCAGACACTCATGAGACATGTTGGGAGTCTCGGATGCCCACAGAGCAAAACATGTCTCTTCCTTGGGTTTCTTGCAATTTCTGTTGCTTACATATAGAATAAATGTATTTACATGCTGTAAGCACGTCATTGTGGACAGTGTCCTAATGTCTTGTATCGCTACCTACAGTAGTTTCTTTTTGGTTCCTTTTCTTCTTGTTTTGGGGGGTGGGGGTATGGGGAAGGGAGGGGTGGGGGGACCTTAGACCATTGTATGCTCTAGCCAAGTAGTTACCACAGCTCTGAAGTTAATTTTTAACAAGATGATACTGTTGAGGTGGTTTGGGTTTTGTTGGTTTGTTTTTTGTTTTTTTTTTTTTCTTTTTAATCTCGTGTCCAGGGCACTTTGTAAACTATCTTACTGAGTGTTCAAAAGTCTTTTCAGGTATTACTCTGGCTCTTCTCTGGCCATGAAGTAACTAATTGTTTGCAGGCTGGCTTGCTTAATATCAAGCAGTGCAAAGATGCAAGTGGTTTGTGAATGGAAACCAAACCTTTGGCCCTTCTTCCACAAGGACTCCAATGAGGTATTGACTTTGGGGTCACCACTGCAATCTGTTCCTAGCTTGTGTGTGAAACCTTGAGTTCCTAACATGAGCCGCACTGCAGATTTTTAAATGCTGAAGCATGTATCTCAGACATCCTTTGAAGTGGGAATTTAACAGAAATGCAAAGTGTGTGTGTGTGTGTGTGTTTGTGTATACATACAGACAGAGAGAAGAAAATAAAGCACACCTACTGCTGGAGTCTTTTAACTCTGATGTTAGTTGTGGTTGTCCTCTTAGGACCAATTTTTGCTTGGGAAGGCGAAGGTCAAAATGCAGGGCTGTAGCATCACCACAAGGTCAAACAGGCAGTACATCGAGTGCCAACAGAGTAAAAAATTGGCAAGGAACTAGAGTTGGACGTGAACCAAAGCCACAGAAATGAGCCCTCAAGTTTGGTAGGTCAAGCGCCTTGCTTGAAATAGGAGTATTTAGTTTATTTACTTACTTGTCCTTTAAGCTTGACACCTGCTTCCTGAAATCTGAAAATCCCTTTATCTGAAAGTCCTTTGATAAGCTCTGCCTGTACAAAAAAGCAATGATAATCCAGGGTTCTCACAAATGGCTGTACCGAGTAAGTATTTCACATTTTCTGTGATGCTAGTTAAATGTATTTAATAGTGGTTCAGTCTACTTGACTGCTTACGAAGAGATTAATTGCTATGTGTGCTGTATCCTGGGCCTGCCCTTTTCTCCCAAAGCATCCCGTGCCATGGCATGCGAGTAACTTCTGGGTGCCTGTGAAGAAGTGGGATGTAATCAGGCAGGGCCATCCCGCAGTGGTGAGGTGGCTCTCCAAGTACTGGCACTCTGGCCTGCAGCTGGTGGGACAATAGCCCCTAGACAAGAAAAGCTTGTGTGGCCCCGAGAGCTTCTTTGGCTGCTGCCAGCTGGCTTTTGGCTACAGCTTGCCAGTAAATTTGGGAGCTTAAACGATCCTAATAAAAAGTAAAATCAGTCTGGAAAGTAAATAAAATAAAGCAGAAGGAGAAGCAAAACACTCTTCTCCCATAGATCTCGCAAGGCACCTTGCAAAACCACCTCCCAAGCCATGAGCCAACAACCTACTTTGAAGCAGGGTGCGTAACACAGCTGAGACAGAGAAGTTATGGCATTATTGGCATTACCGTTTTGGCGCATCTGTGTGGTAGACTTTTTTGCTAACACATTCTGTCTGTTAAAGGGGGGGGGGGGGGGGGGGAAGTTAAGGTGGTACCTTTGGTACTTCCCCAAAGCAAAGAAGGAGGGCCCATAGGAGATGAAACATCTGTGACCCAGGCCAAGAGGGTGTATTGTGTTCCTCCCTCCTCTTCCCATGTCTCAGCTCTATCAGGGTTCATGGGATTTATTTTTCTTTGCTATTCAGATCTGGAGAACTATTCTGGTTTTGATTTCCCTATTGCTGTATCTTCTATGCAATTCCTTTTCTAAAGACTGACTTCCTACCAGAGAAGTGCTAGCCATTGCATTGTTTGTATTGCTGTACAGTGGAGGTGTGGTTTACTAGTTCTGAGTGTGCCTCTTACTCCCCTCCCTTTTTCTTCTTCCCTCTGTTTGTAAATGCCTGCATTTATTCTGTCAGCCTGACATGTACAAAGTGTAAGAAAGAATTTTTAAACAGGTAATAAATTATATTTATAAGCAACTGGAAAAAAAAAAGTACACCACTACCTTGTGTTCAATTGTTTAGTTCCTGGAAGCTTGGAAGGAAAGAGGAGCCTTTTATATAGTTTCTTTTTTAAAAAAAAAATCTAATCAAAAGAAATGTTTCTGCACTAAGAACTCCTCCCTTAGAAGACACCATTCATGACACCCACATGCCCATGCAGGCTGTTTTATAGTACTTCATAATCCTTGCGCTTCCCCATGGGGTTTTACCCCAGCGGTTTTCCTGGGATTTGTATTTTGTGGCTGCAGTGAAAAGTGGAGAGAAGCAACAGGCAGGCAGGAAGAAGCATCCTCAGCTGCTGAGCTCGGCTTCCCTCCCTGCATCCAGCCTTTTTGTTAGCCAGGGGAGCAGCCCACTGGGCTTTTTGCAAATGCCTGCGAGGCAAACTAAATGCTACTTGGGCAAGGTGACTTTGTCCAGCAGTACCTGCTTATGGCCACTTTAGCCGGGTGGATACAATGCCCAGACACTGAAGTTCACCCTTCTTTGCACCTGCTCTCCGCTGTCAGAGATGATGGTTGCTTCTTACCAGCCTTATTAGACCTGTTGTACTCAGTGTTAAATTTCTGGGGGGTGCAAGAACCAATTCCCCAGTGCAGCCACACAGCTGCTTCTCCCAGCTGAGGTACGGGGTGGCAGTGGGTAAACAGTCATCTCTTTCAGCCAGCACCTTGTCAGTGGGTCAGCCCCAGGCTGAGGAGCAGCTCCTGTCTCTGATAGAGGCAGTTTGGGTGCCTGTGCACTGCCAGGGGACAGCACCATCCCATCCCCTGGGAGTGCAGGGCTGCCTGCCAGCCCTCAGGATCTCCTGCTTGCCCTGCTGAGGACCGCTCAGTCTTGCCACCTCGTACGCCAGACCGGCAGCTGCAAGACATTCTTGCCCAGCGGCTCCCCCTGCACGGGGCAAGTCAAGGTTAAGTCCGAGCTGAAGCACTCCATTAGTGTATGAAGCCAAACAGCATTTGGATGAAAGGCTGAGAATATGGCGACCAGCGCATTTGTTGGGTTTGCAAGACCCTGCAGGACAGCTGGAAATGGGCAGACCTTTAAAAACTCATCCTCTGGTGTAAGGTACCTTTATTTTCTTTTCCTCCCATTGCAATTTTTAATGCAAACTAGATGGCATGCAGAAGATAAGTGCTCAAGCTGTTCTCCCTGACCGTGGGACACCACCAGCCTCCTTAGCACTCCTCAGTGATGTGCGTCACTAACACAAGGCTCCTCCATTTCCCTGGCTTCTCTGCTAAAACTGGGATGTGGGTAATCTCTGCCTGCTGACTTGTGTAATTTATTTGCACTTAACAGACAGTAACTCTTCACAGGAGGAAAGGCGTGGGGAGTCTCATGGTACCAACTTGTGCAGCTGTCCCTTGCAGCTACTGGGGATGGAGCTGGGGACTGGCAGGTTACTGACCCAACAGCCTATGCCCCACATCCAGATGAAATACTGGGCATTGCTCAAGTACAGGGCTGCAGCCAAGCGCTAGTGACTGGTTTACTCCAGCCAAAAGCCACTAGACCTTCGGCAACACCAAGGGAGAACTATTATTTAGAAAAAAAATATTTTATACTTATCATCTTCTCTGTAATAGGAAGAGGTAGATTATATATGAAAAGGACTTGGGGTTGTGATGTGAAGGGGGGATCTGTATCCCAAGGGCCATGAGGCATAATTTCTTTAGTGGCAACCTTGGCCACCATATGGTCCCGGAGCTAAAGAGAGCTGAGCTGCAGGCAGGGCTGGTTTCTGCAAAATTAAAATACCCACTTTGGACACAGTCACTGCTTTTAGATTTCCTGGTGTCTGTCACCTTTCCCTTTGCATCCTTAGCTTTAACGGGAGCCAAGATCTTTTCTGTCCATTTACTATTCCCACCCTGTGTACATGTATTGCTGAACTCAAGTTTACTTTGGCTTCTGACACACCCATGGCTTGGGTCTGCCATAGCCTGCAGTCTTTGCATTGGCCAAGCAGTTCCTCCTTATCACCAGGGACTTTTCCTTCAGGTACCTCACCTCTAGCAATTCTTCCTGAGATTCCTGGAAGTGTCTGCTCTGGTGTTTCTGCATTTGAAGATAGGACCGCAACTCTCCTTCCCAGGTAGTAAAAGACACATTTTAGTGTGTTTCATAAGGAAACTAAGCTCTGGTTTGGCAGGGGACAGTAGCATGACTCTGCCAACTTTGAATGGAAGTGAAACAGTCCCAACATCACCGGCAGCTGCAGAAGATATGGGGAGCTAAGCCCAAGGCTAAACAGAAGCCATGCATCTAGCAAGGTAGAAAGGAAAGAAAATGAGAGCAGAGCCTAAGATTGCTCCAAAAAGCCATACCTAGAAAGTTAGGGGGAAAAGCAAGCAGGGTGGGAGGAACAGAGGGCAGGTGCAGAAACACCTTTCTCAGCAGCATGTTGGAGAAGGGGCAGCCCAGATGGGCTGTGGTAGAGAACCAAATCGCCTTAAGCACCATGCAGCCAAGGGGAGCAGAAACAGCCCCAAAACTATGGGATACATAGTTTTGAGAAAACGTGCAGTGAGCAAGGGGCTTTCCCACCGAGACATGGACCAAGGGACTGTGGAAATGCTGCTGGAGAATAACTACAACACTGTCGCTGATCACAGATGGCCTGGGGCAAAGCAGGAGGGCTGCAGGGTCTGCATCAGTCAGCGGTAAGATGTGGCTCAAGGCAAAACACTGTTTACACACTTCTCTGAAAATAAGCAGCAAGGTAATTACACGTTCGGAAACGCTGAGCTGAATGCTGCATGCTGCAACACGGCACCGCAGAACAAGAGACCTCAGGCTGTAAATACAAATACATACAAATACCTATCTGTAGAGATACATATGCTCCAACATCTCTCAACATTAAGCAACACCACATTTCTGCCGATGCGGTGTATGTAGGCTGCAACTATTTTTCCGCTGAAGCATGGGGCTGGAAAATCTACCTTTAGTCTGTGCACAGATTAACTCCTGTGCTTCTTGTGCTATTAAAAGCAGTAGCTGGACTTCATAAATACGTGGGGGAAAAAAGGGGGGGGGGGGGGGGCTCACAAAAATATTATGCGAATGCCAAATTTCTATAGATTTACATAATCAGCCACAAAATGTGAGTGACTGCTCTATTAGTGATAACACTATTTTAATTACTATTTCTTTTTCACTGAGTTGTGAAAAGAGTGATGCTTTTTTATGCCAGTGGAAACATATGCAACATCTTTTGGTTACTTGTTTGCTTGTTTGCTCAGAGGAAAACTCTTATAAAAATAAATAGATAAAATGAGGCACAGTCAAAATAATCTAGTCAAGGAAATGAAATCCAAGGGTTGTGCTCTTCAAGCACAGGGAAAGTAAATAGAAGTAAAAGCAATCTTTGTCATGGGGAAATGGAAACAATTTTATTGGGGGGGGGGGGGGAATGTTAAAACAACCATATACAATTTGAACAAATACAACATAACACAGTTTGTTCCCCAGGTTTTCTAATTACAATATTTACAGGTCTAATAAGGCACTGGTTCTCAAAAAAGAACACAAATTCGTCTTTTAGTCTTTACTTTGTCAATCTTTTCTTTAATAGAAATAACTTTGTGCTACAGAAAGGATAGCAGTTGCCAGATGGCATCTCTCTTCCTTTTGGTTTTGTGGGATTTTTTTTTTTTCTTCTTCCCCCACTTACCTATGCCATCTTATCTATGCCATTAAGTCACTAAACTAAACTTCCTTCAGTGATTTACATCTGAAAACTTGATTTCCAGACCTGTGGGCATTGAAGCCACAATTATCTTCACTGCTGACTTCCAAGCCCTCATTGATGTGCACTGTGAAACTAGCAAAACCTGGAAGTGACATTAAAAGTCCACATCTGGCAAAATAAATGTACTAACCCGTAGTCACTGTACTTGCTGAAACCATAATAATTACATGTTGAGTGTTGCAGAAAGTCAACCATGCACACGGTAACTCAAATGTCACAGTGCTAGAACAAATGACTTCCACGCTTGCCGCAGGCTGTTTTCTGGCCCTCGGAATATCTCTTTACAATAGCATCAATTACAGTGGGCAGGAGATTTGAGAGTAAAATCTGGGAGAAAATGGGCAGGCACTAGTTATACAACTTCAGATCCTTTGCTTTCTCAGAGTGTGTCTCCCTATATATACATATAGGTATATTTATTTTCCTATATAGCACCATTGCAGTGATTTGTCATTTATGCATTTTCATAAATAAATATTATATTTTATTTAGTGCTTTATCATCCGTAATAGTTTACTCTTAATCCACATACTGGAGTTATTCCAGACTCCCAACTGAATATATATATATATAAATATATATATATATATATAAAAACCACATAAACTTGAACACTTAACATACACACTTTATGTAACCTATCAACCAGTATCTTAGATCCCTTTCTTTTGGACCAAAAAAAAGTAAGACTTGTTCAGAAAACCAGTGACTGGCCCTTTCTCTCGCAACACAGTGATGGCAGCTGCCAGGGGCATCGCATGCTTTGTGTCCTCTAGCCAGCAAAGCACCCTCCAAAACACTTCTGGGGAGGGCCATCATAATTTAAAAAATAAAAAATAAAATAAAAATCAATGTGAAGAATGCAGATGTGGAACACAACTAAGGGGGAAGAGGCATCCCTGGTGCATGACCACTTACTTGGGACCTGCAGGGACTAGGCTCAGAGGTGGGATCGATGGAGCCTGCTCCCAGCTGCTGCCAAAGTCAACGGTCCCATCGCAGCCAAGAAACTCCAGTTCCTCTGGGCTGCGCTGGTTTTTATGAATGGGAATGAAGGCACAAGGAGTTACCAGTAGAAACCTCATGGCTCCATTCACTAAGGCAAAAAGGTGAAGAGCGGCTGGGCTGTCCTCCTCATTTTGGGCCACAAATCTTCAAGCCAAGGCAGCCAAGGAGAGGAGCAGACTCTGCTCCCAGCCACGCAGGGAGCTGTTTTTTAAGGACAGGGGAAACCAGCATCACCCCTCTTGGGGTCAGGGTTTGGTGCACTATTAAATCTCAGAGATTTTCTTTTTGTATTGCTTGGTACTTTTGGGTGCAGGCAGGGAAACTGGACTGCTGAAGCATTCTAATTAATAAAAATCCTCTGATTAAACTTTTTAACACCTATAATCATGGAGTTACTGCTGGTTCTCTTGAACCTGCACATTTTTCTCTGTTAGCTTGAAAGTATAAGATGGAAATTTTTCCAGCTAGAAATACCTTCAGGGAGCCATGAAGCTAAACCCCAATTATACACCTACCTACCACAAATAAATCAGTTCTGTCCAAAAAAAGACGCATTACAGGAATGCTGAGGCTAAATCCAGCATGGCAATTATTTCAGTTCTGAAATAGGCTTAGCATAATCAAAGCACCATTAGTAAGGACTTATTTCAAAATTAAACTGAACACCATATAGTGAAACAGGACGTAGACAGAGAAAAAAGTTTTAAAAAATCAAAGAAGGGTAAAATGGTAACTCCCATACAGCTCAGCTTTGATAATCTGATGAAGAACAGAGACCTTTCCAAAGAAAATAATTCACAGGGAACATTTCACCTCTTATTTCCCCTTCTGTAGCATTAACGTTGCAGCAACTGCTGCAGCCCTGGGAAGAAGGAATGAGGAAAAACAGTAAATATTTCTCCCATTGCTCCTCTCCCCTAAAAGCTCTTCTTGCTGGGAACCACAATGCCACACAGACCCGGCTTGTAGGGAGGAGTCTGTTACTACCGCATAGTGGCTCCCAGAGGCATGGAGGCTGCTGGAAGGCCACCTGAAATAGTAAGGCAGATGAAGCTTGAGCCAAATGGTTTGGTTTGTGCGGCCTCACTGCAGTGGGAGAACTGCTGGAGGCACCCGCCCACTGCTGGCTGTGCTGCCCAGCTCTCATCGCCCACCCAAGCCCCATGCTCCTTCCCTGTCAGACAGGAGGCATCAGGTCTCCTTATATTAAAAATTAAAAAAAAAAGATTGCCACCCCAAAAAATCAGAAATTTTGAGGTTTTTCACTTTCCCTTAAATAAAGGAAAACAGATTAGGGCTTTTTTTCCAGCTGCAGTTGTAGATGGATAGCTCACCTTTACACGGATGAAAGAACAAGTTAATTTTTTCTCACAAGGAACTTCCTCTTGCCCAACGGTTGTGTATGTAGGTCACAGCAGTTTCAAATTCACCAGTGGATCCAAATATGTACTTAAGTTCCACTCACACACAAAATACTTTATTTTGCAGTGGGGGAAAAGAAAGAAGAAAAGAAAAAAAAAAAAAAAAGCGCCAAGAAAAGGGGCACTTGTTTACCATGCTGGTACCATATATCCATCAGATTTCCTGGAAACGTGAAGAGCTTCTTCAAACAAGTCACACCAAACTATATTCATATGTCTCCCAATTATCTGAAACGAAGCATGACATCCCCTGCAACAGGCCACCCACAGGAACCCAGCTGCCCGTGCTGATGATGGCAGAGATGTAACTGGGCTCCATCTCTGTACTGTGAGAACTGCTTGCATGCGCAGGGCTATGGGAAGTCATCTCCGCAGGTAGGAGACTTTTAAGACAGTTTCCATTACAGGTCCTCTGAGCTGCACAGACCCACTCACCTTTTTTGTTAAACACTGGAGTGCAATAGTCTCTTTATAAATGAAAAAGTTGCTTTACTTTCATTTTCAGCACAGTTTCCTCCAATTTTTTTTAATGTAACAATATACATCTTTTTTACTTCTAACCAAAAGTTTTATTTTCATAAAATTTAAAGCAGTATCTTTTTTAAACAATCAAAATAATAATAATAACAATAATAATAATAAAATAATAAGTGGCTTTCATGGAAAGCAACATGCATAATCTTTAACCAGTTACTAAAACTGTATTTCCCTGTGTAAACAAGGGCAGAGAAGCCTCTTCCAATCTTGTATGTCAAAATTCAGCTGATTTTCGCAAAGGATAGTCTCCTCAAAAGTTGTCAAACAAACTTACAGCTGCTCTTAAGCATGACTGCATTCAAGGTACTTATTAGCAAAGAATTTCAATACCTCTTCAGGACTTCTGCCTGCACGAGAAAGTCCGTTTCCATGGGCCTTCACAAGAGCTGCCTCCGGCTGAGTCAGAGTTTAATGTCCTGCGATTCTGACATTTTGGCAAGTGTTTTCTTGACCCTCAGGGCTGTGAGGCGGGAGGCAGGGTTGTGAGCCCAGCACTCCATCATGAGTTTCCCCATCTGCCGTAGGCACTGCAGAGAGAAACGGGAAAGTCCCACCTGTGTCAGTGGAAGGAAACTGGAGAGATAAGGTCTTTTCTAAGGGAAGACAAAAAAAGATAGCATGCTGCCTGGTACCACTGGTACCTCGTTCAACAGCTTTTGTTTTCTGTATATTGTTGAGAGTTCTCCAAACATGGCAATTATTTTTATAATTTATGACAAGTTATAGTCTAGACTTGGCTGTATGCTTTTTTTTTTTCAATGCCACAAAAGCACTTTTCTTATTTCCCCTTCCCCAAACTCAGGCAGCCTGACCTGCAAAAGCATGGCTCTGTACAGCGAGCCCTTCACTTTACAAATTCAGTGGAATTTGTTTTCCTCAGCCAGTGACCAGCCCCCAGGATACAGCCCAGTGGGAGCATGCACCCATGGCTCCCTCCCGGACACCCTTGCTGGAAAGCCGCCTGCGAGCACCTGGCTCGGCTCTGCCCTGTCTCGCTTCCAAAACAGAGCCAGACCCTCATCCGGCTCCCAGCAACAATTCTCTTGCTGGCAGCATCTCAGCATTGCCTTTGACATCCTGGAAAAGGAGCATACATCCCTGTCCTGCGTCTACCACCTGCTTCCAAACGTAAAGCACCACATAAGCCACCACAGCTGGGTGATGACCCCGTCAGCCTACAGATTGACGCTGCCTGAAGATTTGCTTGCTACAGTAGGAAAACACAAGTTTTCCACCTCATCCAACTTGCTCCTTTTTTCATGAGGCTCCTGGCCCAGAAGCAGTGCAGACCCTGTAAGGCTTAGTGCCCAGAGCAGCCTAATACATTTCAGATTAATGCAGATTTTTATAAACACACTTCGGTGATACACAGGTTTTATGCACTAACAAGTTTGCCTCTCATCACCAGAATGCCTGGATGAGGCTAGCCAATTAATCAAGTACAGTTTTTTTCGACAAGCCTCCCCAATCTTCGATATGTGTGGCAGCAGACCAAACACACACTGTGTGCCACCTCACACAAGCCCTTGCTGGGATCGATACTAACAGCATGTCCTCTGGTGTTCCCATTCCTGGACTGCAGGCTCAGAGGGATTTGGCTAGGGAGAGGATGAGGCAGCTGAGTCTTGGTTAGATCTTCCCACACTGGCTGTGGCATGAGTCCTCAAGCCTTCCAGGGAGGTGGTTTTATTTTCCCTCACATTCCCAAACTGCCTACATCTCATGCCACTTAAATCTTTCATCTATCTGCAGAATATTCATCTACACACTGCTGCTCCCAAATGGCAGTTGTCTTCTGTGCCTGTAGAAAACTGAACAACATTAAACTGTACCAATTAACATGATTAATGACCTCTCCTCTATAGCATCTTGAGAGCAGTCAGCAGGTTTTCCTGTGGTACCTCAACCGTTCATCTTCGATCTCATTCTCATGAGCACAACTTTGCTTTGTTACAGATGCTCAGCAGAGAGAGTCGAGATTCTTCCCCAGCTCTCTCAACCTTCTCATTTTATTCTGGAAAGCATTTTCTGGGTCCTACATCTACTCCAAAAGGTCACATCTGTAGCCCTCTTTGCTAAAACATGAAGAGGTACGTGAGCACTGCTTTCTGTAAGATGTAAAGGGGTGAATGATCAACGCCCCTAGGGCAGCTCAGCTACTGTGGTCAGTACTATTGCATATCAATACCGTAAGAGTGAAACTATTATCGTATGCTCATGTTAGTAAAATCATGGTAAAGTCATGCACACCTGTCATCACAGAAAAGCTGTATGCTCATTCCATTTCAAAGAGATGGGAGATTTCTCCCTCTTTAAAAAATAAAAAGGAAAAAAGCTGGAATTGCAGCCCCGCACATCAGTACTTGCTGAAGCAGCTGCTGGTACACCAAGTACGCTGCCGCTACACTGTACGCTACAAAACAATTTCTCTTTCAAAATTTTTGCCTAGCCAATGATTTAATGCTATTAATGCTGGGAGCAGAACACAAAATGAGTGCAAGAGGAAAAGAGACTAAGAAGGTCTGAGCACAGCCTGCTATCACTGTGGGATCTGGTAAACAGCACACGAGGAACCCACTTGCAAGTATCGCAGCCTATGGCCCCCAGGGCTCTGAAACCTGCAGAGGGCTGGGCTCTTTCCCAAGCCCTGTTACACCAGGACTGGTGCTAGCACCAGCAGTAAAGCTCCACCTCACTCAAAATGATGCAGAATTAGGTCAACCTCACTCACTCACTCTGATTAAAAAACACAAGCTGCATTTTAAGGGGGACGATACCTCATCACTGCTCCATCTGTTGGGAAAGGAAGGGCGCAGTCTCTTGATGCACACAATCTCCCGCATGTCCTCGTACGAGGGGTCACTGGGCACAAGGTCGTGGTACGGAAGCTGGTATTCCTCAACTATTCCTGGAAGAAGCAATTAGTTGCCTGTCACTTGCAGAAGACAACTCCCACTACCCTGTTCCCCTCCCATTTTGTAACAGATTGGCCATACTGTTTAATAGATGTACTTCTTAACAGGACTCCCCTGCCCTAGAAGTTTATTCCACAGACAAGTTCCAATGTAACCACTGCCCTGTAAAGACTGGCCAGGTGTCCTAATCAGAAAGCACAGCTACTGGCCAAGCAAGACAGTTTCTACCACTGCTGTCCAGTCCAGCAATCTCCAGTAAGTGATCACAGAAAAAACTAGTAGCATAGAGCCCGTATCAGAGTAATTTGGCAGAGAATTAACCTTGAATTAGGTCTCTCTCTCTTATCAGTGGACCTGATATATATTAAAGGGCATTTCTGTGCCTTTTCAGAACATGGCAAGGCACCATTCTTTGTGCACAGCGATGATGGCAAAAATATTACAGATTGACATCACATCATTGCAATACACTTTACCAGTTTGTAAACACAGGGATCACGTTGCTCATCAGTGAAATTCAGCTCCTCTAGGGAAAGCACAGAGTGAGCATGCAGCACAATACTGCAGGCTTTAAAGATCCATAAAGTCTGGTGAAGGTAGGATAGACCCGAGAGAGACGTGCTCTACTCTCACTTGCCACCAATCTGATAAGTAACTGCTGCCAAGTTATTTCTCTGCATTTAACTTTCCTCAGTGGCAAAATAGAGGTAATGACACCCATCATTTCTGCACTACACTGAACTCTATGTGCAGAAAGTACACATAGCCTACACACACAAGGATGGATCTATGTCCCGAGTCTGCAGCTGGCTGCACTGACTTATCTTTGCTGTCCCCACATTTGAATGCCTGGTATCAGAAGGAAATGAAGCACATCACTGGTGTGACAATGATGTAACAAGTGCCACTTCCCTCTATTATTTTTTTTTACTTGTCCTGTAAACAGATTATTTATTTTAAATAGTGGCACAGCATACCTCCACATTGTTCGTTCTCCTCCTTCTATTTAATTCTAACAAAACAAATAAATCACTATTTTCTTTCTGCTAAATTAGCTGAATACCCCCAGACCAGAAGAAATGTGTCATGATTGGAAAAGGCCCCCAAATATGTTCCATACACCTTCTTCAATGTAGGCGTCCACTGCTTTCAAACGAGCCATTAAAACACAGTCTAAATCTTCGCTGTTGAACTAGCACTGACTGATGCTTTAAAAGAAGTTTCAGGAAGAGAATAGGTATTAAGAGTTACCTGTATGGTTTATCCACCTTTGTTTATTACAGTAAAAGCAATTACCCAGAGAAAAGGATGTAATGCCAGATTTGGATTATAAATGGGTTTCACTGACACAATTAAAAGCAATCTCCCAGCCCTTTACCTCCTGAAACACATCTCCTTGCTATCTCCCAAAGGATGAGTCCAAAACTGTACATATCAGCCATGATGTATGACTGAAAGTGATTTCTGTTCAAACTTTCATCCAGCACCTCAGGAGGCATATAGCGTTTTGTTCCTACACGGGTATTTGGAGGTATGTCTACCTCATTTGTATCACTAGAAAAAAAAAAAAAAAAAGAGAGAAGAGGAAAAAAGGGCATCAAACATGCAATTACGTGTCTTGAAGAGAAAGCAATTTCGATGGGACAAGTAGTAGATTCATACCACATCCACTCTCAAACAAGGTCAAAAGTAATGCATAATCTTAATGGAACAATTCGTACAGGGAAAGCCTCTTAGTGTGAAGGCAACCCTCCTTAGAAGGCTAAGCCGCCTGAGGCTATGGTAAGTATTCAAATGAAGAACCACAATGGAGATAAGACTCAACAGGGATGCTGTAACTTTTGTGAGATTTCATTAGCATTAGCCTGAGCTCTAAGGCTGGTGATAACAATCAAATCTTCATTAAATGCTGTTTTTCCAGCATACTCTACCACCTAATGCTTTAGTCTTAGCAATTAATGGAGGACACTAAATAGCTGGGGCAGAATCACTTAGCTACAGCAAATCAGATCTGCAAAGACAAGTCTTAACAACTTTTTCCTGCATGCATTGTGTTTGATCTCTCCCAACCATTACACATCAAGATGGCAAACACAGATATAAATGTGTGAAAAATACTAACCAAATGTGTCACACCTCACAGGTTGACCAGAAGAGACAATGTATGTCTATCAGGAAGCAAATTCCCATCAATTATGTGACTTTTTTTTCCTGATTAACTCAGATTCAGCTGTATCAATTTTAACATTCATTAAAAGTTTAATATATGATATATATTATGGTTTGCTTCAAAAGGTCCGTTTCCCTTTCTCACCTTCAAAACATATATTAAACATGATGGATACAACAAAATCTCACAGAATAACTATAAAACTTCTGTAATTTTCTTCACCTACAGCATTTTTTTTCACCTACTGTTATATAAATGACAAAAAAAGCTGAGCCTGATATCACCAGTCACCTACAGAGTCATTAAATTATACATACGCATTTCTGTATACCTCCAAGAATGTAACATAAACCTAGTGACCTGCACCACCCTGCAATATTTCGAATAAACTAAGAAATACAGAGAACTTTACTAAACTCATTAGCTTCAGCAGAGCACAGCCCTTTCAACTCTTTTTTTTTGTTCCTGGTTGAGAAATGCTGTCTAAGGAATGATTTGGTATGAAAACAAGCCGAGTAAATAAGACAAATTTCATTTGGACTGTAATAAATTTATATTTCACCTTCTTTTATAGTAACACTTGGTAGCTGGTAGCTCTTCGCTGTTCATACCTAAGCAGTGTGCTGCTCTGTACTTGTCAGGCAAGGCACACCTGCAAAGACTGAACTTCTTCCCTAAAACTTTTACAGTGAACTGTGTATTTCCAAGTTGTTGTTTTCTAGGCCCCTGTTCCTCAAAGTAAAAATATTCCTTTCCCATCTCCTAAAGAAAGGTCAGGTTCATAAAGGAAAAGCCTCGCCAAAAACCTGGCAGATAAGTGAATGTTGGGAAAAGCACATAAACCCAGCCTTTCCTTACACTGAACAATTTCAGTTCAAGATTTGTACAGAATTCTTAAAATTGTTTTTGATACTTCAGGGAGCGCACGGTTTCAAAGCTGACTTCTGAAACTGAAACCTTCGGTCTACGGCCATGTTTCTGTGCACAGAAAAATCAGAGACTCCATAACACACGTCTCCACCACCAGGACCACTGCCAAGAACTCAAGCTCCTTTTGAACAGAGATGTCAGACAGCAGTGAATCCTTTATGAATCCCAGGAGTGAATAAGTCCTACTTGTCTGCTCTTTCTAAGCTGTTTAAACACACAACCATTTTTTAAAAATCAAATTTAAAAGCCATTTAAAAAATCAAATCTATACTTTCGCAATTTGATTTGTAGGAAATGAAACAAAAGACAGCACAAATGGGGTGCTTTTCAATAAATCCCAATTAGTAACTTGTGCAAATGATTAGTATTTTTCTATATAGGTTGTGAGTAAATTATCTTGGATCAGACAAGCTGAAAGCTTCAGTGACAAGTTTACTGACATGACTTCAACCTATCAGCGCTACGTCCTTTTAGCATGTGGTAGCAATAGTCAGGTTGCTACTGAAGGCCAAGTGAGGAAAACAGAACCTTTACGCAAATGCAATTAATGTGCTCAGTAATTAAAAAGTGACTATTTATACACCTGCATTATGTGTTTATGTGACATTCTCACCCACACAGGTATCCCCACCTCACATACAGGTGAGCATAACCTGAAAGGTAGGCACACATACACTGCAGATGCTTACTCACACACGCACACTTGCTCAGACAATTAAACCAGCGTCTGCATCTGATTTACCAACCTCTTCTCACCTTCCCTACTTCTACTCACCTGATAAATTTAACAGCCAAGCCCAAATCTGCTATACAGCAGGTACCATTCTTTTTCACCAGGATATTCTTACTTTTTAGGTCACGGTGGGCAATAGCAGGTTTGCCCTGAGTACTGAAGATCTCAGTGTGCAGGTGGCACAAGCCACTAACGGAGGAGTAAGCCAGTTTTAGCATAGCTTTTGTGTCCAAGGTAGTAGATTTTAGATAATCATAAAGTGAGCCATTCTCATGGTAGTCAGTGATGAGATACAGCTGGGTCCAAGATCCTGTACCTTTAATGTCTGCGGCAATGAATCCTGAAAAAAAAAAAAAAAAAAAAAAAAAAAAAAAAGAGACTTTCAAGTAAATATTTCTCGTGGCTTTTCTTGACTGCTCAGAACTCTGGACTGTCAGCCACTTCAATATTTTTATTTTATTAATATATTTGATTTCTTTCATCTTCCTTCCATGCAACTATGCCTCACCTCATAGCCTTTAACATATTTTCAGAAAGCCCAGATATGGAAATACAGGTGGCAGAAACAGACATGTGGTCTTTGGACTAACAGTCCCCAAACCTCATTATTTTTGAACTTTTATTTATGTTTCAGTAATTCTTGAAACATCTGTCTTCTGAAACATGCTGGGTGGCTAATTGCAAAGCACAGCAGGTAACAAAGCACATAGGAAAGGGCATCAGACAACAGCAAATAAAAATTATTAAACTTAAACTGCATACTACCAAACAACTCTTTTTAATTTCACTCACCGAGGATATTTTCGTGTCTCATCAGGACAGTCTGGTAGATTTCTGTTTCTCTGAACCAGCTGGCCTCCTCCGTGGTAAAAAACACTTTCACCGCTACCTTTTCACCACGCCACTTTCCCATCCAGACTTCTCCGTAGCGACCTTTCCCAATCTGCTTTACCATCTGAATCTGTTTTGCAATGGTCCTTTGAACCTGTGAAATGCCAAAATGGGTGGTTACAGCTTCCTCCACAGAAACCTTCTGCGTTCACCTCCCTCCTGTGCAGCAAGCCTGGTGAAAGGGGAATACAGAGCCATTGCAACATGGATTTCAGCAAAGCTCCACAATGTGGATGCTCCCCGTTGCCCCCAGGACTCAGTGCTGCTGAGACCATTCCTGCTACTGTGAAGAAGCCTTTCCATACACTCCCATAATGCACTGTTGCCTCTCAGGAAAGTAAATCAGTCTGTTGAAGGAAACATTTGGCTACAAGGACTGGCATTTTTGTTTTCTTGTAGGAGACTGCCATTTTGTGGAAATTTTTTTGGTCATTTTTGGAAGAGCTTTGACAGAAAACACTCCCGGCCACTCCAACCCAAATCAAATTCCAAAGGGGTAGGTAACACATTTTTAATTAAAATGGGAATATTTGTTACATGCTCAAAGCCGCT
This sequence comes from Falco punctatus, assembly GCF_963210335.1. Taxonomy (NCBI): domain Eukaryota; kingdom Metazoa; phylum Chordata; class Aves; order Falconiformes; family Falconidae; genus Falco; species Falco punctatus. Next base: position 72,744,625 of record NC_137580.1, read on the forward strand.
GAGACTCAAGGCTAGGGCTCACAAGAGCCAAAAGCATAGCAGCCCTCCAAACCTAGCAAAATTACTGACAGCAGCCTCCTATCACCTTCCTTGAAAATCCTATGCATAATGATTTCAGAACAAATTCAGTGTTAGGAACCTCAACCACTACTTACACAGTCAGAACCCACGTGCTTACATTAATATTAATAATCATCATTACATAGTAATCAAAAGTAAGATTTTTTTTTTCCCAAAGATATGGAAGGAGAGATTTAAATCTGCCCTTTCTAGTGTCTGTACCAGCTTTGCCAGTGGCTGTACTGTGAACTGATGCAAAAGTCAATCCGTTTGTGCAGTTGTAGCATAAGATCAATGTACTTGGCAGCATTGCAGAGATACCCTTCATAAGGATGGCAGACCTCATGTAGCAGATGGACTGATTCTACATTTAACAACCTTTTATGACTACAAAAAATCTTGGACAAATGGAGGTTAATATATTCTGATAGGATTGGAGCGTGCCTGCGGGTGACATATTTCTAGAAGTTCACAAATGAAAACTCAAGTAGATGTTGCAACAAAACCCACTGGTGGCCAGGGCTGACTCAGCCTCACCCTGTAAAAGGAGATTAACACGTCACGCTCTTGTGCTCCAGTATGGCCAGTTCAATTCACAGCTGAATGATTTTTGGTTTAGTAGGGATCTCACCAGATTTTGCAGGAAAGTAACTTACAGCCTCCACTTCAAGGAGTTTTTATCTGGCCCAAGCAACTGGAAAAATCTGGCCAAGGGCAAATCCAGCGTCTCTTGGTTTTGCCACCATCCATATACAAATTTCAAGCAGTTTACTAGAGCAAGTGTGCACTGTCTGAATTTCTATGAATCATATGCATTTCCTTTAATCCCAAATATTTTTGCGATCTTGGCTGACAGACATGATCAAAACTTGATTTTAAAATCGTTTGTTTCCTTTGTTATCCTTGGGAGGTTCAGTGGAAACTACCAGTTTAGTAATGCAGAGCAGGACTGCCACAACCCCACTGCAGCATGAAGGTATGTCCAAAGATGAACTCAAAACCTATTAGGTAAAGTCTATTATAATTTGTTTTGTAAATAAATTACTGGGTTTCATTATTAGACAATTTAAAGAAGAAAACCACAGAGTGGCGTTTATGCAAAGCTAGTTCAAAAGTCCTAGCTTTCTTCTGTCATTTAAACCAAATTCCATTTTTTCAGCCCTCCAATGTATTATTAGACTTCCAAGATGATGGCTTCAGTGCCATAATTTTTTATTAGCATCAGTGAAAGCCAACAACAGAGATCAGCCCTACCTTTTAAAATTGACTTATTCTCTTTTATACCCTCATATAGTGATTGAACAATAGTTGTATTACATTGGATTTTTGCTGTAACATTTTGTAATGTCATTTTAGCTTTGTTACTTTCTATTTCACCCATTTTAAAAATGCATCCTGAACAGTAATGCAGTTATAGCAAATAACTTCATTTCTGTAAATATATGTAACGGCATCATAAAGTATGTGGAATTACAATACTTAATGATGAAAAGTTCCTTATTAAATTAGATTAAGAAAATGAAAAACACATTTCTTTATGTGTTTTCAGGTGGCAGAATACTATGTGAAGGACCTTAACCTGGTTTCCTCTTGCTAGAACTGGTCAAGCAATTTCCTATGAATGATTTATTTTAAGGAATCTAGCCCTTTCTTGAATCATAAATTGATCATGATTTCTAAAATAAATCAGTTAACCAAAATTGCTGGATGAACTGACTTCACAAACATGCTGAATGATGTGTTCATGTGAATTATTTACACTGAAGGGGGTTGGTTTTTTTTAAATTTTCAAATCTGTGTATTTTGCTGCTTGAGCTCTGTGAGCAGCCAGGTAAGGTTACATGGACCTGCTTCCTCTCCCTGACTGGAATCAATCCAATTACCAACTATTTCTACTTTCTGCGTTTTATTTTTCTGATGTTCAGCTAAATGCACTCAGCTACTGCAGATGAAAATTCAACAAACCAACCTTTCGTAACTTTAGTATTTTGAACAGAGAACTGCATACTTACGGCTGGGAGGCAGTCCATTGAAAAGCAAAATACATTGGAAGAGGAATAAGGAAAAAAATACACGAAAAGGTAGAGACCAAACTGTAATTCAGCAAACTCTTCACACAGACCACTGAAATAAATGTCCCTAATGTCTAATTTCCTTCCCTGATTTTGCATATGGATCCACAGGGGCAACAGCTTTGCCTACACTCCTTGCTGTGCCAAGGCCAAGGGGGGGTCTTGCCTGCGCGGACTTGACTGTGCACCCCGGTTTGTTGGCTCAAAGCTTTTATTTACAACTTCCTGGTTTAAAATTTGATTGGCAGCATTTGACCTGCAGCAAACCCTTCTGTCAGAGCCACGGACAGGTCAGGAGAAAGAAAACTTGAATGTCAAAGCATTGATAAAAACTCGGTTAAAGCTTGTTTTTGGTATCATATTTGTAGTCATTAGAATAAATGTTCTGCACAGAAGGAATACATTACTGTTTAGCATAAAGTGACATTTTGTAATAAATATGCATCTTACTTTCCTGAAATAATAACTTCGGATGTTTCAGTCTTTGAGTAAGAAATAATAGAGTTAAAATGAAGCTCTTCCACAGTAAAGTCTACAGCGTTACCAGGCACTTTCTATATACTTGTTTTAGACATGGGCCCAGAGGAATTAATCTGTGCATTTCTAGTGAGGCTGTAGTGGTTGTAGCTGTCAGGGAAATGCAGTAAACATCTATTACCAAGTGCAAGATTCATTATAGCTCTCGTTTTTCTTCTCTTCCACAGAAAATCACTACTTAAGGGGAAAGTCTGAGGGAAAAATGTATGCCTTTTCATAGGCAAACAGAGAAGGGAAAAGAGTGCCTTCAGGAAGTGGCTCCAAAGTCTCTAGGCTTGAGAGAGGAGAGAGGAGGACTGGCAGAAGAGGGGATGGATTCTGTTTCAGAGAGGACTGGCACAGCTCTGAGAGCTACTGAGCAATGACCAGCTGGGATGCCACCTTGGCCATTACAGCAGTTAATTAGCAGAAGTCAGTTTTTCTGTCCACCGCAAGAACAGACCTGGAGACACCAGGAAGACCATAGCTCCCATCTTCAACCAGCTCACAGAGACAGAGGAAGGCATAAAGCAAAATGGTCACAACCAGCGTTGCTCCAGCTTTACTGTCTCAAGGGCATCCTGGGATGAAGTATGGAGCCATGCACTGCTATGAGGTGCCCCAGGGCACCTGCTGCCCACGTGGGCTGCTGGAAACACATCCTCTCAGAAAAGAACAACCAAGTTCCTTGTGTTTTCTCTAAATTATTGTATTATTTCTATCACTCTGACAGGTAGGAGCACCAAATGCAGACCAAGAACTTGATGTGGCAGATGTTATGCAAAAAAAAAACCAACCAAAAAACAAAGCAAAAAAAGCAAGAATCCCTCACAATTAATTCAATTGGAAGCACTCATTAGGAATGCTTCTAAATCGTAAGCATAATCCCTTCCTTTCCACGACTACTAGAGGGACACTGGCATGGGAAATCAATGACAGCTTTCTTAAAGCGTAGACCAAAATGACGGAGTTTCTCTCAACAGAGAAAACTACTGCAGGTTTTCCATGCCCAGCACCAGCCACAGCACCCGCTTGCCAGCTGGGCTTTTCTTCTCAGTAGTTATGTTAATTGTCAGAAAATGGGACTTAGAAAAACCCCAGAACTTTATTTAAATGGGACTCTAAGAACTTTTTCCTGACAGAACAAATCGAGTTTAGTCAGATTTTCACGAGCCACTCATCCTATTGCTTCATTTTAAGGAATTATAAAACTTCCCATTTTATTTCTTCTTTAGGGTGCAGAAAAAAGATGTGTGGGCAAAAACCAGATAGATAGTACATAGTACTTGGAAACCAGACAACATCTACAGTAATAGGATCACTACAAACTAATAGGTTTGGCCGACAGGAGGGACAGATCATCTCTGAAAAATGAACTCTAATTAATTTTCTCAGAGGCAGTACTTTAAATAAGTAACCTGGCCTTTTTTTTTCAGTGCTAAAAAACAACGGTGACCCGAGAAACAAAAAGCCCTGGTGAACAGGACTGTTTTGCCACAGAAAGCACAACTTCTGCCTTTTCAGCAGGTGAGCTCGGGGGCTCGGTCGTGCTGGAGTCGGTTCAGAAATAATTACCAGCTCCATCCCTGTGCCTTTAACCTTTGAGACTGCCACACTACAAGGAAAAATGATTTGCTCTCAACTTCTGAATGCAAACTGAAGTCTACACACAAAAAGCTTCCAAGACTGATAAATTACAGTTCCCTTCACATAAAGACGATGTGTCAGTGTTTGAAATGCTATGGTGTGTTGCACATAAAAAGCAAGAAAATAAGATCAGCCCGCCAGATGCTGTCCTGTACACTGGGGTAAATCCTAAGGTATTTCTGTGAGCTCTATTAGCCTGTACTTATGCTATGGTATCTAAAGTAAGGAATGAGCTGAAGTAAAAAACAAAAAAAAAACCAAACAAAAAAAAAAAAGGCTTAGTCTACAGGAAAAGAAGTCTCCTGCTTCCAGAGCAGCTGTTCTCCAGCTTAAACCTTTGTAATTTCTGGGAGAAATAAAACCCGTAAAAAAAACCCTGAGGACACATAAATATAACTTTTTGTGCCTCATTTTGTTTTGTTCCTCTGCTCATCTTTCCTTTTCAACTTACATTAAAATAATATTACTTCCTTACCAGGAGAGGGAGCCCGGAGCCGCTCCCTGAGCTCTGGGACTGCTCGATCAAATCCTTCAGGGACTCTCCCGGGGGAATGTAGGTCTCATCCTGCTCCAGCCCAATGCTGTAGTGCGGCCTCGTCTCTTGGCGTTTGTATCTGCCGTTTCACATGAAAGTGAAATTAGCTTTGAATACAATGAACACATGTGCAATGAATAACGCACATCGTCCTTCACGATTGCTTCATTTGTAGACTCACATCTTCTTCTGCTTCCCCGAGGAATATGCTGCACTTACTGCTCAAAATGTTCTATTTTATTTTTAGCAACCGTTTTCAGCATCAAAACTCTCACTATAAAACTCAAAGACCGTGCAATTTGGTGTAAGCTTGTAAAGAAACCAAATGTTTTTCTTTCAGAAACTTAAAATACGTTTGAAACACAGACCAAGCAAATACCCAGTTTTATTTTACTGACTGCAGTGGATCTTTTAGGAGCCAGAGGAGGTAAGGTCATGGAATCTGGGACTATTTAAAAAACATGACAAATTATTTAAACATAATGTATGTAGATTATGGTAACATTCTAGATACATTTACTTACATTCCTCTATCCCTCTCTTTTTTACGATCAGTTCTTCACCACATAAACACACTTAGAAGCCTCAGGTTTATTTACCCTATATAAAATTGGTCCTGTGGCCTTCTCAGACTCAGTAAGGAATAATCTGTGCTTCTACCTGAATGACTTTTTAGGATGTTGGGCAAAAGATGCTATATGAAATACATCACACCTGTGGCTAGCATGAATAAAATGCACGTTTTTCCTCATCATAAAATTACAGTTTCTCACTTCTTTTCCTTAAGGTTCACTTCAGTTTTTTCAAATTCCTAAGTCTGTGAAAACATAAATGTTGGGAGGATCATTAACAAGCTGGTAAAGTATTCCTTATTTACCTGAAGTAGCAGAATATGATGATAAGCACCAGAAGTATACTGCAAACAGTCACTGAGATCAGCAGGGCCTTGTGGTGAATGTTTCCTTCAGCAAAGTCTGGGGTTAAAAACAAGGAAGGTGGAAAATTTGGAAAGGGAGGTGGTACAAAGTCAGTATCAAAAGACACACATGCCTTAAAAAGTACAGCAAGCACAAGATCATTTCCTTTCTTTTCTACCGAAGTCCTGTACAAAATACCCCTGGTTTCCCCAGACATTTTGTGCCCTTCCTTTTGACTGCCACTGACCAGGGCAGAACCAGCACCTCCAAAAGCGTATTTGATTTTTCAGCCCTAACTCAGGCAAAACAGCACCTTGATTTGCAATTCCCTGTTTGGCTCTAAATGAAAAATCAATTAAGACCCATAACTCTGCATCTTAATCTAAGTGACCAGCCAGGACATAGAAAAAAAGCCTCTATCTCAAATCACTCTTCTTAAGTAGCATCCTATCAAGCCGTTAATATAAAAAAAAATAATGAATAATTGCATTTATCCCAGGAGGGGGGGAAACAGCAGACCATCCAACCCCCAAGAAAGCAGGCCACAAGAGGCTTTGAAAGTATATTTCCATCACTGCAGAATAATCCATCTCTTGGATCCTGTTTTAAACACCTGAGCAGGAATTTTTTCCTCCATTCGCTCTATAGCAGCCCTGCGTGCCAGCAAATCCTTCCTATGCTTCTGGGCAAAACTACCCTTCCAGCAGCTATTCTGCAAAACACTTTGAAAATTAAATATATTAAATAACTTGTAGAAAATGCCGTCATGTAAAAACTACGAAAACGTTTCAGTCAATCCTTGCATGGGAGGCCCATATTCTCCTTTACAGTACACCGTTAATCTCCGAATTTGTATTCTCAACTCTGGCAAGCAAGTCTGACATTCATGCATGCTCCTCTGCTGAAAAACAAAGAAACCTAGCACTATTCTTTTTTAACGTCCCCTGCCCCCCAAACTCTCAAAATTATGGTATTTCAGAATGTAAATGCACATACTGCCCTCCCAAAATTGCGATCTGGTATAACGCAAATGAGGACTATGTTTTCTGAAGCCCTTCCAGCCTTGCTGTCCTGCATCTTTCATGCTAATGCCCAACACATCATAAAACACAAGAAATCTATCCGTATCGACTCATCCTGGAACGGCACTATTACATTTCAGATTTACAAGGGTAATGAGACAAGCAGATTCCTAAGAGACTCTTGGTTTACTGTCCGGCTCTTTTATTTTAAAGATCCCGACTCTCCTTCTGTTTTTTGCCCCAAACTATTTTTCTCCTTCCCCTTTCCACTACAAACAGAGATTACCTACCAACACACCTTTTGATCACACTGGTCATGTTTTAACCCCACATTACCTGCTCCAGGAGCATTAATGATGTAAACATTCAAGACACGGCCAATGCCTTTGAAAGGGGACACTGACACGATGTCTATCAGGAAAACACAGAAGCCCATCACTCTCCCTGCCACAGCAGATTTCTACCTGGCCTGCCACTCTGAGTGGGCTGTGAGCCAAAACTGAGAGCCCCCTGGGGAACCCTGACCGCTCGGCAGGGCTAAGGGCTCCAGTTCATGCTTCGTAAGCAGCCTGTTTCAGCCAGCCATTTCCCTCTAAAACGTGTGGTTTGTAACAGTTTAAAATGTCACGGCCCATCAGCAGAGGAGAGGATAAACAGAGCACGCAGACCATACAGAGGGATTTTACACCTACGAGAAACCTGGGTATCTGTCCGCAGCTATAGTTTTCCCACTTCACAGAATAAGTCACCCTGGAAGATGGGCTTCTGGGCTCAGCAGTACCAAAGGCTGATGTCAGATGCAGAGGGAGCCATACAGATCCCTTACTCATACTTCTGAACACTAGGCATTGAAGCCATGGCAGTCTGCGCATTTACATACACACGCAATATGTTGCAAAAATTGTTGAACTTGTAAAGCGTCCACACTGTTCCTGCTGCCTGCGTGTGCGTCCTCATACGTTCACTTGGGAGAGGGATGATAAAGGTGCTGAAATCTTGAATGAAATTCCAAGCATTTTTAGGGTTTAAGTGATCCAAACCCTGTTCTCAATGTTTCTAACGGGCTTCTCCTATTCAGAAAAGTAAATAAATGCAGTTTGAGTTGCCCATAGGCCAGAAGGCATTTTGGAAGAGCCGTGTAGCTCTCAAACAAACTTTGGACTCTAACACAGCAAAAATTTTTGGTACCTAAATGCAACTATGTGAAGCAAGTGCAAGGAAAGCGTGCAAGACAGAAAGGAACATGCCTTGACCTCTGTGCCGGGAGTGGCTGATGCGGACTGCAGCAGCAGCGATGCTTATGCTCTTGCAGCAGGTGATGTCCCCCATGCTGGCAGTGTCAACTAACATAGCTTTAGCAGTGGTTTGCTATGCACTGCATGGGCATGTAACTGGCTCTCACAGGAGAGGAGAATAACTTCCATATGTCTTTATATTTATTTGGCTATGTATGATGAGAGGTAAAACTGACGATAAGTGAGCAATGGTTTCACCTTTCAAATACTTTCTGCATTTTCGAAGCATTTTGGCAGAATTTCATTTGTTTGCTTACTGGAGGACTTTATAAACCCGCTGGTGCACAAACAACACAAGATTAAAAGCACACCCCCATTCCTACACCAGCAATGTTTGTTCTGCTGAAAAAAGCCAGGCTGGTGCTGCTGGAGACCAACTCTTTTCTCCTCCTACAGCCCATGCTGTTCTCATAGAGCAGCAGGACAAACCAACCTCTCCCTGCATCATCTTTGGCACCTCCTTGACCAGGCAGAGGGATGGGGCAGCTCAGCTGTGAGTCTGCTTGATCACTGGCTCCTGGGCTCTGTGGTGAAGACTGTCATGGGTACCAGTCAGTGCCAATTTGCATGATGGAGATACTCTGTCCTTTAAAAAGTCCAGTGCTGTGCTTTTTAATGTTAGGTTACTTGGCAACTGCGACGTGCCAAGCAGCAGGGTTATGAAAATAAGCAGTAGCTTCCATGGAGGCAGCAGTGAGCGATTACCAGGAGCATGGTGGGGGCAGCACAAAACAAACATGCAGTAGATTTAGGAAGCTTTTTCACATACTTTGGCTGGCCCAGCAAACAGCACATTAACAGTTTTGTATTGTATGAACACAGTTGTGCGTGCTGGTGTCAGTGGTGAGCAGCACAGAAAGGGAGAGATGGCAACAAAAGGAGGGTCTTCGATGATACCAAGCTGCTTCTCAGTTATTTTCCCATGTTTGTCCCCTCCTCCACCATTTGCTCCCCTCACTCTGCCATCCACAGGACCTTGCTGAGCAGTGCATTGAAAATGCCACCCAGCAGGTTCAAGGGAGAAGTCAGCATATCAAAGGGAGAGGAGGTTCTCCTTCCTCCCCAGGTCCCTCCAGTTCACAATGTTACGGTTATCCAAGTAAAAACTGCAGTGAAATCTGAGGCGTGGAGACTGTGTGCACACACCAAACCCCATCATTCCTCCAATCATTCCCTTGCCCATTCATCATGAGCTCTACAGGCAGGGAGCCAGACACGGTGGCACCACCACTTCTGCTTATATAGGCTCTAAATCAGTAAAGACATATTTCTCCTTTTGACTGGTCTCAGCCTGTGCTTTTGCTGGGATTTCCAGGAATATCTTTTATTGTTTAAAGCAGAGGTGTTGTATGAGACCCAATTATGACTCTCATTTCCTTAGTAAGACAGATGTACAGCTGGGATCAGGACTTCATGGTTTCTCTGGGGTATTTTCTCCTGCTAGTTCTGTACTGAGATGAGCTCAAAACTTAGGCTTAGCTGTTGTTTCTTCCACCTTGCTTAACAAGCCTTGCTTTGACCAGTGCTAAATCTTCTGGCTCCCACTTTTGTGCATATGGTCCTCCTTTCTTTTTGTGGGGGTGGGAGGGGGTGGGGTGGGGGGTAAAACCCACTTTCCAGCACATGCCAGGTCTGGAAAAGCACTCTGAGAAACATAAGTCGCTTGCCTTTGTAGATGTTACCTTGGTGCATAGGTTAATTTGCAGTTCAACAACCTCTGACCTGCAGCTGGATGCTCTCCTTAGACTGTTTCCCATGAGATATGACCCCAGACATAAGTTCATTAGAAGCCAAATTTCTGTTTGCTTTTTTCAGTGCTGAGGAAGATACATATTTTTCATGGAAACCTGGAGGTCAGAGGGTTGTTCCTAGAAGCTTGTTTTTAAGTTTATCTTCTCTTTCTTGGTACTTGCGATTTATGTTAAATTTAATATACAATTCTAACAGTACTTAGTCAATCACAGCCTAATCTAAATGTTTCCAATAGAAACAGTGATCACAGCCATAGTACTGGGCACTGGCAGCAGCGTGTATTTGCACACAGTATTTGCACGTGGTTGCAGTGAGGATCTACAGTGTAAACTATGGTTTTTCTCTGAGCTTTCATACCAGGGTGCTGCACTGACAAATTCAAACAGGCCTAAAAATAGACACCAAGAATGGCCTATGTACTTAAGGCTTTAATAACAGTGCTGACTTCAGCCCTGTCCAGCCACATTTAATAAACCAGCTCCTGAAATGTATTTCCACAATATACTATCAGGATACTGGTAGTGCGAGAGTTTATTTCAAACAAAAGCCTCCGAATATGTGGAATGAATATATCACCTTCTGTTTGTCATGCTAAAATAGACAACTTTGCAACACAGAGCAGCTAGAATCCTGTTCCACCTCTCTGAAATTTTTCTTTCAACAAATATTCCCTCTTCTGTTTAAGGGGTCTGCCACCATGGCACCCAAGTGATGCTTTATTTACCCCATACGCACACAGAGCAAAACCAACATCGATCCAAACAACTTCTGCCACTACAAAAAGCTTGTTTTATTGCTTTCTGTATAAACAGCAGATAGTATTGCCAAATAACTACAATCTTGACAAGGCAGATGTTTAGTGCTAGGCGTTGGTTCAGTATTTTTAAGTAGTTTTAATGTAGAATAAACTCAGCCAGCAGCAAGAAGAAATCAAGGCAGTGTTTTCCAAACTGAAATATTTATTGATATACTAAGTAAGTGTGAACAAATACTGACTTGTTCTTGGAGCTTCTCTCTCAGTCCAAAGAACTTTTTAAAATGAAAAAAAACAAACAGTAGTACATAACTCTTATGTTGGAAGCCAGAATTTTATGAGGTTTCACTGACTTATTGGTTTGCTAGTAAACAGTGAAATATTTACATACTACTCTCCATAGGCCTGATTCTGCAGCCCATCTGTGCAGAATTTCATAGGTGTGAAGGGAACAGCTTACATGAGGGAATGCTTTCTCTGAGCATGTCTCTGTGTAGGTATCTGATGTTTGTGTAATTAAGACTGCACCTACACACTGATCTGGATTTCAAACTCAGAACGCCACGTTACAAATTGTCCTGCAACCTTGAACTGACTCTCGCAGGCTAAACTCCATGCTGACCACCACAAATCTTGCCAATGCCAAGAGTTTATCATGGATGAATTCATACTTACTTAGGAATACATTTCTACAGAACGTGTTCTGCAACATCCAGCCTAAATAGTGTTACCAGCTTTCAGAAAGTGATGTTCAAACAAACGAACGAAAAAGCTAAAACCTTGCCCCAGAATCTACTAAGTTAATACATGTTAATTGGTTCTCAAATAAAAAATAATTAAAAAAAAATTAGTGCATGAGTTCTTATTTTACATTCTATTTACAGCTACATTTTTCAAGCAGAAGATCTGCTTTAGTGGCTAGTTATTGTCCTAGTGCTGGATTATCAGCTCTTTTAAAAAAGAAAAGCTTAATGGACTTCAGTCAACTTGAACTGACTGATTAACCACTGGAGACCTGGTCCCAGATGGGAATTATGAACAACAGCGATGCGTGTTGCAGGGACTAGAAAGAAGATTCAATTGTACTATCAGGCTAAAACCACACACAGCATGAGACATCCTCTGCCATGACTGACCTGAGTCTCTGGGATGATGTCTGAGAGCCAGCAGGTCAGTGCTAGGACAATATTGTGTGACTGCTGCACCTGGTACTCACTGCGTGTATGCAACTTGGAGTAACAGCAAGTGTCAGCAACCGCGGGACAAGGCACTGCTCCCCACATGACCTATAGGAATTCTGTGATACTATTTAATGCAATTCATCTCTCTAATCAGGTGCAGTTGAAGGGGAGTGCATGGGGTTTGGCTTTGTCCCATCCTAAGGCACAAAGAGCAACAACAGGAGAAGATCAGTTTGGGACTGGATTTGCTTTGCCTTACCTCGATTTTTCAGGGGTGGCAGCGTAGGGTGAAGGTGTTTGTTACAGTAATCCTGGCCTGTGCAACATTCAATAGATCTTCTTTGGTGTGGAATAGGAGTGTCCTGCAACAATTTGATAGAAAGCAAATTAATTACCTGTGTTGTAAACACACACCGTCATTCTGGCACTTGAGAGAGAAAGATGCACTTGCTAACTGGACCGCAGCCGGTTACCGATTTCTAGGACATGTGGAGTAAGGATTTCTGCCACAGAGCATTTCCAGCAACATTTCATCTAGGTAATTAAAAGATTAATTCACCCCTAATGTATTTCTGCTGGTGCCCTAGTGCTGCAGAAGGGACTGATTCACTCTATTGGTGCACGACAGAACTGTGAAGGTCACATAAGTCCATCAGTTAGACTTACATTACAAAAATAAGTTAACGTGGGTATTCAAAACAATTTAGCCATAATAATACAGAAACTACTGTGTGGACTAATTTAGCTGCTGCTTCTGCTCTTGTGGGAAGCTGGGTAAAATACCTTCTATGGACCTTGACACTTAGACTGTTCCTGTACTTATGTAAAATCATTTAAGCAAATGTTAGGAAAGGCAAACACTTTAGAGCCACCTTGCTCCCTTGCCCATACCCCTTCCATTCCTGCAGTGAGATTTGTTCTCCATCAGGTGATCACTGTGCCTGAAGGGAATTTCTGGCACCAGAAATACTAAACCAAGGTGCAACTGCATGTAAGATATAAAGGTTGCTGCAGTCCATCAAGTAACATCCTAACAAACTTTACCTTCCATGGAGACTTCAGGAATTACGACTGCATTTCTCTAAATTCAAACTTCCCCTGAGAAGTGCAAAACCCAAAAACTTAAGTCATGGTTAGGAGCAACTATAATATCACCATTCGGGGATATAAATGCACTCCCCTCAGAAATGAATGCGAAGTAACTATCTGCCAAATGAACAGAAGTTAAAAGCATGGGCATAATAATTGTAAAAGTTCACCACACTTCAACTGAAAGCTACCAAACGAAGCCAAGCGACACTGGCAGCAAATGCTTGCTTACCCGACACTGGAAGTCTGAGCCCTCTAATCCAAGGCATCCCTTGGTAACTAAATGTCCACCGGACTCATCTTCCTCTATTATGGTGAAGCAGTAGCCATCAGTGCTGAGGGTTGGAAAGAAAGAATCAGGAGAAGGCTCTGAGGAGAAAAAAGTGCTGCTGAATATAGTCTTAAACTTTGTTCCTTGCAAGGCAAATCTGCCATGAACAAACTGAGGCACTAATGCAGGCTGGAAGGCTCAGGCAGCCCAGAAAATCTCTTGCAATGCAGTCCAAGAGCCGACAGCACTGTGGACCAGCTCCTGCACACACAAGGGAGGCTCTGCCTGGGAGCTGACACACTTACCTTTCCAATATTTCACCGCTATGAACCCCACTAACAAACAGGTCAATTCTCTGCCTAAGGTCATTAGTGTATCAAGACTTTGGAGATGTATATAAACACAAACATCAATGCTACAGCAGGTCTGCCTTGTGCGTTCAAACAAGGCGTGGATATTTGCACCAGGTTGGAGACCTGAAGAAAGTAACATTTTGAGACACTAAATGTAAAATATTATTAAGAGTGATTTGTGATTCCTGTTTTAACCATACCACAAACTGTGACACTCTTGCCTATGAGTCCTTGAGTTATCATCAACCCTTTCATAACTGTTTACTTGGGTTATAAGGCTAAAGTGATCCATAATGCTTCCGTTTACAAGAACGTGCACCAGGGAGGACAAGTATACTTACAGATGGCTAGATGGTGCTGGTGATAAATGTCCTTCCTCGATGAAGGTCAAATGCCTGAATACTACGGAACGAGGGGGAGGAGGGCACGAAAAGGGTACGTTTTACTGAGACTGCTGTATATTAATTTCTCAGCACGTCACGTGTGTAAGAAACACAAATTAGCTTCTTTGAAGGAAGATGATCCAAAACCAAAGAAAAACTCTTTAATATAAGACGTTTAAGTCACATAAAAATAAAACATTCTGTTAATTTCTCCAGGAAAAGAACACTGGTTATGATTTGCAATGAGCATTTTTCAGAAGAGAAGAACCAAACTCAGTTAAAACAAGGAAATAAAAAGAAAAAAGGATTAGAAAATTTAAACGCAGCAAAATTTCATATTATTTGCTCCTTGAATGAAAGAAGAGTCTAAGAGAGCAACAGCAGCAAAGGCAATGAAGATGTAAGAAACAAGAGGCACAGTTACACGTATAAGAGATTAATACAATTTGTAAGCATTAGCTACACGACAGAGAGATGCTGCATAGGATCACGTCAAACAGATGCTGTGGCATATTTTTATATTAGTGGTGCAGGGTCTAGCCACAGTAAGCTTATTACTTCAAATAATAATCTATCAGGGGCTACTGACTTTGGATTTGAAAAGTAACCAGTTGCATGTTACAAATTACTTTCCTGGAGAAGCAAGCCATGACTTCTACCCTTCTTTGACATTGTGCATACAAGCAAGGCAAAGGAGACAGCAACCCTTCTGGGCACCAACCACCTTGATTTTATTGCTTAAGCTTAAAAGATAGGAACAATAGGATTGCCAAGACCAGAGACTGTAAGGAATCCATTAGAGTAGAATATTGTATTAGATTAGATTTTATTTGTTTGCATGGTGCCTTTGATCCAAAGTAATGAGTAAGTTTAACCCAGGGGACAGAGCAACAAACCAATAAACTGCAATCGAGTAAAACACAAAAATGAACTCCGCAGCTAACAGTCCCCAGCAAAAAAAAACCCACACAAACAAGGGAAAGCAGGGGAATGGAAATTGTTTGCAAAAGGGAAAAAAGAAGCAGGAAAGTCACCCATTTTATTTCCCTTTTTTTCTGACTTGCCATGGGACTCAGATTCTTAGCTCATTTCTGAGAATTAAATTCAGGCTCCTCAAGCATTTTAGTCCCTCTGAAAATTTTACTTCAAATTTAAAAAGATAAACAAAATTAGAATGGATAGAGCAAAATTAAAAAGTTATAAAGTTCCAACAATAAGGATAAATCACGTTCTTTACAGACAATGGTAATGAAGGAAAAGTGTGAGAATTAAAAATAGCAAAACTGAGCAAAATAAGCATTAGTACCACTTGTTTCTACCTCTAAGAAAAAAATAAAGACATTTTCATGCAACCTAAGAACTCATTATCTTACCAAAAATTTCTCAGGTGTGTGGGCAAGAGGTAGAAGTGACTCTTCTGAAAAGAAAGAAGTATCTCTACCTGCTTCCCCCCTCCTCTGCCCCCAACCTGTTCTCCAGGTTCACAGGATGTCAGAAGGACCACACACTGCAAGTAAAGGGCAGGGCATACCCCTGCTGGTTTATTGATGACCCTACCTCGTACCTGCCTATGGTAGAAATGAAACTGTTCCTACTATTAGAACAAGACAGAAATAAGTCAGGTAAGTCTGCATCGTCTCCGGGTTTATGTTTATTTTGGTGACTGCACAAATAGAAACGTATGTACATCATTGATACACGCAAAGCAAAACAAAAAATCTATTCTCTATTTCCAAGCAAAAATGTGTAGTACAGAATTATTATTTTCTTAAACTTTGTAATTTGAATTCTGTGTAATTTAATTCCATGAATGGTGTGTAAAGAAGTAACTCAACCTGATGTTACTGAAAACATCCGGGTAAACATCTACTAAAGCATCATCTTATTAGAGTATGGTGCAGGAGAGAGATTAAATACATTTTGGGTGTGATCATTAATAAGCACAGATTTGGTATGTCATGTATTTGCCAAGAGTGAATTTTTACAGCCAAGTCAAATGCCAGGAAAATAGAGAGAGAGTTAACAGTGGAAACACTGACAGACACTGATGTAGAAGGTGTTGCTACAATTACAGATTACCAGAGAGAAAGAGGTGATCTTAGCTGAGACCTTTAACTAAATGTCAGAAGAGAGGAACAGAGGCCAACAGCTTTGCAGCTGCTCACACAGATGTCCTCACTGGCCAACAGCCATTTCTCACAGAGGATGCGATACCTCAGCTACCAAAACTTGACTGCTGAAGATTTCCTGTCCTGCTCTGTGTGTGCATGATGCAGCCAGGGATGGCACTATATATAACTTGGAAAAGCAATGTCTTTCCCTCATTCAGTGCCTATCACAAACAGATGGTTTAAATAACTTGATGAAAAGATCCCTTACCTTTGATTTTATTTGCAATTGAGTCCCTATGAGTATTATTATTATTGTCCACTCCTCCTTTTTATACTTCTGGTTTTGATACGGGAAGGAGCTACAGTATCTTTTCACCTCCATCCAAAGCAACGTGACAAGTTTCTGCACTGTTTTTAAAAATTCATCAAAAAATGTTAGATTACATTACGTTAAGAAACTGGGAAGTTCATATTCTTCTGTAAAGAGTGGCTGAAATAATCTAATTTGAAAATTGGCTGACTCCCAGTTTGTATCTAATTCATGTATGTACTTTGTCGCATCATTCACTTAAGGAAGATGAAGGCCAAATTTAGCAAAATACTGTCTTTGGACATCATCCATAAAACAAAAAGTCACTGTATATGTGTTCAACACTGGCTAATTTTTCAGAAAAAAATAATATAGTTAGTGGCTGTCCATCAGGGAAGTAATGTAAAACCAAGTGAGAGGAGCATCACACAGTTGTTGAGCCAGATGTACCTTCAGATGTTTGCACAGCTACTCTTGTTACCTACAAGAGTAACAGAGCAAAGAGGCTGGCTTACAGCAGGCCACAGTTTCTGGCCATGCTAGTGTCCAAGATGGTGATGCTGGACCTACCATGCATGTTCTGCTGTGTATGGTACCTTTTGGCTCTCTGAGTGCTCAATGACCCTACACATGGAGAGAAAGGAGGGTACCCAACGCATCCTAGCAGAGCATCTTCTCAGCTATCATACATAGGTCAATGAATTAATATTTTCTCTATAATATCTGCTCATACTATTCTCCCAGAACTAAGACATGACCCAGCCCACCAAATGTGTCTTGCATTCTCTTACTAAATCCCAAATCAGATCAAACAGTTCTTCCTGACATGCGGGGTCACAAGGCAGAAAACAAGCCGTAATGCCAACCTATGAGGGAAAGCCCTAGAAACTCTCTAGGCTTCATGCTGAGTGTATGAGATTTGACAGGTCTACAGACCTGACAGCAGAACGTGGAGTATGGCAATAGCACCAAGCACGGGTACTTCTGCATTTTCACCAGGGCTCTTTAGCGCCTTTCACTTATGTGCAAAATCCATCTCAGTAGATGTGAGAACTATCAAGAAGCAAATAGTCAAAATAAAGCTACTCATCTTCCTCTTTTCCCTTTTGCATTCATCCCTTTTATCTCCAAAATTTAAACAAAGACCAAATTTTTTCTTTTACTTGACCTCAAGATTACACTGCAGTTGAATCTGTATGATGTAGCTGCTTCTTTAATGCTGGGAGAGACTTTACATGGATATTTGCTGGTTTGGATTTTTTTTTTTTTTTATAAATAAATTCAGTATCAAAGGGAAGTCTTAGGCATTCCAGTACTTTCTGCACACTGATGCCAAAGTACTCCCACATGCTGAAAAACTGAGAGTTAATGCAACATGTCTCAATACAGGGAGACTGGACTTGCATTACTATTTAGCTTAAGGTTTATATTGAATACCTAATGGGCGAGCCCTGAACAAAACTACGAATGAAGAATTTCTGAGGCACAGCTAAGAAGTGTGGGAGGGGGACTTTGTGTTTCAGTTTAAACACGATGCAAAGTCACCTGCTGAGCTGCGTATGAGACGTGGCCCTGGCAGGGGGGGCGAGGAAAGACTGGACCTTGCAAGAACTTGTCTCAGTTAACCTTTGGTTTTTTTGGTTTAATCATCAAAGGGGACTTAACTGCCTCTAGTACAGTCCTGTATAAAGGTTTACATTAAAAAATAAACATTAAAAAAACTGAAAGGCTGACTTCTAAGATCTCACCATGACTCCTTTATCAGAAAATGTTCAACTTTACCCTAAAAATTAAAGCTGCTTAGAAGAAAAGTTGCCTGAACTCAGTGCCTTGGCCCACTGTTGAAATCTTCTTCCTTCTACATATCAAATTACAAAGAAAATTTAATCCTATCATCTGGAGAACAGGAGAAAGAAAATAGCATCGCTGAAGTGAATTATCACCTCTGGTAACACTGGAAAAGCAACTTCATTATTTTATTGCTTTAGATAACCAAAGCTACCTCGAGACACAGCTGGGCAGAAACACAATCGAGACCAGTAGGCAACACATCAGAAATTAAACTCTACCAGCCTAGTCTTTAAAACTGTCAGCATTTATTTGTGAATAGAAAATAGAGTACAACAAGGCACCTAATCAGGCTCTGCCTTTACTGCAATCCCATTACAGTCAAAGCCAATTAAATATAACACTACTCTTTAAAATATGCAATTAATTTGGATTAGACACAACTGCCTGTGCATTCACCTTGTACAGGCAAAACTTGAAATAGAACAATAAAACAAGGTCCTGTTTGTGTTCAAAGCAGCTTTGAGCTTCTTTACTGAAAGCCTTTTATGAATCACACAGATGTTCAGAAAGAAGAATAAAGTTTCAACACGCTACAGGTTAACACACCCTTTACAAGCAGAGAGCATTGCGAACCTTCTGCAAAGATGTGAATTGTCAGGGCCCTGAGCACATTAATGAGCTTCGATTGCCCAGAGTGGTCCCACATGGGACCCTCCATCCAGGACCCTCCACCCATACACACCCCCTGCCCAAGGACTCCATTTAAGCTCAGGGCTGAGCATCAAGCCCCCTCTCCTCAAGTGATGACACAGGACTGTCTGTCTCCAGCCTCCATCTCCTGCCTGGATTCAGACCACCACTAGATACATGAAGAGCCATCGAGAAGAGCTGTCTCTGCTTGTTGTGTTCAGGTATCCTTAGGGAAATGGGATCCTTCAGAGTGAGGATCAGCTCCTGCCTTGGCCCCTTTCACTGCTCCCTGACACTAACCCTCCCTTGATGAGATAACCTTATAATGAGTCTTCCACCATGTTCTCATGGGTTGTCCCATTTTTTAAAGCACTCTAACCTGAGCTACTGCTTTTCTGTTGATACAGAAAGTGATCTGCATTTTAAGCTGCAGTGTTATCCTTAGCTCCCTAAAGTATTATTTGACTTAAGCGGTGGAAGTATAAAGAAAGAGAAATTCTGTACAGGAACATAGCAGGCTGTTAGAGGATTTGATACAGATGTGGTTAAAGAATATTGACTTCTAAATTTCTAAAAATACAATTTAAATGGCCACCAGATGTCCTCCTTTTTATATAAACGTTCAGAATACTGGTACTATAGGCAGTATCTAGACTTGAATGGATAAATACCTGCGGTAGCAGACCAAAATCTTCAGGTGGGATGGCAGACTTCTTTTTATGAGAGATTTTTAATATTGATTGTGATAGGACTAGCTATTTTATTCTCAGAGTTTTAATTTAAACACAGCTGGAAACACTTTCCCATTGAACTTTCAGAGCCCTCCCTGCTCCTGGGGACACAAAAGGCTACCCTGCTTCGGTGACAGCCTGGGTAGGGACAGTGCCTGAAGCTCTCCAAAGCCCGAGACCTGGCTATGGATGTGCTCAGTGAATTTCCCGAGTGTCAGGGCTCTGCCAGGCCCTCGGGTGCCCCAGCACACACTGGCTCATCCCTGCAGGGCTGACAGATCCCAGCTTTGCAGGTCCAAGCACAGCCCAAAGCTTAACAGACTTGATAGGGCTGATGAGAGGTTTGATTTTTTTTAAATACAACATTTAAAAGGCTTTAAATGGCTACATCTGAAGGAAGCAGATAATTAATGCAATAACTTTTAATCTGGAGCAGTTCGTTTATTCTTCAATAGTGAGATCAATTCTGCCTGAGCTTCAACATGGGGAAAATTGCTTTATAGTGAGGTTCAGTGAGAATTCCTGAATGCTTTAAAACTGTGCCAACACTTGTTTAAGCTAGGATGAAATACGAAAGTTACTGCCTGACTAGTAGGATGACCCCAAAACAGGGGAAACTAATAATCCCTGCTAAACTGGTTGGGTTTGGTCAAATCTTTTGAAACCTGGTCTCAACCCAGCCAGCTAATCAGAGGCCCAGTAACTAATCTTTTCGACCAGTAGATTTAGGACCTTCTTGTCTCTGTAGTGTCCCATTCAACTTTTCATAACCAATTCCAGCTTCGTAGCAGGCAATTCAAGAAGCAAATGATTACAGAGTAACAGTGAAGCAGATGTAGGGAAAAGAAGGGTGTTGCGTCCTTTGTACCTCACTGCAGCTTTCACACCTAGGTGGAGGAGCCATAGCGATGATTACCATCCTGAAAAGGGTTATTGCTGACAAGCCATGAAGGCAAGGTACTTGATTTTTTTTTGTTTGTTTTATATTAATCCAAATTCTACAGCAATTTTTCATTTACACTGTTGCTCATTGGGCAAGTGGCAAGGTGGATACTGCTCAGTTGACAGCACAGGATAGGGAAGAGGAGTAGCTGTAATGCAAGTCTTTTGACTTTCCATTTTTCTGGACTGCAAAGCGATTAGCATTTTATGGTTAAATTCCAGTTTCAATTACTATTTTGATGTCTGAATTGGAAAAAATAATTTTACCACTCAAGTAAACATTCAAGTTTGAAATCTTCAGATTATGAAGACAAAAGGGGTTATAATTTTGTGGTTTATTACCACTTAACTGCCTATCCTTGGGCATTAACACCTAAAAACAAGTTTGGTATTTGATGCTGCAAGGGGGATTCTGAAGAGAAATTCTTTAAAGTATCACAATGAGGAAAAATTAACAAATCCATTTTAATAGGCCATTTACTCATAGTACCTGGTAACATGAAAAATATTTAAGGTCAATGGTGCCTACGAAGCAATATGCAATAGCAGACCTACCCAGCTGGAGTATAAAACTTGTTCAATGGGTTCTTTGACATGGATCCCTTTGTGCTTCCTAATTCATGGATTTAAAAGTCATCTGCAACCTCCCTGTTACTGCGTGTGTGAGACAGCATGTGTGAATGCAGTGGCTTGTGCTGGGCAGGGACAGGAAAGGGCTGATTCATGCTGCAGGGGACCTGCAAATTGATATCTGGGTGGGTTTTTACAGCTTTTTAAACTTATTGCCACATGAGAGCAGTTGGGTCTAACTCCTGGCTAGAGCATGGGTTTGAAGGAAGAGGGCAGAAAGAGGAAATGGTATTTACAGCTGTCAGCAAAACTTACACTTGAGTGTGAAACTGCAAGCTGAGCAGAATTAAGTCAGGCTACAAGGCTCATAACCATACCAACATGTGAAACATGAAGAGCTCAGCCCTACTTTGCTGCAGCTAAAGCAAACTGTACATGCACCTCAAGCCAGGACAGAGGTGTTTGTATACTACCTTCATTCAACAGCAATAGTATGTGTCCAGCAAGAGCTGCTTTTGGGTGGGGGAACAGCAGCCTGGTCCCACCACAGGTACCCTCAGTCAACTCTGCTGTTCCAGGCAGTGTCAGTGCCACACAGACCAAAGCTGAGCCTTCAAGAGGACTGTGCTCAGCTGGATATGCCTCTCCCCTAGGTATGCAGAAGGACTTGAGGGAGCAGAATCCAATCATAGTACTCAAAACACAAAACCAAATAGAAGACTACAGCTAGTATAAGAAAATACTTAACATTTCAATCACTTTCCTTTTAGCATAGAAGCAAGAAAAAAACCAGTCTTGAGGACCTACAAAAGGCAGCTCAGCTATTGCAAGTACATACACTGAGTAGTGTTCTTATAGATGGCGTTCCATAGAAAGCAATTATGAATTTATAAGCATTTACTGATATTTCCATATATATCTCCATCAAGTCTCCTCTCATTAACTGCATGCACTTTTAAAAAAAATCTCCTACCTTGAGAATATTTCATATGTAATGAATTAATACAAGTATTATCTAAAACTGTAAAGATGCAAATACCCTAACATAAAAATATAAATATGTAGCTGATAGGCAAAACTTAAATCTCATTTTTAGACACAAGGTGTAAACAACTCATTTACATATTACTGCTTAAACAAAACTTGCAACACCCAACTTGGGACTGCTGAGCTTCCACAAATAGGTTTTCCCATGTTTTGCCACCAAATAAATCTCTCACAAACCTGCAGGTGCTGTTCACTGAGTCCTCAGGACAGTGGTGGTGGCACTGACAGGACAGCTTCTTCTGCGGAGGGGCAGGTGCTGTGCTCTCACCATCTTCTTTTCTGGTCTCCATGCTCAACTTGCCAGAGCTTCGCAAGGGCATGTTGTCTAGAAAATTTGCTATAAATATAAGGAGAGGGAAAAAGCAAAACAGTTCTAGGCTGGATTGCAAGACTTGGAATGAAGGCTTTAAAGTACTTTTACCCATCAAGATCTGAGAAAGTTACTTGAGTTGGGTGTTCACTGCAGAGTGGTTTTCTATAGAGCCTCTGAAACTGTCACCATGTTAGAAGCTCATTGGGCCTCAGTGGCATTAGATCTAAGGTGCTGACGTTCAGTTCTGCTGCTGCCAAAGACACATGTTGTTCTTTTCAGATTGCAGAGTACAGGTTTTTTCCTACTGCATTATGCAGGTAAAATCCTTGGTTACACTTTGCGCTTTCTTTGTCTTTATACTTGGCACATATCTACATCCACTGAACCCTATAAAAATGAGTGGGATTTATGGTACTCCAGGCAGAGCAGTACATGGGCATGCAATTTAGCAAAGATTAAACAAAGTGATGTTATTTCAAGTTCAACAGCATTTCTGTCACCGAATTGCATTAGTGGGAAAACAAGGAAAACCAGTTCATTTCTATAAAAAAATAATCTATAAACAAAGTAAAAGGCAAGAATGTATTTTAGAATGAACAATGCTGAAATATATGGAAGTGATGACTTCTAAAAATATCAGAGTACTGAATCTCTGGTTGGAGCTGGTGGAGTAGAGCTAGAGATGTTGGTGATGGGCTAGGAGCTGTTTAAACAGCACCCTTCCCCCAGCTCTACTCATAAATATCAGCTTTCAGGGCCTGTGAATATTTTAAGCATCAAAGACAAAAATGAGATCAGCATGAAAAGCTTCAACTGGCAGTTTCTCACTTTCCTTTTGCTTCCCTGTAAGAAATCTTACTAAAGAGTCATTTACAAACAGCTGTCTCCAACAGACTAGTTGAAGAGCAGGCTTGAAATTCTTGATTTACTGTTAAGCCTTCAGAAACAATTGGCATTATTATTATTTTGATTGGCTCCTGAACTGCTGCTTTGGTGCTAATTAAAATCTTCCCCAAACCTCCATCATCACGACTGATATATTGTGGAGCTGACAGAAAACTGTACCCTTTTCAGCTCCCTACAGGGAGATGGAGTGGACAAACAGGCAGAAGCGATGGGAACAAGTAGCTACACTTCAGGGCTTGGACGGTGAGCAACAATGGAGGCGAGAACAGGCTGAAGGGTCATGAAGAAGCAAAAGGCTGGAGGAAGAGCAGCGTTGTTCAACCAGCCCATGCCCTTAGGAGCAACAAAACCCAGCCTTGTGCTCCTGGGTGCGTGGCACCAGCCAGTGCCCTGAGCTCAAGCATGCATGTCTTGCCTCCCAGCTGCACGCCCCTTCTCTCCTGGGCCAGCTCTGGCAGGAAAGCCCTGCAAACGGACAAGCACTGGCAGCAACCGGCAGACAGGCTTTATTTTTCTTCAGTGCAACAAGAAATGTGCAAGCTTGTCCCTAGCAAACTAGGGGAAAGCTGAAACGGGTTAGCTCTCAGAAAGGTGGGGCTTTGCATGTAAGGACAGCTCATTTAAAAAGTGTTAGCTTATTGAACAATATTACCCTTCCAATCCTTGCACGTTCCTTGCATAATAGTTATATTAACAATACTAAGGTGACACACATGGAAGACAGTCATTCACCATATCAGACTAATACAACTATGAAATACAAAATTCATGTGGCTCGATCTTTGCTCAGTACCTATGTATTCTACCAGAGCTGACTGGATGTTTAATCAGCTCACCTCTTCTTAAAGTGAAACCAGAAAACTAGTTACAAAACACATACAAACCAGGGTTCTGTAACCCTTGTGCCCAGCTTCAAGATATTAATTGGATTCATAACACAACTGGATGTTGATGTCCCAGACTGATTTTACTAACATGTGGCAAAATTAGAAATAAACTAATTAGTTCACTCAAGGTGCACTGAATATCTGTGTACTCAAAAGGACAACTTAAGATGCAGCAGGTGCTAAAATCGAGAACAAAATGCACTGTTTCTTTATCATAATTATGATACTTTAAAATGCAGCCTGTGTACATCTTATTATTAACAGATGTTTGCTCCCTGAATCACAGGATTAGAGATTAAGTAAATTCTCTTTCAATCAGCAATTTTTGTCTGTATTACTTTGTTACCAACGAATGGGAAATATTCAGCTATTAATATTGCTGTCAGGGATTTGCAGAGTTCAAGCTCATGAGGCAACAAAGTGAACTTCAAGCTCATGAGGCAACTGAGTGAAAGTTTGCTCTGTGTATTGTTTCCATGACACTTCAAGTTATCTACAGTTTCAGCAGGGATCTTTCCTCAGCAAGGAGTCAAAAAATAAAAGTATTTTACACCTAGCACAAAAAGAAAGAAAGGTTTCATTACACATTTGAAAGTGCCTGAATGTTAAATTCAGACAACTAAATACCTTCATAATATATACAACTGCAGGGTCATTCCTTTTTTTTCAAAAAATGTATAAGGCAGTCATATTCCAATGAAATCTTTGCCCATCGCTCAGCAAGGATGTGATCATGAACAGCTTCTGCAGAACCTGACATAGCTTACATCCCTAGACCAGGTTGGTTGTAGTCATAGTTAAAATGGGACAGGTGGGAGATGCTGGATTAGAATCAGAAATCTGAAGTACCATCAAAGCATCACAGGTGGCTACTTAGATATGTACCTTAGTTTTTAAGAAAAATTAGGACAAATAGTCTAGCATTCAAATTTTTACTTTCCAAGAGCTTGAAACAGGGATGTAAACTAGGATTTTACTTTCAACTAATGCCCAGGGACAAACCTAGTGTAAAATCATTGCAATTCTACATCAAATGAAATGAAATTAAAAGAGGTAGGAGTAAGATACTTTCAACCAGGCCCTTTCCTATCTTCTAAAAAAAAACCCCAATTCTTCTCACTCCATTCTCTTTTCTTTTCATACCTTAAATTCCTGGCTGCTAGCTAACAAATTGGGCAGATCTTTAGTCTCTAAAATTCAGATGTCCCACCCAGCAGATGACCATGGAACACACAAGAACTCTTCTTTTTCCACTCGGAGTGGAGTTTTGACAAGCCCTTTTGACTTCTATGTCTGACTTTGGAGCAGACAGATTTTTCAGCAGTCCCTTCCCCAAAATGTAATATGTAGGAAAAAACCCAGAAGAGTTTTCAAGATCGGCAACAAGTTCCTCCTGATTTCAGGTGTAAACTTGCACAGTTTGGGATGGTGAACAGCCTACCCCTCTTGTATTTGCTGCTGTGCTGTAATTAGCACATGTTGGTCATGCAGCCCTGGCTCTGCCTAGGGTTTAGAAGCCCTTTGGGTTTTGAAATCTCTCCTGAGGAGCTATGTCCAAGTGCCCTGAAAGCAAGGGATTTCAGGCTATCTAAGTTTGTCTACTTTTGTGCTGTAGCCTGCTCTCTTGCAGTGTGCTTGTGGCCAGCCTCCTGTCTCTGATGAACTGAGCACAGTTTGGGACAACTGCAGAAAAACAGGGATATCTGAAATATGGTTATAGTAGTCTGCTGAGAAACTTACCGACTGCATCAGGGAATTAATCAAAACAGTTGAAAGCCTGAAGGTTACCGTCAGCCTTGTATACCTCCTTCAAATTTAGTTGATTTTTTTTTTTTTCTCAGCTTACCCCTCCTTTTCCACTATAATTCACTAGCATGTACAAAGCACCTTCCACCATAAGTGCACGCAGGTGGCCACCAGGGCTTTTATGTCTCTTTGGAGTACAGCTCCTGAGAATTTTTTTTCTGTAGGACTGGGACCACTCAGAATCGTGATGTGATGGCATCTGTTGTAATTCTCTACCTGAGAACGGGGCCTGTGTGCTCACAAGCGCTACTGTTTTTTCCAAATGTGTTTGTGTGTTTATGTCTCCAAGCTTTGTTTCACCTGAGCTCCTTTACAGAAAGGCACGTCTACAAAGATTCTGAAGCCAGGAGAAGGAAAATAAAGTGCTGTAAAATGAAAGCACTATCCTTGATGACCATGAGAATGACTAATGTCTAGTTTAAACCCCTACTAACCTCCATGCCAACAAATGATTCTTCTTAGATATATTCTTCCATTTTGCTTCCCATCCCTCCTAGACTTCATGGTATTCTATGAGCACTAAACTTTCTCACTGAAATATGAACTTGCTCATGTGGCAAGCCCTTTCATGTTTTTTCAGGGTTTTTTGCTATCATTTTTTTTTTTTAAATCAGAGAGAAGTGATCGCAGGACCCCACTCCACAATCACAGTCAAGTAACCATCAGGATGAATTATAGCTCGGTTTTAAATAATGCTGTTTAATGTTGGTTTGACAGGTCTGCAGACAGTGGTACCTCACAAAAGAAAAATTGCCTGTTTAAGCTTTTGCACTGACTCGTGTAGGTGCAAAACAAATTTGATCTAGAGAGCCCATCTCTTAGTGTACATTCAGTCCTCAAGGTCTCTGCCATGGCTGCCAATAAGCACTCCAGTCCCTGCCAACTGCAGCCACAGTTATGTGATTTGGACAGGAATTTCTCCACTAGAATCTGGGTAAAGCCCAATAACTCATTTCACACCGGCCCACAGCCACCAGCTGGTAATGACTTTTGGGCACTGCTCTGATTCAACAAGTCTGGTAATGTAGGAGGTGAAAAGCTCTGTATTCTATTACTCTGTATTCTGCAGTCCAAATATTAAGCCATCCTGTTCCCAGAGGATGAATAATTAGCAATAGTTATCTTAACAGTTTGATTTCTGTGCCACAGCTGTGTGATTTATGTACTGTATATGCCATGAAAAAGTAGATCTCCCATGACTTTGCATGGGTTTGTCAGGAGTAAAAGTCAGAATTGCTTCTTCCTGAAACAGATGCTAAGTGCCACAAACAAGTCTGTTCAGACAAAAAAAAAAAAAAACCAAACAAAAAAACCCCCAAACCAACAAAAAAAACCCCAACAGTGTGCTGTGCTCACTCCTCTTTCTACATGTGGTATTTGAAGCCTCAGATTAATGCAGTACCATCCATTCACAACTTCCCAGGCCAGTAACAACAATGTGTGTCTAGCAACAACACCCACTGACGGAGAGCGATGCTTACTGCTTCAGAGAAGGTACACACCTAGGAAGCTTTGATCACCATGGAATGGCTGTTTCAACTGTTGCTTTGGACTGGAAATTAAGTATACTCATACAAAACTGTCAGAACAGTAATTAAAAAAATACAAAACAAACCCAAACCAAAACAAAAAACCCCACCCAAAGCTCGAAAGAAAATCACTCAACTTGATAAAGCCGTTGGATGGAAATTTTAAACCACAAGGTTACTTCATCTGTACCCTGCACTAGCCTACACAGTTAAGTATGCTTTTCCTCAAATCATACTTCTACTAAAATATGAAACTATCATGCAACACCCTGCTAGAGTTTCCTACGCTGTATCATAAACTACAGCCTGATGACTTCCCACCGGGCCAGGGTTATACCATTGACATGATTGTTTTAAGAGAAAGGGAAATAACTAACTGCTAACTCACTGTACTTTACAGTCATCAGATAAAAGAATTTCCATGGGATATTTTTTTGGCAAACAGTCAGCAATGAAAACACAGTGCAGTTCAAGAAGTTGAAATAAATTACACAACCCGATCTACTGTGTAAAATAGTCAAGAGGTAACAGTAAAACACTTTTTATTGGTGACAATCACATAACAGAGAAGGAAAAATGGATCATGACAGTTTCCCTTTGCTGGATATTCAAGGCTGCCATAAAACTCAAGGAAAGGTCAGATGCAGACAACTGCATATTTTTGATCCAAAACCACCATAAACAAAATCAAACCAAATAAAGCCACCAGAAAAAATGAAAACAACATGCTTTCCTTTTCACAGTGTGTGACTATATTGCACTAGCGAGACCAAACCGAGGTTGGTATCAAATGGTGTTTGAAGATAGCTGTACCCTGATATACATCCACTGTGTGTATCTTATATATATATGTATACTAATACATATTAAAAAAATAGTATTTTTTTTAGGTATACTAAAAAAATTGTAGCATTGTTGGGCTTATCAAGTATGATTTGCTTCACTTATGATCTGTGCCAGATTTCTTGTACATCAGAGTATGTAGAACCTACATATTGTTCCTTCTCATCTGTGTATTTCAAAATTGGGAGGTAGTTTTGCTTCCCTTCATTATGCAAACAAATAAGGCTTACAATCTCATGTAATTTTAAACAATCCATGCAGGTAACTTTCCTAAAAACTGTTTCTGTCCATATTCATAGAATTGTCGCTGACTGCCAATACAGTTATCTATTTTTCAAAAATTGCTTTTGCATTTGGTTTGAAAAGGATAAGCACTCTAGTCCAAAAAGTCTGATTAAACCATCTTAATCACATATGACACTATGAGCTAAATTAAGTTCAGCATGGAATGTAACAACCTGTGACAAAGCCACTGAGACAAGACCCTTCAAATTAATACTCATACTGTACTACTCGCAAGTTACAAATACAAAGGCTTCTTTGGTGCTATAGCCCATGGCAAAGGCACGTGTAACCTGCTGTCCACCATTCCATTACAGTTTGACTGAGTGTTACGTTTTCCTGGTTTCCTCTCATTTCTGCTATCCACAGTTAATCTTTTGGCGTGTTTTTCATTTGGAAGAAAACGAGAATTGGTTGGCACATTTTTCACGGCATGAGATAGCATAACAACAGAATAGAAAAAAAGCACAAAGAAAGACTTTAAAATTTCCAAAGGAACACCACATGCGAAGTATTTCAGCCTGGCAGCCTGGACTCAGTAAAGTCTACCCTACCCACTGTAATTCCCCAGCTCTGTTGAATCTCTCAGTTCAACTTTGCACAATCCTTTGGTTCCATCTATAAATCTTCCATGATGAAGAAAAGCTTTTAAAATTTAAGTTTTTAATATTTGCAAAGATGAATGAAAAAGTATTTCACATAATTCTCATTCAGATAATGTATTTTCTTTGTTTTTAATCTCTTTTCAAGAGCCACATTTTACACAGCAAAGGTAAAATATGTTTGGGCTACCACTATTATTTTCTGAATTGTGTTTTCTTGTACAATTCAAAATGAATAAACATTTTGCAAACATCTGTATAAAAGCACTACTGTTTGATGCATGTATGAGGATAACAGGTAATAAAACTAGAACAGTGAGATACAGATATTTCAGGAATACTAAGGTAGAGATCCAAGACATGATCTGAGAATGACTGACTCTTATAACTTCATATCCATAAGGATTTTGAGTCATAACAGAGTGTCACAAACCCACAAACCAACCAGAGGAGATGCAGGTGCAGCTAGAGCAGACTTCTTCTGATCTCCTCAGTGTTAGTATTTAAGGTACCACAAAATAATTAGAAAGGGATTTTTATTTCAAAGCCACACTAGCCTAGCTCTGTGAGACAGCACGCAGAAATCTAAGCTTCCTATGGTGGTATTGCCTCATATATTATTTCATTTATCAAGCTGGTTCATATTGAGTGCCTACACTTACTTTGCAGGATAGCTTCGGATAGAAGATAAGCTACTGAGTATGTACAGTGTACAAAGGCACATTCAAGGATAGTCCCGTGTCTTCATTGGACTTTCAATACTCCTTACCACAGGGGAAAAAATTATTTCAGTGAAATTGCTGAAGCAGTTTCTTTGAAAGAAGCTTTTTTTATCTCTCATCACTTTAAGGTACCTGAACTTTTTCATCTCTTCCTCAACAGCATCTTGGGAAAATGTCCAGCTAAATGTAATCAATACTCATGAAAGTATGCCAGCTGCAAAACCCCATCTCCCAGCTATGATCATCACCTAATCAAAACAGGGAATGGAAGTTCAGATACAAAGATGTGAAACAAGCAGTCTGGATATTAGGCTACAAAGAGCAGAGTCTGCCACGCTCTTCGTTTAGAACTTTTTTATGTAAAGAAGGACAGGGACATTGCTGTTAACATCCAAAGCTAGTTATTTCTGCTTTTAAGCTGCAAATCCTCACATACACTTGCAGTTCCAAGCAGCAAACACCAAATGCCACCACAAGATTATGCAAACATATTTACAAGAAATCTTGAGAACCCTTCTGAACACTAGCAACAGGGGGGGAAAAAATCCAGGCAGGAAGCAATGCAATGTGATACCATTAGTACTAAACTATGCTTTGCCATCTGATCTTTAGGAAAGCATTAAAGATTGCAATGGGCAGATTGCAATGCTGTAGATTTCTACTCACTTATCATTTCAGATGATACTTAGATTGAGGCACTCAGACAATGGCATTTAAAAGAAACACCAATAGACAGCTTTGACCCTGTGGCGCTCTCAGATAAGTTTAATAAATCATTGTCACTCCTGTTCCCTTTTCCAACGAAAAGAAACACAAGAGCACCATGCCAGTAGTGAAGACAAAAATAGTGCCTGGAAGATAAAAATATCAGCTAGACATTCTCACCCCAACATCAAAGACTGCACCTGTATATTAAAATATAATTAGCATGTGCACATACCATGCTTGCAGAAGGCAGTGCCAACATTATTCAAAGGTGCCAGTGCCCTTCTAACTGACTTGGTTTGTCTGTTCATGAGTAGATGTGACACATCCCTAGCTCAGTCTAAAGAGCAACCTGCTTCATAAATCACTAACTTCTTTCTCAATCCTACCACACTGGAGTTGCTCCCTCTCACTTCTCACAAAAATAAATTAAACAATGTAGACATTCACAGAAACAAAACGGTCACATAGCTACCTTATGGCATAAGCATGCTATATTTTTAACAGCTTTGTTATAACGTTATGGCCATACGTATGTAACTTTCTTTAAATTTAGTATATTGATTAGTTTATCACAAATGCTTCATGAATCATGGGGATGATGACACTTCCTAACGATTCCCCGCCCCACTTTTCCTCAAGTGCCCATCTATCTCCCAGAAGGCCAGATTATTTAGCATCTGAAAAAAACACCAGCATATGTTGATGATTTTTGATGGGTGGATGCCACTAGCATCCCTAAATCTCGTGTGTTTACCACACATTCAGCAACTAACTGTTGCTGGATGAATTGCTCAAGGATATGCAAGAATTTTTCTTCCTGGAGGCAAATGCCACCCTGCCAGGTCACCAGGCCAAGCAATGTTTTAAGTAATTGAGCAAGTGACAGTATAAATTCTTGCCCTGTTCTGCTGCCAAGGCTGGGACCGAACTGAACTGACTGCCGCCACTGTTGGCTTCCCCACACACGCCGCATAAGGATTTGAACTACATGTGTAGAAATCACAAGTGATGAAGAAGATCTTTGTGTTCGCAAAGGAGGACTGAGGCACAAATCTTATCTTCTGCAAACACGGCTGAATGCAACACAAAGTGTCATTGACTTATTCACTTTGACAGAAAACAAATAAATCCATTTAAAGAGGGAGGAAAGCATCTCTATTGCAAACCAAAATTAATTGCATGCATGAAAAAACAACAATCAATTTTGACCGCAGACATAAGTGCTATGGTTTTCCTGAAGTGTTCGCGTAGCCTAAAGGCATTTCCCTGTCTGAACACTTCAGAGCATCTGCTGAGCTCACGTCTGGGTGGGCAGGAGGCTCACGCCACCTGTGCCCGATGACACCACCGCCACACCATCAGCTGGTCCCTGCTGGCAGGCTGCCACGTTTGCCCACCCACTCGGGTCTCTGGAAGAGGAGGAACTAGCCGTCAGCCCCACAGGGTTTGCTTGCTTTGGTTTTTCCAATGTCATATGGATACATCTTCATAACTACAATTCATAAAGCACCCCAAAATCTAAGAAAGAAAAGCAAATGGCAAAGACCCTTAAAACTTGTATCCCACATGCTCTTCTACTTGACCAGAAATTTTCAAGAGCTGCATGGCCACCTTTCTCTCCTTAAACTTGCTCTACAGACTATGAAACAAGAAACAATTCTGGTCAAATATAAACCAGGTGGGGTTTTTTTTCAGCATCCAGCCATAGCTGAACAGTGATGAAAAGTTTTAGGACATAAAGTACATGTGTTTCTATTGTTTGGCTATATTTCCAATTAACCAGTATTTAAAACATATATAAAAGACGCTTCATTTTAATAAACATTGTTGATACACACACGCGCTATATATAGTCAAAGTACCTTTGTAGTTAGACAGAATGGTGCCTATTGCTAAGGTTAAAACTGGTCCCAGCTCTGTAATTCATCTTCAAAATGCAAACCTGGCATCCAAATAGGTCTACTATTGCCAAAACATTTATTTTTAAATTAACTTCAAACCCACAGATTGAAATAAAAGCACATTTCAGGAGAAAAAGAGAAACACCCTTTTAAATTCATTGTCAGGCTGAACGTCAATTACCAGGTCTACTAAAAATCTTTTTTTTTCCTCATTCTTCACCAAAAAAGGGAATAGGAGTTCTTTTATCTGCTGCATTTTCTCTGTAAATCTACCACCTCTCTCCCTAAAACTAAACTAACCAAAGCACACCTAAACGTTTGCAGAAGACCCCTGACACCATACAAACTACCAACAGTCAAGCAAAGGAATAGGAAACCTCCATGTCCGTCCCCCACCACAAGAACTGAAGCTTCAAACAGAAGACAGCGTCTGTCACCAGCAGCCAGCTCCCTCCTGCCCCGTGGGGCTGCCTCACATCTCACCAGCACACCAACGATGCTGCTTCGTTTTCAGTCATGCATTTCCCTCCTTGACCTTTCTGCAAAACCCACTGAAATACATTGGTTTGTTGTTGGGTTTTGGTTTAGTCTCTTTAGTGTTCTGCTCAAACTAGGCTTAAAAAAAATAATAAATAAATAAAATAAAAACACACAGGAAAGAAAAAAGTTAAAATGAAGAAAAAGGGGGAAAGGGGAAAAAAAGCACAAGTGTTTTGTGAGCTGAAAAGCAAAGCCTTCTACTTACACTGGGCTTCCGCAGGCTTGTACATCGCTGCCAGATTCCCTGAAGATGAGAGTCATGTGAGGAGGCACAGGGCGGCTCGGGGGGCTCTGCTAAGCAAACACAGTACCATACGCTGGGCTAATCCTGCACCTGTGCCGTGTTATTCAGCAGTACAGAAATGTAGTCCAGACTGCCTCTGCCTAATACAGCTCAGCTGTTTTTCTCTGTACTCCCTTTGATTGTAAGCTGGCAACAATATTATTTCAGCCAGGCGCAAAGCAATATTCAGGCTACATAGGATATGACAGTAGAAAGGTGGAAGAAAAAAAAAAAGAAAATCCTGGAATTACAAATAAAATAAAGATTCTGAGCAATACAGAATTTGTAACTATTTCCAGATGGTTGACAGCTGCTTCCAAGGTCAGTATGTGAAATGCACACTGGAGCTGGAGCCTTCTGCTCCCTACCTCCCTTTAAAGTGGGTTTACCTGTGATACGGGATACACCACAGCGGCCTGGATCTCATTTATCCAATGCAATACATGTTTTCCAATGAGTGCAACCACGAGATGGTTTAAATGGTTTTTAGGTTTCCTCTTGCTTACTTTATAGGTAAAATAAAAAATGCTGATGGAGAACAGACCATTGAAAGAGATGGCATAGAACCAGTAATTTCTGATATTTTTTTTTTTTTTTTCAGAGAAAGGACCACTAAAGAGGTCATGAATTACCTACCAGGATACATAGGTTTTATCATAGCCTGTCAGAGAAAAAGACAGGAAACTTGACAAAAACTATATACAAAGAACAGCAAGATTTGGTCCCATAGTGGAAAGAGAGCAAGAATTTCACTCCAAGGTAGAGACAACAGTTTAGAGTAATTAATTATCCTGATATTTGTCTTACAAGTTGACTAATCACTGTTAAAAATTCCCTGTAATTGTGATTCAAACAGATATATAACAGAAGGATATTATTTTTTTTATAAAACCCCACAGATTATTATTTTACATCCTTGAAATAACTTTGCTTGTAACTTAAATGCAAGGAAAGCTAACTGGCAATTGAAGTTTATTCCAGACAACAAGGTCATTTAATGTGTCACACCCACTTCATGTAACACACATCTATAATTTCCACCATGCTAGTATGTAACCGTTAGAGAGGACCTATAGCTACTGTTACTAATCAGCTTTTTATCTTTCTGCTATTGAGCTGTAAACATCAGCCACTGCAGTCAGCACATGCTCACAGCATTTTGTACTTAAAACGCTTTTCTCTAAAAAATGATACTTCAGTTTCTGCTCTGTCATTACCTAATCTAATTCCACGTTTGGAAACTGGTAGTGAAGATATCTGCACATTCAGAACTATGTATCCAATTTCTTGCTGGAAGGTTTATTGCTGCTGTTGTTTACCAATGGGACCATTTCCAAAGATGTAAGAGCTGTATTCCTAAGAGAAAATGCTCAAAACTAATCTGGAACTTTGTGAATTTTCAACTGATTTTGTACAGAAGGGCTGACTCTTCAGGATGCTGAGTGAAACCAGTGCGATTCCTAGTGCAATAACCAAAGACAGGCACCTGGATACCTGATTTGATGTACAGAGGAAAAGGTAAGAAAGACAACTTTATACAACACCAAAATAAAAAAAAAAAATAAATGTGTCCTCCAATTTCCTCTTTCAAAAAATTTGCATATTATTGTCTTTGCAAATACTTCCATTTTTTTGGAGCCTTACACAGGCTTTTTTAAAGCTATTTGATACTAGGCAGAGGAATGGTTGAATTTCTTCTCCTCCATACTATTTGGCCTGGTCCTGCTGCATCCTTGCTTTAGAGAGCTAGTGGTACACAGTAACAAGACTCTGCATGCTACATGAAAAAGATACGTGCCATGCAATCTTCTGCAAATGCAATGTTGTAACATGTTCTGGCCAGAAACTGCCTGAACTGCATGGTGGTGCTGCTGGCAGCCTTCATGTTCCTCCGCTTCAACTCTCAGAGAGCATCCTGCTTATTCTACATTGTGCCTCTTGTAGTTCATTCATGGGGACATCCAATAAAAACATCTTCAGAGCTGGAAGCAGTGTTTTGAATTTGCTTTCTTTGTACAGAGTGGCCTTTGTGCCATAGGTGGTGTTACCCAGACTGTTCTCTGTACCAGCCTGCCATTCTCCAGCCAATGCAAAGCTCAAAACCTACTTTTAAGACAATGTGAAAGCTCAGAAAAACAATGAAAAATGCGGAAGCTGAAGCATAAACAAGACTGATATAGGTTTCTTTAAGTAGGAACAGCTTTCATATAAAGTTCCTTTCACAATCGGTCACCCACCTAAATGTTTAAATTAGCTTTTCAAAACAGTGGACTAGATGGCTGTGGAGACATAGGAATTAGGTACAGAGACTGCTTTGTATGTCACTAGCTAAATTTCACCTAAAGCCAGCAAAAGCTGGCTGCTGGATTGCCTATTTGAAACCAGAACGTTGTCCTGGCTGACATTCTTTAGGGGTGATATCCATCTCACAACACCTATATATGCATTTCCCAGTAAATACTCTTCTCGCAAGTTAAAAAATCTCAGGTAAAAGAGTAAATACTGACAAGCTGACAGAGATACAGAAGAATATTAGTGCTTGACACCATGAGGCACTGTTGCTCCCCATTTATTTAAATTTCATGGATAAACAAGCAACTTTTGTTCCCAAGGTAATAATAATATAGCATTTCTCATGGGTGGTAAGCCTACTTGTTTTTTCTTTCTTTCCCCTCTCTCTGCCTGAAGCATGCACTTCACCCTATTACAAAGGAAAGCCTACCACTCTCCATTCAGGAACAAAGCCAAAGGACTTGTCAGAAAAATATATATAAAGAAAAAATCTTACTTTTATTAATACATCAAAATGTCATAAAAAAGCCCTAGGACAAAATGCGGTAATTGCCAGCTGCCTAATTATTTTCTCATCCTCTTTCAGCCCTCAACACAATGCCTCCGTTAGGCTGCCTGCCAGTGATGTTTGGAACATCAAAAATATCCCCAATTTCTGCAGAGATTTCACATTGCGGAATGTGCTCTGATGGGCAAAACTGAAGCAAATATAAGGAAACGTATATTACTTACTTCAAATTACGAGGGAAGTGAGATTGCTGCGTGCTGTCAACTCACCCTCAAGTTTGTATCCATATTCGTAGAAGAACAGTTCAGTGATAGGAGGTTAGAGGTGGCTGAAGACGAATTTCAGTTCCCAATTAACACTACCGAGCCATGAAAGCCTTGTCTACCAGGCGCCATCACATACAAACTACCCTCCCACTGCACAGGGCCCTTGCTCTCTGCAGAGTTCAGTGTCTCCTGACTTCCTCAACAGTGTAAGCAGAGGGATCATTAGTTATGACTGGTAGAGTCTAGGAGATAATGTTGACTCTTATTTCGGGAACTATTAAGCTATAAACACTGCTCTGAAAACCATTTATCTACATTTTAAGATAAACAGAGAAGCTAGTCAATTAAGCAGATTGCAAGAAATAAGCTACAGATGCCAAAGCAAGTGACTTAAATTCCGAAAAGGAAAATCTGTGCATTTAAGAAGCACAATTTTATATCACAAAATTACTGACATGGAAGTTTGTAAGCAGCATAGCTTAACCATGCCGTGATGTCTGATACAGAAATACAAATCAAAGTGTAATTACAAAATAGTTAATTCCAAGTAATGTAAATTACATTCACTTACAGTTTGCAAGTTACTACTGCAGATACCCGTTATGAAGTGTAAAGTTAGGAAGTGGCAATCCCTGTACAGCAGTATTTACTTTTTATCTCCACATCGCTACAATCTGAAAATGAGAAGCTATCCCAGACCTTGTCGAATGAGATAAATGCCAAAGCTGTCATGCCTGAATCTGCACTTGCTAAGGAGAACATTCTTACTGAGATAAGCAACAGAGTATGAAATTATTTTCTCGAATCTTGCCAACCAACCAAATTTTTTAACTGAATACTTTTCATCTATTTGGACACATCTCTATGAGATCTTTAAGACAGCAGTTAAAA
This sequence comes from Falco punctatus, assembly GCF_963210335.1. Lineage (NCBI taxonomy): Eukaryota > Metazoa > Chordata > Aves > Falconiformes > Falconidae > Falco > Falco punctatus. Next base: position 72,781,943 of record NC_137580.1, read on the forward strand.
GAATTAGGAAAAAAAACCAACCCCAAACCACTACAAAGCATACCCACAAAACATTTTCCAGTATCCTTTAAAAAGATGTAAAATACAAGGCATTCTAAGCATCAAGAAAAAGATGGGATTTTTTTTTTTTTTTGTGTCACAAAAATTAAAAACCTGATCCTTCCTTACACTTCCAGATGCCAGAGCTTTTCAAACCAGCTCTGAGGTCAGACAGGGGAACATGCAGGTGCACCACACGTCAGCAGCTGAAAGCTTGCAAGGTTGTGCCGGAATCTGATCCGCTCCCCCCCACACACACATTCCTGCAGGCATTATAAATGCTCCCTGAAGGAATATTACCCTAATGCAGACTAATTTTCCGCAAACAGCCCCAGCCTCATTAAACCTCTTCTTTATCAGCATTGTTCAAAGCAGTTTTTCTGGTAATATTGAACTCCCTTATGCCCATCTAAATAGAAAAGAAACTCCTTTTATGTTCTCTCCAGTATCATTTCTCCTATTCAGGTCCACTGGCACTACACAATAGATTCAATAAAAATATTCAGTTTCGTCATATGGTAATAATGTCCTAAAGACTATGACACAGGTTAACAGAGAGCGAGGTTCTATTCCCATAAATAAATATAAAGAGACCACTTTCCAAAGACTTGATAGATTTTTATGGGTGACTCACCTCAGCAAGCCGGCAAGCCCAAGTGAATTAACAGCATAGTATTCCTAAAGCAGGTGTTTTCCTGGACCTGCAATTCTTCGCATTCCTGAAATGGCCTTGTACCTTTCCCTAGACAAATCCTTTTGCCTTCAGTGGGATCACACAGACCCTGTTCTCCTAACATCAGTAGCCATTGCCATTAAAATTGTTTAAAAATTTGAATGTGCTTTCACCGAGCTTTATTGTGGAGCAAAAAAAAAGAGCTAACCTGCAAGCCGAGCACCCTGCAAAGCGGCACAAAAGTGAGGTTATGGCATGCAGAAACCGAAAGTGGATCCTCTTCCCAAAGTGACAACTACCCCTGTGATCTTGTCCCAGATTCTTCACAATGCACCTTGCTCATTTGCAAATCACTGATGTGAACAATAATATTCTTTTAAAAGCATTTCTGGTTTGTGGATGAAAATCTTTATTACAGGACTGGCACAAGAATACCATCTGCAGGCATTCCTTCCTCTCCTGCTCCATCCAGATTGTCTGGAACAGCCTGAAACTCTAAATACAGCACATGATGACAAAATACAGAAAGGAGATGCAGTCAGAGGACATCTGCCTAGCCTAACCGCACACTCTAATAACAACCCTGAAATGAGAAAAACAATTGGACCAGAAGTTCCTTGTTCTAAGGAAAACAGCAGACCAAACAGTGCTGTATCTTTGCCTGCGATACAAACACCCAAAAGGGATTACCAGGAATAAGGACGGGGGGGGGGGGGGGGGGGGGGGGGGGGGGGGGGGGGGTGGGCGGGAAATGCTGGCAAAAGCACTGGGAGAAGGCAAGCTACGCATCCACAGTCTTTGGCCACTTCAATTCCAGCTGGTAGAGATTTTTGAAAGACATATAAATAAATAATTATTTATATATTTCATATATAAAATACATACTCTATCTAAACACTAAATCATACAAGTAAATAAATAACCCATGAGGGCTCCAAACCAGGGGAACAAAGAGTTTGTGACACTGAACAAATCATTGTGAAAATGAAATTACTTGAAAATTCAAAAAACTGCTACTGCTTAAAATGATGATGCCAGTACAAGCAATGTAAGTGTGAAAGCTATGGCTCTCATAGCCACTTTTCACACGTGCACAATGAACACAAGGCCATGGTATAACATTTGATCACATGCATCTAACTATAAAGTTAAGGGACTTCTTAAATTAAAATTGCTGTTTATGAACAGACTTCTAAAACAAGCCAAAGCAACAGCCTGATGCAAGGCACCAGCCGCTCTCCCCTCTGGGCAGCTCATTTACCGACCCCGCTGCAGGGAGACACAACATGTAATGCTATGTAGCGCACGCGCTCTGATGACCATGCGGTGCCAAGCACAGCAAGAATGACGGCGTAAGCCCTCTTTACCATGCTGAAAAGAAAAAAGTACCATATTTTGCACCATTTATAAACAAAAATAAACCAATGTTTCCCCATTCTTCAAACCACTTTCTCTTCTTTCCCATTTTCCCTCAGCCTGCTTTCCTCCATAATGTTGTAAGCATTTAATTTCTTTTTCTCAGTCCTTCTTCTTTTTTTCTTTTTTTTAACGCTTATTCCTTTCTTCATGGAGTTTTCTCTTAAATAAATCAAGTAAGTTGCTTTCCAAAAATTAATTGTCCTCCTGCTTATATTCCCCTGGACTGCCTCTCTCTCTCTTTGTTGCCTTTCTTTTATTCTCTTCTATAACCTGCTCCTCCTTCCAGCCCCACGCTCCTCCCACTTCCCAATGATGCTCTGACAAACTTACTGATATTTCCCCCCCTTCTCTCTGACTTATGTTCTCCTCACTTCCTGAATGATTTATGTCAGTATCATCTGACCCTGACTCCTTCCTTCGTCCTCGTGCACCTGCCCCACTTTCACATCCCTTTAAAAGCCCGTACAATATGGACTCCCAATCCCAAACCAGGCACTGCTTGCTCCCAGCTGGTATGCACCTGTACACCCCGCACACATGCAATGTGACACACTCAGTCTCTACAGGAAGGCAACCTCTGCATGTCCTTCCCGCTGGTCCTCATGCTTCCCTAGGAAGGAAAGCCCTTCTCCCTTCCCAGGTATCCCCCTGGGAAGCACCCCAAAATGACTGCTGCAGGTGGCAGCAAGGGCAAGAGGAGCACCGCTGGCCCTGAGGAGACAGAAAAGCAAACTGGAGACAGGCAACAGCCCTCTGACATGACCTGTTGCTCACAAAGTTCCTAGCTGACAAGACAAGCTGCCTTATCTTCCTTGATCAAGGTTTTGGGGTTTGTTTTTTGGGGGTTGGTACCCTTTTTACAGAAAACTCAGATAAAAGAACAGAGGCTGCTGCCTATTTATTTCCACTGAGATCCCATCTCAAGTTTGCCAAGCTTCTGTTAGCCCAATAAAATTGAATTAGAAACCTTGACTTCAGCAGAAGTCAATGAGAAGTTACAACTAATGCCAACAAAATACAACAGCACAGGCCTTCAACAGACCTCACATAAAACTGCAAGGAAGTGGCTATGCTCATCGATACAAATTAAAAAAATGAAAATTAGATTTTTCTTTCCCTTTTATTTTTCTTAGCTATTTTAAAAAGATGAAAATTGTCATCCAACTGAAGTTTCATTTCTTTCCGCCCCAGTCAATCTCTAAAAATACTCCAAGTCATAAGAACAAGGAGCCTACAGCAAATATGCATTTCAAGCTGAGATGCAGTGTAATTTCAGAGAGAAAGAAAAATATTTTCCCAAGCTTTCAACTTTTAATTTGTATAAAACAGTTTATTTTATAGCTAGGTAAAGATGTAAAATTAAACTTCTTCATTAGTGCAATGTACTGTAAATCACTATAAATACTGTTAACATAACTAAATGCATGAATTGTGCAACATTTTCCATCAGAGTATGTAAGGGAATAGATGCCAAATATAGGGCAAAAAAACCATAAGAAGTCAGCTTTCTTCTATAAAATAGCAGAATTTTTAAAGAATGTGTTGGTGGTCAAGTCTCTGACAAATAAGAGGTTGTTTCCATGCTACACAGCCTGACTATTGGTCTGATCAACCTTAACCAAGGAATAAGAAAAAGTATTTGGATATTCTGTAAATAAGCACAGGGAGTATTATTTTCCTATAAAGTCAAATGAATTTACTCCCTCCCAACTTGTATTTCTTATTGCTGTTCTTTTAATGCACCACTGCTAAATTTATTCCCTACTCAACTCTGCAACAGAGGAATGATTTTCTGAATCCCTTTCTTGGGTGGGGAGCATACTGGATAAACCAGTATCACCGAGTTCCAGCTAGATGGAGAAGAAAAAGTGTAAAGCCAGTTTTTAAGGATGGATGTAATGACTACAGACATTCACACACTTTCCTGTATGCAAAAATTTGTATTTCTATGCTGTCTTCCTTTCTGAGGTAGCTTTCCCTTGGACTGAATGTAGTGGACAGAAGCACCATCTCTGGTCTGATCTCCATGCCCAGGCTGTGGAAAAACCCTTCAATAAAGGTCAGTTGATTTGCCCCAAAACAGAGTTCACATTTTTTGCCCTAAGTTACCACCATGCCCAAAGAAACGCAATTAAAAGACTTAGTAATACATTCATCAGAAAATCAATGTAAACGCTTAAATATGTGTGACATCAGAAAATACATATGTCAATTTTAATAATTTTCTGTAAAATTTACCATAGTTCGATTATAAGTAATTAACTCATCTTACTCAAAGATTATTTGTTTAGAATGCTGCACTTGCAGGTCCACGTATCTGTTACAACTACTTTGTTCGCCAACAAAAATACTAGCAATAACAGAGCTAGCACAAACTCCAGAAAGCCAATCAGAAATTCAGCTGCAACTATGACTCATGTTTGCCAAATCGATAGCGAGCTATGGTTGTAGGATGCTCTTTAGGAGCTGAGCTGCAAGGCATGCATTCCTGCTGTGGGGCTGATCAAGAAAGTAAAAAGAAGCATTACTGGGGGGAGGGGGGGGGGGGGGGGTGCGGTGCAGGGGAGCAGGAAACATCCTGGGTACTCTGTTAGCTTTATCTTGGAAAATGGCTTAAAACTGAAGTTTAAAAACCTGACTTCTACCATGACAAAACCACGAAGTTCAACATCAAGCCTAGAGGTTGTGGAAGTGTTGGTAGGCTACACCCATTATTTCTTTACTAAACGTTACCCACCTAACCTCAAAACAAGCAAGAAAAAACCTTGGAATAATTGCTTGCAAGAATGAGGTTAATAAATCTATGTTCAGAAAAGTCCAGAATATATGCTGAGAAACAAAAATATTTTTTTTGTACAATCAACTACATATTTTTGTTATTCAGCAACAGAATTTCTTACATGAAAATAATTGTCATAAATCAAAAAAACCCAGGAAGCTACACTTAAAGAAGGGCATTAGATATCCATGAAAAAGTATCCAAAAGGGGAAGAGTCAAATACAAAAATAACTGAATTAGCACTTTATAATTTTTTCTACATCCTGTCAGCTGCAGTTTCAGTAGGACGTGATACACTCAGGATAAAAACAACCACACTTCTTCAGCTTTAATCTCAACAGCACGGTTGATGTGAGTTACTAAATTGAGTGGATTCAATTCCAAAGCTGGCTTTGTTTCAGGAGAGAATCAGTAATTTCTGCAAACTGTCTGCACACCTCTAATACAGGGCATGATCTCAAATCTTCACCCCTTTAGAAATCCTGAAGCTGGAGAACAAAATCCTGGCTTCACTGCAAGCATTGTTGGTTTTGCCATCATCTCCAATGGGTTTAGGATTTCAAGGCAGGAGCTCGTATGTGCAGAATTCCCCTTGCTTTCTCTTTTTGTCAGTTAGAGAAAGTCAATTAAAAAATTTATGTATTTACGTAGTGAAGTAATTCCCCTGTTTCTCACCTAGACCTTAGCTCCCGCTGAAAATAAACCAAGTTGTGATGTTAAAAATGAAGGTGAAACCAAGCCCTGCACGCACTGTAATAAATTTTCAAGGTCCCTTTTGGATTTCACATTCATTGTTCTGCAGCCCATGAAATACTAGGGAGCCTCGGGAAGAAGTCAAAACCCTTGACTTTAAAACCTCACACCCATTCAGAAAGAGATTATTAGGAACAACAGTATTCTAGTGTCACATTTCTGGTTCCCTTCACTAGTATAAAACATTTTCAGATTCAGCAATAATATTAATCAAGTGTTTTAAAACCACCTTTTCATTTCCCCACAAAATTGCTCTTTCTTAGCACTCTCAGGAGTTTTTGTTTCTGCCAAAGGCAAATTCAGTTTCTGCCCATAACAATGGTGGCAAAATGGGGCTCAGCACACTTTTAGCAAGGAACAGATGTACTTTATATAGATCATTGTACTAGAATAGCTCAAACCAAAATACTGTGAAAAAACTCCGTGCTTTTCAGATGTGCTTACAAGAAACCAGCATAATCAAATTACTCCGTCCGTACATTGTATTTCTCACACAAGTCCAAAAAAGTCCAGTAAAACAGATTCTTTCTCTTTTTTTTTTTTTTCGTGAGCTTCTTTTAGAGACCTTTCAAACTAAACGTGAACAAGGGTGAAAAAAGCAACACACTGGAAAATAACCATGAATCATCCATCTTAGACATGTGGGGAGATCTGGGGAGAATTACTTACACACTAGAATATTTCTCTTAGAAGCATCTTCTCCCTCTCCCTGAAAGAATTTGCCCTCCTCATTCTTCTGTGTGTAGATGTTACATCCACAGTTCAGTTTGCCCTACACCCCACAGATCATTTGGTCTCCTGCTACCCTTTCTAAGGAAAAAGTCAGCTCAATACCCCTTCCAACTTGGCTGAGCAGAGGGTCACCAAAAACCCCCACAGGACTGTCCGACAGGTGGGGGCCAACCCTTCCTGAGTAAAGCCACCCATGAGATTTTCAGAAGCTGACACACAGCTTCATCTCAAGAAAAGTTTTCCAGGAGTTCATTCAAGGAGAAGAGACGGAGCACAATGTGCTTGAGCAATTAGCCCTGCTTATAAACTTCTCAACTATCCCCTCAGCAATTAGGATATCGACAAAGGACCCTGCTTCCACAGTGACCCCAACTAGGGATCTCTTCTTGCCAAAAGAAACACCCCTTTCAAAATTTCTCGGCCAGAAGGGATGTGCAGGTGTTTCCCCCTTCCTAATTTTCTAGGCCATTGGTTAAGGGACCTCTTCATCCTCCAGTCCCAAACCACATGTGCTGGGACCTCCCTAAACTGTAGAATATTGTTAAAGAAAAACAAACGATGGAAATCTAAACCTAAATAATCCCTGGAGATCAGATATATATGTGATTTAAGCTGTAAACAAAGAAAAATTGGAGGTTGGTGGATTCAGGAAAGGTGTCCTTGCCTCTTATTTCAGCTGTTAAAACTTAGTCACCGAGGTTTCTTCCCACATACTTCAGACACATATTTCAGATAAAAAGAGTCATTTTCTGGACACATTTTTCCAAAATATCTAAATATCTCTAAAGCGTCTTTCACTCTGCCTACATCACTGAGCAGACAGCTAACATTTAGGCAGTAAAATAGAGGTGACATATATTGTATTCCCATGGTCTGGATACACTCTTCATTATTTGCACTTCGTGGTTCATAAATATATGAATTAGAAGCAAATTACTCCTTTCCTGCTTATGCTTTACAAAAGAAAAAAAAATAGAACACAATATCTGAAATGCTCAAACCCCACATACTGTTTTGATTCCTGTTGCCAAAACCAGATGCAGTGATGCTCTTCAGCGAGCTGTGGTTCACCAAACATCAGTAGAAATCTTTTTCACCATGAAAAGCTGCCTAAAGCACAACCTCTCCATCCTCCTGTTCCAGAGACACGTTTCGGGCCACAGCAGATTTGCTTGTTTCAACTAGCAGCTCTGTGACACAATCCAGAGGCTGAAGGAGATGTAAACTATTTACTCTGCCTCCACGCACGTTATTTTTGCAAGCCGGCAGGACAGCCTCCCTGGGCTGTGTTCCCTGCTCCCATGGAGTGCTCAGCAAAGTAGACGCCTGAGAATTTCTGTCTGAGGAAAGCCACCAAGTGATCTGCATTTTGGCTGTGGGAGATTCTTTGTTTAACTTGAAAATGGCTTTGAAAGGTATTACAGCAAGAGCATTTTCCCTGAAGAACCTGGTGTCACCAATGATGCTGCCATACAATTAAGAGAAGAAGACACTCATACACTGGAATTCGTATGGAAATATTATGGCACCTTGAAAAGCACTTCAATAAAATTTCCATGGTCTGGTTTCATATGTATGCTGTGTGCTTTATATCTATCTTTCTTTCTTTCTTTCTTTCTGTTCCACCTCTGTAATACTACTTCCTGGATGGTCTGTCTTTCTGTGTGCCATCATTGTTTGGTCTTTTTTTTTTTTCTGGTTTGTTTGGTTTGGGTTTGGTTCTGTGTTTTGCTTTTTTTTTTTTTTTTTTTTTAAATACAACAGGAGTGCCCAAGCTTGAGGATGAATACATAAAGAATTTTCAAATTTGGAGACTAAATAAAAAATTAAAATTGGAAGCAAGCTCAAATAAGCTATGGAAATTTCCTCCAATTATTGTCCCAGCCAACCTGGAAAGGTCACTCTGAATGTATATTGTTCAGTCCAAAGGACTTAATTTCTTTCCCAAATTATTCACTGCTTCTTGAAATCATTGTGGTTTTGGTTTTGGTGCTTAGAGTTAGGGCAGTGTTTACACATAAATGTTATTGTGGAAGAAAAACAGTTACATTTCACTGAGAACAAGTTGTAGGAATTTTCAAAAAACCTGCTTTTATTTAGTTGAAAATATTAGTCAAGCACCACTCAAATTTGTGAATACTTTGGGCCTAAAATGAAACGTTTTTCCGCCAATCTTTACTTTGTTATGCTTTTAATTTTCTTATACTTTTTCAATCATACTCTATCAACCGTATCACTTTCCAGTCTTCCGGAGACAAATTAAGGACAATGAAGAAAATGTTTCATTAGAAATTTCCTGTTGTCTCTATAAATTTTAATAGGATGCTAACGCCACATATTAGACTAAAAAGAAATACAAGAGAAAGCCAAATAAAAGTGCCTTTTCCTCCCCCCCCCCCCCCCCGAATGTAGAAATGCTGGGGAATTAGCACTTAGAAAATGGATAGGCAGTCACTGTAGACACTTGTCACCATAACAAGGAGGTAGTCTATTAAATATCTACAAAGTTATGATAAAAATCTAAAACCAGCCCATTTACATATGAAAATAAAGTGACATAATGGGTCCTAGTTAAAACATCATCATTCCATTGTCCTCTTGGTATTCAAGACTTTGTCACAGTGGGCAGTGTACCATTGGGAAATACCCCCATTTCACAAATTCACCTCAAAAGTTTGTTCTCACAAAGATGCCAAGGATTCGTTTAGAAGTAATCCTGGGTTTTAATCAGGCTGAATGCCAACCACACTTCCCCACCCCCACCCCCACCCCCAATGCATAAATGCATAAAGGAGCAGTGACTCCACAGTAATGGCTAAATCCCAGGGGTGAAACAAGGATTTCCAGCCACAGCTGGAGCCAGTCTTCCTGGATAGAAAGTATCACAGAGGACACACGAAACATCTCCCATGGAATCACGGAAAAGTAGCATTTTGAGAGGGAGGGAAGTATTCTCTTGTAGCTCTCCAGTGGCAAATCCCACAGTCCATCACTCCAGCCTCCTCAAAACATCCTACTGTGTGAAGGCAGTCAGCCTTCTTTCCATTTATTTGTTAAGAGAGCGAGGAGGAGGGAAAGAAAAAACCGACATAAAATGCAGGTGGGCTGAAAAAATAAGGCTAGCTAAGAATCTCCTCCCCTCTCCCGCTGACGTGCTGCAGCGTGCACCATTTCACGCAGCATGCAGACTTCTTAGGGCCGTTCATTTCCATTTCCACCGCAGCTTCACTTCTGTTACCTGCTTGAGTTTAGTATTGAAAAAGGTTCAAAGATACCTTTCAAACTCTGCGTGGCCCTCTATGCAACACAGCTACAAGCTAGTAACATCTGCATTTGCTAGTAAAACAACTACAAGCTTTAGCTTCAAATATTAGGCAACTTTAGCACTAATTAAATGGGAGTCCTGACGCATGAAGTCTTGACTTGACTACAGGGCAGCCCTAAGAAAAGCTCTCCAGTTCTGGCAGCATACCTTGTCCTTGATTTGGACTTTTAAGGGTAATTTCAGCATGCTTCACATAGCACACTACTGTTAAAAACCACTTGTCACTCCTTTTCTGTCTCCTTTGCTTTCAAGCCCATCTGGCAAGGTCATTATTTAAACCGTTAGAAATAAATTTTTCATTAACATTTTCAGAGTATTAAATACATTTTCAAGATTAAAATGTATTAGACGTCCAGTGTTTGTTTCTATTTTTCAACTTCTAGTGTTCAAAATGTCAGTCTCTCACTACTTTCTGTGGGATATCCTGCTGTTAATACAGAAAAAATATTTAGAGAGAGTACATGTAAAGACTATGGAGCAAATCTTAAATAATTGCTACTGACTGCAGCGACTAGTGCTGCAAGGAAACCTAAGGGAATTTATAGGTTTACCTGGAATGGTTTAAAGTATTTTTCACAAACGCTTGCCCTGAAAATGGGACCAAATTATGCAAGGGTCTTTACTCTCTGAAGAGATCTGTAGATCTGTAGTTTGCATTACTATGTCCTGCTAGGGTAAGACTGTATGAATGTTGTTCCCTATAGAACGTGAGAAGACCGAAGCAAATCTTAGCAAAATGGGAGTTAAACATTGCCAAAAACCACGTACAAAGAACACCTCTTCATTCACCAGCTTGGACAGTCACCCTCATTTAAATAACTTTAAATGAAAGTTACAACCTGAAGATGGGGGTGGTGGTGTAAATATAATACCCGTTATAATAATATTATAAATGAAACTTGCTCACCCTGGAAGTGTGTCTGTACTTCACCTTCTTGTTGCCAACTGAGTGAAAAACAGCAGCAAAGCAGCAGAAAAGAATGGCTCCAATTTTTTATTTTGGGGGTTAGTTTCAAATGTTTGGCAGTGGGATTTACTTCTATGCTCTACAGATCAGAGTCAAAACAGTTCTTCACATTCTTTCTCCATTACCACCTTTCTGCCACCCAGCAGCTCACCTTTATTCATTAACAGAAGGAAGAGATGGACTATGGAGAGCTGAAATCCGCTCATTCAAAACCCTGCCTTTTCTTTCTCACAATACACTGGAATTAATTGTGTACCAGGACAGAATGCTGCCCTTTGCTGGGATTTTGTACAATAAATACAATCTTTTGGTTTATGATTTTTTAAAAAGTTTGAACAAATGATAATTTGTGATGAGAAACTTCTGAGTCTACCCAGCTGAGCTTCAAACTGTTGCGCATGTCTCCAACACACCTTTTAGAATGCGACTCCAGTTCTCATCTCAGTCCTCTACACGCTGACAGAAGTACAGCCTTCAAGCCAAAAGCCCAGTGCCAGTTCTCATACTCTGAATAGATGCTGGTGGATACATTTGCAAGCAGATGCAGTAAGTGTATAGATACAGTGAGTTATGTTAGGGTAGGCGCTGAAAATGAAACTCAAAGCTCTGGCATTTACTTCAGACGGGATAAAACAACACAGCGATCTTAGCGAGCATTATTGCGGTGAAAGAACCCATTAGTACAGCTGTGTGAAAAACCCTAGACAAATAATCCTTGTTCAGTTAAACTTAGATACACTGCTAAGGCCCCTTTACATTGCTTTGGTGAGACCATTCTCCAGTTCCTGAACAGACTGAAGAGATCTTAGTGTTTAATAAGTGTGTTTAGAAGAGTCTTCAAATTATTTAACAGATCATCAAGAGATTAGGAGGTTTTCTCCAACTTTCCAAAGCAATTAATGTACATATGTTGAGACCCAGACCTTCCAAGGGAGCATGAATATCTTTGCATGGACAGAGATGGGAGATTACATCTCGTTCTCCTCTGCATGCTACATGAATGTGCATACCGCAGATCTGAGTAAAAGACAAGTTACTGCATTTCTCAGAAAAGTGGCTGGATTGAACTGTGTGTAAATTTACCCTGCAGTGTTTTGTCCTGTCTACCCAACAGCAGTCACCTCAGTCATCCTGCCAAGCAAAATCAACAAAGGAGCTAATCCTGATTAAGACTAACCTTGTCTGAATCACATTTATGTTCACCCTGGAAAAAACAGGTCACAGAAGTTAATCCAGCCTGCAAAAAACATCTAGAACCAGAAAACCTATTAGCCAAAGGACAAGTCATATGCCCAGTCACCTGACACAAGCCACATGTCTAGTCTTAGCAAGAATTTAACCATTGGCAACCTCTTCAACATCCCTCCTTTCATCTCTCCCCTTTCCTAAGTTGCTCAACAACAACAGTTAGTGATACATAAAGGAAGGTGAATTGCATCCTTCTATCTGAATTAAGTTATTAAAAAGAAAATATTGCTGAAGAGTCTTAATATAAAGGTCTAAAAGGTGGGCAAGACTCTGCAGGGAAAAGACTCTGTTAACAGTCTTTCTGTGAAAGGTGACAAGGGAAAATGAACCAGAAAAAGCCTTCCAGGGAAACAGTTTATGAAAGTGAGAGGTTCTTTGTAACAATCAGGGCAGCCTAAAGTTGATTCAAGGGAGACTAGGTTTTATTCCCCTTCAGGCTTGACCAGACAAGATACCTGGCTGCTCGCAAACCGGCTGGACAAGGAAATCACACGGTGACAGTCTTACTGCCAGTCTTAGTCTGAGATCACTCAACTGAAGAATTACCTTAGCTCATCCAGAAGGGTTTCACTGCTAATGGCCATCGAGCAAAGTTGCTGGCTTGCTCATTTTCTTCTATGACTATGCGCCAGCACACCTGAATTTTACAGCAGAAATAAAGGAAAATCCAGATCCCTGCTGCTAAACTTACTGCTTATAATAAAATCACTCCAAGATCTTTTTTTGCAGGCCTATTTTGGGCCATTTTCCAGGATGAAGCAACAGCTGTCTTTGCCAATCTCCTCACAGGCAAAGAAAATTTTCAAGATTAATTGCTCTGATAGAAAGCAGATTTTTTTTTGTTCTTCACTTTGCCCACGTTGCTTCTGCTGGAGTCAAGTTTCTGATCCTGGAGGCGCTTCCAACTGCGAACTAATTACATCTTTGATAAACTGCTTACCTGTTTTCACAGAGATCAGGAGTGGTAAACTTAAAAATCCCTTTTATTTCCTCAAGTCTGTAAAATTAATTTCCCACTTCTCCAAGTAGGCTAACATTAGGCCATCGCTGATATCTTCCTATGGTTTGAAGTGCAGCAAAAGGAAACCTCAGCTTGAGTTGGGCTCTGGCAGAGGGCTAGGGTCTGAAAACACAGCAACACTCGCAGGGGAAGAGATTCCAACTAATTGATGAACTGAGGCAGTAGAGCCCATCGCCCGGATTGGAGGGTGCCCTTGATGAAACCCACACTGCTCAGGATGTTGTCCTTTTTAATCAGGACATTTAACAGATTAATTTGGCCACGAACCAGAATTGCCCGTTCTTGTTTAAGAATAAGCTCTACATCCAAACAAAGTATTAATGTGTCATTCTGTATAATAAATACATGACTTGCTATACAAAGAAGTATAGTCGAATGGCTTTGGCCTTGTCTCGAACTAATTTATTTTAAGTCTATATATAACAAGTTCCTCTGACAACGAATTGTGTAACGTCTACAAGACAAAAAACGGCACACTTCGTTAGCTACAGAAAGACAGGTGGACTGACAGAAACTTCCACTTAACGCTTTATTGGCTGCCTGCCATGGTTTGAATGGGGGCAATTATGAAAAAAATTGAACACATGACTTTAATAAGCTTCAATATGGATCGCTGTCTGGTGGAAACAGACCTTTACAATAAGTTACTCTGGGTCTAGTCTTTGCTGCTAGGAACAAATGTGTTGTTTCAGACGTCCATCACATATTCTCGGTATTATTTGAAAAGGTTAGTGAGAATACTGACATGTGGAATAGTGGAGGACAGGAAGCAGCCACGGCGCTGATTTCCTGTGAGATAGAAGCCTCCTTCCCTGCCGGCGGGGAAGTACCTCCCACAGCACGGCTGGGATGCGGGATGCGGCAGCAGCACCCGACGCCAGGAATGCACATGCACATGCACGGCAAAGAGCAGCTACTGCTGCTGTGGGGCTCGGCAGCAGCCCCCACCAGCGGACTCCCCTACTGTGGAGGCAGTTGCTAATACGATGTTCTCTCCCCACAGCTCAGCACTGAATACTTTCCAGATAAATGAAAACCCATTTTATCAACTTTTTAGAATAGAGTGTTTTGATGCAAAGATATTCACAGGTTTTACAGTTCAAGCTGCCACCTCCAGCATTAGTTCGCTATATATAAGACAGCAAATAATGCATCACTTCACATTGCCCACAAGGTTGGGGAGGCATCACTGCAGCAGTTCCTGCTTGTTCCATGTTTTGAGCAGTTTAAACGAAAGCTGAGGTTTGAATGAACCACCAAGTCTCCTTCCCAACCAATTCTCTACCCTTCTGAGCACACCCTGCCTCTCAGAAAAAAATCACTCACGTGTGCCCCGCAAGGGGACTGCTGTTTCAGCAATAAAGCTCTGCAGGGAACTTCTTCAGGACTGAAGTGGCACATCGATGGGAGAAGCCGTGCGGTATCAGCACCATTGCCTGCTTGGCCTACCGGCAAGCCGCAGAAAGCCAGGCTTGCTGAAGCTGCTCACCCGGGAATGCGGCAGACATCCTGACCAGAGCAAGAGCAGCAGCAGTCCCAGCCCCCAGTACTAACTCTTCCCACCCCCTAGCAGCACAAGTGGCAGGACAGTTTCTCCCCAGTCTCCTGTCACCACTCCCACCCACCAGCGCCAGCTTCAGCTCCCTCCCCTGCCAGCACTGAGGGTGCACCAGTCCATTGTGCTTACATTGCTAATAACATCTTTGGCCAGCTCTGGACTACTTCACACATAGTTTATTACTCTGTGTGTATACATACACACATTCAAAATATAACACCCAGCTTAACTATTCCGTAACAAAGACACACTCAAATGGCACTACCTAGCAGTACATCCCAGGACTGAAGGCTCATTTTCTAGTCCTATATCACTTGTGACAAGACTGCTAAAGCAACTGCAGGTTATTTTATCCCCTTTCAAAAATCAAAAGAAAACAAAAAGGGAAAACAGAAAATACTTGTTCCATTCAATGAGAAATTTCAGAAAGCTGCATCACCTTAAGAGTGGAAAATATAAGGAATGTAAGTAATATTCAGTGGCTTTGCCCTTGAGTCGGGCCGTGCCACTAGAAACATTTTAATAGTTTAGGATGTTCAGCTACAACATTATCGGAACTGTTCCTCTCCCTGCAAGTTATGTCTCTATGAATACTTGTTGCTTTTGCCTACACGTTTCTTGCCTGCTTTGGTCATCCTCCTTCACATGCATTTGAGAGGAGCTACTCATGGACACTGCATCCTTTGTACCTCCAGGCTACTTGTTCTTAAACGGTGTGAGCGCATGAATTCATAATAAGCGTACACAATACAAAGCAATGATTGCTATCACTTGGTTACCACTAAGTGATGTTAGTAATGGTATTTTTTGCTTTCATGTTTGACATATTTTCAAGTGTTGCCCCAGAAATTATTATATTCTGTAATTTCAACCTGACCTCAAATTACTTCATCTGTAAAAACACTAACAATTATTAACAACAGGAACAATGTACAATGATGACAAATCTATATGAGACGTTTCTGACACACCATAAATTCAGTAAGGACAAGTCCAAATAATGAACAGTCATAATTTGCCACATAAATACAACATGGACAACAACTGGCTAGTCAATAATCTGCAGCATCAGACAGTGCCTCACTGACTTCATGCGAGTCACCAGTGTAATAATTTATGAGAAAGCAGTTAAGGAGATACCCACAGACTGTTCTGCATGAGAAAGGAGCAAGAAGCCTCCTACTCAGGGCTGGGAAGCCACTTCAAGAGCAGTGTCCTGCTTTGGGCAGCATTGCTCCCGCAGCACAAGAACTTGTGAATAAAAGTCCAAAAAGGCGCAAGAAGCACTCTCACAAATTTGAAAACAATGAATTATGAGGAAAGATTAAAATGACTAGGTTTGTTTAGTCTAGAGACAAGGGCCACATGGTAACAGCTCTGAAATAAGTAAAAGGTCTACATGAAGAAGAGATTAAATGTACTCTTGCTCTTGCACTTGCACAGGATGGGAGATAAAGGCTGAAATTGTAACACTGAGAGCTCAGACATTCAGAGAATCAAATTTTCTTTGAAAGCCTGACTAAGAATGGGAAAGGACTGCCTACAGAGTTACAACAATAAACCTCTCTTCCCAATGGTTTAAAAAATGGTTAGACAAATAATTGTCAGAAATAGCTTAGGTACATTAGGCACATTAGGAAATGTGCCTTCAGGGGTGGGACAGCCCAGACAACTCAAACATCCTTCCAGATTTACTTTCTGTCGCTCTTTAGACATATACCCCAAAATGCAAATTTGAGTCACTCAAAAATTGAATCCAAACCTCCTGATTTCTAACGTATCAAAACTGTTTTAATGTAATTTCAAGTTTTTATTTTATAAAATTGAAAATCTAACTTGGTCTGATGGGTAAGAGAAAATATTCTAAAACCAAAATGTTTCAATGTATTGCTTATAAAATATGTATTATGGTAACTCTCTGTATTACCATTAGTTGCCCACCGAGCCAAAAGATCCATCCTCCCCAGAGCTCTTATCAAGATAATCAAGGAAGTCCATTATTGGAATTCCAAGATTCCAACAATATTGTTCCATATTGTTTCCATTATTGTGTTCACATCCGAATATGAATAGACGTTGGATCAGTTACAGTATCAGTCTTGGTGACAGTCTGAAATCCAGGCTGTTACCACTAGAGAGAAGGGGAAAAAAAAAAAAAAAGAAAAAAAGAAAAAGAAAAAAAGGAAAGCAGCAGCTGAAGAAATGCTAAGGGACTTGGCAGAAATTGTTTTGAAGAGACACTGAAGCTTTGGAAATAATGAGACTACAGTATTTTGCTTTTTCTTAACTCTGGAGAGCTAGAATTTGCAGCAAGCCCTAAGCTAAATTAAAACATTTTTATTACACACTAAACCTGACTCTGCTGCATGTTTCTTTGGTCATGATAGCTTAATTTCAGAGGAACAAAGCAACATTAAGAACTGCTCTGTGACTCTATCCGTGTTCCCTAATCTCCTCTGAGATTATTTTTAATGAAGGCAAGGAAAAGTCTTTTTCGAGTAAAATAACCCATATCACAGTTGTCTCCAGACCTTTAATTGTTTAATGCAATTTCCCTCAGAAGATGTTCAGTTTCATCTATACAATCTTTTTTTTTTTCCAAAAGATTAATCAATATCTTGAAATATAAAGTTATTTAATTTATAAATTGCCTTGACTTTTCAAATGAGTCAAACTGAAGCTGTAACAATAAAACTTACTGTGTTTTCCCCATTCAGAATATGCAATTCTCTTGCACATGGTAGCTTCTACCAGCTGGG
This sequence comes from Falco punctatus, assembly GCF_963210335.1. Classification (NCBI taxonomy): domain Eukaryota; kingdom Metazoa; phylum Chordata; class Aves; order Falconiformes; family Falconidae; genus Falco; species Falco punctatus. The sequence continues at coordinate 72,799,216 of NC_137580.1, forward strand.
ATTTTGGTTGTCAGAGCAGTAAAACTTTGGTTTCCAAAGCTCATTCTTTACACATTGCTGGATAACTTTGCATTTAGCGCTGAATTGCCATGTATGTATATGCAACTGAACCGTTAATTTATAGGGGAAGGTGGAAAGCGGTATTTTCAGTGTAGAGTGAAAGAAGATAGTCAAACCAACAAGGGCCAGGCAGGATAAAAGACATGGAGAGCCTGGTAAAACCAGTCAGCTCTGCTGAACTGAAGCTGCCGGGCAATACCGTTTCTTTACTGACAACAGTAATGCTGTATGTGTAGCCTAGATCCCTAACCAGTAAATGAGTGTTTTAAAAAAAGAGAGGAAAAATGCTATTTCAAAGACTTCCTTCATGTCTCTTCTCAGGGGGGTTAAGGAACCAGATACAAAATGCCCACAACATTGCAGTAACATCCTGAATTTCCTTATGGTCCGTGTCCACAGAGTTTCAAGTGGAATTTCCAAAGAGGCAACCCCAGATGCACCAGTGCAAGACACTGCATGGATGCCATGTTCACCTTTGTCCTTTGGGAAGCACACGCAGGTGTTTTAAAGGAATGCTTTGCCTGAAACCTGCCTTTTGATTATTATGGCTTTGGAGACATTCTGAAAAGAGAGACCTGACAAGGGCGCTGAGCTTTGTTTAGAGAACTTAATCCTCATTCCCCCAGCTGCTGACAGGAAAAGGCCATGTTTTGCTTAAGTAAAAAATTCCTCTCTTAGAATCAAGGGATGAAAGTGCTAGAGAAGAGCAAACACCAACAGCTGACTGTTAGCAGCAGAAACAGCTTTTTCTATTCTACAATATATATCAAAGCAAAAAATCTCTGCCAGGTGGCACTAGGCATTATAGGGATACGAAACCCATCCAAATAATAACCTGATCCTGTGAGACAGCAAGTTCCTCCCTGCTGTCGAAATGAATGGCGCAGAGGGTGCTATGCATGTAACCCGAGCAGTGAATCGCACTCCAAAGCCTACAAAGCATAAGCCATTCCAGTGCTACACTGAGCATTATCTGAAACATTTCCAAAAAGAGAAACCCCACTGTTCATTTAAACTGAAATTCAGATCTTGGATGCACACATTGCCATGATCTTTGATTTCCATTACTCCTACAGTACTGATAGCTTGCGTCTAAAGAAAAAATTGTTGGAAGTGTTCATGATTTTTCTCCCTTAAAAACCTCTATTCTTACCAGTGGCACACAGACCTAGAGACTTCCAAATGTATTTCAATATTACAGGCTTGTAGTAAATATAATTTGAAACTGTCCATTCCATGAAGCAGTTCTATTAACCTTTTCTTAAACAAAATCTATATCCATAAGCAGAAGAGTTTGTACTAGGTGCGCATTTGTTGCTGTTCTTTCGAAAATCCAACCTAGCTTGATCAAGTAATAAGCCAGTAAACCCACGTGGCTGTACTAATTCAGACCCCAGGGACCTGAAGTGTTGGATTTCCTGACAATGTCACCTCCAAAGGGAATATGCCAACTCAGCAGGACTTTTCTGGCAGCCTGGGTTCCTGCCTGCCTGAGGCTACAGCAGGCTGTGCACGGCACAGCGGGTGATGCACTGTCGCTCATCCCAATACTTGGAAACACAGGAAGACCTGATGAGGAGTCAGAATGGGTGGAGAAAACAGGCTGAGCTGGACTGAAAAACTGAAAAAAAAAAAAAGCATTGGAGGTAAAACCAATAAGCCTGACAAGCAGCAGATGTGAGATGAGAAACCAGGGCAGTGGGAATTATATAAACTCACTCAAGGAGGGGAACAAGCTGGGGACAAGTGAGTCAAGTGTGAACGAGAGTCATTGGATGCTTCTCTACAGCTTAGCAAGGCACTTTGGTTTGCTAAATCTCCTTGCTCCTCTGTGGAAAAATCTTTCTGCAAGGCACTGGTAAAATGTCCTGTCCCTTTCAAGTGCTAAATTTATAACCTATTATTTGTGCCACTTACTCTGTTCACTCAAGGGAAAAGTTTTGTGCAGTGGATATGCATGGTCATCATGCTGCATCATGCTTTGGCACGATGGTTGTGTGAGTTACGTGACAGGACTTCTGTTTTCCATTTGGGTTTTTTTCAAGTCTAAACAATCACTTATAAAACCACAATACGTTAAAAGCACGCTTAAAAAAAATCATCACTTTACCCACTCACCCACCTACTTAGGAGATGGTTGAATTAGTATTACTTCTGCAGGTTTTTTAATAAAAGCTACTTATTGTTGCCTGTAAAATCGTTTTTCAATTTTTGTCAGAAGATTGAAAGGTAGGTAAGGTAAATAACCATGAGTAGAAAAAAATATTAAAAAGGAAAAAGGAATGATCTCTGAGCGATGCAGCTACGTGCTTTGCCATGACCTATTTCTGCCAGCACTACCTGGGTGTGAAGCCAGCAGAAACATCTAAGCCACACTTTTCTCAGGTAATGCTCAGTTCTTTGCTCCACTTTTCTATATGCTCAGTGTGAAAACCTAGGGTCTAATCAGCAAGCACAGTGAGCGCTCAGAAGCTCCACTGATGTCAGGAAGGCCACACATTAGCTTGAGTAAGTAACTGCCGAAGGACTGAACCCAAAATGTCTCAAAATCAAGCATGTGGTAGAACAGCTGTTCCTGTGATTTCAACAAGTGGATTTAGCTAATGTCAGAATGCACTTCCGTTGAAAGAGACAGTCCAACCAAAAATTGGTTTTCCTTCTGTTTTGGTGGGGTTGTTTTGCAGTCACATCAGTGATCTGCTCCACCATGCAGCTGCTTAAGTACCAGCAACAAGTGGAGAGAGGGATCAACAGCAAGGAGGTACACGCTGCTGTTTGTGTGCTAAGTTAGGCTGGTTTTACCCAAATGAGAAGCCACAGTCTGGGTGTCCTCTTCTAGCCTGAACTGTCCTCTGCCTCGATACTCCACCTGCAAAGTGTGTGTGTGTGTGTGTGTGTGTGTGGGGGGGGGGGGGGGGGGGGGGGGGCAGATATTTCTTTGTTTAACTGCAAGGATTTGTGAAATGAAACGAAAGTTAATGAACATTCAGGTACTATAATGGTGGGTGCTTCAGGAAAAAAGTACGAGGAAACGAATAATTATGGCCTCAGCAGCCTTTGAATAGGATGCAGCAAATAATGCGATGGTCACACATTGAACAGTGCAACTAAAATAAAATACTGAATGGGGACTCATTAAGCAAGCGCTGCCCATCCTCTGGAGTGAAAAAAGCAGGGGTCCAGTGCAAAAGCTAATCTGTTATCATGCAGCTGAAGACTGCATAGTAATGCATAGACACAAAGGTCACACAAAGGTTGCATGTGCAACATAAACGCAGACATTTTGAATGCAACACTAGTATTTTCATCCAGTTTTGTGCTTGTGTAGCATGACTTGCTCAGAATATAAAATTTACCAGACAGTGTTTACAGACCTTCCACCCTTTTAATCTATAAATTGTCTTTCTAAATGTCATCTTACTGTCCTTAAAATGCATTAGCTTGGGTGCATTAAGCACTTGGCTAAATTCTTTGGTCCAGATCAGGCAGGAGACAAGATTAACAGATTCTGTTTGGAGTAGTGAGGTGAGGGACACACCTTCCCTCCACCACATCCCTCCCACAGTTCTTGCGATGAGGGCAAAACATGCTTAGCTTGTAGCCTAAGTGGGCTGCCGTAGGACCACTTAGATTTTGAAAGCCATTTGGTCTGGCATATGGAATAGCAATAGTCAGTTACTGTTTATATATCTATCTACAAATATTTCCATGGCCTTTGTCACCAGCGGAGACAGCTGCTCCCAATTAATGTCTCTTGTAAACAGCTCTACAGAGTCAGACTGCATTATTATTTCCATTTTGCAGGAGAGAAGGTGAAACAAGAGAACTGACCAGATTCACAAAGGCATCTTTGTGTGTAACTCCCACTGAAATCAGCTGAATTTGGATCAACCACAGAACTTCCGTGGGTCAGGATCCACAGATGAGATGTGCATCTAAGTGGGATTATACTACAAAGCTGCAAAATGAATTTAAGATTTTTAACTCCCACACTGGTTTTACATCCTTAAAAGGTCATTAGTGGACTGAACACAAAATTGCCTTTTCAGAAAACTGAGCTGTATTATTTCCTTCAGTAAGGTCCTCTTCTCTGTTACTACCAGGATAATATTAAACAGACAAGAGAAATTTGGAGGGGGGGCGATGGAGGAAGGACTTATTTTTATACCAAATGCTTGCAATGGTGGGTTTAATGGCTCTGGTTTGTACTACTTGTGAATTATTTCTCCCCCTAATACTGTCCACACACTAGAAGAAACAGTATAGTGATAAACAGTGAAAATATAAAAATTGTTAATGCCGACACAATAATAAAAATGTTTATATTTTAGCCAACAGTTTCAGAAGCACAAATTTCTATATGTATTTTAGATCTATACAACAATATAATAAAGATTTACAACCCTACCTTTAGTTAGCTCTGAAAAGTCATTCTGATGTCAGATGCGTTAAACCTAAACACATGACCAAAGCGCTCCTCCAGTTCTTCAAGTCCAAGGATGGAAGGTGTTTGCCCACTAGCAGAAACGTGTAATTTGGAAAGAAGTGAGAACAGTGCACCATTCATGGGAATTTTTTCCTCAATTGTCATTTTTGCTCTTTGCCCACTGCTTGCCAGCATGCTCATGGCAGGGCTGCAGCCCTTCTCCGATGTAACACCCACCTAATAACTGCTCACCAAAAGCACAAAGGTGCTTCCCAGAAGCAGCAATGTCATCTTAGCTCCAGGCCATGAAAAGATGCAGATGGAAGTGTTTGTTCTTAGCAGGTCCTGGTGCCCATGCTTGTAAAGCTACAGATTACTTTCCCTCCTTGCTCTCCAAACAGACGCAGAGGACTCTGCAATCACATTGCCTACAGAACTGGCAGAAAAACCAGGAGCCTCTTCACCTGTTAAAAACAATGTCTTTTAGAGACAGAATTTATTTTCCTTGCTTTTTACATCAGCTAGGCCTTTATTGTTCTCTGTTGCCTAAAATAACCATAAACTACGTCACAAAAGGAAAGATACATCATAAGTCTGATTTTCACACATTTTTTGGTGGTGGGATGCTAGCTTAGCACACAAACATGTTTCAAGGGAGATATGTCTGACAGCCCGGTCCCAGGGCTGAAAGAACCTTGGTTACAAAGGTTAGACTTTTACATGAACGACTGCCCAGACACTTTACATGCTTCCGTAACTTAGCGTCATTCCATTTTATTTGTTTATGAGATTTCAGTTTGCTCATCTTTGGTGGTACTATTTTGTTATTAAACAAAGCATGTACAGAACTCAAGTGCATGTCCACAGAGCTAGGAAGTGTCCAGGGCTTCTTCCCCCCAAAGAAGAATTTCTAAGTGATTCATGAAAAAGTTACAGTATTATAATAAAAAAACAAACAAACCGAAGTACAGTGACAGTAGATACTGCAGACCGAATCCTTCTTAGGTTGTATAAAGCACAGCATCTCCTTCAATCCCAGAGAAAAGTCAGCTTAAGACAAGCATTAAAAAAAACCTCAAAAAACAAAACACCGCACAATACTGTTAATAACCATCCACAACACAGTGTTAAGTATCACTGACTGCTATTAAAGATACTGGATCAATCCCAAATGTTCTGGAGAACCCTGTTCTAGAGGGAATTGACCAGTAAAACTATCAGAATGTAACCAAACTTCTATATCTGAGTCTGCAGGAGACAGTACTCTAATAGAAATGTGAACTTATGCACATTTAATACTGCCACTACCAAGGAGGAACCATTACACATAGCAGCATCTCCAGATCATACAAAGCAGCAAATCCATGCCCTTATTTTCCCATGTGAACAAGCCTCTTCCTAGACAGTTTAATACTCACTGTCCAGCTAAAACACTTCTGCAACTGTGCTATCCCTACTTGCAGTAAGAAACCTCTCTATATAGCTGAAATTTTTCATCTCCCTTCTTTTTTTAAACATTAAAGAAATGCTAGTAACAACTGATTTGGACAGGATCAGATATAAAACTTTACAAAAGCCATAATTACTGCGGACAATTTTTTTTTCTACTTTCCTTCTTTTTACTGATGCATTCTGGTATATATTTATTTATTTCCTGATTTATAAGGCAACAAGAATAACAAAGTACATCTTCAGGCAGCTACTAACCAACTGAACTGCTATGAGAACATACAGAAAACTACATTTAACAAATAAAAGATTTTATGAGATGTTTCAGGTCTTTGAAAACTGATCTGAAAGAATGCTTCCAAAGCCTAAATTTATTCACAAAATTGAAGTCAGTAATGACAGATTCAGAAGGCAGCAATGTCATTTTTTTCACTTGTAGCTCTATTTTCAGCTGGTAAATTGCCACAGGCAACTACCATTCATTCAACAAAATCTACTTGGCCTCTCTTCTTCAAATAGAACATATTTAACAACTTAAATAAAATCTTGAGTTTTCATTTGTTATTCAGGCACAATAGAAAAGAGGTTAGTATAACGTCATACTGATCTAATCAACAGGCATTCAGATTCAAGAAGAAAAATGTAGTTTGGTTCAGCTTCCAACAGCTAATTTGCACTGGAAGAAGAAATCAGAGCAAGCCCTGAAAACTACCGGATTGCCCCGTGATGGAGGGACGCAGTCAATCCACCCAGCAGGACAGTGTATCTCAGGCAGGTGCCTTTTCATCAGCCTGATGTCAGATACTTCTACCCTGTATGAAGATGCTGCATAACTTACGCTGAGACATCTTACTTGGTAAAAGCTTCAAATATTACACAGTGAAAAGCATCTATTTAAGCAAAGGAACCAAGACAAGCCCAGTTACAGCCAACACTGAGGAAACCCACCGTGTGATGCTTGTGCTTGCCTTATATTTCTCATAAAATCGAGTTGTCAAAAGGAGATAAAGCTGACCTAAACACTCTATCACTGTATGTTTGTTCTGAAATGTGTGGGAAATGTTTTTATCTTCATTCCCTACACAGGGTATTTAATTAATAATTAAATTAATTTATGTAATGCATATGTTGCTTGATTAAAACATGCCAATGTAGAATTAGATTGTTAATCATTTAATTTCAGAACAGGATTTTTGCGCTTTTTTCTGCTAAAGGAAAATCTAGCTAGCTGCTGTAAATGTTCACTCCGACTAGAAGTTGCCACAGTTAATTAAAAAAAAAAAGCTCCCTTATTGCTTAGGCTGAGCAGACACAAACCAGAACCACCCACCAAAAGCCTCAGATGGCACCTAACCCAGGAAAAGGAATAAACTGAGCCCATTTCTTTCTGAAGCTATGTCACTTGTACTGAATATCCCAGTGCTACTGCACAGTCACCAAGACAGTCTGTGGCTGGCAAGAAAGAGAAATTTGCTACAAACCTCCTGCAAATGAAACCCAGCTGCTTAAGCACAATCCCAGATGTCTCCTGCACTGTGTGGCTTTGATAGATTAAATTGAGCATAAGAAAGAGATGAAATATTTATGAAAATTAAATTTGCAGGATGCATGTCAGTAAGCCTGGAAAACACTTTTTCAAATGAAGACGGGAAACCACATTTTTCACCCAACTGGGTTAGGTTAGGTTATAGCGGTGGTATTCATGGAGCTCCTGAGATGCTTGTTTCCTGCAGGCTGCTTAGCTTTTATTCAAACCACTCATTCCAGAAACAGCAACCGCAAATACTGTCTCTGACACCAGTGTATCAAACATTTATAAACAACACAGTCAAATGAAATATTATGTTTTACTCCTTATCCACCAAAAATTTAGTATTTTGAAGGCTCAAAACACATACAGTACTCTGTGTAATGATACCGTGCCCTGGACACTGAATACTGCTGGAACAAACAAAACCTGCCCTGTTCCATACTTAAGGGAATGCTATTGGATATTTAAGCAAAGGAATATATCCTGAGACATCTTCAGACTATTTGTTCATCAAACCTTCACACTTTCACTGCTCTTTTGAGGAAGCCAGTACAAGGAAGAGTCAATGTGGTAAAAAGCATAAATTAATTAAGATACTATTTACAATTAAATGAAGCCACGGAAGCACTAAATATCTCAATCTTACCAATGATAAATGCCTTGCATAAGATCCCCAAACACAGCTAGCCTCTCTCTCTCTCCATGGTCCAGGTCTTACCTGTCTCAGCAGATCTGTTATGGCTATGGTAAGTGCTACTACAGAACACAACCAGCTTTTCCTTTCCTGGCTGTTCCTACCTATCATCCCTCTGCAGGCAATTGTCTTTGAAAGGGTGGCACTCTCTTTCAAGGTGCTCGTCTCTCTCCTTTGGGGGACTCAGAAACCGAGAAGAATTTTTTAGGGAGTTAATCTTTGTGATTATTTAGCACTCAATTACTTTACAATCCTGCCTGATACAAATACCCCTTCAAACACAGAACTATGACTTAATTCACACCGATACGGTCTTCTTAGCAAAGCAAAACTAACACACAAGATTAATATTTATTCTGTGGATTAATAATAAAAGGGCTGCAGCTCTCTGTGTGGCTCACTGAATATTTCTGAAACAGAAATCAAAAGGCCATTAACTTCAGCAAAGCAGTAACGGAGACAAATCTAACACCTCCCATTGCCCTTGTGCTCCTTGAACACCTCCTGAGCATATTACGGTGCCACTGGATGAGCCAGGACAGCAGAGCTGTCCCAGAGGAGATCAGGGGTTTATTTGAAGAAGCCCAGCAAGTGACATTTCCCAAACTCTCTTTCAAGAGAAGCAACAAATATCCCATTTCCTTTTCACTGGATGTTTATACACTAAGACTCGGTACCTTTTACGCTGCTAAGCTAACACAAAGCCACATTTCAGCAGAGGAAGAACAACAATACGCTTTCTTAGTGTGCATGTTTTGAGTTGTATTTACATGAACATGCTGTGTCTGAAGCTACCGTCCAAAAATTTGCTGACAGATGATCAGTACTGTCGCAACATCACAGCAACTCCACAAACAGATGTCATAAAAATCAGTAGCATCAGAAAGTATCTTCCTACAGTCAGTTTGTGGTGTGAGATACTAAAAACCAGTAGAGCTATATATATAATAGAAGACAGTAAACAGACATGACTATCCTTAGTCTGAATAACCAAACTGACACACTAGTTCTGTTATTTTTTTAAAGGAATTAAGCCTCCATTTCTGCAAAGTACTCAAGGAATAGAGTAGTCCTTTCAATCTCAAAAGGACCATTTAAGTTTAAAATCATATAGGTGTTTGAAGTAACCTGCTGAGTAAACACTTCATGGTTACTTCAGCTAACGCGTGGCACATCTAGTTTCAGTCCACTTAAATATTCTGCTTTCTAGCGATGAATCTGGAACAAAAGGCATTCAGATATCACACAAGTGGAGCGTTTACCTAACTGCAAAACATGTCAGTCCTTCAAACCCAGTATCTTTGTCAAGGCCAGACAGCTGAGGACCTGACACTTGGTGAGTGATAAACTCCAGTTCAGAACAAGTGGGTGTAAAGTACACTTCATGTGTCCTGGGTTGAACTGCATCTCCTAGAAAAACGAGAAGGGAGGGAATAAAGGAAGGAAAGATCCTAGTATTGCTATCTTCCCTCCAGGTATGAAGCTGAAGAGATCAGATTTCGAGCATCTGTGATGCTTGCCACAAGCTGCTTTTATTGCTGATTAATAGTGAGAGATTAATAGCTGAGGATGCCACATAATAGCTGCAGTATAAAACTCTTGAACACACAGTCATGGTTATGCATTTAACAGCTGGGCTTATACTTTCAGCGGATTTTGCCATATGGTAACCAGGATCAGTTTACACTTACAGAGTTATTACTTTAAACACGTGCTGTACAACTACACGACACAGCTACCTCTATGGTAATGCAGCCCAAAGGTTACCTGTCCTCGTGGTTTTTGAATCATCATTCAGCTTTCAATGAGCCAAACGATGTCAGGTCCTATCTCCTAATTTCCAGAATTCTTAGCTTTGAGCCGCTGTGTGTTAAAATGCATCAAGGAACAGCAAATATCAGAGGCAGGAGGTGGAGGCCTGGCACTTTGCCAGACAGCAACTAGACCAGCAGGTGAACATGAATTTTTTTGGATTAAACCAAAGTACAGTACTGCCTGCTAAATCCCTTGAGCAGTGAACTGTATGACAAGTAATTATACCAAAGAATTTCATTACATCAGGTTTATATATTCACCAGATTGCAACGATAATTAACAATTGCATCTACTCAAAGTCCCTGTGGCTTTGGATCTCTTAATTGCAAAAGCTGATGCATCGCCCCACAGCACGAGGCTGAAGTATACCGACAAAGAGCACCATAGGCATAAACATTACACTTCTTGAAGATACAGCTGGCTCCTGCCCAGTTTTCTCATACTTTCTCCCACATATTTTTCATGGATGCTACACTCTTCCATTCAGAAAAACTTATCTGTGGTTTCCACATACCAGTTTAGGACAAGCCTGTGACATGGTCAGTGCCTATTAGAAAGACGCTTATTTGTGGTTTCACTTGGGATGCCACCAATGGTAGTATGGGAAGATGGAAAAATCTGGCAAATCAGCACCCTGCCTCTATCCCACATCAGGAAGACAGGCAAGAAAAGCTCCATTTTTTTGGTCAAGCTCCGTTTTTTCAGTAAGTCAAGGCTTGCACTTCATTCCATGTATAGGACTGATACAGCTATGTAGTGCCAGATGCAAGGGATTTAGGACAAAACTACAATTTCTCCCCAAGACTCAGGCTCTTATACAAAATTTCTTCCTTTTTTTTTCTTTTTTTTAGCTGAACTTTGCCCAGATTATGGGATAAAAGAGAGTTTTCCAAAAAAAGAAGGGGTGTTTTGGTAAGAAGAGCTATTGTCACCTATTTCCTTTACAGTATAACCCTCTGGTTTGCATCATCGAGTTCCGTTAAGCATTTTTTCTAAATGTCCAGTTAAATTAGCTTTTGGCCTACCTTGTTTATGCTTCAGCTTTCGAACGATGATTACCTTTTCTGACTTTGCTTTTGAGCATTTCCTTCAGAAAGAACCTCCTTAGAGCTTCAATTCCTTCACAATTTTGCAATACAAGTTAGAAACCAAAAATAATGCTCTGTCCAAAATCCTGAACACAAGATCTGCAGTTCATTCTAACTGAACTGCTTGGCCCTTCTTCTTTACACTTTGATGTCAAGTTTAGATAAGATTAAATTCAGCCAAAAATATCCCAACCAACAGACAACATGAGCCATGGCCAACATAGGTTTGTCAAGAATAAACCATGCCGAAAGTACTTAAATTCCCTCTAGGACAAGGAATAGGCCTCAGGGACATAAGAAAAGCAAGACTGCACATGGACTAGAAGACAGGCCTAGTATACAAAAATGTTCTTAAGAAGCCAGAGAGAAGCTGGGGTGCTATTCAGCTGGTATAACGCAAGACACTGCCAGTATAACACAATGCACACACACAAGCAATTGCACAAATAAAGAAACACTTCAGGCCAGACTCCTGCATTTGGAGGTATGTATGGAGAGATTGAAAAATGTGCAGCAGAGGTCAGCACGAGTAACTGGAGACAGTCAAGACCAAACAAACAGAACTGGGCTTGAACTGAAGCAAAGAAGACCAGAGTACACTGTAAGACTAATTTTTCTAGAGGTGAGACTAAAGCGGCACTGGAACTGATTGCCTGGAAACGTGGTCTCCTCATCACTGAAGGAAACCCAAACATTGGTAACAAATGTCATACGCATGTCAGAAGAACTGACTAAACTCTCGGTGTTGCTTTCCTGCCCTATATACAGTGCAAATCTGCCATTACATTAATAATATAACTATATTTTGTATTAGTAACCACGTGGAACCACCAGGATCTTCTCAGGCATATGTACAGGCAAAAGGCAGACTCCACAGGCTAATAATTCATGTTCCCACTATGATCACCCTGCAAGGAAGCAGAAGCTTTGAAGGGAAAGAACAGAAACATCTACTAAAGCAAATTTAAACTAGAATTAATATGGCTTTAGAAAACCTTGGTCTCAGCCTGAGGAATGGACTGAATTACTTAAAATACCTCTTCATTTGATTTTAAGCTGTCTTTTCATAACAACTTCTGGCCTTGAAACTGCCTAGAGCAATGGGACTCTAACCTATAACCCAAAGGGTAGGAATAAGCAAAGTGTCACAGTCCAGTAACTTAAAAAGAAATAAATACATAAAGACCATCATTACGCAATGCCTAGCTTTACAAGGAGTTTATTTCATGGATTCAGCTCCTAAAATTATTCTGAAGAGCTCATCTTCAGTTGCTATTACTTTGTCTTTCTCTAATTGCTGAAAAGAATTTGGGTCGGATTCCATCTCATGTTCAGTATTTCAGACGACGACATGGAGCTGGTGAGAGCACCCGTGGGAACCCACATGGGTGCTCCATGACAAAGATTCCCCAGCACAAGCCTCTGATCCTCTGAGCACTGCTGGCAAACCACAAATACCCAGTCCTTGGAAGGGAAAAATACCTGTGCTGAACAAGCTCTTAGTTAAGTTTCCTAAAAAGTTTGCACAAGTGCTCAAAAATCAAGAAAAGATTTGACTCCCGACTGTGGGGAAGTTGGGAACATATTTCAAATGCAGACTGTGAACTCATGAGCAGCTGGGTTTAAAATTATGCTACTGGGAATCTCCTACTAACACTTGTAGTTACACTGTTGGTAAGACACAATATCTGAGGATCTGATCTTTTGGCATAACTTTTGCATGCTCATCTTTGTGCCTGGAATTCTGCACAGAGGGAAAAATCTTGGACTCTTCTGGAAAAAAGAATTTTTCTGTGCATATCTTTCAGCAACCTAGTGCATTTCTTCTACAGATCTGCCTAATGCCCTTGCAGATGCTCCAAAGTCAGAATACACCTGCTTTCCTTGAAGGTCATCGCACCAAGATTCTCAGTGTCTTTAAGAGCACATTATTTTGGCATGGATAACTCTGAGGGTAATCTAAGAATCCCATTGTTTTTCAAGGGATCACACACAAAAACGTGTCAAAGCATTTACCCGTCAAAATCTCAAAAGGGAATAGAGAAGCTACTAAGACTCAGAAACGTTTATGACACCCAGCTCCGGGGGAGCTGATGCAGCCCCAGCTGCACTCCCCACTTCAGCAGCAGAGGGTGCTGTCAGAATACCGAGGGTCCCTGCAAACATGTCCAGGGCTCGTCGGCCAGGTGTGACTGCAACTGGTCCAGAGTGCACACAAGCACCGCTTGTGATACCAGGGAATGGTTTCAAACCAGGTTTGCAGTGTCACCTAAAGTCTGCAAGATGTGTTCATCCCAAGTAAAAACGGGCAGCGTGCTCACTCCTATGCCTCATACACAGCTTCTCCAGCTGAGTCTGAAAACGAGGTCAAACGTTAGATATAAAACATCAGTCCAGCCGTTCTGATTCAAGGAGAAAATGATCAAGCAAGGACGGCAAGCCTGAATCTGAACTGCACACACTGTTACACTCGGTACAGATTCCTGCAGTCCGACTGCTGCCCTGAGCCCTGCTCTGCAGCTACCATGTGCTCCCCAAGGCCAGCTGCTCCCATGGACATGGTGTCCACTTCCCACCCTATGAAAGCTTTCAGGACAAACAGGCTACATGAGCGGCTCTGTGGTTTCTTCAGCTCCTTAGCTTTATCGTGTCTTACTAGGAAGCCAGAGCAAAATCATCTCAAGGATCAGAAAAACTCATCGTTGATGCTGAGAGGCTGTAGGTGAGGTCACAGAAAGTTTATCTGTTTAGGTAACGGAACTGACTCATTTGCAGCGAGAAAGACAACCTTCCTTGCTGTGCATTTTTTTTCTCTTGTTAGGTGTGTTACTCGGCTTGCGAGGTAAATGCTTCATGATGCCAAAACTTCTGGAGTGTTTCATCACATTATTTACCACTTTTTTTTTTTTTTTTTTTAATAAAATAAATAAGCTTAACAGAGAAATGTCTTTTTGAGGACAATAATTTTACAGCTCTTCCAAAGAACATCAGCATGTGAATGAAGCGCAGTACCGTAAGCACGTTTATAAACTGCCAAAACCACGCCATCTCATTTACTGCACCCTGAACTTGTTTTCAAATGCCGTTGTTGTAAATACATTTCCAGCCCATTAATATATGTCCCTTGTTTTCAGGCTCCACCATGATATAGCTACCACGATTCTGCTGCCAATCAAATTCTGTAGTACAAACTCTGCTCCTGGCAATTAGTACCCCCTTTTCTTAACAGCTGTATCAGAATTTTTTGCTTCTTGGTGGATAAATACGACATTTTCATTCATTTCACGGTAACGAGCAGGATGCTTTCCTGTTAAAACTGCAGTCCCCCTGCGAAAGCAGCAGAACGTTCCTTAGCCTGCGGTGACTGCTAGGAACCTGCTCGCCGTCGCAAGGGCTGAGCGGGCAGAAACTTCAGACAGCGCCCGGCTGAGCCGCCCGAGCCTCGCAGGCACCCGCTGTGAGTTCTCCGAGCGGCGCCGGCCGCCTCGGGCTGCGCTACCAAGAAGCGGCAGCGCCGGGAGCTGCTGCCCCGCACCGGGGCCGCCTCCGCCACCCGCCCCGCCGCCGCCCGGCGGGACCGCACCGCCGCGACCGCAAACCTGCCCCACGCCCCGGCACGGCCACCTTCCCGCAGCACACACACACACACACACCCCACCCCCCCCCCCCCGCAGCCTCCCCGCTCACCTCGGGCGTGCAGCCAGAGCAGCGCCAGCAGGCAGAGGCGCCGCGGCCAGCGCCGCTCCCCCCGCCGGCCCATGGCAGCGGCCGCCGGCCCCGGCCGCCTCCTCGCCGCGCCCCCTTCCCCGGCGGCTCCTGCCCCCGGCCGGCTCCGTGGGGCGGCGGGGCAGGGCCGGCGGGGGAGAGCCGGGCGAGCGGCGACCCGCCGGGCTGCCAGCGCCGGGGCTCGGCGATAAAGGGGCAGCCGGGACGGCGGCCCCTGCCCCGGGGAGGCCGCCGCCGGGCGAGGGACCCCGCGGCTCCCCCCGCCCCGACAGAGCACCAGCGCGGCGAGGGAGCCAGAGCCGCCCCGTCAAACCGCTTCAGGCTTTCGCGCATCAAACGCTTTCCCCGCCGGCCAAGGGACCACACCAGCGCGACCCCCTCCCCGTGCTGGCAAGCAGCGGCCGGGGACCGGGGGAGGCGCGGGAAGCTGCGCCCTGCGCCGCGCTCCCCCCCCCCGCGGAAACCCCCTCCCTGCAGCTCTTCCCTGGACAACTGTTACAAACTTTCTCAGCCGGTGTCATTCCTCCAGCACTAGATGAGCTGCTTCAGCCTATGTGCAGTGCACGACTTCCCCGCACAAGCCTGTTAGCGAAGCAGGCGTGCACACGGATCTAACTTCTCTCCTGACGGTCACACGTGTACAGCAGTTGTGTTACTTCTCCGCTGGGCGCACTGCAACAACACTGCCTCATCTGCAGCGAGGGGTATTAGACTTCTGCGATACTAGTTTCTTGGTACTTGCTCAGCAAAACACTGTTTTCAACTGACACACCGATTCCTGTCACTTGCCCAGAGAAAGGCTGCTCAGGTAGTGTCAGTGCGTGCAAGCCCACCTACAACGCATGCAAACCCATCTTGGCATCTGCCCCTTAGGACAGGAACAAGCGTTCTGAACAACTGTTATGGCATCAAACAGCAGAAGTATGTGGTCTGGGTTCTTGAACAAAACACAGGTGAGTTCCCTAAAACACTGAATACAGCAACAAAACAGGAAAATTACAAGCTGACACCACAACAAAAACAGACTCCCCAGCTACCACTGAGTAAAAAAGACAAGAGGAAGGGTAAACTAGGTATTTACAGATAAACCATGTATCGATGTACAGCCATTATTAATGGCAGAACTGTTATTTTTATCTGTAAGAATGAGAAAAGTAGGTTTTGTGATTTATTAGCTTGTTTTTGACTATGTATGTTCAGTTTAGTACTGATACTGGACTGCTGTAGCTAACAGAATCCCAGCATCTCAGTGGGCAAATTCCACCACCACGCTTCAAATGGTATTTGGCTCCAAAATAGTGGTCCCCCAGAAACTTTCTGGAGAAGATCCACATCTTTGATGATGCTTAGTGAAACGGAAATCTCTAAAGCAGCCAGCTAGCAGCTGTCATACAACAATTAGTAATAACAGAATAAAATTCAACTTAACGTGACTGAGAGTATGGCCAAAGCATTCATAAACCAGACCTTGACCAGCTATCACAAATGCGATGAGCATTCTTCTTGTCTTCCCAGTGATGCGTGGAGTTTATTTTTCTCTCCTCATCCTCTTGCTTAAAACTCTATTACCTGCTTGATTACCACACTATTTTACAATGCAGCTGCAACAGAGAGACACTTCTATTCACATGATTGGAATACATCATTTATGTGAACATAATTTTTCAGTCTTTCTCATGTATTTTCATGAAATTTATAGCAAAAAAAAGTAACACGGTAGTGTCTAACTTATTTTCTAATATGACTCTTAATTACAGGTTTGCTCCACACATAATATGTTTTCATGGGGAAAAAATGCCTTCATTCTAAACTTCATATTTAACCTATATGCTGTCTTCAAAAAGCATGCTTGAGGTCTCCTTCCCAAGCTCCCATATAAGCACCAAAAAAACCCCTTACAGCAATGCTTTATCATCTGTTGGCACCATTTTAAATGTTTCTATCACTAAAACAAAAAATCTCAAATTGCCACATATCACACATCTCTCATCAAACGCTACAGAGCAGATCATTCCTCATACATCAAACACAGGATGGCGCTCCCATGACCTTTTTGACTGTGAGGTGCAAAAGTATCATTATTTTGGACACTCAGGACAGACACCACAAGCCCCAGTTGTGTGACCGTAAAGGACTGGATGAATTCAGATTGTGAGCATCTGAAACTGACAGACTATTATTAAAAGTACGGGAAATCTCTCTAGGATGGTTTTAGGATGCCAGCAGAATCAATGCATCAATAAAGCGTTTCTTGTGCAGACTAAAGCAAACATAAGTGTTTAAAATCAGTCTTTAATTCATGTTCGTACCTGTCCACAGATGTAGCTAACCGAGCGCAGTAGTGAGGTCAAAACTCACAGTGGGAAGAACTTCAAATACAACTGGAAAGCTGCACCGTGTCTGGGCAATTTAAGTCAACGCGTGCTGGGATAGCCACAGTTAACTAGTTTGGCTCATGGAAGGAAACCAGAAATCTGCAAGTTAAGCATACAAACATCAGCCGAGGTAGAGCGCCTCTTGAAAGTTACTGGCTTTTGTCAGTTCTTTTTCCATATTAACCATCATTGCCCAATAGGGATTTGTCAGGGTGCAGATGGCTGGAGGACTCTTTTAGACAAAGTCAATGATGTATCCCTTTAAATCACATTTCCTTGCAAATCCATACAGGATATATGGCTACCAGGTGGTATTCCTCTATGGGACTGTGGCCCAAAATAAAGTATAAATTACTTTAACACATATCTTGATCATTTTCTGGAAGAAAAAAAGGGGGTGGGGTGGGGTAAGTGCTTGAGACATCATTGTCATGGATTTGATGACACGACAGGTTTCCTCTCCTGTCCCATATTCCAAGTGTTTCTGACCTTAACATGAATAATACCATGCCATTCAGCAGAGCAAAGAGGTGACAGCTCAGTGATGGGAAGCAAAGGGAAGAGACAGGTTGGTCGTGAATACAGGTCTTGCTCATGTTTCTCTGATGTCTTCAGAGTTCAAGGTGTGAGCTGCAACTAAGGAATCTTTTATGTTGTGCATTTTCAATGAGGAGCAGGACACTCCTGCTGTTACAGAGCACAAAGCAATGAAGCAAGCAATAATGTGCTGTAACTACAGTGTTTATAGGCAGGCTGTCAGCGTTCACGGATCTTCCCCTCAACCCTGGGGAATATTACGCACTAATTCACATAGAGTATGTCAGCAAGCAAAAGTTCTAAAGCACTGCAAATTATTGCCCTGATAGGGACATTAGATTTCTGAAAAGGGAAAGAAAATTTTCAAGTCATCATAAACATGGAAAAAGTATTTTCACATCATAGAGGATGACATCATTGTTTCCATAGTTGTTAATGCCATCAATGATGTAACCGTATCTTTGATTTCTTCCTGCTAATTATGCTATTCTCCTATATATTTTGTGTTCTGTAAAAGCTCTTTGCCCATTAAAATCCTCTTCTAAGCAGAAGCACAAATCAAAAAAGTCTAAATTAACACCATTTCATTGCTGCTTTCCTTTTTCCTCAGTTAAAAAAAAAATCCAGTAAACTACAAGAAGTAATATCCACAAATAGAAGGCTCTTCCTTCAGATGAAACCTGTTTACCACTGCTTTCTCCATGAAAGCTGGCAGAAATTAATTCTTGAATGCACTATTGTCTAATAATTTAACTCGCTTTGTGGTGAAACACAGCATCGCCATTTGTGGAGCACAAAGTCAAAAAGAATAAAAAGATGCTTTCACTCTACTTTGAAAAATTGAGGCATTCAAACCCAGGGACAGGCAGACAACAGCTGTGACATGCTTAGAAATCTCTGAAAAGACTCTTAAAAGGCTCCAAAGAAGCAAGTTGAACCTCTTTTGCCCAAGTTTCTTCCCTCCTGCCTCGCTCTACCCATGGGGTGCTCCACCAGCAGCCCTGAGAGGAGCAGCGCACCCCAGCCCCGGGACTGCCGTGCCTTCCAGACAGCCCCCATCCCCCTGCCGCCTGGCTGAAGGGGCCATCTAGTATTCCAGGCACGTATTCCTCTGGGTTTTGTCTTTCTTTTTTTTTTCCAGAGATCTGCCAAAGTTTCCCCTCCCCTCTGTCACCTCCCCCCAAACTGGAAAGGGTAAAACAGGAGCAAGAAGGGAGAAAATCCCGTAACTTGTCCAAAGCATGCAAGGATGATTTGTGTTCTCACTTATGGGGTATGACTGTCACTGCTGATCTGCTTTCAGGCCTAGATTACATCTGATAAGGGCTGACCTTATTTGAGTATTCACACATTATGCACTCATGGAGAGCACGCTGGACACAAAAGCCCCTCAGATGTTCTGGGCATCAATCACGCTCACAGCGTGGAGGCTGCCAAACTTTTCTTCCCTTTAACTCGGCAGAGGAGAGGGTAGTCCAAGACAGACTTAATAAAGTTTAAAGCTGTGCCACAGTATATTTGGAGCCCATTGTCTTCTAAAAGCGTGCTTTTCAACAAATTCCCTGCAGTTACCACGGGCAACAATTGGTCTTTAACAAATTGAGGCGCAGAGGGGCAGACTAGGGAGGAGGTAAGGTGAACAAAGGGTTTGCCAGGTCCATAAAAAAAAAAAAAAAAGGCAGCCAAAGAACCAAAACAATTCTCTCTTTCTTATTTGACACATATTTACAAAAACAAAGTAATTTTTCAAAATCATTCCTAAATATGGAATAATTTCAAAACATGTCTTAAAGCAAATCACATCTTTAAGAACTCATGAACCCACCGTTCACCATATGCAAATACTTACACTCATTACCTCAAATAATGCGTGCTTTTGTAAAGAATATATTATAAACATCACAACCCACTAAAACATTTAATCTGCTGCAGTGACTGACACCTCTGTTTAAACTTCCCTGATTTCACAAGAATTAAAACTAGTTTTGTAAACCTTCTGTTTCAGTCTGCACGTCTATTTTACATTATGAGAGTCAGGAGGAAATAAGAGCACACAGCAGGTGATGCATGTGGTGCTCTGAAATGTACTTACCAGCGGGGCTCGACTTGATTTGTAAAGTCTAAATTCTCATACAGTATCCTCCTTACAGACAAAACAGACTCTACAGTCTGCAAACTTGCATGGAAACAAACAGCCCAAATAAACCATCATACCTAGTTCCCAAACAATTTTTATTCCCTGTATCTGTAGACAACAGGAAATTACTCTCAAAACAAGGTATGATTTGCTTGTTAACTCTGAAACCTATTTACGCCATGTAAACTAACTTTCTTCCACAGCTGTCCACTCCAGCAGTAACAGTGAACTAAGGCACTTTTTCATATGACTGGAAATAAGTAAGTACAAAGTGCAACCACTCATGAACCAAAGCCTTGGACAGGATGCCCTGAAGAGTTCGGTGTGCTCTCTTTCAATTTTAGGTCCTCTCAGTTACGGAGGGTTTGTTGCTGCAGTTTGGGAGATCAGTTCACAGCACGATGCATCTCATCATGGGGAAGTTCTGCTGCTTTTCCAGAGCTGCTTGGGTTTTTTTTCCTTCCAATTTAAAACCATTTATTTCTCAGGTTTATGTCAAAAGTGACTGATCCTTGAGAAAAGGAGCAGCACACTGTCAAAAGAGGTGAAAAGACCTTTAAATTAAACCACGGAAAAATATATTAAAAACTAAGTAGTTTTCAGGCACAAGAAGATCTAGTAGCTTCCAATAAAAGGGACAGTATCGAAGATGGTAGCATGGGGAAATCCACTACCAGTTTCTCTAAATTTTCATTTACGCCATTTCCAGCAGTAGTTCAGACACTCACTGCCTTTGGGAGGTACAATTTCCTAGTAAGGACCTGCTGTGGACATGCATCAAGCGTTGCAACATATTCATTTTAGACTGCAAACAGCAAACCACCCATCTCATCACATGTGGGGATCAGGATATGGTATGCTAACTAAAGGCTGAGATTTAAGTTCAAGTGTCCTGTCTAAAGCTGTGTTCAGTCTTAACTGAAGTGCTCATTATAAAGGTTTTGGCTACATAGCATTTGAATCAAAAAGTTGCAAAAAAATAATCATCCTAGTAATAGGTCCTACCCAGCCGAATATGATTGGGTGTGTGTTGTTTTTTGGTTTGGTTATTTTTTCCCTTGGTTAAAAACTGGACTATAAACATACATTAAAACTTGCAATATATTGATGAAAATAAATAAACTCCTTTTATCAGTATAAGCATACACACAAACATGCACATGTAGATGCTCACCCCATTAAAAGTTCATTTGTTGGTTTCAAATGCATTATCATATTATAGAATAAAAGCAGATTTCTCCGACAAGCTGGACGAAAATCTAAATGTGCAAGGGAAGACTTTAGTAAAGTTCCTTGCTAGGCTGACTGTATTTCAGTATGGAGCCAGCATCGTAAAAGGTGTGTATTTAGGGAAGTTACAGGAGCTCGGACATGTGTTCGACTTAATAAACCAGAAACGAGTATTTATAGTGTTTTGTTGTATTCTGCCTGCTCTTGCAATGAGAACCTGCACAGACCTTTCTGTGGTGCTCTAGCCAGAAGTTACCCCCACAAACTGGGAGCCACGCAGCCACCATCAGCTCCCCACAGCAATACCCCTGCTGCAGCTACCACTACCGCACAACTGTATCTACCCAGCTGTTGAGCCAGAGCAGGCTTGTGTCCAGATGTGTCAGACTGTGGCAAAACAAAACTGTACCTAGCTACAAAGGCTGAAGACATCCCCCAAATGTCATATAAGATAGCAATCTCTGCACTGACACACTGGATCAGACGAACAGTTCAGCTTGTCCATATTCCTGTCTCCAATAAAAGGTATTTGCTTTTTATTAATTTTTAAATGCATTGCTTTTTAATTTCATTGGGATGTCTCCTGTCTTTTATTATGTAAAAGGTTAAATGGAAGAATCCAATTTGCCTCCTCTTTTTATATGTATTATTTTATTTTCCTTCTTCTGTGTCCTCTGAAGTCCTCTCCAACCAACCCTCAAATTTTAAATTCCTCACTCCTCTAGGAGATAGTTCATCTCATATTTTAGCCACCCACCTATTTCTGCTGCACGTTTTTATCGGCTGAGGTGGCCAGAATGCAGTGTTCCTGGACAGATGTGGCACTCACTGGGCAACGCAGCCACTTTTGGAAATCGGCTCTGTCTGTCGATTGGAGTCAAATGTTTTATTCACTTTTCTCACTGTGCAAGGCACAAGATTTCATTGGCTTGTTCAAGAGGACAAGAAGGTATTTTTTTGTACTCAGTTAATTTAATATTCAAGAAATATACCAGGAATCTGTATTTGACAATGTGCATTCACCAAAAAAACCCTTTAACCTGCCTATTCATATCACTTCAGCAAATCTTTCACAGCTTTGCTTGATTCTTTCTGATCTGATCTAATTAGATAATTACTGTTTCCTTTCCTGAAGTCACTTTTTCCTTCAAAGCCTACCGTATCCAAAACCAGTTCCAGAAGTAGCTTATTACTGCCTTTTTGGTTAACATGGCAGGAGCAGTGTGCCTCCCAAATCTCCGTTTCTCCTTTTACTCTCAATATGCCAAAGAATGAGTCTGTAAGACTACAGAAGAGGAAGACCAACAGAGGTGGATGGTTCAGTGTGATGCTGGGTACAGAGGGGAGGAGAGCAAGGACAGGGCCGTTAACTACCCCCAAAAACCTCTTTCAATCATTCACACAATTTTTTTCAGGGCTTTCCTCTCTCATCTGTAGATTAAATCCATAGCCACTCACCTGCTGGGGAGTGAAAACCCCCTGTTCCCCAGGATCCTGCCCCATCGCCTACTGTGGGCAGAGCTGGCAGCTGCTTTTCAGCCCCTTTTACCACCTGGGCACCTAAATTTAGCCCTCTGGCCTGGCCAGAAGAAAAGGTTGAAGGGTCGAGGGCAGACGGGCTCAGGCCTGTTCTCAGCATGCCATTAGGGAGCTTAAGCATTGTGCCTGCATTTTGCAGACGTTGACGCCTGCCTGGTACATCATCACAGAAATGGACAATCTTCCTGCTGGGTGAGATCTTTCAAGGTGTCTGTGACACCAGCTAACATGAAATCTGAAAGTGTGAAACATCAAGGTTTAAGCCTACATCAACAAGCCACTTTATCATAAATTTTCCTCTTATACTAACAAAAATTATGCTAACAGGTTTTAAGCATGTATGAAAGTAGTAAGTAATGCTTTTAGAACATGAAGCGTTCTCACTAGGTAAGTTATGGCAGAGTCTTTTGGGACAATACCTTATCAGTACATAATTTCTTATTTCAGAAGTACCTTCCACCACAGTTTGCATTTCAGCCTCCAAGCTATTCTCCCAAGGAATAAATGGACAAAGACATAGATCTACCCTCCTGCCTCCCCACCTCACACCAATGCATGTCTGATGGATTTGGAAACTGTCCTACAAATTCAAGATAAGCATCTGCCAAAATAAATCCGACACTAAATACTTGCAGAGGATATATTTTTTTCTCCCATAACTCTACTTACTGGTTAACAATTTCCAGTTGATATATTTTTTTTTTATGGAGCAAAACAATGTGTGTCTCTGTTTTCAATAACATTGCTCTATAGGTTGTACTTCACAGCAGATCATCTTGGAGATGCACACTGGTTTTAGGTACCCAGGCCTCCAGGGAGGTTAACACCACAACATACACCCACTATTTATAACTGTCCTATAATGACAGGTGCACAAAACCCACAGAAGTAACCAAATATACAGAAAGTAAATACAGTTTCATGACTTCAGTGTTGCAAAGACCACAAGCAGTACTTGGCACCAGAAAAAAATCTCACCTGTGTTTACAGGTTTACCACAAGCATGTTGGAAAAAAAAAAAGGGGGGGGGGGGATCCCAAACCAAAACCACCACCAAATTCCATTGCTACCAAATTCTTTGTATTACAACAGAAAACACATCAATGCCTCAAACCAGTCCCTGATGTGACTTGGACACAATCCAGCCTCTCTGAGTCACTTCTAACTGGTATGATCAAATTGAAGGCAAATAGGAGTGTGCATAGTCCACTGGGCTACTGAATTTTCAAGTAGCAATTTCCATATTGCTTACTTCTGGAATATTATTAAAAATAAATCCACATTTTAAGACATTAAACTTCAACAGTATCCCTCCTTTGGTGGAAGGTTTTGTTTGCTTGCTTGCGCTTTCTTAGCTAAAATGCATATTAAACATTAAAACCCCTTTGGCTCTGCCTCTTTAAATAAGTAGACAGATTCTTCAGTCCTTCACATTCCTTCACCTGTCCCCCGTTACACAGCACAGCTGCTTGTGGGTTTAAGATTTTTTTTGTGAAGTAACAGTTCATGATAATCTCATTAAATCCTTTCTAACACTTTCCAGTTCATACAGGATTTCCTTCGCCGGGTTGAGTGCAGCGAAGATTGGCTTTTTAAACAATCTCTGTGAAAAGAAAAAAAAAAAAAAAAGTCACCCAAAGCTCTCCTTGCAGAGCAACCCTCAGCAGATGGAGGCTACAGGGGAACCAAAGCTCGGCCCCAAGTGAGGAGCTGGAACAAATCCAGAGATGCAGCAGCTTGCTTTGCTGTCTCTCTCTCCAGCTGAAAAACAGCTTTAGAAGTGTAATCCCCGATATGTTTTGTGTGTAAAACAAGTCGTGCGCTAAGCAAGCTCCTCTACCTGTAAATCATTTTGTTTAAATGTAGACAAGTCCCTCTCTCCACCAACCTAGGAAGTACTCACCTCAAAGTGGCCGGGGAGTTGCACTCTCCGGGTGAGGCTCCACGACCAGGTTGGCTGCTCAGCCATCTCAGCCATTCCCAAGAATGGGAGACAAGCCTCCCCAGGGAGAACAGAGTATGAAACAAAAGTGAGACAAAAAGAGGCCTGACGATTTTATAGATACACCTTCTATCACATCTTACAAGCCATGCTATAGGAGTCCTGAAAGCATTTTCAGTGAGAGGGACCTCCACAGTGAAGGCGCTGGTGATGAGCAGATGTAAGTGAGACATTGGGAGTGACAGGAAGAAATGTTGGGATGTCTTAAACTCCCCCATCAGGAAATGGGAACAATTTTTAGGCTCCGTTACAAAAAAATCTATAACATCGACTACTTCTATCAAAACGATCAGTCTCCATTTCACTGTACATGGTCCCATCAACTGCAGTTTAATGGGATTTTTCCCTATTTACATGCACTTAAATGGCAAAGGCACATTTCCTGCTCCAACTGCCAAAACCTACTTTTTCAGCTTGCCTGCCTAAACCCATCCAGAACGAGCAATGCAAAACATGTAAAACAGTTTAAAGTCTGTAGAAAGGGCTGGCCAGCTCAGGTATCTGGATCACAAATATTTTTACAGGCCTTTCAGTGGCTTAAATCCAGGACAGCTCTGCAATGATTTATTTGTCTCCAACAGCTCTAGGGTGGCCTATGTAAAATTAGCTGGTAATCACAAACCAGGTCCCTAGTGGGCACGTTCCACACCCAAAGCCGCAGCGGCTGGTGCTCTCTTGTCTGAGGGTCACAGCAGAACGACCGAGGACTGAGGTGGGCATGCAGGATATCTCATGCCATCAGAAAGGACGAGGCTCAGTGGCAGAGCATTATGCTAGGATTTCGCAGAATCAAAGCACAGATCATCTTATTTAAGCCATAAATATTGCTGTCACATTTTATGATCACCCTGCTAGCACTCTGATTAAGTATTAAACACAGTTTCTAAGGGTTATGCAGAATTTTGTCTTTCTAAAACATACACCCTGAAGAGCACACAGAGCAGGCTGTTTGCAGTCTGAGTTGCTACCACAGTTCACTGATTTTTATCTGGCAAGGTGAAAATTGTCCCTACATCTCAGTGTGAAAGGAAGCAAATATTAATGGCAAAATCTGTGTGTTCACCATTAAGGACAGTTCTCATGTCTGAGACTTCACTGATGAAGACTTTTAGCATAATGGTAACACCTTATTTAAGACAGAATTGGTTGCAAATCTCCATGCACTGAAAATCTGCAAGTCTTGCCACCACTTTCTCAGCTGCAGGGCACCATCAGTACCTCAGTACGCTGCCTTGCCCTGCAGATACGTGTTTCTCAAAAAACACATGAAACATAACTAGTGATATACGCCTTTCTGGCTGGTGCAATAACATACTTTTTAATTCTTCTGTGCTCTTAAGTGAAGATTACCAATCAATTAGCTCCCAGCCACTCATTGTAACTGAAATAAGCGCTTGCTCTGGTCAGGAATAACTAGCCCAACAACTATCACACAAGTCTTATGATGCTGAACTCACCCCAGTCAGTCGTTGCTGAAAGGGCTGCTCAAGAAATCCAAAATAATTGCTTGGCCCTTGGCAGCTCTGGAACCACAAAAGGAATTTTTTGCCCCATCTCTGAAAAGCAGCATGTGCATACACCAAAACAATACTGACAAGTTTATTCCACGAAATCACACCAGGCCAGCCCAGGCCACTCAGTGATGTATTAGAGGAGGCTCTTGGGAGCTCGTTAAACTTCTACCACTAAACTTCCCAAGTATAACTGACATTGCAATTATTTCTTTTTTTTCCTGCCTCCAATGCAACTCCATTCACCTCTGCCAAAACATTCAAGCAAGACGGAAGATAAAGTGTAGTGCCTATAATTTTTTGTTCAGCAACATCTGCACGGTCAGTTCACATGCTGCTGGGATGGTTCAGCAACATCTGCATGGTCAGTTCATGTGCTGATACAAGTCTGGTACCTTCATTGCCTCTCAAACACTTAAACCATCATCAGCCTGTGGTAATTTTCATACTTTCTGACGCAAGCTATGAGCTGAAGGGAGACTCCCAAATCTAACACAACCAAAACGAACACAGAAATGCAGCTTCTTTTCTTGAACAATTCCCCACTATCTTTAAGAGAGGCGATTCAGACAGACATTAGAGTTTTATGGTTTCAATTCCTATTATAACCACTCAGGTCTAACATAGTAAGTACTTTGTGTCTAGATTCAGTTTTGCTACATTTTCAATTAATTTTGGCTGATCTATTTTTGATATATTCTCCATACGCATCTTCTTTAAAATGTGCTAATTTAGTTCTCTGGCTGTAGATAATACATTAATCTCAGCACTTACAAATATTCAAATGGAAAATAAGAACTAGACACTAGAAGTCACATGCTTATTTGAAACATGTAGCTGGACAGTATCAATATGACACAGGGTTAGTAGATTAAAATTAATCTACAGTTCTGTAATATCATCAGATAAATTGACCTGCTAATGAATGGAAACACATTTCCATAAGAATACGAGTGGTATCCAAGTAACAATTCCACAATGACACATTTTCAATTAAAGTACTACAATAAACTATTGTTATTTTTTCTCTCTAATGTTAGGTTGTAATTCATTATTGTACAGGCAGCTGAATATTAACTTACAGCTTCTGCTCTTTGTAGTAACTAGGAAATGTTTTCAAGGTCAAATCCTGATTTTATTACAAAGATATCTACACACCAAATTTTTGAGGTTGTCTTGTTTTCCTTTATCTGGTTGCTTGTTCTCATCTTTTTTTATCAAGATACAGAAGTATTAACAAAATCTATGAGAAACTGACTGCCAGACCGACAAAAGTGCAGAGGAGCAGGTAACCCAACATCAGTAGTTCTCTTTACTGCTATTCTGTAACCAAAAAAAGCTAATTTCCTATAAGGCCACAAGACCTGGAAAGCAAATGCATTGTTATAAGAAAGCAGAGCCATTTAATAAGCCAATGTTTACAGGGGGCAGCCAGTTTATTCCTTAACTATCCATTTCTGGTGACAACCTTTTAAATGCAAGAGTGTGAAAATTAGATAAAGCATCATCTTTAATTATCTTCTTCTGTGGTCATTTCATATCATATTCTATCACAACCTATCACTGATGTTGCTATATGATAGTACAAAATGATCATACTTAATCAAATTACAAGCAAAATGCATTACATTCTAAAAAATATTTTTCACATGCAGCTACGTTTCTGTCAATAATTACATTTCTGACTTTTGGTCAGGTTGCGTTGGTGACTGGGAGGAGGAAACAGTACCCTGGATTATCAAATCCTCCACCAAAGCTTAGTTTCAGTAATTCAGCGTTCATTCCAAATGCTTAAATTGAGTAGCAACTGAATTTAAAGCACAAAAAGAACCCCCTACCCTCAGAATCGGAGAAAAGCATTTTTCCTTTAATTTGACAGGAAAATGAAAAAAAGAGAGGGATGGAGAAACAGAATCAAGACATTGTTCCCATCACACAGTATGTGTAGAAGGATTATTTCAAGTTAGAAAGCTACCAAGAGATGGGGGGTGGGGGGAATCTTACATGTTGAACGGTAGTTCCTGCTTCCCATGAAAGCCATCTGTTCTGTGTATGTACACGGTTTGAAAGACATTCCCGGGATTGTGTCAAGCCAAAGGAATCCCCACTAGAGTTACAGAAATATAAACTCCCTTTACACTGGCAGGAGAGCTCCAAAATGCAACTCCGAAGACACGTATACCACCACCAAGCTCAGAACCATAACAGTTCTGCTGACATACCAGACGTTACGCAGGATTTTCTCATCTGATATGATATTATGAGAACTGAAACTTTAGCAGGGATAACATTGCAATACTTTGAATTAGAAATTCTTCAGATGAGTATAAGGCGAGATCTTCACTCCTCTCTATTGCAAGATGGCATCACCACCCTTTCTCCCATTTGCAGCTGACATGAAAAATGCCTGGAAAATATTTTTGAAATACGATTAATTCCATAACACAATTTTTGTCATTACTGATTTTAATGGGAGTGGGATATGGCACAATTTGAATTATATACTTGTTCCACATCTATTCCCAATCTCTGGTAACAGGATTCTGAAAACAGAAATCTAACAATTGTAAAAGAAGGACGATCCTTCCTGTGAGCGTGGCATTTTTGAAATCCCTTCTCTACTATATGACTGAGTTCAAATTGCAATTATTTTTCCTAGGGAGCAATTAAATACTGCTACCAATGTTAAGCATAAACACAACTCTAACTACAAGCAACGCTCAGATGACCAGCTCAGGTTCAAGGGTTCACTGCACATGAACATCCATAAATACCCCTGACAGCCCTAGCAGTATAATGAACTTTGCAGCAACTCATGCAAGCAGTCTACACAATACATGAACATAATGCCCTTAACCTTAAAGCAAGAAACCTCCACAAGCAATTCTGAGCTACTTTTACAGCTGAGACAGTGTATTTAAGAACTATATATGAAACAGTCCAACCTCGTTTTTCAAATGTTCATGTGTTTATTATTTTGTACATCATCCCGTGGAATCAGACAGTAGAACTGAATGAAACATGAGCTGTACATAAAGATGGTCAGTTCCACTGATTGGTCACACCAATTAGCAGTATATTACCTCCATTAATTTCGGCATGCAACATTACAAATTAAACACCCTTTGCTTTTTAAGGTAACACACAATATTTTATCTTTTAGATGTTTACATTTTTTTCTTGTAAACTCTGGCCACAGTACCACACAGCCTCCATAACTAGATATTTCTGGCATCTCTTGAAATACACACCCTGCTCCCAGCTCCAAAACCAGATCTATGTTAAAAAAACACTCCCCATTTGAAAACTAGGGAATACGTTTGAAGCACTGGTTTTGTTTCTCTAACCCTACTCCTTATTCTAATTCCAATAATACGCTAATTGCAAAGATGCTGCTTCTCCATTTCTGTGTGGAGCTGCAGCACCAGTAATAGAGGAAGCTACTGTAGAAATCTGTGCACTTTGTAAATGCTGCTAACAAAAATGAGCAAGTTGAAAATACAGTGTATTTTCAATGGACTCCAAGCTTGAGGAACCCTAAGGATTGATTCTGATTACTTCAAAGAGTTATAAACTAGGGAGATACATGGTTATTAAGTCAGAGGTGTATATATAAAAGTATAAGGCATATACAATGTAACCGCAATCTCCTTTGGAGATTTTCTTACAAGATGGTTTTTGCTATATTTTAAGTTAACAGAAACACACAAAGTTACCACATCTGCTTCTGTCTCTGCAGAAATGTTACTGCTCTTGACAAAGCACTAGAGTGAACCCTGTCAGACCCTCATCTATTTTGCAGACAAGTCAGCTGGGCTTAGTTTAAACAGCCTTCAACATCTCAAGGCAAGATATCTGAGCTTATACCAAAGCAGACGAGAAGCACTCAGTGGTCTTGCCACCTCTGTTCAGCAGAAGGGCAATAATCAACAGCAGATAAGCAGTAATGTACTAAGACCAGCACATCTCTTCCAGCAGCAAACATCTGTCTGCATATTACTTTATTAATGTACTGACCTGGAGTTCAGCACTGTAAGGGAGCTCAGCGTTATTATCCATGATCCTTATCATGCAAACTGACACTTTCCAGCATTGGTCAGGGGTGCTACAGGGCCCAAATATAATACAGAGATGATGTCAATTATTTTATTACTGATTTGTTTTCTGATACTTAACATCAGACGAGCAGCCTACTGAAGTTAACAGACCCTTCTGATTGTGAGCTCAGGTGACATACTGATCGCTGGTGATCACTGATTCTCCACAGGCATCTGCTATGGTCTGATCAGCTTTACTAACCTAGAAACCAGGAGCTCACACAGAAATCTCATGGCATGTAATGAAAACTGCCTTATTTACTGTGTGATCTTGGCTAGGGAAAAGTGTTTCCCAGATTGATCGTGCTATTTAAATGTCAGCCTTTTTTTTTTTTTTTTTTTTTTTTTCTCAGACATGTTTCTGCACAGCTTCACAAAGCTGCTGCACCCACCCACCAACCTGAACCAGAGATGCTAATGCTGTTTTGGCCACAACAGGCCTCACACTCTGCAGAGACACCCAAAAATCATGATGTTCTTGCAGCCAATTCCCCTGTACCATGATGGGGGGGAATTCTGTCTTTAGCAGAAGCGCACCTCCAAGAGCCCCCCAAAGAGCAGGTGGCAGGGACGGGGCCACAGCACACCAGTGCAGTGCATCTGGCCTTGCCCACACCCACACCGCCCCTGGAAGAGGGAGAAGTGGGGCCTGCAGGTCTTTGACTTTAAGTGAAGAATGGGTTTGTAATTCCAGGAAAAAACAAATCAATACAATAGCTGTGCTGCCTGCATTTTCTATCTCCAGTGTTTGCCTCTTTAGGGCTTCAAACTTCTATGGGTGGTTTTTGTTGTCCTTTTGCCTTAATGGCCAGTTACAATCTCTTTAAAACCTCTGCAAGGGATTTTCCCCAGATAGATGGGGCAGTAACCACAAGCCTGTTCAATGGCTGAAGTAACATGGTGTGAACGGGTTAGTCCTGTTTTCTTTCTTGTTCTCAAGAGCTATCCAGCCATACTCAGAAACAGTTTCATAAAGGGGGATCTGAATGAGATATTTATCATTCATCTTGGGTTGAAAATCCCTCTAACTCTGCTAGGACACAAGCTAATACATATAAAGTGGCACTCCTTCCTTCCTGCACACCTATAAGCTTGGGCAAGTTTCTAACACATCTGAAAACTGACATCATGAAATGTAGCTATTTGAATATCCTAATTGCAAATTTATAGGGGATTATTGCAGTTCTATAATAATCCCTAGAACACTACGAGTGCTGCACTAAACTTTCTCAGTGGCATGCAAATACAGGTTGAATGCATTCACTATAGTCCTTCGCCGATAACCAAAAGGCCATTATTCCAATGACAGTATTTTGCTTTAGGGTCGATGTGCTACAATGATGAAAACGTATAGACAGAGATGGTACTTTACGCATGTGTCTAGGATGCAAATATGGTCTCAAAGCTAGAGGCAAATAGCAACCTACCTCAAAGGCAACAGAAAGAGCTGGCTAGGGAAGAGCAGCGTGCCCCACTGAAAAGCACGAGAAAGGCCCTACGAGGCCATGCAGCGGTGCATGAGTGCGAAAGGCAAGCCAACCACTGATGCCAAAGTGGCTGCAACCTTGAATCCTGGCCAAATATTTAATAAACAATAATCCCACAATAACACTTATATATACAATAGGCTATAGGCTACCAGAACTAGCAAATACTGCTTGCTTTTTTTTTTTTTTTTATATTATTATTATTATTATTTATTCAACTTGTTAAATTCAGGCACGCTGAAGAAGTGCTATTTCTCAGAACTGTTACCAAATCAAGATGTTATTTCCATGTTTCTTTAGAGGCAACTGTTCACCTTTTAAAAAGCACTATTTAAAAATACAATCAAAGTATAAAATCATTCACCATAATGTTTAAAAACTTTACTACAACAAATGACATTTAATTTCAAGGTTATATCCTGGTGCTGACAGCTTGCCTGTAGCACAAAAAAAAAACCACTCAAACCCCCCCCCAAAGAGTATGCTAAATAGCTCCTAGGATAAAACTGATATACACTGAGAATTCGGATTTAAAACCTTGACAGTTTGGAGACTCTCCCTCCTCCAGAGCCAAACAAATAGAAAATGTGTAGTTCTTGTTCAAAAACTCCCGTGTTGCACGATTCAGCACCTTGTCATGTCAGTAACTTGTTAGTCTTGATCTTAATTCTTGATAAATGGACCCCATAAGGCTGCTATCTTGAAGACTGATATTTTTATTTTTTTTTTTCCCCAAAAAAACCCCACTACTGAAGCAACTAATGATAAATTTAAGGGAACTATCCCACAAGATTTTGGATAGTTTCAACCCCTACTAATATTTTAGGACACTCAGACCTTAAAGAAGACAACAAACAAATAAAAATCAATAGCCAGCAGTATTAGAGGTTCAACTCAATATATATAGAGAGCAACAAAAAAGGCACAAGCTTTCACATCTAAGACCTATCAAGAATCAACTCCAGGTAAAAACCCCATGAAATATTGACCTTGGCTGAACATATAACTGACAGAAGTAGGCATCGGACACTACGTATAAGGGAATTTTAGCATTCAAACAGTATGAGATGATCTTGCAAGAAAGAACAGTGGTGTTTCTACAGCATGAGTCTCTGTAAAATTGCCCAAATGGATTCATCACAATATCACTTAGGAAGGTTGTTGCTTGCCAACAGGACAGTACCTACAATGCCACTGTATTTGCCACCTCCAAATGCCAGTTTTTGGCAAGTCATAATTCCACTACCTGTGGAGAAGAAATGACCTAAATTAATGTGATTTGTCACACTTACTAGCTACCTAAATGTCCATCAGTTGGAGTTAGTGGCTTTGACAAATAACCGTCAGTAAATAGAGAAGTTTCCATTTTTATTGTTCTAAACTGATTTGTAGATTTTCTTCATGTAGCTTCTTCTGTGTCTTCCCCATAAAACTGTACGAGTCTTTGCTTCTGCTCAGCCTTTTTTACACTACCAATTACTTGTTCAAATGCCAATTTTTTATATAATATCTAGCAGATACATTTTTTCCTCGGAACTGCTGAATTTATGGGGCAGGGGAGAACAGAACTTCCTTAATACCCACATTCTAGACTGCAAGAGGGAAACTGCTCCCAATAAAAGTTTTAGGTGACTCCCACCATTCCTTTGTATGTCACGAGCCTCAGCTTAAAAATAATTATTCACAATCTACATGGGAGACGTAAGTAGTGCAAGTAATGGGACCATTTGACAGCATTAACTCCTTGCTTTCATGTCAGCAAAGCTGGATTCTCTGTAGCAAGTACATATAAACCACAGAAATGGACTTACCATCTCAAGGCATCTGAGCAAGACAAGAATCCTGTTTCAGATATGGAATTCCTTGTTTCCAGGAGGTATTTAATTCTCTGTAGCATGAGTAATTTTTATTCAGTTTCTAGTATTCATGCAATTCTTTCAAAGACTGCAAGATAGTCTTTGCAACTGAATTGCTATTCTGCTATGGCTAACATTTAGCAGAAGAGAAGGATTACTTTGGGAGGTACATGGAGATCTTGTCACATTAGAATTTGGACAGAAATTACCATCTATGATGATTCGTGTTTAAAGCTGTATTTTCAATTCTACAGAGTAATAGGGGGCAAATATTCATACTTGCCTGTGGCAATCTAGAAGTAACTAAGTCTGGAATCAAAAGGACCCTAACTAAACCATAAAACATGAGACTCAGGATAGGAGGAATGCAGGTACCTGAAATGCCACATTAGTCAGTATTATTATTATTATTATTATTACCACTACTACATTTTTTGTACATTACATACACATCTCAGAAACCCAGCATTGTAACTTGAATTGTGAGTCTATTAATTAACATCCCATATACATAATAGTCACAGTGACAAGGTATTTGTAAATAAACCATGAAATTGCCTGAGAATCTGTTGCCTAAAGCCAGAGGGACAGGAATTCAATTAACTCCCCAAATAGGAGAGCTTTTCACATCTCGGAAGTTGTTTCAACTCCCCCAATGTTTTCATTTGGACTCACAAACAAACAGCTGAGCAAAACTGTTAATGGTATCAGTATTACAGGAAACATAAGGCAGAAGAGTGGGGGGCCCAGACACAACTTTGAAGACACAATAGCATCTTCACTACTTTACCTTCACACTTTACTTTACTACTTTACCTTCACACAATAGCATCTTAACTACTCTAATTAACAGGAAAAGGAAACACACTGTCGTCACACTTGCACTAGACACCATCTGTAAGGGCTAGATACTACTGAGTTGATTCCTAGTAGTTATACTCAAAGACAATTTGGAGAAAATATTAGTTTGGATATTTTGAGCCTTTCAAGATTTCAGCTTCCCCCCCCCACCCTCACCTTGCCACTGTACATTGAGATATTTCTCTGTTTCAAACATCTGCAGAGTCTTGTATATCAAAGGTACAATTTTACAACATAAAATCTAACAGATTCTGTTCAGAAAAATTTGGGGATTGCTTTTTGCTGTATTGCAAAAGTTCTTTTGAGTATGAAGCTCATCAAATGCCAGGAAACTGAACTGAAATTTCCTCTCCTTTGCGAAGCAAGCACTGCACAACATCCTTTTGGGAAAGGGGCAAACAGTGGCCAGACACAGATTATGACTGTGGCAATAAGATCCGCGTTGCTATACACTGATACCTATACATTTGGAAAAGTGCCTACATCTTTGCAGGCTGGAATTTTCAGTAGAGATAACAACACCCCACAACCATCTGCACAGTGTATATTTTTTATTTTCATTCTCATTTAATAGTAAAAGCCCATTTGTAGTTTCAGATACTCCCTCAAAAACACAGATGATTTGCACACAAGAATTTCTTGATTATTTTTTTTTTCATGCTAGTCTTCAAAGCTTATGGAAATCACTGTTTCAGACTTCTCCCTGACTTGATGAGAACTAGAAACTTCATTTTGCTTTCTTGCATGAAAGCAAAAATTTTCATTTGATCACTTGAGAGTGTGGACACTAGGGATATATTAGATAAAGAGCAATTATTGGGAGGCTAATGACGAGGTTACAAACACTGGGCAGCTCTGTGCATCCTTTCAGAGCACTGCAGGGGGATGCTGACAAGTTTGCCTGCTTACCTTTCAATCTCCCATTCAAAACACTAATTCACTGCCATCTATTAAAAAAAAAAAAACACACCAAAACCAAACAAACACCACCATCCTTCAAATGGGACTTTCTAAAACATTCTTCATTATAACTTTAGGACCTCATCTCTTGCGTGTGAGCTGACTTCCCGGGTGTAGTGATTGCTGACAGATTACCGGAGTGTTGTTTGACCTTAACTGCTCACACTGAGCCACCAGCCACCTATTCAATAAAAAGAAGGAAGGACCTCTGGGAGTCAGGGAGACAGCCCAGGAAAGGAACAGGTAGGAAAGGCAGCACCCTGCATTGCCACGCTGGCGGGCATCATACAGTTCCCAAGGTCTGTAGGTATACCACAGGGATATTACGACCTATCTACGTGACTAGTAAAAAACTGCAGGAAAATGAGCTGGAAGACTGTCTTCAGTGCAAAATGCAAGTGAACATGGCACATGTAACAGGGAAAAATACCTGCAACAGGAGAGTCCTAGGGATCTGAGGAAATGCTGAGACAGATGCCACTGAAGAAATGATGTTTTGTGCCACCCTTCTCAATTAAACATAAAGAAGCAATGACTGTCACTATCAATTCCTGACCTGTCCCATCTTGAGCACAGAGAGGATGGTAATGCAATTAAACTTCCACATAACCTTTTTTTTTTTTTTTTGATTCTAGGCAAGTGTGTGCATTCACATTACTACAAGAGTTCGACACGCTGCTTTAGCAACCTAGTAGCAGTTAAACTTTGGCCAAAATTGGATTCTTATTTCTGCTAGCCTCAAGCATATCTCCTGTACAGACACAGGAAAAAAAAAAAAGGAAAGAATATAGTTTCCCCTTGAACAGCAGCCAGCAGATTTGAGCTGTCAGGGCACTGGAGGAGATGAGCACACAATGTGAGATATCTTCCACAGCACAGGAATCCTTCAGCACCTATCTTTCACCTTCTTATCCCCTTAAAGTGTTTGTAAAACAAATCCCATATTTTGTTCCAGTTCCTGCATTTTTCTGTCCTCTGCTCTGGAATGTGAAGATGAGATAGACAAAACACCAGGGAGGCCCTCGGAGAAGGAGGGGACCTTCAGACCCATGCAACCTCCTCAAGGATTAAGTTTACAATCCATTTCTGTGTTTTCAGTTGGCATGAGCAATTTTAAACAATCAGAATAAAACACACACTGAAACTGTGGATGTCTCTTCGCAGAAATTTAAACTTTCAGCTCTCCATTCTGAAATCTGTCCTCAGTGAGCAAGTGTTAAAAATAGTTGACCCTTGCTCCTATTGCCTAAACTGACTCAAGTTAAGATAGGCAAAGCTTTTGGCATTGGGTCTTGTTTGCTTGCTTTAAATTTTTAGTCAGGGACATGGAGATATGAGCAATGAATTGCTCAATGCACCTTCAGAACTACTTTTAACTTAAAGCAGGAAGAAATTTTGAAAAAAAATTCAAATCTCTTTACAGATGTTGTTACAAAAAAAGAAAAAAAAAAAAAAAAAGGAAAGCATTTCAAAATAAATGGCTTATGGCTTGGGGAGTGTTAATGAGGTAAAACATTTCCAAAAAGACTGTAGAGTGACAATAGCACACAGAATGTGGCGGTGCCACAACTGCATAACTGCCCCCCAGCAGCAAACATCTACTGAAGCGAAGCAAAGCGAAGCCAGGAGGGAGGGAGCAGGGGGGTGGGGGGAGAGGGAGGGAGGAAGAGAAAGGAAGAGAAGGGAAAAAAAAAACTGTTGCAAGTTCATGCACCCCTATTACAAATTCATTTTAATTAAACAAAGAGATTATACAGACATTGCTGACAGGGATTATCAAAATAGAATGGCGCCACCTGCCCCTTGCAACTCAATTAATTAGTAGAGAATCTGAGGTGCCAATTATCACAAAGGAATAAGAAAGGATCAGTAAACACAGCTCAAGCTGAACTTGAAAATTAACCCTTTCAGCTCACAGCTGAAGCTCCACAGCCTCACACACTGCCCCAGTGCTTCTGCTACAGCCCTCCAAAAGCCCCGTGCTGAAAACTTGCAACTGACTTCTGCAGGTCCATGTTTCCCATGTTGCTGCGAAGGATGGCCACTTCTGCTCTTCCTGAAGTCATTAGTATCGTTTTAAAAATTAAATTAGGAAATTTAAAATAGCAGATAAAATCATTCATGTTTGAAAGGGTTCCTCAAAGAAAAAGATGGACTTCTTACTGTGTTTGAGGTGTGTCAGGAAAACATAGATAATTTTCTATGCCATACCAGAGAGTTTTTAAGACAGCAAGTCCCTGAGTAGAATTCCAGTTACTGAAGGAAATCAACTAAAAGTTTTAGTTTTCTAGGAAGGAGGTCTGGCTTATACATACTTGCCCCCTTCTCTCCCTCCCTATATAAGAGGAAGAATAACCTCTTCTCTTTCAAGCTCTTGAGTAGGATTCCTTCAGGAGTACAAGGCTTACTGAAAAAACAAAACTGGAAGGCTCAGCAGCAGTAACTAACTGCTAATCTATTTTCCCGGGGAATCCCAAGTCTGCCAGAGCATTCCAGATACTTCTGGATTTGGATGTATGCAGTGTGAGGCATCAACAAAGGCACTGCAGTGCCCATAAGGGGAATCTGCCTCAGCACTTGCCCAACAGGCTGCTGGCAGTCCTGGAAAGAGAAGAGGTACTGCCTTTTGCCCTTCCCTGGTGTAAGTCCCATACCACTTCTTCCTCCTCCTTCTAGAAAATTCAAAATTGTACCTCCCCTCTATGGGCTTGCAGCTGTGTCATAAAGAGGAATTAGTACTTCACATGTGGAGCTTCTGTATTTTTTCCAGCCATTGGGAGGAAAGACACTGAGTAATGACATTTTCAACTCTACCTACCAGAAGAGTGATCCACTGCCTTTTGGGGGAGGCAATGCTAGTATGTTTTATGCACACTTGTAATCACATCTTAACCCTACTTCATGGTTTCCTGAAGGTCATAAAAACAAATGAACAATCAGGTGCAAAACCATACAACCAAAGTAGGCAACTGCTCTCTTTTTTGTCATTTATTTCCCTGAAATACAATTTTTTTTCAGGGAATGTTTACATTTCCACCATGCATATGCTCATTTTATGGTTACATTGACAGCTACTAAAAGTACAATATAGAATGATAAACTTGGCTTGCAGAGCTATAAATGCCCAATACAAAAAGGCTGGGTGAACTCTCAGTTAGCCCAGTGTAAATTCAGTGTTATTCTGCTGCCTTTGCTGGATTTGAGTGCCACAGCTGGAATTAAATATCACTCCCTGGTTTTGTGCTATTTCTTCTTTATTGCATTTGAAATAGAAGTGTTGTACGTGACAAAGTGTGTCATTAACTAGCAGCTAGGTGAAAGCCTTATTGATTCAAAAGGGGAAAAAATAATTTCAAAAGTTTGTTTTCACTGTCAACATTATCAATACTCCTGTAAATAAAAATTGGAACATGGATGTTATAAGCTTGGATAGAAGCACCAGGTAGCATAACTGGAGCTATTAATTGCACAATTAACGTTGCATGATACATCATTATATGTCCATATCTATCTTGAGAACTGCAAAACAAAGGCCAAATATTTCAACAATGACAACCTGTGAAGTACGACAAGTTTTAAAAGCAAATTTGCTTGCAGTTCCAAACTCCTTTTCTAAGTGCCTGCTGGATTTTTCAATGGCTTTATTGTTTCAGGATCAGAAAGTGACGACTTCAGCTCTACAATGCACAGTTTGTCACCCTTGGATAAAGGAGCTGCCAACCAAAGGAGTGGGACATACTTGCATTCAACACGGCGTGCCCTGAAGAGCAGAGCACATGCTGGCAGGACTTGAAAGCCCCGAAATACCAACCAGTCGCACCAGTTAACTTGGTGAGACCTCCACATACCTGTGGGGTGTGAAAAGACCCTGGTGCTCATCACTGCCCATCAGGATTGAGTTCATCTTATCAAATGGGCCTTTGAGCATATAGTGAAGTAATTTACCAACTGAAAAAATCAACAATTTTCCACTTCATTTACTTCAACAGTAGCTACGTAATGTCAATAGTTTAAAACATTTAATTAGACACAACACGTGTTTTATGCTCTACTAATTATATAAAATTGTGCTCAATAATTTTCTTCCCATTGAAACAAACCTTAAGCAGCTGTTAAAACACTAATTGGGTGAACGCTTCCATGCCGCGCATTTGACTCTGCGCCAAGTGCGTTCCTCCTGATGGTTAGCGGGGTTTTTCCAATGTCCATGATGGAACCGTAAACGCACGTCAATCTCTGCCGTGCCACAGCGCCAAGAGCCAACTCCAAACATTTATTTTGGCCCTCACCTTTGAAAACTAACATCATATATAAAATGCAACAGTTCAGAAAGATGTTTAATTATACTGGGCTCTTAATTTTCTCCACTTACATTTTTACCTCCAAAGAGCAGCTAAATTTGACACAGAGCTTGTTATTTACAATCGCCTATGAAATCAGCACTTTTTATTACATTGGAGCTGCTTCACAAGCGTTATCTTGCAGTGTGCTCAAATGGAAATGCACACTGGAACGTGTTGCTGAGTGTGGTACAGATGAGGCCCCTAGTACGAGGATATTTTAGGCATATTTTGTTTCTATAATGTTTAAAACAAGTGTGTGAACCATAGTTATCCATGCATACAGTGGCAAGGGATGGAAAAGCTTTTGGGATTTTTGGGTGTTTGTTATTTGGGGTTTTTTTAAGTTTTACATGGAAGGAGAATTCAGAAAGGTTTTTTTCTGATTTAAATATCCTTTCAAAAGAGCACATTATTTCTACTATTGACAAGTTTCTGGTGATCCCAACGGCAGTCTGAATTGAGCCAGTACCTCTGAATCTCTCAATTGGCTTCATATGGAGTTTTAACCCTGGAGGTAACTCCATTAAAATCAGGTTCTCTTAATTAGTGACTAAGACTGTACAGCTGCAGGCCTAATCCTGGCACTCCTATAAGGACAGAGGCCTAGCAGAGGGTACCAGATTACCAGTAACAGGAATTGTCAGACATGACTCCATCCTCAGCAGTTCCCCCAAGCCTGCCTACACCTCTCTGAACTGGGATTTTGGTCCTCACCACATCCTGACCATTCCAGGCTCTGCTTCAGGATCTGTGGGCTGGGTTCCTACAAGAAGAAACTGCCACTACAAGAAGAAGGTGTCCACTGGGCACCTTCAGAGGCATGCATTTACACTTTTCTCCACATCTATTCTTTGAAATGAGACCCTAGTGGAGTATATGTAAATGGTCTATTCAAAAGAAAACAGATTTTTCTGTCTTTGACATATTTTGAAAAAAAAAAAAAAAAACCAACATTATCACCTGTGTATGACTGCTGCCTCTACAGCAACAAAAGTATGCCTGGCATATTACAAAAAACATGTCTTATAATTCTAGTTAATATCACATCTTCTCAAATTATGTTAACTATACTTGTTTTTCCCCCAATAATTTCCAATGATTGGTGATGCAGCTGAAAATGGATCTTCTAAACTACA
The DNA here is from genome assembly GCF_963210335.1 of Falco punctatus. Classification (NCBI taxonomy): domain Eukaryota; kingdom Metazoa; phylum Chordata; class Aves; order Falconiformes; family Falconidae; genus Falco; species Falco punctatus. The sequence goes on from NC_137580.1 coordinate 72,840,076, forward strand.
TCACACCTGTGGACTTTCTTCTTTTATATATTCCATGTGGAATAACTCATTAATTACTGTTCACAAAATAATTATTTCATTTGAAATAATGATAAATTTAGCTTAAAGGCTGTTTATAAATCAACACTGTAGCATTAATTTAAACAAATCCTCATTTTACAATCCCTTGTTAGTGTGAAGCATTAACTCTGAAAGGAAAATGAATCACAGTTTTCCACTAAGGTACGATGCCTGCCAACATTTGTAGGACTCTTTCCAAAACACCTGAAGGACACATCCTGGCTTCCTTTTCTAGTACCACTATCATCTACATCAGGTGTACTGTTGAATGTTTTTATTTTTTAACCTGAATGTTCTGAAGTTAGGTACATCACTAAAAAGTGCACAATTTTAATTCACATACCACAACAAAGTAAGAATAGATCTGCTTAAGAAAAAAAAAAACCAAAGCAAAACAACAAAACATAAGACACTGAATTCCCATAGTTCACATGGACCTGATGTACCTGTACAAAGGGAAAAAATGTGTTCTTAAAAAAAAAATAAAAATCTGAATATAAATTCAGATAGATTTCCATTTTCTGCCCTGTTCTATTACATTGGATAAACGCTGCCAATTCAACAACAAATACCATACACAACTGTGAGACATTTCCTGGGTAAAAATGAGCATTTTTCCTGTTTTTTTGGAGGTGCCCTTATTGAGTGCATTTTCAGAGGCAGTAATACACTTGTACCAAGTAGGCAAAGGAAGGTAAAGCTGAGGCAGTGTTAATATGAGCCGAATGATTTTCCTTCTTTCAGACAGTCCCTTCACCTAAGGCAGAGAGTGTAAATCCCAATCAATAAATTATACTGAGATGTAATACAAGAACAAATGGAAGCATTATTAAATGGATCTGTGGATATAATTTCCACTTCCGACACAAACAGGCCTATAACACTTTTCCTAGTAATTATGATGTCATTGAGTTTCACTGTTAAACTCTTGAGGCCCAACAGAGAGTTCCCTTTCTGACCTCTTCACGTTACAAATCAAAATAGTAAATCTAATATTTATTTTCTCACCTTGCAGGATAAAACATCTCCATTCTCAGGCTAACCTCTAGCAGGCTAATCTGGGAAAATGCCATCTGAACAAGCTGGTAAGTGCTCAAGCACCATTACTGCAGGACAAACTGTTAATGGTAGACCTTTTGTGTGCTCTTACAGATGAAAATTTAAGTCTTCTTTTCATAAATCAGTCAGGCAGCCTCATTCTTGTGGAAGGAAGGGATTCATTTACATCACATTTCTGATAAATACTTAAATGAGATGGACAAGGGCATTTGCCATGGATTTGGAAATCTAAATTAGTACATGATAGCCACCATTTTCTTCTGCTCTTGTGTGGACTTGTGTAATTTACTGTAGGGATATTACACAGGGATGCCATTAAGTCTGTAAGTTTAACGCAAAGAGGTTTTTGTTTGTTATTTTTTTAAAAAAAGGAGCATTAATATGATGACTTCTATATTCACCACTACAGAAAAGTTAACGTATCCACAGTAAAACACATCAGCACAAGGTTTTTCTACTTTTTGCATGCATAAAAAGCTGTGACGATTCACTCACTTAAGCGTTCTTCCAGAAAACGATAGTGGAAATTACACTAGTGTGGAACAATTACACTGTACACGCAGTGCGCTGTGCTGTAGCCAGTCCCTACAGAAGCTGATGGACTGTAACCCACAGCAAGACTCCAGTATGTCTGTCCAACATTCTCATCTAAGATGGGTTTTAGATGGGATTAGATGACTCCCCAAGGTCCCTTCCAACCTGAACAATTCTGATGCCTGCAGAACTTCAATAATTACATCACGTGGCTGTAACCTCAGTATCTTTCACACACAACTCATTTCCTAATTCTTCCTTTATACTGCAGAAGACCACTGCACCCACCTACCTCAGCCAGAATAACACACCAATTTCCTTTTTATGCACAATGTGCAGCAGAATACAGGGGCTACACAGTAATTTTCCCTTTCCAGTTTCTATATTTACTTCACCAAAATTTCCTTTATCAGCCACATTCATGTTCTTAGAAATGTGTTCGTTTCAATAAAAATTACTATTTTATAGAAGTTTAACGCCAATGACCCAAATCCTATAAATCATTAAAAATATTTTTTCTCATAGAATCCTATGTTGTTTTTTTCTCAGTAGCTGAGAAAGCATCCTACTATAAACAGTTACATTTTTGCCCACACTAAAAATTCTGTATTAAAAATATACTAAATGAGGGACAGATGTTTAAAACAGTGGACCTACAATGAAGTATTAAATATTGCTGGCACAGTGAGTCCTTTTGGTACAATTTAGTCTCTTTTTGCAATAGGCATGTTTTCACAGCTGTAAAAGCACCAGAAATTACTGTCTTTGCTCCAATATTAATATAGAAATCAATGAAAAAATACACTAGACTGCTGAACAGATTAGACTATTGTTCATATAGTCTATTATTAAAATAACTTGCTTTTATAAATTAATATTAAACTCAAATGTTTTGAAGTTGTTCAAGAGGAATAATGTCACTTTCAAGAGTACGTCAATTATCTATGTACAACCAAACAATTCTACTTTTGTCAAAAGAAAACCGCAAGCCTTATTAAGAAACCAAACCTGCTACTTAATTTTACGCTTAATGACAAAGTCCAATCCACTGCAGCACAGAGAAGATGGATGATCTTGTGTGACAGATAACACTCCAAACTTGCACCGAGTACACAGTACTAGGATTAAAGCCCTTTTCCATACGTACAGATGTCTTAGAACTATGGGAGCAAGAAGTGAGACAGGGCATGGAAGAGTAGATTCTATGGTGCAGCAGATTTTGATCTTAATACATGCTAAACATAACCATGAAGGGCAAAGAGATAACACATACAACAGGATGATAATACTAAAATCTGCAGACCTTGATCTAGTAACTGTGGGAATGAACTTGGCAAATTTATAACCACAGTTGGACCTGTTCACCACTGTACATTAATCTGGTGCTCCCACAGGAGGAAGGGAATAGCGTACGCCACAAGCACTTCATTGTGGATCTTCTGCTACATTAAAGGTTTAATTTCTGTATCCCAGTCTGGTGTTTGACAGCTCCAATATCAAACATCACAAGTTCACACCACTGGCGAAATTGTGTCTAAGCACATGCTCCATTTACTTGAGCACTAAGCAAGCTGTGACCTTCGTAATCCTGACAAAGTGATGCCTGCTTAAGTTTGCAGCCCGTCTGGAATAATAGTAGGTATGAGATGTCAGCAGCTCAATTTGTTTTAGTGGGTCCTACTTCAAATATCAATTAGGAACACTAATTCTTGTGACATGAAACTCTTTTACTACTGAAAGCAGTAAGGAGAGGAAACATTACAAAAATCTGCATCTATTATTACATGAAGTGTGGAGGACTAGCTTGGACCCTTGAGGGAACTGGGAAAAAATGAATCAATTGAATGAGCAAACATCTAATAATCTTTGTTCAAGTTCCTGATGCAGAAGGGATGGGCTGCTAAGGAAAGACAAAGCTTGATTAAAAGCTTGATTAAAACCTCCAAAGTCCAGAAACACTGTTTTAAAAGCTGGGGGAAAAAATGTAGAAGAAAGGGCAGAACAAGACAGAATACAGGCAAGGACTCAGCGTGTTGGCCAGCCTGATCAACAGGCAGGATGCTAGCATATACGGTAATAGAAACAAAACCCCCACAAGGCTTACAGCCCAACAGCACCACTTCTACTCAGTAAACAAATCCCACGGACTGGAGACAGTTTTTTGGAAGGAGTTTGTATGGCACAAATATTTCTACTCTCTCCTTGAAGCCCCCAAAAAACATAACAAAAAAACAGCACACACACACAAACCAAACTGAAGGTGTCAACGGCCCAAGTGAAACATGACCTCATCCCCTAGAAAGTCCCTTGTTACCCATCTCGAGTAGGTCCTACCTAATTGCGAACCCAGAGAATGAAACTCAAACCCTCGATGTAAGTAAGGAATTCTTGCCTTGAAGAGATGCCCACCACAGTGCTGGGAGGCCACAGGCACAGAGGGGACTGTGGCAGTGGCAAGACCAGTGTTTGCAGGCACCAGCACTCACAGCCAGATCCACATCTCTGTAAGCACTGCTACCATGGTGGGAATGTCCCACACAGAGCACCCCTAACTTCCCCAAAGCGTGGGGGCTTAGCTGTGCATGCCTGGGCATGTAAAGTCACAAAACGGCAATGCTGCCAGCGTGGCCAGCACAGCCCAGCACATGTGGAAACAAAGAGAGCCCTCACCCTACTAGTTAGACAAAAAACCCACAAAAAACAGGGGCTGTAAAACATGTGCAGGAAGGAGGAAGGGGGGAGTAAAAACAGTCTCTGAGTAGAGAAACAGGATAAATTCATTGAATAAATTATTTACTGGAATTATTCACTTAGCTTCAATTACAATCTATCCATTCTATCCACCATCTACATTAAATTATAATAAATCCTTCTATTATAACTTGGCTTCATGCCTGCTGATTTACAATAGCTTTTTTATTCAAAAAACAAAAGTCTGATGCTGTGCAACCTTCCACAGGGTTTAGATGTGCACACCTGGAAATCTCCAAAAGACAGTTCCTTTTTGTGAAACTCATTCCTTTTCTAAGTTAGAGAGAGGAGGGTAAGCGTATTATATTCAAATTGCTAGCAGATATTTTGAAAAACACAAAAAAGACCCAAGATATCAGAATAACCTTAAAACAAAAATATCCTGCTGCTTTCCTGAAGAGTTTGGCATACGTCCTGTACCAAATACCCAAACACAGTTTTGAGAAAATATACGCTCTCTCCATCCTTCAGCCATCAGGTCTCTTTACTAAGCAGATGTCTTAGGATTCCTCTGAATGAAAAATAACTTGTTCTACTCTAATAGATCATGTTTGACATTCACAAAAGGCTGTACTTGAAAATTAATTATACTAGGACGCAGAAAAAGGAAAAACATGTGAAGGCTGCTTTTTTTACGTAACATACATAAACACTTATTGATTTCCACAGCAACACAGAATGATTATTTGTTAAGGATCTCAAGCTGTGCTGGGATAAAATGAGCACAGGTTCAAACTAAATGGTCTAGTTATGTTGAGAGAACAGCAGGGGAAGCCTGCAATTAAGTCAAGAGTTTGAGAGCACTGCTCACCTTCCTCCCCTCATTCCCATACTCCTGCAGCCACTATGCCTATACACTGAACCAATCAGACTGACACGATATTTGTAAATCTCTATATACTGTAATTTCTTCATCTTCCTTAACTCCAGCACAGCATGTATCATATTATGGAGGAAAAGCAGAAATAAATAAGGAAAAAGGTGAGTGAAATTGACTTTTACACATTTTAACAGTGCTCTATGAACCAGCACTACAAGGCCTTACACGTCTGTCCTACCAGGGGCACCTGCTGGAGCAGCAGGATGTGTGCCAGCTTCCACCCCTGTGGGCAATGCTGAAGGTACAAGTTAAAGTGGGGCGGGGGGCGGTCATGCTCTGAATGGGATTAGATTCGTTCTGTCCCCAGAGAAAGAATAAGAACACAGAAAATACCAATGCATAAAAACTCCATCATAAACTCACATACACATTTCAAGAACCTCAGAGCACCTTGGACACAGCCACCTCAGATCCTTACGACACAAGAATCCACGTTTTCAAATCTGCATCTCAGAAAAGCCACTAGACAGCAAACCAATACGAGGAAATCAACGTGTACGTTCTCCCTCACTCCTTATAGGAGTACCATGGGGATTTATTTTGCTAATATCAAAATGTTCTGCTATGCTAGAAATGTTCTTGTAATCCTCAAAACACACTGGCACTACTTCCATGTAGTTTCATTGCTGATGTCTACTACTATTAAAGGGTAAACATATACTTCAAGACTATAATTCACTTAGCTAGTTACCAGAGCCAGTATTATGTGAATAAGCTTGATATATCTCTGTTTGTAACCTATCAGAAAACAATTTATGGAATCTAATAAATTAAAAATGAATTGTCTCCAGCAGCCATATATTTCACAATAAATGTTTGCTCTTTGATCACAACTGACTGTGCTGTGTTCTAATTAATTTTTATACAGAACTTTGCTATTGCTTCTTAAATAGATTTTATACACAAGACTAATCAGCTAGCATTTTCAGCTGTGCCTTTGTCTTTTCACCTTCCAACCAAGTTAAAAATTCACAGAATTCTAATACTTATGCAATAGCTTTCTACATATGTACCATTTCAATTTATGGAAGCAAAGATCCATATTTCACCTTTCCTTTCTTGACCTCAACAGGCATATAATACATACATAAAATGTAATAATCTAAATACATCCAGATAGCTTAAAGACTTGCCTCTAGACTAGATGACCATGGAAATGAATCCCTCTCTAGCTCTCAATTACCTTCTTACCCAGTGAAAAGTACTGGAATTACTCATTCACCGTGAATCCCCTCCATGATCTTCTGAAACAGGAATAGAGTAATTTGATATTGCTGTTTGAAATGGCAGGGTAGCTGATATGGAGTAGCATTTTGGCCCTAGTCCTGCTGGGATGCTGTAACATCCCACACCTGAGTGTATCTTCCTGTATCCATCACCAGGAACCTGGAAAAAACATCTAAGAGCACAATACAAAATCTCTAATACAGACTAGATGGTCTACGTGCATCTGATGTGTAGAGTCTGGCATCACGTTTAGGGAAAGAAAATATTAGTAAGGGCAGGGTAGAGGGCATTAGTCTAGGGAGGAAAGTAAAGGAGGAATGAGGAGTCTGGCCATTGACACTATTTATCTCCTGCTTTGCCATGGGAGCTAGTTTCTGTTCACTTGTGGCATTAATATGTAATTAAAAAAACTAATTTATGAGAAAGAAAAGAACTCTACTGTCCTGACCAAATCATTCTCTATCTTCACAGATTCATGTAGAAAGGTCTAAGGCTCTTTGTATGTTTTTGGATAACACCATCATTGTCCTTGCTTACTAGTAATAAACTATTCCTGTCTACTTACCATTAATCCCTGAAGTGCAGTACAATGCAAACACTTAAGCTATGAAAGATGTTCTAGTACCTTCCATATGCATATATATTCACATACATGTATGTTTTGGGGGGAGGGGGGAAGCTTGAGGAAATGAAAAAAGCATCTCATAAATTCCAATGAATTCCCAGCGAGAAAGAGAACAGCAAATTTAGCCTCGGCATCAGGCATTGCTGCACAACACAAAATTCTTGTTGCATACCATGTGGTCTAGAGACACCAGTAAAGTTGACAGAATATCTATTTAAGAAAAGGTCAGAAAAGTGTCTCTCTAGAGTGGAAGGATCCTGCCTAGGGATACAGCAGTAGGTCAGCTGACCCTTGGAGATCTCTTCCAGCATTTTTCTATGACTCTACGAATTAGGGTTAAGGGGATTTTAAAAACTAGTATTTGAAAAACATTCTTTGCTCTGTGGAAGAACTCTGACAAGAAGCATGGTTACACTTTGATGCTGTCTTCCTATGGACTGGTATTACAATGAACAAGAAGGAATATGCAGAAATTAAATAAGCCTTCTGGAATATGGGACGGGGATTTTTTTTTCATGTACAGACCATACAAGGCCTTTTATGCTAAATACTCAAAAATTAAAATAAATTCTGTAATACAGACAGGAAGTCAGTGCAATGGGAACCAAATGGGAGTAATGGGACCCAGGTGGTTGGAATGGGTACAAAAAAGCACATAGATGGCTATGTACGGCACAAATTGGAGCCTGGAGATGACTGTAACGGAACCCTTCCAAAAGAAAGAATGGCTGTAAATCGTTAACTGTATCAATGCAAACATCTTGGTATCATACCACTGAGGAAGGGGTGGGGAGCGGGGAGTGCATAATTTATTTTAGCTAATAAAACCCGATGTGTTTAGCTGACACTATGTGTACAGCTGAAACTATACCATATTAAGGAATATATTGGTATAGGAATACATTGTATGCATATAATTTTAACTCTTGATTAAGGTGAGACCTGAGCATATCAGACATGGTTCTTTCCCCAGGTCGAGGCGGAATTCATTTTAAATTTGAATCAAGGAACAGAAGCCATACTGCTTCAAAAGTCACAGGGCAAAATTGTCAGTTTAGTATAATTAATGATAATAAGCATTTTCAGAGAAAGCCCATTATTCAGTACATAAGCTGGTAGGGCAAATACACTTAAGCTTTAGTAATATAATATAGTTTAGGTCACTGAAATACCTTCATTTATTTACCTACCTCTCTATTTATTCCAAGGCAGAGGACTAACATCCCTGTACAAAAAAGCTCACGTACAAAGCACATCTAACTGATGAACAAAGCTCACTTGGATGAAAAATAAATAAGAGGTTTTTCATTAACAGAAAGAATATGCACAATACAGTACAAAACGTAACAAATAGGCTAAGGTAAAGAGGCAAAAAGGATTTTTAGCATTGGATGCATAAGGTTAATACACTGAAAGAATGCAGGGAGACCTTGTGAGTCCTGACTAGTCCCACTGGTAGCAGAAGATACACTGACAGGGAACTAAGAGCCCATGCCCAGGACTTTGTAGATCTGCGCTTTATAAAGTTATGCAGCAAAACCTGTGACACAGGGACAGTGTACTTACTGGTTTTAGAACTCCTCTGCCACTGCAGAAAGACTGAAAATGTGCACACCATTTTTCTTGCTGCATTTAATAAAGCAGTAGGGCTTGCTTGGCCCCTCTGGGATTCTGGGATACTGAAATCTGCTTTTGAGCGCTTTTTTTAGGAATAGGGAGCAATTTCTTGGCAGAGGAGGGAAGCAAAGAGGGAAGACATTGCTGCTGTGTATCATGGTCCAGTTTGAATTCTTTAGAAATACTTCATGTGTATACGTCCATGTTGCACACTGATGAAATACCATTTTGGCATCAGCAGCCTAGTGTAGCCACCCCACAAAAGAACAACGAACCAAAACCTGAAATTATGAAGTTCCAAGTAACGTGGAATTTTTAACTTATTCAAATCTATACTGTCAAAAGAAATAGGTATTATTCTCTCCTTCTTAGATGACACATCACCCCAAGAACAAAAAGATCCAAAGTACACATTATTAACAATGTATAGTTTTGGGGGTTACTGTTTTCCATTGTAAGACTATTTTTTGGTTATATTTAATTGTTTGTTAATCTTTTATCTTTCTTTTTTAAACGAAAACCAAAGTCTTTGTGGCTTATAGCATAAAAATAAATAAAAAACCAGAAAGGAACAGTAAGGAAGCAATCAGAATTTTCTAAAACCATACAGAATGTAAACAAGAAAAGAACGAAGAGCTCTGGATATTAAAAGCAAATGGAAGCAAAAGTCACTGTTTCAAGATGGTAACAGAGTAAGATCAAACACAAGAGCCAATACCATCAGGGTGACCTATAATCTAAAGGCAGTCAATTTAGAAGACTTTTTTTTTTTCTTTTTTAACTAGAAAGTTAAAAATATGAAATGTCAAACTTCTGCAAAACAGAACACAGAAGATAAGTGAATTCATAAAACACAAAATACATCAACATTGTAGATAAATAACATCCACATAAGTTTGGTGACAGTAACCCTGCCAATAGATTTTCTGATGGTAAACAGCTTGAAAGAGGTGGCTGGCTTTTACTGGAGTAAGTGAACAGATCTAAGTAAATCCCATGTGAAAAAGAAATGAAAAACATCTGCTAAGGACACAAATGGTTTGTTGGCTGACGTCAACTGCAGGAAAGCTTCCAGTATATCAGCCCTGGGCTTGCCAGCAGGTGTTGCTGCAAATATTCAGAACAATTAGAGGTGATATTTCCACAAGCACAGAGATGACAGGGCCAATAAATAAGGCACGCATGATACTGTCAACAACTGAAATGTATGCATTTCACATAAATCCTTTGAGGACCTGTGCAACAAAGTATTTTAAAACCAGCTACCAGGGTCTCAAATTATACCAGTGGTATCCATGTGAAATAATATCCTCCTCCATGAATGATGCCACTGAAATTCCTGAAACGACATAATTTCTAAGATATCTCCTATACCATGGAGTAGGATTCTCACCTTGACAAAGAGATATGTAACCTAGAGATAATATGCCAGATCATATTTTCAGATAGCATGTATCTGAGTGTATTGATTTATTTTCAATAAACATGAACTTTCACTAATGTTGAAATTCATTATTACTTAGATTAACTAACTTGATGAGCCTCATTACACTCCTTCCTTTCTCTTTTCTTTGCGGAAGATTTCCAATATTCTTCCACTGTGGCTATGCTCAAGCTTACAAAAAGACATAAAGTTCAGCTCTAATGTTTAGATGTCAAGTTTCTCAATAAACTTGAAGTATGACTATACCTACAAAATTCTCCAGATGGGAATCCTAAAATCTCCCCGTTCTTCCTATTAATGAACTGCATCAGGCACACATAACAACATCAGCAGGTTTTAAGGAATGTTCTCAAAATTATGGCCACCTCATGATATGCTCTCCAGCCTGATTTACACTGCATTCTTAATTAAAATTAAAATAATTTTAAAAGAAATCAGAGCTTGTTTTGATTTTTCTAAACCATTCATCTTTCTAACTGCCTTGAACTATAGATAAGAAAAAGTCTATTAAAACCCCCAAACTGGACAAGATATGACTTGCATCATTTTGAACCATTAAATTCCTGGTCACAGAAATCAACCAAGGAATGTAGTGGCTTCTTCACACAGAACTGCATCATCACCCTGCATCCCTTGATTTGCCCTCTTTCTGTTAGAGTTTTACTGCTGACTTAGTGGACTCTACATCAAAAGCAAAACTCCCTGCCATTTACATCATGCCCTGCATTTCATGGAAAACCTGAAGTGAAAAGGGATACTAAATTTTGCTTCATTTGGGTTTGCGAGCCAGGCTGATGCCCCAAGGCAAACATGCCTGTTAATTTCAATGTTACATTACGGAGACACTGCCCAGATGCCTGTTTTCAGGACCAAGAGTCAGTTCCAACTCCCAGGCACATTTTACAAAGTACTGACTGGCTCAGTACAGGTGGAATAACCACACTGCTGTTCACTTTTCTTTTTTATAATTAATTTCTAACCATGCATATGTGTAGAGCTGAAAGCTAATTACACGCTCAAGTCACTTACTCTGAGATTAAATGGCATCAATTCCTTGTGTGCACAGAATAAGTTACTTAACACACTCCCAGCTTTCATCTTAAAAACATGCATACTGACGTTTCCCTACAGGAAAGAAGCATTACCGGAGACTTTCAGAATCTTCTCAGAATGCAAATTGCTATCTAAGTGGTAGATATTACTTTACTCTAAAGAGGTCTGAGGGTTGAAAAAGTTAAGATGCTGTTAACTGTCAGAAATACTCAAAAACCTCCATGAGAGAAATAAGACCTGGTAGTGCAAGCAATAGGATGAAAAGTGGTTTGGAAGAAGTGACACAATGAAATTCAATACTTGTCTTACAATTACTCCAAAGTACATTTTCTTAATCTACAAGTTTAAAACAAGCCAGCAAAATAAGAAAACAAGTTGTTCTTCTCACAGTCCGCTTTACAAACCACACCTGGAGCCTGACCTGAAGTCACGCTGCATGCTCCGTGGTTCACATTAGAAAGCAATTAACAATTTTGTTGACAATCAACAAACTGGAATAGAAGCCAGCTCATTTTCTCATACCACTATAGAGCCAATAAAAGTAAAAAGTCATCAGCATTTATTTTTGAGCTAAAGAAAGCAGATATATCTTGGAAGAGAGACAGATTTTGGTTCTCTGGAGAAGGATGATAGCATTTGCACACGGTCATTTTCTGACCATATATGCACTTCACAAACAATTCTCCTAGCCCACAGCATCTTAGCTGGACTTGTTCAAAACTGGGAAAGTGACTACATTTTAAATAGCATCCCTTCCCAGCCACATCCAGTGGGTATACAATTTCCTTCCCCCAAACCATTGAAAAGGACTGCCAAAAACCTCTTTGCCTACTGACCGATGCACAGCTGCTCTCCATGGCTTAGGAAATGGCGTTAGTACCTGCCATGCAGTGCCCATGCTGAAACATCTTTGTCCCAACTAGGTATAAAGTTAAGCAAAAATCTTGTACCACACGTGCTCCTTTGTCTTTTTGGGAAGTAAAGCAGGATGGTGTGAGAGAGTGAGAGCCAGCCAGCCCTCACTGCTGCCCCCTCCGTGACACTGCTTTTGGAGGGACAGGCTGTGAAGGCAAAGCAGTGTAGCTGGGGGACCAGGGGCATGTGGGAGAAGTGGTCTAACAGCCCCTCTGAATGAACAGGAGGGAGAGGGATGCCAAGTTTGAACCTTCACTTAGAGACCGGCTGAGACAAGGCAGCCCTGAGCAAATGCAAGGGTAAGCCTTTCAAACTCGTTCCATTATCGTGCTGAGAAAACATGAGATAAAAGCTATTCTCAAAGCCATGGTGACCCTGTGCACTATCTGTGGAGGAGATGAGCAGCATGAAGAAGGAAAAGAGATGAACATCAGCTGGTGACTACCTGGCCCCACTCTTACTGGCACAAGATAGCTAAAGGCCACATGTCTACCAAAGCAATCAGAACTACAACACGACACATGCATCAAACTTACTAGACAAGCACTTTTCAGCACAAGGAGAGAGGAATTATCCCAAGTGAGGGACACGGCATAGCATCTCACCTCACACACTCACCCCTACAGGTCCCAGGAGCCCCCGAGCAGCTGCTGCCTAACCCTCAGGGCTGCAAAGGACTGCTCACCATCAACTACTCCTACCCCAGGCCGGTCCTCAAATTCACTGGCCATGAGAGGGTGCCAGCAGAACCGGTGTCCTCCAAGCCAAGGCAACAGCGAGGTTCTGGGCAAAGGCTGGGCAACACAATTCCAGGACAACCTGGGCCAGGTTTCACTGCATTTGCCTCCATTTAAAGGCTCTCACAGCATTAAGAGGAAGAATATTTTAGCACACATGCAAAACTAATTAGCAACAGAAAGGGTTACAGACTCCATAATTCATAGGTCCCACATTAATGATTAGCTAAGCGAACTAGCCACCCAGTTGGTAATTTGATTTGTTGGAAAGGAAAAGGCACCCTACAAACCTTGAAAGGTTTTAGCAGAACTGAGTGTCCCAGGTCACCCTGCTTCCCCCTGCCTTCACTATCTCATTGTCAAGCTCAATTTGCCAGCAAAGTCCTGACAATAAACACAAAGACACATTTCAAGGTTAGTAGGCACAACTCTTGCTGGACATCACGATGAGCCATTGCAGTGATGAAGTAAAGGACATGCAGGGATGGAAAGGGTTGGGGGTTTTGTTTTGTTTATCAAATGGCTTAGCCTTATTCAATTACCACCCTTCATTTATTTTACCTTGACCATTAATACTTCATATGTACCCATGACTGCTAAAAGTAAGCAGAAAAACATTCCTGGGAAGCTGAAGGCTATTATTTATGACTTAGAGGGAGAAATGAATGGTCTACTAAACTGTCTAGATACTGATATGTAATTTTCCAAGTCAAAGCACTGGGACAATGTGCTTGTTAATTAAAAATCACACTTTACACTTATGCTTTCTGAGGTGGGATGAAATACAGTAAATAATTACGATTCACTGGCTTATATTAATTTTTACAGAAACCACGGTCCCACTTCAGTGCCCTGGCAATAGTGCAAAGTCTAAGTAAAGGGTATGCTGACCTTAAAAGTGAGATTTTAAACGCATGGCCTGTGGGCCACAAAGGATTAAGAAAAGTCAGAATATTTTGTCCTCTGCTGCAAGAAAAGCATGCCTGAGTGCCAGTTTGACATAGGAAGCAACAGGCTGAAGACTTTCAATTTGCATTTTAGAACAGAGAGTAGTTGCCTGGTTCTTCCTCTGCAGGGTCACTGTTTGAAGGACTGCTATTTTGTTGAGGTCACCCATGTTAAAGTCTGACCATATTAGCCAATATGAAAGACAGCATCCAAACCAACAAGCACATTAAAATCTCCAGCTCTTAACTCAAACCCTTTTTTCAGTATGGTCAAAGACGTTATGTGCATTTGTAACTCGTGAAGTACAAGAAAGCCGATCTAGATCAGCTTTCAAGATGCACCTGGGGCTATCAGTACTCAGTAGTTTAAACCACAGACAAGTGTTAGCAATGACAATGTATACTTTTTACACAACTATTAAACACTAGAAAGAAATTAGAAACAGCAGTAGACCCCCAAAATATATTTTTTTTTAAATGGTGTGAAAACTTGAGTCTTCTTCATGCTATAACCACTCACATATCATGTCATAGAGTAAGATAAACTTGAAAGGACTGTTCACACTGCAAACACTATTTCTAAACCAACATTAACGAGCAACCATGTGCAATTCTCTGCATTCCTAGTCTGCCTAAATGAGCACTGGTTAAGCAACTAAGTCTTGCTCAAATAAAACTGGACTTCCTGTGTGCAGGGAAAAAGATAAAGGTCAGTGATCAAGGGACTCAGTGCCTACAAACACAGCCTTCCGTAAACACACATGTTGTTCAAGGTGCACCTGCTCTCAGGCTAAGCAGCATTTCCCTTGGACATTAAATACTCTCATGGTATCTATGCATAACATTGTTGATGTAACCACCTTAACTGAAGTTTTCTCACCCATAGGGGAAATTCAGTGATAAGAAACCCTTGGCAGTGATTTGCAAATACAAATCAAACTAAAAAATCCAATACTTGCTACCCACTCAAGGAATACATTCCAATGCCAGTTCAGTTTTTAAATGTCCATGGCATCATGCCAATAACATCACTGTACAGGACACCTGCAGGCAGGGCTCAAAAGCTCTGATTTAGGAAGGTTTTCAGGTTAGTAAAAGAATATGCCCAGTCATAAATTCAAAGTGTGGAAGGAATACAAAAGGAAAAATCACTTCTGGGAGAGATGGGAGCCAAACAGGAGCTTGCTTGAATACAGAAAGAGCACTGGCTCCCAAAATGCAAATGGTTTTCTTTGGTCACATTTTTCCTTTTTTAATTTGCTCTCAAGTTTATTACAAAACCTGAAGAGCTTCCAAAGCCTTCATCACCAAGCTATGGCAGTAAGAAGATGCAGGTGCCACTTTTCTGACATTAAAAAGTATCACAACGGAAGCAACACTGGCATAAAAAGTAAATTTATGCCTGTTTTCCCATCTCTGCATGGGAACATAGATTTTCAAAAGAGAATAAAACAATGCAGAGGAAAACCTGAAGATGAAATTAAATACTGCAATACACATTACTAGCAAAAAGTTTGCCCCAGGTTGAAGTCTGAATGCTGAATGGGGGATAGCATAGGAGGATGGTCAAGAAATCAGTTGAAAAGGAGTATTTATTTTTTTTTCTTTAGATTGAGATATTTTACTCTTCGGTCTCCTGAAACCAAGGTATTTCAAAAAGATTTCCTCAGAAATCACAGAAAGAGACAGTATTATTTCAGAATCCCTACTAGCCTGCTCTGAATTATAGAATTATTATAGAAATTAATATTTCTTAATATAATTATATAGATATTTATATTCTAAGAATTCTATATTCTTAATATAGAATTTAAAATTTCTTAATATAATAGAAATTAATATTTCTTAAAACAGATCACAAGACACAAAATAACTGAATAGCCAAGATGTCAGCAGAGTCACAATACAGGAGATCCAGGTCTGAGTCCGCAGTCCTGTAACCATCTCAGCATACGTACAAAGAGAAACTGCCTCGGCTGGAGAGGCTTGAGAAGGTCTCAGTGCTGCATAGGCTAGTGTCAGCCGTGTTCAGCTGCAGCGTGGGAGATGAGGCCCACATCCCTGACCAGAATCAGGTAAATCCAAGAGATTGAACTTGAATCCTTGACAACCCACATACGTGCTCTCTCCATCAGGTATCAGCTATTTAACATAATGGTCTTCATATTGCTGGTCCTCTCTAGAAACTCATCCCCAGATCCAAGAAAGCTTTCCCAATTAAAATTTGTTCAAAATTGATGTGTTCTAAGCTAAACTCCCATATTCACATAGCACCATTAGAAATAACATCAGAAATTATGCTCACGCCTGTCCCTGCCCTCATAAATCACCAAAACCTACAGGGACTACCTATGTTATTTGAGCAGCATACCTTGCGTACGGACTCCAAAGGACTACCTTTGGCCAAAGCATGTACCTATTTCTTTGAAGTTACCTTTACATGAACACATGCATAGTTGTTTGGTTTTTTTTAAAAAAAAAATTCTATTCCTCTCTTCCTTTTTTCGTATGTACTTTTTTTTTGCTTGTGCCTAATCTTATTTCTCCCATGAATGCAGAACATGGACGATGCTGCTGTGTCAACCTGATTCCCTGGTTCTGATGGGGACTCCTCAAATGGAATATAAGAGCAAGCTACACTGCAAGGAATGCAAATGTCCCAGTCTACACCACCCCTGGAAACGCAGCTGCTAAAGCTGAAGTTACACAATGAGTTTCAAGCTCCAGAATGACTAAGAAAAGGGCAGGTTGGCTTCTGACATTTAAAAAATGAAAGATAACCCACATCCAACCCCAAACACAACATGGTCCTGAAGAGACAGAGCCATGCTCATTAATGTATTTCTATGTCTTTGCTCCTGTTCCAATTATTAATGGGGGGAAGGGAGCATCATAAAGAAAGTTATCCCTACTGTGCTTTCCTGTGAAGCCTTCCTAGCCATCAGTTTCATAAAACCTCTGGAAGACAACTTCAGCCTCACTGGGCCTGGGGGTTCATCCCATCCTAGAGGGTAACCAGGTAACCACGTGAGAGCCCTCCCAGGCATGTTAACAATAGTAAAAAAGCCCCAGCATTAACCCCTGCAACACCCAACGCTGTTACAATTCCTACAGACACAAGTGCTAAAGAGGCAGCGTGTGACTTTTCTCACCCCAGCGCCAGCAGGTAATTGAAGTTTCCATGGATAATCCCAGCAATCAGAGAGAAAATCTCTGCCTCTAACATGACCCATTAGCACAGAGTTCACTGATCAGTCGGTTAACATGCCATTAAAGCATCTCTCTGTGGGGCTTAGGAAGGGTCAAGAAAACTCCATCACAAAGAACAAAAATACCTACAGAGCCCAGACATGGTTATACCAAGATCTTCATGAACCGGTCAAATTCACCTCAGAGGTTATTCTTTTCCCTGGGGCAAGACCAGCAACATCTGCAATCCTGACATTCTCCACGACTTCCCTTGCACATCACCTAAATATGCAAAATAGAAAATGCTTTCCTAAATTATATGGGAAAGCAAACAATCTGCCTTACTGTAAGGTCAGGTGGATACCATTCCGCATCAGCTACTCCACAACACTGTACACACTTGCAATTTAAGGTTCCTGGTTTTAAATGAGAGACCTTTTTTTACGCATTACCAACAGGTAAGCCACATTAACACAGGGTAATAATATACACGCAGAAGCATTTACTGAGAAACAGTTCGTGCTCTGTAAGGACCATGCAGGTTCACCAGTGGTAAATTGCTTGTATGCCTGCAGTTGTAAAAGGCACAGTGATAGTAAAATACAACAATAGTAAAAACTTTCAAGGCTGGGATAATTAGGGATGTACGTCACATCAATGAAACCCTGAGGGTGCAACCTAATGCCTAGTAATCTACTGTGTCCAAAGACACCATGCTAAGTCCCTTTTCAACAAATGTACTTCCTCTCACATCTTATTAGTTGCCTTTCGGTCAAGATACTACACAGAAGAATGTCCACATCACCTTCAAATGGAAGCACAGATAAATCTGGGTAAAAAAAGAGGAAAAAAATAGGAGGTTTCAGCTTGTATTTATCATTTATTTATAAACTTCAAAGAGATGTGACAATGCTGTTCTCCATAAAATTAACTGACTACAAAGCAGCTGATTCTTTACAACTTTTTTGTCCCCCAACACCCGTGTACTGGAACAGCTCCATAATGAAAGAATTTCCCAGCAAATTAATTTTACTAGTGTTAATTGTCCATATAACATACATTTCTGCCTCACCTGTTGCATTTCCCAAACTAGTTTCTTAATGTTTCTAGTGTTTGTGATAACCAGCTTTTAACTGAAATGTGGAATACATGATACACATAGGAAAAAATTACTATCGTGATCTTTAAATACGTACATGTTTTTCTACAGGTTCTTATATAGATTGCTTTTCTTACCTGGAAACCACCACTGTTCTTATCCTTTACTCGGTAAGTCTTAAACCTGTGGATAGTGGCTTACATTACATGCCCCATGTGTGCAAAACATTGGTGTTAACAAGTAAAGTTAAGGATTTAACATAAGACCTATCTTGCATTTCCTTGTATTTGTTAGTCTGAGTCTCAAGCTTCAAGTTATTTTAACACACTTTTAGTTTCAACACATATTCAGTATGTGTCTAACACCCTCTGGAGTTGCAAGCCACCCTCCCACTCACCCCCAAAAATCTTCAACCAGTGCCAAAGTCTATATTTTCTTAACTTAAAGAAGTAATTCCAGGGCTGTCAACTGATAAATTTCATTCAGGAAAACGCTGTGTTCTTTAAGCAACACATTAATCTTCTTTGGGCTAACCATAGTAAACATCAATGTTGAATTGTACAGATTTCACATGTTGCTGCCAGAAGAGAGTTTTAGAAGAATTATCCCCTTTTTAGGTAACCTGGCTTTTAAAATTACACCCTAGAATATGCAAACAAAGATGACTAATGAACTCAGCAGCCTGCATTCATTGAGGAGGCTGTTGAAAAAGATACTGTGAGTAATGGAAAAAGGTTCATTTTACAAAAGCTGTAGGGAGCTGCCTGTGTGAAGGTAGGTGAGGAAGAATCTCTCTTTCACTTCGGTTATAACAGTTTGCTGTAAACAATCATTTCCCTTCTGTTATCAGGCAATATCCTGCAGGAGTGTGTGTTCTATGTCACCTTGAACAATTCATGAAGGCTGGCAAATTTTTCTCTCCTAATAACCCACCCGACTCCCAACCCTTTTTTAAAAAAATAATTTAGTTTTTAAACTGAGATATGCAAGAACATCCATTAACTACTGCCCTGCTCCTCATATCAAAAAAAGAATGAGCGCAGACAGAATTCTGAGCTGAACTTTTTTTCTTGTTTTCTGCTAGTAAAAGCAGTGCATATAGGACTGCAGGCTTGCCACGCAAGTACAAGCATCTATATACATCAAGAAATGGATGCTTTACGCCACAACCCAGACAACCTAGGAGACAGTACTTTAAATGACCCACACTACTTTCAGTAGTGGAAGAAGACCACGTGTATTTCTTTTCTGATGCTAACTGACCTTTCCAAGCATGCTGCTAAATGAAGAAACCACCTGATATTCCTCTGTAACTGTATCCAAAATCCCGGCACAGGAACACCCTGACACAGCAGGCAGCAGTGCGCCTCAGCCCCAACATGCACCCAGCCCCTGATGCAGTGCCCTCAAAGGACAGCGAGTGGGCTGGGACGCTGGAGGTAAAAGTGACACTAAATTAATGACTTACCCACAAATGTCTTGTTTTAAATCTGTTGCTTCCACCCGGTCATAACGCGAAGCAGGACTAGTATGATTCACCAAGAGAAGATTAAACTTGACAAGGGGGATGTATGTAACGTTGCTTAAATAACAGAAACCTGAAATGAAATTGCCCTCAGTCCAGCCAAGATTTCTCCCGCACTCCCTCTCCGTCTCTCTTTCCAGGACTGCTACGTAGTGGTCTATAAATATTGGCCCCAACACTTGCTCAGTGCTTTCCTTGCCGATGGCACAGGTCGGTGTTACTGTACACCGCGGCATGGCTCACACGGAGTGCTCAGCTGCTCAGACAAAGCCACGGACCGGCTCCCCACCCCGCCTGCCTGGAAACAACGTGCTGCTGCCAGCTTTACAGATGCTGCGGGCCTCTCCTGCAGGCCCAGATCAGGCCCAGAAGGGTAATTATGAGGTTTGCTTAAAAAAAAAAAAAAAAAAGAGAGAGAGAGAAAAAGAAAAATTACAGCTTTTTGCAAGCAGGTGGAAAAATGGGGGTGGGAGAAGGAGAAGGAACCACTACTGTTCCAGCCCCATTTAGAGTGCACATCTACATAACGTTTAGCTATGATTACAGACTTTAATTTCTAGATAATGTGGATGTTAAAAAAATCGGCAAAAACATTTTCTGTAAAACAAGCTCTCCAAACTGAAGAAAGTGTCATAGAACTCGCACCACAGCATTAAGGGTATGTGGACTGAAGAAAGTGTCATAGAACTCGCACCACAGCATTAAGGGTATGTGGGTATTCACAGTGTGTTGAAAAATATACATTAATGTCACCTCTCAACATTTCTGTCAGTAGTCAGAGTAAGAATTAATTCATATTTAATAATTATGCACAGCGTGACAGTAAGCATGAGACATCACTGGGGGCAGGAATCCACAATCCTGCCCTGCAATAAATATGAGTTTCAAAATGTAAAAATTCTTCCAAAAAGCAGAATCACCATCTCTGTGAACCCCTGGGAAACTGGGCTGTTATGAGATGGGTGCCTTGAAGCAAAAAAATGGGGGAAATTGAAAAGCAGATAGCAAGACCAGCACAAACAACTTTGTATTTGATGCTTGCCCTCCGTGTACACTGTGGGACAGGCACCACAAACGCAGGTAAATGTCCTGCCTTTAATCAGAACATCAGATAGCATTAACGGGGAGTTTCTGATCATGTAAAACACCAAAAACACCATAACTGCACTGACACTAAGAGCTACAGGAGTTTGTTTTGTCTTAAAATCAGTGTCTTTTTAAGGTAGCTTATGACCATGAAATTTTCCTTGCCATCTGCACTTTCCCCCAGAAATTATCTACACACAAATCCCAGACTGTTCCAAGGCTTACAAGACCATCAGGCCTGTGCCATTAAGACAAGGCAGTTTCTGCAGCCACTGGCACAGCCTGGCAGAATCCAGTTGCTAGCATCCCTGCACAACTTTGAGGTTACCACCAAGGTCATGGCCAGCTCTTACCCACCCACCTGCAGCTCAGTCAAGTGGAGAAGTTTTAAGAGTAAGTTTAGAATAAAACCAGGAATTTAATCTTGTGCATCTATCGAATTATATATTAGCTGTAACTGCCTTACTTTCACTACCTACAACAACAGCTTCTGAAAGTGCTCCTAGTACCTTGTTTACAGAATTAAAGCTCTCCTTTCATAAGTTTTTTGCTTTTTTCATATGATTTTTACCTTTTATTTTTACTGTGCAGCTTGAAAAACTAAGTTTATCATTAGTAACACACCAGTACTGAAGTTGACTTTGTTTCAATGGACAGTTGTTTATAAAATCTTGGTTTGGAAGCTCATCATTGATGCCACAGAAAAGTTTTGTCTTTAAATGAAAATACATTTTGATGACAAGGGTAACTGCTAATCCTTGATGAACTGCCAGATGCAAAGTCTTCCAACTAATTTGCTCATTACAAGTTTCTCAGTCAGGAAACTCATGCACTCCTCTCACCGTCAATGATGTACGCAACAGTTTCATAATAGCATTCCATCAAACTATTAAGCTGTCACAAATAAATCCTTGGACAACAAGAAACTAGAGTAGTTTAATAAAACTGAGCAAACAATTGAAGTACTTATCGTAACTTTACGTGTACTATAATGTCAAAACATATTCTTGGACATCTCCATCTGTAAAATAGAGAATGATTTTCGATTTTTGGAAGTAATCCAAGAGAAGCCTGTAATTTCAATGAAACACGCACATCTCTCTACTCCTGGAAAAAAGGATGCAGCAACACTTTACCCTGCCAAACCAACACCATGCCACACAAAAGCAAGAGACAGGTAAACAACAGTGGGAGGAAGATACCACAGCTACTTCTGTTGGTGAAGGCTTGTCTTCTGACAATACGTTTATTTGGCATTCCACAGGCAGAGGAGTTACAGCACAGATCACGAGGCACACAAAACCAGTATCACTGACATCAAATGATATGAGAGCAGTGACTTGATGAAAAACGAGAGCATAGCATGCTGGAAGTCTGACAGCAGTGAGACAATGAGTTTTGGAGAACGGCAAAGGAAGAACAGCAGTATTAGCCGAACATTCAAGAAAAAAATCCTTTTTTTTTTTTACAAAATATTATTAGAACCTGTTAACATTCACTGGAGCATAGAACGCCTTGTTAGATGTCATCTGTTGGAGAAGACAAGGAGTTTGGGGTTTTTTTTTGCTCCAAGCAGTGTCCATTTAATTTACCAGGACAAGAAGTTTTCCCAAACACAAGGTCCATTCTCCACCACTATGGGGAGTTTGTCTTGCATTTGAACAACACTTTCATCCAATCTCACATTTTATTTTTTTTTACCTTGAGAGTACTTGTTATCCTGATCCTTCTCAACACACAATTTCGCCCATTCACCGCCTGGTAAATATCATGACTGTCCCCACTCATTTCACTAACCAAGGAAAAGTAAAGCCTTTTGTGTCCCAGTGTTAGAAAGGAAAACTTATATTAAAATTTCACAGCCAGAGTGTGCACAATATAGAGGAATTGGACACTAATTTGGGTCACCCTAATATTTTCTAGAGTTTCTGCATGCAACAAAATTTTCAGTAACACGAGGAGGAAATGCCAACTATGAGTTTCTAGGTCCTCTCCTACTATAAAACTAGTAGGTCCTCTCCTACTCCAATCACTGAAGTTGATGGGACAAAACATGACATGCAAAGTTAAACATGCACAAGGTTTAGCTGAATGACAACCTGCAGCCTGTAAAAGAATGATAGCTCAAAAAAAAAAAAAAAAGGTGAATGTATTACTATTGCTTTTTTGCTTGCATTTTGCATACCCTGCAAGTCTGCAATGGAATAATGAGACAGTTGTTACTACGTCACTGAAGCTCAGTCTTAAAATGCAGTAAGGTTAGCACTAAATCTAGGCCTACCACTCATATTAATCAAATAGGCTTATTTAAAATATGCCAACAGTATCATAAATTTTAAAAGGCTGTTGTAGTTAGATATGATAATCCCCACAGGACACAGGACTGTATACAAATGGTATGGACCAGTACAGTTCAAAAATCTCCTTTCAGCAAGATGAATTATACTGAAGTTTCATAATCGCCTAGTCTGACTTAAAAAAAGGAAAAACCTGCTGAATGAAGGAACTTGAAAAAAGAAAACCAGTAGTGGGAAATAGTCAAGTTATTTGGGAAGGAATAAAGGAATGTGTCCACCAGTAAGAAAAGTATTGTAAGGAAAAATTATTTCCAGTAATGCTATAAAACTGAAAGATTGTAGCAGACATTAAAATCCAAATTGTGCCCAGAAGCCTGGATTTTTGCAACTATACACCGGTTTAAATAATGAAAAATATTCCAAATATTCTGTGTATTTTTAAAACCATCTAATTCTGTTTTCTTTCATTACATCAGTTATGATACAGTAAATCATGCCAAAAGTTCTGAAACCACAAAATAGCTGTAAAGGTCTGCAAGATTATTTTAAAGTCTTTTGAAAACTACCTTAACATATTCTGCCTCTACAAACATTCAAACACCTTATATAAAATTTCATTACCATGTGAGAATCTCCATCTGTGTCTTCATGGTATATTGTGGGTTTATTCCATAAAATGAACAAGCCAATTTTATCCTCAATTAAATGAAGACTTCTTTCTTGGCTATTCCTGACAAATAGGGAAAAGAGTCTACACTAAAAGCCAAACATAGATTATGACTTGATTCTGTAGGTTCAAAAAGCTCTATGCCTGTGAGGCTTGCAGACTTAAATCTGTCCCAAGTTCTATCAACAATAGACTTGTTTTTCTATCTCTCTACTGATCACTATCACACAGGATAACTCCTGTGTTAGTCACAAATGGCTTAAAAGTTACTTTTCTGATGTTATACAAACGAATTGCATGCTTACTCATTTCTGGTTTTGTATAATGGTCACGTTTTTGTGTTCAGAAAGATGCATGAGTCAGTGCTCCATTCCTGCTTTGGGTAACCCTGTTCTTGCTGCCTGCATTGTATGAAGATGGTCACTACAAGGAAAACTGTGTAATAAGGAATTCTGATTTTTTTTTATTCCATACTTATAGATCCTGAACTTTAGCACCTTCAGAGGACTTCGTTTTGATTACAGGTATCAGGTGACAAACTTAGTAAATTCACAGTAATTCCTAATCATCTGGAAAGCACAACTGCATGGCCCATCTGTTTTACCATAAATCTACAGCCTTAAAATTAAGAGGAAACATTGTTTGAACAGGCTAAAACACGAGCATCTCCTAGTTTAAAGAAGGAAGCAAACTGATAATGTATATATTGGATTAGCTATTGTGTATCACACGCTGTAAAAGATGGCTTATGTTCCCCTTTAACTGGTAGGGGCAAGACAAATCCTCCAGAAATTTTTCTGCTGTTTTCTCTGGTTAATAAATGCTTTAGAAACTCTGAGTGAGTTCTCTAAGCAGATGACTGAAGCAGTAAGACCAAATTCTATGGCATTCTGTACTGTTACCTTTCAATCAGCCAAGAAAAATAAGAAAATAAGCACCCCTGAGGGTTTTCATAATGTAGCAAAAACTTAGACAAACCTATATTAACCACACAAGGATAGCAATATCTGTCATCTAGGCTGGCACATTTTCAAATGCAGTGTATGGGAAATTGCAGTCGCCCTGAGTTTGAGTCCTCAGTCTTCATCATAGCCTACTCTTGTGTACACTGCACAGTGGGAAAGTCTATTAGCTGTGCAGACACTAATGAACATGGCTTCAGTTTGCTTTTATGGTATCTGGAGAATTTAAAGACATTGCTGGAGGCATTCAATTCTTCCACAGGTGGTGTGACTCAGTGCAAAGAGTCATTCAATGCTACACGATGTATGCCATCTACAGAATTACGTTAATTATTCTCAGTTGTGGAACTAAGTTTGAGTTTGAAAGTTAATTTCAAATAAAGTTTCTTTCCATCAGGAGGTTTCTAACCACTTGTACATTTACAGAAAACAAGATACCTCAGGAAAGCCACTGTCAGGGTGCTTGACAACTAGGGACCTAATGCTGTAATGCTTAACGAACACACGCTTTGACTCACTGCTGTTGTGAGATGCACCAAATAAAGGACTGAGCCTTTCATGGCAGGGGCACTGTCTTTTTTGGTTTTGTGGGGGCAGCTCACTCTCAGGTGACCTGCTCTCTGTCTCTTCAGTGACTAAGAGCCTGTTAAGCTTCTAGCCAACTGGTGGCTGGCCCCAGCACAGCTGAGGACAACTGGACTAACTGCTACTGACAGCTGTGCCATTTGGCTGTAGCTATAACGCTTCTGTCTTCACACCTGTACTTGATTTATGCCCACCATTGTTCCATCTCTAGTTCATACTCCTGATTTCTTACAGGCTTGCCCAGTCAGCACATCTATCTTCTAAAACAGGCTCTGATGGTCCTTGGCTCTCTGCTCCTGTCTTGACCTCCTCTGCTTTCGTATCTTTGGCTTCTCAAGTTCCTGAGTTCAGCTCAAGTTCAGCTTTTCCTAATAATGCTTTCTGGTTCCAAACTTGTTTAACCTTGACTTAAGAAGCTGGCTCAACTGCCTTGGGACTTCTCAAGGGGTCAAGTTTCCCCAAGGCTTTTCAACAATTACCTTACTTTCTCTCTCTACCTTCCCCTGCGACAGGACTCCATCCAGAGTTGTAACCAGAAATGTAGTGAAGGAACAGAGTTTCCCCAAAATCAGTCAAGCACATACCCCAGACTATTCCTAATTACTGTTGTCTACCTTATCAGGTTCTCTTTTTTGAAAGTTTTCCTTACAATCACATTTCAACCAGTGCAACACTCTAGGTTCATTTAGCTGCTAACAGTAAAATCTTCCTCCCCATTCCTTAGAAAGGTACAATCTGTAGGCAACCAAAGGCCAAATAAAAGCCATTTAACTCTGATGTACTGACTTAGCAATACCAAGGAACTCTGATGCACTGACTCAGAAATAACAAGGAAACATATATGCAATGTATGTTCATGCATACAACATAGCCACCTCTCTCATGTGATGCATTCTCATCAAGATCTTCAAAAATCTAGCAAAGAAATTTTGGCCAGAACATAAATAATTCATGGAAGATACCTACACTTAGAAATAATTGAATTATGTTACTATATTTTAAAGGCAAATTCTTAGACTTGGTAAGCAAGTAGGAATCAGCTGGCCTCTGATGATGCCATTTCTTCATTTCAAAGACCACTAAAATTTGTGGAAAATATAACAGGTATTTTGTCACACAACAATACAGAACTGTCCAGAAATTGTGAAAATTCATTTATGCTTCATGAATGCATTCCCTTTTAGAAAAAAAAATAAAATTAATTTGAACTTGGTGATCTCACACTGCAATAAATGATATCTGTTCACCTCTTGCCTCCTTTCTCTTTGATGCCCAGGCAGATCACATCTGTTTAATCAAAGAGGAAATGGACATGACAGTAATGAACCAATTGGGCAGTGAAGCATACTTTGGGAAGACACCATTAAATAGTAGTTGGGAAGAGGAGCTGTTAAGAGTAACTCAGTCAACGACTTCATGTTGCGCTCATTTTGAAGGTAATTAGCAAAGGATACATCACAACAATAATGACATTCAGAGGAAGAGTAACTGACCCCAAATATTTATTTTCTTGATTTACATTAAATATCTTTATTCTTCTACCGCTTTCAAGTTGAATATCGCCTTAGGTTAAGTTATAACGAAGCAAACACGTCCGTCAAAACCTTGATGACATTGCAAGTCAAAAAAAAGAAAAACCACCACAGAAATTCAAACTAAAGAGCTTAGACTTGCCAAGTGACTTTGGATTCCAAACCAACACTTCAGACTTCCCTGTGAATGGACACTTACATGCCATAGCTAAGACTGTGAATCGATACTCATGTCTGCAGCACCCCTAGTCCGTCTGACCTCTGGGCACGTGCAATGAAGATTGCCATGAGGGAAGTATGTAGAAAGCGACAGAGTTGTTAAAAAATGGATTTTAACACCAGCTCTCAAACCCTACACATCTAATTTGGCACTTAATTTATAGAATCATAGAATATCTCAAGTTGGAAGGGACCCATAAGGATCATCAAGTCCAACTGCCTGCTCCCTGCCAGACTGTCTAATGCAAAACCATATGACTAAGAGCATCCTCCAGATGCTCCTTGAACTCTGACAGGCTTGGTGCTGCAGAGCCCGTTCCAGTGACTGACCACCCTTTCAGCAAAGAACCTTTTGCTAATGTCCAATCTGAACCTCCCCAATACAGATTCATTCCATTTCCTCCTGTCCTATTGCTTGCGACTACCAGAGGGAGATCGGCACCTCCCCCACCGCTGCCCTCCTTGAGGAAGCTGTAGGCTGCAGTGAGGTCACCCCTCAGGCTGTCATTGAATTGTTCACGGAAATTTGCAGCCTTTCACTTTAATAACATTAGAGTGCTAAACTGCTGCTTTTCTTTGAACCTGTATTATGACCATCAAGACCTTTTTCTGTTAAAAAAAATGTAAGAACAATACTGAATTTCAGCAAACACATATATTTATATTACAAGCAGCACCAGTCATGTATCAAAGGATTCAGGAAATCATTTTATTATTTTTTTTCTTCCATTGAAAAAGAAGATGCAACCAGATTTAAAAGCGCATATATCACAGGAACATCCAACCAAATCAACTCCATTTGATAAATTCTGTCTGTTACTTGTCAGAGTTCAATCATGCATCATCTGTCCTGGCACTGCACGGCCATATGCTACCTTAAGTGTGCAACAGAGCAGGAGAAGTAGGGCTTCAGACTGTGTTTACCCTCCTGGCTGCGTATCTCTGAAGTGGTATCTTGAAAGTATTGCAGAAAAATGTGGGAGAAGTCAAATCGCTGTCTGACAGATGACCCAATATAAATCGATCCCCTCTCAGGTAAAGCTCATCCTGTAGCACAGTAACTCTGCCAAACACCCATGCACAACGTGGGGAACACCAGAGCCTCCAGAGGCGGTGCCACTACTAACAAGTAACAGGTAACTTACTATTGTTACTTTCAACCTGCATTAACTTATTTGCCTCACAATAAGAAAACCAAAACCCAATATTTAAAAAAAAATCAATGATCAAGTAAGTCTTCTGGAGTTGGACTTCACCAGCTCCACACAGCAGCCACTGTATGTATCATCCCTGGGGTCTGCCACCCCAACCACAGATGTCCATCGTGAATGCCTGGTTCCTGCACCAGCCACCTCACTGTCATAGCAGATGTTTCCCAGTGAGTCACACAGGCAGAGGAACAATTTGGTTCATGCTTTATGTTTACCTTTCATTCAGCATGAAATTCTACACTGGATGTTAAACTTCACCAGTGACCAGTCAAAGAAACCAGGGTTAAGACAACACTTGGGCCACCAACAGCAATTTCCAAAAGCTTGGAAAGCTCAAGTCAGAGGAGAAAGATTCTCTGTAAACGTAATGGGATGTCTGTGGGTCTAGTCAAAAGCATTTTTAGTGGACTGTGGGAAAAGAAGCTGGTGCATACCTGAGCTTTTATGGCCTGAGGTCAAGCATAAGGAATAATTTTTAGCACACCTCATTAGAGCAGGGTTGCTCTTTACACTTTTCAAAAATCACTTCCCCATCTCTTAAAACTGATGAACAGCAGGTCAATGCCTTAGTGATAGTTTAGTATAATAATGCTTTCTCATTTCCTCACTCAGCTGACACTCGAGACACTAATCTTTAAAAATGAAGTTAGTTGAAATATGTAGTACTAATTTTTTTTTATCTAAAACTAATTTAGCTGTTTAATCAGAGAGTAAATCAAGAGTAATCTTCCAGCTACATCACTGTGTCTCCCTATTCAAAAATGCCATATGCAACAGAAGACACAGCTATAGCAAAAGACAGCTACACTAAAAGAGACACATCTATAGATGGCTTGTTTGGAATTATTTGTTGAATTATTTCCTGTAAAAGGTCAGTAAACAACTTTAACCACACAGTCTAAGCATCAGTGTGACATTTATTGTATAGTCAAAAATCTGTTACGAATACTTTGCCACTCTGATACCTCTCTACAACACCTCATCTCTGATTTGTCTGGTAAAATTAGGAGATCTAGTATCACAAAGAGCTAGTTTCACACAGTAATGAAGAGGCTGACAAGTTCTTCAAGTGAAAACAGATCCAGTCTCATTTCTTTCCCATTGAACAAATCTAGTCCCTAATGCCAGAATTTACAGGAGTAAATGACTCGCATCCGTTTATTTATTGAAAGTGGATGCAGAGCTAACGTTACACAGTCTACGCTTTACTGATGAGATCTTCCAAAAAAACCATGGTTTGGGTGCAACATGACTGAGCAGTGAAGTGAAGGTGAACTGATCCTGTAAATTATTTCAGTTGAATTTATCACAGACGTCACTGTTTCCTAACATTTCACATGAGTTTAAAAAGCATGTCTGTATGAAAGAACACCTGGGAAAACGTTGAAAGGTGGAGGAGACAAGGCAGAAAGGGCAACTGACTTGTTGCAGACCTCCAGTGGGAAAGTAAATGTGCAAAATAATGTAATTAGCAGAAATCATTTCAACACTCTAAACTTACACTACATATTCATACATACATACATTCCTTTAGGAACGTACACTAAGAGAAGAAAAGGAGATGCTGCCATGGAAGGGCACTCTGGAGCAGGTCCTTGGTTTTGCACAACCTCCCCTAACCCAACAACAGAAACCAGAAATCTCTTCCCATTCTGGGGATTATGAAAACTTCTAATTGTTAGATACATACATTCACACATCTGTGGAATCATCTATATACCTAGTACAAATTAATGTAGGGAATTTGGTTAGAATACAGATAAAATTCCATACAGGCACACTCCTTCCCAGCAATTCAGTGCAGCTTATGTGAAACAGTTTTAATTCTACCTGCATTGCGAACTCTAATGAAAGATTAATCTTCCTTAAAAAAAAAAAAGTTCCCTTAAATTTTCCTCCCAAGCTCAAAAATATGAATTTAGTCAGAACTAAAATATCACCAGTTACTTTCAAAGTTTAAAGCACCCTTAACAAGCACCTCAGTTTAACCTCATTAAACACAGTACCAACAGAATAGCTATCACTGAAGAAAGGGGCTTGCAAAATGGAGAGGAAATAATAAAAACACAAAAGGTCCCTTCATTTATGGAGAAGACCACAGGATTCTCCCCATTCCTTCAAGTAAAAAAGCTTTATCATTTCAACAAAATAATTTGGGGGGAAAAGCTCACAGACAGTAAGCCACATGGTTGCACACATTGTTCTTTTTCTGGAAGATGAAAACCTAAGTTTTGTGAAATCTGAACTTCAGGCTTCTGTGATTCTCAGTTTCTAGTTTCTTGTCCCTCACAACCTTAATCGTTAGTCCACTTTTCATTACAAACCCTGATCTCTTCATCTAACAAACCATCTCCTCCTTCTCAGGGCTGGCAAACACAATGTACATTTTTAACAGCAGCTCTGATCTGAGTTTTACTTTGCTGTGTTGTTTGCAGCATGCATACAACTGAGCCACAAAGAAGGACCTCTAAAAGGAAGATCATCTCACAGTGTTGTCAGTGCTGACCATGAAATTGTTTTAATCAAACATACCTCAAACAGTAAGTATTTCAAATGCCAGGAGAAGGAATATGTAAAAAAACTCCGCAAACAAACCATTTCCTTTTCCTCCTTGAGAATGCCTATCTGAAACTCTGAACAAATGCCAAACATCGCAATGAGACTTTATTATATTTCATTCAACTTCGCATTACCAGCCACTCCAATAATCTTCACTGATCAGAGTGAATTCTATTCAGCTTTAAAGGATTTATCTGTAGGCAGCCCAAAGTAAAACAAAATTTGGATTTTTCAAGTTTGCTGGAGCTCTGTGAGTTCCACATTGTAAGCATTATTAGCTTTTGCTCATAAAGTTAATGGAAAACAGACCAATTTAACTCATACTTTATGTTATATTCTTAAATACGCTCATCCATGATATAGATTCGTCACATCTGAAGAATTATAACATAGAAAAAGGACACTCACTCAAAGACTATTGCTCTACGTCACAGGTGAGCCATGCTGCCACAAAGGCTTTACATATTTAATAACAGCTTTCACCCAAACACTATTTAAGGGCCCAGCCCCACAGAACATTGAATCTATCCAGAGCGATCAACTTGAAAGAGGGATCTGCAGAACCAAATGTTATATATTTGGCTAAAACAAACATGCAAAAGTGTTGCATTGCTTGTAGACTAATGAATGTATGTAAAATATATGATGATGCATGAATTTATTCTTTATGAGAGTAGACAGAGGTAACTGCCTCTTAGCTGAAATAGCTTAGAGGGGATGGGGTGGGAAGAGAAGACTGAATATAGAGTGGGCCCTGCCAGAGGTCCGTTATTAACTGCTCTCTACCATATTCCCATTTACAGGCATGCTCTTGCTCTTTCAGCATGCCATTGCTTACCTTGGACTCTAAGGGTCTTTGTTTCCAGGTAATAAATACTACAGACTTCAGGGAGCAGACAGGAAGATCATACATGACTCCAAAAAAAACTTTACTGTTGATAGATCATTGTAAGTGCTTATTCATTATTAGCTGAAATGCTATTGACTGCACACTTAATAAATAGCTTATTTGTTCTTTTCAACTGAAGCAATACTGTAATGGGACTTCTGAAGAGAAGACCATTAAAAGTATAAAGACATCACACAGCAGGTAATTTGGGGAATGTGGTTTCAGTTTTCTGTTCATCGCAGCACAATTAACAAATGCTGCATCAATTAAAATTTCTGGTGCTTGAAAAAAACTTAACCGCAGGCAGGCTACTCATACACCTTAAAAATGATCAGGAAGTTTTCAAAAAATGAGGCACTGAGGTAAACTGTAACTATATTAGTGCAGTTTTATAACAACACAGTGTAATCATTTTCCTCTTCTCTGGACAAAAAGGGCAGCCTCGGCTCCACCAGGGAATAAACCTGCCCTGAAGCACAAGACGACAAACAAGGTGAAGCACCCACTGTGCTGCAAACCACCAGCAAGTCGTCAGAGTGAAAGCCATACAGCTGAACATTTTCCCACACCTTATCTTATTTTTAAAAGGAACATAATTTCATTTAGAAGAAGAAAACACATTTTAAAGTTCTTTTGCTCTAAGTTGGTCTATTTAAATATTTTCAGCTACTCACTACATCACTGTTAATTAATACACTGCTTTTAAGACCACACTTTATGTGCAAGATAATTGCCACTTAATGACTACAAGAAGGAAAACAATCACAATTTAAATTGCTTGAAAGGATTCCACACAATTAAGAAATAGACTAGAAACATATTGTACAGGAGAAAGAGATTAACCAGGAAGGAAAAGACAGAAAGAAATATTCAAAACATATGATCATAGAGTTTAAAAAAAAAAAAAAAAAACCAAAAAAAAAAACCAACCCAAACAAAAACCACAAACCATGCACAGCAGTTACCAGTTACCAATAGTTAATTTGCAAGGCTGCCAATAAGAAAAAGCAATATGTATCACAGAGCTAATACTTAAGTGATCCATTCCCATGATAAAAACAACGCTATCATGTGTAAGTAATCTATTAACGTATAAAAAAATCCTGATACAATAGGATATCCAAAAGTTTCTAAGACAATTAAAAAAAAAAAAACAAAACCAAAAACCAAAAAAACCCAAACTTACACAGAGCTTGTACTCCAGCACAGTAAAACAATACCTGTAGGAACTAATGAAGGGAAAAAAATCTATAATTGCAAATGTCGAGGAGTATCTGTCTCTTTATGGCTTTGTATGGCAGTTTCATTGTAGCACAAATGAGCACAAATTAAGTGAACAGTATAAACAATCAATTAGGTTCTGCAGTCCTTTATGGCTTCATTTTCTAGCTTTGTTAAAAAACCCAAACATAACAAAGAGTAAAAAAGGTCAAAAACCAGCCTACGTTTCAGCATACATTATTTTACATATGCAATTACTTTCTAACTTCACAATTAGGCAGCTTACTGACTCAAACATGCTGATGGTTCGTCTTCAATGGTCAAGTATTAATGTAGTTTTATGAGACTGAATGATGCTACTTATCTACAAATGCATCTCTCATACTTTGGACTTTGCCAAACAGCTGCATGCCTGCACACACAGCTGGATGCAAGCTGCTGGACAGCTACACTACTCAAGGCAGAAGGAAAACACAGGTAATGATATGCAGTGAATTGGGCTTGTTTGAATCAGACTAAATATTTGGATTAGAGTCAGATTCCTTCCAAAATACATATTGCAGGCATATATGTGACAGTCAGAAGATGAGTTCATTGGAGAAGAAATATAAAATAAAGAAATAAGAAAGACCCCAATGCATGGGAAAGGCAAACTAACTTCCTAAGTGTTTGTTTCTCAGACAAATGCAATTGATTTATTCCTTTCAATCCTATATGAATTAGTTTTCTAGTAGAGTTAGTTATTGCAGTCTGGCATCTCTTAAGCACCTGCGGAAGCTTTGATGATTTGAGCATCATGATTCGATGTCTTTATTTCTTCAGCTACACTCTACTCATGCATCTTCCTTTTCCTCACACAATGAATTCAATGATCTAAACATCTTCACAAGATATTCTAAAGTAACAGATTTAAGATTTAAAGCTACTGGGACAGATGATATCCTTGGTTATACCAGCAGAAATCCCACACTGACTCTGCTACTGATGACAGCCATAGAACTGCACGGAGTTTACACTAGGCTAACAGCAACTTCTTCTGTTGCCTTGTGATAAATCATGTCAACAGCACCAAGACTTCATGGCAAGTTTTGATCCTTCCATGCCGTCAAGCTTCCTCCCTCTGAAAAGCCAAGATACCAAATGCAGGGGGAATATGGTACATGCTGGGTCTGTCCTCGATGTGAAATGCGAACAGGGTCTGAGACACGCAGTTTCACCAGGGACTCCTTGACCCACTTTACAGGTACCTATTGATCCACTTGCAGGGATCACGTGAAAATTATATATTAAGTACCACCACCATTTTGAAATAGGCTTCAAACTGGCTTTTTATTACAATACTGCGCCTTGCTTTGGATTCTCAGACCCTCCCAGCCGGAAGAATGACTTCTAACCAAAAGATGACAACCATTTACACACATCCGAAGTCATTCAGAAAGTTACACAACATGAGAAAGTAACTGATGAAACATTCCAAAAGCTGCATTGGCAACAACAAAAATGATTGTAGTGCCCTCCCATTCATCCTTTTAATTAATCACATTATCTTTAACTAGAAATGCACAAACAGCTTGATGATTGGTGAAAGGCTGCTCTTCCTTTCTAAGCTAAGATTCCACACTTTGCATCATTGTGTTTCAAGTCTGAAAATGGTCACATATTTCCTTATTATGGAAAAGCACAACTACATATAATACCTTCAGATTAGCTCAATAAACCGTTTGGTCACTTCTGGTGAGAAATAAGATACCTATCTTTTAGGTAAAACACCCAACTCCAAATTGAATCTATTATTTCATATAATCACACAGTGGTTGAGAGTCGAAGGCATCTTGAAGAGACTCTAATTCAACACCCTTGCTCAGAGCAGGGCCACCTACAGCAGGTTGCTGAGGCCTTGGCTGGTTGGGTCTTGAATGTCTCCAGGGTGACACGGATGACTCCACACCCTCTCTGGGCAATCTGTGCCAGAGTTTGAACACCTTCACAGGAAAGAGACTTTCCCCTCACCCCATAAATTTAAACAGAATTTCCTGTATTTCAGTGTGTGCCCATTGCCTCTTGTCCCAGCAATGGGCACCACTGGAAAAAGCCTGGCTCTATCCTCCTTTCACTCTCCTTTCAGGTATTTGTACATATGGATGAGATCCCTCTGAGTCTTTTCTTCTCCAGGCTGAACAGTCCCCCTCCCTCAACCTTCCTCATAGGAGAGATCCTCCAGTCTCCTAAACATCTTCACGGTGCCTTCACCAGACCAGCTCCAGTTCATCCATGTCTCTCTGGTGCTGTGGGGCCCTGCACTGGACCCAGAACTTCAGATGTATCTCACCGGTGCTGAGCAGAGGTGAAGGATCCTCCCCCTTGATCTGCTGCAGCACACTGCCCAGTGCAGCCCAGGAGGCTGATGCCCCTCCTTGCCACCAGAGCACATTGCTGGCTCATATTTATGTTGTTTCCTTAATCTTTTCTATTCTTTGAGTTATTGTTATAGTAATGTTGCTTAGTCTTCAGCACTGACTAATATGAATTTTATGAATTTCAGAGTAATCTCACACCAGTGAAAATTCCTCTCATTAGTCAAACATTCACAGAATCATTAATTTGGCAATCCAAAGAAGCTTTAAATCTTTTTTTTTTTTTTTTTCCTCCAGTTTCCTGGCAAAGCCTTGGTGGTTTTTTTTTTTAAAAATAAAAAACTACAGGAAAAGGCAGATGGATTGATGACTAATGAATCATCCAGAATAAGCTATATAAAGACACTGAAGATACATCTGATCTAAACAGTGGATTAGAAGAAAAGGTAGAAAGAAGAAATATCTTAAGGAATGAATGGGAGAATTGTCACTGTGTAGCACAACTTTTAGGTTGACCACAGATCATAATTTATTCAGTCAGGTATGGATGTTCCCACAGTTATTCACAGTTTTGGACTCATTCCCCATCACTCTTCTCAACATGCTTTTGGAAAGTGCTAAAACCCCCATGTATCAAACTGCTAAATTATTAAATATGAGACTTCAGAGCTTGAGAAGTCATTGGCTATTTTCTTTACCAAACAATTTTTAGTTTAAAACTTACCTGCTTTATGCCTGTATCACACCCAAAACCTTTATCTACCGGCTACTAGCTGAAAACAAAACAAACAAACAAAAAAACCCACAAAAAACACCAAAACCAAAAGAAAAAAAAAAAGGAAAGGCTGTTCTGAACCCTGTTCCATGCAGTTGCAAACTGATTTTATGACTACACAGCAAGGGTGAGCAACAAGTGGCAAGAAAGCCAATTATGGCCTACAGTGTTATAAAAGCCAGCCATCAACCACCTCTCTGTCTCCTGATGATTAAAAGCTGATTAACTATATGTATTTGCTTGTTAACACAAGCAAGCAAATTTTGTTCAGCTATCTGGGAAGCTGGCAGCCTAGGAAAGTATTGCTGTGTGGCTTTCTTGTAGATTAAAAAATCCCACCAAATAGTAAATGCAAAGTGAATGCAGAGTTTTAATGCAGAATTTTGATACAGCTTATATATATCTATCATTCAAGTGGGATATTACTTTCTCTCTCTCTCTCTTTCACACAATTTCTAGTTCTCTTGCGGCAGCTTTGGGTCTTTTCACTTCCAGCCATCACACAAGTTAGGCTGCAATTGGTCAATGGGGGTTGAACATTACTGACACACAGACTTAAAGTGTGGTCACAAAATCCTGGTGGGAAACCAGTCTCAGGGGAATTTGCATTAATCTCTCACACA
The DNA here is from genome assembly GCF_963210335.1 of Falco punctatus. Taxonomy (NCBI): domain Eukaryota; kingdom Metazoa; phylum Chordata; class Aves; order Falconiformes; family Falconidae; genus Falco; species Falco punctatus. Next base: position 72,876,718 of record NC_137580.1, read on the forward strand.
TAGCATTTGAGAAATGTTCAAGCTGTAAGAGTCAAAAGAAATTGGGTACTCAAAAGTGGGGGCTCATTCATTTTATCATCTGTTGTGCACAATATCAGCTTCACAGAAACTCCAACAACAACCTGGATGTCTCATCGCTCCTGCAGCAAACGCCAGCTCAGCCAGATGTGCAGTTTGCAACTTATTTCCAAGTGGACAAGAACGTCCCAGCACAAAAACATTCACCTAGAAGGAAGGGACGTGGCATTTTCTCTCAGATAAGAAACAGAGGAATAAAAATAAAATCTTTCATGTGTATGAAATATTTTATTATTGTACTCATGAAGGAAATACTTTGCTTAGCATTGATGAGTATTTTAAAAGCATTAACTCAAGATAATTATCGAAGCCTGACACTCAGCTGGTATTTCTCTTACTGCAAAACCCGCCACTAGAGAATGAAGAACCCATGACCTGGGTGACTTTAGCTCTTGGATGCCCGTGATAAATTGTTAGTTTACTTTCAAAATGTAAACTATTTTTCTTCATTAAGCTAAAAATAAAGCACCTCAAAGATAATCTACAAATAAAAAAAAAAAAATTATGAATGAAATCATCCTGGAAATTACCTATTGTTCAACTAGAACATCTGGGAAAATAACTATTTTTTTTTCTTTTTGGCTAAGGCGTAAATGCAGTACGTAAGGAGTCATGCATTTTTAAAATAAAATACCTTCTTTTTTATTTTTTTCACATTTACATTTTTCTGTATGAACCAGGAGCTGAGACATAGAAAAATTATTTTAGTCATAATAAGCTTGTGACAGAAAGGTGTTTGGGGTTATTATGTCCCCTTCCAATGAAGGAAAGATATGGAGCCCAATTGAAAAATGTCAGATACTTAACACAACCGCAGTCAGAAGGCTGCAAGCCTCCAGCAAATGTCACTGATTAGATAACATGTGCCTAACTGAACTGACACTAGACAAAAGCACTTCTATCTCCTCTAAAATAAACAGAGAGATGGGAGAAGAACAGAGAGAAGGCAGCTCCTGGATTATCACCAGAAAAAGAAGGGAAAGATTTAGTCACCCGTGATGGAAAAGAAGCCAACTGCCCAGAAGAGATGCCTCTAAGATTCTTCAGAGGCAGCTGAAGAATTTGGAATGAATGGATTTACTGATGAAAAAGAGATTGACCAATCTACTTAGCCAGCACTAACTTGGGAGAACAGAGATTTCAAAGCATTATTAATTCCCAACCAAGAGAAGGAAAGCACACGCAAGAAATAGGTACAACCTTCACAGCACAAGGAAACAGCAGAAGAAAACTATTGCCCTGCGGGACTGTGAGTAAGCAGTGAGTAGAGGCTTCTGTGTGCATGAGTACAAACTGATGTGAAGATGCAGAATGAAGAATCCTCTAAGGAGAAGAGGAAACATTCCAAATGTTTTCTGGAGGAAAAGAAATAATTGTTGAGGTGTTTGCAAAGTGCAAATATGAAAAAATAGGATTTATGTAATTCACATGCTTTACAACAACTAGGGGTAAGTCCCACCTACTAACTTCTGTGAAGAAGAAAAAAGAAAGGAATTTTGCTCAAGTGGAGAAACGAAACTAACTGTTACCACCTAGAAAAGAAACATTTGTCAAGAGGATGGTTACTAAGGATAAGGACAGGAACAAGAAGTCTCTGTTGCAAGACTTTTCTTGGAAAAGTTAAAATAATACAAGCTATATTTACCTTTCATTTATCAAAGAGAACAAATCCAGTGAACTTTTATTTCTGTCACCACGACATTCAAAGTAGCTACATGAAAACTGGTGTGTAATGAAAAGTTATTATACACCAGATTCCACATCAATCTCACTGCTTCCTGAATTTTTGATGTTTGTATTTTATCATCACAAAGCTATTCAGATTCAACAGGCTGGCTTCCAAGCTTTTTACATCAGCAAAAATATTAAATATTATTTATTATTATTAGCCTAGATTTGACAAAAGACTACACTACAAAATACATACAACAGAAATTAAGGTAAGAGAGTATCTTTGAGTTACTGCCACATGTGTCTCAAATTATATTTAGGGAAGCATCAGTTCCACTCTTCAGAGTCTCTGTACACATTACACTTAAGTGTAATTTACAGCAGACTTTAAGCATTAAGCTTTCATGGCAGTAGCTCTCATTATTTTTTAAAAAGAGGTCTGGATGACAGTGATTTGTCCTACATACACAGACCTTACACATAACAGACTGCACTAGCATTTGTGGCCTGCCTATTCAGGTCACGGTTTTCTGTCTCTCTCCTTGACTTTTCTTGGCCATATGTGCCATTTATTTGCTTATACCAGACCTGCACCTTATATTTTGGCATGTCACCGTATATATCTGTATTTCAGCTTCTAAACGATACTTCAAACTACATTTGCATTGTTTTGCTTTTCCATCCTTGTGCCCCAATACATGTGCTTTGATCAAAGCTTGAAACAATCTATCCACCCACTCAGCTAGAAAAATGCCAAAATGACTCCAGATTCAAGCTTTCTTTTGGCTGCAAAATGACCTTCCAAACATGAATGGGCCATAATCATCACAGCTGGCTTCGCATGTTTGCAAGCAAGTAAATGGGGTTTTTTTGATACCTCTTCAGCTGCAGAGATGCATGCCAAGCTGTAGCAGATCATGGCTGCACATAAGAACCACACAGGATGCAATGAGAGCATCAAGAAACAGCTGCCTGCGAGGATGCACGCAACACGGCAGGCGAGTAGCAATGAAAACACCACAGAATTCAAAGCAGAAAGGATGTCTTCCACCTTTGCTACTGGCTATTAGGGTTTAGGCTCTTTTCAGGCCAATTTGTCACGTCCTACCTGGAGGCTGATGTCAAGAAGGATCCCACCCTGGCACTCATTGTAGTCCTGTGACAACACAGCCAAAGAAATCCTAGTAATTCAGGGAGAGGAAGGGGGAAACATATATAACTTAGGAAATTGAGAAGGACGCAACAAATGAGCGTCTGTGGAAGGACAGAGCTGAAAGGTTCTGAGGCTAAAGGCTTCGAAGATACTTCGGGATCTACAAGAGCAGCTCACACCAACTGAGATGAAACAAGGCATACATTTTTCTTCTGGATGCGGAAGAGTAAGTGACAGAACACACTGCATGAAAGCAGTGCCTGACAAAACACACTTCTACCTTTTCCTCCTTCACACCTTTCTTTCCTCATTCATTTTTAGCTTACGTGTAGGTTTAACACAGAGATGTCTGGGTCTTCTTCATGTTCAAATCCAGGTCCTGTCCTCCTCAGTCACTGCCTACGAACACAACAGGAGGAATGGCAGCCCAACTATTTTTCATCCTGGCATTAGGCATAGGCTACATTTTTCAGGCCTTGGCTTCAGCCTAGCTCTCTGGTCCAGCTCCTCGAGACGACACGACAGCTCACTCACACCTCATTCTGCAGTGTGCGGACAGAACTATTTGTTCTCTTGCTACAAGAGCATAAAAGCCAACTTGACTTGGGACTTACAGCCTTCAGCAACAGCTGATCAGTATAGCACTGTAAAAGCAGCAAAGACACCAAAGACAATTAAACAAACAGCACCGATGAGCTTGCTACTGAACATTGCTGCTTTAATAACATTTATTGTTCAAGAAAAGATAAATCCCACCAAGAAGGGCACAAGGACTACAGTTATCACACGTGGTCTGGCTGGGGCAGAGAGAATGGACTGCTCTACACTTGTTAGCACCCACCACATTGAGGAAACACTGAACAAAACACAACTAGAGAATGTCATCTGAAATCCAAGCCCAAGTAAACAGGTTTTATATGAAGCGTCTTGGGAGTGGAGGAGTGGAAAGGCAACAGCTCCACAAATGCTGTTTTCACAGTGTCCCTGTGGGAGGACTTGGCAGTACCTCCAGCCTGGTAATCCTTGTGCCCACGGGCATCCGCACAGCCTCCCAGCATTGCAACCCCACTCCCCACAGTGAATTTAGCACCCTCAGTGAGTCTGAACATCACATTTGCCCTTGTATAGCGTACAAGGAAGCAGAGTACTCTACAGTTCCCCCTCTCCCACCCCACAGCAGAGAGGAGTTTTCTTTGTCCACTATTTGATAGTCCACTGGTACAAAATCTAGTCCCCAAAAGTCATTCAATAAGCTGTTTTCCTTCAGTCTGTAGTAATAAAACTATACAACACTATAAACATTTTCCGTGTTGGACTCCAAGATGTTTGGCGCTGTAGCTGGAAACACTGCTCCTTTTGTTTTTACATTACAGCAGACCCCTTTAGACCCACTTTCCATCAAGACACTGAATATTTTTGTCTTCTATTTTCTGTGAGATGAACCCTTTCTAAATCTAGGCAAAAGACTTATGAGCAGCTATTGGGTGAGTATCATCACTCTAGAGCTAAGCACATCACAAATCAGGCTCATCAGAAGAGCAGAGTGATGCCCAGGGAACAATTTTGCCTCCTGTAACCATTCCAACACATGGACTGGCCACGCAGCAAAGAATAGCATTAATGGGAGATATGGACCTGTCTCTCTCATGTGGGTAGAAAGAAACAGACCGCACAGAAGGCAAAATTTCCTTTTAATCTGTAAGTTAAAGCTAAGAAAAGCAATAAACAAACTCTCTGATGAGTGTTGCCAGTCTGTGTCTAAGGAATCATCTTTGTAGCTGAACATACTCTCCCTTTCTGCCCCACGTCTGAGAAGAAGGGTAGGGCAGGTAAAGCAGGAGCAGAGGTATGGTGTATGAAATTTGGTGGAATACTATGCCCATGCTGCAGCTGGCTTTTCTATTAAAGCTGCTGACAAGAATGTTAATGTTTCAGTTGGGCAAAGTTTGCAGGGAGAGGTAGCATCTTTTATTAGACCTACTGATACAATTGAAAAAAAAAAAAAAAACCCACACCAAAAAACAGAGAAAGCTTTTAGGCACAGAAAGCCTTTCCTGCACAGAACTGAAGAAGGGCTTGTTTGTCTGGAAGTGTCTGTTGTTTTTTTCCAACTATATTGGTTCACCTAATGAAAGATAGCTCTCCCTGCAAACCCTGCCCCACTTAACAGTCTTTGAATATGGCTACAACAGCAACACTATTACATTTTGGTTGTACTGATGGTTTGCAACATAGACTTTGGCATATGGTCCAACAGGCATCAATTCATTTCACAGAGAACAAGCTACTGTTTTTAAAGGCAAGAGCTTATTATAAATTATACTAATTGCCAACGTGGGCCAGCATAAAGCTGATGGTGATGAAGGCTAAAAAAGCCCCTAACCCCCACCTCCACCCCAAAAATAACCCCACGCTGTCATACTACCATTCACATCAACCATCAAAATATTCCCCAAGTATGACAAGTAGCACAGTATTTGAAAATGCCAGGAGAGCACAAATTGTCATCTGCTGAAGGAGTAGCAAAACAGTCCCCATAGGGGATTGTTAAATAGGACTAATGTGATAAAGTTATTTTCAAGACACATCCACACTTTCACCTACGTTGTGCCAACACTGCCACACTCACTAGGACTGATCTTGGCGAGTGGTACTCTAACACGTGAGGGTTTATCATGAGGATACACATTTACATAGCAGAGAGAAAACCACACAAAAATAAGTAAAGCCCCTCAAATACTGTGGGCCTCAGGAAGGTCTTGGTGTCTTACATATTTCAATGTTCTTATTAGTTCGGGTGGAACAGATGAAATAGCTGACTGACCTCCTTCATGGACAGGCACTGATGCTAGGAGATGCATTAAATATCTGAAAGCTCATGTTCAGCTAATTAAGGCATACTTTTCTTCCCATAGTCTGCCATTAACTTTAGCACAAATCTGATTGGAAACATCTGTACTGCAAAGAGAAAAAATCAATTCTTACCCTCAACATACAATTTACTGTTATTTATTTATAAAACAGACTGCATCTGAACACTTCATTGTCCTCTTCTCTCACTCAAAGGTTCATATTCTCATTATAATAACCATTTCAGGTTTAACACTGTAAGAAGGGTCTCAATAGGAAAACCACAGTTAAGTAATTTTTCAGTTAATTACATTTTTTTAACATATTCTGTTATCAAGAAATATTCTGAATTTTATTTCAGAGGTCTATGAAGAAAAATTTTTCAAGTAATGTCTGAAGAATGATAGAACTTTTATTTTCCAGATCTCTCTGTATTCAAATTACAAATGAATAATACATATTTTTATTTGACTTAGTGTTGTAACTATAGATTAATTACATTAATTTCAGCAGAATGTGTCCACAGTTTTGCTTTGCCATGAAGATCAGAATGGATGTGGTCATTACCATTAAATTACTTGATATTGTATATATTGTAGATCATACGTATCAATGACTGCAAAATTATTTTCCACCATAAAGTGTTTCATCTCTACAGGATGCTTGATATTTTTATTTTTTAAATAAAAACAACAGCTACAAAAAGATTTATTTTGTAGGTAAAATTTTTATAAGCTGAGCTGGCAAATATTTGTCTCTGACATCTATTTAAAACCTAGTAAAATACGTTTATGCAAATATCAATTGCTTTCTGGAATCTTTTTCTTTTTTTTTTTTTGGTGAGGGGGGCTGTTGGGTAGAAAAACGGTTTTGTAAAGAAGTTTATTTACTGAAATGAACTAATAAAACAATCCATAGCCTGACTGTATACCTGAAATAAGCCAGACTGACTAGAAATGCAATGCCACAGCTATAATTTCTGAAATTATATGGAGGTTGAGGGAAAGGGAAGGAATAAATTGATTTCTTCATGCTTCAAAAAAGAAAAATAGTAAACTAAAATCAGTACAGTAAGTCCCTACAGCTTTCCCCATTTGGAGGAATTTCAGAGTAATGAGAAAGACATTTTCCTCCGAGCATAAGTGGTATGATAAGAACTACAGTCTCAAAATACTTTATGCATAACATGCTGTTTCTTCACTTTGCTTTCTAACTACCTGTAAAAAGTAAGTGAAAATGAGACACAGATCTTTGTTCCTGAAAATGAGAAACAGATTTTGTTGCACTGAACGTCAGACCTTTTACACTCATTTGAATGTAAACAAGAAGATGACAAAAAAAAAAAATATAGTTTCTGAAATTGTTTCATGTTGGAATTAAACTGGATTTTTGTTAACTTGCATCTCGGTGCAAGCTGAGCTTCAGAAGGGGTATGTGGTTTGAATGTCTCCTCCTACACAGAGTGTTGTACCGCACAGAAGCCACAGACATCAACTTTTAGTCACTCGGTACCACAACACATCAAATATTCAAAGGAATGACCTTAGCTTTTTTCTATAGGCATCAGTCACATTATATACTCATATGTTGGTTTAGGCCTTCCATGGTTGTAAAACAGAGGATAATTTTCATGTGCTCTGCCACATCTGGGCTAATAATAATTTTCTTTAATATTGTTTATATATTATGTGCTTTCAAGTCTGCTTTAGGACATGAACAGAGAACAGGTCAAGTACTCGTCTGTAAAGTTTCTAAAAGATGAAGAAGGGCTTGTAACTAGTAATAGCCAGAAGGCATTAGTTATTTCTTTTATTAAATTATTTCTCTATATGCAGCCACAAAATGGGCACCATTTGATGAACACCACAGACAGGCACAATGTAGCCCTGTCCTTATCTAGCTTCTCATTGCAAGGTTAGTATCGATTTTCTTTTAGTATTTTTCAATCAGCTCACAGTCACCTACCTGGTGGAAGAACCATCTCCCTGCCTCACAAAGAAGAGAGGTACTTGGCTGCTGCATTTCTCCCCCACACAGGAGGCAATACAGAGGTGTCTTATTTTCAAATGAAGGCAGAAAGCACCCCAAAAATCACAGGACTGGCGTAACAGCATTAATTGATGATGACTTGTCTTATGGCCATATTACACCGAAAGGCTTGGCTCTGCTGAGTCAGCCAGGCTGCAGCACGCCCTCCCCCAGCCCGAGCCCCCATCCCTTCCTGCATGAGTCGGTGTGGGGCTGGAGCCTGCCAGGCACTCCTGGGCACCAAACACCCTCATACTGCAGCTGGGACCAGCTCCCTATTGCAATTCATACTTGGCACACCTCTGGACACGCATCCCTGAGTACAGCTGAGCACTACAGCCACAGCCTATCATGGGACACGACAAACCTGGGAGTAGCACAATTCGTGCATTACTGGAACCATATGCTGAAATACATGGGTTGGGCATTTCCCCAATAGCCCAGTCTGATTTTTGGATCCTCTAGACAGATGCCAAGTCCAAAAGTAATTGTAGAGGAACACAGAAAAGAAAAAGATTGAGCCCTGATTGCAGAATCATTAAGCAAAACCTACCCTAGCTAACGAGAAGCTGAACTTTACAGTGGATTTTGCAGATTTTTGTAAGCAGCAACTGTTTGATCAACAATTTGTTCCATCAACAAGCCCTGCTGTCTCCTTAATCCAGCTAGAGCACCCAGGTGAGTCCGGAGTTGGCTGTTAACCCCTGGCTTGCTGGATGGTGGCAGTAGCCTACAAGCACCTTGCCATCCTGCACAGCACTGCATGTTTCTATCTAGAGCCATGCAAAGGATAGGTTTTGTTTATACCTGCTATTCTTGATAAATCAAATGCAGATATTGTTGCGTGAAACATAGCAGACATCACGGCTGGTTTGTACAAGTCACCTAAAAGACACTACAACTCCAATCGAGGTATTCCAGACAAAATGCAATATAACACTTTAAAGGTCCACACCGTTCTTGACACCTTTCAGCTATTTATAGATGGAGCCAGATAGGTAAGTTGGTGTAACAACAATATTGATGAATTCCTAGTTTTACTCAATACTCCTGGCTCCATGTGGCCTCTAAACCACCCCTGAACACCAGGATGTGCAGAGAAACAATGAAGCAACTCTCCTTGACCTGAACTACGTCTAAAAAGAACTTTAAAACCTCTATGCACAGTCTGCATAAGAACAGTATCGGGGAAAAAAACTGCAATAAAATTCTTCATGCAAATTGCCATCTGGGCCAGGAAGCTGAGCACAATACTGTTTTCATAATCTTTAATGATGCACAGTGTAGTTCAGGGGGAGGGAGGGTAGGAAATGGGACCAACCTTTGACCAGTATGACAGCAGCATAAGTAATCCCTTATTGCATTATGAAACGATTCATACATGGGGACCTGTTACATTACTGGCCTGTTAACAGTATCGCAGCCCCTTACTTTGACTTTTTTCATTTTGTTTTACATCAGACAAGCCTATTGCTGCCATTTGTAGAGAACGGAAAAGCTGCTACAGTTTTAATATAAGACACAGGAAAAAAATACACAGCAGCTGTTCATATTTTCTAGGAAGTCTGTTACAATAATGATGTCATGGAAAAAGGCTGGAATCTATTAAAATGGATCAGACAGGCAAGCCATTCAAAGCCTTCAAACAATATGAGTATATAAGCTGCACCATGTACCTTCTATTAAAATAAAACAGGCAAAGAGTGGAGTTCCTTAAAAATATTATTGAGAACAGGCAATTAAGGTCATGTCATAGGTTTACTTCAATAAATTCAGTTTACTACTGGAAATACCCAATAAAGCAAAATACAAAAGCCACAACCAGCTCACTGTCAATTAAGCCCATTTTCACCTATAAAAGCATTTAAATCTGTTTTGAAATCACTGGCTCACACTACATAGGAACAAAGAAGCTCTTCCAGCAAAATACTCTCCATTGACAAGTGAGACATTTAAACACCAGGTGTAAAATTCAGCTCATTAGAAATGGTGTTTTGGTGGGGTTTCCACCCCCCCACCCCCCCTCCAACTCTGGAATTAAAGCATGCAGCTAAGGGGAGTCCTATCCAGGTACTCCATTTGACCTATAATTAGCAATCAGACGTTCTTCATTTATATGATGCTACTCCTGGGCCCTAGCAAGTTTGCACCTCTTGCAGCAGCTTGCTTGCATGCCACTGCAATCTGCAGAGCCCAGAGCTTGCTCAAACATTACGCTTCCCTTCCTTGGGGTACATGGAAAAGAGAAGGGTTTGTGGTAGAAATCAGGTAAGTTCTGCGGTTATCTGGATGTCTCAAAAATTATCTTTATATTGCCTCATTTCTGACAAGCTACACCTTCCTCCCAAAGGCTTTCATTAGAAAGGTTTTTATGTTGGTGGCCTAAATATGTCTTCCTAGCACATGCAAAAGTACCGAACACAACATGCAAACACTTCTGCTAACGTGAGATCATATTTTGACTCCCACATTCTTCAAATATTCAGGCTGACTTTTTGCGTATTCAGGAGTTGGAAAAGTAAAGACTGATCGTGTTTAATATATTTAAGACACAATAAAAATACACAGGACAAAACAAACCAGACACGAATATCACAGGCAAAGTTTTAACACATATACTGGGAGGGCAGTAGGGGCAAGAGCTATAGTCCTCATCGCAAAAGAGGAGACGCTCAACTCAATAGCAGCCATTGATGGTTTGGAAAGTAATGATCCCGCCTTCCTTTGTGTTTTCCACTGGAGTCAACTAAATATATGACATCAGGTTTTAATATTCTGGGATATGCTAATGAGGTCACGTGTAAATGGAATACATTACAAAGGAAGAATTATAAACCTGAGACCAAATGAAAGCTAATATGACATCCTTAAATTTCTTTGTTTTCAAGCTATCAAATAAATTTTGTACCTGTTAATTATAAAATGCCAGCTACAAAGAAACAAAAGCAATGAAAATACCTTGAGATTCAAAAAATTAATCAAACTACAAATAGGTTTAAAGTGATAATTCCATCAAGACATCTGAAAAGATATGTGTGATTATAGCTGTGGTCAGTTATACAGCCTGGTAAGTTAAATTGCTTTCATTAATGTTCCGTATTAAACTGCTTTCAACACCACTACTACAACTATCGCTACAAAATAGAATCTCTAGCAGAACTCAAACCCAAAATTCAAATTGCTAAGCAAACTAAAAAAACCCAGAAAACAATGACCCCAACTTCACAGACATACCCACACTAAGCCATTTAACACTTCCTCCTGCAACTGGGTACGTACAAAGGAATTTCTGAGTTCACTCAAGTCCAGCTGCCAAGTCAGATCCCTACTACCTTGCTCACATTTCCAAATCCCAGTAAAAGCCACAGGTTATGCATGCACTAAAAGCAAGAGGTTAGGCATTCAAATAGCTCTGTGCACTTAACTAAAGGCTCAAAAGATTTGAGCCAGAATGCAGTAAAATGAACTGGAATGCCTTATCTTAGGCACACCATTGTATTCATAAATTTTTACTTCAAGCTGTTATTGGATATAATAAAATAGCATCAACATTTCAGATGAACATTCAGGGCAAGCTTATAAACTATTCAGTGATTAATGCTCTTGTCTCATATTTTCCATTTTCATTGCTACTAGAGGTCATATGTTATGATGTCAGTTTGAATCTGGATATCCATTTTGAGGAAATCTAATTCAAAATTATAATACTAAGGCATATGGTAAAAACTGCTTAAAAATTCTATACTGAGTGAACATATTCACTCTGTTACCCGTGTAGATTTCACATTCTAGTACCACCTATTCATCAGGCAAACATACTTTGGGTGCATCTTCCCGTACGGTAAACATGCCATAGGTTGAACGTGCAGGGGCAGAACTCACGTATACCAAGACGCAGCAGCACTTGCCAACCTTGAGTGGAGGGTTTTGCAGGGCTGGATGAACAATATGAAATTAATCAAATTCCCAGAGCATGATGTAAATTGAATCTGCCAAAAGGATTCAGGAGGAAGAAGAACAGGAGTCTGAGCTGGAGGGAGGCTTGGAGAGTATCTTCCTTAGGAGCTGGTGGGATGGAGATGTTTCATGGGGTCTGACACTAGTAAGACACTTGTTGCTTTATTCTGCCCTGCTCGCAGACCGGAGGATTCCTCACTGACTTGCAAAAAGCAGTTTTATTAGACAGCTGAGCTCAGATGTCAGAAGACTGAAGGGACTACTCTGCTCGCCTCTCCCAGTCTCACTCTCACCCTCCCATTTCTCTTGGACTCCTGCTACTTTTCTCATGACCCTGCCTGTGACACTGGCTTCTGAAGCTAAACCACATGAGAGCTAGCTTTGTCTTCTTCCTCCCTGGTCCCCCGTCTGTCTGTCCCCCATCCCCCCTGCCCAAAGAAACAGATTTCAGGTGGTTGTGCTCCCTCAGACAACTCACTATGGACCTAATAAGAGAAAGCCCAAGAATCGGAGTGGTTCCGAACCCAGGCTGTGGAGCAACAGTTTTCTGAATATTGCCATACGCTTCTCTCAGATGTGTTGGTTCTGTATGAAATACTAGCAGAAAATACTTTCAGCTGAGGTTTTATGTTTGTTATTATTACTATTGTTGTTGTTATTAATATTACTACTATTATTATTATTACCACCATTTTTCTTCTTTCCCCAGAACAAATATCTGTGAAATAACTACAATTAAAGTCCTTCTCAAAGCAAAATCAAGCTAAAATGTTTTTTTCACGTGCGCAATGCATGAAGCATCAGACTTATTACTCATTTTTGCTATAATTTATTATTGATCTTTCCAGTAATAAATGGTAGTGCATATATACAAATAAAATATTTATATGCAGCCTTTGAAGTACAACAATTCCCTATATTGGTAAAGCAGTGGCAGACACAACCAGTACAACCCACTGGAACTACTTCAACCATCACATAAGGGAGGGAATTCAAAATTTAAGTAGTCACTGAAACTTCAAATCTTGATTTGAATTATAAATGGTGAAGTGTTAAAAAGTTCCTGCTACAAGAGTGGACAATCTTCCATAGCATTTTATAGGCTGAATTCTATACTGCAATGTATGCCAGCCCAAAATTATTTGTATTATGCAAGTATAATTCTAAAAACAAGGAATAGTAGAGGGATTACATAGAAAAAGCATGGACTTACTCATGGTTCTTTCCGCATTTAATTTACTAGTCCATTTTCTTTCTAAAATGACTGAACCAGCTAGGCACTTAATATAACACATCCAAGGTATCTCCTTCCTCCAGGGAGGCATTTTAAGCACAAAGTAATGCAATGACCTTCAGAAGGCGTTCAGTGTGAAGCAAAACCATTTACATCTATGCAGATGTACAACCGAATGCAATGTGTACGTCCATGCAATTAAAATTTAAAACTACTATCATCTTTGTACTCATTTCTACTCAGATTCAAGCAGATACACTATGAACTAGGATACTGGAGAAGCAGGACCAGCATTTGCTATCATGTAGTTACATACGGTAAATGATTACTAACCTCAAAAAGATTAAAAAACAACCAGAAAAAAAAATAGGTTCTTTTAAAAGGAAATATTTCTAAATTCAGTTTAAAACCTACTTGAATGTTTAACAAGAAAAATAATAATTTTCTACAGGCATGACAAGATGAAGATTTGGTACAGAACACAGAAAATTAACAGCATTTTAATGGTCTTTAAAATTCTTATACACCATGTTCGTATATAAATAGATTAACATAAAAACATTATGCTAATTCATTTGTTTATATTATAAGCTTTGGAAGATAATAGATAGCTTTTTATTTTCTTAATACCTCCATTGCAACTTACTGGCACTTCAGTGATAACATGTCCATTTTTATAAGAAAAGGCTACAATTTTATTTAAAACTTAACAGGCATTCATTCTTTTTCCTTTCAAAACCTAGGCATAAGTAACAAAGCACCAGAGTCTTATAAATTTTCTAACACCAAATGCAAATTAAGTCATGAAATTGCTCTAGGAAAAGTTCCAAGAATGCAAACCCAAAGGAATTTCAACACAATTTCTCAATTTCAGGCACTTTATGATACTCAGGCAAGGTAACAGAATATGATGTGGTTAGGAAGAGCTATCTGTATATGGAAAAATGTTTAATTTTCCAATTTCAACAACTCTCTGTATTCTGTTTATATGCTCTAAGACGAAATACATGTATATAAATGGAAAAAACAAAAAGGGTGGCAAGGGCTCTGTAGATTGAGCAGCTCACTAAGTTTTCATTAGCTGGAGAAAGTGGATTGAGGGTTCCTAACTTAAAGGGTGTATTCATATGTTTGGTAAATATCTATCAAATTAATATATTATTCCTTTTTCCTTTACTTGGAGTCAAGTGAACTGCTTTCCTGCATTGTACCAGTCTGCATTAGAAGTAAAACAAGCACAACCCCCACCCCATTATGTGACAAGGTAAAACTTCCTACATTTTAGCTTTATCAGCTCTGACTATGTGGCTTTATAGCACCATCTCCAGCAAACTGGGGCTTTTTTCTATAATGAATAGAGTAAATAGTTAATCTTTCAACCACCCTCCTGAAAAGCCTCAAATCCTTTGTTCTTTTTAAAGACAAGGCAGGAGTTTTAACCAATTGTTTAAACAAAGGGCTGCTGATTTTTTGTTCTGAACTACTGCTTGTTTACCCCAGGGGAGACATCAGCCAAAGAATGACAACTTAACTTGCTGGGCATGCTATTATTTAGCAATAACCCCAAGGGGACTGGGGACATTTCCTGAATATGAACTTTAGGTCTGCCAGTGCTTCTCTGAAAATATGAGATGGACAGTGACAAGCAGCCTGCCCCAGAGTCATGCTGTAAAACCTCGTCTCAGAGCGCTGCCCTTTACCTCCAGCCACTCAGCTGGCTCCCATTTTCCTGTCAGAAGACAATTCTTACAATTCTTTACCAATCCCTTCTTGAAAGACGTCCTAGGTGTCAAGCATTCAAAACAGTAAGACCATCCAAACGTGCATATATGTGTCCTTCTCAAGTAGCCTGTTCACTATTGCCTGTATCACTGTGAACATCTCAAGCAACTTTTCTTCAGCCTTTCAAAGTCCAGTTCAAAACAGTAACTGTCCTCTGTGATTACTTCATGCTGGTACTTATTAACAATAATGGTCTTTATAAAAACAAAATAACTTAACTCAGTCCTTACCTGAAGAACTCTTACTGTTCAAGACTTGCAGTTAGTAAACTGGTGTAATCTGCAACAGAGCAGAAAGATGCATCACTTACGTTGCTGTTGTGCATTTAATGTAAGCATTATAATTCAATTACACTTGAGCAAACTTACAGAACTTTTGTTATCGTGGTTTGGCACATGTTTTATGGAGACCCATGTCAAGCAGTAATTGTACAATACTGCATATACACACTATTAAGAGGTACCTTTTTCCTTTCCCAGTGTTTCTGCTCAGACATGGGGATGTATGAGTTTCGATCTACCTCAATGTGTTACTCATAATGCTCATGTTGTGGTTAAATAGATTAAATAATTAAGGTCCTGCTGACATTGTATTTCTTGTCACTAAACAACCCAATCAATTGAATTAGGCACTTCAGGAAGAGGTGCATGATTGGGCCCAGATGCACTCAACTCCCATCAACTTCTAATGAGCTCTTCAGTAAAAACAAACAAAAAACCCATACTCACTTAAAATGCAGATCTGATTACATACTAGTGACAACTCAGTGAAGCCTAATTCTTAATTAGCATCCTGAAATGCAGCTAAACAAAACACTATGAGCCTGAGTGTCTACTGATCAAACTCCCCCGCCTGCTCCCATCCAAAAAGCAGCAGTTGCACTGCAAAGACATTCAAGTCAAGACGGCGCACATTTGTATGCAACATCTTCCACTGAGGGCAGAAACTATGAGTTTAATCTTTCCTGTCTTGCTGAAAACACCATTAGGTATCACAGCCAGTTACATCCACTGCTTTTCAATGTGCATCTGATGCCAGCCTTGCATTTTGCATTTATTGTTCACTGAGGCCTCTTTGCTGACTTGGTATTATAGAGACTAACTTGTAGTCAGACCTAGAAGCTTTGTTATAAGAGACAGGCTATGCGAACAACTGCAGAGCACAAATATTTTTTTCTTTCCTTTTTTTTTTTTACTTCTTCAAGTTACCTACATAGGGGCAGCACAAGCTGCCTCTGTTCTAGAAGAATTTGCTGTTATAACCATCATAATAAATTTACACCTGGCCTACCTAAACAGCGCAGCACTGAGCCAAACAACAGCAGAAGAGAACAGCAGTAATAGCATTTTGCTGCTCAGATATCTGAAGGCACTGATGTTGAGCCTTTGTTCTCGACACTGGTTCTCCAAGCTGGATAGGCAACCCACAAGCCTCAAATTACACTTCATTGATCCAGGGAAACCGAGCTGGTGTCCAGTTTCAGTTCTGCAACCTGCACGCTGACCCGGATGTTTGTTGGCCTAAACAATGAGATTTCAGGAAATGAAGAATTTGCACTTTGTCCGAGTCTTGTTTTCAGAGAGGGGGATCGCTATCTTGGAGGTCTAAGTTGGTGTGGGAAAATTGGGAGGAAAGCCAATCATCCAGATCTGGGCTCTTGCACTATGTTTCTTCGCTGAGTTAATTTCTGCTCCGAATTCAATACGGCCAAATCAAACCCAAAGTTAGAAATGGGAGGCGGTCTCAACAAGTTCAAATTCCTTCAGCATAACTTTTTGTTACCTCTGGTAACATTGGAGGACGTATGTAGGAGGAAGACAGGGCGATTACAAAACAGTTCATTCAGTAACATCTTAAAAACATATTCACGTATCTGGACTATTTTATACAGTCTGTCAATACAAAACCAAACCCCAAGCATCTGCAATAAAAACACATATTTTATATGGAAATCTGAAAAATTCATGTAAGATGACATTAATAAGGTTCACAGTAATGGAACACCATGGTCTAAATATAGAAATAACCTGTCTGAGGAAAACCAGAAAAAAATTGCTTCTTGAGTATTCTTTATAAAATAACTAAAACATTCTTTGATAATTTTTCATTATTTTTCATTATGTTATAGATTAAACTTGCTCAAATGTGCAATGCAAGAATTTCAGTTTGGGACTCAAGAGAAGATCTTTGTTTCCATAGCACCATGAAAACATTTCCACAAAGATGCTTACAAAGCGGCATAGCTTAGCCCACCACCACCACCACCACCCAAAACCCCCACACAATATGAATAAATGACAGAGAAGAAATTCTTGAGAAACAGTGTTCACTTTGCTAATTAAAGTAAGAAACACTAAGTCATTGTATTCATGTATGGGAAATAGAAGCCTAGAGTTTCAGTTATTTGCTTGAAACCATAGAAGAAGCAGAATAATCTGGTGCCTAACGCAATTCTAAAATCAGCTGCAGTACTTCTTTCATTTCAAAGCTTGCAGAATTTTATAGTCATGTTGGATTGCAACTTTGCTTTATGCCTCCAAGTACCATTTCATTATTTATTCTGGCTAACTATTTTGTCTAGTTCCTCATCCACATGCAGAAAACACCTCCTGTTTGGAAAAAAAATATCTAGGACTTCTGGACTTTAGGTTGAGGAGATACCCATCACATCTGAGCAAAGGCTAAGACCCTTGTTTCTTTAAGAATGTTATTTCCTACATTAACATTTTCACAATCCTAACATTCATAGCATAATTTTTCTTGGTTGATTTTTTTTTTTTTTTTAACAAAGACCTCAAAGGTCTTATTTTTGCGCAGCAACATCTGAAAAATACATATATGGCACAAGTTATGCAAGTGCTCCATTCCAATAAACCAGTAACCTGAAAAAGTCAAATGAACCTAAAATTTAACACATGACTATCCTTATTTCCTACCCTGAACACAGAGGAGAACTCTCCATGACAACAAATGCTGTCTCTGGTGACAATGACAGTGCTCAGTTCAGAAATCCCTTTTTGCCTTCTCAGAGAGGACCTGATGCATCCTGTGGTATATTTATTGCAGAGACGCAGTTGCATGCCCCCCTAGTAGTAGAGGGATTGTTCA
Organism: Falco punctatus; assembly: GCF_963210335.1. Taxonomy (NCBI): domain Eukaryota; kingdom Metazoa; phylum Chordata; class Aves; order Falconiformes; family Falconidae; genus Falco; species Falco punctatus. The sequence goes on from NC_137580.1 coordinate 72,894,579, forward strand.
GAGTAAGTTCCTTTTCTGAAGTACTAGATAGCCTTTTATTTTACACTAATGTCTAAGCTTAGATTTTGCTTGCACTTCACAGCACAGGAAAAAGTAGAAAACTAAGGACAAGTAGAAACCCAGCTAAGATGTGGTTTCTGTTACAGTTCCTTCAAAACTAGCAACATAAAATATACAGTTTCGCCGTCTTATCCAGAATATGTAAATTTTTCAGATTCTGATCTCAGGCTGACTTCCACCAACAAGAGTGTGGTAGCTGCATGGGGAGCTGCCGCTGTCCATCTGCTTTACACTGACAGAAGATTGCAATCAGATCTGGGTCACCTCACCTTTGAGTTTGCCACATACATAAATTAACAGATCACACACAATAGTGCTTGTGCTAACTAAACTCTAACTTACAGGCATAAACATATTTTTAACCTTTTTCCCTTCCACCCACTGATGTGAAACTTATCTACATAAATAAAAGAGTAATTTCTTGATATTTGTCCTTTCCTTTCGGAAACAGAGGAGCACCCATGCAGCATGTTTACCTGTTTGTCTGTGGAAAAATAGACCAAATATACCTCTAGTATGTACAATACTGGAGAATTTTAATACCTAATGAACTATTAAAATACAGGGAATATACTTTCCATTATTCAAACATTACAAATATGTACACCTAACACTATATTCAACATCATTACAAGCATTATAGTAGTCACAAATATGCACTGCCTAATAATTACTTTAGTGGGTTTATACATATGACCATTTGTGAAATATCTGTGTTCATCTTCCTAGATGACATAAGGATTTCAAAATCCAGCCATTAGAAAATGCATGAATAGGTAACATGCCAAGACCCCTTTTACCGGTAGCCACTGCACAATACCCTTATGCTTATAATCACAAGGCACTGGTATACTGGGTGCCACTGGGAGGTAGGCCTGCTCTGTTCGTTCATATCAAGCAAGTTCTAACAGAAGAACCACCCAATAACATCAGCAACTCAACATACAGTGCTGACTGAATAAATTTTAGCAAGATGTTCATGGCTGAAAAATAATAGTGGGGGATCCCTGAAGGTTTCAGACTAACTGGCAGATGACTTTCAGCATAAAAACAAACAAACAAAAAAATGGAAGTGCAAAACCTGACCCTTGTTGTTTTGAATCCATACACACCGCATTACTGAACTCCAAACCGGCACCTCAACTTAAACATGATATGCCAAACAGTGTTAATGCAAAAAGCCCGGAAAAAGACAGCACTGCTAGACTCAAACTTTAGCAGCATATGCCAGCCTATGTCCACAGCTCCAAGTCACTGCAAACGTTAGCTCACCCTCATGTACACTCAGGTACATTTCCTATGTCCTCTACCATTGTTATCTTAGTCACAAGAAACACAAAAGAAAAAAAATATTACATGTGGAACCAAAAATTTCCATTCAGTTTATAGCATTGGTATTCTCTCTCAGCTCTTTTCATAACTCACTTATGTTTTAGATATACAGTGTAGAGAGTATGTGCCAAAAGACAACAGATGACAACTCAGTGGAAACAAAAGATACCTCCAATGTGGGTCCTTCTTTTAAAGGACATACAACTGAGGGGCTTAGGTCTACAGAATAGATTTATTGTATTTGATTCCTGCAGGTGAGTAATTCTTAAGTAGACAACAGTCATCCAGTTGGACCAATGGGATGTCCTTACGTTTCAGTGCTTCTCAATGTGTTAGAGGAGGTTTGACTATAAGCAGACACTACGCCTTCTGAAGCTGATGATTTTATTAGCCACCAAACTAAATGGAGGATGATTAGAATGGTCTTTGTTCAATGTCAGCTGAGACAATGAAACCCACTACTCAAAGACCAGTGTGAACAGTATGTTACACTTCTGCTCTCTCTGACAGATGTGCTCAACAAAATTCTGCAGTTCTGGGCCACCTGATGTGATCTGGTTTACATTCATAATGGGAATTATCGGGGGTTTGGAGCACATCACTCATGGGGACAAAAATGCAATAGCCTCCAGTTCATGGCCAGATTTCCCTAAATCAGGAATTCAATTTACTTGCCCTGAGCACAGTGAAGGCCTAAGCTTCCAAAGAGGGGCAGGAGGCTTTCAGGCTCTTCCAACTGTGACAGTACAGATGTACATAAACAGGTGAGGAGCTGACTTGACTCCAGGTGTATTTCCTGCATTAAACTTGCATGAAGAAGTAAAACCAACAGGGAAAGTCATGGGCAGCAGGGAAATCAACAGTTTATTCCTCCCTGCAAGAGAGAGGCAGATTTTTGGACAGGGTGCTGGCTGCAAAGCCAAGCTTCGTATTACAGGCAAGGAAACTGCTTCCCGTTGTTTGATCTTCCCACTTTAGGAAGAGTGCTTGCTAAATATGGCATCAAAGACATTCTTATTGTCATCATTACTTCCACCTGTCCACTGAAACACAACACCAAATACCAGCTAAAAACTCACAGCCCGGGTGTCAATGGTGTGTGCTACTGGCTTGATGCTACAACACGAGACGTTTTGGTCACGTCTTGCAGGCTGTTTTGCATGAGCTGCCACTCTGACACAGAAGCGCAAGGTTTGAACCCTATCCCCTAAGCAAAACATTTGCTCTCTGCCCTGTAAAGACCAACTAGCACAATAAGCATGCTGGCTAAGAGCCTGTATTATGCAGTTCTCTCTTAAATTATGAGAAAAATATTAATTTCAAAGAACATCAGAGCGCCTAAGTATACAACTGTTCTGTGATTCCTCTGAAGATATCAGGGCCCCTATCAAATCAACACCTCCTCTGCCTCCTTGGAAAAGCACCCTATACATACACACGTATTGCTGTGACTTTTTTCAGCTGTTCAAATTTCTATTCAGATAGGAATTTTTAGAAGAGTTTTTTTGGGGGTAAGATTTTTGTTTTTCACAGAGCAACATAAGATCTTTATTGGAAATGAATGTCTATAATCATTGCTCCTCCTACTGAATAAAATCAGATCAATAAATGAATAGCCAAGCCAAAAAAATAACTATTTGAAACTAATGACTGGGAAATCATAATACAGTCACATCATTAACAAACTTTTACCAACTGTTCAAATAACTTCTGTAATTTTTATCTCTAAAAGTTAAACAGAAACACACTAAAGTTCCTAATTGCATAGATTTTTGCTTCCATAAATCTCCATCTCCCATGAAGACCACAAGTTACCTGCATCATGAAACCTCAGCAAATCTGGCAATGACCATAAAATTTGAGTTCTTTTGCATCAAAAATCATCACAAAAAAACGAAACAATGTAATCTATATAAACTGGTTCAAATAAACCTGGTAACTTGAAAACAAGCAGGATCACACTTACTTGAAACTGCCTGGATCGTTATATTCTGGCTAAACCCAGAAGAAGACATTCCTATTCCCCAAGCCTTGCAGCCAAGCAAGCCCCAGGGCAGCCCAGGAAGACTGGTGGAGCTGCTTCCCCTGCAGTGATTTTGCAGCTGGAACAAACTGTGTCTGAACTGCCAGCTAAACTCTGAGTGGGCAAGGACGTCACGTAGCACAGGGAAGGAGACTAATTGGTAGAGGAGAGCCTTTCAAGGAGAGGGAAAATTCATAGACAGAGGAACACCTCTCATTCCTCTGCTCCCACACGCCGCTCTCCTCTTTCCTTTCACATTACTGGAAAATACCAAACCAACAAGGCATAGCAATACATCACAAAACAGTTGTATCACAGGACGTAACATTTTTTTGTCAAAATTAGGTCACCTTTTGTTTCAGTGATACACCACAGCAGTAATAGATTAGTCAACATGCAAAGTTCTATCAACAATAATGCAAAAATAACAAGCCACATTGTTGGCTGATGTTCGTGGTAGTATTTGTGTAAAAAAGATGTTGGAAAATGTGTGGACATGACAGAGCTCCAGCCACGTTCATACACAGACTTCACAAGAAAGTGGAGGAAACGATTTTGCAATCAAACCACAGGGTAGCCTTTTACATCTTCCTCTCTGGGCTCTTGCCGGAACATAACAATCTTGGAGAACGTGGGACCTGACACCCTGCTTTGTGACTCACTGAAGTGTTTCGAGTCTTTGAATCACCCTGAGAAATCACAACTGGAAGTGCACTAAGACATGCTATTCTGATCTAGAGGACAAGCACTAACGAAAAGCAGAGACCATTATCAACTTGCTTGCTATAGGTAAGCTATTCAAAACAACAGCATTGGGTCTTGAAATGCTGAGTAGTGCCTGGTTTTTCCCACACAGGCATTCCAGCCCTATCCTTAAGCTCACCCTTTCTCTGTCCATTGCCGTCTTTTATTTTCATTATTTTCCTTCCTCCAAATATCAACTGCAGCAACGTGAAGTAGAAAATTCTTATAAAACAGAAACACAACACTGGCAGAGGATGAGCGTGAAACAGCTAAGCACTTCCTTCCTTCTTCACTAATTTCACAGAAAGGAATTTACCTTGGCAGTGTCTTTTCAAAAGTGTACTACCGATTCTCAAATTTTCTTTGGTGATGCAGCCTGGTTAGATCTAGAGTTGCTTGTACTAAACCTTTCCTGTCTCCTTGAGGCTTTTCAACTTCAGACCTAAGTTAAACAGAGCACCAAATTTCTGTTTTAGGAAATTCTTCTCACATGCTCCTTACCTGCATGTAATCTTTCGGCTGTTTTTCTTCCTTTAAAAGAAGCCAGACTATGTTGCTGTTGTATTAAAAGCTTATCTAGTGTTTGTTTCTTCAGTGCTCTAATCTATAAATGGGGGTTACTAAGCAGCTGAATTTTAATGCTGTTTGTTGAGGAATAAAAAATAATATAGCATTCAGCTTTATTTCCCTCATATTTTTGCATTCAGCCTCCAGATCAAAAATACATATTATTCAGTCCCTGTCACTCTAAAAAAAACCCAAGCTGTGCTGTGCTTTAAGTGCCCAAATCATCACTTGCTGTTACATCCTCTCATCACTTTTCTAATTAGTATGCACTAAGATGCTTAGGTTTTACACACTTGTTTTCCCTGTGCACTGAAAACCAGGTCAAGCTGCATTATCCATCCATACACACCTCTTAACACTGCTGCTCACAAGAAACCTTTTATGTTTGAGTGGGACACCCTTCCCCTTACACCTACTCTAAAAAAAGGCTGGTTCTGTCCTAAGGCTGCCAGAGACACAGCGTGCCCCATCAGGCAGGCAGTGCCCGTGGGCAGGCAGCCTGGAGCCAAGGCTGCTGCGCACCGCTGCCTCTGAGCCACCACCAGCTGCTTACAGGCTGCGGCATCTACCTGGCTCTTAAAAATAATGGCAAAAAATGTTCTGAGCGTGTTATTCCAGATCTAATGATCCAGGAGCACTGAGTTCAGGAGTTCCCACCCAGCACTGCTCATATATAAGCCGACGGATATACAATGAGTGCTAGGTTTCCCCACAAAATATTTACATTTCTGGCTTTTTACCAGCTCCACAAAACAGAAAGCAAGAAAAGATAGTTTTATGCTAAATATCTTGAAAGAAATAGAAGCTACCTTGATGATGAAGCTTTTGTTTTTATTTTTAGGGCCTATGTGAAAGACCTTTTCACAGGCACTAACAGCGCGGTACAGAGGGCGATTAGGCATTGCTGTTTGATTATAACCCATTTTTTCCTTTGAATAGGAGGCGGCACTTTTGGAATAAGAGCCTGTGGCACTTTGAATGCTCCCTGCTTTATCCAGTAAGGAACTCATGTTTAATTAAACTAGACAAAACAGATGCTCCATCATTTTAGCTGGAAAAGCCGGTGAGGGGGCTCTGCTAGCATGGTGACAGCCAACTGGGGCTTCCCTGCTCGCTGGCAGCCTATAAAACTGCTACTGGGGGGCCCTGGCATTGTGTTCAAAGCCACTTTTAAGAGCCAATATGGTAAACTGTGCAAGATATGATGTGTGGGGAGCCCCATAAAAATCCTTTAATGGAAACAGCGGGCTTGCGTTGGAAAAAGTTTCAGGAGCCATGTACACCGGTATAAAGAGTTTGGCTCCTGTAAGGCATCGCGGCCAGTCCAAGCGTACAGGCTCCCATAGCCCCAGACCTCACCACAAGCTTCTGGGATGCTGTTCTCCGTAAGAATGTTTGCACCATCAAGTCACAGTTCATATACAGAACACCAATATAATGATAACAGAACACTTTTTTCTTCTTTTTTGTGTGTTAAACCATGAGAGGCAAGGTGAGTAGGTTAGGCAGCTAGAAGCCCATCAGTCAGCCGGGACCGTGGAGAGCAAGCTGCCTGCACTATGGGCACAGGGGAGGCAGCATGAATCTAACTGGGATATGTGCAGCCACTGGGATGGCACTGGTCAATGTCCCCTTACAGAATTATTCTTAGATAAAAAGCTATCAGTTATAACTCACTCTAGATGGCAGGCGGTCCAAGGCTGTCTCAAGGAGGAATATGCACAACACTGACGGTCTTTCTACTTCTTCTTTCTTCCATTACATACAGGTGTAACGGCCCTTCTCTTGAAGCAAAAAGCTCTGCAGATTCCGCTTCCATCCCCTGCAGTGCCAACTATTAGTCATTTCCAGACAGAGGGGAAAAACATCACAGAGGTGTGCAGGGGGATGAAGGCAGCAGCCCTGCCCATGGTTATCAAGCGCCTCCAGCTCCTGCTCTGCTGCTGCTCCAGGACCCCAGTGATACATGGTGTGGCTGCTCTGCCTTACAGGGACCTGCCGGTCAGCTACACTGATACCCAGGATGCCAGCCTGGAAAGAATGCTGCAGGACCACAGGGAGCATCGAGGCACTTCTGCTTCACGGAGCCTCACTAGAAAACAGATTCCCTGGATATAGGCCTGTGCTTATGACAACTTTACCTACTGCATCACCCAAAGGCCCCTTACAAAACTCAACAGCACAACGTAAGTGGCAGAATGCAACTATCATCCAGAATATATTTTTGCCTGTTTACCTAAATTTTTCACAGCTCAGAGCCTCCACCACCACTTGATCAGCCTGAGGAAAACACAGCAGCAGCTCTAAGCAGGTCAAAAGAACACCACAAGAAAGGAGTCTTTACACAGTGGACCTAGGAAAAAACGGATCTCTCACATCTAAAAATGAATGACAATGTAAGTATTCAAAGGGATGACCATAAAAAAGTGCAAGCATCAACAGTCAGAATATGGACCACTCACTGCTACAGATTAGAACTTCATTTCTAAAAATGATATGAAACCTGGAGCATCAAAAACACTGCTTGAACTGAAGTTTTTTTGATACTCACGTACCACAAGAGCACTTTCTCTCCTGCTTTGAAGGATTAAAAGCACTAACATGGTCATTAGGGAATCTCATCTTTTTAAAGCCACAACCAACCAGAATCCACAGAGGAAGGCAGGGAGGGAGGAAAGAATTAATACAATCACCTTTCTTGATGCTTGTTTTCTGTGTAGGGACTAACACATTGCCCAGTTTTCCACTACAACTACCATTTCACATTGGCAAAAAAAAAAAAAAAAGGAAAAAAGTCTTTGGAAAATGGTGAATGACTTTTTCATGACTATCTGGTTTATATTTGAACATACAGGAAATAGATTCTCCTAATCAGCCCTTTTTACCTGCTGCCAAGAATATGAGAGTGCAGCTTTACAGCCAAAGCAAGCTGTTATCCACTTCTTTTATAGTTCGCTCCAAACCCCCACATTAATGCAATATTGCAAATGAGCACTTAAATGCAGAAGAACCAGGAAAAGCAAATGATAGTCCCTCTGGCACGTGCACATGTCCTACAGACTTCCTATTGTGGACCATTCTCATGCTGATTTTTCCCAGCACAATTTAATTTTATTAAAGCCCAAATGTAAATCCTATATAAAACCACACACACAAAATGAAGGCTGTATCAACTGTCTCTAGTAAACTCTAAGAAAATACACTCTTAAAACTTCTGTTTGCATACAGTACCATTCTGTTCATACTCTTTCTGCTTACAAAAAACAAAGTTATTGCACATACTGGATAGTTTAGATGTGTTCTCATTTTCCAAAACACTTTTATTTTTTCTTCCAACAGAAAACACTCTTTTGGCCATTTGTCCTAGAGAAGAGCTCTTGCACCTTACTTAACACACAATCACTGCACAGACGGTTTAAGTACGTGCAATTAATTTAAAAAATATCTACATATCAAATTTACTGCATATGTGCCAAGCAACTGCAAAATTCATCAATGCATGGTAAATTCACAATATTTAGAGCACTTCAGGTTCACTGCCCAGGTACAAGCCATATGGCCAGCCCTACAAAAATGTGACTTGTTAGATATCAGCTACCAAACACGGATGCTTGCCGTGCAACTGGAACAAGCATTTTATCAGAACCGGTAAGAGATAAAGCTCACAGCATCTTTAACACTGTTAAGCGACAGATGATTGATCCATTTCCATTTCCTCTGCCAGTCAGGGAGGAACCTCCAAGGGAGGGAGACATTCATATGCGTGCGAGGAACACTTTTATTCTGACTTAAAGCAGGCAAGATCAAAAGAACATTCAAGATATGTAATTTGGGGGAAGAGAAATTAGAAAAAGTAAGCCCAGGTCTGAAAAATATGACAACTGTTTTAAGAAAAATACAGCACAATAGCTAATGTATTGTGACAAGGCAGAAAACGCTCACTTCCTAAGACAGGGCACCTGAACAAACATTTATTATCCCAACCCAAACGCAACCAAAGAGTTCCAGAGTTTATATGCTAATGTACCTTACTTCAAAGATTTCCTTAAGCTACATCAGAAGGCAAAATCTCTAACTGAAGAAAAGGGGACTGACAAACTGTCATGTTAGCAAAAGGAAAAGACCGGAGAAGTGTTCAAAGATGTGAAACCTTTCTTTTTCTTGAAATAGACTATTGCTGTTTTCTGTAATTGCAAAACTTGTACCTAGGTGAGCTTTGTTCCTGCACATGACAAACCAAAACTTGGTAATGTTTATCTCCTAAGATACTCCCTGACAACCACTGCTCCGCTTCTACGTTTCCAAATTACTTTGTGTTACTGGGTGCTTGCAAATCAGGAATTTGATCTTGTGGCACCTGGCAAAAGCGAGATGCAGCTGAAGCCTGACAAAGAAAAGGTCCTGGGGCAACACGGTTTACTGGCAGAAGGCTTGGGTCAGCTTCTGGAACTGTTTAGAGGGTCACTTGAGAGAGGATTTTAAAAGTAAATGAAATAAAAGGATAGAATCAACTTTACTAATTCAGGATTGCTATAGAAACCTGCTGGGATGATCTGCATGACAATAACATGGGAAGTTACAACGTTTGGGAAAACAGACTGGGCAAAGAGGAGAGTAGGTCAGTCAGCTTTGGATGGGAGGGAGGGTGTTTGCTGTTACAGGTATAGCTTCCTCCTTCCCAGACTGATGACCAGGAAGGAGATGACCAGGAGCACACACAGGGTGAGATGCAGGGGCCTGATTTGGCCCCCATGCAGCAAACACATGGGCAACCATTCTAGGTCCAAGGTGGGGACACCAACCACTCCTGTTTCTACGTGGGGCTTAGATGAGTTACAGTAAGTCAAAATAGTGAAGCTAAAGATAAGGAAAAGATCACGCTTAGTAACCCTAAGGATAGTAAGGTCTTTTTCAAGGTTACTGGGCACAGTGGTTATCAACATTACAAGATGGACATGGTCTAACAACAATGCAGAAAAACACACTAAGTTTCTAACACATAGATTACAGAGACAGAAGGCACTCTCCTAATCGCGTAGTGATAGTCCAAAATTGTACACTGTACCAGAAAAGCAAGATAATGCATTGCTGCCACGGTAAGATGAAGTACCACTTGTTCATTTCTCACTGCCAATAAATGGGCCCTGATGGCATGTGGCATAAATCACAACAGGCTTGGATAAAGTCATCTCTGTTCCATTAGTAGCTTTTAATAAGGACTATAATACCAAGGACGTTACAAAACCTGGTAGTTAATGTTGTGTCAAGATTCAAAGAAGGAAAACCTGAATAACCATTTATAATCTGACACTGATCCAGACAAGGAAACAAAATATTTTCAGGGGATTCACCTGATACAACACCAATGAACAGTTATTAAATTAATCCCAGACATCATGGATTTATGGAAAAAAGATCAAGTGAAAGAAAGTAGGTTTTATCCCCTGATGGGTATAATAAACCTATTGGATTTAATAAGGGCTTACAAATAAATCACATCAGTATTTGTGAGGTATTTCACTTTGTCCTATCCAAAATTCTGATCAAAAAAGTTGCTTCTAAAGATAATAAAGAAGCACCTATTCAAAAGGCCAGCTGATCTCAGAGTCATCACCAACTGGGCTCTACTGGTTACCTCTGTACCAAGCCAGCCTCCGCAAGAACATGTATTGGCCTAGTAGTGTTCAATACCAAGTTGAAGTGTTTCTATACCCAGCATTACCGACATGAAAATCAGCTTTAAAATTTGTGGCTTAACTTTGAAAAATACTTTATAATCTGAGATAACACAACAAAAGACTTATAGTAAGCAACTAAAAGTTCAGTTTCCAAATGCCTCTGTTGGAAGAAAACACCAATCTTACTTCAGGTGATGAAGGCATAAAAAAACATCAGCTATGGACAGAAGTTTCAGAAAGGATGGTTAATCAGTGATCTAAATTAACAAAGCTAGTCATGTTGGATTATTTTTTGATATCAAGAGATTAAGAATCATAAACCTTTCCAGAATATATATAACAGTGAAGTACAAATTTGTGTTAGTCACATACAAATTACTGTCTGAATACAGGGTAAGTGCAAGAATACAAATGGACCAGACAACTTTTTCAACAAACCTCTGGTCTTACTTTCTTTGACTGTACAAATGGTACCAAAAAAACCCTAAAAAAAACCCAAAAACAAAAACCACCAAAAAAAACCCCACCAAAACCCACAAAAATTAAGCACTTGAAGTTAAAACCTAAGATCCTTTAGGCAACAGCTGTATTTTTAATCTTTACAAAAGAAAGTTAACATTAGCATTGCCTTAACAGTGAAAAGGTTTTATTTGTAAAATTTAACAAGAAAAAGGCACACCATCCTTCTCTTTCATTTACTGTATTGTGTTTAATACTTACAGACTGCTTGACTTGCTGACAGGAGGAGAATGAAGTAGAATGTGTCCAGTACAGTACAACATGAAACTGATAACATCATCCTACTTGGATGTCAAGTTTGCTTTGGGAGCACTTGAGTGATATGAAGGCAGAGAAAAATAAAATCATCAACAACAAAAATCCCCAAGACACTTAGGGAAAAAAACAACAGCTAAAACGAGCAATTGATCTTGGGGAAGATATCTGAGCCAAATTTAATCATATGCTGAGCAAAAACAAGCATGTCTCAGGCAAAGTGGATTACCTTTGCAAATGAGCAAGCACTGAAAGGAGAGTTTACTCAGTTACTTTACATACTCATAGACTGGAAATACAGCTTGAAAAGGAAAACTATTGATAAGAAAAAAAACACAGCAGGGGAAGACCTCAAAAACAGATGGGAAGACAGGTGGCAGTACAAACTGGCAGGAAGAACACTACTGGATAGAAAAAGATCAGAAATAAAATATCGCACGGCTTGAGAAATTTAGCTGTAGGAACAAACTGCACAACTAGATTAAGGAGGAAGGTTAGAGCAGTTCACTATTGTCCCTTCTATCAAAACCACGCAGGGTTTGTCAAGGTTTGCACAATGCCTGCTGGATCACATACAGAATAAACAACTTGCCAGGCAAGTCTCTGAATAAAACAAATCCAGCAGTGCTTCTGTCTGTTCAATGCTACTGCCTGCATCAGGAGCTGAAAATGTTACTTTCAGAAATTCTAGTACAATTTCATCTTCCAGGACAAGAGTAACAGCCTTGTCACTAACCAATGGAATTAATAACTTACTGCCAAAATATACCGAAAAGCTGCAGTGTCAATGAAACTGCACTTGCATGTGGAACCTTTGCCCTACACAAAGTAAAATGTCAATCCATTCCAGCTGGTATGATGTAGACATGATCTACTACTAGCTCGACAGGGCTAGTAATGAAGATCTATGAGGAATGAACACATGAGGAATGAGAAAATTATTTATGAAAACCAAATAAGCTCAGATGAGCTTGATACCACCGGGTATCCCAGTGCTGGAGGAAAAAGTTGCCTGTCCAAGTATCTTGAAACTTTATTTTGGTTTTGAATAACTCAGGTGATCTGTGTGGGGTCCTGCACCTAGGGAGGAATGCATCGGTACAGGCTAGGAGTTGGCCTGTAGGAATACAGCTCTGCAGAGGAGGATCTGGGAGTTCTGGGGGGCAGCAAGCTGACCACAAGCCAGCAGTGTGTCCTGGTGGCCATGAGGGCTAATGGGAACATCCTGGGGTGCATTAGGAGGACTGTGGCCAGCAGGTCGAGGGAAGTTGTCCTTTCTCTCTGCTCTGCCCCGATGAGGCTGCACCTGGAGTGCTGGGTCCAGTTCTGGGCTCCACAGGTCAAGAGAGATGGGGAGCTACTGGAGAGGGTCCAGTAGAGGGCTACGAAGATAATTAGGGAGCATGTCCCTTATGAGAAAGGGCTGAGAGAGCTGGGCCTTTGTAGCCTGGAGAAGACTGAGAGGGGATCTTACCAATGTCTACAAATGTCTTAAGAACAAATGTCAAGAGGATGGGACCAGGCTCTTTTCAGTGGTGCTCTGTGACAGGACAAGGGGTAATGGGGCACCAAGTGAAACACAGGCAGTTCCTTCTGAATATGAGGAAAAACTTCTTTACTTTGAGGGTGTTGGAGCCCTGGCACAGGCTGCCCAGAGAGGCTGTGGAGTCTCCTGCCCTGGAGACATTCAAAACCCACCTGGACGTGATCCTGTGCAACCTGCTCTGGGTGAACCTGCTTTAGCAGGGGGTTGGCCTAGATGATCCCCAGCGGTCCCTTCCAACCCCAACCATTCTGTAATTGTGTGACTAGGTCACTCCAGCACTTCATATAATAATTGCCTGACCTTTACGAAGCAAGCAATACGCAGCCATTTCTTCATGGTCCACATTTACCACTGTAATGTGACAGTTTACTGCACATGAGGAGCTTGACTGATTACTATCATCACCTAATCCGTTCCACTGATGAGCACAGTTACTGCTCTTGTGTAAATAACATCTTTATATAAACACTAGCCTTTTTAGTAGATGAAATAATCTTTTTCACTTCCTGCATTCAATGACAACCTGCTTTTCTTTATACAGACTGCTTTGCAGTCTTGAAGGCTCACACAAAAACCAGAGAATTTGTTTCTTTATAAACATATTCAAAGATTTCTGTATGAACTTGGTCAACAGTCTGCATAAAGTGTCAGATAATACCAGTACTTTAGCAGCAAGACAATGTGATGTTAGAAGAGAATCAACCCAAGGAAAACCAGAAGCAAACAAAGCACAGTATGCATTGATGAAGGATTCAGAGCATAACTGACACTGGCACTGAAAATCTCAAGTAGCAGTTTTAATTTTTGTTTACACTCCTTCAAATAACATCTCAATTAGCTATAGGATGTCCCAAGGATTACAACCCAAACTGCTGAAAAGGCAGCAGTCCTTGTCCTGTTTCATCTTTTAATAAAGAGAGGTCCAACCTAGAAAACCTCTCACTGGCTCTCTCAGCGTGCCTTGCGTCCAGCCGAGGTTTGCTCCCTCACCATGACTGCCGTTCCCACAAACTGAGCCTTACAAAAGCCACCTTGTCCAATCTGTCAATATTTCCCCATCAGACCAGCACACGGGGGGAACTTTCTTTCAGCATATCTGAACTACAGAATTCCTCTGGTCCAAAACATGAAATGTGGTTTTGTACTTTGGTGTAAATCATAAGAAACAATACACATTCAAAACCAAAATCTCTCATGAGGAAACATTAAAGATAAAGAAGGTCCTGTATGAATGCTTTACAGAAAGCATATTATTGAATTCATCGTACTGCCAAAACTCTGGATAATTTCACTCTTTGACAGTGCTCTCAAGTTTCAGCAATGTACAAAGAATTCATTTTCACCTTTTAATCTTACGGATTAAATATGTTTGAGAAAAAATTTGGAGCAGAGAAGAGACCTCCCAGTTTATAACTCACATATTAAAGAGGACCTCCTGCAATGAGCAACTATTTCCTAAATGTTGATTTAACAAAATTCATCACTTTAAATGCATGGATTATGATGTTTGCACCAAAATAAATGGTTCCCAGTGCAAAAGCTGCCATACTTGATGAAATACGAGGGCAGGTGTTTCTATAGGAAAACAAAATATTATGGAACTCTTAAAACAATGACAAAATTACAAACACCACAAAGGAAAACCAGAAAGTCTGCAAAGTCTCTTTCTGTGGAAGAGTCTTTCTGCTATTACTAAATACTTTGCCTCTAAATACTGTAAAGACTGAATAATCCAGAAACACCTAAAGAAAATACAGTTCATTGTTAACTTCTGGGAGGGAAAAAAAAAAAGTCAGATTTTTTTTTTGCTTTATTTTGACAAGTAGCCTCAAGTACTGGAAAGTACTATGAAAAACAGAAGCCGTATTTTCTGCTTATCTGCAAATAATGAAATCTCAACAACCTTTCTACATATATTCTTAATATATTCTTCTGGCATGCTGTTCACCAAAGAGTCAACTGATTTAATTGTTACAGATATCAAGGGATTTGGCAGCACCAAGTTCCTCACAAAATGTGCTCAAAATTTGGCAGAACTGAACTCTTCTGATGTCTCTGAATTTATTTATTTATTGAATCCTTCCATCTTAATTCAGTAGGTAGTGGAAATTGTCCAGTTTTAGGGAGCACAATCCATTTGATGTATGGTCTAAAGGCCAAAATCTGGCTACTTTTTATATAAAAGAAGGGCAGGCAAAAGCCATGATGCACAAATTATCTTTCCTTAAACAAAAATACTGAAAGGCAGTCAAGTCCATGGAAATGAAGGCATGAGGAAGAAGTAGCACATAAGCAGCAAAACAGTTCTTGTAATAAAAAAGTACCAGCACTAGCAGACCTTGATAATAATACACAAAATATGACTGGATGTCCTTTTCTATTTAATTTTACTGCAGTCAAAGTGTTCACTACAGTCTCCAATGAAAACTATTCCTCACAAGAACATAAGAAGGAATTACATGCTTTGCTGTTCACAGGCCATTTCTGATTTAACACACTTAACAAGATACATGAGTAAAAGACAAATTCAGACAAAAAATCAATTTATTCCAACAAGCTCTCCAAGTGGAAAAAATGTCTGACCTTGTTCTTGGGTTTAGCCTCTTAATTAATACTACCTGTAGGGAGACAATAATGCTCTCAAGTCCCGCAACATTAGGTTTTTTTTTTTAATTGGAACAATTACCTTTTTGAATTGTATAACATCTGTTCATTGATGCAACCATCCATGAAACTATTCCTTCATTAAACGACTACCCTCCTCAAACAAGACAGCCCACAATAGTGAAGAAGTCTTGCTCCTGTTACAACATCTGTTAAAACCTGGTCCTCCTTGGAAATAGGAAAACCTCTTCGGAACAGAGGAGTCTCAGAGCCACTGCAGTTAGCATCTGCTGCCTCACACAACACACTCCTACAAGCACCAAGCTTCCCATTGCAGTAATTGCTAAGAAAAAGGTTTGCAATAATTTCTATGCCTGAACATGACCAATTAAAGAGTATTAAAAGAGAAGGGTCACTCAGAGGTTAAATTCTAACAGAAATTCCTTTATTAATCAAAAGTTGGGGGTGGGGGAGAGTAGATGTAGTTGGTACAAATACTACAACCATATTGTAATTGTCCTAAATAAAAGGCAGCTCTCTCCTGATCAAGACCCACTTTAGGAAAGCTGGCACGCTGCCAGCTGTGCTAATTAAACCACTTGCAAGTACTGTCCCTACACACCTTCATCACAGACCTTTCCAGATGAGAAGTCTCATGCCTGATTTGTATTAATATGACCAGCCAGTGTACTGCGATACAAAGAAAGGTGCCTAACACACGTGTTTGAAGTGATGTATCTGCTACAGTGCCAGTCAGTAACTCAATACGCTGGAAAATGAGAGCATGAGAACTGCGAGATTTTGAGTTGCCATTCTCTGGTGCTGCCAAATTTCAGAAAGAAACTTAGCTCACTTGAGAAATGCTACATTTTCCAATTCAGAAGAAATCTTATCTTTTAAACTACAAGTGTACTGGAAGGTTTTCAGACATGGCTGTGAGCAATCCATGTTAACGACACTTCAGACACAGGTCTAGGTTTGCAGGGAGAACATGGTGATGCTGAGGAGCATCCTGCCCCATCCCACCTCCAGCCTACCATCCAGTCCTTGGCTCCATACCACCAGCTGTGCTGCCTCCATTATTGGAGCAGCTCTGTGGTAAGAACGAGCATCCACAATTGGAGGAAAAGCGGCAGAAAGTAATTTTTGCCACCTAGAACAGTCTGTGGACCAGTACCCAGGAGTAGTATTCTCAGTATCTTAACTGCTGTTGGGCATGGGACCCTATTCTCCTAATTTTCTAAAGATACTTTGCACACTGATAAAAGTTTATTGCCAAGAAGCAAACAGGATTCTCTGTGGAGCGCAGTATGACATGTTGAGAACGAAGATTAGCAAGGATTATATACTCTAAGGCTGAGAAAAAGAGGGAGCAAACAGATTCCTCTGAAGACATACTAGTTTCCAAAAAAGTTATTTTCAGTTGCTCACAGTTTTATCAAACGTGGTTTTTTACTGATTCTCATTGCCCAAATGAAAAACATTGCTAAATCCAGCTAACATGCATGTATGTATTACCGAGCCAAAGGCGAATGAGCCACACAAAGGTTTTCCAACTACACCAGAGGAGAAATGGTGCAACTAGGGAAGATACCAGAAAAGTATTCTTAACTTGACTTGGTTTTATTTAGACTTCCTCTGGATTTAAAAATTAACTCTATATCTAAGAAAATCAGCTCAGATAAATTAAAATTTACAAATCTTTCAATTCCACGGTCCCCTGAAATTCTTCTAATCCTTTAAGAATCTCCAGCTTCATTATGAACGTGTGTATATTCAGCTATTTCAGTAATTAATGCCTCAGGGGAAAAAGCATTTTTCAAATGGAAATTTCATTCACAATTTTTAGTTCTTAAAGGTCAAATCTAAATTAAACTAAAATATCATAATTTAATTATTGTGCTGTTATTTTACAGTATGAGTTGGTGTTCATCTGTGCAGGGCTGTGCTGAATCAGACAGTAGCTTTGGCAGTTCTGGGATTTCAGTAAAAAAAAAAAAAAGTCAGCTAAGAGGCAGGCCAAGCTAGGAGCTTTTTGGTTCTTGCTGAATTCCAGTTTTTAGCCCAAGACACAGAAAACTGAGATAAAAATATTCAGAAAGCATGGCTATGGACATCACTTTGTTCTGCAGAGACTTCCTTTCTTCTATGTGCATTTTACTTCTGGGAGCTTACTAATTTTGAAACTTTACAAAAATAAAGCATCTATTTTATATTAGGTTGAATGAAGCAGAATTACCTATGTAAGTGGAATGATCTGAAGTGATTTTTGTTCTTGGTTATCTATCCAGGATGTCCAGGATCACAGAACCTGAGCTCTCTATCTGAGGAGGCAACAAAAGCTGAAAAATGAGGCTCATCGTAGCTTACAGAGTAATCTTCTACTCAATTTTATTTTCAAGTTCTTATGCATAAGAAAATTGTGCAATGTAGACAAACACTTGAGGCTGATTAAAGAACAAAATCATACCTCAAGAAAAAATAATAATCTAGCTTAAAATTGACAAGCAGGGCAGAAAACACTGATGAACAGGAAGCTGCATGTCTTTACAGCCACAGGAATTTCTCAGCCAGTGACATCTAAAGTCACCTAAAAACATGTACGTATGTGTCTACTGTATTTCTTAGCCCTGTGGTGGCAGCACTATGTTAAGATTTTCCTTTTGTCAGCACATTCATCATCTGAAAACACTTGATTTCAGGTATAAATTGTATGCACCACCTGGACAACAGTCAAGAGAGAGAAGGATGGGAAGTGAGAAAAGCTGTTTGAAACGTATGGCCAACTGACAGCTTTGAAATTACTTTGCCACTAATTTTATCACAAAAAATAGTAAAGAGCTTCATCGAAACTACAGCAGAAGTGTACTGACATACATGATAGGACCCTAATCCTCCAAGTATCCAAGCCTGGATGTCCCTGTCCCTGAGGCTGGCATCTGGTCCAGCCTATCGTGACCTGAGACCTAGAGTGGTTCCCGTAGTTTTAAAAGAAGAAACCAACAACATTCACATTAAAATATGCATACACATCTCATACCAAAACTATGCCCAGCTACAATACCATTGGTCTTCAGTTGAACTGCAGTTCAAATATGTTCAAATTTTGACAATGCAGCATCTTGATGTACACTCCCTGAATCTTCCCTTAAATTGCACTTCCATATTTTCTGCTCGTGTAGCTATTACTATAACATTCTTTCTGCTATTGGTTTTATACTCCGTATCCGAGAAGGAAAAATAAAGTTTTGGGTGGTAAATATGAATCACACTTGTGCTGGGACAAAGTCTTCTTCCTGGACAGAGATGGAAGGAGAGAAGAGCAGCAGACTGGAGCTCTCCCATCCTACAGAGCAAACACAAACATATTTGCTAACTCAGGAGCAGGTTCCATGAGTGCTACGTACGAACAAATGCATCTGGGAGGGCAAGGACACGTCTGCAGGGGCATGCAGCTGAAGCAGAAAATACCTAGGCACATCTGATGGTGGAGAAGCTGAACTTGAGCAGGACTTCCAATGCCCACTGAGTATAGAAGGTATTTTTAGCTTTCTTTACAAACTGAAAAGAGTAGTTCCCAAAGCTTGAAAATGGATTATTTAATTTAATTTTATTTTTCCTGGCATTTTACTGCAAACACTCTTAAGACTGTTTTCAGGTTAAGAAAAACAAGCAAAGGGAAAATGCACAGGTTGGAGTTCGCTCTTCTTGAAATTTAGCCCAGAATTGCTAAGTGTTAATCTCTGAAGGAAAAGCAAAGTAATTCTGTAAGAGTGACTCTGATTTTAGGCCATACAACCTGTTACTTACATCTTTCACAGATTTCATATAGTTCTTGACAATCTACCATTTTCACAAAATCCCAGGAAGCTTTTATTCATTAAATCTAATAATTGTAGCAAACTCTCTTCTCTCTTAATAAGCTTTCAAGAATACAGGCCAATAGCAGCATTCCTGAGCTACTAGCTACTGACTTAATGTGGTTATGGCAGCTGAAATTTTGCTGTCCTCAAATGTGAGCAAACCCAATACATTAGTATCCGCTTAGAAAAGAATGTAGTAACTGAAAATGACGCTCTTCATATTAACAACTAGTCAATGTTCCTCAAATCTCAGTAAAGTTGTTCAAGAGTATAATACGTCACCAGTGATATTCTGTGAACCCATGCATTTTGAAACACAGGCTGCATTTCACATCTTGTTTCCAAGTACTTTGTATACATGGTTAGCAGGTGACAATTGTGTGTGATATTCTCCATTTAGCATTTGCATACGAAGTGGAACACAGTTTGTTTCTAATTGACTGTCATTACTATTTGCTTATATTTGCTGGCGGGGAAAAACAGAAGAAAGGGTTTGCTTTTTCTTCACTAGCATGTTTAACCTTCTGCAAAACATACTGAAGCTTATTACATTTCTTGCAACAATAGAACAGGTATTACAATGGATGCTCTGGGAAGCTGCACTAATAATTCAGCTATATACACAGAGACAGACACAAGGGCTTTAGTTGCTGCAAGTGGAAACCTTTTCTGCAGGACATCCTAACTCCACACAGTTCAGGCTCTCTGTTAAGGTGTGCCTTTCGGCAGCTCCTCCTGAACGGAGCCCGCTGTGGTCCTCACTCCCTATCTCCCCTCACTCTATGAAAATGCAGCATTTAAGCCAAAGGCCCCTCACCCTTTTGATTTTTTTTCCCCCCTTTAAAAACACATTTGTCTACTTTGAAGGCTGCTTTTGTTCCCAGCTCCCCAGTGGGGGCAAGTCTTTCAGTGCCTCCTGGGCTGAGCAGCGGATGTAATGTGCTGTGTGCCCCTCGGGTTGTAAAGCTAATGAACAAACTGGCCAAAGCCCACCACAGTTAAGCATATGTGAACTTCCTCTCTCTGTGGTGCAAAGCAGTGAGTGGCATCCATCCCCCCACCCTGTTATCTGTGAAAGGACTCAGATTCTCAGGCTGCTGAAACCTCTGCTTTTTCCTTTACCTACCTCCAGCCCAGCCAATAAAAAAAAAAAGGGGGGGGGGGGGGGGGGGAAGAGGGTGAGAAAAAAAATAAAGACAATTAAACAGTATTTGAAATGAGGACTGATCTGTAAGGTGATCCTTGCATGTAGACCTTTAACCTGCACTGAGCCTTTCCACATTAGCGGAGCACTTGGATAAGGAGTTACCTCCATCTAAAACAACGGTAGGATCTCAGTGTAAGATGCTTGAACATGAACATCATACAAAGGTGTGTACCAGGGCCACCAGCAACGTTCCCCAAGTCAAAGCAGAATAGGTGAGAGAGAGACAATCTCTGGCTAGGATTGCCATGGCCCTTAAACAGCATGGCACAACAACTGGTAAAAGGATTGCACAGTCTGATCCTGCACTGTGCTAGGAATTCACATCTTGTACAGCAAAGTGCAGGGGCTTCTACCCTTCTCCTTCAAGTTTCCTGGAAACAAGGGTGTGTGCTGGCACCATATGGCACTTCTGCATCAAGCCTCCTACATCTGGCAAAAATCAATGGAGGTGCTGACCCATGAAGATGAAATGAACATCCTCCAAGCCCCACAGCCTAATCCTCACTGCTTCTGTTCGAAATCCAAAGCACATTTGTTGGCCCCGTTTTCTCAAACAAAAAAGTGTATTTATACTTCATGTAAGAACTGCATAGGTCAAAGAACTTTAAATTTGTCAAAATGACATGCCACTATAAAATTTTCTAGCAAGACATAAGTATGCAGTCAAACTTCTGCTCGATGTGAAGATGACTAAAGTATGAGTCTTACTAAAACAAAGACAGGCTATTAATATTGGTTTAAACTTCTTTTCAGATTAAGGAGTGAGGAAGGTTCTATTTTAAGAGACTTTTTTGAAAAAACCAAAAGCACAGAAGACCTCAAGTGTATTTCTTTATTATTATTTTCTATTACACCCAAGGCCCTATCATTCAAATTAAAGATAAATATTGTCGTTCCAGTTCACTGCTATTATACCAGCTATTTTTCCCCCCTATGATCACTATCCTTTTTTTCCTTCTGGTTTTTTCCACCTTTTATGGCTGCAGTGCAAAAATACAACTGCCGTGGAAGGTCGGTGCCGTGCACAAAGCCAGCACTGAATCGGACTCATGGGCCCGATCTCCTGCTCTGTGGAGCCTTTCTGAAAGGGAGTGTGCCGCTCAGCCTGCAATGCTGTGCTTGGATGCCGTACAGGTCTCCAAAGAAAAAAAAAAAATTCCCCACCTTGTTTTCATTCCAGCCATGTTTACATAAAGGCTTTAAAGATCCCCACCAGCAGGTTATTTCTAACCCCCAGCCTCCTTCCCGCCCCCCCTGCCCCCCTCCAGTCAGCCCCCATGGTAACAACCTGCCATTCTCCGCAGCAGCGATGGTTAAACATCTGGCTGCAAATTGCCGATGGTGCACGCTTCCAGCCGTGACTATTTATCCTTGCTGCAGAAGGAGTGCAGAAATGGTTAATTGCATCTAATCCCAATTCTACTGGCATGGCAGTTTTTGTTACAGCATCATCACTTGGCACTCAAGGTAAAACTGGCCAACAAACCCGTTTTTAGCTAAAGTAATGTTTGTAGTGAATTAGCCGCTATTTATCCGACTGACTCTAATAGGGGTCACTGAACTTCACCCAGCTTTTCCTCACAGAACAGAGGGAAGTACAACCTGGCAGTCTGCTGTTACTAACATACTTGCACATCACTCGCAGCCCTGCAGACAGAGCAAAGAAGTATGTTTCCTACCAGCTTTTCAGGGCAGGGACCACGGTCTCACTTTGTAAAGTTCCTAAACAGTGCAGTAAGAAGGTCCTTGGGCAGCAGGTCCAGGCAGTGCATCAGCACAAATGATAAACAATAAGAAAAAAGCAAAGCAATCCCTCTTTTCACATGGCCTGCCACAATTCTGCCGGCCCAGCCAGGATAGCTGAAGTGCAGATTTAATCAGCAGAAAAAGATTCAAGCCAGCTCACCAGCTCTGCCGTGGCTTCTGCTCATCATTCAGCGCACACCACATAAGAGCGAGGAAGCCGTTTCAAGTAACACTCACAAAGATGTACCTTAAATTTATGAGTAACCATGACAGCATGCTGAATAGCAAGCTACTCACTTCTGATGTTTTAAGGACTGCTTGTCTGCCCCGCAGAAGCCCAGGAAAATTTCACCACGTGTCTTAAGGTCGCTGCATCTGGCCCTTGTCTCCTCAGGTGACAACTGCACTGCACCTTCCCGTCTAGGAGAGGCACAGGCCGATGTCACGTTCCACGTGCCCTGACTTTTGTAGTTTGGTTCAGTCTATTTCATGCATTATTACAGTGGCAGAAATCATTAGGAGAATGCACTTGACAGAAATTTAAACTCATGAAGATAAATACCGGACTTTGCATCCCAAACTTCAGAAAACAAAAGCACATCCCTCATGTTCTGGCACAGCATACACATGGGGTTTAGGATTGTGGTTTTGGGGTTCTTTGCTTATTTTTTAAACCTTTTTTAAAAATTTTAAAAGGGTTAAAAAAAAATTAACCCTTGACATATTTGAGTAAGATGAAGTCTGCATGGCTATTTTCATTTAATTTTCTCCAGCAACATTTACCAAGCTGACTGCCTCTCATCCCTGAGCAGCTCATGTCAAACTCGCTGGAAGCCTGCAATCCTAAAGCACAGGTATAAAATCTATGGTGAGCACCACATTACACAGGTAGGCATTATGAACCTACACAATTCCCGACCACTGTCTAAGCCCAGAACTACGTGCCCACTCTAACCACGATCCCACGTACACCTACTCCTGAATATATTAAATATTTACACATATGACACTGGTAATTTGATCTTGCGTTAAAACATGCTTTTTAGGAGGTATTTGTAACAGAAAATCACCTTTCTAGGGCTTCACAGGAGGTTTATTTTTATGCTTCTACTCCATTAATACAGTGCCAAGGAATAATCTTGTGTCGCTTATGTTAAAAGTTGTTAACTTATCATCTGAAATCCATGTTTAAGATTCTTAAGCTATGAAGCAATAACAGGCAACATTTCCAAAAATACAGAATTCTTGCAGACAAAACTGCCCTGCTGAGCCACCTACACTTTCTTTCTAACGCATCCTCTGTAAAAATTGTGGGCCAGAGGCAGTCAGTATATCTGGTTTTGATGCAAACTATCACTTATCTATGAACTTGCAGAAACTGTGACATGCCAGAAAAAGATATAAAAGTTTCAACCTTCAGTGCTCCTTAACAAGGAAACATGACTAGTGACAGGACATAAAACATCCCTTAATTTTGCCTCATGCATAAACCCAACAGCCATCTACTTCACACACCTATTCCACCTTTACTACAGCCACCAGTTCGCGGCATTACTTGTGTGCTGTTTTTATTTTTCACGTGCTTTTTAGGACCACGAACTGAGGAGGAAAAACATCTCTTCAGTGGAAGCCTCCAAAACTGGAGAATGTCCTCAAGAGTGAAATTTGCAGCTTTTATGAATCCTTCTTAAAGTTTTACGCTGGGAAAAGGAGAACAGAAGGATGAACTTGGCTACCAGTTAATTTAAAAAATCATTCAAAGATGTCAGTTCATTTCCCACCAGATATCCCATTTCATCTGTTAATCTAGGGAAAGCAGATGAATGACTGCAAGATTTAGCATCCCCACATGTCTATTCTGAACCACTGCTAGAAAGGTAGCAAGAAGGAACACTTTAGAGATCAGAAAAACTTACGGTCGGATGTGCAACCATTACGCCTGTGCAAAGAAAGACGATTTATTGTTGCATTTGGTTTTCTTCCTTCAGCACCATCCCTTGCTTAGAGCATACTTTGGCTCTGCTGGAATTGAGCACAGATTTCCTGCTAGCTTCAAAAGAAGGATTATCAGGCTATTAATGGTCTGGACAGAGGTTGTAAGTGATACAAAAACTACTGTAACTTGCATAGATGAAAGGATGATAGTCAGCAGCCATAAACAATTTCTACCCTGGAAGATGGAGCTCTCCAGAAATCTTGAGAGATTCCCTCTGTGACTCTGTGGTCCTTCTTTTTATTTCACTCAGTGTCTTTCGGATACAACTCTGCATTCAAACCTAACTGACAACATCCTTACAAAACTTGCATTGCCATTTTGATATCAAAACTACATTTCTAGTGTTCTACAAAAAAACTGAATATTTATCGTGGAAAATGAAGGTAAAATAGAACATGTATATGACCTATGCCAAAGAAATCAAGTCTTATTTGGACTTCATAGATTTAGGAAATCGTTCAAGAACAGCTTATCTGAGTGAAAATAGGATCTTTGTAATGCTGATAAAGCCACAAAGACTAGTTCTTGGGAGGGACCCTGTAACTTTCTTAGATTTATAACTACTGCATTTTTTTAAATAATAAAAAGCTTTGGCAGGTATTATAACCATTGCATACTAAAAAAAATATATATCTGTACACGGGGACAACTTTTTACTCTACACACTGTATCAGGCCTGTATTAGTATTTACACAGTAAGTTACTATGGGCTGATGCATTCGTTGAACCAACTGCCTTAGACTGCATACTCCATTTAAAAGCTTTTGTTGCAACAAGAGTGAATGTGTGCAGTGTGCTTATTTTGTTTTCTTGTGCTTTCTTTTGCTTCATTTGTAAATCTCTCCTTTCCTGGCTACCAACATGACAGGAAACCACAGCAGGAGGTATTATCAGTGCTGCTAGTCCTTACAGTATTTCACAGGAGAATCTGGAGTACTCGGAGGAATATAGAAACTACTCTTTTCTTTGTTTAACATGCTATGATCCAGAATGATAAATTGCTATATTGACACAATTTGTCCCAAGGATTAGGAATCTTTGACTGTGGAACTTGTAAAGATGCTGCTGCTGCGCTACCAGATGTGCAAGTATTACCAAAGCCTAAATACCCTCAGGTGTTTCTAGTTCACTAAACATCCTCCCCAACCTGGGTTGCTTGAAAACGAAGGCAGAGAATTGTTAAAATTGCATGACCAGTTTCTATTATAATCATTTTTTTATTAAAGATGGCTTTTGAAAAAGTAGGGTAGGGTTTTTTTAGTTAAACTTTGCTTGATCTTACAAAAAGCAGAATTTAAAAAGATAGACAAACTGACAAACATCTTTTAATGAGCAAACTTCTTCATGACTGAAAATACCAGCTGTATCATGCATGTTAGAAAAAATTCGCCTTTTAAATTGTGAGTTTCTGGATTCTGTGTATGCTCATCCATAACTGATATACAAAAGCTAAATAAAACTACATGAAAAATCAAACCTGTTTCCAATTGTTACTTTGCAATGCAGATGCTCCTTTGGTTTCAGTTTCTTCTTTTCCCTTCATTCTGCATATACGTTTTTGACGTTCTGCAATTAGGAAGGTATCACATTCACGATGGGAGGAATTTATATCAGATGACTTGGTTCTCTGTTAAGATTGTCATTTTTAAATATCACAGCTCAGTCCTCATGAGGGGAATTCCTCTTTAAATGCATGTGTAATCTGATTTAAATGTGTAAAATGATTTAAAGTCTGTAGCAATTAAGAAACTATCAAAAAATCCCATTTTCTACAGTACAACTGGATCATTTTAATTGCATAGTTAGGGTGGATCAAGAGATTCTGATGGTAAAGGGGTAATCACTTATTTTCTGGCGGGCAGGACCTGCTCCTTTTGTGCATCAGAGAGGACAGGCACTGAAAGAATACACAGACTGAAGCAGCATCAAGACCAAAAGTAAATATTTGTTGCATGGTTCAAGCCAGCTTTCACCAAGCACTTGCTTTCCCCTTACCGACCAGGACAATGCAACCTCTGCTAATGCTGACATTGAAGAATTTGGCTCCAAGTCGAAAGCTCTTTCACTACCTTTATGAAACAAAGGGCCTTGACACCTTTGGAGGATGTAGAGACTAAAGAACTCTGATTTTGCTGGGTTCTTACTACTGCTTCTCCCATGCCACTGGCAGGAATGTAATACAACAAAGAGCTACTGTGGATATAAAGGACTTAAGATAAAACTCACAGGACTTACCTGCCATGGACTTATAATGTTCAGAGCAGTTCCACAAGTCAACAACAGTACAAGACTAATGCAAGACATTAAGCACAAGTAAACTGAGATGAAGGCAGGAAGCTTCTACGTTGAATGTCTGTCCCTCTCTAATACTCCACTGTACAGCAAATCTTGCACCACCAGAAAAAGGATTAAGTGAGCTAGTATGTTGTTCAGACCCTATGATTTAGATGAGGAAGAGTTTTTGAAATGTCACGGAGCAGATGTCCTATGGAGAAGACCAACAGAAATCTCTTACTATAGCTTTATGTTTGTTTTCTGGACGAAATATAAACTCAAAAGCTGTTCTCATCCAAAAAGAAACAAAAAAGGAAAATGTTGATGCTGCCAATATAACAAGAAAGAAAATTAGTGTAAAATCTTGCAGCATTAGGTTTTATTTCTTACAGCACATTTTGCTATTACCTATCTTCTATGTCATTTAGGATCTAAGTCAATTAAGTTCTATATCCATCTCATGTTTTATTTTTGGTTGGTTGTGGTTTTCTTTCCAGTTTTTCTTTTTGCACCCTTCCTTGAAGTATTTGTGGTTTTTAACAGTACTCATCTGGACAGTTCCATGGCTTTCAAAGACATTAACAGTACTCTCTGTCTCGGCATGGCCACCAACAAAGCTTTACTACGTCTG
Organism: Falco punctatus; assembly: GCF_963210335.1. Lineage (NCBI taxonomy): Eukaryota > Metazoa > Chordata > Aves > Falconiformes > Falconidae > Falco > Falco punctatus. Next base: position 72,921,624 of record NC_137580.1, read on the forward strand.
ACGTTAAAGATCAACATAAAATTTAAAAACGCAGCTATGAATATTGTGAAGAGCAGAAAGCAGCACTAAAAGGAAGCAAGAAGCTTTCCATTGGATTAAATCTCACTGTGGTACAGGTCTGTGCTGTATAATATGATAATGGACATTAGGCATTCAAGATGTGGATCCAGTAGCCGTAGTAAACTTTAAAACTTGAAGAAACACCAGTCTTGCCATACCAATTTGTCACTCGGCCACTGAGGGTACTGAACAGAATATTCTCCCCGAGACCAACTGTTCAATTTTGCTGTCTGGAACCTTCATATTCAAGTTTCAAACTCTCAACTTCATTATTTCATTAATATACAGACTCATAACTTTCTATTCTACCCTTTTTGGATGCACACATCAGATACTTTGAAGACAGCACCCACATACTTGCTTTGAGAACTGTAGCTATTACAACCATATAGCAATTACTCTTTCTTTGTTGGCTGTGAAATAAATAACTAAAACTAGAAATCTACATCTATCTTAACCAAGCTAATAACAAGAAACATGCCACTCTGTTTGGGAGTTCATTAGCAAAAAGCACAGACATACAGACATTCCCTTACACAAAAACTCTTTCACCAGCATCAGATATAGAATACTTTCTGCATTTGTCACCCTTCAGGTCTGAATTTCCAGCACGCTCCTTGTTATACACAATTAGCCCCATGCCAAGGTTTGGTACATTTTGTAATAAATCCCTGACCACATTTGCTTCGGGCTTGGCAGCTCTGGAAAGGCTCTATTCATCGAGGCAACAGCAAGCCACAGGGCTCACCACACAACTCACTCGCAGAATTCCAGCACGCTACAGATTTCAACAAGCCATCCCCTCCCTCCTCCTCTCAAGCAGCCTGACATATGACTGTGATTAAGTGGGATATGAAAAAGCTCCAATCAAGTTTTCTCTTTTTCATCCCTCACCTCCCTCCTTCCACCTCTTTTCCCTTCAGACAACCCCCCCTAAGAAAACCATGCCTTCTTTCCCAGCACCGCATGTTAGGTAGGAATCCATAATATTTTTTTGCCTGTATTTAAAACAGTAACCATCTGTTACTCGCAGCAAGGCTGTCTCTCCTTCTCAGGTTTCTTCAGCTTGGGAGCACCACCCTCACAGCAGAGCACAAGGCTAGCTGTAGGCTGGGAAAGCTCTCTGGGAGGCACCTGGGAGCACCAAAACCAACAGCAACCACTGGCCGTCATACCATCTGTTCATGGACAATGCAAACAGAAAAAACGTACATATTTCCAGCTCTCAGGCAGCTAAAATGACAAAGAGGGAGCTGGGAGAGGCACCATGCAAGCAGGCAAGCCATGGGCAGTATGTGTGGGGAAACTGTTATCTCCATAGTACGCAGACTGGGTTTCTCTTCACACTGCGTTGTGTGTCACACTTGCTGGTAACACTGGATAAGACATTTTTGGCATCCAGAAACCCATTCAGAAGACAGCAGAGCTCTAGGTAAAGAGGATTACCACGCTTAGCGGCAATGTTGCAAACAGGCCTCAGGATGATCTTTGCTTTTAACTAAGAAGAGGTGAAAAACCTCCAGTAATTCAGTATTACTCATCTTGCATAGAAGGGAACCCCAACCATTACACTCAGGTTACATGTACAGCACCTTCCAGTAGTACCAGAGCACCTCTGCAGGAGCTTCAATCCTCCTCTTGGCTTCAGGCACACATTCCCAAAGTTTCATCTTCTTTCTGAGGAACTTTTGTCCTTCCGCTTAAGGAACTGCCACAGAGATAACTTTGACACTGGTAAGCTGCAACACCTCCACTGTCCCTCCTTGTTAGGTAATACATCTACAAAATGACATTTAGAGTGTATAAGCTAAGCTCCAAAGAAGAGCTGTAGCACAAGAGCACAGTCAAGAACCAAGAGGCAGCATGCAAAAGGTCATGTTGTATAAACAGGCAAGGTTTTCTGCAGGTCTGATTTCTCCTGGAGTCCCTCCTTCCAGGATCCATCCTTCCCAGAGAACCTTCCCTATGCCAGAACACTGTTCACACCAAAGCCTGCATCCAAATTACAATGTCCCCTTTCAACATGATAAAGCATAAAATCATGTCACAGCTAACTTCACCTACACTTTACTAGCTAAATTTAAAGAGAAATTAAATCGGGAGTTTATCTAATTACTATCTTTGCCTTGTTAACCTACCCTTTACCTTGACAAAACACTAACCTAAATATGTATCCTAATTTTACGTCATCCTTTTGCTTGCCTGGAGCCACTGAACATCAGAATCTACAGTGAGATTTCCATGCTGCTTGTTTCTTTTTCTTCTTAATCCTTTTTTTACTGCATCCAAGACTCTAAAAATAGTAGAACAACTGCCTATGGGACAGTGAAGTCAGACAATATTCCTCACCAAACTGTAGCAGCCACAGAATGTATTTGCTTCATCTAAAGGTAAGTCAAACTTGCCTGAGACTTTTAAAGCCACGTAGCTTGTGCCTAATCTCCTTTCAAAAAGCTGAGTTCACCTGCTCAGGCAGTGCCTGTCCATGCACCCCAGCTCAGTTTCCTACAGTGAGGACAGTTTCATTCACGAGTTTTGGAGAACGCGATTACGCAGCATCACATCATGTTTCCAAGGTTCCTGTTTACCTTCACACAAAGCACCGTGGTAATGGGATCAAGAGCTGGAAAAGCTGAAAGGTTATTTAATAAAACAACAATGCTAAATTTACACGCTACCTTGAAAGATCTTGCAGGAGCTCTTACACAGCGCTCTCCCAACCACTCCACAACTGTGTACACGTAGCCCCAGGGCATCACCCTTCAGCATCCTCGGAAACCCTCTGCAAGTACAAAGGTGGGTATACAACGTTCCACCAGGTTACTAAAGATACCCAGCACACACAGGCTGTTCCTTTGTTAATAAAAGTGAGAAGATCTGGTATTGGAGTTTCTGCAGCTTGCTCTTAACACTGACCATTAGTCTTGCTTCCAAATTTACCATACCCTTCACAGACAGTGAAGTGTATATGTTTTACATGAGTATGAATGGTAACAGCCCTACTGAGGCAAAAAGCTTGATGTTCCCTGAAAGTCCAATCTTTTTTTACAAATACGTACACTTAACGTTAATCTAAGCACTACCTACAAAAATACATACAGACATAAAAAAAGCTTAATCAATTAATAGCTCACAAGAGACAACAATGACTAATGTCAGATCTTACTCTCTTTTTCAAAGCACTGGCCCAAGGGAACAGAGCAGATAAAATTACCTAAGTTGACTTTTTGTGTTTCTGTTAAACCAAAACTTTGGTGTATTCTGAACTGTCTGTGTGATGTTTCCCAGCTGGACGACATAAGCTTTCCTAAACAATTCAGGACTTCAACATGACCTTACAGCCATCATCCTCTTTCATACAGCCAAGGGAAATGCTTGTTAGTTTGTATAGGTTTTATCTTATCCATCAAATTCTCCTGCCTGCACACTGATATTGCCTACTTGTGGCTGTACTGTCAATAAAGCCTTCAAAAACCTCTCCGGTAATCCAACTCCTGGCCATGGACAACAGGCAGTAAAACTGTGAAAACCAGTTGTGCAAAACCCTTCATGGGTAATTACTGCTTGAGTGAAATTTGTCGGACCCAGACAAATACGTTCTATAAATTGTTTTAAATCCACACACTCGTCCTGTATTTCTTTCCTTTGATGAAAACTGTCACCAGTGATTATTTGGTGCTTCCAAATTTGTAGATATAAATGATGACTGTTCCCTGAATCAGAACTGCAAGTTCAGAAGCAAAACACGACAGTACTCTGAAATTCTTGACACTGCTGCAGCTGCATGTAGATGTCAACTCTTGAGAGCTTACCTTCAGTGTATTTCTCAACGTAAACATAGTGGATAGCGTCTTATAAAATTGAGAACTGAAAGTGCTGTTTCTTCTCTAACCCAGATAAAACCAATTGGCGTTCGCCAGAACTTTTCACCTCCCATATCTCATGTTGCAGGGATCACTTACTGAAATCTTCATAGGCTTTTCTATTCACTTTATCCTGGACTGTAATGTGATTTTACATATGGAAGAAAAGCAGTTGCAATTGAAATATGACGATTATTTTCTTCTCTCTTCAGTTTTCTCTTTTTTTCCTCCTTAAATTACCTTTTCCACCACATTTCCCAGGTGATAACTTCTTCTCTTAGTACTGTTTATTTTCATCATCCCGCATTCCTCATCAATAAACTTTTACCAACCCCATGCCTACTAAAAGCCCACAAGTTGACCAAACTTTGAAAATATTAACAAGTATCTAAATGCAATTAAAACACAGGACACAACTTTTAATGCTCTGTTGGTAAGTTTTCCTTATGTGAAATACTACCACACCATCGTCTGCTCTGATGGTGCAATTCCACATTTACTCCAACAAGACCAGTACTCCCTCTCCAAGAACAAATTTCATGACATTTCTGTCATTCACCATGGGTTTCAGAGTCAGGTTCACCATGGCACCAGTTATGCTGACAAAACAGAGAAGGATCATGCCTGACAAATTCCCATCTGAAAAAGCATATCATCCTATCTTACTCCATAACTCCTGATTATGAAAAACGGTTACATCATGGGAAGGAAAAGCACAAGTTTTGTATGGGAGAAGAAGTTGGGGGAAGGGAGAAAGCAGCCTGTCTCAGAAAATCCTCTTTGCAACAAGAGGAACAAAAATCTCAAATTACACCATGACAACTACTAGCTTTCAGATAACTGCCAATTCACTTCAGTACAGCTCAAATATTTAATAATATTAAATTATTGTTTTAATAATATTAAATTATTGATATAATAATATTATGTATGTAGCAATAATAATTGTAAACTGTGGTTCACTGATATGGTAACTGAAGTTTCTGGGTACTCAGTACCTAAAAAAGCAGTGAAAGCTCATGCCCAAAAAAAGCTGAACTTGTACTTAGCCATTCTGCTGATACAAAGAAAATTTAACACTTTTTTTGAAAGTAATTTTATCTTGGTAGATTTTATGCCAGATCAGGTATCATCCTTCTTCCTGCAGCTGGTAGAGGCAGCTATAAATACCTCATTGTGTGCTCCTGCCAGGCTGACAAAAACGCCAGTGCATTCTCACATCGGACCTGTTCAAATTCACGTGGCTTGGCCACGCTGCAGCGGGCAGATGTAGTGACAAACACTGGTGACCACAGCCTCCAAGGGACACCGCTCTGCTCCACTCTTCAAAACACCCAGGGCTCTGGCCTCAGTATCTGGGATTAATTCAGTGACTTCCAAAATACATTACAATGGGATTTTCAGCTGCAATATTAATTTATTCTTATTTAAACACATGTAAATGAATAAAGTAATGTTTCTAATAATTACTGAAGATAATAAAAAAAAATCTTATCACACACTATCAAAACCTTTTGGCAAATCTTGAAGTCTTAGATCTGATGATCCAATTTACTTCAGTGGGGTATGGACTGGCTCTTTAAACTACCTGTAGGTGCTTCAGCTCCAGCTTAGACTTGACAAAATCCTGCCAACTTTAGCATGTCACTTCATAATAAACTCTGCTTTTCAACCCAAGCGAACGAAATCTGGAGCTTTTGATGAGTGTTTGCAATTACATTTTAATTTCCCTTCGTCGACTGGGCACACAAGCACTGTAAATCTCTATCAGTTTAAAGTAGGTCTTCAAGGGTAATTTTGGCAGCTGAACAGGAGCATGCATCATGTTTGAAGTACTGTAGGATCCTTTTTACTTTTTTTTTTTTTTTTAATCTTTTGGACTCAGATCAGACTCACATCAGTCTCAAACAAATTCATTGCTCACCTATCTCAGATGACATTTTAATTGTAGCTTTTAACTACACATAGGCTAATGGAGGAAAAGCAAGTAGAAAGTTCTTTGAGTATATACATTCAGATGGAGAAGATTTACAGAGAATTTACTTTGCAATGCTGAACTTTAGATTAATGTAGTATCTATAAATATTGTTAAATGCAATTGGGTAAAAAAAGCCTTTAACATAAACTTTATGTTTTCCTTGAAACTTTATTTGCAGCGTATAAGCATTTAAAATCCAAATGTAATTTCATAATTCATGGTGTTATGCAAACAACTTCCTAAATTTCCACATCTGCAACCTCTGATTGTTTAGGGGTTTTTTAGTTCTGTCAAATATTCCCACAGTGTGTGTGCATACATACATATATATTTACATTCCCAGAGTTATAAGTTCTCAAAGGACTACCTGGCTGATTTTATTTACTTATTTATTTTGCTTTCAGCCATCAACAAATTTATTCTCTCACAGTCAATATTGTGACCCTTATAAAACATGTTTTCTAGGTGGTCTTTACATGCAAAGGATCACTAACTATATTTACATTTTTGAGAACATTTTAAAAGCACAGAAGGATGGGCAGGCATAAAGGGAAGCAAAATTCCCACACTTCGCAGCTATATGAAACAAAAAGGAATGTCTACTTACCACCCTGAGGCTCGCTCCACATAGTACCGCATTTGCTAAAACCCTGCCTTATCCTTTGTATAACTAGTGTTTAGTGTAATCCTTCATACGACCATAAACACTAGAGATATATATGAGGAATAACAGTATTCATAGGTTTCCTCTGTGTGTTGATGTTTTAGATATGTATACTTCATTTTGAGAAAACTTCCATCACAGCAGAAACCTTGAGAATAAAACCAGTTTCTTTCAAGCTTTGACAAAATAAACTACAATTTCTGCTGTCGCACCTTTGCAATCTTAATTGCATTTAGTTTCTTCTTCCTGGGAATGATATTTATAACAAACATTACTAGTTAGATTCAGTTGGAAAGCCATTAAAGTAAAAAAAAGGTAAGAATTACCTATTGCAGATTTTTTGTTGTGTTTTTTCACAACAAAAAGCTACAAAGACTATTTTGAACATTCATTCCCAGTTATCGAAACCAATATTCCCATTAGGGAAGCCCAACATCTAACCTCAAAAACTGCAGGGTGTCTTAGAGCTATAAAAAAGGAAGCTGAAATATGAAAACTCATGCTGCAAATAAGGTATAGAAAAATAAATACATGAATAGAATATTTCAGCATTAAAACTTACAGAAAGCAAGTATACAAATACTCAACTTTGATAACTTTTTAAAATAAAATACTTATTTGAAGATGAGAACATATGAAGATTTTGATGTCTGATTATCATAAATATTCTTTCTTAGATGAAAGTGGTGAAACAGTGCATCTACATTAAAAACTTCACCAAAGAGCTATGTGTCATTCACACATGCAAAAACTGACAGGCAGAACTTTTTAATAACTGAAACTGAAAAAATGTTTCTAGCATACAACCATGTAAGCTAACAGAAAAACCCCATACAGTAACTCATTAGAGGGGAACACTACCAATGGTGCTCAACCACCCACTGCCATCAATGGGTGCCTCTCTGCTGACCTTGGTGAGATGTGGATGAGGACGTACTACACGCAACCCCTTGCTGCACAAAGTTCTCCAGCTTCGGAGGCAATCTTGAAACCTGCACTCAACACTTTAAAACACACATTTTCTGATGGGAAATGTAAATATGAAGGCATACCTATTAGAGCAGAGAGCAATGAGAGCAATGACTTGTATATTTGATGAAAGAGAAAGGCTTGGAATTTCAGTTTCAGTCTGTGCTGGAAACCTGACAACCAGTATTAAAACATTGCAGAAGATCAGTACAAAGTAAGTTCATGCAGAAGTCTGACTTGAATACTCATAATAATTCCTTCCCTCAAGCCACTATAATCTGTTCTCATAAGGGCTGTGTTTCTTCACTCCAGATAAAAATCTAATTTTTCACTGAAGCCGTGAATCTGGTATATTTTACAAAACCAGTGACCATAGGATATTAAAAAAGTTATCTGGAATTCAGTGAAAGGTTCCAAATACATTTTAAGGTATTTCATAAAGCCTACAAACTCTTTATATTAGTGTAAGTTCTCCAGACTGAAAGACGAAAATATATGTTCTAACCTAGGAAACACTTGATCCATTCACAAAATACTCACGTCCATTTTATACTAGAAATTGTATGGAAATTGCTAGAAAGGTTTGGTATGTAAAAGAACCATTTGCTACAGCTTTCTGTAATTCACATCATCTTGACGTCCTAACCATACTATGCCACTTTGAGCAGGGCTTGAAATTTTAAAAGCTTGTATGAAGTTATAGCTCTAAATCCTATTACCTTATTGAAAAATTGGCGCTTGATTTTTGTAGACCTATTGAAAATCCAAAAATAGAGATTTGTAGATTAACTCTAGCAGTCTTTGGCTTCAGATGCAGCTGAATAACTTATTCTAGAAGCGAGACACTTGAACCTAAAACATGATACATTGCCTGATTAAGGGTTAGTTATTTGATCCTTACACAGGAAATGTAAAAAGTCTGGTTGCTACTATATTTAAAAACCTTACATAAAGTTTACAAAAAGCTTTATATTTGCACTACATAAAATAAATGTAAAGTAGAGATATTATAAACAGAACAACCTGTATATACACCACAGGAAAAACCACCACGAGCCTCCTTTTTACTCCCCCCTCAAAGCCGATGCTTGTCTCAAAAACAGAAAATAAAGTACTGCTTACAGACAGGCAAACACAGATTTATTTAAACAACACGTTAAAGAAGCAAAGTAGGCTACAACTCACCTTTGACAGCACATTACAGCTACGCTGAAGTTGTTTGCTTAATCTGTCCCAGTAAAAGAAGCAAAAACTAACTAGCCAATAAAGCTCACTGCTGACAGAAAGCACAATGGTTTTGAGAGCTGTTTACCACCTGTAAATTATATTATTATTACTCCCACTATTTTTCAAAAAATTGTAATATTATATCATGCAGCGCATAAGACCCGAAAGCTGTGGGGAACTAACTTCTGTCATTGCCAAATATTTATTTCCTCTCAGGTCACGCCAAATAAATATCAGAGAACTGGTGAGAGTCATGCCATGTGTGAACTCCCTCATCAGCTACTGAGAACCTCACCATTTCTAACCACCTTTGTCTGGACTTACATACAGGCTGCTATTACAATCTTGATTTTAACATAGTTGTTGTATACAGTACTCTTTCCAAACAGCATATTTGTGTCCTGTCACCTATTGAGACAGGAAGAAAAATCACACAAAGAGATCATCTCTCTTCAGTCCATCAAGTCTCAGGATTAAAAAATAAAAATTCCCTTTCTCTATACAGTTGCAGGATCAGTCTCTCTTCCCGCAGCAGCTTAAACAAGCAAGATTTTGTCCTTCATTCCTCAAATCTGAACAAATGAGTTTTTTCCTGGAATTTAAACTAAATTCATGACTAAACCACCAAAATAATCCTCCTATCCTCCAGTTCCTTAGTATCACTCTTAGGGACAGTCATAAAGCCGCAAAGAAAGTGACAGAACACTCAAAGGCTTTTAAACAAACGCTACCACATTTTAAACATGTGCGTGTTTGCAAAAGCTCTAAGCCTCTATTGCTCAAACCACTTGTGGTTTCTCAGCACTTCTTTTTTGAATGATTGTGTCTTTATAAAATAAACATGTTTGAGACTAAATTACTTGTGTGTCTGTTGGGAATAATTGTAAAATTAGCTCATTTAATTTACGCTTGTGGGTTTTAAAAACATAACCGAATAGCACAGTGAGTCTCCTGGTGAAACCAAAGCCTGGCACGTCAAACATGGTTTAGATCATGCAGACGGGCTTCGGTTTGCTCAGTGCAACAGTCTGATCTCCACAGCAGGCTTAGTCCTTTGGTTTTGTCTTCTAGTTCTCCAAATAAGTATTCCCATTTGTAGGTCTCCAGAGACATTCTTGTTCATTCAACATGCCAATATATTGTGCAATAGATTACACAAAAAAAAAATCAATTCCAGACACAGAGCTGTGATTATCAAAACGTGGTACCTTCACGCAGAGTTTCAGTATGTTGTTCAGCCATAACACATATAGAAGTTTTGGCCACTGAATATCTGACTGTCCCAGATATGATGGAGGGATGTGCTCTGGTTCCAGCTACATTACCTGGGAATGTATTTAAGGTCCAGCTAGCACTATTCAGGAGTGTAACTCGCGACTTACTTTAACTGCATCCTTCAGTCCCACTGATTTTGGTGATCTAAATTATGGTTTTCCAGGAAGAGAAATTATCACAGTATCAATACTTCTATCATACTACCCTAGAGCAGCATTTTGTTTGGGGGTTTTTGTTTGTTTGGGTGGGGTTTTTTTTGGTGGTGGGGGGGGGGTGTTTGTTTTTTTTTTGGTTTGTTGGGTTTTTTTGGGGGGGTGGGGTGGTGGTGTTTTTTGTTTGTTTTTTTTTTTTTTTTTGCATTAGGTAGTCATGACTGCAGATAATAATTTCCAGGGAACTGCAGGGATCAACTTATTTCCAAAGTGTTTTCTGCTATTCTAGTAGACAACACTGGTTGACATAGTCAGTATTTTAATACTGATATGCCAGAATTCAGTTAAAATAGTCTCAGTCAGCAATAGGCAATCTGGCAGTTCAAAATCTTACTCAGCGTCTCCAGTTCTGCTCTGCCCTTGCACCCGACATCTTTTCAGGAGTGGATTTGTAACTCCATGGATCCACAAGATATGCATTTGTAATGAAAATTATTAATTTCATATGATGACATAGGTTTGTTTCCATTCCCAGTGGCTAGAAAAACTTCTTTTAGGCATCCTACAGCTTGTGTTTTATCCAAGGCCAGGGGAGATGCAAATCATACTTTCTGTACCAAGATAAGGTGGGTTTAGTTTCTGTATTTTCATCCTGCTTTTGATCCCTCAAGGCTGCAAAGGTTAAATTACCCTGCCCTTACCCCCACTGCTTTTTTTACCTTATTTTGATCTTTTCTTAAATACCTGAACGATTTTTTTTTCCTTTTTTTTTCTTTTAATCACATCAAAGCTAATACTTTAGTAAGCAGCTTCTCCATGCATAGTCTTTAGTTCCAGACTTGTTTCACATTTCTCAAGCACTGTAAATTCTCCTTCCTCTATCTTAGTTTTTTTAAACAGGTTTTTGGTGGGGTTTTTTTGCACCACTTCTCCTGCTTCTTCCACCCCTGCCATATAAATATGTATCTCAAAAGAATCTCATTCCAACCCTACCCTAAAGTTTTAGCCCTGCCAGGTCTAGCAACAAATCATACCATCAAGCCCTTTTCTCCATTTTCTTCCTTTACTGGGCTGGGGGGGGTGGGGGGTGGGGGGGGGTGGGGCAGGGAGGCACTTTAAGTACCAATTTCTCTCAAAGTTAGGTTGGCCCATTCCAGTCTGACTTCCCAAATCCTGCACCTCACCTATCAGAAGGGGATTACACCACTCAATTGTCTACAAGCATCTTGTGCCCCCTCACTGACTCCTGTCACCTCCTCCTCACTAGGTCAAATTAAACATTACTTTCTTCATATGGGTACTGGTGGTAAAGAGAGTATTTGTGGATGGATAGGAAGGGAAAACCCTGGATTCAGTCTTCCTGGGCCATCTTCTGCCTTCCAGGATACTTCCAGCATCCCCCAGTTTGAGAATCTATGTACTTCTTACGCATACACATATATATACAGACATATATGTGTGTGCATATCTATGAATATATGTATATTCTATATACAGAATATTTATATATGTCTGTGTGTATGTAAAACATACATATATATTCTACATGTATACAGAACACAGACACATGCATTTAAGTGACTGTGCAGTGTGCAAAGGAGCACAGCCTACACTGCCACTTTTTAACATCCTCTACAGCATATTTTTCCAGTGCATTCTCGGGAGTTGATTCATTCTCTAACCCAATATAAAGTCAACAGTAAACATTGTATTTAAAAGCCTGAACTACACATGGGGTGTTTTACCAGCCTCATTTTTCAAGTGCACTTGAGTTTACCTTCTGGCTATTCTAAAGAATAAGTAACCTGTTCCACTCCATTCAGCAACATCCACTCCTCCCCCAACCTCCCTCTTCTGTGCTAATCACCTTTCAGGCACAAAAGAAAATCAGCCACAACGTGAGAAAGAGTTGCATTTCAGCCAGACACATTCTCCAGCATTTATATTTTATAGCAGTCATCTTTCCAAGCTGAAAATTGCTTACCAGTAATCTCAAATGGGCTATTCTGTTAGAGTATGAAACAGGAAAGGTAACAAGTATACCCTTGCATAATTCTCTACACAAATCAGCCTTGCTCAGTTGATATTAGTTACATGTTATACTGCATAACCAAGTCATGCATTGAGAAACTGAAACTTCACAGTTAGTGAAGGACAGTTGCCAGTCACAAAGCATCCCACACTTCAACTCAGTGACTCTGCTGCCAGCTACGTACAGTAGTAGCAATGGAAACACCACTCTTCCCCTTCAATGGAAGTCTCACAATAAATCTTTCCAACCACAGTTACTGTCTGTTTCAGAGGCCTGGCTTTATATTTTGGTAATTAGATTACAATCGATTAGCAGAAATATCCAAAATAAACAAATCAAGACAATGTCCAACTTTCTGGAAAGTTAACCTCCCCCAGCAAACCAAACATTTCAGCAGCATTAAAGCTCTGTTCATATTTAAGGAAAACAGCAACCCTATGTTCCTTTCTTCATTTGTGATACATCACTTATTCCTGCATTTTGTTTCCAAAAACATCACAAAGCAGGTCAGGCTCCTTTGAGGTAAATATTATTATTGGGGACAACATTTGCTTTCAGACAGAGCTCTCTGTTAGGGAGAAGGCTGAGCAGAACATGCACGTGCTCTGTTGCAAACCAGACAAGTATGAAGAGTGCTGCTGCTCCAAGGGGTTCTTGATTTTTCAAAAGGGTCAAGGAAGAAAGAACACACACACACACGGGGAGAAGGACTGTTGGGTTTGGCCTTGAACTATGTTGTGATGAAAAAAAAATTATACCGTTTTTCATAACTGGGAAGACATAGGAAAACTGAAGGACAGTTTCTGGCCTTCCCCTCCCAAGGACCCGAGCTCTCCCAGCCTGTGAAGTTAACTCAGATCACTTGCAGAAGAAAGTGGAGCTGAACAAGCAGCCCACTGGCATCCTCCCTTTTCAAAGCACTCGCCCTACACTCATTCATCCTACATACAATTTACAGACTTAAACTTTCAGCGTATAATAAGGAAGCATATAATGTTTAAAATAAGGCTAAATTAAACTTAAAAGACAGTCTTTTTGGAGTAGACTACAGTAGGAGGCAGGGAACAGTTAACAGTTTTCTTCATGAAGCCTGCAGCCATTGCAAGAGTGTTTAAGCTGAGGAAATAGTTATGATACGGGGAAGCACTGGAGCTCACAAACTGTAATTTTATTTCAGTGATACCGTAACTGATCCTGCCTGTATCGCTCATGATCCTCCCACAGCTACACACCACCAACCAATTCAGCACAGCCAGAAACTGAATCTGCCACTGATTAGGATTGGGAATTTCTGTTATTAAGTGCATTTCTTAAACCCTGCTGGGTACCGATAAACTTAAGTATGAACTCTCAGCTCCTCCACTCCCACAAAGTAACACAGAGCAAGGGAAGTGCTGATGCTCTGTCTGTGCAACCATGGGGAACCACACATCCCAGAGACTTCAGACATACTATGTTTTTCTAAACAGAGAAAGAAGTACAGAAAGTCAGACCTAGCCTAGTACGTATATCACTGAGCAAGGCTTAGTGAATGCACATGAAGTCTGGAGCAATCTCTAAAGGAGGAATAGTTTCTGGTCAATATTCAGAAAATGCAAGAGAATGATGTTTCACCAAAGGACCGTGCTTTATACAGGCACCTGAGTCTTACAAGGATAGGGAAAAAATTATTTGCCTATAACCAAGAAATTAACACAGTAGGTACAGTACTATTAAATATTTAAGGCTAGCACTTTAAATGAGTTCTCCAGTGCAGGGAATAAGGGGGAAAAAGAAGGAAAGAAAGAAAAATAATCAGATTCAATTAGATCATAACCCAGTAAATTCTCATTTCCTTCAACATGGGTTTTGCCAGAATGAGATTACAGTCAGGCCATATTAATTCATCTGTAAATTATTATTAATACATTTTCATGTATATTAGCATAGCAATTTCCCCCCCTGTATCCTTAGCAATCAAACACTGGAACACATTCCTTCACTAAGGGTCCACAACTCCTCCAAAAGACGTACCACTTCAGCAGGAAAGTTTCCCTCTCCTTTCATGATTGATTGAGAATTCATCCAACAGCAATTTAATCTTTGAGATTATACATGCTGAGTAAATTAAAAAATAAAAAAATGTGAAATCTGAAACAATAAGCAATGGTCTTGTAAGTCGCAAGGCAAGGAAGGACAGGATGACCGTGGTACATAAGAAGGATTTAACCAAACTCAAGGGCATTTTTTATATTTGTCAGTGGATAAGAGCTCAAAGCTAAAGCCTAAATTCAGAAACCAAAGAATTTTAAAGAGCATTTCTGTACCAGAAATATTTTAATTGCATGTTTTTCCAAGCAAGAAGTCAATGTAACTCTTGTCTACCTACCCATACAACCATAAGGGTATGAAGGGTATTATAGCTCTTTCTCATTGCCCAGAGTAACAGGCTATAGTACAGTAAGCATCTGTAAATTGATAAAAACTGCATCCACACATAGTGCTCAAAAAATTGTATAATGCTTCCAAAAAAACTCTCAAAATCAGCTACATCTGCACAAACACACAAATCTGACTTTTGGTGAATCTTCTGATTTCAGGTTTGTTACATTTTTGAGTCTTTTTCTCTTTGACAAACCATTTAACTTTTGAGAAGCAGACATGCCTTGCTGTTCTTGATAATGGAAACATTAGCCTACAACTGGAGCCTTCGTACTACCATCCAGTTAAACACAATGCTGAAGAAGTCAAAACAGGATCTGGAGATACAGTCCCACAACAGGTAGTGATCAGCTTGTGCTATTTAAAACACATTACCACCCTCAATTAGAGACTGCAGCCTCTGTTGGATAAGAAATGACAAACGACCTTGTATGAATTTCAGCTCCTTTCAACAGAAATTGAAACAGGCTTGCGCTCCCTACCTGCACTGCACAGAGGACACACAGATGGTCCGTCTGCTGCTCATGTACTAACTCTTGAACCAGACCAACCATATTCTTTGCAGTTGTCGCACCAAACCCACCTACAAACACTTTCCAAATTTGCCAAATGGAAATAAGGAAAGACAGTGCTACATTGATTTCTGCATCAAAAAACGCAGTTAAGAGTTCAACACTAAGTTGCACTCTATATCTTTAAATGTTTCTTGCAGATTTTAATTTAACAATCTATAAAATTTATAAATTTACATTTTTTTAAAATATAAATATATAAATATATAAAACATCAGACTTTTAGCACAACATGAAGCAAGAGTCATTGGGGAAGCATGCCTCTGAGAAGACTTCCAGAGCCTTATCTCCTTCTCTGTCTCCTACTTCTGACAAGCAGAAGTAGGACATACATTTAGTGCTTCATTTTGAAAGTGTATGTCAATTAAAATAGGTCTTAAGACCCTTCTCTCCTCACATCAAACCTCTGTGCTCTCATGCAACAATACAGAGCAGTAAGACAGCACCAGGCAGGCCTATACATGTTCTTTGAGAAGTGGCATGGGTAAAATTCTACTGTTTCCAAGAGCTCTCGCTGAGTGTGTGCAAGCATGATGGAGTGAACTTGGGCAGGCCAGTTCAACAGCATATGGAAAATGTCACAAGTTGCAGCAGTAGAACAAATTGCTATCCACTTTGTCATGATGACCTACAGGTACTTGCTTATCTTCAGAGTCTTTACTGATACCTGTGGTAGAATTACACATTCCATTCTAATACAAGTTATGTTATCACATACTGAACTCACTACAAAGAACAGAACTTGAAAAATACAACCCAAAATAAACAAACCCTCCATTGACAAACTTTCTATGAGCTCATAATAATGAACAGTGTCTTATCTTTATCAACCGTTGCTGTCTTACCTTTATCAAGAAAAGCTGAAATGTCCCTTTCTCCTATTCAGCTCCCAAGAACAAAAGAAATTAACTCCACCCTGTGGGCAAAGAACAATTTTAAATGATTAGTGATATTCTGAAAGAGGGTTTAAATCATTGCAAAATAATACAGACCTTCCAATTCTGGTATGATACTCAGGTAAAAGTATCATTATATCTGGAAAAAAGCCCACTGAAGGCATATAGCTGGTTATATATTTACATTATTTCAACGAGTAACATGGTAAATGCTCCTATGAACTGCAGCCCGTTGACAGTGAAATATTCAACAATAGTATTTTATAAGGAAAATAACACTTTTATTTATTAGGTCAGCTCCCAAGAGAAAATGGCAATATTGCAACCTATTGAGCAAACTTCAACCATACAGGTTTCCTTTACATCTTAATAGAGGCCCTGGAAGAATGAGATAATATAATACACATTACTAAAAAAAAAATAATTCTGCATGCCCTAATAATTCACATATCTTATAAACTAAAGATCATGAACACATGAACACAAGCACTTCCACGGGAGTAGGATGGGATTTGTATGGCAATAGATGTTTTAAGTCTTAGGGTGAGATCAACAGTCTTGTAAGTGGCAGAGAGATCAAGACTCATTTATTCTGCAGTATAGCCATAAAAGCTTTACTGAAGTCCTTAGCAAGAGCAGTTTCAGTCAGTTCCAAAGAACTGAAAACCAGGCTGGAAAATTACTCATAGAGGCTAGAAGCAAAAGAGAAAAAGAAAATGGAGCGATAGCTACAGTAGGATGTTGATGACGAAGGCTGCTGGAGAATGAACACACTGCAGGCTTGTATTGTAAGGAAAAGCAATTCCATGAGTTGAACAAAATGCACGAGAGCACAGAGGCTAGGACAAACAGGAGGATCAGAGCTTTTGCTTCTTTGCGCTTTAATTAACTACTCCATTACCACACTAGAATGTGAAGCAGAAATTATTCATTCATTCAGATTTCCTAAAATCTTTACAACCATAAATCATAAAATCATTTAGGTTGGAAAAGACCTTTAAAATCATCAAGTCCAACCATAAATGTCACTGCTTATCTTATCTGAAGTAGTTTTACACATATCAACACCAATTCAAGAGTTGCAGAATGGCTCAATTTCATTCCTGTCCCAAACAGTGGCCAAATATTTATCATTTCCTTCACAATACTGGAACAGCTAGACATTTTGCAAGGGCATAAATACAACTGACTTGCTGATAATGGCCTGATTCAAGTAGCTGTCCTTGTTCCTACAACAAGTTTTTTATTCTACAGTTGTTATAATCCATTATTTGAAAAGAAAAATTAATGTTTATTATTAAAGGAAATACCTAGTTAATAATCACTAAACAGACACTACGCATTTGAAATATCCGACTAGTTTGTAATAACATGGTTAATGCATGGTGTACATTACATTTTCCATTTTTCCAGGATAAAAGAAAATCTCCATGTATTTTCTTCATACTAGTTTTGTGAACATTCGTGTATAGAACAAACTACTGAAGTGAGCTGTGACCATTTGGGTTTGCTTCTAATTAACAGAAACCAGCTGCTAATGGTGAGTACATCTTCCCCCAAATACCTGCAACATTGACATCTTGGGAGCTCTCATGCACACATAACATATATTCCAACTGAGATTAAAAGTCAGAAAGATTACTGCCTTCACTCCCTAGAATTCACTGGAGGGATTCTGAAAGCTTCCTTCTTTGCTGCTGAACTTCTTTAAAAAATCCCCGAATATTGGGGATTCCACTCTACTAAGTTAAATTGTGTTTATACATCCTAGAGGTTTGTCTGGTGTTTACATACAGCTACAGGTAGAAAAGATTTGGTTTCACAACCAAATTTTCTATCCACTCTATATCAGTATTTCATCACCAAATTATTTTAACAGCACACATTTAACACAGCAACTTTCACCAACCGGAAAAACTTTCTCAAGTTAGTAAACCTTCATCAGCAAATGCTCCTGGCCTCTTCCAAACATTCACATAGCTCTGCCTTCCTCTCTCTTCCCCTTGGCTCCTACTTAGGAACAGGGAGATGCATGGCTCTTGCAACATCAATTTGTGACCAAGCAAGCCTGGCCATCGGCAAACCAAGGCTTCACAGGGTGACTTGCCTGGCAGCCACCCAGGGCTATAGTGAAAGGTCGCCCCTACAAGCTTCCCCACAGTGAGGATCCCACTCAGTAAGGAGCATAAACCTCTGAGTTCAAAGTCATAAGGATCAGGCACAGCAATTTCAAGATTGAAAACAAAAGTACTATTTATACTTTAAGACTAATTTAAACTCTACTCTGAAGCCTAGATTAAAGTAAACTTTCCCTCCAGAGCAAAAGTTGTATATTTACATAAGAATGACTTAGGAGCTAAAAAGTGATTGCTAGTAAACTATGATGACTTCAGCTTCTATCCAAAGGGTGATCATTTTCCACTAAACCTAGCTCAGCCCTTCACTCCCACAGAGCACCATCGGCACCTCCTCATGGGATGTCTGTGGAGGAGAGGAACAGTAGTACCATCCACAGTCACATGCAACTCAACTCAGATTTCCGCTGCATTCCCACCTGAGACAGCAGTGGAAAGCAGACAGCAAATGCCAACTTAATGCTCATGTATGGATAGAAACTAAAAAAACCACAAAACAACAACAAGTTCCTGGACAAAAAAGGCAAAGATTTCAGATAAGCATGCCACCCAGTTGTTTGACCTTCCCAATTTCTCCTATCAAATGCTTTGCTAACGAGTCACAGAATCATATAATATTTCAAGTTGGAAGGGACCCGTAAGAATCATAAAGTCCAACTCCCAGCTACTCACAGGACTACCTAAAACCAAACCATATGACTAAGAGCATCGTCCAGATGCTCCTTGAGCTCCAACAGGCTTGGTGCTGTGACCACTTCCCTGGGGAGCCTGTTCCCATGACCCATCTCAAGTCATTCATATCTGCTTGACTGTGTCCCATTACACGGTTAAAAGATGGATGAGAAAATGATTAGAAGGTGAGAATGTATGTAAGCAGTTACATTTCCGTGATCTTTTTCTGGAGGAATTTAAACAGGATGGTTGGTAGTAAAGAATGACAGCTCCTTCCCTCCAGCTCCCACAAAGGAAGCGTAATGCCCTTCTCTATTTTGCCATGCTCAGCAACAGACAAAAACATGGTAGGGACACTTTAATATGATCTTCCTGTTTTCTAGAATCTCAGGAAACCATTTTCCTAATCTTTTTTACACTTTTTTTCTCAACACCACACTGCAGAGATCCGGAATTGATCTCAGGTAGGTACACCCTACAAGAGAATGTCCCCAATAATCACAGCACAGTCTCTCCAGCTTGAAATAATAATTTCCACTTACAAACAGCCTTCAAATGTATGATTTCACTATCTTAGTTTTAAGGGATTCTTGAAGAAGAATTTTTCCAAGCTAAGCTAATATTAAGGATGCAAATGGTGATACATTTCACTACAGACAAGGCAGGCAACTTTTTTCCTGCTTTAGCCATGACACTGCATGCAAGCTTCCAGCTTCTAAAAGGCATGTCATCTTATTTGAGAATGCTTTTCACTCTTCTTATTCTACTTATTTTTATTTGTGATCTTTTTCAGCTGGCATTTGGCCATCTGTTACCTGTATCAGCTGGGTTAAAATGTAAAGATTTTTCTTCATTTTATTCTCAGAAAGACAGAAAAGCCTAGAATGAGTAAGAAAAACAATACTTAAAAAATAAGCACTGGAATTACTTAATAAATAAGTATTGATTCATACTTAAAAAAATAATCACTGCTCCAGCACACCAATATAATATAGCTGCTATTTGAAATCTACATGTCTGACCTCAGAAATGGTACATAACCAATACAGGAGCTAAAGAGGTCCATGCCCATAAAAATGGGAAGATGATTCAGCTAGCATTCACTCTGAATTGCATACAAAACACTCGTAATCCTGAGCTAATTTAACACTCCTCGTAAACCCTGCACGAATAGAGACAGAAAGTTGAACTTAACACTGGCTGATACAATCCAGGATTTCATGAGTAAGCTGAACTTGCTGGGAAAGAGTCAAGTAACCATAAAAATGTCCTGTTTTATAAGATAAGGAAGCTTTTTTGCCACAACTGATATTTGTTTTGACTTCTTACATGAAGCTAATATTTATATCCTTCCCTCACAGCTCTTTCAGGAGTCCACCCACTCTGACAACCCATGGCACGAAGCAGAGCGAGGACCAAAGGTTCCCCGGCCACCAACTGGAAGGTGCCCTTTCCCCCTCCTGCCGTTTGTCAGCCTTGCAGGAAAAAGCTGAGAGAAGCACAGATTGGAATAATTACACAGATAGTTTGGGGCTAATTACACAAATTGCTCAGAATCAACAGTATTTTAAAACTATGGAGAAAATGAATATGTGCCATCAGAAAGTTTCTAAGGGAGACAGATTAAAGAAAAGTGCTACAGCATGAGGCATATGAGTTTTCCCTTAATGCAGCCTCCATGAGGCAAAGAAAGTGAATGGAAAAGCCTATGAGAAATTTTTTTGTAACGTGTAAATATAACATACATACATACATAAATATTAATATAAAACTTCTAGTTTGATTGTAGAAACCCAGATAATTCTTCTAGGCATCAGTTTTCATCAGTGGCTTCAGTTCTCAAATTATACAACATTATGACAGAATGAAATAATTTTAATGTATCTGCAGTTGTCTGTACCTACAGATTTCATCAGGGAAAAATATAACTGCAATACAGACAAGAAGTTGAGTAGGAATCTCGTTCTAATTACAAATAGACAAAAAAAAAATCATCATAAACTGAGTCAGTTCCTTCCCTCCCATTAGACTACACGATTTCATAATAAAAATCACACAAAACACCACTTTTGCTAAGATCAGGGCAATTGTAAGTTTGCAATTTTAAAGTGGCATATCAGTAAAATAAGCAGAAGGCTCTAAATAAAGAAACAGAACAGAAGATTCAGCAAAATAGCTAAATCTTCAGCTGAGAACAACTGTGGAACCTTTGGAAAGACACAATTCTAGCAGGAATGTGGCCATCAGTGAGTTAAACTGTGAAGTCCTCTATCCCACACACACTCGGGCACTAGGGGAAACTACAGCACATAATGAGTAAAATGCTGATAATCTGCCACTTTAAACATAATCCACAGATAAGGCTAAACTTTCCTCCGTAGATTTCCTAGGTTCCCTAGGGCTGCCAGTGTTCCGGTTATCAGGAAAAACACAAGGCCCTTTCTTATGAAATTCTGAAATTATTACAGAAATAAAACTATTCTGCTTTGCCATACACTGAAAACTCATCTATTTTGATGTGTTTCTATAAGGTCTTATTACTCCCTATTTTCTGTATGTGTTGTGCTGCCGATTAGTGCTGTCTGACAGATTCTCCAAGATGCAAGCACTAAAAAAAACCACAGGTGATCTCCTATGCTATGAAGTCCTCATCTTGCTCGTGATTTCCCACATCCACCCCATAATATGCTTTCCCTGCCTATGTCTCCATGCCATTCAGGCATTCAGACTGAGCCACCTACTAGAAGGACAAGCACCTATCTAAACAACCAGTATGAAGCCTGATCCACCTGTTTTCAACTGAAATCCACCCCAAAAAAAGAGAAAAAAGAAGAAAAAAAAAAAAAGATGACAATTCAGACCGTCCTTTGGAATATTACATTCAAATATTTTCTTAGTATGAAAAGAAGTAAATTCCGCCCTTTCAGTCTGAAAAGTCTTTGGAAAGAAAAACAACAGAATTACATCCCAGCGTTACAAGGAGCATGGGGAATTTGGCTTCAGTATTTGCTGTGGCTGTTTCCGTAGCATCCAAGTACCACAAATCAGATGCTGAAGGACTAACGTTTAATTCATAACTCATAAGACTAGGTCAGACTTATCCCAGGATTAACAGGATACAACAGAACCATAAATAACCGAAATTACAAGGGCTGTCATTGCTTGGCATTGTAATTGATTCTGATCCGGGGGTTTTCTTTAGGTTTTGGGAAGGATTGTTGGTTTGGTTGCTGGCTTTATTTTGTTTTTAATGCCAATTATACATTTTTCAAATGCATAATTTTTTAATATTTAAAATCTGATAAACAACTGTTAATTATATAATTAATAATCCACTCATCTTCAAAAGATTTTAACACTTCCCTATCAGTAGAGATAGGTAATATTGTACTCGTTCCCACTTACTTCATGGAAAAGAAAACAAATGTAATCACTTAAAACAAAATCAACTTTTAAAGATTTTCTACAAAGTTGAGTACAGATAAAATGAGACTGTATAACTACCCATAAGTTTATATGTCTCTATCAAGACTAATCAGTTGTCAATATTAAAACAGTGTATTCTAGCCATTTGTGAAATTAATACTTGAGACATTCTAGTGTTGTTTTTAACTCCAAAGTAGAGGAGAAAAGGCACTACAGAAATCATGTGTGTTGACATCATGAGTCATCTATTTATACTTTTTAAAGTAACTGCCACAATTAGTTTGAGGCACATCAGTTTAAGGGAAGAGTCAGAAAATACATTTCAAAGGACCAAGACTAAGAATTTAGCTGTGGCTTCCACCTACGCTTAGCAACTGGAAATTCATTTCCAGTCTCAAGCACAGACTGGACCCCAAAGACCTGTTTTGTTCTCTACACACAAACTGGCTGGCACTACTGGTAGAAATGCTGGGCCTGTGTAGCTACATTTTCTACCTGGAGCTGATGGAGACTATTATTGGAGATACTGAAATGAAGACTAGGCTATGGACCACGAAGGAGAGCTAGCATGTGCTCCATGAAAATGATGTCAATACCTACACTGAGGCATGTCTGAGAACACAGAGCACAAAACTACAGGATACTGATGACAAAAGCACATACATATTTTTGAAGAGCATTTGACATACTTGATGTCAACTCAATAATGTCCCCAAACGGGACTAAAAAAGCTGAAGTACACAAAATAAGATCTCACGAAGCACATATGCTGAGGAGCAGGAGGTCACCATCAGTCAGCTTCACCTTTCTGCAACAGGTACTTATGTGGGAGCGGTCACTCAATGTGTGTACCTGGTTGATGACAGGCAGCATGTCCTCCCAGAGACACTGAAGGCCACACGCTCCCCACCTCCCACAGCTGGCATGCAATGTGCAAGCAGGATCCCCATGACAGTGGTCCAAAGAAAAAACTCCAACCCCCTTCTCCTTTCTGAACGCACACTGCATCATAACATGACATCCATGTGAAAGAGGTAGATGGTTTCCCAATGGACCCACCTTCTCAGCTTAATCTGTAACAGTGTAACACGGTAGGCCACAACCATGGAATGCCTATGAAAACAGAAAAATATTTATCCAATTCAGCATCCATTTCTGGGTGTGGCTCTATAAATTCAAAACTTTCCATGGGAACAATCGTGAAATAGGTTAAAAGTATCTATCCATACATATGACAGTTCCAGTGTGAAAGAAATAGCTGTAATGGGACAAGATTATATATAAAGTTACAAAACTTCAAATTTTAGTCTCTTTTTTAAAATAAGGCTAAAGATGTAAGTAGACAGTGAGGAACACCCATAGGAGATAGAATTACAGGTCATTTCAGGCTGATGCAGTGAAAAACAAGGAAGCTAAAGCATTCAGCATGAAAAAACAAAGTAATTTCGAAATCCTTACTTATTTACAACATGATGTGCCATTCCCATTTTAAACAAGGAGTAAAACCTTTTGTCTCTTATTTTCAGACTTCATACACAAACACTCTGCATTTTGCATTAAAAAGATCATTCACCACATACTGTAAATAAAATATGGTGACTTGGGTTGGGGGGAGGGGGGGCAGCAGAACACAACAGAAGAGACACAGAACTCCTTTCTGAAAGGACACAACCACGTTGTCACATACGCTGCAAGAGAAACAACAACCAGATCATCTCCATTTACGAACAGACTTCATTGCCTTGAAGGAAGGAGACAAGAACTTCATTGCCTTGAAGGAAGGAGACAAGAACTTCATTGCCTTGAAGGAAGGAGACAAGAAGAGTGGCTCTCCGTCACAACTTGAAACGTGGCATATCATGCAATTTCAAACTAGATGGCCAAAGCCGAATGAACACACATGCAAAAACTGGTAACTCAACAAACACTGCATGCTTGTTGAAGTTTCCCAACAGCAGTAAACTACTGGAGTACAAGTCATTTGTGAACCAAATGGTTCAAAAGGGAAAAAATGCACCTCAATACAGCACAAAGCAAGTTACTAATTCACTGCAGTAGAAAGTAATTTGTGAATTGAATCCTGGAGCATGTTTCCTTTCACTTTTGTTTACTTTGGAGTTAAACGTTCTTAAACTACATAGGCTACATGCTAAGTAACAGTCACGGGGGTGTTGGTGGGGGTGTGTGTATTGCGCAAGTATATATTTGGAAATTGTATGAAGACTAGGAATGATCAGAAGCCTTATGCCATGGAAATATGGAATAGGCACAAGGAGTGTTTAACATCACTCTTGAATTTTAAGGTTCAGGAGGTCAGACCATGCTTGCAGACCTTTCCTCCAAACAAGGTTACTACCGTGACCTCTTCAGAACTGCCTGCATCCTGGTGTATTTTTTTGCCCATCTCTGCTCCAGGTTTTCATCATGGTTGGAATTCCACAGATGGTCCCCATCACCCCCAAAGAAATACTCTTTCCAGATGAACTCCCCAGAACAGGACTTAATTTCTTAGACGGCAGAGGGATATTTTCCAGAAACTCCTAATTCTCAAGAGCACAACAATGGCTAATACTTAATCATTCTATAATCTTAGAAAATCTGGTAGAAGTTTAAAAACATCTTCACGAGACACTGGTGTTCCAATAAATGCTGGAATCTCTCTGAGCAGCATTTGGTAACCGTGCATTAAAGGATCTGGGTGTCCCTTCTCATCCTTTCAATATAAACAGCATATTCTTAATAAAGCCTCTGCTAACATAATGCTTTTGAAGTTTTAACTATTTTAAACATGGTATTCTAATGTCCTTTAATAAACACAAAGAACAGTCAACAGTTCAATACTGCAGTCTCTCCTTTCTCTTACTATTTTATACTTGTTGATGTTAATGATTTGCTAAGTTGACTTCCCTTCAACCACAGCCTCTGTTTCTAAAGGTTCCTTAAAGTAACAAGAGACATTATAACACAAAGATAAAAGGAAAGATATTTTAGTATGTAATTTCCCAGCTGAAGCATCACACCTCAACACACACAGCTGTGCCCACAAACACTCTTCATGCTGTCACAGTATTACAGCACTGCATACACGTACACCCTTTGGCAAAAATAATCCACGTTTATCACAGAACACGTGCATTCAGCTTCCATGTTTAGCAATCCTTTTCCAGGATTTCTGCTTGCATCTTTGGTTAAATGCTGTAATTCCCGCATTGCATATCCAGAAGAGACAAAACATGTATTTCTCCCTTAGAAGAAATCTGGTATAATTAGTAACAGAATAATTACTATAAAGTAGTAAGTTGTATCCCCTCTGTACACAGATCTATCTCTCACACATACTAAGTGGACTTACTGAGCATGTTTATCAGGAAGGAGATGAGAAATCCTGTAACTCAGATGATACAGAAGTGTATATAAGGAAAATCTTTAATTTCCTACATTAGTATAATACTTTAAGGGGAAGTCATCAAAGAGAGGTAAACATGAATAGAATGAGAATAAAGGAAATCTTGATTTAATAATTGATTTTTAATCTCCTTTGCATTTATACTTCACTGACTTTAAAAAAAAAATAAATCTAATATTCACTGGCTGCCATAACCACTGAAACAAACATTAACTCTAAATCAAATCAAAACAGGATTTTAAAGTAGTGAAATAGCTCACTAAAGATACCTTATGGGAGTGGTAAAATGGGTTTACCGAAATTCTCTTGAACTCAAAACAAAGTTGTTGAATAAAGAATTTTCTGCAAGAGCGGTTTATTCTAATCGTGGCTCAGATTTTTAAAGGTTTCACTTCACTGCCCCAAAGCCTTCCCGGGATCTTCACAGAGAGAGGTTGGGCACCATCTTCTGCACATTAAAACAGGATCCCATTGAACAACTGAAAACCCAAGAATGAGTATATTAAGCTGGCGCTTGGTGAGATTTTTAAATGAGTCACGGTGAGCTACTGCTCCTTGGTAACACCATTGCACGCTCCTCTTCCCCTGGGTGAATCCCCGCAGACGCGGAGGCCACAGGAGGAGGGCTGTGAAGGGCGCCTGACACTCGCCCAACACAAGGTACTTCAGCGCCAGCAAAGTCTGGTAAAAACCTGCTCAGTCACTCCCACAGCATTATCTAATAAGAGAGGCTGATTTCAAACTTTCCTCTAATTCGAAATTTAAGTTTTTTGTTGAAGGCTCATGTTCTGAAAATTAGGCTGGTTACTGTTCAACACTTTCTTCAAAGATCAAAATTCAAGTTGCCCCAAAGTCAATTCATTACTCTCTTTTTAAACACACCAATTCAAATTTTAAAAGGCAGATCACTTTTAACTGAATGCTTTACTTTAAAAAGAAATATTAGAATTGCCATATTAGAATTACCACCAATCCTCAATCTTTAAATAAGATTAAACACACTACTTCTGCCATACCACTCCCCATGTTTATAGATTTCTTATTTTTACCTTTTCAAACACTTTTGGCAAAGCAGAGAGCAAGTGATTTTTCTTAGTTTCCCTCACTTCTATTGTAGCTGACTCAGGCTTGATTTCAAATGTCTGCAAAATCTATTTGGTGTCTGGACTACTAATCCACAGAGGTCCCTTTTTCAACTTGTTTCCTTGGAAGCTGATGGAATCAATTCTATTACTGTTATTTTCAGAAAAAATTATAGAAGTTCAAAGACTACTGTTTTGTTTTAAATAGAGCCAGCCTTTGAAATTCAACTACCTGCCAGTGGTCTAAAATGCCTTTTTAAACAGTTCACATAACATACTAAGTAATAAACATAAGGCAAAACTTTTGCAAGTATGAAAACATAGGAAAACACCCACATACCATGACAGCTTGTTTCGACCTACACATACAATATAAATCAAGCATTAGGTAACAGTAGCTTAACTAATTCTATTAATCTCTATGAGTAAGCGTTTCATTTGGCTATTTTCACATCCTGTAATTATTCCAGAGGAAACGCAGGTTAAAGGTTCAACTAGCATTTAAAATGTCTCCTAAAGCATAATTATATCTACAAGACTTAGCCTGTGGGTGAAATTGAGAAACATACAACACAAAGCATTTATTTTTCTCAAATACACTGCGGAGTCCAATTATTCCAAAGAATGTCTTTCTTATTATTAACACTCAGTTCTATGCAAATCATATCTCAAAAGGAAAAGCTATATGCAACCTGCACAGTTTGGGTTGTGAAACTTTATTACTCATCTATAATAAATGGTTAAAACAGAACCATGAGCTCCCTTAAGTTCATTTGAAGGAAGAACCATAAAAACATAGTCACCGCCGTCAATTGCTCCATGTTCAGAAGGGGATCAAAAGAGGATCATTGCAAGAGCACAGTCCTCAAGAGCTGCCCTGTTTGTTTAATTGAAAAACATGGTTTCACACCAAACACAAAACACCTATTTGCTTTTTTGTCACTTGTTTTTGGAACAGAAACTGGGTTTCAAAGTTTGGAAGAGAGCCCACAAACTGTGCGTGTCATGATGGACCCATTTAGATAAAATATGCTCTTAGGGAATATAAAACCAAAAACCAAGTAGCTCCATAAACTGAAATTGCGTGGCATACAGTGGGCAAAGGTGCACATTCAAAACAGGCTGGAATTCAAGTCAAGTAGATAATACATTACAAGAGACTCTTGCAATTCTTATCAACAGAGTCCTCTAATCTCCTTCCTTCCATTAAATATGCATGAGCGCTATATGCAATACACATTAATTTCAAACAGAAAGATAGTCAAACATATTAATTTGCCATTGGCAATTTATAAGACACATAAAAAAAGGCTATTTGCCATTATTAATAAGGCTCTGATTTTGCTCAGCTATGGGCTCTCTTTGATTTTTAATGTGAAAGCATCAACGGGAGGTGTTCATAATGCAGTTTGTAAGCACCAATTCAAAATTTGGGTCCTGTAGAACAACTACTTCATGACTTATTGCAAGTGATGTAATTGGTGGAACCTGACAAGCAAGTTCCAAGGTTTTAGTTAAAAAAAATTATATGCAACTTGAAAAACTCATGAAAGGGACATTAATGTTAAAAAAATCAAGATGTCAAATTAGTAAATACTAGAACTAAGGCTGTTCGTGAGGCGTTAATTCAGACCTCTGTTATGTACGCAGTGTAATGTGGGCTTGCTCAGTATTACAGAGCAAGCCACCTATGCAGCCAAGCTAAAAACCCCAAAAGAGCACCATAAAAAAAGCCCCAAACACCAATGCTCCCATGACCAGTGCAATGTTCTAAACTGAAATTGTTCTTCGCTTCTAAACCTTTATTTTATTCACTGTTTATCCTGGTTTAGTTGATACAAAAGTCTAAGAAATCACTGTACCACCACATATAAAAAGATTGCATAAAAGCACAGAAAGGGGAGTTTCTTAAGATACTATATAACTACTGTAGTATCAAGCTGAAAGTTAAAGCTAAACCAAAATGACCATAGGTATTGAGTAAGAATTCTGGATTACACAAAGCTTTCCATTATTTATTTTAAGAAACATTCCACGGTTTTACTAAAAAGCCCCCAAACCACCCTAACTGGTTTTGACATATTTTTAGAGTTCTTCCAATGTTTTCCTTTCACTGGCGATCTTTCTTCAGATTTGCATTAACATCTCACTCACCAACACAGATGGCTAATGGATCTGTACAGGTATCTGCCAAAGGCGGCAAGCACTAAAATACAGGCAACAGAACAAAGCCCAGGATTTTATGTTTCAAATGCTCTTCCTAATCGTTTTGACCTTCCAATATCCAGTTGGAGAGATGAGGTCAGAGAGCATCTTAAAAGGATTTCCCAAGTGTCTTCTACAAGATAAAGATAAAACTGTACCTATTCAGAAAGACACCTCTTTGCCACCAAAAACAGTTTTCTGATTGTTTCTCATTTAATCCAGTTTATATTGATGACGTCTAGGGGATGGAGAGGGAATGGAAATAGCAAAACAATGTTTCTCCAATCCTAGTGTGAGGAAATGTTGTTCAACAGTGTATGAAGTAGCAGCTCACTCCAACGTGTCCCTGACCTTTCAGCACTATGAAGTAATCTTTATACAAGGACTAACTGTTCTCACACGGTTCCTGCACTGTACAAGGTACTAATCTTTTTGTTAATACTTGGCATTCAGGTCTTCTTGTTCTACTTCTGTTTTCCCAAGGAAACTATTCATCACCGATATAATCCCCATTCACCGATATAATCCCAGTGCAGCAATACAGCACAGGATCCTGTCCCAAATGCAGGTCTGGCTTTTCAGTTCCTTCCTCTTCCTTCTTCAGTATCTCAGCGTCCCCCTAGACTGGAAATGGACATCAACTCTCTGCATCAGTAATCCTTTTGTTCTGATGGAAAAATTGGTCAACTTTTATGAGTGACATGTGAAAGGGCCAGGCTTAGACATTTTGCTTGCTGGCAAAAGTCAAGTTCTGTTGGTTTACAGCGGGAACACCTGAAGCAGGTTCGCTTTAAGCATCAGATTTGCCTATGTTAGGCTCAAGATTTCCCTTTCTCTTTCTATACTAGTACTAGTGAGTTGCTACATGCTATAGAGAGCCACATTACTGTTGCCAAACACTGGCAAGTCCATTGCAAGCACTCATTGCAAGGAACTCCTGGGTCATACTGAAAGCTTGCAAGGCATGAACTAAAGTCAATGCAGATGATGTGAATTATTCAAGCATTCCAAACACGTCTCTCCTCAAAGATCAGTCACTTAATGCATCCAAAGTTAAGATGTATTTTTGAAGAGAAAGGCACATAGTAAAAAGAAAAAGTTTTTATAGAATCAGGGTGGATTCAGACATCTCTAGCAATGGATCTTACTCAGTGTGCAAAGAATTATAAATTGAGTGCTATTTTTCTTAAAGCATAAGGCATCTGCAACACTTGTGCAAGAAAAATCGTGTTCAATTGATACATGCAAATAACACAAGCATGCTGATAGCTAAAATTCAGAAAACTGCAATCAATTGGAAATAAACGCTAATCTAAATCAAGCCGCACAATGTTGGCAAGTTTTATTGCAAACAATATGAAAATGTGTGCACAGTCAAATATAAATTTTGCTTGTTGAAGGAAAGTATGGCATCATGCACATGTTGTTTACAGCCACTGCTAATGAAAAGGTGCCAATGCAAACCAACTTGTGAACTCTGCACTGCTCAGTAGAAAGAAACTGAGGCCCTGATTCAGCAAGCACCTACTTTTGCTGGAACATGTTACTCACCTTGAAAGTTCAAAGGAACGTCTCACCCAAAATGAGCTGTCAGCCTACAATAACACTTCAATGCTTGAGGCTGAAACAGGTACCTAAAAAAAAAGCCACACCAACTCTGTATACATTGTGAAGAAGTGTGATGTATACTTTCAGATGGGGAAAAAAGTTCCTTGTGATTTTTGTCACAGATGGCCTGTCACAGCTCAGAAACTGACCCATAGTGGTCAGTAGGCAGAGTTTAAACTGATGGCCCATTCATTTATAAAAGATGCTTGGCACTGCTGATGGTGAGGCATGGTGTTCTCTGTAAGAAAGACAGTTACTTCAGCTTTCTGTACAAGGGTCCTGCCTAGCAGGACAGGTATAAACCAGCACCGACTTATAATTCCTTACCCAGTATGTCCTATAATTACCTTCTGCAAGAACAGCACTCTGGTGCTCAGCCTATTTGTGCAATATGAAATAAAGAAAAAAACCACCTGGGAATTAGCTATACAGCTTTCATTCTAATTCCAATTATTTCCAGGAAGGAAAGGGTGGGGTGAGTAAAATTAAATGCTTACACGTAGTTATTAGTGCTTTGGAAACATTAATTTATCTAGAAGCATCAAATATTAAATCCCAATCAATGGTCTTTGCCAAAACACACAAAATTACAATAAGGCAAGAAGACCACCAGCTCTTCTCACTACAGCTCCACCCCTGACCTAGCAGTGGGTGCAAGGCAACCTTGGCCATCTGCAGCCAGCCTCTGCACGAGCTGGCGCCCTGCTGCCATCACCAGCCTGCCTTCGCTGCTTCCATGCAGTGCCCCTAGTTAACTTAGCCAATCATGATGTGCACCCAAGAATGTCTTTGGACTCTAGGTATTAGTTAAGTATTAGCATTTTCAAAATGCATCTGGTTGAGAAGGGAAAACAGAAACCTGCTAGACCTGTTCACCTCTGCTTATCTTAAATCCCCTGATCTCTGGTAAGATATTTAGTATCTTAAAACATATGGGTGTTTTTCAGATGTCTTCTGTACAACTTGCAATTACAAAACCTGTGCTGGTTTTGGCTGGGATAGAGTTAATTTTCTTCATAGGAGCTAGTATGGGGCTATGTTCTGGATTTGTGCTGGAAACAATGCTGATAATTCAGGGATGTTTTGGTTACCACTGAGCAGGGCTTGCACAGAGCCAAGGTCTTACTCTGCTTCTCACTTACCCCACTAGCGAGCAGGCTGGGGTGGTACAAGAAGTAGGGAGGGGACACAGCCGGGACAGCTGACCCCCAGTGACCAACAATGTCATGCTCAGCATATAAAGCTGGTGGAAGAAGGAGGAAGGGGGGATGACATTGAGAGCGATGGCATTTGTCTTACCAAGTAACTTACACGTGACGGAGCCCAGCCTTCCTGGGGATGGCTGAACACCTGTCTGCCCATGGGGAGTGGGGAATGAATGCCTTGTGTTGCTGTGCTTGCATGCACACCTTTTGCTTTGCCTATTACAGAATCACAGAATGGTTGGGGTTGGAAGGGACCGCTGGGGATCATCTAGGCCAACCCCCTGCTAAAGCAGGTTCACCCAGAGCAGGTTGCACAGGATCACGTCCAGGTGGGTTTTGAATGTCTCCAGGGAAGGAGACTGCACAGCCTCTCTGGGCAGCCTGTGCCAGGGCTCCAACACCCTCAAAGTAAAGAAGTTTTTCCTCATATTCAGAAGGAACTGCCTGTGTTTCACTTGGTGCCCCATTACCCCTTGTCCTGTCACAGAGCACCACTGAAAAGAGCCTGGTCCCACCCTCTTGACATTTGTTCTTAAGACATTTGTAGACATTGGTAAGATCCCCTCTCAGTCTTCTCCAGGCTACACAGGCCCAGCTCTCTCAGCCCTTCCTCAGAAGGGAGATGCTCCAGTCCCCTAATGCTCTACCAGCTGGGGTTAAACCATGACAGTCTTTTTTGGCAATCAGCATGGGGCTTCAAGGGTTGAAGATAAAGATAGTTTAATAGGACAGAAAAAAGAATGGAAATAATAGTAATAGTGGTGATAATGATAAGAGAACTACAATATACAAAATAAGTGATGCACAAGGCAATTGCTCACCAATCACGAACTGATGTCCAGCCAGTTCCAGAGCAGCAGACCCTGGCCAGCCTTCCCCAGGTAACCATTACGTGTTGGGTGCCAAAAAGGAAGGCTGTGGTTTAACCCCAGCTGGCAACTAAGCACCATCACTCACTCCCCCCACAGTGGGATGGGGGAGAGAATCAGAAAGGTAAAAGTGAGGAAAGTTGTGAGTTGAGATAAAGACAGTCTAATAGTTAAAGCAAAAGCCACGCACACAAGGAAAGACAAATAACAAATTCATTCACCACCTCCCATCAGCAGGCAGGTGTTCAGCCACCTCCAGGAAGGCAGGGCTCCATGTAACGGTTACTTGGGAAGACAAACGCCATAACTGCAAACATCCCCAATTTCATCTTCTTCCCCCAGCTTTTATTGCTGAGCATGATGTCATATGGCATGGAATATCCCTCTGGTCAGCTGCAGTCAGCTGTCCTGGCTGTGTCCCCTTCCAGCTTCTTGTGCCCCCCAGCCTGCTCGCTGGTGGGGTGGGGTGAGAAGCAGAGAAGACCCTGGCTCTGTGCAAGCCCTGCCCAGTGATCACCAAAACATCCCTGAGTTATCAACACTGTTTCCAGCACAAATCCAGAACATAGCCCCATACTAGCTCCTACGAAGAAAATTAACTCTACCTCAGCCAAGACCAGCACAAACCAGATTTCATAAAGTAATTTTATGGATCCAATAAAAGCAGGCATCTGGTATCTTCTTATATTTCCTTTTTCCGAAGAGATCTGCTCATCTGTAAGAGTATTTATTGTAATTTTGTTCTTTGCAGAATACTTAAATATATATGGTTTGATTTTATGGAGTACCTTCCAGTAACAGTGTTAGCTTATCTGATGGAGATGCAAACCCCATGCACCTAAACCTAAAATCTTTTATTACACTGGTGAAACTAAATATGGCACGTTCTCCACAGCTGCCTTAGGGACACATTCTTGAGCCAGACCCACTGTCATCCTGACAGCTCTTAGGAGCCACTATTACTGTTACCAGTTAATTACATAAAAACAAAACATGGTTGTCAGGCTGAAGTGTCCAGTATTTGAGAACATTTTGTTTGGTTCTGGCCACATCTTAACATGTACATACAGAAAATTTCAGTCCCACAAACACAAAATCACTGTATTCCATTTTGGATAATTCCTCATGCTTTAAAACTGTTTGTCCAATGTCTTTCCTTCATATTGTGTAAATGCACACACAGAGAAACCTTTACACATGCATATAAACGATACAGAATTCTGAAAGACAAATCAGTACTTATGCTTTAAAACCCTTGATCTTGCCTTGCTTTCGTCTATGAATGCTGCAAAGTGAAAAAAGACTCAATATTTGTCTACTACAGCTAAAACATGCATCATACATTCCAGAATATATCATGGCATTAAGCACACTGTGCATCAAGTAAGTAAATCAAAGCCATAATATTTCTTTTTTTAACTATATCAATTAGTATTTCTTGATAAGAATGTGTCTTCTATGGCAGGTGAAAGAATAATTTAACTGCTGCTATTAGCTCACCTTCTGGTTATAACTTCCAGATACCACATTACACAACTTAAAATTGTCCTCAATAAGTTACTGTCAATTTGACATTTACACTGGTGCCACTAATGTTAATTTTCAGTTCTCATTCAGATGGACAAGGACTTTAACCTAATAATTACAAGAGTACATAGGCTACTAATACTAATTACAAAAGTAATTATTATTTTAACTAATAATAATTTTATATTAAATATAGTTTTTATAAGAGTAATTATTAGTACTAACACAACTGGTCTTTGTGACTCTAGAGGCAAGACCTGATTTGTGTTATGTAAATGGTATATTTTCTGTATATTTCTCACTTTATATAACAGGTTCAATAGCTGAATTTGAAACAGTTGGCCTCATTGTTTTTACTCACCTGGGTGAATAAACCCTAGCTCCACAGAGAACAGAAGAATTCTATTTCTATATTATCATCTTCCCCTGTGATACAGAAAGTCCTTTTAAAAATACTGCCAGGTACTAAAAACAGATTTAGCATTTTCTTAAAACAGGAAGACCTGTAGTAGGAGATGAGCTCCCCATTATCCATCTGTTCCCAGCTGTTTTTATTTATGTTACCAAACTTTCCAGATATTATACTCTTCATCTTTTCTCCCTGTGAAACAATAAACTATGTTCCTCTTACAAGCTCCTTATATCTACCTTTATATTTAAACATTAAAATATTTTTTTAAATAAGAGATGTGTTAAATTCTTATTTTCTGTACGTATTTCCAAGCAGCATTCACCAATTTCCTCTTGCAAACTACCTAACAAAGAGAGAAAGAGGCAGAGTGTGCTTATGGGTGTGGGGATGTGGACAGCAGCATGGGGTTAACTTAGCTGGAAATAAAACTAGAGGTAGCCTTACCTGCAGTGAGCCATTCATATATAGTAAAAGGAGGAGAAGCAAAGAACAAAACAAATGCCACACCTGCAGGTCCACTAACAAATGAAAACAAGCAGGGAAAGGAAAAATATGCGATACCCTTTCAACCTCTGCCTCACCTCAGCAATCTCTATGGTGCAACCTTTATCCTAAGGAGAACTGCATGCAATCTCACCCACAAACATGCAGTGCACGTCTACACTGGTTGGCATGACTCTGCTGCTGCCCCTAACCCGTGCCAGTTGACACAAATTACAGGAGTCCCCAAACTGTCCTAAGCTATTAAAACATGATGAAAGGAAAAGAACTGGCTCCTTGCTTGACCACAAACACTAACTCGAAAACAGACACTATCTGCAACTGCAAAGTATTCGTGTTGTAAAAGAAGTTTTCAACAGTATGTGGTACTGTCTTCCAGCTTCTCAGGAAAGCAATGAAGAGAGGGTTACTTAAATAAATAATTTGTGTTTCTCTACTTACGTGATTTCTCTTGCTATGAGTTACTCTAATGCAGTGGAAAAGAGCACTCATGAGGTTGTTGTGTGGTCTGTGTCAAAATAGTCAGAATCATAAAATGTGTTCTTAAATCTCCAAACAGTATTTTATCTCAGTACGTGTTCTACTTGGAATTGTCCATACCTAGTAAAAATGCTGTTCTTTCCTCTAAGAACAACAGAAATTTTTCTGTTATGTTACCAAGTTCCTTAAAACTAAGAGGAGGAAGAAACTGAGTCATGTAGGCCAGGCATCAATATTTTAAATACGCTATACAGAGCTTTCTACAGAAATGCACAGTATACCTTTAAATACAATAATTGATTTTTTCATACATACAAGCCATGACGTAGTTATGAAAAGGTTTAAGTTACAAGCCATGCTTTTGGGGATTTAAAAAAAATAATCTAGCTTCTATG
This sequence comes from Falco punctatus, assembly GCF_963210335.1. Classification (NCBI taxonomy): domain Eukaryota; kingdom Metazoa; phylum Chordata; class Aves; order Falconiformes; family Falconidae; genus Falco; species Falco punctatus. The sequence goes on from NC_137580.1 coordinate 72,957,656, forward strand.
CTTTGTGTATGCAAAATGGTACAATGTACTATTATGCCTGCAATCACTGTTTTCCTGAGAAAAAGACCAAACAGATGGAATGGTCACTACATCCAAGACTCATCACAGATATATGCTCTAGAATTTAACAGAGCAATTTCATAGACACCAAGCAGTCAGGCAACACCACACATTCATGGTAGTGAAATAAGAAGGGTCTCAGGACATGCTTTAAGGATTGAATATCAATACGTTGCTCAAACATAGAAACTCAAAAACTTAGGAAGATCTTGTGAAACACAGAACTCCACAAAAGTGTCCTGGCAGAACATGTCTTTGGTTTAGTGTTTACGCTTCTTCATAACCCAAAGACGCCTCTAGAAAAAGGCTGTGATGTCAGGTATAGTCTGTGGACAGATTTTATTGCCTTAATGCCTCTCTTTTGTGATGAAGCCTCCAATGCTGTACCAATAATTTAACCCTTTTGTTTTACCAGAAGAAAGCTGCTATCTTTTAAAAATTGCCTGGTAACTGAAGTCCTGCTGAGCAAGCAGCAAGCACTTTGCCTAAGGCAGAGAATCTAAAACCTGTTATGGCAAAACCATGCTGGCAAACCACAGCGGGCTTGGGATCTGAGAGTTCGGGTCATGATTCCTACACAGCTTCAAAAGGCAGTTGGGGTGTTGGTGTTATCAACTCATGACATTAGGAGCCACATACCTCAGTGGGATGACTACTCAAAAGACCCTGCCATCCTACACAGATTTTGCCTCCCTGTATATGTCTAGTTTCTTCAGATACTTCCCCAACAGCTACCTGCCCTGCTAGAAAGAAAAAGTAGCCTTTTGAAATCCAGGCAGAGCTTCCTTGGTTTGACAGCTCCTGAACTTTTGTCCTGTGGACAAAAACCCACTCTGGAGCAGCTCGTCTTGAGCTGGTTTCCCTCCTTGTCTATTTTTTCCCATGCTTTCTTTATTAAACTACACATTTAGCATACACAATCATTCACATACACACAGTATGCTATGTATACTTACAGTATACGTACATGTAAAGCATACATAAAGGAAACACGTTATTGGCCACGTTAGCAAGCAGACTGCACGAGTGGCCTCAGCAGAGTCCGGTCCCATCCCTACAACTTCGCTCTCGTTTGCTGCAGCAATAGCAAGCCAGATGACAAACTGTCCATTTATAGGAGGTAATTTTCCAGCTCTTGGTCCTAGCAATAACTCGTACAGGGAGAGTTTTACTCCTGTCAGCAACTAGTGCTCTCTAAACCAACACATTCTTTCTTTGAGGGGCAAGAAGATCAGCAAACCGCTGTTAATTCAAAAGACACCCCTGCAGTCAATTTAGACCATTGTAACTCCATTCCACACTTGCTAAACCTTTTCATTGAACCTTATTAGAAACAGCTCCCCAGCACAGGAGGGAATTAGAGGGTTTCTGCAGTGCATTCACACCACAACAAGTCGTACGAGAGCAGCTACGTGCTGGAGCATTTTCCATGGCCCTTATATTAAAGCAACTCACTTTACAGGTCAGCGCTCTGGCAAGCTTGCTCCTTGGCAAGACTCGCAGCTTCCACAGTGGCAGAGTGAAGTAGCCACAGCTGTACCAGCTGTACATTTAATGCCGAGCCCAGGTTCCCGGCACAGTGTTATTAAATAATATGAGTTCAGTGTAGCAGTCAAGATTACACATTAAGCAACCACGAGCAAAACAGGAGCAATTAGAGAACAGCTAGGGAGTGCTCAAACGTGTAACCAGATACTCTCATAGCCAATACATATCAATACAGCGTATAAAAACATGGTCAAGCCCCACAGCTCTCTCCCTCTGAGTGTTATCGTTGGGTGGTCTTGCAATGAAAAGTACGTGTTAAATCACATCTTGTCCACCCATAAAGACAGCCAGCCATAAACTGGCTCCTGACACTTAGAAAGCGCTCCAGTCAATGCTGCTGGTAACTCGAGTAACCCCGAAGAGGACATTTCTGGACAGGGTGATGGCTGACCACAGGTTTTCATACAAAAGCAAGCACTGGAAGGGACCTCCTGAATGATAGGTCTACGGCACAATTTCCTCCTTTCACGACAAAAAAGGAAAACAAGGCTCTCTCCATACATAATTGTGGAATGCTCTATACCTACACATCTATACCTTGACAGCTGCTTTGCTAATAACGTTGCACATTTTCTGCTACTTCTGATTCCATTAGGTAATATGAAGCACTACTATTAACTGAACTACTGCAATAAAGACTCCAAATCACTAAGTCATTTAAAAGAAAAGAAAAAAAAAAAAAAAGAAAAAAAAAAAAAGGTGCACCAATTCACAGGTCCTAAAAGAAAAGATAAGAATAAATATATTCCAGTATAGTCAGGCAAAGTTCCTGAGCGATGAAGAACAAAGACTGTCTGACAGAATAAGCGATCACTATGCTGAAGTAATTTTTTATTATTTTTTGTTAAATTACATCCAGCAGGTTACTTGTAGAAAGGATGGATTTTCAGAAAAAAAAAAAAAGCCAAAAAAAAACCCACTTCAAAACACAGATGGCTGCATCTGCAAAGCAACTGCTTCCTAAAATATTGAGGAATAGCACAAAAAAAGGCAGCACGGGGAAGGTAGCTGCAAGGGAACTCAGGCAAGGATTCGAAGACTGCAGGAAGCTGGAAAGACTATAAAGCAGATGACAGCAAAATGGAGATAGAAGAACGGAGATGAATTGCATGTAGGGGAGAAAGGAAACAGGAAGGACAGTAACATTTTTGATGGGCTGGAACATCAGGCACATGAAAGGAATAACTCCACATGCAAGATTTCGAGGCATCCATTTTCGTTCTCCTATACTAAAGGAATATCAAGAGGCAACAGATTGAACAAAAGTCAAAACTTACTTGAAAGCCATGGAGAAAAATGATCATTCTTATGCCAAATGACTCCTCGCCCCACGATTTTAAATTTCTGGGAAATGTACATTACTTTTACTGTCAACTGGCTTGCGCTTTTTATGGCTTCTTGGGTAATATTAATAGGCCAGTGAATTCTACAAGCAGGTTTAAAGAATGTTTACCAGGCTGTTTCCAAGATTTCTGGAGAATGTGAATTACCAAATATGCGTTTTTAATTTAGGACCTTATAAAGAAAAAATTTGCATTTTCTTCTTTGAAATTAGTTAATGGACATGAAAATAAATACAGCCAATGTGGCAGCAAAATTCAATAGAACTTAATGAACTCAGGTTAGGAATAGATAATTTACATCCCAGAGTTCTGGAAACACTGGCACATGAAGCAGGAGGTGTTAAAGAAAATATTTTAATAGGTCTCTGATGTTGAGGGTGGTGCCATCCGATTGGAAAATAGCAAATATAATACCCATAACTTGAGAACGAAAAAATGCAATCTGGGCAAAGAAAGTCCAATTATTCTGATCCCAGCAGAATGCAAGGCTTTAAGACAATTACTCTGAGGGGAGGGGGGAAAAAAACCCAAACGACCTCAATGCTGAAGAGATGGAAATAAACAGGAATATACCTCTACCTGCATTTCCAAAAAAAATTAACAATTACAGAATAACTTGATATTATTATTTTTTAAAAAAATGTGCGCATCTCTAGTAATCATTTATCTGGCCTTCAGTAAAGCCTATGATAATGTGACACAAGATGAACTCTCTAGTGAACTGAGAAACAGAAGGCTGGCATATATATTAGCAGTATGAACAAACTGGCTAGCTTATGTAGTTTTAAAAAGGGAAAGCATGCACCATGTGGAGACTATTAGCGTACTTTCACAAACATTTGTTCAGAAAGCCATTTCATTTAGTACTTTTACCAATGAACTTAGCAAGGAAAAAAACCAAAAGCAGCAGTACCTTATCAAAAACAGCTTTTAACACAAAGTTAGGAGGTACGACCAACACATAGAAAGACCATATAGAATATCACACAGAATTTAATGGGTAACTTTGAGATAACTGAGCATGAAGTCCTGTAGCATATAATGGAAGGCTACGTGCATGGAAGCACCAGAAAATGAAGCTATTTATCAACTAGAAAAGTTCAAGGAGTGAGAATAACTTGTTGACAATACTTATTGATAACAGATTGCCTGTGACCTGCCAACATAATGCAGACATCTCAAAGGCAAATATAATCTGAAAATGTATCAGGAGTTCTGTGTCCAACAGATAGGAGAGCATAAGTGGCACTGTACTTCAGAAACAGCACGTGAAAATCTGGTAATTTACTCTCCAGAAAACTGAATACAAACCAGTGGCAGAGGAGGACTTCCAGGATGTTACAGGTGTGGAGTACCTCTCTCAAAGAAGGAGGCACACACACAAAAAAAGAATGAAATAAAAAAAAAAAAGAGAAAACTAGCCCAGAAAAACAAATGGTGGGAGAATGTCTTCCCTCTGCAAGTGTCAAAAAACACCAGAAAAACTTAACTTGCTGCACATGATCTTCCACAACTGGTTCCTCAGACTAGGAACCTGACTGCTGATACAAGTTTCCCCTTTGCTAAATTTGGTATTTTAACTACACCATTGCTACCCTATTACATGCAAATCTGCAAAGAACTTACATTCCCCCTTACAGGGAAATTTAATCCCACTGAAATGAACAGAGTATGAAAGCCAGAATCTAAATTCCAGACACCCAAATATTAAGAATTCCAAAGGAATTCAGACATACAATTCTTAAAATCTTTTGACTGGAATCCAGTATTCAGTTCTGTTAGGTCCTGTTGAATAACCAAGCTGAACAAACAAGAATAAAAGCCTTCCTACCCCTTACTGCATAAAAGAAGACTCGAATTTGTGTGCCTGTGGTGCAAGCTGAATGACTTCTCTATCTGACAGGAAGATATGACTAGACTGTTTGGCCTCAAGAATCCTTTAATTTTAAAAAAGTTGACACAGAGACCCAAGTTGGATTCTTACAACTGGGTCCCTGAAGTGAAATTTAGGTACTTCTGAAAAAGACAGGCCAACCTCCACAGGTGCTGAATAATCCCTCTGCAGTCAATTTTGGTTTATGTCAACATGGGGTTGAGATTACATGTTGAGAATGAACCCCTGGTCTCATTTTGATGCTCTCTTAGCAGCTTGGTCCAGCTTGTGGGCTGGGGCAGCTGTGGTCCGTAAGCCTGGGCAAGGGTGCAGTTACCCTCCGTGAGGAGGCTCCATAACACCTGCCTGTACCATGAGACCAAGACCACATCCCTTGAATAAACAGTAAAAACACTTCTTACTGACTTTAACATATTCACTAGTCTGACATGTATCTCAATTTGTTTTAATCAGACAATTCTGCCCGGTTTTACTCTGCTGTTCATTTTGGAAGTCACTTAAACATTTCTTTCTTTTCAAAACCATAGCAGACCACTAATCCAATGTGTCCCTGTTTTCTTCTCCTAAACATTCCCTATTTACGGTCCTCAAAAATATCGGTGTAGTCTTGAGATGCACTTGAGATACTTTTAGTAACACTGAAGTTTTGTAAAGGTAGAACATGCAGAACATTCCTTTACACAAATATGCAAGATGTAAAGATTTTTTTGTATTTACACAGAAAATTTTCCTTTCAATAGAAAATTTCTTGGGCTTCTCTTTGGAATAAACAGAACTGAAAGCAGACTTGGCAGAGCAACTAACTGTTCTTCATAACAAATGGAAAGTAAGAAAATACTTGCAATTCTTTTACTTCCTTCCAGCTCTTGTTCAAAACCAGTTTATTAAGTACTTTTGCAGTTGCCCCAAAAGAAAAAGTAATTTAAACAAAGATTTCAAAAGCCCCTTTCAATATATAGTCCTCATAAATGTTGTCTCTTTCATCTGTTTTATTGGAGTTTTTTCTTTTTTTAAACTCACTAAGGTCTACTGTTAAAAAACAAACAAAAACTTCTGAGATTATATATTAATGCTCAAAGTGGGAGAAAGTGCTTCCATACTTGAAGTTTTTAATAGCTTTATATCCATCTAACAAACACCAGGAGAGAAATGAGACAAGTGTTGATCATCTCCTTCAGGAAGGAGGTATGGTCAGTGGATGATCAAGATAAAGGCAAAAGAAAATACAGAACGTGAGAGTCGAAACAAATGAGAAGGGGGGGGAAAAACCACTAAAATTAAGTTTTCAAAAGGAAGCGTTCAAGAAGACCCAAAATGTGAAAAGTGAGAATAAAGGAAACAGAAAAGTTACAACTCCAAAGGTCGCCAGGTTGTGTCCTGTCATGTATGTATATAAGAACCCCCTTCCACTCATTTAACTGACTTCAACTGAAACTTAAGCAGCATACTGTAGGCACTATAACGTATCTGACAACTGTCAGTGGTTCAGCTGGAGGGGTGTTAGTGGACAGCTACAGCACTGGTAAATGCGTGCCTGATGCTTAATACTATCATCAATACAACTTGCCTGAACAGTTGGGCTGGGCTCTTAGATTATGGCATGCAGCTAAATACTGTACGCTGAGGGGAAAATCTACATCCAGGAGTGGAAAATTTAAAGCTAATTCTCAACCAGGGCTGAAGCAGATGTCGTGGAACGCACCCTTTCCTGAACATGAAACATGAAGGAAATCAATGTGAAAAAGCAAAAGAGTGTTCTTTCTTTCCTTCTGCTTTGGAAGAATGAGGCCTTCAAATGGTTTCTTGTTAACCTTCCCAGTCTGTGTTTGCTTTTTCCATGAAGACTTAGGAAAAAGGGAAGTATGTGGTGGTAACTGACCTGTAAATTTATATACTACTTGAGGGGAATTCCATCCATTTCTGTACCCTGGGTATTTCCATAGGTACCAAACTGACCAGTTTGAACACTGTTATTTTATGTCTCCTTATTCCTCTTCTTGAACATTGGTCCTTTTCCTCAAGAGGTCTGTTGCTGAGACTTACCTCACCACTATCAGAAGTAAGGTCCGACACAGCCAGTCAAGCACATTGTGGATGCAAATACAGTGAAGAGTTCATGTGAAACATCATCTTCCCCTGGATAACACTACAGGTCTACCAAAAAGAGGTACTTAACGCTCGTCTGTTTGCACAAAGCTTCTTTCAGTGCAACATCACGCAGAGCATGCCCAAAGAGCTGTGGTTTATAGCTCGCTTCTCAACAGGCACATACCCCCCCTTCTTCTCTCCTAAGCACACTGACATAAACATGCACCATATAATGCAATTCCTCCAAAATGTCATCAAACATTAAGCAACTCAACAAAACAGAAATGAAAATACATAAATTAAACGCCCCTTCTTTGCCACTGCAAAGTTAAAAGCTCTGACCCTGTAAATCTTTTAGCCCTTGGACTTATGAGCCTGATTAAAAACGTAAGACGAATCATAAAAATTAGTAGGCAAATCTGCTTTTTATTTGCCCAAGAAAATGCTGTGAAAAACCCTGCAAAAATTTTACATTGCACTCCCCTATACTTACTGCCTCTCTAATTCAACTGAAAACAAAAATTACACTCCATACATGAAAATGCTTATTATATATTTCAGTCAGCCACATTACTTTGTGGATCTATCGCAAATTGAGACCTCACTGATTTTAGAAGGCTCAAAAACATTGCTGGTGCTTTCTCTACAACAGAGAAAGGAACGTAAACTGATGGCAAAAGTAATTGTTGTGAAGTAATGTTCACATTTTAAAAAATACTTGTTCTTGCTCTGAAGTCTGTACAGCTATAATTCAGCAGACCACTTCTGCCCTTGAAACATTTGCAGTTTGACAAATTTTGGAGTCAATCACAAATGCTGAGCTAGAAGCAAGTGCCACAGAAAGGTAGTAAGCACCTATGCAAGGTCCAGGGAGTATTTTTAACCTTAACGTTAATTCCCAAGGCAACTAGAAAAAGCTGTAGGACTCCTGGCTAGTTCTACAGCTCGGAGGAAGAACTAGTACTTAAACTGACAAATACTCACCAGTAAGACTGGATTTGCTCTGTCAGGCACTCCAGTGCTTTGTCAGTCAGAACTATTCAGCTATTGACTGACTGAATAAAGAGCACTAGGACCAAACCACAGATTATTCATGTTTAGGAAGAAGTTGTTCAGGTTTAGGCTTTATCACTCATAAAATCTTGCCTAAACAATTCCTCCACCATTCACACTCTGCCTTATACACTCATGTTTAAATAAACTGCCCTACATAAAAATCCACAACATTATTTAAAAATCAAAGAAAGTCAAATGCAAAAAGTTTTCCAACAATCGTTGTGTTTTATATTCAAAGAGTCACCCTACCTATGTAATAATGTGGCTACTAGTCTTCATGTGGATGGATTTCTCAAAGTTGTTACAACAATCCAAAAAGCTTATCATAATTGGGCTTACAGATATAGCTGTGCTTCAGAAGGTGATGCTATGCATAAGGGAGGAAAGGGATGAGTGATGCAGTTCACAAACTGCCTGTACACTTGTGGCAAGCCTGAAAGCAAGCTAAGCATTGCAGTATGTGGAACTGATGAGGCTTGGCATGAATGAAGCAAGAGAATCAAGAGAACAACATGGCTTGAGAACAAAGTGAAAACTGGATTCGGGCAAATTTAGCTCATCATTTAGCAAAACAGATTAACAATTTGCAGCAAGACAGCTGAACATGACAAAACAACAATCCAGACACCAGGTCACCTTTTTCCAAATGGGAAATGTAAACCCAGTACAGAAAAATCATAAGCTGAAAAAATAATCCTCCCAATAACACAGTGTAGTATGGGAACGGATGTTTTACAGGAAGAACCTAGAAAGTTATAACAGGTTGGGGCTTTTTAAAATAAGAATTATTATGACATTATTATTTAGTAAGGCCTATGCCACTTTAACTTCATTCCTAAGATTCATAAACATCTCTAGTTAGGAGCAGATAGTTAAAAATTATGTCACTGTCAGCCTTGGTGACTTTTCCACTAGCTTTGTCATAATTCTAGAATATGGCTTCATAAAAATTAATACTTGAGTTTTACGTAAAGTGTTTTGTTTAATTTAAATACACTCAAATAATGGGAGTGCAAGATTTTGTATACTGTAAGGTATACAAAAATGTATGTTTTATCTTGACAGTAAAATAAACCCTCTTATATTATCTTGAAGAAAAAAGTTATCATAAATGCTTCTTCATGAAATTCAAAGGGGCTTATTTTCAGCAACACTGTGAAAATTAATTCTTCTTGAGCAAGAAGATACAAAAATTTATGTACAAAATGGCACAACTGATGATACATAAATTAGCATCTGCCTATCAGTTAGACACTTCCAACATGCATACACCACTTAGGTTCAGGAACCTTTAATATCTTAGTAAATCTCTTAGTCACCTGCTGATGTCTTTTTTTAGGGCAATCTAATACTTGTCTTTCAGCTGACTTCCACTGGATCTATGCAAAACGCATCCAGAATACAATTTAATTGCTTCACTCTATAATTGCACAGCTAACCCTCAAATTTTCACTTAAAGTGAAGTTAATAATTACAATAAATTGTACCATACATCTAGCTAACTTAAATGTATTATGTCCAATTTTTTTAAGATAACACCATCCTTAACTTCAAAAATGGAAACCTGAGTTGTAAGTGCAACAATTCATACGTAAAGAAATGTGTCAAGAATCCGATTCAGTCATAGCTATCTAAATGACTTAAATATACGCCTGCTTATATGCATTTCACTAAAATTTACATCATAATTAGAATGCTGTACTTGGGGCTTTTTTAGACATCTTCAAGGTAGGGGTCATGCTCCCTATATAAGGTATACAGCATTTGGCTTCTTCTGGGAGCTACTAGAAGCAAATAGGAACAAACTGGTGATCGGTTGGTTATTCCCAGTCTACGAGCACTGGTTCAGCTTTGCCACACACACTGATTTTGGAACAAGAGGATTTTGAACACTTTTCAACTCGAAGACATAATGATCGATCATCATCATCGGCCCAGGAGGAAGAGTTAACTGCAATGGAACCACACTCCTTGAGGAAACAGCAAAAGAGTTTGGAGCATGGTAGGCAGGGTAAGAACAGGACTATGATCCCAGAAAAACAAATGTTTCTACTAGCCACGCAGATTCAGAAGAGAAGAAAAAAAATATAAAAATTGAAACAAGGTTTCCGACTCCTCCCTGCGACTTCAAAAGCATCCTTTATGGTGGGAAAAATGAGGAGTCTGCTTTTTGCTGTTCCTAAGAGTGTCTTTGAAAAACTTGGGCTTTGACATGGGACTGGCTGTTAGTAAACTCCATAATGGCCTGAACTGGAAATAGAGAACAACCTGGAGCACCCCATCCAAGCCCATCTGATGCACAGACAACACCTGGTGAAAGTTTCAGGTAGCTGTTGACCCCTCCAGTCCGGAAACCCTTCTTCTGCAGCTGAAAGTCACCAGGACATAGCACATACTCCTAACCTTTTATGCATCATATCTCCCAAGTTGCATGACTCAGCACTGAGCAATGCCATCACCTGTCTCCGGAGTTGTCCACCAAGCTGCTCCTCAGAGGGTCATTTCTACGCATTTCTGTGGCTCTTTCATGCCATCTCAGCAGAAACAGCCCTGCAGGAGAAGTCCAGGATGGGACCTGGCCTCAGTCCAAAACTGCTGTCTGAAGTATCAGGAGGGTAACGAGGGCTCTCCAGTCAGTGTAAGCACTGCAGAAACCACTGAACACCAAGAAGAATCAGGCCTAGGAGAACCCCAAGGGTGCCACACCATTTCCAGCCCTGGAGGGATGTGGATTTGCAATGCTTAAAGAGCACAGTTAGCCAGCAAAACAAAGGTGCAGCTTAAAAGCAATTATGTGTCTCAAGAAGCTGATGAATCATTTTTGGTGCTCAGAGAGGTTTCTGTGGGCCAACACCTGTTTAAAGCATTCTGGCCTTTGTATAAACTCCCAGGAAAACCAGTAAATTTGGATTAGACTTAAATCACGTTCGTGACACTTGCTATAGCAAAGCATAAACAGCAACTAATTTTCCATTCCCAGATTTTAGCATAGGAACTACATAAGGAGGAAAAAAAGAAAAAAAAAAGTCAGTGATACCTGAAAGTATTTTACTTCATCTGATATCAGTGCGCTTAACACAAAACCTAAAGTTGAGTTTATCAAACAATCCTTTATAACACTAAGCCCCATAATAAATACTTACTAAAATGAACAAAACATTTGGTAATCGATAAAATATTTGTTGTGAGGGTTTTAACTAACAATTTACAATGGAAAAGAAACAGAAAATAAATAAGGTTCTCCTAAATGTTAAGTATCTTCATGAACATAGCATATATACATATTTTCCTCATATTATCAAAAAATCAAAAACTAGACAAATGAGAAACCCTCTTCACCACCAGGACAGGAGCTACACCACTTTATGGAGGAAAGTCTTATTGTACAGTAGCTCATGTGCACGTAATAATTTTGAAATGCACTGACATATTGCACGCTACACCAGACTTGGCTATTGCTGCTTGCACTGAATGCTGGATTTGCTGAATGTAAACATACATATCAGTGGTTCTATACCTTGAGATTGAAGAAAGTTCATGTTGAGAGTCCCAACTGACTGGATTAATTTTTTCTGTGGCCAAGCATAACATGATTTTAGAGCCTCACGCTCTATCAAGGGAGAAATTCTAATTGGATCTAACAAAGGGCTCACTGCTTAGGCACATGTGTTAGAAAATAGTTTCCACATCACATAAACTCTGCTACTAAGGAGAATTATAAAACGACATTTTCAGAGCTCTGGAATAATGACACATTATATTACATACATTACTTTCAAGTATACCGCTTTCAGGAAGGTATCCTGTAAGTTATGAATAATGCATTTACTTGGGTAACAGCAGGTATTCTGAATCAAGCCTAGATTCAGACAGCATTATTGGCATTCATTTGTGCTACACTTCACTACAGGAAAGCGTGGTGGAAGTTGCTTCACAATGGAAATACAAGAATCGTAAGTCTTCAAAATGATGCACTAGAAAGAAAAAAGTGTAAAAGGATGGTAAAAAACAGTCTAAGGAGCTATGAAAGGGGAAAAGCAAACACTTCAGCTGTGGGAACAGAAGAAATAAATCTCAGCCTCCCACTAAAGCCATCTTTTGTTCCTCTCTCCAGCTATCACTTCTCTTTGACAGGCGTCTCGGTCTTCCTGACTAAATGTGCACAATACCAGAACAGCAGAGAGTACCATTCTACTACTAAACCCCAATACTAATCCCATCAACCTTCTTCATCAATCTATGCCTCTCTCTGCTCATGCATCTCTCCCATCTGCTTTCCAAGTGGAATAAGCCTACCTGGGCATCCCCTCTGCTTCAGCCACGCAGGAGGGAAAGGCTGACAAAGCAGAGCATGGGGCCATCTCCCTCCATCATTGCCCAAAATGTTCAATGTTATCACAGTAGTCCATAACTTCTTAATACTTTTTTTTTTTTTTTTTTTTTGTAGGAGTACTAGGATGGATACAGAGTTTATCAAATAGGATTTGACACCATGATGTCATGTAGCCCCTGTAATTAGCCTATCTTTTACCTAGTCACTTCAGTTAGGTCTAGTTTAAGCTCAGAAGCTGAGCACAGTGGAGAATGGCAAGCAAATGTATGGATGTATGGTGTGACAAGTCAGCTGTCTAGAGGTCTGAACTTCTGAGCAAACAAATTGATTATCTAGCTGCAAGGAACTTATAATAAACTAACAGCAGAAAGTTTTTACATTATTTAGAATTGCCACCATGATGGATTTGTTCTCAGTAACATCTAGCCTAGGAGTTCGCCTTATCTCAGTAAAGGGAAAGGTGTTCCTGACCCTGAGACGTGCTCCTGATTACGATGGGAGAATACTGAATCAGACTGACCGGGGGGCAAAAAGCACGTAATGTAAAACCAGGACATGTTCTGCTGGGAAGCCTCACCACAGCCATCCCCCACGGTCAGGGGTCACTGCCGCTCCAGGTAACACTAGTCCCGTGCTGCTACCACTGGAATTTCAATAATGTGGACACACATACAGACAGACCAATTAACCTTGGTGGGGGGAGGAAAGGCAAAAAAGAAAGCACATCGCACCAGAAATCTTCTGATTTGGCTCTGGACTAAGGACACTGGCCGTTGAAAACAGATCAAATCTTCATTTTTCTTTTCCTTGACTTTGTCCATGCTAGCCCACCAGCTGCCCTTTTCGCATTCACTGCCCTACTGACGAGGAAACATGTACTGGTTTTGGCTGGGATAGAGTTAATTTTTTCCTAGTAGCTAGTATGGTGCTGTGTTTTGGATTTGTGATGAAAACAGTTGATAACCCAGGGATGTTTCAGCTATTGCTGAGCAGCGCTTGCACAGAGCCAAGGCCTTTTCTGCCTCTCACCCACCCCACTAGTGAGCAGTCCCCTAGCAAAGGGGGCACAAGAAGTTGGGAGGGGACACAGCCAGGACAGCAGACCCCAACTGACCAGAGGGATGTCCCCGACCATATGATGTCATGGTCAGCATTTCCCCTCAGCTGGAGGAGGAAAGAGGGATGTTTGCAGTTATGGTGTTGGTCATCCCAAGTACCTGTTAGGTGTGATGAAGACCTGCTTTCCTGGAGACGGCTGAACATCTGCCTGCCTGCCAGCGGGAAATAGTGAATTACTTCCCTGCTCGCCTGTGCAGCTTTTGCTTTATCTGATAAACCATCTTTACCTCAACCCATATTATCTCACTGTTGCCCTTCCATTCTCACCCCCACTCTGCTGGGGGCAGGGAGCGAGCGGCTGTGCGGGGCTGAGCTGCCCACCCTGGTTTGCCCACAACAAAATGTCGCTGCAACCCTTCCCACTTAGTGCCTGGCTGCAGCTACATCTGCCAAGAAGCAAATAATAAGTGAAAACAAATGTGAAGAGTGACACTATCTCTGCCTGCCCTAACTAACATACCTTAGCAAAACAAAGGCTAAGAGGCCATTTGATAGCTGTCTACCAGTATATTAAGGGCGAGGCAGGAAGGCACATGTAGCAGAGAGGAAAAAGCAGTATATATGCTAAGGGCAATGTCAAGCATTGTTTATGAACCCGTTGTGATGATGTTCAGGTTGGAAATGAAAACCAAGGTCCTCACAGCTCCACAGCTCGGCATCAGAAAACACCCTCCACAGAGAAGGCAGACATTCAGCCTTTAGGAGAAGAAACTTGCTACTTCTACAAAAGGAATTGTGTAACAGATGGTAAGGCAGACAACTGGAAAGTGACCCAGGAAGTCTCGCTGGTCTGCTGCCAGGAAAGACTGAAACAGAAGCCCAGTCCAGAGCACGGGGAGCTCTCCTCCAGGTAGCTCCTGGTGGAGCAGTCAGCTTCTAATTAGAATTCCTCAGAGAGGAAATAAATCATCTCAAAACTTTATTTTGATGTTGGGTGTTCTAAAGCCTAATAGAAGGCAATAGTTTAACCTTTGCATCTCAAACCATTCCTAAATAATAATAAACTAAATATAAAGGAGTGGCAGTCTTAGAGATCAAATAAGCATTTCATTTAAAACGGTGTAATTGATCTCTCATATGTATTCATTTACAAGCCCTAGCATTATTTTGATACCTCAAGGAAAAAGACCCTGGTTTTACAAACATTCATTTTTCTGTCCAAACATTCACCACTGTGTCTTAAAACACCTTAATGTTCGGACAGCACAGACTGAACTGTCTTCAGGAGGGTCCATTTCCCACCACTGACTACAGAGAAATGCTGGAGAAGTAAAGTTAGGTGAGATGAACACCAGTTACCAATGCAATGACATAGAATACAAACCCAGACACAGTTTTCCCTGCCAGAAGGGGCCATTAGAAAACCTAGTAAGAAAGATAATAAACAAGGACTTCACTGGCAGTTAAGGTGTGAGCCTAAAATCTCGGCTTAACTACTACACTTAGTAACCTGCCTTGAAGTGAATTACAAACTCACTTTATTACTTTAACCTTCAGAGGAGTACTAATTCCCAAATTCACGGGTGAACTACATTAATAGCTCATAAATCATAATAATGATTTTAAAAGTTTCTCTTTTGTAGCCCTTAAACAAGAACATTTCATTTTGACTTTAAATATTCTGCCTCGGTGTTCTCAAGCCACTCTGCAGCAGAGCTGTGGCTCACCCATACCCTGGAGCTTGGGGCTGATTTCACCTGGCTGCTCCAGTGGTGGGGAGGTTGCGATGCTGAGGGAACCAAGGACTCCCCAGGAACATTACACACACAGTGTTAAGCCTTTCCTACCAACCTAACAAGTGAGAGTTGAATTATTTTGTCTAGGGGTTTCTTGTTTTGCTTTGAAACTTAAGGCTCAAAGACCTTCTTGGGCTTTGCCAACAGAGATGGAGGTAAAGGGGTGGTAAGACAAGGTCTTGGCTTGCCAAATGAAATTACGGTCCCATCAAAAAACAAGCAAGCAACTAATGAGAGCCCCATGACATAATATAAACATCTTAGTTTCCTTCAGTAGATTAAAGGCAGTTCATAAATGAACTCTGAAAAATAGAAAAAAAAATATCAAGATACACCTCCACCTCATGCACTTTTAAAATGTAATTTTAAACTTTTCCACTGCTGATTTTTTTTTTTTTAATAGACAAAAATCCTTTAGAAAGGATCATAGAGAAAGGTATATAAATATCAGTGCATGTTCTAAAGAAAGAAGTGAGTTGTGTTCAGGGCAACGTGGAAGCACTCAAACCAGCACCAACACTTATCGAGTACTCTGCTCATTTCTCCCTTTGATACTCAAGCGTTATTTTTCCTGTAAGTCAATGTAAACTTTGAAGTTTTGCACAAGATCTTGAAAGAAATATAGAGTGTAACCAGCTGCTAAGTATGATTCTCTAGCTAGTGGTTTCCATGTACATTATGTAGAAAGCATAAAAGAGAATAGGTTGAGCAATGTAAACTGCCAACAGTGAAACTCTGAAAAATTACACCAGATAAAAGCATCTGTAGCCTCACCACTTGTACCCTGTAGTCCAGCACAATGATAAAAAACAGTGTCCAGTACAACAGCTGGAGTCCACTGAAAGAGAGTAAAGCCAGCGTTTGAATATGATTTGCTCTGGATACGCTCAAGTTCTATGAGGCACACTTTCACACCGACAATATACCTCCTGTAACAGCTAGTTCATTAGATGATCCAACATTTTTTTCAAGGTTTAGAACATCAGAGGCAAAAGAACTGGATTAAAAAGGGAGTTATCAAGGAGAAAGTAAACATGCAAAAAGCTGAAAGTATGCAACAGCAAAACTGCTTCATGTATATGGGATGTGCTTGACATAGAGCTGTAACTAAAGGTTGTATCTTTTGTCTCTTTTCAGCAGACCCTCCCAGGGAATTCATAAGTGCATGAAGCGTACTGCCCATTTGGCCAGTACTCACAGGCAGCCTGGGCACTCATACTGTCACTCAGGCTGAGTGAGCATCCCTGTCCTCACCCATCCTGAGCCGTAGGCGGTTCTTTTGCCAAAATACTGCTGGCTTTTCAGAAACAGCCAGTGACATGGATGCAGCACCTGATGCTAAATTAAATGCAACTTCTGCTCTGTGAAACAGAGTAAAATCATGTAATCCGTGTCAGCCTCAAAATCATGTGTTTAGCAGGCGTTAAAGTACACACACACAAAGGGACAAGCTGAAGCTGCTCCTTGCAAAAATACATTGCCCATGGAAAAACTGCAGATACACGAGGCAGCAGATGAGCTCTTGCATGCATGCAGTGGCATTCACTTACAGTGACTAGTTGCAACCACAACATGGAAATACAGAGCGGGTGGGTATATAAACACACCACAATAAAAGAAGGGTTTGAGTAGGTTACTGCATTCAAGGTAAATGATGAACACAGCAGAAAAGCAATTCATCAAAATGAAAAAAAAATAAAAAATTGCTAATGGAATAGCTCTGATTTACATATCTAACTCACTTCCTTGCTTTTCAGACTTTTTTTAAACACTCATCCTGAACCACCTCCTAAGTGAGAAAAGAGAAGAATTCAGTCAATATTGTAAAGTCATGTATGAAAATTACCAGGATTAAGGTCCCAAAGTTAATGTTATTTTCACAGCTAACAAACTACAAAACTGGAGTACAACCAGTGAAAATTAAAAATTATTTTAAAACCGATGAGTCAATACCGTGCTTTTGCTAAGTGTAATCCACAAACTACGAGGGTTATGTAGCTAAGGAAAGAAGAGTCAGATTTCAATACAGCCAAACTGAATTCTGTGGAGGAGAGGCAAACATCCTCCTAGGTGAGCTCTATGTGTACATAGCCTGCACTGTTAAACTGGAACATGGTCAGGAAGTCTGACAACCACCAAGCAGAACCAGCCTGGCACCCGACAACTGCAGAAGCACAAAAAACTTGGAGAGAGTAGGAAGAAATAGATGCTTAAGGGCTGAAGAAGTGGATTTATAAGAGGAGATTAATAGCTGACTACATACCAGATGGAATAAAAGATGACATTACGGTGTTAAAGCAACGTCTTCAAGCAACCAAAAACACCTCACAAAAATAATTTGAGCATGCAAAACCAGTAAATGCTACAGGGAACAGAAGTGTCTGAAGGCACTTTAAAAGGCACTGTTCTTTAAAAACACAAACTTGTTCCCCACAACTGCTCCTTGTATTCTCAGTGAGGGCAAAGATGGGGAGGGGAGCACTTGTCATACCCTGGTACTAGGTGATGCTGCTTTGGAGCAGGCGAGTTCTGGTGTCTCCACCTCTGCCTCAGAAGTGGATTTAAGGCTTAGCAGGAAAAAGCAGAAGAGGAAGCTGATTTTCTGAAAACAGAAGTGGGCATCTGTGGAATAATAAAGTGAAGGCTCTTTTCCACCTGTGGGAAAGCGTTAGAAGGCAAGAGGATGCACTCCAAGAATTTCTGGGTCATAAACAGGAAGGGTCTCTAGAATTATCTAGACTCTGAGTTTTGTTGTGTTTTAAAATGGGAAACTACATGGAGTACTTTACCCACAGCTACAGTAACTTGCACATCCTAATTAAAAAAAAAAAAAAAAAAAACAACAAAAAAAACAACCAAACCAAAAAAACACTTTTTACATTGATGCTTCTGTTGTGATTCATTTTCACAGCTGATGACAGAAGAACTGTAACTGGGAAAAGCCGATTAAGGGAAAACAAGCAAGGCAACACAAATCCAAACACTGCACCCTTTCAAGGTCTGTAAAAATAACCAAGTGAGCTTGTGTAATTTCTGTATTTTCAGACTTTTTGGTCAAGTGGAATAGGTTGCTGGAAAATACACCACATGCACATACCTGATCATATGAGAGTAAGGAATTTTATTATATCTGTTAAGATGAAGTTAGACCTCCTTCCCAACAACAGTTTTGAAGATTTCTGAATAGCTACGGATGGTTGTTTCTTGTAAGTTTAAAGTGGTTTATTCATCATCATTCAAATTTCTCAGTGTATTTTTTGGATAAAAAATTATTTTATAAGTCTGTTAAGAAACAATGACCTTCCAGTTTGTGATGTCATTTGCCTCTTTTGGCAGGGTCATTTTGAACTGAACAAAATCAGCTGTTGCTTTCATTTCAGACCTTTCATATCATCTATTGCCATTCTTTCCATGTAACTCATGACCATAATATCTGGAACTCCGTCACATCAAGTACCCTTTCCTCCTGCTGCTGAACACAAGGACAACCTTCTAACTGATCACTGCAGGGTCAGATTTAAGACCCAGACCTTCAATCTGAATAAACGTGTTTAGCCAAAGATCAACTAAACCTCTGTGTTAAATTTTCAGCGTGAAAAGTCTCAATTTGTCTGTTTCTCCCAGTGCTCGTCATCTTCAAACCCACCTTTGCTGAGTGACAGTGAGACAGCAGCACCCCACAAGCTTAACTCCAAGAACTCCAAAAGTCAAAATTAAATTCTGATGAGACAAAGAGACATTCCCACATTTACACACACATATCTGATAGGTAAGGTAAAAAGTTGTTTGGAAGAGTTCTCTCAAGATATTTTTTAAGCAAACTGTGTACACACACTCTGTATCATAGCCTGCTTTCCTAAAAATACACGGTTTCCAATCATCATCTTTGTCATTTACCACCTCTTCGGTTCTTCTCTCCAGTAAGTGTTGAATCATACAGCCCACAGAAACTAAATCTAACATAAGGTAATACCCCAAAGACGTAACTACCACGAAATTCAGTGTAGAGGAGAGGGAAAAAAAAAGTTCTTCCATCCTGAATGCAGGCAGGATTGCATCATGAGTTCCACATTCATGTCTTTTACTGTTCTTATCAGCCTACTAATGAGGCTTTAGGGAACAGTCCATTGTAACACTGGAAAAGGCAGAATTTTTGCCAAATAGGTTTATCCAAGTAATCTAGTTGAAACTTTCTCAAGATAGTCACAGAAATAAAACTGACCATGGAGTATACCAAGAAGTATACCATGAAGTACCAGCACTATTACTTTTACGCATACAATTATGATTGAAGGGGTTTTTTTGTGAAATCTTATGCATGTGTACTATTTCAAAGAGACACTTTGCATATTAGCAGTCGCCTGATGATAGCTACCAAGTACATTTTAATGTCATCCCTTGTTTTATTTTCATGAAGAAAGGTCCTACTGGAAATGTACATCAGTTACCTCATGGTGGTTATGGAAATCTAATTGTATTTTGGTTTTCCTGCATCAACTGACAGAGTAAACATCATATTAGAGTTAGTACGAGTGTGGAAGGACAAAGATGCTACGCTTGAATTCCACACGAAGCATGTTTCCCTGGACTTATCTGTAAGACCGGCTGAACTGCACATGATAGTTGATAGTCTACTACATCCAAATCATGCATTTACTAACTTGCCACTCACGCTTTGTGACTATGAATTTCCAGTTCAGACTGGATGCCTCAACTTCTAGGATCATAAACACATCAAGGGAGAGGCCAAACAGAGATTGTAACAAAAGTGAGCTACTCATTTGAACTGGGATCCCTTTGGGGATCTCCTGAGTAGTGATGCCTCTGGCCACAAATATCAAGTGACCCCAAAAAATAACTTTAAGCTGACTAATGCATAACTGCAGTTCTCTAGGTTTCAAAAAGACCAAGCAATAGCAAGCTTTATTTGAAAAATCTTAGAAAAAAATCGACTTATTCAATGATTAATAAACATATTAATCTTGTTAGTCAGTTAGTCGATCAACTGGACCCAGCAGATGTTGATGACCACCTACAGAAAGCACCCAATGGTTTCAAGAAGTACTATTTTGAGAGCAAACCTTTCTCAAAGAAATATTACAACCAGATGTTTAACAGAAGTTCTGAATTTTTTTCAGACATGAATAAAAAGTGAGGGTTTAAAAAAAAAAGTAAATCTCTATACTCAAGGCAGACAGGAATTTATTGAGAAGCTCTCAAAGCAAAGAGCTCAACATCATTTGTATTCTCACTAGCGTGAGACCCTGTTTCCTGGACAATTACAAAATCAGACAGACCCCTATGAAAAACAAACACTGCAACTTTAAATATAAGGCAGAGAACACCATCAATGGAAACCATCTCCAGGATGGTTCATATATACACTTTATAGTAGCAATACTTATCAAATGCTACAGCTCAAAGAATGAAGACAGCTTACGCAGGTAGAGTTCATAGGCTTTGGAAACGCCAGCCCATCAGCAAAATGCAGTAGTCACAGAATCCGCATTTATCAGAAAAAAACTCAGTAGAAATAGCTCAGAGATGCAACCCAACTGAGATCCAACCCAAGCATTACTTTGAAAAGCAGACGAAAGGAAGCACAGATGCGTCAAGATCTTGATTAGAAAAGGAAAATGACTGAGATAAAGCCCACATGACTGTTCTCTGTGCCACAGGGGACTGCCTCCATTTCAAACCGCCTGAAGTCTGCTACAAATAAAAGAGGCTTCTCTACACTTCTCAAAGAAGCAGAACATATCATTTGGCATGTATTCTTTTTGGCCTCCAACAATGCGTGCAAGTGAACACCATTGTTAGTTCTACCACACCAAAAGAGGGAAGATAGATTCCAGCTAACTCCTACTGTGCAAAGACTGGTTTTGAGCATGCATTGCATGAAACCATCAAGCAGGAATTTGGAGGTGTTCCCCATAGTGATAACCTATTCAGTCGGGACCAGCAAGGACAACTGATACCAATGGAATTTTCATTTCAATGAGGTTATGTATGCAATCTGGTGGCCTACTCACACCGTACTGCCAACGAGACTTGTGGGCACTAGTCTTGGGGAAAGTCCCCTTGCACATAAGCTGGGATGTACTCTGGTCAGCTCCTTGAGCTAGATGCAGATACGTCCAGGACTCTGGAGAGTAAAGCAGAGTGGACCCATCAGCCTGTAAGGGTGGTTAGATGCAGCACTAAAGCCAAAAGGTTTCTTTGAACTTCTGAAATCCGTATCAGTAAGCATCAATGTATTAATAGACTCAAGAGTACAGAACTAAACAAGCCACAAAACTGCAAAAGCAAGAGTGTACAAGACCATTTAAACAAGTGTGTGGAAGGATAGGCTGTTGTTTGACACACACTCCCAGTATCTTTTATGCATATCTGCCATGTATTCACTGATGAACAGCAGTGTATTATTTAAGCAAGAATTAAAGTTATTTTTGTCACTATGTCAAGAACCTTTCTTGATTAATGAATGTGCAAAAGACTTGCTATAAACAAGCATTTATCATCTGATCAGAGAGCATTATCATTAAATGCCATGATTACTGTCACTGAGCTAATAATGAAAGTTTTCGTACAAAGCAGTGCTAAACAACAAAAGCAGCTGAAATTTTTTACACTGGCCTATCTGACAACAAGCACAGAAGTTAGTTGGCTGCTTTTGTTCAGGGAGGAATACCGTGCAGGGAGAGGGAACTGTGGAGAGGGGGAAGCGGCTGGAAAAGAACTGGCATAGTACAGGAAGAAGGGGAGGTAAAAATCACTTAAATGGAAATAGCATTTCCATTTGTTACAGAAACAGCAGAACACCCTCCATCAATTCATTATTTCATTCATTCAATAGGCAGCACATTTATTTTATTTTTCACTAGTGAATTAAAGAGTTATCATTCCCAACACCTTTTCAAGGTATTCTCATTATACTTAAATGGTATAATTTTAAAAGGTATTTTGCAAGACTTATAATTGTTTTTTATTACTTCTTTCAATTTAGATAATTGAATTTTACTCTTGAGCTGCTAATGTAACAAGCCACAGTGAAATATTTAACCCATATATATATGAACATCTCAAAAAAACATCTCATTCAAAGATATGTTTTCCCTTTAAGAGTTTTATGGAAGAAACATCACAAAGAAATGACTGTGTTTAAATGTGGACACCTCTATATTAAAAGTGTACGCAACAACCAATATTGTAGCACAAAACTGCTCTTAGCAAAACAAAACTTTGCTTGCATCCCCTAAATTATACTTATTGATACCAATAAAAGCCTTTGACTTTATCCTGTCAGCTGTGGTGTATTTTTCTGACATTACAGAAGTCAGGTAACTAGAGGAGGAACAGTCTTTTAAAGGATGTTAGTACCAGTTTTAACTGCAAAATGAGCTGTTTATCTCAGTATAAGCCTAAACCTTACCCTGCATAGATTAACAAAACTTAAAGGGTTCTCAAGAGCATAAAGTGATCCTTGTTTTGCAGTTGAACAAATGTTTAGCATCTCTTCTGTTTCTATAGCTAACCTGTTTTCCCACTTTTAAAAAGGAAGGGAGGCGGGGAGGTGGCCAAACCTGCACAATTATCCTTGTCCAGCCATACATTCTGCCAGAGCCATACTTTTATCCATGTCTAAAGAAAATAAAGAAAATATAAGCAGGGGCAAAGACACCCTAAATCACATACTCGGTGCCTTTGAAACCAGCTCACAGAATTGAAGAATACGTGCAAAAGATTTGACTATATCAGCACACTCAGAAGGTCTCCAACATCATCCTCGCCTTCCTGTGCAACAGGCCATCTGCTGGAAAATGCCATACCCATAGCCAAAAGCTGTGTGTGGGCTGTAGAAAAAAAAAAAAAAAAATGCAGCAAATCCCCAAGATTAATGACTTCACACATGCATCCCCTGTGCTGCAGCCCAGAGCTGTTTCCCCATACCCCTCAAACCACACAGTACTGCCACCACCGCCACCATCACACGGTTTCCTTCCTCATTCAGCAAAGATTAGCGCATAGATCTGTCCATGCGATCCACTCGGCTGTGCCTCATGGTGGGATAAAAATCATGCTAATTACCCTCTCTCAGATACAAGCCCTTTTTAAGAATACAGCCCCTGGTCCGATGCTTTGCCTTACACGCCTTAGGGAAAATACAGAAGGGACAGTGAGATTCAGAAAAGGTTGTTCTGTGCAGAAAGCTTCTCAAGTCTCAACATCCATTTGTTATTCATTCCCCACCACCTCTCTTCATTTGATGATATGGCTTACAGACCGCCGGCAGTTTAAGATGTAGTTTGAAGTTGCCAGCAACTATTCTGTGATAATTTCCAGTCCCCACAAAGAGAGAATCTACTGCTTAGGCCATTTGTGCATCTAGAGATAACAGGTAAATGGATCAACATCTGTTAAGAGAGTGAAAAATCACCTGTAATTTAGCATGTGTTTTATCTGAAAAGACACGTCATCACCTGCAACAGTTCAAACACCTTAAAAATCGGAATTAAAACTTGCAGTACACAAGCAAAATAAGAAACGTAATTATTTCATTTTTAAAGGTGCTGGATACTTGTACTGCTCAAGAAGTTAACAAGCACCAGAGATGCCCGTCCATGCTTTGAAATCAAGCCAAAAAAACCCCAAAACAGTGATGATCAGTCAGTGGTCACCCAGAAAGGACTATCTGAGTTCACAACTGCCCCCTGGGACAGTAATGCGATTTAGAGGACAGATTTATTTTTTCTTCACACTGGACCAATATGCCAATTTAAGCATGAGTTTTCTATTTCAGCCTGTACTGGTTGAAGTGAAATAACCTACGCAGATAAGAAGGATCCATGCCACTCATTACATTATGTCTACATTATAAGTGCGACATGTACACTTTAAAGCACAGGCTAAATGAAAGGGTCAACACCGGAGCCTGGAATGAAAACAGGAATTGCTGTATGCATCCTTCAGGGATTTTATTATAATCCTTTCCAATGTTCACTATGATCTCTAACCATTAATAGAACATACAGACAGCTGCTGCCGAAGCAACCTGTCCTTCTGTCCTCAGCTAATGTGAGAAGCAGAAGCAGTAAGAGTCCTGACCTTCCCTCACAAATTTTCCTGCACTTTCTCTCCCCAGGGTTAAGCTGACAGCATTGTCCTTTGGCTGTTACCTTCAGACAGCTCACAGGATTTGTTTTAGGGTACTGAAGCTACGTTTGTTCACTCCAGTCCAGCAGGGATCTGAGGACCTGCATCCGCGTACCTACTTGTAGCGTGTTATGCTCTGCACGTTATACCACTGCCACCAGTTCGCCTGTTCACAAGACCAAACCCAAACGTGGTAACTTTGCAGGACTTCTGCTGGTGTTACTGTGTTTGGGTCTCCTCTACCCTATCTCATGGGCACCACTTTCCGCTATTTTCAGTTTAAAAAAACCCATGTATTCTTTAGGCTATTACCTGCACACCAGAAAAAAAAATATTAAAAACCTCTCAATTTCTGGCCTTTGACATCTGTCAAAAGTCATTTGAGAGTATTGCTTATTATGGAGCCATAGAGAAAAGAAAACATTTTCTGCAAAAGCTAGCATCTTCAACTGTTCATTCCTGCTCTAGCCAGCTAAGCCAAGCCACACTTGACAGTAGGATTGCCTCACTTTGCTTGGGGACAGCGAGTGGGGAAGAGATAAAACAAGGCAGGCACCTTTGCACTGAGGCAGACCACGCACATTCCCACACCTGCTGACAGCGCTGAGGACCCTGTCCTCCAGCAAGGAGGATAGAAAGCAGAGTTAGGCACAGAAGCTCCTCAAATGCTCCAACAATTCCCAAAGCAACTGCCCAGTTAGGTTCTTAATGACATGGCAAAGCAATTCTAAAAGCTTAACTCAGATTTCACATCATTAATTTATCTTTAACAGCACTGTGTTTGGTCAATCAGACTATTTACAGTTTACTTTTCACCTTGAGTCAAGTCCAGTATTTAAGTATGAGTAGCATAAAAATAATTTTAAAAGGCATTTCAATACATGTAAGACATCTGCTGCCTGTACGCAAAGGCCCCACCAATTTCTAAAAAGATTTACCATCAATGATTAAACCTGTAAGAATATATCCATTTACAGAAGTACAGTCACACAGTTTTAGTTTTTATTAAATTTGTAGTAGGATAAAAGAAAAGCCTTGAATGGTTTATAGAAACAGCTGAAATGCTACTAAGGGAAGAAATTACTTGGGATTAATAATTTCAAATGTATGTGCAACATTTGAGAACAGAAGGGCAGTATAAAAATAGATCAAACCCTTTTGACAGGCTCTCATTTCTTCACACCATTCCAAGTCACGTTGCCTGAACTGGCAAGGTGAATCAGAAAAATTTGGTTCTGCACAAAGTACAAAATCTACTCTTTTTCAGAAATCTAGCAAAACATTTATGCACAAATTAAACTCCAAGTAAATCTGACATTATTATGCATGCACACACACATAAACAACTCAAGATTCAAGCCTCAAAATATAAGAATAAAATTTACAACTGAGAGGACTAGAAACTATTCTGTGTTGCTTTTCCTTGGTTTGTTTTTTTTTTGTCTTGTTTTTTGTTTGGTTGTTTGTTTTTTTTTCAATTAAAGCACTAATTCTCAAGTAACTAATAACTTGCACAAAACCTTAAAAACAGCAAGTAAGAAGGAAATTCCATGAGTTCAAAACACAGCATGTGTCATTCAGATCACATTGGCTTTTGTCAGGAAAGCAAATTTCATTCAAAATGAAAAAGTCCTCAGACATTCACTAGTTCTTTTACAGAGAAGCTTGGTTACTCCCCATCAATGGATTTCTGAGTAAAAAAGTTATACAGGTTATCTTTATTTCCTTTCATTTTTAATCCAACTATTGATTTCTGCAGGTCCTCAACCAGCAGCATCCCTATTACACTGAACAGCCTAGCAACATGGCATAATCCCCACTGTGAACAATTATATCTGGGGGGGGCGGTGGTGGTTCTGACTTGCCTGAGGAAGTAGCACCCAGGAAACAGACAAGTCTAAACTCTTGCAATATGTAGTTATCAGAGAAGAATTATTTAGCTTCAAGTTAAAAATATACTACTCCTCTTCAAATGTGCAAATATGGATTTGCCTGCTGCTCCAATGGCTGTCAGGGAAAACACCCTAAAACCTGTTCCTTCCATAAAACAGAAATCTGCATCTATGTGATGCCATTGCTGCTCACGTACCGCTGGCAAGCATAACTCACATGTACACAGTTATCCCTTAGACGGACCCCCAAAGTTTACCATCCATTACCAGTTAATGCCAAAATTCTGGAGGAAACCAGTTTTGCTCTTTAGCTACAGTAAAGTGATTACATCTGTGCCAAGGCAAACTTGAAAAAGGAGATTAATACCTGTAGGAAAAATGTTTCCTGTTGTAAGAAGCTCACCTCAAGTGACAGGGATGGGTGTCCCATGAAAACCACTGAGCTAGGTGGACTGTATGAATGCAAAAATCACACCAGCAATCTTAAGACAAAGTACCTCCTACCATCTCTCAAACAGAAATTATACTGGTATTTTAAACCCTAAATGCGACGCAGATCCAGTTTCACATTCATAGTATTTGCAAGGTGCTGAACATAGTAGCCCTGAATGCCTACCTAGGGCTCGTGAATAAAGGAAAAAGACAATATATACATGATTATTTTTAAAGATGAAAGCACAAAACAGTAACTGAACAGTAACTGAGTAACTGAAGTCTCATTCTGTCCATCAACAGCACCTTGGGCTCGACCTCATCCTCGACCCAGGGTCTCAAAACACTTTTCAAGGGGTACTTGTGTCTGCAACCCACTGGACAGAACCAGAGATACACAGACATCGTGGACCCTGCTCAGCTCAAAGGGTTTCTCCACTTCAATTCTCCAGTAGGACAAGACCCTACAAGACTTGCCTATGAATAAAAGAAGTCTATGACGCCTGCACACACTTAATTGTATTTCTGCAGGCTACAAAAGTCTTCCTATATTCATTTTAACAAACTCTACTGAATAGTTATGCCTGAAGAGAAATTCCCTGTTAGGGAAAAAAAAAAAAAAAAACAAAAAAAAAAAACCACAAACCAAACTGTTCATCCAACTTCAGTAGCAAATGCAAATAGCTAATTAACCTTATCTCCATTACACTGTCCTGACTTTGCAATACATCTGGCACAGAAGCAAGAATTTTTTTGCCTTGCCTAAATCTCACATATGTAGAGAGCCTACAATCAACAGGCTCTGAAGCAAATCTGACTAGCAAAGATTTAGCCTCTGTGTACACCTATGCCCTCTGCACTGTATTCTATATGCACGCTTGTGGATGTCATTTCATCATCACTTCTAATGGGGAAGAGAGAAATTGGCAGATACATGAAGAAAGTTGTATTTAACTATCTGGACACAAATAAAGCTGTGTTTGTGTACTTAAGAGAGAGAAAAACAAACTAGCCAAACCCTGTTCATATACACATTAACGATCCAAGGCAAGTAAGTCTATTATTTAACCCACCACGGGGGGTGGGCGGAGTGTCCCCTAAAATAAAATGTGCCCAAAATATGTGCTTCATCATTTCACTTTTTCATACTCTGTATTAAACACAACTAATTTTTCTCGGCCCAAAGTGGTAAGGGTAAAGAAAAGCAAACTGGACAAAAGGTCAGATTATACTGAAATTGAAATATTTATCAGAATACCTATTTCTGCCAAGGACAATAATCACAAAGGTAATGTCTCATTTGATCCTTAATTGACCTGTGTGGTTTTAATTAGGAAGGGGGATGGGAGGGAATTAACCTAGAGCTAATTACAGTCTTGATTCTACAAAACTGCAAGTGCGTAATTTTATTCACATGAGTATTCCTCAGTGAAGTTATGCATGAACAACTACATTTGTAGCTTCAGGGAATGAGTCTTGAATAACTTAACCTTTTAAAAACTTTTAAGTGGCTGCTTTATAAATATTTCTTATATACAACCCATTTTGTACTTTAGGCTTTACATGTGAAATTTTTTCTGAACACCAAACAATATTTGCTTTTGTTTCAGAAAAACAGCAACAGTTATGTTTTTGTTAGGAAATAAGTTGTAGTTTTAAAGAATGAATGCTTTAAATACATGCATTTATTCATCCTGGGCTGCAAAATGACAGTCTTTGGCTTCATGACATCAAAGTGTAGAGGTATGTAGCAATGTATTTTGACTTTAGCACTGAATTAATTTTCAACGTGTAACACAACCAGTTTCCGGGGAAGAAAATTCCCCGAGACGTGTGTACACGCAGGTCCCTGCATACTACAGTTCAGTCACTGCTGGAAACACGTTCTGGAACAGGTGAAGGAGGAGCCCACACTCACCGATGGTCTCCTCACACCCACGTCGCGACCTCAGCCTCTTCACTACATTCAGTGGTTTCTGCCCATTTCTTCAAACTCTGCGGACCTGCAGCACGCCACAGATGACTCCAAATACCAGTTATATAGGACTCAAAATCGTAACCATGACTTCCACGCAAGTGCCCTCCCAGCTGGCCACTGCACCACGAGATGAGGACTTGTTTTACACCCAGACTGCAACAGAAAGTAACTCCTCCAGCCTGCTTTCCCAAGGAAATGTTTAGACTTGCTTATCTGTGGATAAACGCATCTGCCAGATCCTCTCTAATAAGTTTTGAGCCTATTGGCCAATTATAACAAAATCTCACACAGGTTTGGAGACCTAAAAGATATTCGCTCTGACAAGTGGCAGAAAAGCCGGCAGCTGGGCTGAGAATACAGCCCCCCTTGGTGACCCTGTGAGGAGGGCAGCTGGTGCAAGGACATACCACTTGGCTAGCAGGGACCCCAGCCTTGGGACACAACACCTAAGAAAAGAGGTTCCTTTGGGTTTTGCTTCTTATCAAAACCCTCCAACATACCCTGTGTACGAGAGCAATTAAAACATACTGCCTGTTGTCCAGGCACACACAGATACACGCTCCTCTGTGTGTGCGGTGTAAGCACTCACACCTGGGTGTGCGCACACGGCACAGCGTGAACTGATCATAAAGAATAATGGATCACACAGGAATTTCTTTACAGCTTGATGAGGTGTTGACATTTTAAGCAGAGAAAAGTAAACTCAGTAATGTAATGCTTGAAAAAACTGGTATAATGTAATCAAACACTGCTTTATAAAGTATTTTAGTTACCTCAAAATCATTTCCTTACTACAAAAAAAGTCCAGTTCTTATAGAAGCTATAATAGATAAATCTTTCCTCCTTCCACACTCCCAAAAGAACAAGGTTACTGATGTAAAACATGATATGATGCATAGTTATCATCAGAATGTTACAATTTGTAGACTTTTAAAAATCTTTTTATATAACCCTTGTTACATTTTTTGCTACCCAAACCAGATACAAAACAGCAAGAGGGAAGTGCTTGTCAGAAGCAAGTCTGGTCTGAAACCTGCACTAGTGAAGAAAGCAGTTTGACATGTGAACTTCAGAGCAAACTGCCATGTTTTCTAACCAGTTTCCTCCAAGTTTTGCCTACTAGCAGCAACATTCTCAGTTTGTTCAAGACAATGTGAAAATAGGAGCTCATCTCTTCTGAAAAGGAATAAAAATACAAATGGTAGTAAGTCTAAGATATCGTTTATAGTTTGTTTTATGGGGTATCACCCATAGATCAAATTAATTTGTTTCTGTTCAATATTTCCAGTATTTACAGCGCAATGATCTAGATAATTTTGGCATATACAAGTCAGATACTGATATATCTATAAATCCTCACCAATTTCTTAAGCAGAGTGATGACAACCAAGATAATCCTGTTACTTTATATGCTATTCTATTGTTGCAACTACTCTGAGGTCAGTAGAAAATACCTGTCACAAGTTTTTAGAGACTTTTCTGGCTTATCCCATATTCTATCTGAGGGCTGTAAAACTACTTGGATGGCTGTCGTTAGCAGCGGTGTTTAGGCTGAACCCAGAGACACCCCTTCACTCCCCGCAGCACACTGCGTCAGGTATTGCATTCATACCACAAAGCAGCCACTTTCCCACAGGATTTACAGTCTAGGTAAGTGCTCTGTAGTCAATGGCAAGCAATCACTGGTTAAGAAACAGAGCAGCTCATAAACATTCATCTGGAAGAAAAAAAAGAAAAAAAAGTTAATCTTGTTTCTTGGGAGTAGTAACACATCATTTCCCACCTGAGCATCAGACTTCCTCTCATTGTTTCCTTGCACCTGGCAACAGATATTATGTCTTACATATCGAAGCTCTTGTTTTCTAGGAAACAATATGCAGAGAAGAGTGACAGAAACAGGCAAGAAAGATGAGATGCTGGGAATAGCCTTTGTGAATCTGTCAGTTTGCATCATCACCAACCAAAGCTCTTTAAAAGAGTTTCAAGACCTGAGGGCTTGAGTCTGCAAAGCAGTGAGCGTTCTGGCCTCACTGCAGCAAAGACCCCAGCACATGCATCACTTTAATTACACAAGTGCACCAATTAAAATGGACCCACTTCTACCCTTAAAATTAAGCACGTACTTAAGTGCTAACTTCAAGCCAGAGCATTCAGTATACTGACCCCCAGGAAGGACTGCTAGGTCAGGGATGTGCACGCACACACACAAATGTAGACAGGTACAGATACAACTACCGTAAAGGCCTGAGGGGTTCCCCACCCCCCACCCCACTGCACAAGTGTCAATCAAGAATAACTCGGCTGAAGCCAAGCAGGGTAGTAGGTTGTGGAAAGACAGTCAAGGCCCTTAGGTTGTATTTACCATGATGAATTCCTTATTTTGAAATAACTGCAAAACTGTTTCATAACAATGCAAAGTTTCAACACATGAACCAGAGAACCTACTTACAAGCAGATCACAAATCCATCATACCACTCTAAGAGTAAGATGCTACTTTGTTTTTTTTGGTTGCTTTTAAAAACCTCTGAAAGAAATCTACTCCCTGCACATGCAACATTTGCCAGGAAAAGAAAGCAGGACTAAGTGGTGCCATAAGCTTCTTGCTAGTTGTCAGACAGATCCGATTTTGTCCTCTGTAGGCAATCACATGGTAGCCACTCTGTCAAATTAATGTACACTGCCTCCATGAGTTATTGCCAGAGACTGTAGCTTTTAACATCCTAACTTTAACGTGCCTGTCGTTCAAAATGATTATTCTCAGCAAACAACGATGGCTGTACTCACTTCTTTCTCTTAAGACAAATTTCAAACGAAGCAGAAGAGAGCATTTCAGCCTGACAAGAAGATAACAGGGGAAACACTGGAAGGTTATAAAAGCATGAATGGGATGGAGAGGAATAGGGACCAGTTCTGCACTATCTCTATGCAAGACATAAGTGCTATCAAACGAAGGTTCGAAATAAAAGGGTGTGGTGTTTGACACAGCGTATAAAGTCAAAGCTATGAAGTTCCTTGCCACAGCACGTTGCAGATGCTTAAAGTTTACACTGGGTCAAGGGGCAATCGGAGCTTTTCACAGAGGGGAAAACCTGCGAGGCTATAAAGACACCAGCTCTCCCTTAGGAGGCATCCAAGCTGCAAATGATTGTATGCTGAGAGAGCCTTCTAGTGAATTATCCCTACACACCTGCCTTATTTTTACAGCCCACCCACCCCCTAGCCCCGTTTGTGGCACTCAGACCCGGGACGCTAGGCATACGTCTGGTTTCATCCACACGAAACGGTGGCACTTTCTGTAATTTACGCGCATCAGGCTCTTAAATCAAGCAGCCAAACGCTATGTTACCGAGCAGCGTCACCCAAAAACCCCCAGCGACACGGTGCGACCGGTCAACCCGAGTCCAGGTCAGCCCACGGCAAGCGGCGGAGCCCGGCGGCCAGCGGCGCCGCTCCGGGGACTCACCGCGCCCTCCGGCACCTTCGCGGATAAACAAGACGGACTTCGACAAACGGGCGTTTTGATTTAAAAGCGCGTTTCGGGAGCACTGGGATTAATGGGCAGCCGCAGGCGCGCAGGCGAGACGGGCCCCCCATCCCCCGCCCGGCAGGGCACCGCTCCGGGCGACGACTTGGGAACGGCCGAGAGCGAGCGCTGCGCACCACGCGTGGGACGGCCTGCGGCGGAGCTGGCCGAGCACCCAGGTCGGGGCAGGCAGTGCCCCGGCTTCGGGCTGCAAGGCACCGGCGAGCTTTCACCACTCCCCCCCCGCAGGCCGGGCACGGCAACCCCCCGGGTCCCCCGCCGCGCAGGTGCCCGGCCGCCCCGCCGCAGCATCCCCGCTCCCCGCCCGGCCCCGGCGTCCTTACCGGCTGCGTGCGGAGGCCGGCGGGCCCCGCCGAGCTGCCCCTCCCCGGGCTGCCTCCCCCGCCGCGCCCGCTCCCGCCCGGCGCGCAGCCTCTGCGCTCGGCTTCGGGGGGTCCGGGGTTTTCTCTCCCCTCCTCTCGCCCTCTCCAGCTCCCACTAGTGATCGCACGCCCGGCCCGCCTGGAGGATTCGCCGCCGCCTCCTCCCGCCCCCCCGCGGGCGGCCGGCGCGGAACTGCCGCCTCCCCGGCCCCGCCGCCACCCGAGGGGACCCCCGGCGGGGCTGCCGAGCCCGCGGACCCGTTTCCCGCGCCCATCACCCCCAGCCGAGCGAGCGGACGCCGCGTCCCCCCGCGCCCCCGGCCCGGTCCCCCTGCTCTCGGCTGGCAGGGCAGGGAGATTTAAGAGAAGCGAGGCAATTTACTGCCAGGATTAAATTAACAACTGAGATAAAACAGACAGCGTGGGAACAGCCGGTTGAAAAATGAATCGCCGATACATCATATAGGGTTTATAGCATCGGCAATAACTTATTGCCGAGCGTAGGCTGCGCCAGGGCCCCAGCAGAGATGCTCCTGCTGTAACTTAGTCTGTAACTGTAACTTAGATGTTGTACCGCATTGCCCAGTCACTCCAGCACCATCCCAGGCCACCCTATGGGCTCAACAGAACACTCAGCCCAGGGTTTCCAACCTCAGCGTTATTGTATCACTGCTTCCCTCTTTTCTATGATTGATCACAGAAAATAATGGATCAGCAGTTCAGGTTATCACATTAGGAGCCTGTAACCACCATTTAGTCCACAGTAACACATGTTAAAATTTGTGACTTCTGAGGAAAAGG
Source organism: Falco punctatus (assembly GCF_963210335.1). Taxonomy (NCBI): domain Eukaryota; kingdom Metazoa; phylum Chordata; class Aves; order Falconiformes; family Falconidae; genus Falco; species Falco punctatus. The sequence goes on from NC_137580.1 coordinate 72,990,996, forward strand.
TGGATTTAAAATGGAAATGTTTGGGGTATGACTGCATTAGCATTCTAGTGTCCATCAGGAGCGCACTGTGAAGCCCTTGTGGAGCCACCTCTGTGCACAGACCACAAGCAGTAAGCCAGAAAACGCATCCCAGGAGCACACCTAACTCACCTTGGGACCAACAGGCGTCCCGTGCACCAGGCAGGGCTGCAGCCAGTGCAAACACACTGACCCGTGTGTCCTCAGGACCAGCTGCTGCAGATGGCAACTCTACTGCACCACACTCCCTGGTGGTGCAGACACACATTACCATAACCCCATATCATTTCAATTTCTCACACTCAAGAGGAGTTAATGCTCTCCGCCACTTTCCGAGTGGGTTGATATTTTAATGTTACATTCCCATACACAGAAGCTAGTCTGTCCCCCTTTGACTCAGAACATTTAATTTGAAGAATATTGCATCAGCATTTTGCAGCAGCTAGACGGAAGAGAGAGCAAACTGGCTCCGAAGGAGGAGAGTTGCTTCCACTGCAACTCTCTCTCTGTTCTCAGGCCCCAGCCTATACTCTGCCACTGTAGGCCTGGGCTTTTTTTACATGTACCTCAGTCAATACTAGATGCAGAAGCAGAGAACTACTTCCTACTAGCTGAGGCAAATTTAGAAATGCTGAAAAAACTGGGAGAAAGCCTGTTCCAGAAAGATTTCTGGATTGCTTTTTCATGAAATCTGTGTATGCAAGTTGTCCTTGTGCATTTCATGCTTTGCACTTTTTTTGGCCTGCATCCTAGCCGCAGCTCATTATAACACAGGTATATTGTCTATTATGAGCCTAAGGTTTCCCTCTCGGCAGAGATACTTCACTTTTTAATTCATTTCCATCTTCTATTTGTCTCAGTCTTCTCTTGTTTGTTTGCAGGAGTCAAACAGAAGTACTGGCTTTTCTAGAAAACAGCTGAATAACTACCCCATGCTGCACAGGCAAGAGAAACCTAGAAAACAGTGAACTCAAAGAGGAGGGGGGGAAAAAAAAAAACCCAAAAAACAACCCCACCACCCTCAGGAAGCAATAAAGAGAGGGATGAAAAGGAAGAGAAGCCATAAAATAAATAGAAAGGGAACAAAAGGAAGGTGTAACAGAATTTAAAAGTGCCATAAATTGAAACAGTTGGCAATGAGAAAAGAGACATTACAACCACTTTTTTTTTCCCACACTGCCAAACAGAGAGGTTGAAAAGCATGGTTGCCTTTGAAGCACAAAAATAATTAAAAAAAAATCTACTGCATACGTGAGAATGAAGGATTTGTGCTACAGCACTCCAATGCTAGTGTGCCCCAAAGGGGCAAGTTGTTTACCAATTTCCTTGAAAATACACAACATATCTTCAAAAACATGTGCCCTTCTGAGCTGTGATGAATCAGCAGCCACAGAAACTATGCAGTCCTGGACTGAGCTCTAACAAAGGCATGACAGTTTTCCTTTTCTCTCCACAGCCTCCAGCTAAACTTCTAACTTCAGCCACCATTCTTTAAGTCCTAATTATATCAGACCCGATTATGAAAATACTTGAACGAAAACACTCAAAAGATTGAGCACCCAGTGACAACAGCAAAAGGAGATGTAGTATTTCTGAACAAGACATTGTTTGAGGTTGCGGGTAATTGTCTAAATCTTCTATCATTGCTAAGGTAAACAGATAAAACCACAAAAATGTTTAAGCCTCCTGGCAAAGTTTTCAGCGTGCTTTCACCTTCCTGACCTCAAAGCGTTGAGCAGTACACTACTAGTACTCTGCAAATCCTTAAGATACTATGTGTTGTCAGTGGAAGAGAATCCCTCTCCTAACACATGCAAATAAACCATTCGGTAGAAAAACAAATATTGTGTGATCTCTTCACCTTTTTCTATGTTTAGAGAAGACAACATGGCCCCCTTTCTATTCTAGAAGCAAATGCTCTCTCTTTCCAAAACAGTAGTATTCTCTTTCTGTCTTGTGAGAAGCTCTGCAGCTTCACGCTTTATGCATTGCTTTTCCTTGGTAAACAACTTCACCGAGCCTGTCTGTCATTTGGTGGCCCTATGGACTTCACTAAGGAAAAACAAACACATAAAACCAATTTATTCCCATTTTCCTAACTGTTGATCAGACATTATTATTCTTCTACCATATCGAAACTGCAGGTTTCAGTAATGCAGCAAGAAATGGTGCTATCATGCCTGATTAAACAGCATTTGTTCTCTACTGTACAGACAGGACGATACGATATTTCATGGCTTTCTTGCAGTTCTATAACACGATCACATCTCATCTTCAAAACTCAATACCAAGCTTCATTTGTCTTTGTTTACTCACAGATTACAGCTGATGGTTCTCTACCATCTGTTTGCTGGAGTATCGTGTCTGTAGTGCAGTGCTGTGATTTTCAAATCAACCCTTAAACTGTGATAAACAGAATATCAAAAAGCTCCATCAGCCAGCTAGAAAATTACTTAGGAAAGAGACAATTGCCATGCACACTTTGTCAAAAATGCTTTTGTTTATCAGGTACACTGATCACCTACCCTATGTCTCTTGTAGTATGTTTATAAAAAATCCAAACAAGTAAAATGCATTCTAATGGCCGAGAGTTGATCCAAATGTTATCTGCAGACTCAAGTTATGCTTATTTATATGCAGCAGTGTCTTTTTATTTCATATTTGCCATGCAAACTCTAGAAGCTTAGGATCAAATGTACCTCTTGTTACCTCACTTAGCCATAGGATGCATGTGTAATTATATGTGTTTGAGTGCGTGCTACAATGGGAGTAAACCGCTGACAGCCCATCTCAATAACAGAGGAGGAACAAGAAGAAAGGGTACATGCTTCCCATGTGAAATGGTAATTGCGAGAGGGACAGAGAATTGGAAAGAACATAAAAGGCACTATATTTGAACAAAATTATTTCAGACAGCCATTCCCAAACTGAGATCCAGGGACTAACTCCCTCCTGGGGAGAGCAGCTGGCTGCCTGCCTCAGCATCTTTCACCAGCAAGAGGAGCCAGCAGTCAGCCATAACATCCTCCACAAGTTTCAATGTGCTGAAGTCCTCTCCTTATGAATTTCTGGCATTCACAATCCTTATTGATTTAAATAGGGCTGGAAAGCCATCAGAACTGAATGCTGAACATCTTTTCTAAATAAGAAAATTTAGACTACAGAAGTCTGTAGAGGAAATTTAAAAGAATGAAAACAAACAACTGTCTGTAGGACAATAGCAGCAGGGAAGAATGCCCTCTAATTAAATCTGTTGCCTGTAATGCTTTTAACTTCAGTGAAACTACCCAGTCTTAAACTGCAGACAAAGTATCATGGATTTAGGGTACACCCTAAAGCACCCACAGACACCTTGCTGACAGCAGTGGCACACCAGAGTCCAGTGGATGGACTCGCTCAAACAGCTCTTCACTTGCCTAAGGCTTCCACGGACTGGGACTTCAGGCTCCACCTTTTTGTGGATTTTGTTATTGTTTTTTCAACCTTCAGCAGTATTTTATAGCTTCTGCCCTCTGAACCACTAACTATTTTTACAATATGGATTAATCCCTTTTCCAGTTTAAGGAAACAGCTGAGATAGCAAGCTTTAACAATTTCATATTCTGAACTCTAATTAGTTTAATGTAATGTTATTTGTTCAGGAGTGTTGGTCCTTTAGTCAAGTTTCAGTATAATCCCAACATAATCCCTGATTTTTTTTCCCTTTTACATCTCATACTTCTCCGAAATATTTTTAAATGTTTTGATCTACTGAACACTTACTGTGTGCCTTGTTTTGTACTCAGTATATTCTTTGATCACTTCTTTGAAACTTAATCCAACAGGTGTTATTTTAATTAAAAGCAAGTCTGTCATCGTACTTTTATAATAGTAATTTCATTTCACTTATGGAGTATATTTTATGCCTTTTCTTCCTCTTGCACCTCCTTAATTTAGGACTCACGTAGTAAGTAGGACTTTTATATTTACTGTTTGTTATTCCTATATAGGGTGTATATATAGAAGTATTCTTATTCTTCCTATACTGTAATGTTATTTGATATTAGTGGGATTTCCTCTTGGATTTAAACCCTTGAAAAGGGATGGGCTTTCTGGAGAGCATAAACTGACCAATTTAATGCAATAACAACAGCAGTTCTCCCTGAACGCAGCTGTGTTGTCACAGGGGATAAAATTCAACTTTTTGCAGAAAAACAGTGAAAGATCTAGATATTCCTTAAGACATCAAAACAAGGATAGGGGCTGTATCTTGAAGCAGCCATAGAAAGTTCTTGGAATAAAACTGTTTAAGTTGTTTTACTTTTATCCAGTGAGCTACAAGACTACCATGTGGAGATTAGACACTAGTGGAAGCCTGATGAAGTCAGCAGACCCCGCACAGAAAAAGGTACATTTCTTTATTAAGATCTTCCTTTGGACATGTTTTGCTTTTCTAAGTATGTCAGACTGGATCTGGAAAACGGGAGTAAGAAAACAGATAATTTCTACACCGGTGACCCATCCACCGCAAAGTCGTCCCATGCTGAGAGGTTTCATTCTCCCAGTGGAAAGGAACAGGGTCTAACTTAGTTTTAAATTAGATGTTTTTTTTATTTGTGGGTACCCTTTTCACCAACCACAGGTCCAACCATACAGTGCATTTCTCCTATATCCAAAGTGAAATTTGTTAAAATACAAAAGGTATTCAGTATCTCATAAAAGAATCCTTTTCATTTGCTCACAAGCCATGGAAAACAAAAGAGAGCTGAAGTGTAGAACATTGCATGTCAGGGATAAAACACCACTAAGAGCCAGGGAATTGTCATCACACTGGCGTTACATCAGACTATAACTATCTCCAGCACTATTTCACTAGCTCTCCCCCTACACGTCACTGTTGCACGGTGATCTGTCAGTCAAACAACTCTAAAAATAACAGCCAAATACCCTCGCAGTTATGGCACCCCTTCCTTCCTTGATGTGCTATGCTTTCAAGATCTGCCATGGCACATAATCCACTGGACAGCTTCTCTCTTTTGCAATGCAAAGAGGATTTCCAGTGGTTTAGTATCCTGGCTTTCTCCTGATGAGGCTCCAAGGAATCAGCTTTTGGATGAGTTAATGACAGAGCACCACACCAGGTGAAACCCCATGGGTACAATGTCCAAAAATAAGGAAGTTCCTTTCTCTTCACTTAATTATAAGAAAACCCAGAAGTTTATTGGCAAGAAAACACATAAAACCTATGCATCACATCTAGGAATCACCCACCACACCCCCTCCCCACCCACAGCTTTGCCATGCCCTCGCACTACTCAGATTTGAAATAGTCATCATTGTAATATTCCACCCTACACACACTGGCTATAGGACTAGCTGCATATTGGAACTTTGGAAAGCTAGTCATTTGGGCCAAATCCTGCTATTGCAATTTCTCTTCTAAAATAAAGAGAAATATCATAATAAAAGAACTTAAGTCTTTATAACGTTATTAGGAGGAAAGAGAAAACTTCTAAAGAAATTTTCAGTCATAAAAAATGGTAACCAAACAACCCAGAGGTAAATACTATTAAAGAAGCAAACAAAAAAAAATAATCACCACTTACATATAATTTCCAATATCCAATTACTGTAAGTGATATAAACAAATGAAAGAAAACCAACACATTTGAGAAAGGATCCTTTGCTCTCCAACTGAAGTCCTTACCCAGACATTGGAAAGCTCATCTTTCCTTCCCTGGCCTGGTCAATCCAGCTACTTCATACACAACAGCAGAACAATTTCAAGAGTAGCCAGAGAAAACTTCCCTGTCCTACCACAGACTTCTCGTGAGAGAGATCCCGAGTTTCCCACTAGCATCTTTTTATCCCAACCACTCTCCTGGAACAGATTGCAGCTCAGATGCAGAGACCCCCATATCATTATGTCCTTTGTAACACCTACTGCAGATGGGACCATGTGTCCCAGCCATCCTGTTAGGGCACTGCTTGGGTTTAGAGGTTTTTATTGACAGAAGTGAGGAAACTGAAATACTTTGCATATACCAAAAGCCATGCAAAGACATTTCTTCAAGTCCAAGACCACAGAGCAATTGGATACCGCAAACTATGTTATAGTTGTTGGTATAGATAAGAACTGGGACAACCACTAGTGAAATTATCCAAACTCTGTAAGAAGCAAGACAGCACTACAAGGAAACTGGATTACAGTTATTTTCCTGCTGTGTCCTGAAACCCAGGCCAAAAAACAACAAAAAAACAACAAAAAAACCCAAAACAACAACACAAAACAGAAAGGCAGAACATTTGTCTGGTGGAAAATAAAGTGGGATTTTTTTAAATTCTCAGTGTAGTTCTTAGCTATAAAGCCACTTATAATAGATGGCTCTTATTTCATAATAAGAATATGATGAAACTGAAAACGGTCTCCTTACACTGCCAAGATGTCAAGAATAAAAGTCCCCCAGAGCCCCAAATATGTCTTAGCAGATAAAAGTTGCAGATGTACACTTGCTGTACATAAACATTGTCAGTCTCTATTAATAAATGCTTGCACTATTTTTCAGCAGATGAGCAGGGCACAGGCATCTCTAAACCCATGCATGGAGGACACAGCTAACTGTATTATTGCATATCATGATGCTGCGCTGGAAGCGGAGCAGAGCAAGAGGGGAGGAGCTACCGCTCCAGGAACTTTTTTCCAGCAACATCCTGGTAGGTCTATTTGCCTTCATCTTCTGCTCTTCTTCATTCTGACCAACCTATTTCACCTTGAGAAGCTTCCTCCAGGCCCTAACAACCATATATTCTTGCACAGTAAACTGATGATCTCATACCTTCTCCATGGTCTTTGGGTAAAACAAGATATCAGAAACACATTTCTCTCCTCCCCTGCTACCTATACTGTGCCATCGCCTAAATCTGATGTTTATTCCATTTTGTTTAGGCAGATGAAAAGTTTACAAAGGCTTGGTTATCAACACTAATTAACACACAGAGGCTACCTGTAAGCATTTAGGCAGCGTCCTGCATTTGCAGGAACACTATATAGAAAAAGAACTGCTGCTAGTGATATACAACCATTCTTGCATTAGAGTTATAGAAAGCTGCTTTAAACCTTTTCCTGTTACTGCTATTGTAATAACAACAAAAAGCAGCAGCACATGAGGCACAGTCCCCTTTATGACCATCCATCACAAAGATAAAATATATGAGATCTATATATTTTACTTCCAGTTCCCAAGGTGAAAAGGCAATTAAACTGTGGAGCATCAGCTCCTGCCAGTTCCGGAAAGTGTTTTACAAGACAGAAATGTGGCCTACAAATCCCTTCTTGCTCAGCCCTTTTTGGCCCATAGACTCTGGCACCGGAGCGGTCTTACTATGGTTTATGTAATGGATGGGAAGTTTGGGGACAGTGTCTGAGCCCCACTGAAACCCTGCCTGCGGGATCCAAGCGAAAGGGAAGCGGTGCAAAGGGCTGGCATGAGAATGCCTCAGTGGGCACATTTACACTGAGCGCAGAGAGCACTGATCACAAGTGGTAAAACTCAGAGGATGCAGATATTGAAAACAAGAAAAAGACTGCCCTGTTGTCTTAGCTGTGTCCTTCACTGTCTCCCACAGGCTTTCATTTTACTGCTGAAACCAGATATACTTGTGGGAGAAAAGCAAGATTTAGGAAGGTGCACTGGAGGAAAAAAATATTTTTTTCTTCTATCCTGCAACCACAGGATCCAGTTTTCTTTTATACAAAACACCCACACCTTTTTTCACAGATCTTTCTGGAAAGAAGTTTTATGTCTATTTATTAATTGTTAACCCTTCAACATTTTAAAGAATGCAGATACATGAGGTTGTAAATCCAGAGATAGCACATACATAGTATGGATTAATTTTATTTTTTTAACAAGGGGGAGAAAACCTAAACCATTACTGGAAAGAAAAGACCCCCCACAACCAAAACAGTCACTGGAGTGGAAGTTTAAGAACTCCGCTATTATTACAGCGCCAGCACTGCTCCCATACTTACAACTATCATGACATAGGAACTCTACTACTCCTTTGAGGTGGTGTTTAAGGGCAGCAGCCCATTACAGGAAACCATTTAAATATATGGCCTTATTTATCCAAATTGTATTTGGCTTTGGCTTCTTTCTCGCCAGACTGGGGAAAGCTGCAAGCATTTTGTAATTTGAAATTATTTTTGTGAATACTGTTAAAGAAAGAAAATAGTAAATAAATCCATTAATATATTAGCCATAAAAGTTAAAGTGGTTGCTATTGCATCCCAGCTCCCCTCTGAATGCAGTCAGCAATGGGTAAACTCTGGACCCTTATAACTCTTTGATTACAGCCCTTCACATTCTTTCTGGGTGAGGTGCTACACTATTGGAGTAGCTGGGTTTTTTCCCCCCTCTCTTTGCAATTGTTATTTTCCAAACACAGGTTTTCATTGAGCATTTGACTTTAGACGTATTATTTAACCAAGTGTTTATCAAACACCTGGAAAATCACTCTCCTTTAAAAACTTTATGATGGAAAAGCAATTACCCTTTAAGCCATGTTTCAAAGTCACTTCCCAGGAATCCTTTGGAACCAAACCTCAGCTTTCTCTCCTGCTTAACACTCAATGTCACCCAGCAAGCATGTAAACTATTGCTGATTCTATTCTTTTAAGATCTAGTACCAAAATACAGATAATGAGGGTTTTTTTGCAATCCATGGCTACTAGTAACTGAAATTCTTAAAAACACTGGGATGAGGTTAGCTTCAAATATTTCTATTCCTTACCCATGTTGAAATTTGTACAACTATCAGAGCCAAGTATGTCTTAAGCTTTTTCCATACACCAAAAGCAAAAAGCAAATATGAATCAAAGGCCTCGAGATTCCAGATGAAAGAAAATGTAAATTAAAAAGTCTGTATAAAAAAAAAGCCAACTTTACGGCAAAGAGAAAAAAGAAGAAAAAACCACACACGTGCCCCCCCCCCCCCAAAAAAAAAACCCCAAAACCCCCTAACAGCAAGCAAGAAACAAGCCAACTATATGTATCTAACAGCCTGCACTCATCCAAATATGGAAAGATCCTCAGCCATTAGGATTTTGAAGGTGCATTAGGCAGTAAGCAAAGATGCTTCACTTTGCACAATTCAGAATTACCTTTTAAATTTTTCACACACCATACACTCACATATGAAACAAACACAACTTTTATAGAAGCTTATTAATGTAAACTTGTCCACATTACCCATGGAAAGTCCAGGTGAAAGGCCAGTAGACTGGGCCACATCCATACACATACTCACCAGGTGGGCAAACAGCCTCTCTAGAGCATAAATTGATTGTAGTTACTCTTCAATTACACTCTGTTTCATCCTTGCCTCACCACAACAGAGGATGCTCGGCTGCAAGGCTACAGTGCCAGAGAACAGCAAGAGGGGCTGCTCAGTGCAGTGGGGAGCCAAGGGCAACCCCAGCATCAGCCGTGACCTACCAGCACCCCATGCCCCCACAGCATCCGAACACAACAGGCAGAGCCAGGTCCTTCAATGGCCCTAGACAGGGCAAGGGGTGAGCCAGGTCCGGGCAGCCAGACAGGAACAGCAGGAGGCAAGGACTGGATAACCATGTGCTAAGAAGGAAGGAACAGGTGTTCAGGCCCGACCTTAAATGGAGCCCCGTCACCTGGGTGGGATGTGTGGGTGGAGATCCCAGGTGGGGCTTCTCTTGGCAATTAATGCTCATCAGCATGCTCAAGCCTCAACAGAGAGCAGTCAGATTGGGAACAGGTGGGAAGTTCACAAGATTGCTGCAGGACTGGAGCTCATTCCCCGATTTATTATTTTGCACATGAAAACTACCTGCCATAACTGTCAACCACAACATTTGAGGCTCTCTTGAGGTCCTAGGACAAGCTATCTCTGTTAATTTGCTGAGGACACTTAGTCCACAGGCAGCTTCTCCAACTATAGCTGGAGTATAAACAAAGTAACACCAGACACTATTGACTTCCTCTCTCCTTCTTGTCAAGAAAATGTATTCTGTTAAAGTGTTCTGAAAAGCCACTGAATTTAAAAGCAACAGACATTTCATACTGGAGGAGTGAAGGGAACAGCCTTGCTGGGTAGACTGGGGTGAATACGTTTGGTTGTCTCACAGAAAACACAAGACAAATTCCAAGTAGTACCAAACAGTGAGTAGTAACAGCAAGCACAAAACGCATGGCCAGTTTCTGTGGTTTATCAAACCTCCACAGGGAACGAAAAATAAAATTAAACTAAGAGCTGTGGCTTGGTCAAGTTCAAATACTTATGAATGCATTTTACCACTGTTTAGAATTCTAATTCCTTGCTAAATCATGAGAAAACTACGAGATTACCCTCAGGATCAGTTTGCTAAGCAAAAGACTGTCACATATTGCTAATTAGCACATATGTAAAGGCACCTAACCATGAAATGTTACTGATCATAGTAATGGATATTACTGTCTTCAAATTCCCCAATGAAATTCTCTTTTTGCAGACATGAGCCTCATCAGAATTATGCTGATGCCTTCAAAAGCAAAGCTATTCCATAAATATACATTCTGTTTACCAACACTGCAACATTTACCAGAAAAAAAGTACTGCTGAGGACCCCTAAAGTGGGCTGTCATTTCACAGTTCCCAGTAGTGATAATGTAATGCTTTAGATTTGTTCTTTGGACCAGATGCTTACCATTTGTGAGATGTTACGATTGTCTCCTAGATTAAGACAATCTCTTTTACAAATTGTACGGATGTTTATTCTGTGCTATTATAGTGTCCATGTAAGCGATCCTGAAGCATCTCCTACAGTCTCCAAAGTGAGGCAACAGCAGCATGAGATGGGTACATGCAGTGATGTTCAATGAAGTTTTAAAATCTAGCCAAAACAAGGAACAGATTGTTGTAATAAAAGATGTTATTTCAAATAAATGTTACTTCCTGAGCCAGGTCATTCTATATGGAAAGCCTGTATGTCAGAGGAGGACATAAGTCATGTGCTCTTAAGAAACGTATCGCTCATCTCCCTCATGGAAAGTAACACATGGATGCATCCACAGCTTACTTCCATCCGTCTTTGTAAAAGCAACTTCTATCAAAAGTCCTCATGTTTTTCCAAGTAGCATACATGGGACAAGCGGGATGAGCAGACACTGTGGATGTGGAGACAAGAAATCCTAATAAACAGAATCCCAGATGATTCCAATGGACACCGGTGGGAAGCAGGGCAGGCAGGAAAACAGGTAGCAGCCACATGGTCAGGTATTTACAGGTCATCTACTTCCCGTTTACCTCTGTGGGTGAAGACCACACGTAGAGCAGGTTTGGAGCAGAAAGCTGTTACAGAAATCCACCTACCACGAAAAAGGTGACGAAAACACTTATGCAATAGCTTCCTCGGGTAACTTAGTGGTTATGTAGTGGCAGAGGTTTTCCAGGGGTGCTACTCTGTCATTATAAATAAGGGCATTTCAAAAAAGTCTAGATCAGATAGATGTTAAACTTTTAAATTATATGCTTCTTTGGGAATCAAGAGGGTGTCATCTGGGGCAAATACACTAAGAAGCAACATACCGGCCAGAATTCAAACATGTGAATGGCCATGGGGACAAAGGGAAATGCCAAACTCAAGCAGCTGAAAGAGAAATGGCTGGGCTGTGAGAAGAAAGCAATGTTATACTGTGAAATAATGAGGAAATGTACAGCATGTACAGACTACAATTCCTTCATGCTGGGAGGCCAAATCTTCTTGTGTAGACTTCTCCCTCGGTATGCACACAGTGCTCTTCTCTGCGAGTTGTGTGATGTTGTATTTTCTGAGCTTGAGTATCACAAAATCTTGCATATTTTTATCAGGAGTATCATGAAAAAAAAAAATGAAAAAAAATAGAGCCTGGGAATACTACAGCCCTTCCAAAATGCTACCATTTAGGGGAAAGTCCCTCATGCTGGATTAAGTTTTAGCGTATTTTGGAAAGCTCTCACTCTTTTGAGGAGGGATTTGGGTGTGTATTACAATACAAATTACTTAAAAGAAAAAAAAAAAAAACCAAAAACCCACATATGTTTCTCTCAAGATATCGGGGGGGGGCTAAAACTCACACATCCTGACCTAAGAAGAGGACCTGGGATTTTCTAATGGAAGGAATAAAGGTCTTCAGCACAAAAGATGGAGAAAATCATTACAGCCATAGTATTAGGTCCAGTATCACCTGCTGCCTACCTGTCTGACAGGGATTTTCAAGCTCATCAATGTAAAGCCTGCACTTTCGTCCAGTAGCGAATATGCACACGTGCATGCACCTACATTTGCTCTCAAACATGCACTGCCTTGTGCTGTACACTCTGCGCAGCATATTGCCAGCATATTAAGATGCTTCACTTCTGGAGCCTTTCAAGTTGTACTACCTTCATTTGTTAGGATTTGCACATTTCAGCAAATGACTTGTCACCTCATCAATGGACTTTGCCTTGCTAGATTGTGTTCATAGGATTTAGAAAATTTAAATCTTCTGAGTAAAATCTTGCCTGCCCCAAAGCATCAGCAACTTTTATTGCATAGGATTATTCCTGCAGCCCTTAAGAACAAATTTTCTGAAGCCTTAAAACAAAAGCACCTGAGTAATCCTGAAAATCATTAAGTGTGAATCCATCCAAAATATTTCCCATCATAATCACTTTTCAGCCAGAGACCATGTATTTGTTCACCCATGCCCGAAGCAGCTGACAGGGCAGCTCGCCGGCTTCCCCCAGCCCAGGAAGCACTTTCCACCACACCCAGGGTTTCTTACAGGTCAAAGCTTTTTCTTTCAATTATGAACGGTGGGCAAAATGTCAAACAAAACAGTTCTTCGCTTAGTTTGGGCTACCACCCTGCCTCTGAAGCTCCTTCCTTTCAGTTCCTCTGCTCCAGGGACTACTGCAGGACATTGCCTTAAACTTTGACAGGGAGCACCTGGACGGGTTTCAGACAAGTTTTATAACTGTGCTGGGCTGACTGGCCAGAGGTCTCTCCAGCCTATATGAAGACCTGCTATTTGTGGTGAGAGGACTCTCTGTTTGGTGCAGAATATTCCTGTTTCTGTAGGCTGGACTCTCATGGCTTTCAGGCTTCAGAGCTTTGCCTGGTTGCTTGCAAAACTGAGGAAGAAATGTCCTTCCCTGCACACACATCGATGTCCTGATGCTCCTTAAACCCCCGCGCCTCTCCCAGAGGCATCAAACCTGACAGTGTACAAGCTGAACTAATGCCAGAGCTAAAGGCTGTTCCTACTTGCCTGTCTGAGGAATCTTTTACGGCAGATTTTTTGACAGATTTGGAAGTAAGCACAGGATGTGGATCATGTACCCAGACCAGCTACCCATTCCCTTCTTGCCATTTTGTAGGCCACCATTGCTGGTGAAATGTTCCCATTTTATTCCCTACTTGTAGTGAACGTCAATAATTCCAGTGTGCCACAGTGGTTTATTTGTCTTCCAGGGCTCTTCTTGGGGAGCAATGTGTAAGAAAACATTGATGAATAATATGTAAAAGGTCAGACCATGCAGTTTGTGTTTTCCCAGAAAATGTAGTAGGATAAATTTAAGAAAAAAAAAATATCTAGTACTGACAACATTTTCTTTTGCCCTTTTCTAGGAAAAAACAACAACAACAACAAAACCCCAAAACAAAAACAAACAAACCACCAAACCCTTCTAATGTTCCAGTGTTTGGTCCCTCTGGAACCCTTCGTCTTTATCCCTCATCCTGGCTACCAGAACTGTCCGTGAAAGCAGGAAACATCAGAAAGGCTTTCTGATCCTTTTCTGCAGCCACATCACTGAACCTCATGGCTATATAAAATAAAAACATCCAGGTAAGGAAATCAACCTATATAAATACTTAGTTTAAACTAAAGGTGATGTCTTCAAGGAAGGCCAGCAGCTTTGCTTTTCCCGTCAGGCAAATTAGATGCTGTGGCCAGCTCTCGCAGTGGCTGCTGCACAGCTTCGCCCAAGCACTTCCATTACTGTGCCTCCATTTCCCATTCCACCCATCTGTCTTCTCTGTTCAGGGTATAAATTCCTTGAGTTAGGGATCCTCTGCATGCCTTAGCACAGAACCTGGACAAAAAGAGCTCTGGTCTTTCATATAGAAACATACTAAAAAATATATGGCAGGAATCTTGCTCTGAATTCACTGTCATTTGGAAGCTTATCTTTACCATAACCTCAGCATCATATGCATTGCTCCTATTTTCTTTGTATCTGTTAAAAAAGAACATGAAACCATCAAGTGACAGGTTGCTGTACTCACTCTGCAATATAGCAAGGCATTACGACACCCCTTCCCCAAAATACTGCAATATTTTAGGTACATTCAATATTTTTTCATAATATAAAAGTTGATATTTCTTGGACTATGAGACAGGACAATACCAGGATTGTCAGCATCTGGCTCACAAGTGACAAATGCACAGTGTCTGAATGGATTTGTTCAGGTTGTTGGTTTTTGTTTTGGGGTTTTTTTTGTTGGTTTTTTTTTTTTTTTTTTTTTTTTTTTGGGGGGGGGGGGTAAATTAACATTCTGCATTAGGTTTTTATGAACCATGAATATGAACATTGACAAAAAGAACCTTCATAGCTCTGTGCTTTCCCTGACTTTGCTCTTTATTCCCAAAGCTGCTTGTGACAACTAATTCATTCCCCTCGATTGTTTATTCCTGGTAAAAAAAATCACACCCAACACAGTGCAGCAATACACGCTGATAAGTCGTTTTCAAGCCAGAAGGGTGGAGAATTCCTTCTGAAGGACCACAGCGGGACAGCACAAAAAGCAATTTCATATGCACTGATCTGAAACATGTATAATTTCTGAAAAGATCCTCACTGTGACTGGAAAAACCTAGGGGCTCAACAGTGTTAAAAATACTGAAAAATTCTGACACAGGTCAAACAGTATTTTTAATACGGACAAAACAGATCTTTGATAAGAGCACCAGCTATATTTAGTAAATGGAAAATCTGTGGCTACTAATATGCTTAACAATGTTTCTTGAAGCCAAGGCCTTCAGATAAAGATATTATAAGAAAATCTGGCCACGTGGCAACTTTAATATAGCAGCTTCCTTTTGTACTGTTACGGTGTGTAGTTTACAAAGCCACTCGTGTGTCCTCACAGTTTGACAACTGCTGAGGCAAGGAGTTCAGCCCAGCAGCATACAGAGCCATTGGTCTCAGAAAAAAACCTCTGCTTGATTTCAAATCAGCCAGATGACAAGACCAGAAACACCAAGGAAAAAATGTCAGTCCAGCATGCCTGATCTGCCAAGCTAGCATTAGCAGCAGAAAATAAGAAGTGCTAGTGCTGAAGCTTGAGCTGCTGACTGTACATCATTCTTCCCCTTCTCCTGTGCCAGAAGCTGTCAATATTATGTAAAAAAACCCCTTGTGTCTTGGTTTGCTTATAGTCGTATAGGTGAGGAGCCCTGGAAAACCTCCCGTCAACTCAGCAGCTTGGCAGAAAGTGAACAGAGTAATTTGCCAGATTTGTAAATTCAGTGAGGATTGTGTCAGGAGACCTCAGTACGTGCTGATGAGGTCTTGTGCTGCTATCTAGCCTTTAGTAGGTGAATGCCTTGTTTCATCTTCCACAGTGGAATAATACAGAGGAAACAAGGAGTGAGTGGGGAGAGGGTGTTCACACAGTCCCTCGTAAATAACTGCAATGCAGATTCATTACCTGAATCAAAGGCACACAATTATACTTTGGCTAAAGCAAACATTCTAAGCATGTTTGGACAACAGCAACAAAAAATCCTCACCCTTAAGTGTGCAGACTTACTCTATGCCAAAAATTAGTCTCAGTGTATGCCAAAACTGGTGCATGTTGTGAAGGGTGACCTCCTTGCTGTCTTTCACCTATAGTAGAGAACAGAAGCCAGGCTATGGAAGCATTGTGGCATGTTGCTTTTTCTGCTCCACTTTATGACTCAACAACTGTTATCAGGAAGTAAGATCGAAGAAATGAAATTATTAATGAGTAATCTTAGCATACAGTCTTCAAAACAATTCAAAGCACCCTTTACAACATGCCCTCTGTCTCAAGGCAAGAAGCGATCCATGCCTAGCATAGAATTCAACATTCAAGTATCTCCTTCTACTTTTCCATTAGTGATTAATTAGCTGGCTGTGGTTTATATAATTTATAATATCCATTCCCCATTTTGTCACTCATGCCTGCCAACCCAGGTTTGTTCAACTTGCTCTTGACACTCTCGATAATTGGAGTTATCTGAAACATAAACTCTGAGCACCCCTAATAACCAGAGCAGAAATCACCAGCTGAGACCTGAGACCTATAAAACCCTCCGATAGCTGTGTATCCAACTATCTAACACAATACATACCAGTATCACATTTAGATCCCTTAATACTGGTTTTCCATCAGAAAAAAATATGACCAATGCATTGGGAACTTTTATACAGTGACCACTATTACTAAATTTAATAACTTCATCTAATAGGCAAAGAAGCCTTGTCTTCCAAGTGGTTTCCTTGTGGTCATCAGGTTATTAACCTCTTTAGCTGTGAAAGAAATTCAAAAGCACTGTTCGCTTATGAAGGATCCCATTTCACATCTGTGGAATGTGGAGAATTTCTGAAAGGCAGAAAAGTATTAAGCACAGATGTTCTTCCATTTATTAACCTCAAGACAATGCATCTAATATATTAGTCAGGTTTGGAAAACTTCTTACCAACTGTTGATCTTGCAGAAGAGAAACCTGCAAATAATTTAGTGAGGACTGGTTATAGGACTGTCAATAGTCAATCTGTAATGCACTAACATCTGCTTGAAGAACTGTTGATAAACATTGTTATACAAAGCCAAGGGTTAATTACGTCTGCCCCTGCAAAATGTGGTGATGGACTAAGATGACAGACCTTTCCAAGGATACCATCCAGGGATAGACCTCTACTAGCTGAGCTAGATAACTAGGGACACAGTGAAGGACTTTGGTCTGTAAAGCCCCATGGGACAATAAGTCCTGTATCAAGCACACTAGCACCAGTACCTCACCACAGAGCAAGAGAATTTGGGGTGTCAGAGCTGGAGTGAAAGCAGCTGAAACCAAACAGAGGTGGAAAGCTCAGGAGATAAAGTGGTCTCATCCCACTCATAATTGTTTACTTAAAGGAAGTAAATCATCTTAAATAGGCCTCCTCTCATTCAACAACCGAAGATGGAGTGGAGAAGGAAGGGAGAAGGTCTAAGCCTACCTGCGCATTGAAGGACTCACCCATGCAACTTGTCCAAGGACTGGTTGCTGTGAAATACACAAATGATCTGGGATAATGGGATGAGAACCCAAGACTTCACCTGTTGAAGCTCCGCTCTATAGGCTATAAAGTAACTCATCTCATCTGGGCCAATGAATCTGGAATTGTTGGTGTTATTTTGCTCAGACACAAACCAAAACGTAACATAAAGACCTAGAACATGGGCTCTAGGATGCTTTTCAGAGGCAGGACATTCCGACCTTGGACTCCCTTCAGTATAGGAAGAAACCAAGTCATCTTCTCACTTGGTGGATAATCTCACTAGGAAGTTATTATGGAAATGAAGGAATTTTTCTC
Source organism: Falco punctatus (assembly GCF_963210335.1). NCBI lineage: Eukaryota > Metazoa > Chordata > Aves > Falconiformes > Falconidae > Falco > Falco punctatus. Next base: position 73,008,636 of record NC_137580.1, read on the forward strand.
TTCCTCCAGCTATGTTTTAAAAGGCAGCAGCAGCTATGACTTCATTTTGTGAAGAAGCTAATCTTTCATGTGTACAGGCATTTTCTGAGAATGCCTACCACTGGGTAAAACCACTATTGGAAATTGTTATTGTTTGGTTTGAGGTTTGGATTTGGTTTTTTTTTTAGGGAATCACCATTTATGGAAACAGGTACCACCACTGATGGCAAAACATGCCAGCTGCATCCAGACTTGTACACCTCTTTGAACTGGCTTACACAGACAACAGTTTTGCTCCATTTAGCGGACCCCTGTGCTACAAGATCAACTGTTCCTGGGGACATCAGGGGGAAAATGCATGTTTAAAGATCTTGATGTGTTTAATTACCATGCTGACAACTGTGTTGCTCAGTCCTGTGAAGATTAGGATGAAATGTTCAGTGGTACAGCCCTAGGCACCTAGAGAACTTAACACCAAGCAGGAAAGCTTCTAGAGAGGTCAGGTACCTCCAGAGTCTAGTAACAGCCTCGCCAGCTTTTTCAGAGCACTTCTGAATGGAGGTTCCTAAGCTGTTTAATGGCCTTTGCCACTGCACTGCTTGCTGGTAGCAGTAGCAGACAGCTGTCTTTTGTAGATTTTTATTAAAAAGAAGTTCTTTCCAAGTTTCTGACGTGCACAGCAGTTGGTACTGCCATGAGCATTACCACCTGTAACTTCTTTCTTATTATGCCAACAGTGGGAATGAAAACCCAGACTATGGTCTCAAAGCCCTTCAGATGAAAGGACCTCATCCACTAGCTTGGATGAGTGGTCATCCTTGGTAGATTAGCCACAAGAGGAGCTGTGTATCGTGCTTTAGCAGTATGTCAGCCAGAGTCTGCTCACAGCATAGCAGCACACAAATGGAGAAGCCAGACTAACACTGACAACAGATACGACTACCCTCAGGGAGGATAGTCCTGAGTTGTGCTTAGGCAGGAAAGGATTGCCATGACAGTGTGGCTGTGCCAGGACAAATACTTTTCCCATCATTCTTAAGGTGCGAAAAGCCAGTTCTGTATTACACCCCTTCAAAGTCCATTACATTTGGGTTTGGTTTTATCAAATTCACGATGCCTTTATTGCCATGACTCTGGTCATATAGTGGTGGCTATCAAGTCACCAATGCATGGCTATAGCAAGGAATTCTATATCTCAGGAGATGCATCTGCTACTCATTCCTAGGCAGTTGTCTGATGCTGCTAGGTTATATAATGAATTTAAATCTGCCAAGAATGAATAAGAATCTTACAACAAAGTAGAAACCTGTTTCACATACTAGATCAAAACAGGCACAAATGATGGAAAGAAACTGTTTCTAAACTGAACTTCACACATTCCAATAGCAAAGTTTGGCAGACTGTCAAGAGACTGAACGGAGACTCTCGTCTGGGAAAAGGGAGTACCCTGTCACAGCAAACTCTGCAGTATCACAGCTGGTAGCCAATGGCACAGACCGCTAATTGAAATAAGGCTTTCAGTCATGCATTAAAAATGATGGTTTCTGAGGTGGCAGATTCCAAATGTCAGCAGGAACCTGATGGCTTCTTTCACTTGCCCAGGCTCAGGCTGGCTCTTCATCAACAGCACATGACTTTTGGGACCAGCGGTTAAACGATCAGAGAAAGCTGATACGCTGTGATTTATGAACCATTATATTCCACACTGCAGATCCCAAGCATGCAAGGACAGGCGAGGATTATAGCTGTTCCTGAGGCAGGGAAACCAGTGACAAACACAGGAGCTTCTGACCTGTTTCTTGGCTGTGCACTGCCCCACAGCTTTACAGGGAAACCAATTCTTATGTGGAACAAGGCTCCGTGCCACTCCAGACAGGATGGTGTTTGACCAAAGATGTGAAAAGTATGTCCTTAGCAGGGAAAAAAGTAGTTGGTGCTGACTTACTCATCTTCCATCAGTTTGGGATATCATTGTAGTATGAGTAATTGCAATCTACTTACTTTCCATCAGCTTCTCCTAGAACAGATGCACAAGTGATACTTCATTCTGCAGAGTAAGCTGCACTGTAGAGTGGCCTTCTATACATTTTACCTTCACATCTAACTTCTTGCATAACCATGTATGTATGTATTTAGCTGTATATCTATATGCATGTTCACAAATTTTACATATACTGCCTGTATGTTAATGACATGTGCCGACAATTCTGGAATGATCTTTTGTGCCACCAGAAGGCATCTAAAATGTAATGGATATACCTTGACCATTCTGTTCCAACAGAGAGGAGCCATCTTCAGTAAGACCAGAACACTAGTGAATATATGCTTAGATGCTGGTCCCTTTCCGAGAACTAGACCTTTTTTAATGAGTTATCCCATATTTGGGAATGGCACTGAACTTGAGATTGCTGGCGGGCCTTGTCTGGAGCAACTGAAAGGAAAACTGGCTTTTCACTCTGCCTTTAACTCTTGGGAGCCTTTGGACCATTTGGATGCCAGTGCCCAGATACTGGCCCTGATTGTTGATAACGCTCTGGGTTCTGTAATGTAAGTGCTGTACTTGTCATTTTGGTGTAGCGTTGGACTCAGCCACTGATCTTACTAGAATTTGTTTGAACCTCTGTTCTGCGTATTATAAGAGATGGGGTGAAAAATTCTAGGGTCAAACCACAGATCTGCTGGGTTTCTCCATCTGCAGGGCTCCAGCTTCCCAGCACCATTTGGTGAGACGACTCCTAGGCTACAGGATTACAGCACTGCTGGCCTCTTGCTATGTCTTCTTTGCCAAAAAGAAAAAAAAAATCCTTGCAAAACACACAGAGAGATTCCAAATGAAAAAGAGGTTCCAAATGCTGAGGAGCTTATTGCTGTAGCTTCCCCCTTGCTTATTGACAGGTAAAGAGCTCAGCAAAGTCAGAAATGAAATCTGACTCCGAGTTGTTTTAACCATGAACCATTTCTTTCTATGGAGCTGTGCAACAGACTGGAACTCAGGCAGTAAAAAAGTGCCTGCGTTGCCACCCACCAGATGTTTAGAACATGGTCCACTATGCTCACATTCACTGAATTAATAAGATGTCTATACTCTCCAAAACTCAGATAATTATGTCTGACTTCTGCATACAAGCAACATACAACTAACACTTCAGTGCAGCACCTTCTTATGGATTTTATAACCAGGTCCTAATTACTGATAATCCTCTTCAAAAATCTACATTGAATCAAGTACAAATTAAAATATTTAACTGGCAGAATACCCACATGTAAAAACGAAGGAATAATCAGTGGTGTAAACAGAAACACAGACAATGCATAGGATTTTAGTGACTAATAGGTTGCTGTTATTTTAAACTCAAAAGACCAAGTGTGTACTATTTTTCCCATTTATAGCATATAAAAAAAGATTCTATCTACTTCAGTTTTCATCTGTTTCATATGAAACAACTGTTCCTTTATATTTAGTGCCCAGTCCACTTGCTTTTCTTACACAATGATAAAAGTAAGGCCAAGCTATTCAGTAACTGAATGTCACTTCTGGAGCCTGAACCTTCAGTCTCATCTCAAACTACGTCCCATTACAACTGAGATAATGAAGTGTCTGAGAACTGATGGATCCATCCCTTAACTGTTCAAATAGAACCTACATTTTTTCTATTGCACTTGTGGGGGAAAAAAAAGAAAGTCTCAAAACAGATTTTGTGCTATTTAAAAGTTGCCAAACCATTTTCTTTTAAACTTAATTAAAGAAAATCATGATTTGCATCTTACTGGGGCATTTGTATTGGGACACCCACTGGGAACAAAGTTCCATGTCCAGAATATACGCCTCTAAAAATATGGGCACATAATGGAAGGATTGATACATCTTTAATGATGACAGTGCCAAGGTAATAAAACCTAACACCACAATGTTACCTCTTTATACCAAAAATACACAGAAATAAACAAATAGAACACGTTGAGAAATTATACAGAAACTCTGTTAAACATTTTAAAGGGTAATAAAAATGCCTTTGGCTCATTAAGTGTTCTCTACTGACTATATGAACCAGTGCCAAAAAGTATCAAAGCTTTTACAAAGAAAAAGAAATAAAAGAAAAAGGTCCAAGAACTTTTTAGTATATGTCTTCACTGAATAATTAAATTAATGTGCTGGGCATTACCCAGGAAAAAGTATATAGGCCGTTTCGTCTTACAGAAACCTGTGCGCACACATATATACATGTACGCATTATATATACATTTATGCCCACACACACACTTGATATGGGAATTAAAATCCATGTTATAATTTGGTAGTGAGATGATACAATCAATTAGCATTCTGCCTGTACCTATTCAATAACGTAATTCTTTCAACTTTCTCTAAAATTTGAAACTTCAGAGTACATTCTAATGTTACGTTAAGAAACCTGAATCACCTGTAAAAAGATCTCTTTCCTTTTCTCCAATATTTTCACCTCTAGCACTTGAGCAAGTTTCTGTCCACAGGCAGGTGCAAAGGAGCATCTCACAGTCCCAAATGCAGCTTCTTCTGAGCACTGAAAAGTCCTGGGACGTGAAAATTTTTCCAGTTCTGCAAATGACAGAGATCAAACTTAGCAACAAGTATATTTTTTTGATCTCAGAACTGATTCACAGCTTAAAAAAAAAGAAAGACAAGTATTAGTCCATCTGTACTAACATGTATTTCTCCACCTCTTGTGCAGTGAATTCATAAGGTGAAATCCCAAACCCATAATCAATCATTAAAAAGACACCTATTGCAAAACCTTTCTCAAAAGTAAACTTTCTATGTAATGCTACCATTGATTCTAGATGCTGTTCTGTACTTAAATCTAGGTCTACCTCTTTCTAAGCCATAACACTTTTGGTTTTAATACTGTACATATGTCTAGTTGCAGTAATGCACACTTCAAAACTTTTGAGTACATGTGCCCTACGATCTCTTTACATGGCCAGAAGAGACAGGACAGCCCCTGAACATTAAATAATTATAAGAAAACAATAAGAAGCCAAGTTATTCTTTCCTTCAAGCTTCCTAGAGCATCTTCTCTGCTTCACATCTTCCTTGTAAAGATTGTTAATCTTTTATCAAAGTTTCACATGCTTTTCTAAATGACAACAGCAGCCCACAATATGCCAACCTTTCTGCCACATTTGCATTGTCGTCCATCAGATGTAATCTCTTGGAGGATGACAAGGGGCTCTTCTGTCTTGTTATTCTCAAATCGGCTGGTTTTTTAAGGACCCAAAAGGCATAAAGCAACTCCTGGAGTCACTCTGACTTTACCTTAGTTTGGATTCTTTTAATATCAGTATTGTAAAATAAATCAGTTTCATGAAATAAGAGCATTTGGGTAGCTCTGTGCAGGTGAAGGGGGAACTGAGGACTTCATTCGAAAAATCCAAAGGCAAAAGAAATTAATTTCTTTTGATGAAGATTTTTCACTTTTTAATTGAAACAACCACAAAAGGTTGGGAAGTATGTAAACTGGGATTACTCCAGCAACTGCGTATACACTCCTCTCTTTGTACAAGAACAGTAATACAATCTGTTTACAGAGACTTCTACCATGACCTCTGGAAGGCGTCACAATAAACTCAGAATGGATCTATGAAAAATATGTTTAAAAAATTCACAGCTAACCAGACAACAAAAAGTTTGGCTTCATGTTTGAACCAGAGGGAAGAGATTTCACACAAAGCCCATGTAGTTTCAGTTTCTTGTGTTCATACCCAGAACAGCTGAGGTCTAAGTCTAAGTGACTTTGAATCACTAAATACTCAGCTAATTTTTCCCCTTACCTAATTTAATTTTTCTCTTGCTGTTGAGTTTGCTCTGTTAAGTTAATATATAGCATGTTGCCTTTGTGGAGTTTTCCGTGAACATTGCTATGTAGGGCTGCAGTCAGGTTAAAACAAGATGTATGCACACATTGAGGCAAGAATATAGAGCCTTCTCTATATGCTTATTCTAACAGCTTTGACCAATTGAAATAATATTTTACCGAAGAGTTTGAAATATTATGAATAGCACAAGCATAAGATTTCAGATTCAGTCTCTCATACACCCGTTTTTCTTCAGATACATTATTGGAAACTTGTATAAGTAACAATGAAAGAAAAAGTAATTGACAGAAAAAAACCTATAATGATTAGCAGCAGAGATACTGTCTTATCAGACAAACCAAGAATAAGAATAAATAAAGACATGAGTAAAAATTTAATGGACAGCTTTTGGCATAGGTGGGATGAATGAGGTGGTTCCGGAGTTATTCCAGGTCAGCTCTTCTGCTTTAGCAATAACTGCAGAGCCCATAATGTTGATCCTGCATGGAGTATTATCAACAATATGTGTAGCTCAACCTCCTAAGCTAATATATTTCACACTATCCTGTTATTTCATTTGCCAAGCTACTCGGTCATTAACTGCTCTTGTGTTTTGTCATTTATTTAACTTCCACATTTTGTAATATTTTCATTCACACCTAAAATCATAGAAGGCTATTAATGAAATAGAAGGTGGTTTGATATGATATTTTCAGCAACATTCCCTGGAAAGTGTGTAAAATTATATATGAAACCAGTTAAGCCCTTGCTTTCCATCAAGAAAAGCATTTCTTACACACAAACACACAAAATTTTGCCTAAAAGCATGAAATAAAAATCATCCTTCTTTGTCTGCTTGATAGGATCTCAGGATAAATCAGTTTGGAAGGGACCTGGGGAGGTATCTAGCCTTCTGCTCCAAGCAGGGTCACACCAAGGTGCTCAGGGCTTTATTCAGTTGGATCTCAAAAACCTTCAAGAATGGAGACTACAAAACCTCTCTGGGCAACCCAATATCCCCATAAGATAAAAATTATTTAAATAGAATGCAATAAATCTTGTGGGCAAACCCACAAGTTGCGTTCTTTTTAAGATGTACATCCTCTGACTACATTTCCTCAAAAGCCAGAGAACTAAAAAGAATGGGAAAATATTCCCATCTCAGGTCTTCTATTTCCATTTTTCATCTGCTTAATTCTTCATTAGTTGAACCCTATGAAATTTGTCAGCGTGAAGCTTTTCTTACTTGTGATCCAAAATATGCATGTTCAAAAATGAGTAGTTTAAAAAAAAAAAAAAAAAAAAATCCAAGATTTTTCTCTCATCAGTTGGATGTGAACTTACCTGAAACGGCTGCGACTGCATGCACCGGTTCCAGACATACCTCTATGTGTCCGCAGCACGTGTAATAGCAATAATAATAGCACCAGCCTGGTGTCTGTGCCGAGATTGCTGCCCTTCCCGTGGCCAGCTGTAAATGAATACAAATGCTCAGCTGGAGTTTCCAGTATTCTTGTAAGCAAAGCTCATCGAGACCATTTGGTCAACTGTGATTGTTCCGATGTTACCAAAAAGGTCACATATTAATTTCAACTCTTTCTGCTATAGCAGAATTAGTCATCTATAGCAGTTTTATACAGCCCATCTATTTTTTATTGTGCCTGTGACAGCTTTTTCAGTTTTTCCCCAATGATGGCAGAAAGGGACCTGATTAGGGCAGTGAAACTTCTGCTGGGTTGCAGAGGAGTGTGTAGGAAAGGTCCTGCAAGTTGGCTATTTTTATTTTCTGGCATCATTAGATGTCTGGAAAAATGCCCTGAAAAATTGAGTCCAGGCACATTGACTTCAGAAATTGTTATATGTTAACCAGAAATTTCCTTTTTCTCCACCTACTTTTAAAATTTTTAACAGTGGAATATATTGAAACATGCAGAGAACTGTAAAACAGCCAAGTGGACTTACATAAAACTCACTGAAATGATCCACTTCTACCGTGGAATAAATCAGAGGAAATATCAGCTAGGAAAGAGGATATCCAAAGAAAGTGACTGCAAACTGCTAGTTAAAATTGAAGTGTGATATCCCTTTCAATTCCCGTTTCTCCATTCTTGAATAGCCAACAACATTTTCTAAATAACTTTTCCTCTTTTAATTGGTTTGCTTTCAGAAAAACTCCCATCAGATCCATTTTATTTTCCATTTTCTGCATGGGAAAAAAAAAAAAAAAAAAAAAAAAAAAAAAAGAAGTCAGCCTCTCCCTTGGACCAGCATGGGATGTTTGCGGGCTGATCATTTCAAGAGCACATTTGTCCTTTGGTTTGCACACACTGGAAGTCGCTTCAAGTTGGCTAATGACAATCTCCTGGGAGATGCGACAAGTGTTGAAACACATATGACAAACCTCATTCTTCTGCCAGATCACTGCCCCTGCATTTTATAGCCTGACATCTTTTGTCTGTGGGGAGGAAGGAAGCGGAGTGCCTCAAAGATGAGGGCAAGGTTGGAAATTGCGATCAGAGCCCAAATGCGCTGGCATCTGTTACGAGTATGGGGAGTTGAATTATTTCTGAGAACTCCCATTACTGTTTATAACTATCTCTTCCAAGAAAACTCCCAATATAGTAGCTGTCGTGAACAAAGACTGCAGGCTATAAGCAACAGATGAGCTAATCTTTCTGCCTTTTGGGGCATATTTTCTTTGGTCTGGAGCTGCAGGGAGGGACAGCCAAGCTGGTGCAAGGTGTGGGAGGCACCGGTGGGTGCAGGGGGTGGAGGGCTGGCTGCTGTTGATCTATCAGCATTAACTGAAAGGCTAATCAATGAGATGTCAATCGTAACCGGGCTTCTCCCATCCACCCAGCTTCTGTGGTGCGTAACGCCTGGCAAGGGTGGGAACACACTGGCAATACAACGGGTGAGGTTTTGGCTTCAGCCGCCACTGCCCAGGCAGGCGGTGGCAAGGGACGGACATGCTCCTTTTCAGCTCCTTTTCTGCCAAGGGCAGCCAGACAGGGAGCCCCAGGAGCTGCTGCGCATATCCCAGCCACCTCGCTCATTTCAGCTTCTCAATTTTAATGTTTCAGGGAAAAAAAAAAAACAACAAAATCCGAACCAGCCTGGGCCTGCTGACAATCCCAGCACCCAGCAAGCAAGCAGTGCAGCAATCCCTTTAACTGCTTCCCATGAAACACCCTCAGAGCTTGAGTTTTGGCTTCACTGGCATTTGACTAATCATATCGAAGTCCTTACCTACGCTTTCATTCCTATTTTTATTTCCCCCCATAATATTAGCTTCAGATTTCACTGTTTTGTTTACCTTTTAATTAAAGACTTTGACATTTTGAAGCCATTTTATATTTCCTATCTTGGCAATATTCAAAGAAGGACTACACAGATGGGCAAATAATCATATCAAGATCTGAAGTAACACTTCCCTTCATCTCAGTCCACTTGGGTAAACTCACACCACATGCCAGTGTGAACTATTCTTGTAACAAGGGCTGTAAATCCCTGCTGAAACTTATTTAGGAAGGGTAATTTTGGCTATGCATAGAGTGCCGCACATTAAATATACTACAGGTGAAATCTGCTGGGAAGGGCTCTGACACTTAAAAGTTACACCGATGGCATGTAGTACAGAGGCTCCAAATTTGGAGTAAATGCAATAGAATATGATTTTATATAGCAATTTTACCTGCAGTCTCTTCAAAAAGAAAGAATGACCAAACCCCTTTCAATTCTGCAGCTTTTAGGTGTCGTTTTTCTTTTTTTTTTAAAAAAAGTCTCCAGCCATTATAAGTAAAGAACTTGAGTTCTTCCTAGGTATTCCCTGTGCAAATGCTCTCGTTCCTGAGGAGGAGTTTGGAAGGCTTGCTCAGCATCTGTAGCACAAGCTGTGTAACGATGCAAACATTTACTGTCTCCTCTCCATTTTACAGGATGCTGCATGTGTCTTCCTTGTGCTTCTCCCAAGGAGGAGGAAAGCCAGGACTCCTGTGAAACAGCAAAGGCAAACTGGAGCACCCCTGAAATGCAAGCATGCAATAAACGTCACGGGGCTGATCCTACCTTGGGTGGACGTGAACTAGGAACCACAGCTACAGAACCTGGTTGCTTTGCAGATATCCATGTCCTCCTTTGCCTTATTGCAAAGATTTTATGCCAAAGCTGGCAAGTTGTCCCAGCAAGCTCTGGGACATCTGTTTTGTTAGAGTTATTTGCCACTGAATTAAATTGCTCTGTAAACCTTTTATTTCTTATCGTGCTCTGGTGTATTGGGGTCACCTGAGACTCACTTGTAAAACTGCAGGTGGTGCGTTTCCTGCACACAGTGTAATTCTCACAGGGAGTTTTAAAAGTTAAAGCCAACTCTCCCACATGAAGGTGGTCTATCAGCTGTAACTCCCGACAGGTAAATGGGTGCTTGGCACTACCTGCGTACAACCTCTTCTGACACTTTGTTGGACTCATTTCCACAGCACTGCTTTTGGCTCTTCCATGGCACTGCAGAAGGGAAACCACTCCTGCCATGGGCAGACTGATGAATAAAGCCAAGGACGCGATGCATGGAAACCCTTTCCAACACGAGCAGGGAAACTCTGACAAAATACAAGGTGCTTTAAAATATCCCCTAGAAAAACAGCAGCTGCTTTCTCATAAGAAGGTGCAGCAGTTACCAGTTGCAGCCATCTAGGCCAAGTGCAGTGGCTGTTGCCGCTGAGCCCTGCAGAGCCCCACACGGCCAGGGCACGGTTCCCGTCTCAGCCAGTGTATCTGCACCAGGCTCCAAGCTGATCAGCTTCAGGTGGCCTCTTTTCTCTTTACAGCCTCTATAAATACCTATTTCCTCCTCCAGCATAAATCTTCTTCATTAGCTTGTATCTGCCCAATTCCGAATTAGTGACATCTTTTAGGTTTGATACCTTACACCTCCACGCAACAAGAACAGAGAGGTCAGTGCTGTTGACTTGAGGGTCACATAGATATGGACCTGGGAGGCAGCAAGATAGCACAGTCCCAATGACTGCAGCTATTTTTAGTTACACAAGCACATAACATCTCAAATACTAAATATGTCACTGATGCAGAATTAAAAAATTGCCACTTCTGGCTTTTGGACAGCCATAACTTTCAGAAGAAGACTCATGTGGGAACTGGACTCACATAAATAATTGCATTTCTTCAAGATCACTTAAACTTGTTGCCTTCCACAAATTCAGCCATGCAGAGTAGTAATAACGTTGTGAATCACTTTGATAAAACCCACCCTTTACATAAAGTGACAAATGTGAGGAGCTTCACAAGTGTGCATATTGCCTGGGTCTGCAAGGAAGAGAAGTAGCCTGGTCAATTTCAAAACAATAATAATTTAAAAAAAAAAAAAGGGGGGGGGGGGAGGGGGCTAGGAATATAAACATTGATAAACTTGCCTTACAAATATTATTTTAAAGATGTCTGTGACAGAGTGCTTGAAGTCAAAGCCTAATAAAGCAGTTATTCTCAAGGGGACTTCTTACATGTTTAAAAGGAAGCACATGCATCAGGGCTTTGCTGCATTCCAAGCACCTAATATTGTGTTCACAGCAAGCGCTGTGCTACATACGGGCTCTGCCTTTTTCCAATGGGCATTTCTCTGGGTCCAGATCCCAAATTAAAAGGCTGTACAGGGTCCTGTAACGCAGCTCCTCTGTGCAGAGCCAATGACCCAGAAAAACAGGAGGGCTGCAGGTTGCGTTTTATGTTCAACACGTTTTCTATGCTTTGCATACATCTGCATAGTATTATCCATATGACAACCACAGTAAAAAATAAGAGAATTAAAACTAGACTGATTGGAATTCATACAAAGTAAACAGTTTTTTTAATACTTCTGGCTAATTATCTTATGAGAAAAGTGAAGCAAATGCTTCCGACTAAGCTGTGGGGGGAAAAAATTAGGAGAAAAAAAAAAAAAAAAAAAAGGCAAAATATTTAGCTTACCTCACCTGAAAGCAATCTCCTCTTTGATCGGGTCTTGCTTGAACTGCCAGCACCACTCCTCCAGTACCATCAATTCCTTCTCCATCTCTGTTTGCTCTCTCCCATGCATCTCCTCCAGCCAACTGTTGAGTCTAGTAACATATCAGGATGATTTTTATTAAATTAACCAAAAAAGTATTTAAGTCCTTACTTAGAATTTCCATTTGCAAGAAAGACTGTGTAATCAGCCTCTGCTTGAGCTATACAAGTTCTGCTCTTGTGTCTTTTTGTGTCTATGCCTGGTGTACCAAGTCTTTAACTTAAACATGAATATTTGAATTGAGCTTTCTCAAAATCCCTAGTAGAATTTAAAGCAATTTCATTTCTGTTCATTAGAGGAGCTTGACATGCCCTTTCACTAATCTCTTCCTACCCAGAGCAGACACTCAAACATCTTTTTCTTCATGTGACATTTGCTGCATAGTATGATCTATTCCTAGTTGGGAGAAATTAAGAGGATGCTCGGTGTATCTTTCACTACAGAGGCCTTCGTTTCTCTAACTGCATGAACACACACACACACGAACCGTATAGATGCACTAGTCAGGTCTTATCATTGACTGCTGTGTCTGGCCTTTGTCTACTAATAAATCTTCCCTTGGATTTATTTTTACACTCCAAACCTCTGAACAGTTTGAGCTTTGAACTAGACAGAGCATTGAGGTAACACCACACCAGCATTTGCCTTGGCTGTACAGATTATACTCCATTAAAAGAATACCTGTAAGTCCGAAAAGTCAAGGACCCTGGAGTTCAGAAGCAGATAGTGCTGATTCAGTTCTCTTCAGATACAACCTTTGATTACCTGACTGCACACTCTTGTTTCCACAGGAATCCGTTCTCATTCAGTACAGCTGAATGCAATGAAATGAGAGCACCTCCAAAAGACAGCATTCCCACACCTCTCGTGGCGCGTTTTGGTTGAGGTGCAGATCCTAATTTTCAGAAAGGATACTGGGACTCAGATGAACAACCCCCCCAAAAGCTGATGAGTCAAAAGCAACATTTATTTGCATTATTTTTTTTATGTTATTATTTGGAAACATCAAACTATGTGTAATAAGCAAGAGAAAACAGCCTTCACGGTGAGGCTTGTTGGGCTCATCTCACAGAATTACATTACCAAGTTCATTTGTGAATAACAGAGAACACCCTGATGGCTAAACACTTGGTTTTGTTGTTGGGTTTCTTTTTCATTTCTTCTGTGATTAAATACACTTCTCTGGGCTGCACTCTGTTTTCCACCCCCAAACACTGAAAATGCTTTGCACATTAAAACGTGCTGCGGGTTCATCCCATCTGCTCTTCAGGGCACCATCTCTACCCTGCCTCATGCAAACCAGCTGGGGACAGACAGGCCCTCAGGAGAAAGAAACCTGGATGAAGAGGGAAAAGCAGGAGCTTCTGGAGGCTTTCTCCATCCGTGTTCCAGGCCACCAGCCTGGCTGAGGCAGGGGACACCCAGGACTGCGAGAGGTGAGGCGTTTCACTCCTCCAGCATCCTCATTGACCAGCCACCACTGAGATGAATCACAGCTGGTACCCAGCAGCCTGCAGCCATTTCAAACAGCATCTGGGGCAGGTAACCAGCCTGCCTGGCTGCAGCACAAGCCACCTCCTGGCAGATGGAGCACAGTTGTTCTGGCTTCCCCATCCATCTCTGCCTGCCCAGCTGCATTCCTGCTGGAGCTGGTAGTAGGCAGGAGGGAAAGGGCCAGGGATCTCTTCCAGATGGACAGGAGCTCCAAACAAGGCAGCACTGACAAAAACGACAAAGCAAGGTGTCAGACTACAGATCCTCATGTGGTTACTCACCTCTGCCTGATGTGGAGGAGGCTATGAAGTCTATGCACTGGGGTAGTGTTGGACAAGTTACATAATTCATGGACCAGAAGGAGCGATGGATTTGTTTAACCATGAGCCACAGCAAAGACCTTCCAGAAATTTATCAGCTCACAGAGCAGCTGGATGCCCCTTACACCAGGGCACAAGTTAGCTTGGACACTCAGTGCTCTTTTGCACAGTTATTTAAACAGCAGGTGGAGAACAGCAGCTTCTTTGCAGACAGCAATAGATAAAAAGCTTATAATTTTAATCATTAGATTAGATTTTTCAGTTTATTTCATCCCCTGCAAGTTATGGTACTACACAAGGGCTGCAGCAGCTGAAGGTGCGTTTCCCATTCACAGACCCATGAAGCTGCTCTGTAAAATCTCCACATGGACTTTACCAGAGGTGGCCATGCAAGGAACTGGATGAAGTTCAGAGAAGCAAAGGCCCAGGGGAATCTGAGATAGGGCTGCTGCCTACCGACAGCGCAGGATGGGACGGTGTAGTTTGAAGCAGCAGCTGGCACTGGTAATGTTAAACAGCGCTTGCTTCAGCCTCTGGGTAGCCCAGAGTCAGCCAAAGACAAAAAAGGATTTGTTTGAGCTCCCAAGTACATTGTGAAGATGAAAAAGCTATCTGACCTCAAAGAATAAAGCCAACAGAAGAAAAACGTGCAGTTTGGTGATGAATATTAATGTAGAACAGGGAGGGGAGAAGTGCTCCCTCCCACAAGGCTGCAAGGTCTGTGCCCCCCTTAGGAGCACCCTCAGCTCCTGCCTGCTGATTTACCTTGCTGTCCCCAAATCATCCCTTTCTCAGACCATGGTCTCATGAATCTCTGACAAGAAACAACTGACAAAACAGCTTTTGTCTTTTTTCTAAACACCAAACTGTTTCCTACTGTTACCTGCCCTTTCCTCCTGTCACCATGCCCCATCTCCTGGCCTCTACTGCAGCTCACTTTTCCCTCATGTCTCTACAGTGACTGAAAACACAACTAAAAATTGCTGCCCAGCACGCCTTTTCTCCCTTCCAGGATAACACAGGAGCTTACCATATATTGTGGGAAGACACGAAGGACAGAATAACACTCACTATTACTGTTGGAAGAAACTAATTTAGAGCGCCAATTTCCATCCTAGTTGATTTTGCAAATCCCTGCCAGGGAGAAGTTAAGTCTTCCCTCAACATGCTCCCTGAAAAATAAATAATTTATTACATTAACTCATACACATATTGATACAGTAGGCTCATGCACTCAACAGTGATTTGCCCTGAACTTAAATTAACTTAAAAACGTAACCTATACATAAACCTTCAAAGATGTATTTTTGGCTCTCTGGATGTGGGAGAGCAAAGGCTGAGTGTCAGCAGGGTGTTGCTGGGCAGAGGGATGGGAGATGGACAGCAGAGAGGCAGTGAGCAGGGGCATTTGTTGAGATGAACTAGCCTGGCTGGCTGCTTCTTCCAAGATCTCCACAGCAGCAAAACCTATCCAAGGAAAGCCTGGATGCAGGTGGTAATCCACAGCTCCCATATACCGATGTTGACGTAACTTTTTTCACCCTCTCTATAGCGGAGCTATGATTGCCACACCTATTCTATCACGTTCCAAATTACAACTCTTGGTTTCATGGTAGTACCGTAACATTTTCTAACTACCAACCCAGTGCTCCCATAATACACCACAATCCTTGAATGCTAATTGCCATTCAGCAGAAAAATACAAGATTCTCCTACTACAGTCATGTAACCGCCTCGGAGGTGAATACGGTATTGGGAAACCAAATTGGGAAGCCAAAGCTCCAGGACCTTGTGAAAGACAAACTTTAAGCAAGAAAATGTGCTATTGCTTTGGGTTTTTTTGAGGAGTATCATATGACTTCATCAGAGTATCCTCAGAAACTGATCTCCACCAAGACACCACAGACACCCACTTGGAGCAAATGAAAAAGGAAAGCATCAGAAAACAACATCTCTTCAAATTTTGCAGAGACAACTATGAGATGTGTTCTATTAAAATTGGGGGGAAAACCACTTGATTAGCAACATACTTCGGAAAATATATAAACAAATAAGGAAGAACATGCAAGATTTAAAGACAAATTTGCAGTCTTATAGTATCATTTTACTTCCATCAATAAGCCCTGAATTATTTCAGAGAAAGCCCAACCTATTTGCTTCTCCAGATACCACTGGTCAGAATTTCCCAGTAATCCTCTACTGATTGTCAGTGGGTACGACAAATAGGAACACCCCCACACAGAGGCAGCAGATTAACTTCGTTAGGTTTGTTTAGAGCCAAGTATAAGCCCAAGGTTGGACTCTAGGTGCTGTAAATATTAAGTGGCTCCATTTTATACCCTACCTGCCTCCAACAGGCACAGGCTGAGACAAAAAAAAGCAGGCTCCCTATTTGGGGAAGAAAAAAAAACAAAAAAAAAAAGTCCTGCCCTATAAAATGTAATTTATTCTTTGCACACAGCAGGAGGTGGTGATTGCTTTATGTGTCATGATCAACCCTTTCAATAATGGAAGTGAATTTTAAAAATAGATACTCCAGTAATTTTTGAAAGCCGAGTAATTCCCAATCCACACTTAAAGGACACGTTGAAGGATTTACATAATTTGGAGCAACGCTGCTAGAACAACATAAATGGCAAGAAAAGCTGAACTCTGACATGGGTAAAACCTGCAGAGAGTATCTCTGAGAGTTTAGTGCAAGTACCAATAGTTTATCTTTCATGCAGGGCCAAATTATCTATGAATTTACCATCCTTTTTTTTTTCTCAGACAATACTCATTCAATAACAGAATGAGTGTACAAAAAATTCACGTACTGTTTGAGTGGAAGTGTATAACAATTCCATTAAATTTCATTGAATTAGCAAGGTGCTAGAGTAGGCAGATTCGTATCAGGGGAAGATTTTCACTTTCTTACCTGACCTGTTACGCCTCATCCAGAGACACTGAACATCTGAGATCTGAGAAATTAAATATCCTTTTAGAAAGCAGTGTTATCGTAGTGATGTTCCTGCCTCTGGGTAGTGTAGTACTCAACTGTCACCTACCAAATGAGAGCACTCCTTCAAGTACATTTGCAACACTTAATGGAAATCCTGCTAAAATCAGGACGCAGATCCTTACTTTAATTCTGATTTTACTCATAGGGCAAATGTAAGCATAACATTAAGGTAGCTTTGATACCAGCCATTTTCAATTTGGAGGAGAATAAGTTGAAATCACTGAGGCCGTATCTGCTTAGGTTATCAATGATTTTGGCCCTACACATGTTTTCATGTGTCTCCCTTTTGCTTAATAGATTTCAAGGGAAAGAAAGAGTTTACATGGGATGTAGTTACCACTTTGGTCTAGTATCTCGAGTTATTTTTCCGTCGGAAACTTCTGGGTGAGAAAACATGACACTTTGGAAAGTGTGCCAAAATTTAGTGCAAGTCTATATTTACCAAAGGAATATTTGACATTTCACTGATGCATCACAAAGAGAAATAAAGGACAAACCTGACAAGATTATCTTGTACTGAAGTCCTTTAAAACAAACAGCAGCACTGCCCAGCAGTAAGAAAAAGTGAAGCCATGAGCTCTGAAAAGGAGACAACTGCGATCCTATGGAAAGTGTGAATATTCCTCAGAGGACAATGACACAATCCTTAGTTTCGCAGTATAGGAGAAACCTTTTAAAACATACCCAAACCACTGGATATTTTTAAAGAGTTTAAGGTATTGCCAGTGCAAATGCAAAAGCGCTTTATTACAACTTGCATACCTTACCGTCTTAAACATTTTTTTTAAAAAAAAATCTTACGAAAAATATTTTTCCAGATCAGCCATGTGTAAATTTCATCATGGTGACTTACAATTTCTTTAGAGATGTTTTTGCTTGTACTCCGTCTTACTACAACATGCCATTCTGACACAAATAAAACTTTCATAAGACCCCTAACAACAGATAGTGGGCTTCTGTCCCCAAACTGTCACATCCACACTAGATTTGGGCTTATCAGACATGTGAATACTTTCCTGTGTCTTTCAGTCACCAACACAAGTTTCCTATCTACTCCAAACTCAACTTTCATGGCAAATGATAATGAAAAAGACCTTTAGGCAAAGCAATAAAGAGCAATATAAAAGCTCATAATAAGCCCAATTCATAAAATTACAAGCTGTAGTGTGCAGTATGCACAAGTAAAACTGAAAACCAAGTTCAGGCATACCAAACGAGATTATAAACTAGCTGTTGTTTTTCTGTCTGGGAAAAGCAATTCTTTAATGAGCTTGGAAACACAGCTAAATATTTTCTTTCATAAATTCAAGAAAAAGCCATACCACTTTTGAGACTTCTTCTGGGCAGCTTTTTCTCCTCTCTCTTTTCCTCTTTTAAATTTTAAATACTGCACAGGAATCATTTGCTCTGTGAGGTTCCCATAGTTAGAACCAAACCCTTCTCAGAGGAATTTTGGCACCTTATTAATTAGTTGGTTATGAGAAGGAGCTGCACTCTTTCAGTGACTCCTATTTTGCCATCAGTAAAGTGTGATCCCATAATAAATTTCCATCAAGCAAACTATTTCTGGTAATTCCCCCTAATTAACACCAGACTGCTAATAATAAATTAGGCCCTATGTGTTTCTGATATAACCAAGATCTTGTCTGAGCACAAGATATTAACCAATGTCCCGAGAAAGTAAAACTTGAACCTAAATTAAGCCTTTGCTGGTAAAAGGGTTTATATGTAATTTTGTGAGGAACCCTTTGAAGATCTCATACAGAGCATTTTGACCAGCAAACATTTTGAGTGACAGAGAGATTTGTTCTGTGCCGAGCAGTGAAAGTGGATTTATTGTGAAAACACACCATTGAGTTTTAAGCCTATAAATCTTACACTGGATTACAGCGTCTTAATGAATGAATGACAGATCTCCTTTTTTTGTCGGTGCATTTTAATGTTACATGACGTTGTGATTGATAGAAACCAAACCTTTGCCATTAAAACGTCAAATGCAGACTTGATGCCTTTAAAAGTTTGGCTTCTGGAGTTTAATATACTGTTTGCAAATAGACTTGCATTTGTCTCATTCATAACCTAAACACTGACGGGGAGGCAAGTTTTCTGTAAAGTTGCCTCTAAATTTTATAGAGCTGTGTGCAGTGTTTTCTTTTGCTTGTGTAAATACAGGTAGAAAACAACAGTGCATTTGCCTAGTTAAGACACTCAGCTAAGGAGAGTCTTACACCAGGCTGGTATTATCATGAAGTAATTGGCCATGTTATAGCAGACGGTTAAATACCCCGTGGTGAAAGCAGAGACTGCTGCGTGCCAAGGCTAAGTTCAGTATCAGATAATGCTTGCCAGAGCAGGCAGTATTTCCTTGAACAGCCTCAACTGAGGGAAAAAAAAAATTATTAAACACTTCTAAACAAGCATTGTAAAGTATTCTAGAAGGGTGGTAGAATGAAGTAAAGGTAGCAAATAAACAGAACTTAGCCAACATTGAGTTTTACATTGTTATATATTATATAGTGTTCAATAGCATATTTCCATCTTTCATTCCATCTTGAGAAAAGATGGAGAATCAGAGACTCACTGAGGTTGGAAGGGACCGTTGGAGGTGAAAAGGGACCTTGACCAGCTCAAGAGCCATGTCCCATTGGATTTTGAGCATCTCCAAGGACACAGACTCTGCAATCTCGCTGAGCAACCTATGCCAGTGTTTGGCCATCCTCACTGTTATCCTGTCACCAGGTACCACTGAGCTGATTCTGGCTCCATCTTTACTCTCCCCTTCAGGTATTAGTACACACGGATGAGATCCCCCCCGTGAGCCCTCTCTTCTCTAGACTGAAGAGTACCAGCTCTCTCAGCCTCTCCTTGTATGATAAATGCTCCAAAACCTTAATCACCTTCCTAGCTCTTCACTGCAGAATGTCTCTCTTATACTGGAGAGTTCAGCACCGGACCCAGCGCTCCAGGTGTCTCACACCAACACTGAACATAGAAGAATCACCTCTCTCAATCTGCTGGCAATGCTACGCCTAACGGACCCCAGGAGGCTGGTGGTCTTACTTGTCACAAAGGGGACATCACTGGCTCATGGTCAACCTGGTGTCCACCAGAACTCCTGGGTTCTTTTCTGTAAAGCAAACATCCATTCCACCCAAAAAAACCCCTGAAAAACAAGTAACACAAGTGATATCTATTCATGTTTACAATCATGGCTTTCTTTTACTGACTGTAATTCAGGAAAAAATAACGTGTAACAAAACAATGGAGGACAGCTAGAGAGTTTGGGGTTTTGTGTGGGTGAGTTTGTTTTTTTAATTATAATTAAATTAGCAAGCGTGAACAGCCAAAATTTGATGCCAAAGACTATTAGACACAAGCAGGAAAATCACCAGGACTTAAGAGCTGGTTGTTTAGTGTAAACCAATGGAAAAAAAAAAAGGAAAGGAAATTCAAACAAGTAATCTGCAAATTGATGTAGTTCCCCTTCTTACTCTCGTTTGCAAAGCCACTCACATGGCTAGATGATGCAAATAACTCCATGATGAAACAGGTACACAGCTGAACAGACCAACACACACCGAACCACAGCTCATCTTTTGCTTTTAAGTTTATTGCATTGTTATATTAAGCATTTATATTTACACATCATTCTGAATTATTTAGTTACAATATACTGAAACTGTCATCATGATTCAATTATTCACTAATAAAGACCTTCTACCTTCAAACAGTTAAACCCAATTCTCTTACAGGCAGTTTTGGAGGAAAAATAATTACTGACTGAACATACATGCAAAAACCTACAGTAGTTAGGTTACTAACATGTCTCTCCTGACTTTCTAACATTCCCTCAAAACATGAATGCTATACATGTGTTATATGAAAAATAATTGGGAATCTCAGAAAATCCCCAAATGATGATGGAACAGTGCTGATTTTTGCTATGCCAAGTCTGCAGTCAAATATATGTATGCATATGTGCATATATGCATACGTCTCTCAATGTACATGCATATGCGTGCATGTGTAGAGAAGTATATATAAACACATAGACACCCCAAAAGATTCTAGAGGTAAATATGAAGGCTTACAAAGAAAACAAAATACAAAGATACCAGTACGAAATAGTCCTAAACAAAAAAGGTAATAAATATTCAGTGAGATATATGGCATTATTATAAAGTGCTCTACTAAAATCTCACTTATTAAAATAATGATAAAAATTATGTTCTTTTTAGTTGATTTATGTAATTTTGTAGAGCCATTAAATATTATGTATCAGTGACTCTATGCTTCCTTTTAAATTTTAAACAAATAGATAAAAGTAGAAATTAAAAGGCGAAGCAGCTAAATGAAGCAGTACTATTGGAGTCTTTCAGGCTTTTGTACTCATGTCCTGAAATCCATTAACAACTGCAAAATTTCAAACCCTAGAGCATATGGATTAAGGAATAATACAATTCCAATTAAAATTATTAAACTAAACAAAATTAAATTTGATTTTAAGGACAATGACAAACCAAGATGTTCCTATCCTACTTCAAAATAACAGGGTTTGCCTTGAAGAAATTACCGAACGCCCTATCCTGTGCATTCCCATCCTCTTTCCTCATGCATGTGCAATATAGCTCCACTGCAACCTAGTCTCTAGGTCTCACTTCTCCACATTCTACCGAAATTCAAAAGCAACCTGGCTTACACATTACCGTATCTCATCCAGTCTGCTTCTAGCCTTCTGATTTTCAGCCAAACTCACAAAAGGGTACATCTACAACAGTGTAAACATTTTAAACAGCTTTATGCTATTTCTTCTGTACCATCAGAAGTTGAAAAACAAACGTGGCAGTATTGAAGAAAAAACAACTTCAGGAAATAAAGCGAAACAGCCCCACAATGTGAACCTGTCTTGCTGAATTAGTAAGAAAGCCAAGTATCTTTTCATATTTCAGTACAGCAATTTTGATTTCCTTTCCCCCTCTTTTGTTGATGTTCCTTGTTACAATTGCTTTACTCAATCATGGCAATTTTTCGTTATTTGCTCCACAGTTTTATGGATAAACCTGTCCTTTGTGTCAGTTCAAAGAACCAAAAAAAAAAAACAAAAAAACCCAAGCCCAAACAAACCACACAAAACCAGTAAATGGTTACTTTTTGTGTCTACTGGAAAGAACACTAAAGACTAACAATTCATCTCTGACATCCCAGTTGAATTAGGTAGCACGTAAACTCAGTTTCCCTCAGGAGCCTGATCTGGCCCTGAGAGGGGCCCCTTCTCTCTTGTGCAACCCTGCTAGGGCAAAATTCACCCCGTGCAGAGGGTCACCACCTCTCCCCCATCTGCCTACAATTGCTCCATACCACTTAAGCCCTAATTCGAAGTTAAGTGGGACTTAGCTGGTGCACAGGTCTTGCAGTGACTCTCTGTACGGAGGCGAAATTCCTATCAAGCCACAGAATTGACTACGTCTCCTGGCTCGCAGTAAATGCACAACGACAGCATTGTCTCTCTGCTCCCTTGCAAGAACTGAGAGATACGGAGCTGCCTAACTCGTATTATGTTATTTAACAATATATTTCCTACATCTGGAGGAAAAGAGAGAAATAAACGCTAAACTAATAAAAATCGTAACAGCTGAGCAAGTTAGTTTTTGGTACACTGCCTGGCACACCACCAATATACATATTCATGAGCTACATGGTAAAGAATGTACTGAGAGAAAAACAATGTCCTCAGTTGCACTTCAGCAGTTTTCCTCATTTAACACCAGTCTCACATTCTGGAAATGAAACACTGTTACCTGCGGATCGAGTGCAATTTCCCTTTCCAAGGCACTTAAAACTATCTAAAACCTGAGCTGCAAACATAAGAGTGTAATTCCCCGCTCCCTTATTTTTAAGATCTGATCTAACATTTCCATCCTGTCAAACACACCTTGAGTAGCGGGCTGGTTTTTTTTGGCTAGTGCTCTCGTAGTACATGAGTTAAGGAAGAGTATGAGTATCACATTTATTTTTTCTTCTAAGTGGCACCTTCTAAACTCCTGTTGTTCACCAGCATAGCCACCACCACCACATGTAACTGCTTAATAAAAACGTCTGTCCTCTGCACACCCATCAGAGGTTTAACTGCAAAGGCACAGGTACATGTAATGGTGGAGGAGGCTTCATGTGTATGAGTATCAGATAAAAACATCAATTGCTGAACTATATACTCCATGTAACCTTATCTTTGCTTTGAGTTCCTTTTAATGGGGTTTAACTGCAATACTTCCAGACACACTTTAAAAAACATCAGCGCCATAAAGCGATGTGGATTGCTGAAGCCAATCTCCTTTTCTTTGTTGAAGAACAGCAAAACCAAGACTTCTAATATCAGGTATTTATTGTCATAGATGTTCAGGTTTTAATACTGAAGCAGATATAAATGTGGTGTTAAAATCATGAAACCAATACAGTAATCTGTCAAGTGTAGAGGTAAAAGCACTCTAATAGTTTGGCTTAGGTGCAATTCCTGATTTTTATCTTTTTATGAAGCAAAACTCTAACTCATAAACACTCTAAAAATTAGTGTGCAAGCCCTTCCCCACATTTCCACATTTCTCTTCCATTCTAGAAAATCATATATAAATAACCAATTATTGAACATGGACATTTTAACCTTTCTTTCTGCTCAGTACATTTGTTACACAAGATAAGCTCCAAGCATCAGATGTTGATAGAGTGAGCGTGTTTCTTGCACAGTGGCCTGTCCTTCTTGGAGAAGAAAGTCTGACCCTCCAAACTGTCGCTACACACCTGAAATGGGATAAAAAAAGAAAAGATCACTCAATTCAGGTGGATGAACGACACCATACATTATTCAGAATGCCAAACCATGGCATTGTTCTATGCACAAATACATTCAAAGAATAAGAAATATTACCTTTTTCTTGGGCATACTCTTTTTGATGTAATACTAATGGTGGATGCAAGCATAACCTTCCTTTCTTTAAGTTAACAGGTCCTTAACTGGGACCAGAGTTAGGTTCAGCATTTTAAGAAAGATATCCAATCATTAGGATTGGGGTTTATTTGGTTTTGGGTTGGGTTTTTTGTCATACAATATTAGCAGGTGATACCTTGGCTATAGTGTCTTCATGTCAAAAGCACTCTTGCTACTTTAGAAACACAGACAGCTCCTGTATGACTTCCAACTTGCTTGAGGAAGTAAATGTCAAGGGTTAAATGCCAGGACACATGGGTACAATCCAGGCCAAGTCCTCTGGACCAGTGCCAAAGGCTCACAATAGCAACACACCTTCTAAATAACTGGGAAAGTGCTTTTTGTTTGGGCTCAGAGGATTGAAAGAGGTTACAGCTGTTAACTCCTCTAACAGTCAGGTTAGCACAAGAACTGCTGCCACGGGTTTGCTGAAAACGTAGACTAGCTTTACTTACTGAGCATACAAAGCAAGTGTCATGCCAAGTGTGGCCCAGAGCTTCAAGAAACCTGTCTCCAGCTTCAATGGGGAATTCACAGCCGTGGCACATAGTACCGAAGAGGGCATAGTAATCTGCAAACAAATGCAAACAGATTTTAAAGATGAAGCATATGCAGAAAAGGGAGAGTGACCCTTTGAAACCTTTGTGCTTTTCTTTCAATGACAGTGGGTTTGCCCTTGTTGAGTTTTATAATACTGGGTACACTGAATAAAGAGCTCCTAGACTGAAAAACCAGGATGCCCTCCTTTCCTTGCTAATTCAGTTCTCATCCCCTTCTTTGTCCTTTCAAGTGAGCGACGCTTCCATCTTCCTGGTGTTTCATTTCCTTGAGATCAATAGTGTGCTCAGGGGGGAAATGCACTCCTTGCAGAGCACCCGTGCGGGCTCTGTGTGCTCCTTATATTCTCTCCAGCTCTACCTTGAAAGCATACCCTAGCTGTTCACACAACAGACCTCCTCAGCGAGTAACACACTCCTACCTACATCCTGGCACAATATTTGCCCCAGACTGCACTACACAAAATCATGCAATCATTAGGCTTCTGTCCTAAACAGACTCGAGCAATTTGGATCAAGTCAGAATAGTTTCCTAGTCACTGCTGTTTATTACATAGCTTTTAAAAAAGAAAAAAAGAACGAAAACTATACACACAACGACACCCCCCCCCAAAACAAAACAAAACAAACAACCCACAACCAACCAAACAAAAAAAACCCCTCTAACAAAAAAGAGGCTTTATGCAATATATTTATTGCATTTAACAAAAAGTAATCGGTAGGGTGTCAGGATGGTTCTTAGTGACTGGAATCACTGATGGGTATTTGCACCATTTTTAGGCGCTGTATTGACTCGGTGCCTTTGGAGGCTCCCGTGGAGTCAGCAGAGAAATGTTTTTCCAGCAGTCTCAGAAAGCTTGAACCAAAAAGAAGGGCACTGACCCACTCATATCCACCACCACCCCCCTGCTTACTGCAGAGCTTGAAAAAGAGAGAGCAGGGCAGACTAGCAGGATAAAATGCATATATAAAGTTGGGTGGGATGCACTGACACCCACCCCCATCCTCACAGTTTTGGTGCATGACACTCGCTTCTCTGTGCACAGAGCCATCTCAGGGACTACAAGTCAGCACAGCCCTCTGCTGCCCACCTGCACATACCTAAATTTCAGCCCAAGCTGTCTGGTCTTTTCCACTTATTTCAACTCCCAAACACCCCATTCTAAGAATGAAATCTTTTTTTCCTGCACAGGAGTGAAGAGCATTAGTAGTATAACAGAAGGGAATTTGGGATCAGGACACCTACTGTGGCAAATCTGTAGTGTCATGCAACATCACATCTTCATAAGATGGACTACAGACAGAGTGACAACCATAATGAAGCTTTGCACTCCACCCACCCTTAATGGTAACACTCTGCCTCTGATAGGGGAATTAGATGCCAGGGATTGTTTTCAAGTAGACTTATAAGGAGTGGCAAGTGGGGTTCAAGGAGATTTTGTTTCTCTACTAGATTATGCAGATCTGCTGAAGCTCTAGTGCTTACTGCAGCAGAGTCAAGAGACACTTCTCGCACGTGTCAAGCCCAAGAGAAAAGTCCTGTTTTGGTTTAGTAAGACAGTGTTTCATATGATGACTTCAAAAACTCATCACAGGAGGCAGGTCAGGAGGATGGGGAACACAAGTGCCCTGGAAAAGCAAAGCCCTTGATGGCTGCCAGGGGCAAGAAACAGCTTCACCTATCACCTTCATTAATCCACTCTACTAGGATGAATTTGCAAGTGTTTAAGCAGAAGACAGACAATAAAAATGTCAAATGGCAGAACCCATCTGTGCAAAACCCCTGAAGGACACAGTCTCATGACCCTACTGCTTCAGCTCTTTGCATTTGTGTTCATACAGCATCTTTTACTGATATTTTCCCAGTGCCAGCAGTTAAAGCCTTTTGTAATTTGGCTTGTGGTTTGTGTTGCTAAGTTTATTGGCTTTCCTGCTAAAGAAAGCCCAATAGATAAGGCAGAATGAAGGGCATCAGCTTTCTTTTACATGCTTGAATTGCAATACCAAAGAAGGCTTCCAAGGCAGAATGCTTCTTGCATACAGCCTTTCCAAAACTAGGTTACTGACTCTGCACTTAAAAGAAGTTCAAAATTGCAGGCAACTGCACTTTTAATTTAATTTTAGCATCACCATCCAAACCCAGAACATTTTGCAGATTAAACCCCCTTAATACTAATAGCTGATGCAGTTATAACTTCAAATATAGATTTAAAATTAGAAGCCTCCTTTGCACTAGGAAGAAGGAAAGTTGGCAATGACATTTACTCCTTATTTCTTTTAAATTAGTCATATACTCTTAACTCCAGCTGGACTGAAAGTCTTTGAAGAATGAATATATCTCAAATTAACATCTAGTTAGAGAGCCAGAGCCATTACAATGTATCACTGCCAATAACACCTCACAGAATTTGTCTACATTAACTTGTGCTAGCAACTTACTATCTCAGATATAAACTTTATGAGAAGCGTAATATTCTTGACGTTTTATTCCAGTGTTTCCTGCTCACAGTATAGAAAAGCATGCAGCTGTGCATGGGAGTCAACAGTAGCACAAATCAATGCACTGCATAACATATGAGTCATTTGGTGGCAGGAACAAGAATTCAGTTTACCAGAACAAACCCGGTCATGAGCTTTCCACCCCAAGGGGAGTTATCGATTCCTCCAGTACTATTTTTGAATCATCAAATGGCTCCACAATTAGGGGCTTCAGATTGCTTCAGGATGAAATTTCACCATGCTGTCACCCTGGAGGATGCTGCTCATATATCTGTTTCCTCTGCTGCTCCATGATTTCGATAGGGGCAACAGGTTACCCTACTCCTGTCACTGAGTTAGCAATAACCTACTGCATCCTTTCGTATCTGCCAATGCCTCATTAAAGCCACTCAGACAGAGAAATTTTGGATTAATTTTACATGCTTTCCTTATCCCTTCAGTACCTAGTGCTCTCCATAGCTGCGAACAACTGTGGCATCAACCCAGAAGGAAATCTTAACTCCAAACAGGTCACTAGGATTTCGTGCTAAATCTTTTCTTGGTGTGTCCACTTCCATCTCTAGTTTAACTACAATGCCTCTTGTGGTAGAAGGAAAAACACAGAAAAGGTCTGACTGACAGTTCTAACACAGATGTAAACAGCATGAGTGTGAAAACAATTATTGATACTATTTTGTTTCTTTTCCATTTTGTGGAAAATATTTTACAAATACTACCTATTTCTTTCCTAGCCCACAAGGGTACATTCTAAGGAAACTAGGAAACCAACACAAATAAAAGCTGTACATATTAATAAAAAAGATACGATTAGCTGGAAGTACTAAAAACCAAACCAGAATCCCTCTGAACTTCTAAGCCTTATCTTTCATGTAATATTGTTCATCAGGCTTTCAAGTGCTATAATCATATCACTGTATTTTTCCCCAACAGCCTGTTTTTTTATCCCAAGCTTATGTTCAACAGATGTTATCCCTGATCCTGCAAAAAACATTCTGGGCAGACTGCTTACTCTTGGAAGTCCCCCCAGGCTGTGAATAAGGCTATTCAGAGTAAAATACATTACTCCACTGGCATTTGCTTGTTTAGTAAACAAGCAGATTTACATTAACTCCAAAATATTTTAAGGACAAGTAGAAAAATCACACTAAAATTAACACTTTGCTGAATCACTGATACCTACAGCTGAGGGCTTAACAGGTAAAGCCAGTGACAAGAAGCCTGCTCCTGCTGAAGCTAAAAAAGAAATTCCCACCAACTTCTCCTGCTGCAAACTCAAAGTATCTATAGCATTTGTTGCTGCTTTGAATTGACATATCGGTTACAGGAATGTGCTGGGACATTTCTGAAGTGAAGCTTGAAAAAAGGGTATTATTATTTTTTCCCAACCTTATTGAGCTCTGCTTCCCTGCACAACCACAGTAAACTCTGGTGGTGTTGTTTCTTACCCGTCTCACAGTAGGGATCACCATCTTCTAAGTGGAAGACATTATTGCGGATGGGGTTATGACAGGCCACACACACGAAGCAGGAAACGTGCCAAGTTTGTTTCAAAGCATTTATTACTTCCTGTGGGGATTAGAAAAAGTGTTATGAACACGTTATTTTAATGTGATGACTAGATTGTGGTGACCGTGCCTCCACACTTGATTTGTTTCAAGAATACTTTGTTTCCTACTGCTACTTTGAACATGGGTTGTGCATCCCATTTCTGTTGATGTTAAAGTTAATGAGGTGCTTTGTTTATGGTACATCTCTTTATTTCTCATAAGCAACTTTTCGGTTTTTTTGGAAGGTTCAACAGAGTTGGACACATCGAACAATTCATTTGTTCACCTTTTCCATTTTCATTAGGATCTCACCCACAATGGTCCCCTGAAATGAAAGCAGCATCTCCGATGGCTCGTCATGTCTGTGAATAGTTAATCAGAAGACATCACACAGAAAATTATGACTGCTTTGTGCTGTTTTGGAAGACACTATAGTGCCAAATATGACTCGAGAATTGTGCTGCCAGAGCCCTGCGTGACCCCAGTTACACAAGAGTCCAGACACATCGCTGTCTGCAGTAACGGAGCGGACAATCAGCTGGCGGGCTCAAATTAGCAGTGTTAGTGCCGAGTAGGATAATGTGTCTTTCTATCTACATTACCACTGGGAATATTTCAGTACTTCACATCTAGCCAACCAGCATGTTCCTCAGTGCTCAGCTCAGCTAAGGAGAATTATTTACTCCTCATTCACCCCTGCCCTGCAATTCTGTAAAAAGCTGCCAACTTAAAAGCATTTCGCTCAAGAAAATCTGGTAATCACAATGCTGCAGAACAGCTTCATGAAAACAGGAGCTGAACCTAGAAAAGCCAAGGAGGCTACAGCACCTTTGCTCAAAGAGACTGAAAAGGCTCAACATTAGGAGACGCAAAACCATATTCCGTATGTGATAGGAACTGAAAAGGTACATCAGAGTATGTTTGGAAGAATGCAAACTGGGCCAGACAAAAGGAAATTTCATGACAGAGAAGCACTGGACACTGTGGTGGTTGTTCCCACTGACAAACAGGCCAAGTGATGGTCACTTACCCCAAGGATCTTCCTCTGGCACTTTGAACACTCAGGGGCAAAGAACTTCTCATAGCAGCCTTCACAATACAGTGCCCCCTTCTCCTCCACAAATCCAATGTAAGCCATGGAGGTTTTGCAGTGAGCACAATTAAACTCCTCTGGATGCCATGACTTCCCCAAAGCCACCAAGAAGGGTCCTCTGATTAGAAAGAAGAGATTTTTGTAGGAAATGCTCCTGGGTTGGCTCCTGTAAAAGCTGTTAATAGGCTTAACCCACGATACCTCTGTGCCATTACTACACTGTTCACAAAGATATACTGCTCCATCCCACTTTCCACCTACAGGTCTAAGAAAGCATGAAGTGTTGGCTGCATCTATTCCCATTGAACTATCTCCCAGACACACCCAACCACAACAAATACTGACTCTCTTCACTTCGCTGCATTTCAGACATCTTATTTTAGAACTACATTAAATACAGTGCTGAAGTGGCTGCTAGGGAAGGGAAGGAGGATGTTCCCTATGTTCCAAATTATTTCCATCTATTACAAAGAGGTATTTGACTCAATGATATGTTCATGTCTCTTTCAGCATTCATTTGTACCAAGGGCACAAACATTCAAGTAGACTTGACTCCATTAAGGGCCCATAACATCACCTTCTTGTGAGACAAAAATTCAGTCATTGTCCTTACCCAACAAGTTTGTTACAAGATAATCCACACCACCACGACCACCACCACCCCCACACCCCCCCCGGGGTATACGTGAGTATGCATCTTATTTTTTCTTTTCCTTTTCCTTCAAAAGCTAGTTAAAAGAGGATCATATTCTCCAAATGCAGAGCCTCCTCTGTCATTTGCAAAGACAGAATAATGATGCTTTTAATAGCATTTGTCTGGCTAATGCAACAAGGTTAACAGACAAGATAAGCCTATCCTTTTCTCAGTCAACAAAAAAATTCTCACTATGCAACTCATAAATCCCAGGTATATACCATTGTATGTGTATTCACTTCAAAACATATTCAGCATCCTAATTTCTTTAACGAACACGTTTACTTCAATGAGGTGACTCCAAGGTCCCACCACTCAACCTTCCAGAATTTAGGTTTCAGGTGAATGTTGCGGTCCAAGTTCATTTCCCTCACCAGATCTCTCATTTCTGCGAGGCCAATAAAGATGCCGTTTTTTCATTAATGTACCACCTTTCTCTGATCTAATACTAAAAAACATGCAAAAAAACATGCAAGGTAGTAATATCATCACTCTGCTGCTAAACATTTTTCTGGAAATCCAGTAAGCTACAAGAACATTTTTGTGTAAGATAAGATTTGCATATGAACAAAGCAACAGAGAAGAAAAAGATTTAAAATTTTCTTCCAGGGTCATAATGACTTTAAGAACGGAATATAAGCAGGCAGAGGACAGACAGCAACTTCAGTGAGGGCAAGTGGTAAATATTTTCAGTTCTTTCCCACATTTCCTCTGGAGATGCTATGTATTTTCAGCAGGATGAGAAGTCAAAGATGAGGGCCTCAAAGAGATTTAGGATAACTCATAACTCCTGAGATTACAAACATATTTAATCTGAAACCGTTTCTTCTATTCACCTCTGATTACCAGAAAGAAAGCAGTGAAAAGTGAGCAGCCCGTAGCCCTTTAAGGAGGGAGCCAGGGCTGAGCGCAGCTCTCTAGCTCCTGCTCCCAGCGGATGCCTGAGGAGTGCAAACACTGACCTAACCCGATACCCTCCCACCGCTCTACAAGCACCTTTTTACATCAATGCCCTTTCAGTTATGTACTGATCAAACAATACAAGCCCTTATGTACAACAAAGTGCTCTCAGCGCGCCGTGTCAGCACAGGCTAATTTAACAGATTCATTAACACAGGGCTGACACTGAAGAGGCTTTCCCGGCTCCAGGTAGGATTGAGTTTCTGGCCATCTGCACCGAAACGATAGGCTTGGTTAGCTCTGCAATGGAAAGCAAGTACGCTAGCGACAGGAGGCAAAGGAATTTTTACAACATCTGCTGCATTTAGCTCTCCAGAGTTTACAGCTCTGACATGTTGAGGTTAGCCATTCAGGACAGCACACAGGAACCCAGACGGATGGGGAACAGCCTGAGAGTGCATCTACACCGTTTCTTTCCCAAAGTCCCCAGACAGCTGTGGCCATGCCCTGCACAACATCTCTGAGGTGTTCCATTAGCAGGGCTGGTTCCCTGTGCACACGTGTCAAGAAGAACACTTTCTAAATACAATTTTCCTTTTAATCAGGCCATAATTTAAACATGTCAAGCTGATGCTGCAGCTTAATGATACCAGCAACTTAAAAGCTGCCCCAAAGCACATAGAACAAAGGGGGGGGGGGGGGGGGGGGGGGGCGGCAGGGGGGAACCCAAACAACAAAAAAATCCAAACACCTGCCATGTGAAATACACTAAAACGTGATGTTCAGAGCTTGGAGGCGTTCCTGGTCTCTGTATAGTTTTGTGATCAAAACAGTAACTTTCAGTAATGAAAGGTATTTATGTGCTGTATTCTTTTGGAAAGGAGTTTAAAGCCCTGATTTCAGTAAGGGGGCTGCACGCCCATGCAACCCGATGGGCATGAAATGCTAGGAAGGTGGCTGCATCCTTCCTTCCGCATTTAAAAACAAAAAGCAATATGCCCCCTCACCCCCACCCCTACCCTATGCCTCTGTCAACTAAAACATTTTTAAGGGGGGTGCTAAAAAAGCATGTTCCTTCCCTCCAAAGATACGGGATGATTCAAGTGGCAACAGCTGGCTATGAAGGTGCCTCTAGCCTGGGCTGCTTTGACATGTTAAGTATTTCTGAACAGATTTCTGGCATCACCACCTAGACCATGTGAACCAAACCCACAGACTGAGGCAAACAGTAGTAATCTATTATTTTCCAAGGAATTCTGATGTATTTACAACAGTATTTGCAGAATCTTATGCCCAAATGATCACCAGTTACATAAATTTGGTAGCCACCTGAAACATCTAGGTTCTATATGTAGCCACGATATATGGGCAAATTGGAAGCACAAGTAACGTAAAGGGAATAGAATCCAAATTTCACTACCTTTACTACAAGCTAAATATAACGTAATCAGTATGGTCATAATGCATTAGTAAGCCTATAATCTAGCTTCTCATGTGCCTTTTATTAAGATAGCAAGCCAGAACTGAAATTTGGTGGTAAAGAGATCAAAACAATTTCCACATCTGCTAAGTAGGCCAAGCAGTCTACACTCTGGGAAGTTCCTTTTTCTCCTCTGTTGGAAATGCCACAATATATAATTTCTGTACAGGAGATGCTGAAGGGAAGCAATGTTTGTACTTTTTTCCTTTTGTCTTTAAAACCAATTAAGCTGTAAGAAAAGGTGACAAAACCAAATCATCATTCACAAGCAGACATACCAAAGAGTATGTTCTCAATAGCAATCCAGGGAAAACACATCTGAGCTTCAAAGAAAGAGCCCACTCTGCACTGTAGCACTTGGTAAGACTGCCTGGGAACCAGAAGTCTTCATCAGGAAACATCAGAAGTTTGTCAGACCCGCACAGCAAGTAGATCATGGGAAATTTAGTTTGCCTCCAGCTTTGGTTCTTTCAGACACAGAAAGAGAAGCTTACTTAATGAAGCTTTGGGAAAAATGGAATCTTCAGACAATCACTGTATGAATAATTAAAGATATATTAAAAAGTTATAAGATGTCTCTAAGAAATGGTTTTGGCTGAACTAGCCATGGTTATTCTATGCCTGAGTGTAAAGTAACCAACTCCACAACGCATTTTGGCTTCAAAACAGATGCACAATGCAACGTCACTTGATCCTTCTCCTACCTTTTCACAGGTAGTGCTACCACTAAGGGCATAAACTGTAATTATGCTGAAAACTTGAATTCAAAATACCATTGCAATCTTTCAAATCCACTGTATGCTGTGAACAGAAGGCATACTTGCCATTGATTAATGCACATCAACTCATCCTCAAATGAAACAATGCTTGATTTTAATAATTGAGGTGGCATTTAACATATGAAGAAATATAAGGATTTAAGCACCACCAGCAAATTGCAAAGTTAGAGGTGGGTATCAGTTACTATTCATGAAGAGGTGTCATTTACAATGGGGGACAATGGCTTAAGCACTGTCAAGCAGGGCTCTGCAGTTTCCCCTCACGCATCCACTAAGCAGCAAAGGTTGCTCTGTGGACCAATACACTCCCCTACTTAGAGGGCGGCAGTTCATCTCTTTCTTTAACAGTGATCAAAGCGGGAGAACCGAAGTAGCAGCAAGTGCTTTAAGGGCTGAGAGGAGAGGTTGGCTGCTCAGGAGCAATCTGCAGACTGTGCTGTGAAACCCCATGGCACAGAGCATCAGCGAACCCTGCTAAACCACAGGTACTGTAAAAGGCACTGAAGTTTCTTGCGTGAAAGATGCAGCATATGTTGGATTAGCTATGCTCAGCTTTAATCTTAAACTGAAATGATAACAAAAAGGAAAGTTCATGGTTGTTCACATGTTATTTACTAGACACAAATCCAAAGCCCAGGGAATAAAAAGATCAGAATACTAAAGACAGACAAAACGACTACGCAGGCCAAACTTTTCAACAAATCAGATGAATCTCATCCCAAAAGCACGTAGACCTTTCTGATATTAATCTTTCATGTTATGGTGAAGCAAAAAATCTGGAGTAGAAAGGGTGTGCACCTATGTTGGGAATTCATGTAAGTTTTTTCTATTGTTTCAAGGGGATTCAGATAATTTATTTTTATTTCCCATATACAATGGGAGTAGGAAAAACTTCTCAAAAATATCACAGATCAGTTAGTAAAGAGTCCTCTAAAATTAACCCCATGTTAAGTGAACTGGTAGTGAACTATAAGAACAAAAATCTAATCAAAGTAAACAAGCTCAACTCAGTTGAACTCTAGAGATCAAGTGATTAGAGTTAGCTGCATCTTCTGATGCAGAATCCAAGCCAGGGCTCAAGAGGCTGCAAAAAGCCCTGGTGGAAAAGCCAATTTTCTATTATACTGAATGAAATTTATACAGTTCATAGAACTCCTCATTTCTCAGGACCTGTGTTTTCTACTCTAGTCTCTTTCTTTAACCATGGTGAAACATGGTGCAGGCTCTCCTATCTTTTTCATTGAAAAGACCGTACATAAATGAATAAAAAAGGAAGTATTACAATGCATTACATTTCCTCTGTAGTTCAACAACACTAATGGGTGAACAAAAGACATTTTAAAAGTAGTACATCACTTCCAATAATCCCAGGAAATCTCTATTTTAGGGAAGAAATAAAATGCAAGGTAGATGAAAGTCAGGATGATTTACACGCTGACATGAAAAGTTATTACGGTTCCCTAGATGAGACAATAATGACTAACTGTCAGAAATCACTGACTGAACAATGCAAATTCTTCCTCCATATGAAATTCTGGATAACGAAAGGATATCTTAGGGGCTCAGAAGAACTTAACCTAATCTCATTTGGCAAACTCGTGTTTGTGTTGATTTTCTACCCATGTCATACAAGTGTCAAGGACACTTAGCTACAACACCCAGAGTCCAGAGAGCCCACAAAAGAGCTTGAAATCTAACATTGCAGGAAATTATTATTAACCTAGTCCTAGCAATTGTTAAATCTCTCTTCCTTGCTTTTCCTATACAGATGGAGCCTGCTATTTTTTCTTCTTCTTAATTAGAAATTCTGGTTTATAAATCAAAATTTGTGACAAGTTAGTTTTATAATTCTGTACTCTCTGATCAGTTTCCAACTAGCTAAATTTTCTCAGTTTTATTGGAAGGGGTGTGTAAGTGAAAATTAAGTTGCTTACTTTTCTTTGGTTTTACTTTTGCTCTACTCCATCCAGCTTTCTGGTTCTCTCTAAAACAGGTTGTAAGGCTGTGACTATATGCAGTTCACAATGTTCTTCCTCCACCAGTACTCCCATCCTCAGTTTTATTATGAAAAACGTGCATGAAGACAGTGTTCTGCATTATTGAAATTAAGCCCTAAAACACTGGTGACTAAGGAATCAAAACCCACAAAAGCAAAACAAAGCCCCGTTGTCAGAGAGCCTGCAGGATGAACAGAATCACAGAATCATTCAGGTTCAAAAAGACCTTTACGATCATCAAGTCCAACCATTAACTTAGTATGCTAAGCCTACCACTAAACCATGTACCTCAGTACCACATCTACACATCCTTTAAATACCTCCAGGGATGGTGACTCAACCTCTTCCAAAGCTTGACAACCCTTTTGGTGAAGAAATTTTTTTCTAATATCCAAACTAAACCTCCCCTGGTGCAACTTGAGGCCGTTGCTTCTTGTTCTATTGCTCATTACTTGGCAGAAGAGACCAACAGCCACCTGCCTACAGTCTTCTTTGAGGTAGTTGTAGAGAGCAATAAGGTCCCCCCTCAGCCTCCTTTTTCCAGGCTAAACAATCGTAGTTCCCTCAGCCACTCCTGACAAGACTTGAGCTCCAGACCCTTCATGAGCTTTATTGCCCTTCTCTGGACACGCTCCAGCACCTCAGTGTCTTTCTTGCAGTGAAAGACCCAACACTGAACACGGGATCTGAGGTGCAGCCTCATCAGTGCTGAGTACGGGAGGACGATCACTCCCCTGGTCCTGATGGCCACACTGTTTCTGATACAAGCCAGGATTCTATTGGCCTCCTTGGCCACCTGGGCACACTGCTGGCTCATGTTCATCTGGCCACCAGCCAGCATCCCCAGGTCCTTTCCCACCAGGCAGCTTTCCAGCCACTCTCCCCAAGCCTGTAGTATTGTGGGGGGTTGTTGTGACCCAAGTGCAGGACCCGGCACTTCTCCCTGGTGAATCTCATGCAACTGGCCTCAGCCCATCGATCCAACCTTTTTATATCCCTCTGTAGCGCCTTCCCTCTCTCAAGCAGATCAACATTCCCACCCAACTTGGTGTCCTCCGCAAACTTACTGATGGCCACTCGATCCCCTTTTCCAGATCACTGCTAAAGATATTAAACAGGACTGGCCCTGATACTGAGCCCTGGGGAACACCACTTGTGACCGGCCACCAACTGGATTTAACTCCACTCACCACAAACCTTTGGGCCTGGCCATGCAGCCAGTTTTTTTACACAGCTAAGTTTACACCCAGCAAATAGATACAAACCTAATAACTTGATCGCAGTGCGCACACATGGGAGTCCGCTTCCCTGCTGGAATATGCTCTGCCCTCTGAACCAACGTGTCTTGCTCGTTTAGCTGAGGTGCTGCTGCAAGTTTTTCACTTGGGGCAGTTGTTCCAGGTGGTTTAACACTGTTTGATGTCCATCCACTGGCAGGAGCTGGGGAAAGCATGACAAAAGAATTTGGAAGACCATCTTTCAGTACCAAGTAAACTACCTTGAAATACAAGCAACCAGCAACATTTGTCTAACATCTCTGTCCAGAGTATATGCCTACTTAAAGGAACAAGTTAAGAAATGCTTCTTTTCCCCTCCTCCCCCATCAAGTAAGTCCCACCTCCTTTATGAAATGTCTGTGAAATAACACAGAATGGGTTTGGCTAACTTGTAGAAGCAGCGGACAAACTTCAACATACTGAAGAAGTTAGGTGAAAATATACAACCTGTGAAAGCATTATTTTGCTTTAGATACAAACACTGAAGCCAAGAATATCAAGTATATGAACAGAGACAGAAGAATATGACATACCTATTCAAAACACTTTTAAAGTGAGTGTAATAGATCATATGTCATTACTAACAGATTAAACAGGACAACCTGTACAGGAACTTAAAATACATTACTGTATAAGGAAAACATATTTCTAAATTGAATTTAAACACTAGATCACTACATAGTGCCAATCTGAAGCACTCCAAAGGTCACGTTCACATCCTTTTTATAAAAGTTATGACACACATAAAAACCTGACATTTTCAGAAATGTATACATCCACACACTTCAATTTGTGCCCAGGTTTTTAGAGTTGTGGAATAGACATAAGCTTTTATGGAGTACGAAAAATGCGTTTACAAAAATGAAAGGCACAGATGATACTGTTGCCAAGGGTAATGAGAAAATAAAGAGTCCTCTGCTTTTCTTTCCATGCTGTTGATATATGTACCTTGGTAACGTACAAGCTACAGCAACATGAGTTTATGGGAGCAGTTATTACTGTCAAGCAGAGAATTATTTTTCAAGTATACTAAAAAAAACCCCAAACCCACCACATTTCCACAGCCTTTTGTTTGTAACCACAGACAAGAGAAATAGCGAGCATTTACTCAGTGTCTTGGCTTTAGTACAGCCATACTAAACCTTGTAAATAAAAAAGCGAAATTAAAATCCAAGTGGAAACTCAAGAAACAACCAAGCAACGACACAGATGTAGAACAGCACAGCAATGATGCAGCTCGCCAACATAAGGTCAGGGCGTCAGTATATAGCTTTGCACAAAAGACTAGTTTGTGGAGCTGTTAATATTTGTACTAGTCTTCCTCTCTCATCTTTCATATCATCTTCCAGAGGAAAGAAGAGAAATTATCATTATCTCCTGATAATGCTGATCAGCATTCAACCTACAGAAAAGTTGCAAATACCTTTCAGGTAAAACATTGCATTCCCTGCCGAAATGGAAATGGTATACTATTTTACGGAGAAGATAAATTTAAGCAACAGTGAATACACAGAAAAATTCAACAGAAAAGCCAATCTCTTGTTCTTTTCAGAAGTAAGATAGCCACACACTACACAACTTAAACCAGCTCTTTTGCTGACAGACTGCCTCCCCTCCCCATTTGTATATTTGTAGACTAAGGTGACACAACTGGAAAAGAAATCCTGTTTAACACCAGTACTTTTTTATTATATTTTGTATTAATCCACTGACATGGGCACACTACCTAATTTTGCTCACTTTTTCTTTATATGAAGAGGCAATATCACACAATCACAGAATGGTTGGGGGTGGAAGGGACCTCTGGAGATCAGCTAGTCCAACCCCCTGCTAAAGCAGGTTCGCCCAGAGCAGGTTGCACAGGATCACGTCCAGGTGGGTTTTGAATGTCTCCAGGGAAGGAGACT
Organism: Falco punctatus; assembly: GCF_963210335.1. Taxonomy (NCBI): domain Eukaryota; kingdom Metazoa; phylum Chordata; class Aves; order Falconiformes; family Falconidae; genus Falco; species Falco punctatus. The sequence goes on from NC_137580.1 coordinate 73,047,032, forward strand.
CCACAGTCTCTCTGGGCAGCCTGTGCCAGGGCTCCGACACCCTCAAAGTAAAGAAGTTTTTCCTCATATTCAGAAGGAACTGCCTGTGTTTCACTCGGTGCCGTCTCCCCTTGTCCTGTTGCTGGGCACCACTGAAAAGAGCCTGGCCCCATCCTCTTGACACTTGCCCTTAAGACATTTGTAGACACTGATAAGATCCCCCTCTCAGTTTCCTTTTCTCCAGGCTACACAGGCCCAGCTCTCTCAGCCCTTCCTCATAAGGGAGATGCTCCAGTCCCCCCATCATCTTCATAACCCTCCGCTGGGCCCTCCCCAGCAGTTCCCTGTCTCTTGAACTAGGAGCCCAGAACTGGACCCAGCACTCCAGGTGTGGCCTCACCAGGGCAGAGTAGAGGGGGAGGACAACCTCCCTCAGCCTGCTGGCCATGCTCCTCCTAATACACCCCAGGATGGTAGCATTGGCCCTCTTGCCCACCAGGCACACTGCTGGCTCGTGGTCAGCTTGCTGTCCACCTGGGCTCCCAGGACCTTCTCTGCAGAGCTGCCCTCCAGCAGGTCAACCCCAGCCTGTACTGGTGCAGGGGGTTGCTCCTCCCCAGGTGCAGGACCCTACATTTCCCCTTATTGAACTTCATGAGGCTCCCCTCCACCCAGCTCTCTGGCCTGTCCAGGTCTCACTGAATGGCAGCGCAGCCCTCTGGTGTGTCACCACTGCTCCCAGTTTTGTATCATCAGCAAACTGCTGAGGGTGCACTCAGTCCCCTCATCCAGGTCATTGATGACCAAGTTGAACAAGACTGGACCCAGCACTGACCCCAGGGGCACACCGGTAGCTACAGGTCTCCAGCCAGACTCTGCACCGCTGATCACAACCTCTGAGCTCTGCCATTCAGCCAGTTCTCGATCCACCTCACTGTCCGCTCCTCTAACCCACACTCCCTTGGCTTAACTGTGAGGATGTTACAGGAGACAGTGTCAAAAGCCTTGCTGAGGTCAAGGTAGTCACTGCTCTCCCCTCATCTACCCAGCCAGTCATTCCATCACAGAAGGCTATCAGAATGGTCAGGCATGATTTCCCCTTGGTGAATACATGTTGACTATACTCCTGATGTTTTCCTCCACATGCTTATAGTCATATGCTTTTTATTTTTTCCCCCTAACTGGTTGGTTCATCAAATTTCCTCAAATCAGGTCATTTCAAGACTGACTCTTTGGGATCCTTTCCAGTATTTTATGTAGCAAAAAGTATACCAGTTCATCAGAGTATTTTTGTTGGGTTTTGTTTTATTTTGTTGTTGCTTTTTTAAAATACAAGACTGTTGATTATATTTAATGTATAATTTACTATATCTTGAAAAAATAACATCTTGATTCTAAAAACATTCAGCATTCCTGAGTAGAAAGTAGCAGCACTTGATCTTCAACAAGTCACTCTGCTACTGTAGCTCATTTAAGATTATAAATGGCTGCTAAACTGAAAACATAGGAATGGGGGGGAAAAATGGGAAAGGTGGCATAAAGGCTTTGAAGACATGAACAAAAGTGGTTTTGATTAATATCACTTTCCTCCTCTGTCATCACACATGGCTTTCTAGTTTTCAGATCCCATTTCATGAGAAGGCAAAAATGCACACTAAAACCAAATCTGTTTGAAGACTGCTTTTGCCATAAATCAAATTGCAGCACAGCTTCTAGTATATTACTAATTTCTGTTTGAGTTATCTGCTGAAAGACAAAGCCCATTCAGACACATCAGCTAGCTCGTTTGCACTACATAGTTAAAAATGTCCTTCTGTTTGCTTAAAGGAAAAAAAGTACAAACATCACAATCATTCCCTTTTCTTTGGTCTCATTACAACTTTCATTAATGCTGTTTTTATGAATGATGCTCTTCTGAAAACTACCCAACTTTAAAGTTACTACTGGCCAGGAGCAGAATTTGTCTACATAAACTTTCTCTACAGAGTTGTTAAACAGTAATTTCTGAGTTACTCAAAGCACTAAAAAAAGAAGAGAAGGAGACAGTCCGTCAGTTTGGGAAACAACTTCAGTCTATTAATGACCTTATGTTAAAACAAAACCTCTCTTTCAAGTGAACCATAATATAAACCACACAAATTAGTACTGTTAAGCAAGAGCTGTGTCCTGAGGAAAAACAAGTTTGGCATTTAGTGCTGAGGACCAGCAAAGGCAAATGGACCCGCTCCACTTCCACTGAAATCAGTGAACTCAAGTTCAATGCCCAGACCTTCAGCAGATGCAGGGTGACACAGGACTCCCATGGGATCACAGCCACTATGCAAACAGCATAGGGGAACAACAAATAAGCCCTACGCCTTCAGATACTTCTATATTTACCACAATATTTTAGGATACTGGACAAAACCTAAGTTTTAAAAGGCTTTTCCACTGTCATTTGTAAATTTCTATCACTATTTGGTCTGCTATGATGGGAACAATATCTCATTGATCGCTGCAGATGCTGTCAGAAAAGGTTGCTTTCTGCTCAAAAATCCTTGAAAAGCAAGACTATACAGTATTTTCTTAAACACTCACTTCTTCCACCTCTTAAGGCCAATGTAATGCCCATGCTCACAGTTCGTCCCCACTGCATTCTCTCAAGGGGTACTTTTCTCTTTGCTGGTAGTCACGTTAATACCTTGCACAGTATTAGTCCTCTCTATTCCTTTTCTTAATTGGACTCAAGTTGCTTTTAGTTCAGATTTTCCATCCTAAAGAAGAGCTGTTAGTTTGCTTCCATCACCCTTAGATCCATACTCTTATTAAAGAAAATGCACCGCTAAAGTACAGCAATAGATATTTCACCACATTTATTATACTGGTTTCTTTGTAAACTTTCTACAGTTGTTCTGCTGGATTTTTTCCCCCCCCGTAGATCATCCTCTCTTTCTCACCACTTGATTTGCCTCAGTCTTACCTTCCTCCTTCCCATCTGAACACCAGACAGAGGACGGTTTTTATTGCCCACTTGTGTCTTTCCATAGGCCACAAACACACTTTTAACACCCTAGTAATTTTACCAAAGGTTTATTAACTCCACTGCAAGCCATTGAACACTTTTTTGTTGGTGGTGGCATTTTTGTTTGGTTGGGGTTTTTTGAGAATAAAAAAAACCAAAAACAACTAAACACCACAACAAAGCCAAACAAACAGTATTAGTCACCTACTTAAAATCTATATGAATTCTCAGTACGTATTTCCAACAATATTCCACCTCTTAGAATATTAGAATTAGAAATTACAGAATTTCAAATATGAGGTCTGTTTTCTTGTTTAGAATGAACATTGATGTCTCCCAACTATCCTTCCACTTAAACATCAAGTTTAACACTCCTTTACTGGACAAGATGTTTTTCCTGCAAGCAGAGAGGAAGGGGAGAGACTCAGAGTTCCTGCACTCTTCTCCTCTCCTTTCTTTTCCCTACTCCCTTGGAAACTTTTCAGGCTGAAACACAACCACATGATTTAAAGAAAAACATCAAGCTGGGAAAACACATGCAGATGTTTTTTCTTGCAATGAGAAGCTTTTACCAGGGCACACCAGTAATAACAAGGTAGGTACAAATTATGACATTCAATTTAAGAAAAGACCTCTCAACTCTTGGCAATTAGTCTGTTTTCCTGTGGCTTATGTATATACTTTGCTTTTTACATTTTACATACATGATTTTGGATCCCATCAGCAGCTCTGTTCTCAAAGAGTGCTGGGGAGGTGCCCTAGTACCCAAGATCTAGCAAGGTGTGCGCACATTTTTAATTGCAAATGATGGTGGTGTGGGGATGGGAAAGGAAACCACTCCAGCTACCTCACGACACAATCTCACCACGTGTTTTCTGGGCACCACCTTTGTTGCTAGAAATGGGACAGAGCGCAGCAACTTTCATGCATGCTCTGAAGAGTTACAAGTTATAATAAGCAAATACTTCTATAAAAATATAATAAATAAATAAAATACATATTAGAATAATAAAGAACTATATACCCTGTCAGGAGCTGTTCTACCCTGAGTGCCAGAGAAGTCTGGGTCCTCTGCAAGCCATGAAAAGATCTCTGTAGCCAAGCTGGGGGGTTTTGCAGGCTTCACCTCGCCTTCACTCTCGTTAATTAAACCTTCTAAGGCACTGTTGATTTGCACCTGTGTATTGTCATAGCTGGCTTTTCTAAAACAGAAAACACTCTGTACCTGGCTGTTAACCTTCTACTTTACTAAGTTTAAGTTTAGCAAACCCTCAATGTTTGCTTTCACTAAACTCCTCGGTACGGCCAGTTTAATATTTAACGAAGTTTTAGGCAAGGTAAAGAGTTGGCTTTTTTTGTTTTTCAAAAATCCCAGTGTGACTTTGCCCTTGCTAGACTAACAATAGGCTGTTCCATTGCTGAGCACATGGATAACCGCAAACACTGGCAAAAGGTTTGGAAGACAAAGGGAGAAAGGCGGATACATGGCAGTGCCAAAGTCACTTTGACAGAGGTTCTCCAGTGCGTAGCAACAATACAACAGCCTGAACTGTTTAATGCTCACTTAAACATAACATCAGACTTCATGTAATATCTATAAATAACAATGCTACTTTAAGCAGTGGGAGTGCCAGAACTTCATTTTAAAGTGTTCTAACTCGGTGATTTACACACTGCTATCAAACTACTGTATTATAAATGGAAAATATAAAGCTTCATACGTCCAATTTTCTGACTTTTCTTAATATATCTGTACAGTAAGAAATCTTCCTGTTCCTTCCCTCCAAACCAAACAGATGGTCGGATGAGGCAACGTGTCTGAAAAGCTCGGCTGTCAGCTTGTTACATTAGCCGTATGTAACACCCCATCCACTCCCAGGACCGCATGAAATTGCAGAAGTTCAATGGAGAAAGCTACAGGGCAAGCAAGATGAGAGAAAAAAACCCAACAACAACAAACCCTCCAAAAAACACACACAAAAACGCACCCAAACCCCCTGTGTTCAGCAGTTCTCATTTTGTTTCTTACGGAGTCCTGGAAGTTTGTTCAGAGCTAAAACCCCACCACTGATTAAAGGCAGAACAGGAAGGATTAAACCATTATCATATCTTTAAATGCCGGGGAAGACTGGTATGTGCCCCGTGGAAAATCACAACAGGTGCCACCCCGGCCCAATTTCAACAACCCCTGCAACTGGAGGGGCTAGTTCCTGTACTAGCAACCAGCCTTTCAACTGGAAAGGCTCCGGCTAAATTAGCTGTAAAGCATCTTAATTAAAACGAGTATGGTGGTTTTGGCTCGCTCAGTCTGTCTCCTTGTGATTTGTTACATCACATACCGTCACAAATTTGGCACAACTGGCGTCGCTTTTACCGAAAATGTGCCTCAAGAAAAAAAAGAGAAAAATGAAGACCTGTACAATAGTGTTTCGTTTCTCTGGAGTGACAGTTTAGAAACCCATTTGGTAGCTTTCCACAGATAACATCTTGCCTCCCTTGCTTTTAGCTCCTGTTCTGACCTCAACAGCTTGGCTATGCCAAGCTGTCCAGTCTCGCTCACACACAGATTATCTGCCACTTTCATGGAGCTGATGTTTAACACTGAATAGTGACAAGAATGCATTTATCAGAGGAATATTGGAGGTTCGTTTGTTGAACAAGTATTAGGCATAATTCTTGGGTGTCCTACACCTGTACATCTAAACAGGACACATCACTGTTCTGAGGTGGCGCTAGCAAATGAAGAGGAACTGATCTGGCAAGTCAGTCCGTGACAACAGGCTAGTTGCTTTTTAACAAATCAAAGATGATGAGCGTCTAATTTTGAAAGTCAGTGAACGTTCCCCACTTGATGGGTGCAAAATAACCAGGGACAAATAATCTCTTCACCTCCGTTTAAATGACTAGAGAAAGGAATGTGCATTTGACTTATGTATGTAATTAGTTTAAGTGCACAGCTTGGTGTGATAGCACATGATTTTAGCAACACCAAATCACAGGAAAATTGTCAAAGGTCACATTTGTAAGAGAAAGCTGAGTTTCTGTTCATCAGACCCTGTAGCTCAGGCACACCAGGTCATTCTGCCTCATTCCATGCATTTCTGCATCACTACTATGATCTACCCCTTCTTAAATATAAACATTCAACTTTCAGAAACATCATTTTTTCACCATGTCTGCTGGAGTTACAATTTCATACTACCAACAAATTAAAGCTGACACTTACAAATTACTCTGGTTTCACAATGGGTTTCGCTTGGCTAAGTGACTTCACATTACTTAACTTGTAAGAACAAGTTCTTGTGGTTTGCTGTCACATGATGATATAATCATTTAGATCAGATGAAAAATTAATAAGAATAACAGTCCGTACACTAGGATCAGGAAGCTTTTGTATTATGACCTTTCAATCATACCAGTTTTATGGACAGGGATTTCTGTTTTTATGAATGGTGACTGCATCATGGAGGAGCAATCTTTAACAACCTTTTTCAGTAAAAAATACTAGAACTGTTTATATTTTGGGACTGTTTCTAGCAGAGGCCTTACCAATGATATAAGGATTAGCCTTAACAACTTCTAGTGTTACACCAGTTTCTTCCCCAAGTTCAGACCATGGTCCTCAATGGGCATGCAGCTCCTCGAACCCCTGTAATAGTTAGTCCTTCCTTTAATTTCCTGTTCTACAAAGGAAAAAAATTAGGATAAGAGCGCCCTAAAAACAAAACTCAGAACAAGGTGATGGTGACACAATAGTTTGGTTGCATTTTCCATGCAAAGATATTCCAAAAGCTGATGTGCTATCAGATTAATTTACCCATTCAGGGTGTCTTATAAAGTCAACAGAACTGAAACAAGGGCTGGGGTAATGGCAAATGAAACACAGAAACACAAAGGTGACAAGGACAGTAAGTGCTGCAGTCCAACCCTTTACGGACCTTGAGCAAGGCCTTACTGGCAGGACCAAGCATTCTGCGATAGCACAATAAATCTTGGTGCCTTCCTCCCTCTCCTCAGCTTCATACTGTTTGACCTTCTGGGCAGACTCCCCAGTCTGATAATGGTCTGGACTTTTACCCTATTTTCCTCAGCAAATCTCTACAGAATAAGTGGCAAGGAAGGAGACAAAGACCCAAACTGCCAGTATATGAAGGACAGGTTGTCAAATCACACCTATGAGCAGGCTTGTATTTTCTCCTGCTTTTAAAGTTCTAATATTATCCAGGGAATGGGATAAAGAAAAAAAAAATGCAGCAAGACAGCACACTAAGGATAACTCCAGAGATGGTAAATGCAAGTCTACCAAACACAAAAAAACAACTGCAAGGAAATAGCAAAATTTTTCAAAGTTGCCTGGGGAGCAATTTTTCTGTGCTTACAGTCAGCTTCCAAGTGTGTTCCCTTTGCTGAAGGGAGCATGTGCTTAACACATGTGCTGGCTCGGGATTAAGCAACTGACAGTTGTGAGCACTGCAGAATATGCTGACATTCCCAAGCAGCTCTACTGGAAGGGGATTATATATCCCAGTGGTATCAGGCTGAGAGAGACCCTGGGAATAAGGAAATTGGCACATGTGGGTAACTGGTCACTTAAAACTGCAATCTTCAGATACTTGTATCGCAAACCCTCCCCATCCCATCCTTGTAACTCAGCTGCCAAGCCTAGGAAGAACATAGGTCATCAATCATGATGAAACCCTCCTCTCCAAGCAGCAAACCAGCTCTTCTGGCCACCAGCTGTACCAGCTCACCGTGGTAACCCCATGATCCCACCGGACCCCTGCAAGCAAAGCAGGATGCTGCCTGCCCAGCTCCTGTACAGGAAGGCAGGACATGGCAGTGGCAGGACAGTGCCTGGCACCCAGCCTCTCCAGCTCCCATGGCACCAACAGCATCTTGAAGACACAAGGAAAGAGGAGGCAATTTCACGTGAGAAATGTAACACTGGAAGTCCTGACCTCTTCTGACCATTACAGATCTTGTTGCGCTTTCGGCAAGAACAGTTTGTCTCCTGGCCAAACTCCAGTTTGTGTAACTGCATTTACTGGGTAATTATACTTTCTTAAATTGTCCCAGCAGTTTCAATTTGCCACGGTGCTGTTCACTTCCTTTCAAGATGCCGTGGAGTGTTACAGCGTGCTGACAAGCAGCTGTTACATTTCACCCAAGAAGTGACTGCATGGCAGTGGTGGGTGAAAACCATTCCTGTGCGTGCATCATGTGCTTGCACATGGTACTGAGACTGGAAAATGCTTTGGGGTTGCTTGGGGGTGAGCAATGCTACATGAGCATAGGGTAACACTTAGTTACCAACTAGTAGAATAACTCACTGCCGTGTAGATAGGATGTTCTGGGTACCTTTTTTTTTTTTTTTTAATTAAATATAAACTTGTAAAAAGCCTCTCCCTCTGGTGGGTGAACAGAACATCATAGCTCAACAAAAATGAAGTCCGAACTATCACGAATCCTAGCCTGTACACTGAACACACAGTAACGTGCGTTAAACCACAATTTGACTTATTTCAACAATTGAAAAATATCAACAATACAGACAAGACAGGTTGGTAGCAAATGCATTATTTGGAAACCACTGCCCAGGTAGATGACACAGCTGCACTGTGTGCACACCTCACCTGCTCCCCATCTTCAACCCCTTGTGCACCCCATGTGCCAAAGATCAGATTTTTTTCCTTTGTTTGTTTGACAAGCCAGGCTTTTATCCTGCTTATCCAGCTTCTTACCCATGCCTTAAAAGAAAGCATGAGGCAGCCATCCCTCATTTCCTTTACCAAACCACTGAGGAATCCTTTAATATCAGGATTTTATTCCAAAGGGGAATAAAACCTGTTACCTTCACAGAGGGTGACTAGCAAAATAACATCCACAGGTACTCCATGAGTGCCCTCCAACAGCAGATGAGGATAAGTCAGTTCCAAGGGTGCTACCACTGCGAGATCACTTGGATCACAATTGAGTTCTGTACAGTGACACCCAGTTCCTGAAGCATCTGCAGGTTCACTATCTCAGCCATTCATCTTAGATCATCTTTTTCGTCAACAGCTTTTTCTTTCCAGGTTGTGAAATAGAGGTCATCACAGCTCCTACCTCAGTTCCAACAAAAACCCTCTGACATCTTTGGGTATCTCTGCACAATCTTAAAAGGAAAAAAAAAAAAACCCACAAAAAAAACCAACCCTAAACAAAAACCTACCACCCAAAAAACCTAAACACACAACAAAACCTCCACAAATCCTAAACCAAATCAACAAAAAAGGAACCATGCTACTTTTAATAAAAATATGTAAGGGTATTCTCTGGTGATCTATCCAAGAAAGGGAGATTCCAGCTAAGAAACAAATGATGCTCTCTGACCAAATGACTTACGAGCATCTTAATAAATAAAATCACTAGTATTATTCATGACATGCCATCAAACAGCAGATTAAAGCTTCCCTAGACACAAACAAAATCCTGCAACATGCCTGCTTTGCTATGGAAACAACTCAATGTTATACTCCAAGTAAGTTTCAGTTATTAATAGCATACTGATATACACATTTGCATAAGATTATGTCTTCCTTCTAATTATTTCCTAATAATAGGGTTTTGTTTGTTTAAAATCTTGTGAGACCGATGATGCCAAATTTTGTTTGGCCTGTGAAGCACTGGCAATTTTACTTTTAAAAAACTTCATGCTCACAGACTGCAAACAAACAGTAGAATTAATGACAGAAGTCCAAACATACCCTGAAACAGTTATATAGTTTTTCTTCAACATCTGACTAATTTTATGAACACACTCAACTATTGAAACAGTTTTACCTGTCAGACTGCTGGTTTCAGCCTGAGTAAGCTCAGGTACAGCAAAACGTTGGATATTTTTTTTTTGTAAAATTTAGGTCTGAGAAAAAGAGGCTGATCCCGCCTCTGTTGTAACCGTGCTCGGGTTACAACATGCATGACTTGCATGGGTCGTGCTCCCATCTGCTAGTTTTGCATTACTGACCCCTTGAACAACATGGGCAATGCGTGGCACATCAAACTGGAGGTGAGCCTAGAGCAGGTTCACAGGGCACAACTGCAGTGAAACCTGTCAGATAACCTGAGGACAAGTCTCCGGCACATCGGCTGCTCCTGGAATTTCAATGGAATCATTAAATGCTTCCTTTCAACTCAGAAATCAGGCTAGCAGGAGCATCAGGTATGTCACTTCTTCACTCATTTGCAGGCAAGATGAAGGTGCCTTCAGACTGATGAAGTCAGATAATGTAAAAGATGAACAAAGCCCAAGAGCATTTTGACATCTCCAAACAGTCCGGTTTTCCTCTCTGTTTCAGCAAGCAGCTCCACATACAGGGGACAAGCACAGACCGGCTTCCCGTGGCAGTGCGTGACTCCTCATGCTCCTAAGATGCAAAGGCTGAGGCTCCTCCGGCACCTGGGACATCACACCTTCTCCTGCCCCTGTGAATTCTCAGGCAGCTGCCATCTGCACTGCTGCGTTTTCTTCCCTGCACTTCTGCGTTTTAGGAAGCTTTGGGTTTTCAGTGTCTCTTTCTTCTACCGTTTTTATTTCTGGCTCTCTCAATATTCCTGGAGCAGGTAATGACTTTGCTTCTTTGGAAGTTGAGCAGTGCACCTCAGGACCTTACAGCAAGGCAGCACAGAGCTGGCATCCTCACGACCATTGCCTTCCACCAGCTTCTCTATCAGTATAAATTTCACAAGTTTTTTGTAAGCTACTCTGGAACATAACAACTGAAAACTCTCTGGCTGGCTTTCCCCACCACTTACCTAATTGGTACCTCTAATGTGAAAAAAGATACTTTCACATTATCCAAGAGCATAAGCACAGATTTTCAGAGAAGTACAGAATCAAGTGTAATTTAACTAATCCTTTTAAATTTTTATCCTTTGTGTGTTCGTCATTAACCAAAAAAAAAGAAGTCTATTTCAAACATTAGACTTGTACTAATACTACAACTAATAGTAATGCAGTAGGATTTAGCAGTGAACACCTACCAACATACCGAAAATGGGTGTGGTACTACTGAAACCCCAAGCTGACAAGTGACTTCTGTGCAAATAAAATAAATTTATCACTTGGTGAGACAGCAAGAGAGTTATGTCAAACACTGAGCACAATCAGTCGCTTACAAAAAATGCAGGACTATCATACTGCCCCCAAACATTTGCCTTAAGTACACACGTCACCAAAAATGTAACTTTAAAAAGAGTCGATTGATTATTTTTTTTTCCCCTCGAATGAAATGTAACTTAAAGTAGCAGAACAATGCTAGAATAAAAGTGACCTAAATTTAAATAAGTCTTTATCTTGTGCTTAGGAATGTACTGGGTATTTGATGAGGATAGACGTGACAGCGTATCGCCACCTTGAGGCTCGCTAGCAGAACTGCATGTCCACAACAAAACATATATTTGTTACCAAGCCCAACAGTAATTTAGCCACATGTGCCAAAGGCATTGCATAAAACACACAGCATTAACCCCATATGTTTTATCTTTATTTTTATGCCAGAGCCTCTGTAGTTCCTTTTCTGGATTGGATATATTTTTAAAGTGGGAAAACCCTTAACAGTAGAACAACAACAACAAAAAAAGTATTTAGCATCTTAGATCTTGTCAGAAAGAGAAAGGAGAATATTAATCTCATTCTTCCAGAAGAATTTGCAGTTGAAGCTTCCTTAGTATACAGATTTCCTAGAGCCTTTGAAATTACTACTCCAGTTCAGCATCAAGGACTTACTCAGTTTAAGAAAGAAGCTACTTGAAAAAGATTACCCCAAATTACTGCATGTAATATTAAAAAAAAACAGGTACACACTTACACACATCACACATTTTAATACAGGTATGGTTATAACATAACAATGTTCGTAATCACAATAGCAGGCCTTCCAGACACAAGGCATTTTGGCGTGGGTTTCGAGGGATAAGAATTACCAAACTGCAATAAATGGTAGCAGCTCTGTAAATTGTCCTTGAAATAACCCACCTTTAAACAAATCTCCATATCACAATAGATCACATATCTATACAATACTCTGGCACCCAGCTCCAATAAAACCTACAAATGTCAAAAATATAACTGCTCCAATGTTCTAACCCCTTTTTCCTTTTTTTTTTTTTTTTTTTTTAATTAACATCTGCTTCAGAAAAGATCACTTGGAAAACATGTGTCTGTTATATTCCTACCCCTGAAATAGTATGGAATATGCTCTGTTGAATTTAGTCACATGGGAAGCGCCAAGTTGAAACTGTGAGGTGTATGTGTGTGTATATATATATTTGATGGGTATATATGCTTTTAATAGACATGAGAGACATTTGATTTTTCTTGTTTGCAAAATCAGCTATATCTATGAAGCTGCTTACATAGGGTTACTGGTTTACTAAAACTGCTAAATCTGTTTGGAAAAGGAGAGAAGAAAAAGTGGTCGGTACTCAAAACACACAAATAGACATCTGAAGGCTGTTGGGTTTTCACACCCAAGGTGCAGTCTATTCTCCTGAGCTATCCAAAGGTCTTTAAACAAACGAGAAAAAGTCTCACTGGGAGTTACCTGCTTGGTTTGCAGGCTGCCAGCCCGAGTACTTGGCAGCACTGGGGGGTCCCGCTGGCTTGAGGGGGGCGGCTGGGGTGGCACTGGTGGGAGCAGCGTTTTCTTGGCAGGCAGGCATGCTCCTCACGGAGGGGGCTGTAACTGCAGCAGGCTGGGTGGCCTCCAGGGAATCACTGTTCAGAAAGAAGGGAGGAAAAAATAAAATTGATTTCTTACTAGGACAAGAGCATCTGTGAAACAGAGATGTGGAGCGACATCCCAGCACCTCAGTGCAACAGAGCAGAAGCCACTACTCTGTCATCACTGATGGTGGGGCGATCACCCCAGAACAATGCTGTGGCATTTATGTTTTCAAGCTGCTTTTGAAGAACTGGACACTCGAGTAATTTCCATCAAAAGTCAATACAGACAACTAAATCCCTTCACAAATTCAATTTAAAATAATTAAGTGTTGACATGATACAGGTTAAAGCAGAATCCTTACTGTAAATTTGGTACACTCCCAGACTTTTTCAATACCTTTTTTTTTTCCTTGGCGAGTAGGCAAATACTCATATAGTCAGATTATACTTGTAGATCTCAATAAAAGTCATCAATCTAAAAGTGACTGAATTAAATGCAATTTTATTCTATGGGGCACTGCTTCCACAAATTATTTAGCGTTTTAAGAGCTGTAAGTTTCTTTATTCATTAAACAACAGGCACACAGTATCTTGTATTGCCTCTTTAGAGCAGTTTACAGCAGTTTTATATTTTAAGGGTTAGTAGAACTCTTTTAGATATTTAAAAACATGCATGAAGAAAACTGCATCTAATCACAATTCAAGTAGGGGGTAATTAGCCACTCATTACATTGGCAGCAAGAAAATTTTTCATTTCTTATTTCCAGAGGCTGTTCAAGAATGGGGAAGTTACCATAACAAAATTTTTATACAGTGTAACAGTATCTATATAATGGACATTTTCTGTTGGGAAACTGAAAACAACTATTTTCATTTTTTAAAAAATAATCTTCATAGAGTAGTAATTACTAATGAAGGTTATTTGCAAACTGAAAGGATCACAAAACCAGGAAATTAACTCAACAACATTGCAAAATACAGCCAAAATAACTACAAATACATATATTGTGCAATGTAGAAACCCATGAGGTGACATATTAGGAGCCTTGTATTCTTTTTCTCCACTGAAGAAAAACAAATTTACAGCACATGTGCATTATGGATATTTCACTGGGTTCTGTCACAGAATTACAGATTGTGCCAACTTTGTAAAGTAAAAATCCTTGAGCTATTTTTAGTTTACACGTATTGCACACGCAAAACATTGCCTTGCCCGTGCAACAGGCAAGAACTTGAACACACCATGAGGCCAAAAAGCAAGTTCATAAACTTAATTTTTTTTGTCTTTAAATTTACAGGGTTAATAACTGATGTATTTACAATCTTTCTCTGGGTAAGGGATAAAAAAAAAAAGATTCACAGTTGAGAGAATATATATGAATGCTCAGTTTAATAAGTAACAGCTGTTGCATTTGTAGGCTTTTGGTATCAGCAGTAGCTGTGCTGAACTGACACACTGATGGATTTGCTATACGTAGCATGCACAAGCCCAGTGAAGCACAAAGTGAGATCTTGTATTCTGTTACATTCAAATGCTAAAAGATATTTAAAGACATGTGTATAGCACAAATGGAGGCATTTAAGGTACACGTTAGACTCCTTAAAGGCTTAGTAGACACGTCTTTTTGGACAACAGATTTTGGAGCAGTGGAAATATACTGCATGAACGTGCTGTTGTAGACTGAAAGAAAAATGTTAGGAGGACACCCTCTGACATGAAGTAGCAGCTCAGCGGTTGAAGATGACAAGGTAGTTTAAGACTGGCTTCTACTATGAAAAAAAAAAAAGTGTCTGCAACTTCAGTGTCACAGAAACATCCTTCTGCACTGTTGAGTACATTTGACATGTAACCCATGACACTCGCTCCACACCAGAGCCCCATTACAACTTTAACAATTCCTAAAAACACTGTTGATCCTAAAAAAAGGAGAGTTTCCTCCTTTGCCATCTAAAAGACTCATCACCACTGTCAACTCACTTGTTAAGGCTAGCACCTCTTTACCGTCTTTGTCTGGAACATAAAAGTCATAAATAATACAAAACATACGTCATAAATAAGGAAATCCTGCTGAATCAGCAGCTGTCTACACAGAAGTGACTACTTAACAAGCAAAAATGGATGCAAGACAAGCAAAAAGGGTATCCTTCAGGCAGAAGAAGGATAGAAAACGGTGGAAATGGCTGTAAAACTGCAGCCTTATTGTAGAGATAGGCAAGGAAAGAGACACTAACACACTTGTTAGTTGTAACGCTGATGGGCATCTCCACCACTGCCATTTTTGTGGCTTAATTCTGAGGCTTGTGAATGATTTGGCATGCTAATTCCTGAAACAGGTTATTGGAGACACTTTGGCTTTCATTCAGAAATTAGATGAATCCTAATGACACCAAACTAAAAGACAATGATAAACCCAGCTGTAAAACCAGCTGTGATAAATTTTTTTTTAACCACCTCTTGCAGTTTATGTGCCAGGAGATTATCCTAGAGAGAACCTTCCCAAGGGAAAAGCTTGAGGCCATTGTTCTGACAGAGGAAATCATGGTGGCCTCAGGGCAAAACTTCTGACAGGACTTGGACACCTTTTTGTACTCTGCCTGGTTCTTTCAAGCAGGGGTTGAATAAACTGAAGCCGGTACTACCGGCGGTTAACAGGCAGGCTGCTGCTGCAGCTTGGCAAGTGTCTCCAGTGGGATGCTGCCCACCCACAGCTGGCTGCAGGGAGCAGGGCACACATCGGCTTTCCTGAATTACAGCCCCCAGTCACACAGTTGCCTGGTAGCGCACGTGCAGCATTCTCCATAGAGACATATAAATCCATCTTTGTCTCCCTTTCAGAGAAATGCTGCACCCCAGAGACGTTCAACCTTCTAAATGCTAAACTTTTTCAAATTCATGCTTTAAAATTAATTGCTCAACATTTTACTTCATGTTCTTCTACCCTGAGAAACACCCAAACTCCAATTATTTTTATCCATCTTTATAAATACAGCTATTTAACTTTTCAGAAGCACACTTCCCTACAAACTGGCTGTGCAATACCTACAATTAGGCCTACTAGTATTTTGTAAGTCACTAAGATATTGCACAATGACAACCCAAGATACTGATTACCTAGCATATTCATGGTTTGCAGAGATGAAAATATATACAGAAATTCAAGAAACTGAATAGGTTATGGAAGGGAGCTCCCATCTGCTTTTCAGCATCATCACTAGAAAACTGAAGGAGGAATAATAAACCTTACGTCTTTACCAAGTTTTACATAAGTAGCTTTCTCAAACTTCCCAGACGACACTCAAGGTTCAGGTCAGGTTCAGGTCAAGCACATTTCAATGTCAAAACACCTGTACTGTTACTAATGAGAAGCCTACCTTCTAAGTCTAGCTTTAACCTTTTAACTGTTTCATAACTCTTAGATGAATCCTCATACACCTGATGAATACTTACAGCAAAAATAAAAGTTTTCCATTATGAAAACCGATGCAACCAAGTGTCACATCTATCTTAATAAAGACAATGCTGCTTGCAAGATGCAAATGCTCTGCTGTCAAGCTTTGGGCAAGGGGGGTGAACAGTTCGAGAATGAAGGAACAGTGGAATGTGAGCCTGACTGACTCAGTTGTGTGTCCTGAAAACCCATGATCTGTTTAATTAAAGTTATGGGGACACTAATCAAGATAAGCCTGGAAGCGGGTGCGAGGGAAACAGAATGCATAGGTGACCCAAGAAAAAGTCCAGCAGAGAAGCAAGCCAATGGCATCTCTCTAACTTTGACATATGCTGGCTCCTACATGACACTCTTCTGAATTCCCATGGAGAACAAGCTCCTATTGCATGATGCAGCCCTATTCTATCAGAGTAAGGGCATGTATGGAAAATTAAGGACTTGGGGGGGGGGACGGGGGGGGACGACGGGACACCTGTCTGACACCTGAGGAGACACACAGAGCTCCAGTGCAAATGTAATCCAGAGCTCATAACAGGCTCCTCAGACTTAGCCCCTCCTGATCAACAGAAGCACTGTGGAAACAGGCAAAATAGCCTAAAAAGTAAATAATGATTGCTCTGCTATTCCACTGCATCTTCCTCCTCAAATACCAAACCCTGTATTACACCCTGTTTTTTGGCAGGAGGACAGGGAGAAAAAGACATTTGCCAGATGACTGTCCCATCGCTGAACATGGTACTGAGAGCTTCTTGGATGCTACAGAGGGGCGACGGGCAAGGAATCTGCAGGGGAGGTAAACAAGTCCAGGTCACATTTACAATGAGCACCACTTCTTCAGAGATCACTCTTAGATATTTGCATCCATACCACACTCCCTTCGTTCCCAAAATCAGATGTGTCAAGACAAAGCTGAACACTTTTCAGAGGCATTTTAAGAAATTAGCACTGGAAAAACTTTTTAAATGTATTTAGACATTTTGACAGCCCTCTTCTCTCCCCAGAATCCCAAAGAAGAAAAACACATGATCTGGGGCTACAGATGCCTAAACCTGCCTCCATACTTCCATGGAAATTCCCATGTAACACTGCCCAGAATTTCTTCACACACATTCTAGAGAAGATAAGTATGTGTCATGATGGTTATAGCCAAAGGAGAAGCTATAGTTCTAAATGAAAATGAACACAGCTTGTTATCATGTAACTTCCAACACCACTAAAATGGTAACAAGGCACCAAGTCTCTCAGACTTGCCCAAACAGGCTCAAGAGCTCTGGGTGGACCTTTTGCTCATGTAAGCCCAAGGATACAGGTTATCCATCTGCAAACACCATCACTTGAGCCCTGAGCTCAGTCTGATACATCAGTATTTTCCTAATAGTTCTCTGGATTATAAATGATATTTTAACTCCCACTTGCTGTCCAGAACAACTGCATGAGCTAGGAACAACTCCCCTGTGGTCTGAGGAAGCTTGCGGACAGAAGAGGTCATGTAGTATCTAAGAGTCTGTAAATGCCTTCTTCAGATAGCCAGGACTTCTGTGAGGTTATTTTCCTTTAAGAACACTAAATCTTTAATGAGAAAAAGAAAGAAAAGATGTGAGCAAATCACCGTTCTTGGTTTCTGGCACAACCCAGTGGAATATGATAGCCTTGATTCTGCTTTAGGGCTTCTAAAACCAGAACAGTTTAACAAAAAATTAAGATTCCACTTGCATTACACATTGCTGCCTGTTGGTTGTCTGCTAACCCCTAGCAGGAATCAAGCATGTTGCAGAAACCTGAATAAAAGGCTTCTAAAATGTACACACAGTACTTGATGTAGCACTGAACGTGGGGGGGGAAGAAATTTTTAATACAAACTTTTTTTAAACATTTATATTAATGAAACTTTGCAACTTCAGAGTAAGAGAGGAATGATTTCTCTGCCCTAAGACCAAGCAAGCTGTTACACAGATGCTTCTCCAAAGCAAGGTATTAGCACAGCTAAGATAAAACTTGAATCTCAGATCTCAACTTCTTGTTTTAAACTATGTTGTTTAAGTGATCAATACATCGTTTTATCCAGTATCAAAATACACACTAGCTAAAGACATACATAGGAGACTAGAACAAGCCAGGTACGAGAATGATGACAAAACCCCATGGATGTGGGAAATACATAGGCCTTTCTGCAAGGGTTTTCTGGTGCAACAATAGAGAAACAGAAGACGAGAAATACTGAGCGCTGACCTTGTTCCCACCCCTACTGCAAACCCGTGGCCTCAGTTGACTTTTTTAAACAGTGTTTACGTTTCATGTTAACCTAGCAGTGTTCCATTAGCTTGCAAGAAAGAAGAAAATGTAAAATAAAATAATAAAATGAAAGAGCAGAGAAAGTCATCTGGGCGGAGATATTTCCATATCAAGTTACAGTGAGGAAGTGTTTAACCCTTCTATAAGCAGTGCTCCAGGCAGAAACAATTCAAAGCATCTTTCAGAATAAGTATTCTCTCAGAGTCACAATGTTTATGTTACAAGGCCAGACCATTCCCTTTTTCAAGTAGCATCAGGGAGATAAAGCAAAAGCCATGTCAACGCCCATTCTTGCTAGCACCTCCCAAATTTCACAGGTTTTTTTCCCATGTGATTTAATTTTAGGGAAAAGCTCCAATTCTTGGAAATGCAAGATATTAAAACACATTTTCCTTTGCTGCATATATGTCATTTGTTAGAAAACACAAGCCCCCATTAACTTATGATGTCTATCTCTATTGCCATCAGGATGAATGCTTAGCTTATTAAATTTCTGCATGGCTATGATACAAAAAAAAAAAAACCCAAACAAACAAACAAAAAAAGTCCATTTCTGAGGAGTGTGGTAGGGGAAGAAAATACGTAGATGTTCAGCACTATTTCAGGTGAGTTAATGACAGATATTAAGTCAGGAAAACATCAAGTTTTCTGGTAGCTACCCTGTACAGAGCAGTTTAAGACAGCCAGGGTTTTGGAACAAAGAATATGAAGTGAGAGGGATAAAAGGGAGCAACCCTACTGCAGAACAAAATCGAAACCCTGCTTTTATTATAGCTACAATCTTCTTGAGTTTTTCATCAGAGAATACAGAAACAAGCCTAAGCTTCCTTGATAAAATAGATTCATTACCTTTTGCTGAAAATTATACAAGATAAAGCTAGAAAACACCCCCCTCCAATGTTGTTCAAGCTTATTTACTTGGCTTTCCTGGTTGAGCCACTTGTTTTCTGAACAAGCTATTCTACTCTACAATGTCACACACTAATCTCTTTAGTGATGGGGCAAAAGATTTCAGCTCTCCTTCCTACCAACTATTGTGTTGTGGGATAAAGCGATCTGCCATTTAAAATAATTTTTCAGCATTACATTCTTGCACATGTTACCATACGTCATCAGATGGACAGTAATGCAAAAACATTCTCACACTCAGTAAGTAGATTCCTCTCAAATCTAGTATATTTTTTCCTAACATAATTGATTCGTTTTGCTTGATCTTGTTGAACTCAAATGAGGATATGTAATTACTGACAGTAAGTTGTAAACAGAGTTTATCCTTTTTTATCTCCTTTACCTACATGTTTCAAGCCATACAATAAAGGTTGTGCTCCTTTATTCACTAGGACGAGGTAGCACAAAGCTTCATTTCTACGGTTCCGTCTACTGGCAACCCCTTCTTCATTACTGGCACTGGCAGCTCAGGGTGGTATGAAGGAAAATGGAAATCATTACCCTGGAATGTCGTATGGTACATTCAGATCAACACCAGTTATTCTTGGAAAAATACTTCAAAAAATCCAGTTTACGCATAACATTCTCAGACTAATGGCACTGCTACATCACATTTCCCCAATTTTAGGTCACAGCCTATTTGGGATGTCCCCATCAGCTTGAAAATCATGTGCTTCCTCTATCACCTTATGCCACAGCCTGTACGCAGCAACCCAAACTAGGATAACCTGGCTATTGCAACAGTTTAAGAGAAAATTCATTTTCCAGAAGTTTAGAAATAACACTTAAAGCCCCCTGATAACCTACAGATGTTTATTTCAAGCTGTTGAACCTGGGTCTTGACATATCCAATACTCATCAGGTCTTTTGGGCAGGGCTTGTATGGCCGCTGTACTCCCAGTATACCCCCGGCTCCTCGACACACCTCTCTTCAGCTCTGCCAGTTGGATGAACAAAACAGAGAAAACCCTCCAAAACTGCACTTGAACTAGAGCAGCATGAACGTTGTTCTCATTGCTCGCTGCCTTTCCCAACAGACAGCCCCATATACTCATAAGGGACAGGAATCAAACACAGTCAGTTTGGGAATCTCAACCTCCTAGCAGAAATAAGTGTTTGCAACTCCAAAAATAAACCTCCAAAACCAGGACAGTTTCTCTCCATGTGGTGGGTGAGCAAATGATGAATAAACATAAAGCCGGTTTCAGAGTCAGGAAGGAGAATGTTTCCATTATTTTAAAAATCCACCTTCATTTGCAGCTTATGCAACAGACAATGTACATTAGTGAGTGAGTGAAAAAAAGAAAAGGGAAATCAGGAATTTCGTTTTCACTGCCATCATTGGCTCTACCAACTATCAGCAAACAAATACTGCGGCTAAAGAACTAAGTCTTGCTGGCAGCATGTCCTGGACTTCACCTGTATTGCACAGGCATCAGAATTCCTAGAGAGGTTTTCCCTTTGGATGCATACATAAAAAAAATTCCTAGTAAGTATCACTTAATGGCAAAAAGAACGTTAGTATTTAATATTGTGTTATATCTTATATATACAACTTAAGACTGTCTGTTTGTGTCTAACAATTACCATTTACCCTCCCCAAGGTTAGGGCTACTTTAGCCTTTTCTAGTGACCGAGGTCACCTTGAAAGCCACGGAACAAGAGGGGAAGAACTCACTCAACAGAGGTTTCGACATCAAGTCAGTTCCACTTATAATTGGGCCTTACGTTTAGAACAGTTTTACTCTTGTGAAGATGCAAATAAGTACATGAAAACCCACAAACTATTTCTTCCTCAGCACAACTTAATACATACTGTCCTGTAAAATAACCAAATAGATTTCTGCCTTTGAGGCTGAAGTCAGTTACATAAAAGCAGCTTGCCACAGAAGCGAGTGTTAACATAGCTGCGGTTAGCAAATGAAAACAAAAAAGTCCTGTGCGCCGAACAGAATCAGTGCGGGAACAAAGGGCCAAGACAGCACATAATTTTAAATGCACCACATGCCAGTAATTTGATTTTATGCATTAAAATTGAGTTTTGAAAAAGAGCAGCTCTTTGTTCACGGAGCACCCTTGCAGCCGAACACGTCCTTACTTGTTCAAGGAACTGTTGCAAATAATTCACCTGGACAGAGGTTTCAAGCCAGAATACCTGGTTTCTTCTCCAGTCGGCTATTCAGAGTGATGGTGCCTCCCTTGGAGGCTGGTGGTGCAACACAAACAGCACCGTGTGTCTTAGCAGGGCACCTGATGCCAGCGAGGAAACCTTTGCTTAGTTTGGTGGACTTGCACAAACACCACCAGCAGGACCAGGGTGCACATTAGCTCTGCAAAGAGGCAAAACCAGTCATATCTGGGGGCTGGTGACTTGGTGCCAAAGACCACAGCAGGCAGACTGCTTCAAGCATGCAGACGACAGAAACAGGCTTTTGAAGGAAAAGCCAGTTTCTTGCAAGTCCTAAGTACCAACCATGCACCACACTCAGACAATACCTCTTGCTCTTTTGCAATTCCAGAGCACTTGTGGACTTCCTGGGGGGCCTGATGGCCTGCAGAGGCGGCTCAGTGACAGGTGTGATGAGCAGAGCATCCAAAAGCGAGCGGTAGGCGCTAGGTTCAGAGAGTCTAGCAAGCGTTTAAAAAGAACAGGTAAAGAAACCAGGTGACCAAAGTTTAGGCTGGCTGGGACGACTGAAAACCCTAAAACCCTTGTGAAAAGCCAATAAATTCTGTAACAGTATGGAGAAACTGAACCTAGGATAACTGGTGCAGAAATTACATCTAAATAAGTAGCCCCCAAGCTGGAGGTTGCACACCACAGGGGATGGACAACGCATTGGGTGTGAAGGGTAAATTCATTTTATTTTATTTTTACCATTAATAAAGTAAAATAGAAAATATTTCGAAAATAGTGTTTATTTCATCTTTTTCTCATACTTTTTACTTTTCTGCTTTTTGTATGCTTTAAAATGTACATAATATATCAGTACATTAGGACATCTACATAATTTAGAAATATATAAATAAACATATATTGCATGCTCCAAAAATGTTTATTGATATGAATGCCTGATTGAAACACTTGAGACCACTGGTCTAAGCCTTTATAAAAAGCAATGTTGTACAACTTGGACGGAACTCAGAGTTACTGACTTCAAGTGTCCAAAAGTTACTCAGAGATGCAGATTATTCTGTAACCCATATCACACAATTGTTATTTACAGCTAGTTTACTAACTGACCAGTAAAATAGGTATCATGAGGATGAGAAAGGTAAAATCACGCACCAAAGTTCAGAGCAGCAGTCTGGAGCTAATTTAAAAATAGGTCATGGGAGCCTTGGACATATTCTAAAGACTTGCCCACCATGGAACTGTGAAAAAGCTGATTTTGCAACCATGCCAGGCACTGATTATTCTTGTATGAGCTTGAACTTTCTAAAACCATATTAGAAAATGTTCCTTTTAAAGTTGATGTCTACCTGGCCCGGACAGCAATGGCAGCAGATACTGCAGCAGCAGCCACACTCTTAATTTTTGATCTCTGCTTGAAAGGAGAAAGAATGGGAAGAGAAGGAGATCCAAACGTGGGCAGACTTCCAAAAGGATTTTCCAGCAGTACTTTTCTAGCACAGAAGCTTTGAACCAACAGACAAGAAAACAAAGAAAGCAGGAAATATTGACAGAGAGACAGTACAATACCAGACCGCATTAAACATCGGAAAGTTACAGGATTGTAGGTTCCCAACTCACAGAGACATCAGGCAACGTATTAGCCACCTGAATACTAATACAGAAAAACACAATTTTGATTTCACCCACAAATAAAACTTTCCCTTTATCAAGTCAGCATTCAGCATCTATCACCCTTCAGATTCCCCATCCCATACTCTGTCTTGCACCCCTTAGTCATTCCCACTGAACCAAGGCCCAGGACACTCCACGGGGATCCATCTAAGTCTCCATTGTGCTGACAGAAAGAGCCCTAAAGGTAATTTAACTTCTCCTTTTTTTTCATAATAAATAATAAACATGGAAAAATTTGGAATATTTGCTGATATAACTTCAGCAGGTCTATTTATACCACCTTTACCAAATGCAGCATGCTCTTCACCCCCTTTTCGTTTTCCCTACTTATTATCTGGGTTGGAAAGAATGTGAACAAGCAAAATAAATTAAAAAAAAAAAAAAAGAAAAGAAAGATGAGACTGGCTCTGAAATTATTTCTACAGTGGTGAATTCATAACTCAGGCTCTTGTCTTGAAATTTCAAGGTTATTCACAGGATTGCTGTGTATTTTTTTAAAGCATTTCAGAAATCAACAGAACACTTACACCACTATATTTTTATACCACTTCTCAGATGTAAATGCAGAAATGCTGCCTGAAAATCTTGCTTACACCTAGCAGTCTGCTGTACATACCTTAAAAGATTTACCTTGTATGACTTACAGATGATTTAGACTGACAGCTTGAGATTTTATTGAAAGAATTTGTTTCACAAGTAGGCAGAGAAGCTTCATGCCTGCCCAAAAGCAGCAAGAGAAGAAAAGTCATTAATCAAACACTTATTACACCTCTGACAATGCTAACTGAAGCTTGAGAGGAGTTCATTTAAGGACTTCTAACAGCTCTCTTTAACCATAAAAAAAAACCAAAACCACAGCTACGGTTTAATATCCCAGAGTGTTAATTACTGAGGGAAGCACTTACTTTTCCTATTGATGAACACTGTACTCTGGATGTCCCATCACTACACAAGTTAATGCTACTGGACAATTGAAAAGTACCCATTTTGTAGCAAGGGTGAGTAACAATTGAAAGCCAGGTGAATGAAGTGTGGAATATCAAAGCATCATACATTACGTGCACCCTGCTGTGCCTTTCCCCAAAAACCTTCTTCCACACTTTGACACTATAGATCCAACCCACATCAGCAACTGCTGACTAAGACACCTTCCAACCAAATCTCCTGCCCATGACTGGTTTCTCCACCTCCATCTAAGGGCCACTTTAATTATTTTTCTAACTTCTGTCTAAAAGCTACTCAAATTTCTAATCACTATGCAAACATCCAGAGCAGCATGAGGGTCAGGAGACCCTCTGTAAGCTGCTCCATCTTGATTGCATCATCACAAAAAAACCAACCAAACAAACAAAAAACCACCAAAAAAAAAAAAAACCACCAGGTGAAACTGTATGTAAAATTATAGTAAAATTATAGTTTCTGCTTGTGCCTGTTTTAATGCAGCTTGCTCAGATGTACCTGGTGGGAGCAGGAGACAGCCCAAGGGCCATTTCCACAGGCAGGGCTGCAGCGGTGGGCAGGGGGAGCTCGGAGGTCTGCGTGGCCACAGCACACTTCACCGGGAGAGGAGGTGCTGTATCAGCTGTCAAAAAGCTTGCTGCATCTGCAGCAGGCAACTCCACCGTTATTTTCCTAGGTGATGTTAATTACACAAGTAATTATAACAAGAAAACATATGGAGAAGAAACCTCTCATTTGCTTTAAAATATCTAACTGTAACGGACAAATCTTTCTAGCTGGCGTTCTTGCATCTTTTGTAAGAAGAATGAGTAGCATACGTAAGGATTTTTTTTTTCTTTCCCTAGGAACAACTTACTTATCCCTGAGGAATCAGACCATGCTGAAACTGACTCTTTGGGGCATTTTTACAGCTGAAGCTTGACAGCTTAGAACTAGGCTTGTTTAACACAAAACCAAACTATTTGGATAGTTTAAAGTAGTTACTCAACAAGTCTGGACAAGAGCACAACCAGTATATTAGAAATTCCACCTAGTGTAAGTAGATGACATTTTAGACCCTGTGGCTACTTTGGCTGCTGGTATTTAAAACCTGAACAACTGCAGGGGGGTGAGGAGCACACTTGGGTAAGGCTTCCAAAGGGTTCTCAAACACAAGTTCTCTGAAGTAAAAGAAAGCAGAAGGACAAGCAGCATTCACCACAGGAAAGCAGTATTTTCTCCCATATTCTGCTTCCTCTTGCTTGTCACCAAACCAAGGCAACCATAAAAGATCTGACCGTTTTAGTTCAGTCAGTCTGAGACCTCCACTCCTCTTCCAACCCATCGTTCATCTGACCATTAAACGAGCAACTCCTGTCTTTGTAAATTGCCTTTTGCATGACCACCACAACCCAGGGAAGTCACCTAGGAAAACAGATATAGAAACATCAGATCCACCACAAAAGGAGATCTGGCCGAGTTGAGGAGCATACGGCATCACTTGCAACAATTCAGGACAAAACAGGGGTATGCACAGATTGTGACCTTTCCTGCATCGGCCCTCAAGTTCTCCAGAACTTCATACAGTGTCTTTGTGAAGCTTTATAAATTATAAAAAAGACTTTGAAGAAGGTGAGGGGAAGGGGAATAAATCCCACTGAGTATATGTTCCAAAGGGAGAGCAAGCCGAGCCCAAATATTCATACGTACATACTCATTATATTTCAATTTTTCACTTGCTTTGGCAGTAGCTAGAAAAAGAGTAAGAAATTACTCTCCAAGACTACAATTTCTGCAGAGAATATTCTTGGCTATCCACTAATCAGAAAGTACACAACAAAAAATAGGATTACTACCTCCTATTTAATACTAAATATTTGTATTTATGACTATCAGGAATAATTCCATTAAAAGAAGATAAAAGTAGGTCTGTAAAACTGTAAAAACCATGTATATTAAGAGCAACCTAACGACTTTCTGGCATGGGATCTGCTTTATATATTTCTCTCAAAGTGCCAGATTCTGTGGTTTACATGGTCTAAAGTTGCCAGAGTGACTTTTTAAGGTTACTGTTTGCAACTTTCTGGAAAGGCTGCAATTGCTCTTAAATATTTCACTCTTCAACTTATAGGAGAACATCACATATATGAAAATGAGTAATAATACACTATAAATTACAGTAGTTGGGTATACTGCCATATGACAAGTTTAGGCTTTCAATAAAGAACTAAAACTACAATAAAAAAAAGCATTATACTTTACATTATGAAGTCTGCCTTATAAGCAGTGAATCTAACTTTAATCCAGTAATCAAATCCAGATCCTTCGTACGCTTCACAGCAAGCTCTTTCTCCTTCTTGGTGGTTCAGTAGTGGGTGGTAAAAATCACACAGAGCTTCAGCCAAGAAAAGATGAAGCCGATTAGGAAAATAAAGACCTATGCCAGTCACTGATGATAAATGTGGGGGTTTAGTGGCAAAAGCAAGTCTGCTGACCTTTGGATGGCCCAGTTCCGCTTTACCTAAAATCTGATATGGCACTCACGAATTGCTCTATATGGATTTCTGAAAGCTAACATTGTAAAAAGGGGATCTTGGAGATCAGCTTTGGGCATGTTTCCCACCTGAAAGTGTTATAAAAGCAGTGACATTGGCTCAGTAACAAAACGTAAACATCAAACATGGCTGCTACACGGATGACCTCTTGTTTCAGGAGAGAATCAAGACTACAAAGCTTTGTGAAATAATTTACGCTTTCCTTCCCACACTCAGTGCTAATCCTTCCTTCTACAACTCTGCAGAAGCTGCTTAGATTGCTGCCCTTCTTGAGTAGAAAATGCTCATCCATCTCCTTTTTTCACTATTTGTATAAACACTTCAGCTCTCATCCTGAACCACCATGATTATAGCTGTCCTTTCTGATCTCCTGTGGCTCATTTTAAAGCTGCTCTCTTGCTAGGTTAATTTTGCCAAATAATAAACTTAGCGCCATAGGTCTTGAGTGAGAGTAGATCTAAAATTTCCTTTCTCTGGACACAGATCCAGAACTAGAATTTAGAAAGAATTCCTTAGTAGAGTTCACTACTAGTGACAGTAGTGAGAACACAATAACTAGAAACAGGAGAAGAGAGTAGTTACATCGGTATCTGCAAGGCATTTGCAGCTCAGTAGGTACAATCATACAAGAGTTTCAGTGGTAGACATGAAAATCAATTATTGAAGTAGTAATTCTCCCCCTGCCCATTTCATCCCAGGAGTTCCGCTTAGGAGCCCCACCCCCACCCCCCCCAAAAACAAACAAACAAACAAACAAACAACACACACAAACACACACCACCAAAACCCAGACCAAACCAAAACCAAACACAAAATACCACAACACAAAACACCACAAAACCCAAACCAAACAAGCCACCACTATTGCCATACACCTTTTGCATGTACTTTTCATCTTTGGTGACCCATAACTACCACTCCATCTCCTTCCCGGGATTTAGAAGGACATGCTGCTGAAACCATCAGAAACAAATCTTTTCTATATTGGCTCAAACCAGATGTTACCATGAAGGTACTGGCTGGCCAAGCAAACCTCTATCGTCACCCACTATCCCTTCCTGCCTGATCTCACATTAGGGCGTGAAGGTACCCGCTTCTCCCAGACACCAACAAAACCTTCAAATGACACTGCAGCAAACCAGGCTCCACTTTTTCTCTCAAGGTTTCACCTCATCCCTCTCAGCTGATTGACACTACTGCTTTAAAGGGGAAACCGTCTATCGCAAATCTTAGTAGTAAGTTTTTAGTTGCAGAAAGCCCAGACAGGCATGGCAACAGCATATTCCTGTATGCTTCTCAAAAGGACAAGTGTCTGCCTAGGGGCCTGGTGGGACCAGGCACTGATCATTCAATTGTCCTTTTTAAAGGAACAGCTTTGATTCATGTTTTAACTTTGTGCTTGAGCACGAGTAACAAACACTAGCCATTTGGAATTAAAAAACACTCCCGCACTATGAAACACAAACAGTCACAAAATGTTACTGACCTTCAATAACATGATCACAACTCTCCAAATTACCATCGCTGTCTAGTACTCATAGATGACCTCCCAAACACCACCAATGTGCCAAGATAAGTGCCAGTGAAGCAATCCAAGGCCAATGACAGCAAATTTGCCAGATAAACATTTAGTTTTCTTTGATTGCATCATAGCACAGTGTTATGAACCAAGTAATCCACTTGTTTAAAAATATTTTATATTCTTAAAGGTACTTTTCTGTGTGTTGAAGAAATCTGAATTCACTTTTGAGTTGAGACCACTAAAAAGTTACTCCATCCAGGTGACAGGGTGGGAACCCATGGACAACATACTGACACACACTAAACAGTCTCTTATTTTAACTGGTATCCACAAGACTGTTCATCAATCTGCTCAGCTTCATTTCATTTCTCTTCTGCCCGCTCCTACCATTTCAGGAGGTGAAATGTCACGGCACACCTAGTCACGGCAGATTGATAAAGTTTAAGTGAATGACAGACAACCCTCTCTCCCCCAAGACAGACAAATCTAGGCTAGAATAACATATAGATAGATCGTTCACTGACTTTAAACCCTCTCTGAATGATTTACCTCCCAGGAACTGCTGCAGCAACGTGTTCAGAAAGTCTGGGAGAGGGGACGCTGCCAGGGGAGCACCCTGCTACCAGCAAAGGAGTGGTGGCAGGTTCTGGTCTCGCACCATTTTCACTCCATTCACAGAAATAAAACCAAAATGGAGACACGCAGAGAAAGAGATTTTTAATCCACATTGAAACAGTATGCTGAACAGGAGATACTGTTCATGGAAGTGTTAGTAAAGTGTGTGTGTGTGGGGGGGGGGAAGTGGCATTTACAGCAAAATACAAATAAGAGGGATAAACAATGCACAAAACACTTAGGAGGAATCACATTTTTAGTGAAGGCTGAGAAGTGTTCTGCTGCTTATAAACACAGAAAGCCAAGTTGCATTTTACATTTACAAATTTGGAACACATATTTAGTAGCGTATTATGTGATGGAAAACTTAACTTTTAGGAAATACTGGAAAAGAAACAGAAGCGCTCATGGGATTCACTCCCTAATTTTTATACACTTTTTGGTGCAACTTTTTTTAGGGTGTTAGATTTGTGAAGGTTAGACAATGTATTTGTCAGATTTTTTTCATATCCTTTCTTTTTTCAGTTGCAATAGGGGGAAAAAAAATCTAGAAAATGTTGTCTTAAAACCCTCTACTTGAAGAAAAGCACCCATCAGACATCTCATTGTAATTTAAAAAAAAAAAGTAAACTATGACATAGATAACAATCACAACCACAAGTTTTGAGCAGACTACGTTAGCCACAAGTATAGGCACTACTGCCTATATATATATATATATACACACACATATATAAGCACTCAGAATTAAGTATCTTAATAAAGTAGAGCGCCTTAAATGTTGAAACTTATTGAACAGACTTGGGAATGACCAGGGAGCAGACCTCATGGGTGGTAAAGGTGTGGATGGAAATTCTGGTGCAGGTGACATCTCCGAAGTCTGGGGAGCTACAGAGGTGTCCTGGGTTGCTGCTCCGTTAGGTAGATCTGCAGGTATGCTTTACAGATATTTATGGCATGAGGGGGAAAAATAAACACATGATTTATGACAGGTTGCTTTCAGGACTGATCGAGAGTGGTACAAATATTTTCCAGTGGCTACAGATTAGCTAAACTACAAATCTGGAAAATCCAGACACATCTTCACTCATGACAATGAACTGACTCTACAATTTAAGGCCAAAGCCAAATCTGTACCTGGTTGCTCAAGAGATGATTAAAAGTCAACATCTAAAATATACTTGGAAATAGGGTGCTGCAGAATTAGAACTGATCAGTTACTAAAACACATAAACTTTACATAAAGGCTAGACATTGCTTTTCTAAGCTTTAAGTAACTTTTTTAAGAGTTTTAATTTGTATACTTCAGGGGGGGCTTTCCATTTCTATTTCCTGACGTTCCAGCTGCTGAAAAATCTATCCTATCCATTATTCTTATCCAAAATATCTTAGTGAGTTACAGTTTAGGGATGAACAATAATAAAAAAAAAAAAATCTAGAGGGCACGTGTCTTGGATAATGCTTGGCTGAAAAACTGTTATTAAATTGAGATATTTATCTGTAGATTACTGATGGAAGATAAGTTTCTATTTCATTGTTTGCCATATTCATCCTTCTAGGTTTTAATCTTCTAAATGTAAGCTTATTCATTTATATCAAAAGCCAGTCAGAACACTTTTTTCAGAAGATCAGACTTCGGCTGGGAATCAGACACAAGCCAGGGTATGTTATCCACGTGCAAACTGAAAAGCTGTTTTGGAAATAGTTACAAAGTCCAAAATGTAGTGTCAACAAGTGTGGTGCAGTGGGGATAATTGGCGAAGAGATGACATCTTTAAAGCAGTAAATGAAATTCATTTCACACATTCTTAGAACGTTTTTGGAACTAGCGAGTTGTTACTATGAATTTATAGCAAACTAGTAATTTTGGTAGCCCTTCTCAAAGTATATGCATATCCTCAATACATAGACTCTATGACTACTTATGTTTAATTTTAATCAAAACAAAATCTATGCTTTGGATTATTTAGAGAGGCTTTTTCTTCCATTTCTTGCTGAAGCAACTCACCCTTCAAAGAGATAAGGGCTGGCAAGATAGATAAACAAAACGGTACGCTAAATAACAATGTGAAGATATTCTCATTACCTAGGAAAATCTCCAAAACACAAAAATACTTGAAGGTTAAACCATTCTGCCCTTACAAAGAAAACTTTACAGAGTCTAATTGATACATTTCATAGTTCTCATTGCATCGATGAACTACAGAGAGTCTAATTGATAACCTTTCATAGTCTTCATTGCACTGATATCCCTCTGAAACCCCCACTCAGCAGAACAATTTTAATACACTACTTCACATTCCTAGTTTAATACACAGTATTCAATCAAATGTGGCGTACGTGCACTCAGTAACGCACTTGGGTTTAGTGACACAGTACTCACAAGTTACACGATAGTGGGGGCAGGGAATCAAACTGATGGCACTTCTCATCAAAACAGTCTTTAGTGAAATTACTAAAGTGAGTGTTTTCCCATACTGTCCCTAAGGAGTTAACCCAAAGGTGTGTAAGATGTCATATGCCTTGGTCCATCATTACCAGTGCAAATCTAATTGTACTTAATGCTGTGCATTGTTAGACATCCACATGGGTGACTGTTAGTGTTAGATAACTGGGCTATTACCTGAAGGCTCCATTTTCTGTTTGGCTTTTCCTAAAGATAAAATGACAGATACCATAAGCTACTGCTCTACTGTACACCTGTATAAACCATCTGAAAAGGTAACACAAGCTTAAAATGCTTCCAAAGGTCTCCTTTCAGTTTCTGAGGTTGAGCAATAAATAAAGAACAGAACAAAAAACAAAACAAAAAAACAAGACAAGTCTGCAGAAGCATTTGCAGTGGGCACCGATCTGTTCACAGGACTAATCCCGTCAGAAAAGCGTGCAGGTCAGCTGCACAAACTACAAGCCAATTGGCATGGTTCTCATTAAGCAGTTATGAAAGATTGGGCTTTTATATGCGCTTTACAATTCACCTTTGAGGTTTGAAACTTCTGATTCAATAAGCATTGCAAAAGCCAAGAGCAAGTTTCACTTAGTAGAATTCTTACTCCTGTAGCCCCCCAAAAGATCAACAATTTTATTGATTTCTGCAAATCTTGTGTGGGCTTTGACACATATCCCATTTTTAACATGATCAGGAACGCTACTACTATGATAGTTTTGTACAACTCAGATTGTTTCTACTACGCAGCAGTGATCCAATTCTTTCTCTTACTATCATCTGACGATGCAATGAAGTCACAGCTCCGTGCACGAGAAGACTATTCAAAGAGTCAGAGAGACTCAAAAGAAAAACAGACAGAGCTAAGATAAAAGCAACTTTTATTAAAATACTCTTCAAGCTTCAGAAAGCATAAATTAATGATGTGTAGCTACTATAATACATTATTTTACAGGAGAACCATAGGGCCACGAAGCTTTTATAAACACAAGAAAAGAAAGCCTATGAGCTTCACTCTGTAATAAAATAAATACTACTATCTTGTCTTGTTCGTGTTAGAAGATTGTGTTGAAGCTCTTACAGGTACACAGCAACATTCTGCTCGATTTTTTCTAAGTTTTCCATAATATGAACATATTACTAATCTAAGCAGCGGAATATTTATATTGAGCCTGCAATTCAATTCACAACATTGGAAATATTTTTTTTTATTTGCTTAAAGGCAGTCTGTCTTCTTGCTGTACCTTGTAAAACATTTACAACCACTCTGAAACTGACCTGCTGAAAAACCAGTGAAATCCACGATAATTATCTGGTAAGTACAATTGTTTAAAATAAGTGTATACAGTCCCTCTTTGTCTTCTTCCCCCCAGCCCCAAAATCAAAGTAATTTCTTATTCTTTTGTTCATAATTTTCTGCTTTCTAACAACCTACAGTAACTCAAACTCAGCAATAGAAATTAATCCTTTAAGGCAAAAAAAGAACTGCAACAGCCATCTCCTCCCCCACGCTGGGAGAATCAACCACCCAAGTTGTTCTGTTCGAAATACTCTTTTTTTGTCAACTAGTGATTAGCACAAAAACATTTTCATCTCGTTTTTTACACATCAGTAGGAAAGTGTTAGAAAAGTATAGAAAAGGCTAGAATTTCTCTTGCAGTAAGGCTAGTGAAATAAGTTTTCTTTTTTCTTTTTGGTTGTTTTTTGTTGTTTGTTGGGTTTTTTTTTTCCAAAGCAGATGGAAAAGAAGAAAGGAAGTGTTTGTATTTTGCTTTTGCAACTTGGGTAAAATCACTGGACATTAAGAACACGTGCTGAGACTTCATGGTGCCAGTCACGTAATTTTGTATATTTGGGGCTAAAGACGTGGATAGGAACCTTTTCCCTGTGGAAAGAAGTGACAGAAGAAAAATAAGAAAGAAAGGAAGAAAGAAAGAAAAAGAAAAACTTTGTCTTAAGCAGTTTCACAAGTGAGCATGCAATCTCCATGCACTATTCCTATCCACACATTGCCTTCCTCTCCATCAAAAACCTGGATCCAGTGTTAGGCAAAGTCAGTAGAAAAACTCCCACCAAATGGAAGAACCATTGGATTTGGGCACTGGTTGGTCCTCATTTTGAGCTATGCTTATGCCAAAGCCCGGAGACAGTTGACCCTCATTCACAGTCCAGAACAGTAATACTTTCCAGCTATGCCTTGCAATCTGATCCACACTCACAAATCAAAAACGCCTATTTAAATTCAGGAAAAGGAAAACATGTCGACAGGCTGACCTCGTACAGAAAACGAAATCAGTCCAAGTTTATGGAAAATCTCAAACTCCTGCATAAACATTAATACTGGACCACACCAACAAATTTTAAAAGGCTGGTCTACTCAGAAAAAATTTTTTACATGCTGAAGTAGAAGGCAAAAAAAAGAAACAGCATTTTTTCAACACCCACGTGTCACTCAAATGCACCAAACATTATCAGTTAAAAATTCAGACATGCAAAGTATTAAAGTAATAAAAATGTAAAACATCAACTCACTTAGTCTTCTTTGCACCTTCATGTTCTGGTTCTTTCACTGCAAGAAAAGAGAAAATGTTTATTTTCTAAGGTACTGCACCACTGTACATGGAGGTTCTCCCCTGCGCCAATGCATTCACCACAGCAGGACATTACAAGGCTCATTAGGACTCCTGGGTTCTGAACATGCCCCAACAGACACGGGGTATGTCCACAAACCCGAGGAGCCCCTTTGCCAGCAGGATTGCCGAAAGGTGGCTCTGCTGCTCTCTGCCTCTGCCCTTGGCCCGCTCTCCACACTAGCATTGAGGAAGGCAAGTTGAGAAGGGGAAGATGAATGGAAGCTGGGAGGCATTTCTTTTGGATGACCATCCAGTGGGTTTATATCAAGTGATAATCCAAACGTCTGTTTGCAGCCAGGCTGTGACCCGCCAAGGTGCTAGAGGACTGCATGTGGGGTAACGTAAATTCCCAGCCCTGATTTTAAGTTTGGCAAATCTAGTGGCAGTCACTTTCTTACAACATTTCTCAACACAATTAAATCATCAGTACTGGATGACGTGTTATTTGATGTTTTGGTCTCACATTCTGCCCTTACGAGGACTAATGAAGGGAATCCAAAGACAGACAATGATCCATTAATACACCAGCACAATGCAGAGCCACACAACAATTAGGTAACTGTCCAAGTCCAGAATATTCATCACACGTGGGCAGTAATCCTTGTTTGGGGAGATGTTATCATTGGCAAGTAATTCTACCAGAGAATCAATAGCCGATTTAAACAAATCTGCACCTGGGGAGGGGGTCCCCAATTTCCTCACTGCCTTGTTTATTGCAGCACTAGCTGTGAAAAGCAGAAAAATGAAGTAATCACCTCTACATTGGCTGACTCAGTCTGAACATGACTGAGACCACAATCACCTGATGGCGCTTCTGGCGGCTTTTACATGACATTACAGATCTCAGCCAATTAATTTTAACTAACAGTATAATATTAAAGTTTTACCATAAAATTATGACTGGAAATTACCTTCTCCATGTTATCTGTTTCATCTACAGTATATGTAATCACACCATAGCATAAGCAGAGGATGGAAACATGACGTGGGAATAAAATGAGCAACTATGGTTTTATGCTTCTGATTGGTTAAATTATTGTAGATCCCATGCCTTTGAATGACACTCAAAAATTTTCTACATGCCTCACAACACCTTATTTTAACTGGAACATTGAATTTGAACAGAAACGTGGCCATTTTGATGATACGGGGAGTGGGGGAAGAAACAACGAATACGTGTCTGCCAAAGTCTTTGGGAGCAGAAATGGAAATCTTAAGATTTATCTAGAACGTATTAATATTCGACTCAGTTGGGAATAATGGCCAGTAACGTGTATGTCCAGAGCTATTTAGCAATTGCAGGAAGTTTACAGAAATATTTTCCTACTACAGTCTTCTCCAACCTTTTCCCTTTTAAAGAGCTCACCAAAATTCTGCCTACTGGATTTACTTTCCAAGAAGGAAAAAGCAAGAGAGGATACTGAATCCTTTACTATTACCCCTGCCCCCAGCTTTTAAAAACATCTGTCTGCCTAAGGCCATTACTTTTATTTCATTTACACCAAACTACTCACTATGATCAGTGCCAGTGATTTGGGCAAGGATGCGGAAAGAGCGGGACTGGGTGGTGCCCGTCCGGGGATGCCAGTCTTCGGTGTCTTCAATCAGTCGCTTCTTGCTGGCATCACTGTGGGTGGGTGTGTGGTAAAACTCTGTATAGGTGTCCACAATGTGCTTCCGCGGGGGACTGCATCAAGGAGAGGAGACAGCAGTGAACAAAAAACTTGAGAGACCACCGGGGCTGGGGTAGCTACAAAGACACGGGCAGAACTGTGACTTTTCCCAGCGTTTAAAGGCGGCTTCTGTGTTTGGGTGCAGATGTGCAACAGTGAGCTCTACAGGCACACCTGAACAGAGATTCAGTTCTCTGAACCAAGCACAGCTTTATAATCACCCTAACCCAACTGCAATATTTTAACTTGTTTCCCTGCTGGAACATTTCACATTTGAGACAGTAAAAAACAGTATTATAAAGACATTTACATTATAAAGACTTTACCGTTTAGGTGGGGTTTTCCTTGGAGATGACAGAGTAAGACAGCAAGAGAAAGTTTCCCCAGCATAAACAGGAAAATGAGAAAAAGAAAACAAGAAAAAAGAAGTCAGAAAGTTGAAACAGAAGTGTAGATAATTATGCCAAGTAATTAGTTTTGTGGGAAAGGGCACTGAAATCCAGTTTAATAGCGATATTGTCATTCTGCTACCAGACCGGCAGCACAGAACCTCCATACTTCAATTAAACTCACAGTGACTTCCTCACAGGGATGAAAGGGGAATTTGTTTTGGTAAAGCAGGGTAGTTTACTTAGTTCTGAACAGGTGCCCCTCAACAAACCCTCCCCTTCGTTCATAAGGGGCAAAGCACCAGTAGCGTGCGAGGCCACCCAGCACATGCCAAGTCTTTTGCACTTGGCAAAACCTGGATCAGAACCAGCCCAGCCTTGGAAGCATAGACAGTGATGCTCTGGAGCATAACATGGAGATCTTAATGCTCGATACCCTCCCTGAAAATCAAAAAACTGGGGTGATGGTTTTATCTAGAAATTTTCCCCACAGAAACCTATACGCTGTTACCGATCCCTCCGCTAGCAGACTGCAAGAATACAGGATTTTAAAGTTTTGTTTTTAGTAAGCAATGTAAAGAACAAGTCATGGCACTGATCAGTTTAGGAAAAGAGAACAGAAGATTCATACTATATATATATATATTACTCCCAAATTCTACGTCTGTTATCCCAAAGCATTAATCTTTAAGACCTTTAAAACGTTCATTTATTTTTATGTAATTTACAGGCAATTAACTGTACAAAACTAGCTCCTAAGACAAAACAATTCTAATAATAATTAAAAAACAAACAAAACAAAAAATACCAAAAAAAACCCCAAACTTTAAAAGTCACTTGTATTTTTGCCACTACTTCCCCACTGTACTTTTAATGTCCAAAGTATTTCTGGTGAAGAAAGGTAGAAAATATGAGTGGTAATGACGTAAATTATTGTCAAGAAGTAAGAATTAGGCCCATTCAATGGAATGCATTAGTAAATTCTTAAGATTAAAAGAATATTTAATACTTGAAAGAATTATGTGAAAGGTATCATACAGAACTGCATCAAAAGGCTGAGTTTATTGACACACAGCATTAGTGAAGTACGTATATCACATACCAAAGTTACTGAAGAGGGAGAGGTACAGAAACAAAGGCAGTGGTATTTCCAGGATGGAGTAGAAGTAGTACAGAGAAAACTCAAGTAAAGCATCAAAACAGTTAATAGCAAAAATAAAAACTGAAAATTAAAGCAGTAATTAAAGGTGTGAAACTACATGGAAATGTCATTATCAACATGCAGTTTACCACATTCTAGCAACTACCACAGTGAAATAAGTAGTCTTTCACATTTGTTGAAAGTGGTATGATAAACAAAATATCCTGCTGACTTCTCTTGTGGATCCCCCGGTCCCTTTTTTAAGGCTAAAGAGTCTACTAGTAATGACTCGTTGAGGCAACAAGGTGGTGCCAGAGACAAAGGAAAATTCCACGAGACAGGCTCTCCCTTAACCCAGCCTTGCGGCAAGGGGAGAAAAATGCCAATAATATCTCATCCTGTTTATCATCCCTAATAGGTATAAATCACAGTATACAGATGTTACTTGTGGTTTTTTTGTTGTATGAATTCGCTATCCAGCCTTTCATTCCATAGTCCTCAAACCATCTGTGCTTTTATACTGTATTTCACCATTTACTAGTTGTATTACCAACACCAATCAGCCATAGGTGCACCAAGAATTTATCAATACACACAAACACCAAACATATGTTTTATGGAATAAAAAAAAAAGCCGGAAAATGTAACACAGTGACAAGCAAGATCACTTCATGTCCAATGCAGACAAAACCATTTACTACGCTAAGAAGTTACTAAGAAAAGCCAAAGCTGTTTTGCAAAATTTAAATATAAAACTCTGTAAGAGCCATAATTTTGCAAAACAAGAATACATGCTAGTTATTCCAACAGGAAGAACGACCATAATTCAGCTCCAGTGCTGTTGATACTAACTTTATCACTGTTGTTATCTGCAAGGGAAAAAAAAAAAAAAAAGTATTTGACGTGTTAATATGTTCTTTGCTTCTTGAAATATTAAAGGAGTTTCCAAATCCAAGCTCTGGTAAAGCCATATATCATGTAAGTCAAACTTACAATCATCAAAAGAACCTACAAGGGAAAAATTTAGCCCAGCTGAGCTTAAATTGAGTAAAGTCTGTGGACGTCTTACCTGTTTTAAGCAGCAGGCACGTTTTCATGCAAAAGCTGGCAAGAAGGTCTCAATAAAAGTGTAATTGCACACAGCCTACTGACGGCAAATTGCTTTCTTTCTGAGCCAGAACTAAACAAGGGAAACAAAACTTCCTTCCCCATCCTGAAGTAAAGTCAAATAGTTTGTATCCTGAACGTGGTTTGAGGGGAGTCAAGAAGGGAGGAAATTCTGAGTACAACAAGGTACATGTCTGAAGAACTGCATTTACTCAAAAGTGTTATCTATGAACAAGATAGAAGCTGTCTTTTTTTTTTTTTTTTTTTTTAGAAAATAAGTAATGCAAAGCACAGAAACAAAATGGATTTAGACTGAGCGATTATTCCAAAAATCAATGTTTCTTAAATTTCATGTCCAAATGTTTTCATTTTAATTGGGGCGATAGTTAAGCATAACTGTAGAAATGTATTTTTTCTAAGTAAAACTAAGTAGTGTAGCAGCAAACCAATATAATCACTTTAGAGGTTTTTGTTTGCTCTTTTGTTTTCTGCCTTTGGATTGCAAGACAGTTAGCCCAAATGCACTATTGTAAGGAAGGTGGCAAAATAAAGTAGGTTTTTACACTTCTAAATGTTTTCAGGCTTTCCCAAACTAGATCTGCAAGGCTGGCAGTGAAACAGGGATTTCTTCACCTGCCAGCTGTGGTACTCTTCAGTCAGTATTATTCATCCCCTCACCATAACATAGGGCACATAACGCTCACCCAGCCATTCTATCTTGATTGTCAAGTGCTTACTCTATGCCTGCAGTGCTTCCAGGAGACATAATTTTGTTGCTATTGTTCCTCTTTTTCAGTACTAATTGCTGCTTTTGAATACTCTGTACACACTTATTTGCTAAAACAGCATTCTTGGAAAGATAAGAGATGGTTTCTTGAAGTGTATTCAACAAGTCTACCAGCATTGCAAGTCCTTGGGATCTCCAGATTTCATCCCACTTCTAGGCAGTGTGGACGCCTGCCATCATCTGTTTAAGAAAGGGCTGGAAGTTACCATGACAACAGTATAAATGCATACAAAAATTATATAAAATGCATACAGACTGCATTATATGAGTCCACATATGGAAAACATTCATACTGCAATATAAAGGGAATAGGTACCTAAAAAAAGCTATTTTTCCGCATGAGAAGCTCAACTGAAACTGCAGTTTATCCTGTATCCTAGTTGATGTCGATGTTTGCCTTTCTGTAGGGTTCTTCATACACTTTATATACTGAGAGAACAGCAGAGGCGAGAACCTCCAGCCCTTTTCCTTTGAGGGATGGGAAAGAGTAACCACAGCTTTTAGGTTTTAAGCCCAGGTTTGACATTTTTGTTACTTAATTCAATCCGCCGGACGATGCTGCTGGGCACACAGGCCAAGGGGCATGGGACCGCTTGCACCCAGCTGCCGCCTCTCCCAGTGGCACAGCAGCCTCTGGGAACCATCCCTGGGGCACTGCGGCTCCCCAGCCCTGCCCAGGAATTTCTGGGAGAGCCCAAGGTGGCGCCGGTCAAAAGCATGCTGCCAAAACAGGGCGGCACAGGTCTGAGTGCCCAGGATTGCTGCTGGGCTCAGTTTAATTCACTAATCTATTATTCACTTGTCTAGATGCTACACCAGATACAGTACAAGCCTTTTATGTGGCCTTACAGTTCCCTAAATGTTAGGTGTCCCACATCCACTTCAACATAAACAATTACACTTGAACATGAAAATCGCTCGAATTTTGAATCTGTGTTGCTTTTTTAGGGTAAAGGTAACATTTAAAGGTGAGGTATTTACTTTATAATGGTGCACAAAATCTGCTTAACCCTGACAGCTTCCCTTAATGCATCTTAAGGTTTCTTGTGTGTTGTGCAGAGAAATAACATGACATCTGCCCCTTTGGCTCCATTCTGGGACCTTTATTCAGTGGTCCTGCCAGCACCACAGTTGCTCTCTCAAAGCATCTCGTTCCCAGCCATCGCAGCACCCGCTGACCCTTCTTGCCAGACCGCTCTGCATTTTGGAGTGCCTGCTGCTTTCAGCAACTATATCAGGAGTCAAAATACACAGCGAGACACGGACATTGAAATTAACAGCCGGCTTGTTGTAAGGTCTGGATTTTGCGATACATTGCGATACAACCCATTGTGTAAAGCGTTTTGTGGTCCTGATTCAATTTAGCTGTGACACTCTACAAACTGACGTGTCACTTCTGGAAAAAAAAAAAAAAAGTCAGCACTGAAAGGCTGGCTCGGTCCTTGGAAGCATGGCTTTTAAAATGGGAGCCTTTCCTCAGAGATTCGCTTCTGAGGCTTAAATGACTCCTCCAAGCTTTTGCTTAGTCCTTAAACAAGCCCGGCTTTTTTCCTGCGAGGAAAGACCCTCACAGCAAAAACAAAATCCCACCTACCCATTTTGCTGTTTACTCTCCCCCTGGTTTTCTCTGAATCCTCGTCGCGGCCCCTCAGCCAGATCCTGGGCGCCATCACCGGCCGAGGCGCTCGAGGCGGCATTGTGCGCGACGGGCTGCCGTGGGACATTAACTGCAGGTTTAGCAGCGCTTGGCGCAGGCGACCGCTGCTCAGCGTTAGGCTTGGCGTTAACATGCAGTCCAGGTGCAGCAAACGGGGCCGGGGCGGCAGCCGCCGGGGATGGAGCTGCCGCCTGGGCTGGGGTGAAGGCGGAGGACGGTGATGGGATGGAGGTGACTTTGGAGGAGGTTACAGCTCCAAATGGCCTCGGAGTCTTATTATAAGCCACGCTCGCCGTGGCAGTGACTTTGGGTGCAACAGCAGAGGCAATGGGCACAGGCTTAACTACTTCTGTAGGTTCTCCCTATGTGAGATGAAAAACAAAAAAGACACACACAAAACCATGCCAAACGCATGCACATTCCTCAGCAGGGATCTTCCCAGCTCTCAGGGGAGATAACCCACCTAGCGTGAAACGAAGAAGCACAGAAGCAAGCTTCACGGAGACTGCAGCCGTGAGATGTACGGAAAAAAAACAAGCCATGCGTTTTTAGGAAAATGATCCAAGCATGCACAATCAATATGAAATCCCATAACGCTAACTCCTCTCATCATACCCAAAAGAGACACCCCACAAATCAAGTTCAAGAGACTGAAGAATCACTCTATTGTAAAACCCACCAGGTAACTCATGTGGAAAAAATCAGTGGTTTTTTATTAAAAAAAAAAAATCCACATTCCACCTCTCAAACCCCATTTAAGATATGCACATTCCTCACACACAAGCATCGTGGATGCCTGTACACACACACAGCGTGTATCGAGCTGGGGACAGGGCCGCTGGGAGTGGAACCAGAGCACTGGAGCTCTTTTATTAGAGGCCAGTGCTTCCAGGCTCAGTGAACTTTTCCAGTTGCACTCCATCAGTGTGCTCCAACATCTTCATATACACTTGTCAGATCAAAACTCTCAAAAAAATGCAAAATTTTTTTCCTCCCCAGGAGCTATGCATTACCATAGCGGTTCCCGAACTGTGGCCTTTCAAATCACAGTCAGCAGAACAGTAATATAGTATACAATCTTTACCTCCACTGGAGAGGATTTTGAAGTACAGGCCATTTGTAAGCATTTTCAGGTTTGCAAACAGCCTTCTTATCAGAAAGGGGGGTTTGAAACTGTTACTTGAAAACAAAACATTAGAAGAATGGAGAACAAATAATTCCCCGGAGCCTTAAGGAAAGTGAGGAGAATTGTTCTCTGAAACTGTAGTATTTAGATTAGCTGCTTTCAAATACAAAGATTTCAGTGCCCATTAAAACTAACAAAAAAATCTGCAAACGAACCCCACCACAAAAAAAATCCTACTAAAGTTTCCCACTTTGGAACAGAGTAAAAACTTCTGCAATATCTTTCTAAAAAAATGTTCCATGATCTGGAAGTTAACTTTTTTTTTTAATAATCATTTGCCAGGTGTCTCAATATTTTTTTGAGGGGTAGGAGAAGCAGAGCAGAAATCACTTAAAGATTCAAACACCACAATACTTTTATGTAAAACATGGAAATCAGGCATGTTATATTGAAAGAAAAGTTTGAATGACAGTGCTTATCAACAACAGGGTTTGACAGATGGGTAATAACAGTTAGTGCCACATGCTACATTTCTTGGTTGTGATGATGAGCATACCTTTGGTACATGGACAAGATCAGGTTTTGTAGAAGCCACTCTGGAAGAGGAAAAACATACACATAATCATAAAAACCAAGTTATTTTATGTTTAGGCATTTCCCTGTTCCAGCTCACCACATCCACCCACAGATATATAAAGTATTCCTTTTTGTTTCCTCTAAAAGAAACAAGAAGCATTCCAGTCAAACCTACAGCATCATTGTTAATATACGGAAAAGGCAAACCCAAACTTGATTAATTAACCCAGATACAACATTAGGAACTCTAGCATCTCTCATCAAGTACTATTTGATTTATAAATTCATAATACCGTATCACCAGTTATGAGACTTCAGCTTCAATTTGCTTATTGTTTTCCTTCCTTTCAAAAGAAACTATGTCACATAACTCAAAGGCTTTGGTCAGATAAATTGTGTTTTAAATATACCGTGAACTTTATCCAGGCTTAAAACAGCTTCCTTTTAGAACAACAACAAAAATCCTTCTAAAGTACTTAGCAAATTAAATAATACAAACATTTGGCACAGTCTTTGGTCTTCAAAGGTAAGGTTAGTGTCACTTGAACTCCACAGCAGATGGCAAAAAATTTCTTTTGAACAATGGATGCATTGAAACTGCTACGGGGTGGTGGGAAGGAGAGGAAGTATCGCAATGGAAAGGATTAAGAAGATAAGGTATAATAAAATCTTTCCATTCTTTAAGTGAACTGGCAACATGTTCAGGTAAAGGCATCTCATTTGGTTGGTTTGGGATTACTTTTTTTCCTGATTTGCATATACTTACATGCAAACATACAGACACACACACAAAATTAAAAAAAAAAAAAAAAAAAACAAACCAACAAAACAAAACACACAAACCAGCAAAATATCTGACATTTTGTCTGCAAACATTGCTGCTTATATACTTGAGTCTTTTCATGTTGTTTCAGTTGAAAAGTGGCTTCTTGCCACATTTCAAAACATTTCTGGCCATATTTGGTAGCTGCTCAGAAAAGCTGGCATCCTTAATGAACCGAGAACCGGCAATCACATCCTGCCTGAAATCACACAACCCCGGCTTCCGACAAAGCTTCTAAAGAGGGTTTTGAATCACTGATGCTGGATTCTCATTTTCAAAAAGATAATTTGTCAGGGAGGCAAAAAGGTTTATTTAACTGGAGATCAGCTAACAGAGGCTACAACTTTACACACCTGTATTGTACAAACCAGCTTTTCTATTTCTACCAGGAGAACATGGAGAGCTATATTTGGATTAGGCACACTTGGTACATTTAACAACTTCTTTTATTTTCCTTTTTTTTCCTCCTCCATTGTTTTTGGTTTTGTTTTGTTTTGTTTTTAAACTAATTATGTTCAAAATGTTTACTCCTTCTGTGAAAGCCATTTGGCCCTCAGGGCTCATCAGATGCCAGCAAAGCAATCCTGCTGCAGGTCCAGTAGCCAAAAAGGGAGAGACACAGAATCCACACACTATGCTGGGGAAAAAAAAAAAAAAACACACACACAAACAAAAAAAAGCAGCGCACAAGATCATCTCCTGCACTTTGCCTTCACCATTTGTGCATTGCTGCTGACACACATTATGTCCACATCAACAGTAATTCTCAACAGAGAGAGGGTTTTGTCTGCTCTGAGGAACAGGTCCGTGCTCCCCTTTCCCACAGAGCGTGCAGCCTATGAGAAGGGTGACCTCCAGCCCTCCAAAGCACTGGGGTGCATCATTAATCACCCTTAATTGCAGAGTTGTCAATTTGCACCAACAAAAGCAAGAAGAGGAAAAAAAAGCCAATAAAAAAGAAAGAAAAGTTTCCATATGTAAGACCAGAGTTAGAAGGAAACATGCATCTCACTCTGTATCTTAGGTACAATTATTCCAAGTAACTTGGAATGTTTTATGTATTTATTAAGCTGATTTAACAGTAAGAAATAGAAAAATATTCATTATTCAAGTCAACTACCATGTTTCATGCTTGAGAAAAAACAACTCTTTGCTAATGCTGGACCTTGTCATTTCAGTTTCATAAAAGGAACGTACTTAAACCTTTTTCTTTTTACAAAATAATCGAAATTGACTTTGCAATGCACGAGATTGCTCTGCATTCATCAGTACAGCAAAATGATTTCAAACCACTATTTCAAGATGACCTGAAAACAGTCTTCAAAAACATCATACAAAAAGAAGAAATGGGAAAAAAGGGTGAAAAAAAGCCTCGATAACTGAAAAATTCCCAATGTTCTTTTAACATCGGAGTCACACAGCATGACATTACTTTTATTTCCCTCAAAC
The DNA here is from genome assembly GCF_963210335.1 of Falco punctatus. Lineage (NCBI taxonomy): Eukaryota > Metazoa > Chordata > Aves > Falconiformes > Falconidae > Falco > Falco punctatus. The sequence goes on from NC_137580.1 coordinate 73,091,653, forward strand.
ATACTTGAAACAAGGACATAAATTCGTGTGTCCCAGACATACTGGAAACAGTTTAACTTGGCCTTGTTGACTTCAGGCCGTAATAGGACTAAAAATCTGTGATTTATCCCATATTGTATAAAGAAAATGCTTGCCCAGCAAACTGAGCCACCAAGATCTAAATCTGAAAAATGCACAGTGGTTAGACAAGACAGTACTAAAGGAAATGCGCACTTAAAGCTGAACAGCAAAACACAGCCAACGCACACATTTAAGAAAATACTTCCTTTAGGGCTATTTCCCTCAAGATTTTGATAGATGCTACTAAATTGCATAGCAAAAAATAATTAAACTGGAGAATCTTGTACATTTTCTCAGTTGTTAGCACTTTGTTTGCCACCTCACAATTAAACATATTAGGATTTCATGCTGGTTTGGTCACTTTGAATGTGTTATGAATAGCTGACTGGAAAGGCTTTCAAAATGAGATAACACACTTGCTCTTACCATTTACTAGAAAAGCAGGATGGCTTAAAGCAGGCTATTTTCTAAATGATTTAAAACTAGCAGTTCAGTATATTAGCTTATGCAATATTTTCAATAACATACAAACAAAGCAAAGACATAAAAGCTCAATATAAATGCTTACTATAAACAACTCACACAAAAGACCTTGGCAAATGGTTACAGTTTCTAGCTTCATACGAATTATTATAGACAACAAAAATAGAAGTGGCAGCCATCACTTACTGACAGCCCAATACTGAAAAGGAAAGCACACAAAGTTTTTTCACAGGCTTCTACATCAAAGATGTTTAGCCTTTCATTAAAAAACCTACCTATATTTAGCCTGTGTAAACAGTTAATTTCAACCAAACATGATCAAATTTGCTCTCTAAACATACCACAGGCCGATAAATACTCTCATGACATTTAATGCAATTCAAAACATTCCAACTTCCAGTGCAGCCTTATTAGGAAAATGAATTAGTCTGCTCTTTGCTGTAAGCCCTGTGTCCAGCAGAAACTATTCATTCTTCAAATTCTCCTTTTATTCATTCCTCTTCCAAGTATTTCACCCATTAAAAAAAAACAAAACCACAAAAAAAAAATGAAAACCAAAACACACAAGCAATTCAACACAACTCTTCTAAAATTACCGATAACTGGAAAAATCCATTAATAAAGCTAAAGCTCCAGTATTTCATGCTTCTGCAATGAGTACAACTTGATACATCATCTCCAAAGACCCATCATCAACAAAAACACTGTAATCTCAATAATTAGCATTATGGAAATATATAAAAAAAAATATCCTGCTTTGCATTGTATTTAAGTCTCAGCTGTTCTGTGTGTACAACCACACAATAGAGGTCCAAACCCTCAGTCAATAAATCCTAAAGCTTCATTGAACCTAAAATCCAAGAGGTATTTTGCAGCCATCTCTCCTCTAAATTCCATTTAAAGTCCCACCATCCGCAGATCTCCTGCTCCTTAGTAAAGGGACTATATTGTATTTATAACTTAAAAAGCAGATGCCGAACTCAATGAAAAATTCACAAGATACTGTGTTTATGAACCCCTCTATAAACAAGGGGAGCAGACAATACCAGTATCAACACTGCATTTGGGGTTTTCACATCTCTGTAACTATGAGGATTGCTCATAAAAGAAGCTGCAAGACCTTCATGAAACCATTTAGGTTGGAAAAGATCTTAAAGAACATTGAGTCAAACCACAACCCTGACACTGCCAAGTCCACCAAACAAAGTCAAGGCTGGAAGATTTTCCATAAAATTGTATTTGCTGTTCTGAACTGAACCTTTTTAATAGAAGGAAGGAAGAAAGGATTTCTGCTCACCCCCACCCCCATTTTCAAAACTGACTCCTTTTTCCCAGTTGATCAATCAGGATACAGGTTTAGGCAGCAGATAGTACATCCCTGAAAAGCTCCTGGTCAGATCTTCCTTCTAAAAAACTATTTTTTAGTTTTGCCATTGTAGTCTGCAGTTCTGTTGGTTTGCTTCATTTTATTGATAGAGACCAGTGAGCTGACAGGGCAGAAAGCTAAATGAATTTGCTTTTTGTAAATTAGCCAAATCATGGGGGGAAAAAATGACAGGCAGAAAACATTTAACATATATAACAAGCCACGACTTTCACTAGGGGTTATCTGAACAAAAACAAATGCAGATACAGTTCAAAGTACAGAAAAAAGAACAATCCAAATATATTTATTTTTTCCTTTAGACCCTTCTCTATCACAGACATAATTCATTTCTTACCAACCTTGTTCTGACTCACAACAATAGAAAAGCAAAAACGTTCTTAAGCTTACTTCTTGTTGCAACTCATACACCATCAGAAATGGTTGCCTTATATACACTAATATAACATACAACTACATTTCCCACAGTTTTGTGGAAACATACACACTGCCCTGGGCAACACCAGTCAGTAAATGAGCACTTCAGCAGTCTTGCCAGGACAAGCACCAGTGGCCTTGAAGCTGAAAAGCTCCTCACATCCCAAGGCATGGCAAAGCATTAAAAATTATTGTTAGGTACTACTCAATAAGTACTGGAATTTGTTGCAGTCATTGCAAAAAGGAGATTACTACTTTTTCTTTTTTTCTCCCTTTAGAAACACGGCAATGTTTTCAAATCTGTATTCCAGTCACCATGCTTGCTAACATCCCAGCTGATGGCTCTCAACCTTTCTTAAGTCATTTTCTTTGTTTTAGTTTATTATGTTAGTATTCATTTAGTGGAACATACCAAATTATGACAAATATGGGAATGTTAATTACAATCAAACAATGCAGACAACAGTGCTCACTGCCCACTTAACGGAGCAAATGGAAACTTCAAACCAGCGATACAGGGGAGAGAAGATGGGATGCATAATGGTATTTCAGATACCATACATCTCCAAGGGGCTTGGTACTTACATCTCATTCTGGAAATTAATTCTTACATTACAAATGTACTCTTTCTCCTCTTGCCCTACAAAATGCAGCTCAAAGTTATGATAATTCAAACATTAAAATGCAAACAGTGGGAGATGGTTGTCTCAGCATGAACAAAACATTGAAAAGAGTTTCTGTGGATGCTCTGTTTGCATGTGAAAAATTTCAGAAAAGGAACTCTTCAGCATGATAAGCCACTTTAAACAGCTTATAATTTTTGGGCTTGATGCCCTTTAATGAAGTATGTTTAATGGAGTACACTAATATTGGTATTTATTTCTTAACATAGTAGTACCTCGAGATAATACTTAACGCCTTACCTCACTATATTTAGCCTGGGAACATTAGCTCATGAGTCACCCTCAACAGATTCTACATTTTCAGTAAGTTTAAATGGGGAGAATTAACGTAATGTGCATATCAGCATTTTACATATGGTATATAATACCTTTACACCCTCACACTGTGCACTCCCCCAGCACACCAGATTACACTGAAGCACTAGGTCAGGTAAAAGCAAGAAAAATTATGTTCATGCTTTACTGGCTATTTGATATCTGGCCAAATCAAACATACGTGTCCCCCTCTTCAATTTAAATAAGGTTTGGGATTTCATCATTATGTGTTAAAATAAACAGTGCTGACATTTTAGGAGAGAAACAAGCTGCCCTCTGCTTTGGTATTCCTACCCACAAAGGATTAGTTGTTTTCGAGACCTCCCAAAGGCAACCACTGCTCATAGTCTCATTCCTGCGGTCTGTAGCAACCCTACTGAATGCATTTGTAAAGAGAGTTTAAGTGCAGGCAGATAATATTTTATTCTATTAAAGCAAAACCAAAAACCAAAAAAAAAGCTAAGAAAAAAATACTGTGGAATTGATCTCATCTTCTGACCAGAAAAGACTTTTAAAAATGTTCTTCTTGCTCCCGTGAAGGCAGAAGGTTTAGAAACCTGGAGAGCCCATGCACATGGCCAGCACTGGACTAGGGGGGCACATCTGTCCATACCTGCCCATGACTCCCCTGATTAGAGCTCCAACAGGTAAAGCACCCCCAGCACCAAGTACGGCTGGAGCCTTACCACCCTGTACGGCAGACCCCTGCCCTCGGTCCCAGAAAAGTTATAAAGCAGCCTGCACACAAGGGGTAGCTCAGTGTGTCTGAATGATGGAGCTCAGTAGGCACCAATCCCATCCTGCCACTGCTTGGCTACTCACAAGTGATAGGAAAACTAATGGCTTGTATATAAGACCTCCTTAGAAATGACCTGCATCACTGAAGGTAATGTTTATCACTTACACCTTGTTATAAACTGATTTTTTTCTTTTCTTTAAACTTTCTTAAAGCTGTCGTGCCAAGTAACATTATCCACATAACAGTTAGGTGCATATAACAGGACAAAAAACCCCACTACACCCGGGCTTTTAATAAAGAGGAATTTATACATCTGATTTTCCTTATAATTGCTTTTTAGATACTAATTGTAATACAGCAAGCTACCTTTTAAAAATAGCCAGCTTAATGAAAAGCTTAGGTTTAAATGACTTGCAGACATAGTCAGTCCTCCAAAGACCTCAAAAAGAAAAAAAAAAAGCAAAAACAGCTCAACTTCATGTTGACTTCAGCCTGTCATCAAATCTAGGTTATAATTTAGGAGAACCCAAAATAAACATTATATTATTTTTTCCAGTGCTTTCCTCAATATGGTGACTAATGTTTAAATTACCTTTGTCTAAAACATAGCCCAAATATGCTTGAAAGAGCAGGCATATTTATTTTAACTGGAAATTCATGACAACCAGCCCCCAATCCCCAACATAGCCGCCTTTGGGATTCCCCCACCGCCCCTTAAAGGCATGCTTGGGAATGAGCATTTATATCAACATTTCTTCTCTCAAATGAAGAATCTGGCAATTTAGAGAGCCATTAGATTATTGTATTTTAATTCTTATGGGGGCCAAGCACATCTCTCCTCCATGTAGCGGCTCACCCACCCATGGCTTCAAGAAAATCTGAGAAACACATTGGAAACATCGTTAAACAAATGAGACTAAAGCTGTTTCCAAGGCGTCAGGCAGAAATTACAAAGAGGATCCATGTCCTTCACAAGGTCACCAGCGTGGAAAGCAATGTCACCCACCCAGACCCCAGGAGCACTGCCCAGGTGTCTTTGGCCAAATCCCAGCTGCTTCCCTACCTCCTATCAACTCAACCACATGGACATGAGGAGAGCTTGCAGCAACTGTGTGGCTGTCAGGAAAACCATGGACTCTGGGGCTGGTCCAGAAAAGCCAGGGGCATGGCAGGAGTCGCCAATAAAGAAACATGATGCTAAATACATCAAAAAGGATGAACTCTGTTGGGTTTAATAGGATATGCTATGGTTTTTATCCTTTCCAGTTAAGGTCGGGAATAAGGTCTTTAAGCATTTGTATGACTGCTGAGTGTGACCCACCACCAAACAACCAAATTTTCTTTCCCATTTTGCTCCTTCAGGCACCTCTCTCCTACGCCACCCCTGCAGCAAGGGACAAACATCGACGTACACAAGCCCAGGGCCAGGCTGTGACACAAGGACCACCACAGGCCTTTCCACTGCAGGGACACTAAAGCCAGCACGGACCTGCACCAGTCCTCACTGCAGCAGGTGTGTTTAGGAGGGCTCCCCCAAGCCCCCCCCAAAGGAGACATCATCACAGGGGGTGGGGGGGGGTGAGGTGGGGTGGCAGCTGTGGATAGTAGAGCTGAAGCAGTATAAACCACATTACAGAACTATTACAGGATCAATTTAATGAACTTGCACTCGCCAGAAGAAGTTAATTTTTCTATTACATGTCCTCGCTTTTGTTGCCCTTTATCATTTCCGCGTATTGTTTATATGTTACTGGCTTAGCAGCACATACAGCAGGTCTAACATGCTGAGAAAAGCTGTTTATGCCTGGACATGGCTGTTTACTATAGCTTTAGATATCTAACAACTGCAATTTTAAAGACATAAGGAAACTGCCAGCTACTGCATCTAGAAGACCTCCAGTTAGCCTGGCCACACCTTTAAGGGAAAGGGAAGCCAAACAACCACCACCAGAGTATAAATCGGAGCTGGAAATTATCTTGTTTACTGCAAAAGCTAAGCAAGAAAGATCAAACAGCAGCAGTGATCTCCTAATTCCTGCAGTCAGTAAACTGGCCAAGGAACCAATTATACTGGAAACTCCACATTCATTAAGTAAAGGTGCATAAAGCAGAGTGCTGTAATTCTTCTGCTGTTTGCAACAACTGAAAGAAGAAAAAAAAAATTAATAATCCCACATGATTCCGACTAGTCCACCTAACTAAAGACTTCTCCCTTCCTGCAGCCTACCTTTTCTAAAAAAAGTAGGTTTTATCCTCAGCTCAAAATACTTCAGGAATAGCATTCACAGCATGCTCACAGCATATGCAGCAATTAACTGATTTTGTGGGCAACTAATCACTGATGCAAAACAGATACAAAACATCTGATTGTTACAAACCCTGTGAGATTTTTCAGAATGCTGCAAACATTACTTTGTCTATAAGGCAAGACGAAAGTGAGCAAGCAACATTTGACAGGCACAATATGTGTTTTTATTATTTCATGGGGTTTTGTGGTTCTGCGCCACAGACATGACTTTCTACTGACAATACCCTGGATTTTTTCAAAGGCAGTAATTTTTCAAAAACAGAGCGGAAAATAAGCCCTCAAAATGGTGCAGCTGTGTGATTCAGCTATTAATAGATGCCTGATTCTGCAGCTACTACTCACCTTTCTTTTAGGTGGTATGACAGATACATACCTAGTTCAACCTGCAGTGGTGGCTCTCAACTTGCACGTAGCTTTGGTTCAGACCTCTAGAAAATCCTGTATTCCTGAAAACCTGCCTGCTCTTCCCAACATTACCAAAAATCCCATTTTTCCTATGCTGTTAGACTTTCATGATGCTACTGCTATCTTTCAGGAAGATATTTATTTTCCGAACAGCCAATCATTAATTTATTCTCATTCCACTCGTTACTACAGGAAGGTAGCAAGAGCCTTATTGATGAGTCAGGACACTGCCATTTTGATTCCCAATAGCTGAGAGATGATCTTGACCAGCAAAGGACAGGTTTTATTTAAAGCGTCTCATTCTTTCCTGTGAGCTGATGCTTAGGAACGATTTCTCTAACACCACCAGTCAGTTCACACATTTACCTTCAAGTTTTTTCTATTCTTTACATCCCACATTCACAGAGGCGCAAAAATTAACGATGTGAAATCAAGAAAATAAAGTTACCTGCACAGGCATTAAGTACACTATTTAGCCAGTTCAAGCTAACTTGAACTATTTTCAGCATATGAAGGGCACAGCCTGTATTTAAACTGAGTAAGCTTCTTTTAATCCATTTAGAGACAACTGTCCCTTGACAGATCATCACATATCCTTTCATAATTAAAGAATGCCTGCAAGTTAGCATCATAAACTATGCATGTCAGAGAGATGTGGTTTTTCAAAGGAAAGCAACAGGTGTGGGCCATATTCTGTATATGAAAAACAAAAGTGTAAATAGAGCCAACTAACATCACTTGTGGCACCCAAACAATGAGATGCATGTTTATGAAGGAAAAAGTGACACCGATCACACAGTGGACTGAGGTAGGATGGACTTGGGCATCATTGGGTCAGGGAAACAACCTGTACATTACCAGATTCTGAGCTATATGGAACCCATAGTAGAGCAAACAGTGGGAACTGTTCTTTTCCCACTCCTAACACTGGGATAACAGAAGAAGAATTTTTAAAATGAGATTTTAAATAAATGCCATTAAAGCACACTACACAATCCAGATTATATTAAATACACCCCTCCACATTTTCTGAAGAAGTTTCACTCTCAAATATATTCACATACTATTCAAATTCACAAGTAAAGGTCATATCTAAGAAGTGTTTCAGCTTCCCAAAATGCAACCTGGACTTGGCCGGGAGCGCAGGAAGCATCGCTGCACATGCACATGCTGAGCCACTGCCAAATCCCAAGGCTACTTCAGGTTATGGAAAGCAAACCAACAGGGCTTTAGAAACTTTTTGATCAGAAAACTTTTGGACCTGGGTCAAACAGCTATTCTTCAAGCTCGCTGTTTTTCTAGCAGTCTCATTAAACTATTGAATTCAATGGACATTTGACTTAACACTAGCATTGGAGATTCAAAAGCAGCAGCAACAATGTTTTGCCTAACATTTGCAGAGAGTCATCATTTTCTTGACTGTCTGATACCTTCCTACTAACAGTTCTCTTTACCTAACCAGTATAGGGAAGAAGAAAAAAAAAAAAAAAAAAAAAAAAGTATTGCTCAATATCCCAAAGCACTAGAAATGGTACAGCCATGCCAGCCTCAAGAAGTTCTTAATCAGGCTGTCTGTAATTTGGTAATGCAGTCAAAGTCAGATCTGTGCTTCTGTATCACTTAGGAAATTACAGTGCACACGAAGGACATCAGACTTCCAAAGCAATGCTCCTCACACAGGCTTCCCTGTATTTCCTAGTTTGAGAAATTAACAGCTTTGCTCTTGGTCTCCTTTGTATGACATAACTTTCTGCAGTGGAATCGGAGGCTGCTGCAGGCTTCCTCTAATAAAAACCCCAAGGGGAAAACAAGACACAGACAGCATGATGACAACGATGATGACAAGACTGGTTTAGATCATGGTGAAAGAATTTCTTCAACTTTTTGTTCCAGTCCTCAAACACTCACTGGCACAAAACATGCCTCAGCAACAGGCACAGAATAGCTGTTACTACCAATTATTTGTATAACTATGCACTGGCACGCTAGGAGAGGCTAGAGCACCTCCAGGATTCTTGTCTCCATTTTGCTAGTGGTTTGTTACAACATAACGATTAAGTCACCTTCAATTTTCTCATCTTCATCTTTAATTAATCACCCTACGTTTAATGCTTTTAAAATAAAGTAATAAGCACAAAACAGATACCTCTGGCTATTTAAATAAAAGTAAAATGAAGCAATTTGTAGGGAAACAAATACAGAAAGTGATCAATTAAACTATCCCTGTCATCTCAGTCTTATAACAAATTTGATTAGCTTTATGCAGGCATAAAGTATATGCAGGCTATGTATTTCTTAACAAAAATATGCCACCCAAGAAACTAAGAAGATTTTGTCAGAAGTTGATGCCTCTCAACTTCTGGTTCAGTCACTTGACAGGAGAACTTTGAGTGTTTCATACCCTCATACCACATAAAATCCTGTCCAGTTACTGGATCAAGTTGCTGGTACGTACAGCTTAAAGGCTTTCATTTTTTCAGTGAATCAAACGTAACATTTTCAGACTGCCCGCATGGGCCAGGCAGGCTCTAACTTAACAACTGTACCTGGCATAAAAACAGAGCAGGCAAAATTTGAGAAGTAATTTATTATCCGCTAAGAGAGGCACGATTGTTCCAAGAAAAAAATAATAATTCTGCCGTATCTAAACTTATCATTACCTCTTTTAACAAATGCCTCGCAGAGCCTGTATTACAGACTCCATGGAAACAGGCCAGGGAGTTGGCCTAACACATGGAGCCAGACAGCTCATGTTGACACATTCAAGCGCCCTGCCCTTCAATACTCTCGCCTACTCCCTTGTAAACTGCATCAAGATTTGGCCAGGCATTTTTTCCCCTTTTTGAGCAATGAGCAGCCAACAGTATACAAAGAACAGTAATCAAGCTGAAACAGAAAATGAGGTATTGCTGTAGCAGCACTGTATATTTCAGATACAGCTAAAGCCTGCAGGAAGGAAGCGGTGCAACATATCAGACACCACACACAAACGCTACACAACTTTGCGACAGTGATGCTTGTTTTCAGACACCAAAGCAAAGATCCTCAGGGCGAGATACTGCTCATTTGCTGTGTGAGAATGGGGTTGGATTATTTTTTTTAAGTGTCTCTGAGTCTTCTTATACTTTCCACTCCCTTGATAGAATATAATCAAGGACTAATGCATCCCAAATGATTCTCTGTATCCTCAAAAAAAAAAAAAAAAAAAAGCATAGATATAAACCCATGAGTAATATTTAGACCAGAGAAAGACATGTATTCTGAGGCGTGGAAGAGTTAAGAAAACTTTTAACAAAATATTGCATTAGAACAATGCAGCTGTTCACAATTACCAGCATACACTGTGAGGCACTTCTGATTACCATGTGTTTCATCTACATATATCTACATATAAATGCATTATTTTGCTAGTCAAAAGTTTGGCATTTAGATGGTATCTACAAGGCTTTAAAACTGAAGTCTGCCTGTGATGTCCCAGCTGGCTATTCCAAAGTGTGCCAACAGAATTAAAATGTCACTAAAGATCATGCCACTCTCTGAGGCATCTGTGTTATTTTAAGATGTGAAGATAAACTGTGGCCAACTTTACATTGTTTCCTTAAGTCTTTCACTCAATATCTACAGATACTGCTTAAAATAAATGTGCAAAGTCACCAGCACCACAATTTACATGCAAGCTAACAAGTCTCTGAACTTTCAAGAAGGCATTGGACGGGTGGCACAGGTCAAACTAGAAACAGGTAGAAAAGTTTCACTTGAGATTGTGAATGACAAATCGCCACCATTCTTACAGGAGAACCTACACACGCTTTCAAAGGTATTAGCCAGAAAATCTGCTATTTGAGAACAGAGTTGGGGGAACAGGGGAACATTTAAATTATTTACCTGAAATAGCAGAACTCTGAAAGCATTGGCTCACTGCCTGCAGAAAACATTCATCACAAGCAGTTGCACGCTAACTGTATCCTCCAGATTATTGTTCTATGGACGATGTTGGTGAGGAGGTGCAACTCCATAGTCTACTACTTGAAGGGGGTTTTTTTGGGGGGTGGGGTGGTGGCACGGAGCGGGGAAGTCATGGGTCTCAGCTGCTTCCTACAACAGTTTCTAGGTGTGCATTTGACTTGGAGCTAGGAAATACATGATGTGAAACACTGGTCTCCACACTGTAAATTGCACTTCTTGGCCAATCTCTTTGTACAAAAATCAAAAGATCAGCTCTCCAGACATTTTTTCTTAACACCACGTTTACATTAAGCAGACCAGGGACCAATATTATTTACCTTGGGCCAAATGCTATCTCCAAGAGGAAACATCCATGAAAAGGAAGAAAAATGTGTCACTGACCTGTGGAAAGCTTAGTATTTCTGCAGTCTCATGCAAAAGTGAGAAAGCATTTCTTCACAGTCCTGAAAAATATTCTGTGTTGTTATACAAAGCTTGGGTTGGGTACCATGGTTTGGAAACCAACAAAGTAGTGCTGGCCATCTTCTAGTCTCCATACACGACATCCCATAGTCGTCTTCGCCAGCCACGTACACAAAACCTGTTTTTTGGAGAGCTCTCACTAGGGCTGCTCCTTGCTTACCCCCAAGTCTTTCCTATGGGCTTGACCAGCCCTACAGGTACAGAGAGTTTGAAATGATTACAACTGCAAGAGTTCCCTAAGCCCACACTAGAAGACTTCCACACCTGCCATCGCAGAAATCCGATTATCAGCTGGGTCTTCTGCTCATTTCTGCCAGTTTCTCCTCTTGCCTCCCTGCCTGACCATTAGCAATCTACAGTGACCTAAAGCAGCACTATTTGTTCTGGCATATACGGTACCTTCACTTCCACATCTTTAGAGGAATGGGTAACCACATGGTCTGACTGATTCTTTTTAGTAAGGGCAATTAAAAAAAAAAAAAAAAAAACACCACCAAAAAAACCCAAAACAAAACCAACCAAACAAAACCTGACTCAGACTGAGAGACAAAAAGGAAAAATGCTGAAATGCCAAGAGGTAACTTAATGATTTGGTGACTCATCATGAGAGGAGTCGTCTTTGCTGTTTAAAGAAAAAAAAAAAACCAAACAGCAGGAATGTGGTGCATCATGAAAAGGATCAGATGAATTCTTCACATTTTTAAAAAATAAGATCATTTGGGCAAATTACACAATGAATAGGGTAGTGAAAATAAATAAATGATGTTTGCAATTACTCTGGCTCACTTTCATTCTTCCTTTTGGCCTCATTCACAGTGTGCAGCTATGATATCTCATCTTAACAAGGAGACTTTCTCTAGTGCTAATGTATTGAGGAGGAAAAAAAAAAAAAAAAAAAAAGAAAAAAAAGAGGGGGAAAAAAAAACCATCTTAGCCAGGAAAAATATCCATGATCAACATTAAAGATGTAGCTTTTAAATAAAAATTTGCCATAAAATTAAACTCTCAAAGCCACATAGCAAACTAGAACCTTCTTCATCTCTCTTTTGCAAAGAAAGAAAAGGAAAACGAAAGGAATAGTTTCACCATGTCCTTTATTCAGATCTTGATCAAGGGTGTGTTGTGTCTGTTAATTGCTGGCTTACGGCAGAAACAGTTCAGGTCCAGCTCTGCAAGATACTGTATTAGCAGCCTTCCTGGAGAAAATGCCTCAGGCTCCATTATCTTTAACAGCAGATTAAGTCCTTCTCATTAAACAAAGAACCCTTTTTCCTCCACATCATGAGAAATTCCAAATTTGTAACTGTCTTATTGCAAAATGCATTTTTATTTCTAGTATAAAAAACACATACAAATCTGGAATCCATCCTCCTTACCAACATAAATCTGCCAGATGATACTACCGGATGATTACATGGTATGTAGTCCTGATTTCTCCAGCCTTTGTTCCTTCCCATTTGAAACGATCGGTAACAACACTGAATTGATGTATTATTAATTTTAGCATTGGCATGCTATCTCCACTCACCTCTATATACTGTATGACAGAATCTGTGTTATTTGTTCTTTATTATACGCACCAACTACATTGTGTGTCATAAATACTTCACTAACAAGTAATGTAAGTAAGGATCACTTGTTTGTGTTAAAAAAAAGAAAAGTGACCTATAGATTTCATTCATTTAAGATACTAGTTCCGAAATTTTCCTGGATCCTAAAAAACCCAAAACCACACAACCAAAAAACCCGCAACCTTAATAACTTTTCACAGAAGTGCTTAGGAATGCAAAAAACAATTTTCACTTACATGAGACACCTAATTCTCTTCTCTCCATTCCCACTTCCTACCAAAATACATCCTAAATGATAACTGAGATTTAATATCGATTTTGTTAGACTACTTTTTTTTATTTAATGAGGTTGTTGTTTACCTAAGTCATGCTGAAACTTGATTTCATTCCAACTTCCACGTTAGCCCAAGATACCTGTTCGTGTCACCTTACTCTAGCAGCCCTGCCACTAGGGGAACTTCAGTCTGCCCTTGCTCCAACTCGCTCAAATTGCACTAGGAGCTTCCTGCTGTAGGAAACCCCCCTCATCCAAGTCTATGAGGTCCAAAAATCCCACAACCATACTCTCTTTGTAATTAAGTTATTCAATGTTGCTCCTTTGTAGGCAGCCTCAAGAGACGCAACACAAAAATACTAATCCCAGCATTCACTTGACTATCACATTAATGAGGTGGTGTCTTATGGGTTAATAAGACTGTGGAAAATGACTGACTTGTCAAGCCATACCTTCCCCTCAAAACTTGGAAAGGAGGTACCTGGCTACTCTTTCGGCCAAGGGACTCGAAGAACACTATCGACAGCAGGCACACTTACACGTTTCAGTACTTGAGAGGCCTTGAGTGGAAAATATTACACAAATACTTGCAAAAACTGTTATATTTAGGCCCAGTACATGTATTTTACTGAGTTCACGTGTCACTGAAACTTATAGTCTGCTCATGTGGAGTGGCTTTGTATGTGAAGGAAAAATAATCAGTTAATAATAGAGAAGCATTAGTTATCTCTGAAGTCACTGTGCTCATTAAAACTTTGGCTTTCTAAACTCTGTAATACATTTTAAGAATGTATTCTACATTCCATTTTTCACATAGAAGATTAGTAGTTAGAAAGGTTACTATGTGGTCAATAGACTAACTACTCTGGGTTTGGTTATTTTCCCTCCAAAAAGCATTAAGGGAGTGTTAAAAGTCCCCTGTGCTGAATCTCACATTATTTCCATAATTTGTTTCCTTCTGCCAAGATATTTCTTCCCTGTCCAGCAGCAACCAGTCACAGCTTAAATGCAAACAACAGACTAGCCCAAAAGCAAGGCCCCAAAACAATTGCCACTCAGAAAACCCATGTAATTGTCTGGTGAAGATTTTATTGAAAACAGGAGGCAACATCAAACATCAGCTTCAAAACAGTCTCACCTGCTGACATAAATTCTCTATAAAGCTCATGTGTGTCTCAGACAACGGTTCGTAACCTTTCAAATTTCACTCTTTTTAAAAAAAAAAAATGTTTTGGAAGATTTTGTGCTCAGCCACACCCACATAAAAATAACATCAAATCCTTGTGTATTTTTTGTTTTGTGTTGGTTTGGGTTTTTTAAGTAGTATTTTTATTGTATCTTGGTAAGAGTTAGAAGTGTTAGGAAATTAAATCTTGCCAAAACTGTGGGGGAAAACACTCCGCAGACATGATAAGCTTAAAAGTTTTAAGGCATTAAGAGGAATATTGAAGATCCCAGAATATGAAAGCATATGAATCTGTTTTGAATTTAACTGTAAGACAGATTGAAATCACGTACAAATTTCATTTTAACAGACGAACTACACTCAACTTACAGAGTCCACAAGAATGCTGGGAAAAACCTAAAGTCAAACTTGCACCAATATTTTACAAAGTATGCAACAAACACTTTGTTAGCCTCAAGTGCAATTTAGCCTAAACTGAGAAAATAAGCAAGAATAAGAATCATTTACTCATTTTAAGAGAAGGAGATGTCATTAAGGAAAAATAAATAAATATGTCCAGGTTCTGTTCTGGTTCAAACGGGCACAACTCCCCCACTGTAGCTACATGAGTTCTGTTTTGAGCATCTAAGGCAAGCGAGCAAACTTGCCTGGCTGTTTAAGTGGGCAAATTACTACCCAAAGCGTTCTTGAAATATTTGCAATAACTTTTTTTTTTCTTCTTCCTATTTTGTCACTATATATTTATTGCTAGTGGTCTTGGTTTTAAACTCTCATAGACCAAAAGCAAAGCTAAGTCTTTGTCACCTTATATTTTTGCAGAAAAGACCATAATGCAGTCTTCCGATTCAGATAAGAGCCAACACTAACATCTCTGTGCTGCTTCTCCCAAAAGTTACACTTTCCGTAAAACTTCCTCATCCTTTGAAACATGCTGTTCTTTCTGACAGTTGTTTCCCTCCTGCTCTGCTCCCTCTGCTCTCATCTTTATGATCTGTATCTAGAGTCCAGCTTCTCAGAGCTCCCTGAAATGGGCAGCATCAAACACTTCCCTTGTATTGATTAGTTGCCTCAGGGATGGGGAGAACAAGGATCTGATGCCTCCACCAGCAGCCGGTGGTGTCAGGTCACACACAAGACAGAGGAGTATTGTGGAGCAAACACCAAGCAAATGCAGGAGGTTAAAAGAGCAGTTCAAAACCTTTATAACGGAGAGGTAAGGTCTCTCAAATCTCCTTACTCATTCAAAGGAAGAGAAGGGAAATTTTCCTTTCCCAGCACCTTTTGTGCATCGGCTCAAATACAGAAGGGGTCCACCAGAAGCACCACAAGGTCAGGTGGGAAGCATGTCCTCTGGGGCTCTGCCCCAGCTGGGAATCAAAGTCCTTTCAACACCTGAAACTGCTGCATCTCTGTGACTGACAGAACATGCACATTAGCAACTGCAAAGACAATCTGGTGGGATTAAAGGTTCAGCTGTGACCAAACCGAATTGTCAGATGAATCCTCAAGAATTCCTATCTCAAGTCTCAAACTGGAAGTTGTCAGGGTCTGCACCAGACCTGAGCCTTTGTCAAAAGCAAGAAAGGTGTACAGAAGTAGGTAAAGAAAATGGACATTTTTTTTCTGAACAACTCACTGTGCATTAGGTGAAAGTGGGGATACACCCTGCACAAAGCTGGAGGAAAGTGCACTTTTTAAAAAAAAGGCAATGTGAGAAAATACTTTTCATCTGCACACAGCACAAGCCCTTGATATTGTTAGCCTGTCTGGGACAAGAGTCATGTTGAGGGATATATATCCCTAAATATAGACATATGCCCATAAAACCCCAACTCAATTATTAGTTACAAGTGTTTATGATAATCAAACCCACACCTCTTGTGCAAGCATCCAGGTTTTCACCACGCAGAGGTTACTAGAGGCATGATTTACTTCTCACCCTCCCTCCTGCTGAATCATCAGATACCAGCCACAACAGGTCTGGATACCAAACTAACAGGTTCACTGATCCAATACGCTCCTCCTCTAAGACAAAACCATCCCTACAGTTTTTCCAATTCTCTTATTATTTTTCAGGCTTAGTGTTCAGATCAGAACACATCCACTGAAACACATCCTTTTCAGTATCAGGACAGAGCACAGTGTAACAGAAAATGTGAAGCAGTGGGAGGGATGTAAAAATCAAGATGTTCATGGTGCTCTGTTATCCAACCACCAGACAAAGCTAGATTTTACCTCTAATGCTGAAGTAAGAGGAGCATTAAAAGATTAAACTCTCAGGTCTATTTTACAGGGCACTGAAAATCTACAGTGCGTTTTGCACCAGAACATCCAAGAGCACACCTTTCTTCTCATTTTATTTTGTTGTAGGAAACTTCTATTTGGGAAATGAAACCTGTGCACACTCCAAAACCTAAGTAATATTTACCAGTTCAAAGCATATTTATGTCATCACCAAAATGTAAAAATAAGTGCAACAATCAGTATTTGCCTACGGGGCTCTTAACAGCAAGAGAATATTTGGGAGGAGAACACAGACACTTTAATTTGAAAGGAACTAAACAAAAGTGACTGGTAACAGTCACCCCTGATTTAATGGTCTCCATGATACTTCATTTTTCTTAGTATCTTCTATTGAAGTCTGCAGAGCAGCCTCAACAGCTATCAAGTAAGATCAGATTTGACTGTGTGAAAGGTCAATAAAGGTTATCTGCATGACAAAAAAGAGGAAACTTTTAGTTTTAGGAAATAAAACATTAAAGCCAAAGCCAGCCTGCTGCAAATCCAAAAATGGAACTAGAAATCCTATGCTTAACCACTAAATCAGTTCTGACAAATAAAACGCCACCTGAAATATCAAGAACATTAATGGAAAATACTTTGCAAGTAATACAGCATCATCACTGTATTTCCCACAGTGGGTAATATTACTACAGAAACGGAAAAAAACCATTTTGCTACATTATGTAGCAGTGCTTATGGAGTATCAGTGACTGTCACCATGAATACCACAGAAGTCCATTAGAAAATAAGGAAATGAAAGCCAGAACTGCAAAGGCCTCCTGGAGAAAAACACTGCAGGTAAATCACTTCAAGTGAAACAAAAATATAACAAAATCCTAACAATACCACTTTTCTGATGGCTTGCTGTAACTCATTAAAGAAAGAAAAAAAAAACAAACCACCAAACCAACCTACACTTCCCTCTGAGAATTATTTATAAATAGGAGGAAAACAGTTACCAAAACTTCCTGAAACACAGCTATGAACCTTTTCCTCAGAATAACTAAAAAGCAGGACTTAACTGGGAAATCTCACTAGGAGCAAACATTGCTTGCCTGTCAGCACTCAAGATCTGAACTATTCAATGGCTCAATTTCTGCCTTCTGAACCAAACCCAAACACCAACTTCCACCCACCCCACAAAAATCCCCAACAAATCCAAAAAAACAACCACATGCCTTTCAGTATCATCTGTGTGAAGAGAAGAGACAAGGAAAAATAAAAAGTGCCCAGACCAAACTTCTATGGCCACTATAGCTCTTGGAAACGGTAGTGCAGCCCAAATCTCCTGTGATATAATGACTACAGAAAGGCTGATTTGGTATTGCACTGTCAGCTGAGAGTCTGCGTTTTCCCCCTCACGTAGGAAGCTGGCATTTCTACCCATTAAATAGAATCTTTATTGCACGTCACGTACGTATCAACAGTCCACAAAATTAACTCCTGTGGTTTTCAAGAGAGTTCTTAGACTTCTATAACAAAGATTAGCTTAGTTTTATTCCTGCGTTCCTGAAATACATATATTTAATGTTTTGGAAATAAGTTCAATCTATTACTTACAAGCATCTATGCTATGAAAAGATTGCTTAGGAAGAGTTGCACCTCTTCGGAGAGGGGATGTTTGAGCATGTATTGCATGTCCTGCTGCCACCCTTCAATAGTAATGAAAACACTTCAACACCGGGAACGTAAATGAACTTAAAAAGAGAAGCAAAACTGACTTGAGGAGTTTGCAACCTGCAGATTATCGCCAGACTCCCAGTAATGATAGTTACCACCGTAATCAACCCAGACATCTTTTCTGGATAGTTTCAGCTTGCGAACGTTAGTCCTTGCTTTCAGTAAGAGTATATAAATCAAACCAAGTTAAGTACATCAGGTGATTCCCTGCTGCCTGCAGACATACTCCCTCAAAACAAGCTTTTTTGAATTCTGAAAGATAGAAGAGGAAACTGTTGGTATTGCAGGAAGTTACTTTACATCACAAGCAGCAGTTTATTATTAAACTGGTCTTTTACCCAGGCAAGGCACTGCAAAGTGGTCCTCACTTCACGTGCTGAGGCATGCTGGCCATCCAGCACATGCCAAGATCAAGTATAACAATCTCATTTCCCGATACCTCCTACTGAAGTACAGTGTTTCACATAAAATATATCTGGATAATTCATCACTGTTCCTGTCTTCAGAGACAGATCAATCGTGCCAGACCTCAGCTAGAATACAGATTAGGTTTAGTTTAGTTTTAGAATTGAGAGAAAATAGGCTTCTAAACTACTGTATGTCTAAATATTGAGCCAGAACTACTACCTTTCTAATGATCTGCTTGTATAAAACTACTTTTGAAACTCATATAATCTTTTTCACTGTATATTTTTTGTTTTAGTGATTGAATCTTTGTTTTTAAAAAGTCTCATATTGTACATCAGAGTGGTTTAATCCCTAGAGTGGAACTATAACGGAAGGCAATTAATTTTCATATCTATCTTAAATGTAGGAATTAAAGAACACACTCCGTATAATAACAATAGGTGATAAACATTTATTCTTTGGCCAGTCCCAACATATCTGAAAGACATGCACGGTTTCAGACCTTACAGCGAACATCTTTACTTCCCTGTCCGAACATAAGCAATTTAAAAACAAACAAACAAGCAAACCACAAATTAACATACAAAGTTCAGAATTACCTTTTGTCGTGTTAGTCAGATATCTGTGCTATACGACTTGTACAAAGCAGAAGCACAGACATTTCTCACTGGTTAAGGAAATAAAAAAGCAAGACCAGCGGTTAAGGCCCTTTAGTTGCCACTTGATCTGTTGGAAACAGGTGGGAACTTCTGGGATCCAACACTTTCTCCCTTCATTTTCAGTGAGGGACTCAGATTACACAAGACACGCAAACCTCCTCCCACAAGCACTCACTACCCTCCAGTGATGCCCCAACTCATCTCCCACCCAGCTGCTTACAAGGCTCTGGTGATTTATAACATCCGAGCTATCCCCCCAAACAGCCTCTCAACTGGCCAGCCCTTATTCCATCAAGGATTTGGACTACAAGAGTAAGAACCCTGAAATTTTACCCCAAATTGAATGTATAGGCTCCCAGCTTATGAGAGTCGATTACTACATGATGGCATCCTTATTTTCATACAAATGAAGGTGGAGTTTTGAAATATCTTCCTAATCTGACTGCCCTCTGGTTCAGCCCACCATGATACAGTATGTAGACAAAACTCCAGAAGCAGAATTACTTACTTGCTGCAGTTGCAGAAAATATCGCCTCAGAGCTGCAATTTCCCTGGGGGCAAAAAAACTAAAACTGAAAAGAATAAAATAAAACCACATCCACATTACATGTCTCTTCTTTAACTCTCACTGACTTAAATGTTTTATTCCAGGGCTGTTCCTTTACTTCGTTTTCTGTGCCCACACACACACACACACCCCGGCCTTGCAGTGGTATTCATGGGGTGGGGTTGCAACTGAAATTAAGGAAAGAAAATGTCTTTACACTTAAAACTGAAGGAAACATTTTGACATTCAGTAAATAATTATCTTTCTTTGGTACCTGCCATTGTCCACAATCTTTATGTACGTTCTTACACCACACACTGTATCAACCTCAAGAAATGGAACAGCCTTTACAAATCCTGATATTTTGCAGCTCCAAGATCCCCAGGAAGGCTCTGAAGTACACACCATAAGGAAGGCTGCTATTGCTTAACTAGCCCTCACTCCAACCAGTTTTCCTGGCAGATGAGTAGATACAATCCTGCAGAAGTCACTGAACCCCAGTTTTACACTGCAACCTTCCATTTCATCCCAGCAACTTTGCTTTGAACTTCCAGGCAAGCCTTTAGTTTGTCAGGTTCACTTAGCTGCAGCATGTTTTGTGGTTCACCTAATTGCTAGCTGACGTGCAGCAAAGTGCTGTGAGCAACAAAAGATTTTGAATTCCAGCTGGAAGCAAGAGCTGTACCCTTCCATTAATTTAGTTTGTGGGCAGGCTTTCCAAAGGCATGGCTTAGCTAGCAAAACCTGCTCAGCTGCTAAATTAGGAGCAAAAGCTTTCTATTTTGCCTCCAAAGAAAAAGTGCATGCACCACTATGACATCTTTGCATGGAAAGAAGAAACCAGCACCATTCGTTAGCTCTGAATTCTTTGGAAGACGTTTTACCCAGTGCCACTTAATTTCAAAACCAGATAAAACAGGAGGACTTAAGCTGACTCTGTTGCTTGCACTGCAACGGACAGCATAGAAAGCCACATGCAAAACCCTTCCGGCTCTAGAAAAGCTCCTGTCAAGATGCAAGGGTATGAGGAGCCTGGAAGACTTCAGGTCAGCTGTCACCCCATACCTGAGGCGCACACAGCAGTTACACTGTCTCAGGAGTGGCCTGGGAAGGCACCAGCCCACGCTTTGAGGAGCGAAGAAAATCTTCAATAAGACACCACCAGCCAAGCCGAGGGGTGAGAACCGCCAGGCTCTAGAGCAGCAGCACCTCACCTCCAAGTCCTAAAGCCAACGTTCATGGAGCTCACAAGAATTTGAAGAGCCTGCACAGAGTTTGTGGGATTTACTTCAAAGAAACGTCGGCTAGGAAACAGATTGTGCAGGTTTACAGAGTAAAAGCAGGTTTCTCAGCAGTGCCGGATGGTTGCACACTGCGCGACAGCGCTGGCCCTGCAGGTCAGGGTATTTCCCAGCCCAAAGGTCAGGCTGACAAAAGCACTTGGCAATTTTCATGCCACGAAGCTCACAACGTCGGATCAGCTCCTCCTCAGCCAGCTACGTACCGAACGTCTGTCGGCAGCTAGCCCGGCCGTGTGGCGGGCCAGGAAAGCCCCAGCTCTGCAGGGCATTTCTCCTCAGCCCCGTCCAGCAGCCGACCCACACGTGTGGCAAGCCCAACGCGGGCAGGGCGAGGGTCCGACTGGGCAGGCAGCCCCCCACCAGATGCACGTGCAGTCCTTTACACTTCCACAACGAAAACAGCTCCCAAGGCCGGTGCCAGCAGCCTATGCAAACCCTCACATCCACCTGCCTTCCAGGCTGAGCCCCCAGTAGCTCCACTGGCACGGCTCTGCTCCCCTTCCACCTCAGCAAGAGCTTCTCAACATACGTTGAGTGAGTGCTGCTGAAACAGAGATCACAGAGATCATGACAGGGATCACAGAACAAGTCACCAGATACTTTTAACCAAGAAACTCCGAGAGCCATATTGCATTCTTCATCTTACTACTTTTCCTGCTTGGTCAAGCAGGTCCTCTTCTGCAGCCCAAAGTAATATGTTTTTGTTTTTAATGTAGACTTTTCTATTACTGCATTTTCCTATTTCTGCATACCTGATGTTTTGTAGCCTGAATGCTTCTTTGGAAACACACAATTCCATAAAAATAATATGATAAAACAAGAAAGACTCAGGAATTTTAATATGCAGAGAAAGGCAGATCTGTATCTGCATCATTAAGCTGGTTAGATTAATTCCCCAAACCTCTACTGCTTTGACCTTACAGGCTACCAAAAACTTTGACAACAGTTTTAGGGGTTTTTTTCCCCCCCTAAAAAAGTTCACTGGAGAGCTTTAATGCTTCAAGTTGCTGAAGTGCTGGCATTTGGCAGGGAGGAGGCCATCACCATTTAAGATCAGCAACGGATCAGAAAAAGGTTAATGCAAGAATAAGAAAAGGTCTGCGGTCAATGACGGAAAGTTCAGCAGGAATGCTCAGTCTCGCAGGGCTACATGGGGCTCCATGAGCCACCACCTCAGAGCTCAGTGACATGGCCAAAATAAGAGAAGTGACCCTCTGTCTGGAAGGCACTACTTTTCAGCTGGTTTATTTTCAGTCGTAATTATTGACAACTCGTATTAATGATTGAAAGTAACAATCTAGCATTGAGAAATAAATTGCCTGAGTTTTTTGAGTAGCAGCTACACTATAAATACAGTTTGTCTATATATTCCTAGCCATAAGACCCCTACTTAAGGGTTTTGTAATTTTTTGTGTCTCAACTCTCTCAATTAGAAAGGGATAATGGTGTTTATTTCCTTAATCATCCAACACTCAGTTTTGACATCCCTGAAAGAAGTTATGCAAGAATTAACATTAGAGAAAAAAGGATTCTAGCAAAAAAATTTGTTTTCAGCTTTAGAAAAAATTACTCATAAGTTGTGATGGTTTCAACCAATTTATTGCCCCCGTTCAGCTAGCACTGGACAATAAACCTTCTTCTGTATGCTAAAAAAGCACATCACTGAAAAACAAAACTGAAGTCAGAATGCCTATGTAAGGGAAATGATGATGACTAGTAAACCAAAGTTGGAGAAAAATAAGACTTCCAAATGCATTCTTATCATAGCTTTCTTAAAGCTCATCCTTATATGGCTTATGGAAACAAAATACCCACCCCAATGAACCCAGTACTCATAAACCTGAAAGTATGAGCTTTAACCATCATCTAAAGTGAAGCCTGCATTTTTAATAGCTCAAAATCCCTTCTGTACTTGCATTCTTCTGCTCACTCCTCTTATTTATATTATAATAGCCTCTCCTGCCATTCGATTTAGCAGTTACACTATTTTCTCACCTTTCTATGGAGACAATTTAAACTTTTAAACTTTAGGACTTCAAACCCCCCTTTAACAATGACCAAGGCTGGCTCTTGGGTTCCATGGTGCCATTCCCTGCACTGCTGGGTTTTATTTTTGAGAAATTAAATACATTACAGCTAACCTACACTAGGGCAATATTTCAATGCCTGAGGGGCAAAGGACTCAAGTCTCTTAAAACCTGGTCTACATCAAGGTGCCTCACCTCCCCATCTTCCAAATGGGAACAGGAGTATCCATTTTGTCCAGGGATTGTCAGAACATACGTTCCCCACACAGCAAAAGGCTCTTCCTCCTGTGCATTCTCTTCCAAAGCGGAGCAGGACTCTCAACACAATAAATGGTAATATCATCATATTGTTTTCCAATAAAAGCAAGACTGGGAACAATAAAAATAGTAAGTAAAAAGCATATTGAGCTAGTCTTACTGCAGAAAACCCTTTCTGAATTAGATAACTTGAAAAATGACCTTAGAAATAAAAATGAAATGATCCATAACATTTTTTCCGTATTACCCCACCTCAAATCATGAGAATTTCAGATGTTCTTAAGCTACAAGTCTAGACTTCATGTTTCCTGAAAGAAAAACCAAAAAGATGAGGGAGAACGGTATGATCAAGATTCATACTCAGGCAGGCATATAAAATAAGTGCCACAGTTTTTAATACTTGGGTTTACCAACTGCAGAACCAGCCTTACGGCTCATCTGAATTTTGGCTCAGAGACCTGTCAACGTGGACGTCAGAAATATCCAGCAGGTCCTCACCTCACCTGTGACACTTGGGCAATCCTGCGCCTTCAAAGGGCCGGGGGTGGTGGGAGGGAGTGGCGGATAAAGATGACAAAAAACAAGCCCCAAACCCATAGCTATCACTGAAATTCAGAAATTCATCTATTGTGTTGTAACACCTGTGTTCATTTGTGAAAATAGTACTGTCACTCATCGAAGAGCTGGAAGCAGAACTGTAGTAACTGCTTACAGCCAGCCTACTGTACCCAAAAAGATTTCTGAAGCACCACAATATAGAAAGAGGTAAATAACCTTGAGAATCCTCCTTTCACCTCCCAAGCCACGCAATCCCCACTCCTTTTCTCCTAAATCACTATATCCATAAGGAGAGGTGAAAGAAATTCCTTTATAAAGCACACTATTAGTTGTTCAGATGTGTTTTATGAACTAGAGATAAGTTCTATGTTACAAAAGCAAAAAAATCTTTCCAGGCTTTTCAGTATTATTCTGTATTTGTGCCTGCATTGCTCACTGACACTTTTTCCAGAAGTTTCATGGGTATCATGATCTCACACAACGGGAGAAATACACAATTCTTTATCTTTCTCACTTCCAAAGAATCATTACGGCAGGAGTCTGGAGAAACAGTCCCCAAAAATAATATTTAAAAAATAGGTGGTGGCTCTTAGTTGTTCAGCAACTTACAGATTTATTTATGGAAGTCCATGCTAAGTTACTGAACTTGAAAATATATCCAAAAAGCAAGCATCTGGTTTCCATCTATCCTCATGGGAACCAGGAAAGGGCTTTAACTGAAAATAAAATATTGGGGTGCAAAAGAGCAACATCTCAGGGAAGGAGGGATACGTACAAAGAAAATTCCCTATTTAAAAAAAAGCACAACAAAACAACCTATTGAGAAGCTAAAATCACAGACTGCAAAAAAGAAAAGCACACCCCATTTTTTTGAGCCATATCTAGCATGAAAAATGAGCAAATAACATGCCAAAATTAGAATATTATTCCACAAGTCAAAAAAAAATACCACCTAATAGTAAAGAGCAAGACTTGTTTACAGAACTAATTAAAGACATATAGCTGAAAATACCTGCCAACATATGCAAGTGTTAGGCACCTACTGGTGTATGTGGCTGGCAAGAACAATTTTATCTATTTGTATTTAAACAATCTCCAAGCAGAGTGGAATTGCAATTGTGACAGCTGAAATTCCAGTTCCTTTCAGTGGCAAAGAACAATTCTGTACTTAAAAACCAACCTGTGATATTGCCTTTCATGGGAAAAATGGGAGCTTTTATTCTCCGTTCAAATATTTTGCCAACTTTCATTTACAAGCTACAAAAACATCTAAATTGGTTTTCCACAAGAGGTACATGCGCATCTGCCTCCATAAATATATTGCTTTAAGCCTGTAAAAAAAGTTTTTGAAGGCGTTGCTTCAAATATCCCTTCCACCCTCTCAGGCAAGCACCAACCAACCTTATTTTGTTTCTCTTCATTTTATTTTTTCCGCTTTGCACATAAAGAATAGAGAAAGACAAGTGAAAACCTGACCAGCAGTACAAAAACATATGAAGTTAAATATTTATAATAAAGAAGCTGATAGTAAAGATTTTCCCCTCTTGACTTTGCCATGTGGGCTCACAACATTTCCTTCATGGCTTTTTAAAAGGTAAACTGTCACCATACCCTGGCTACTGTGCAAACTGGGATGCTGGAACCCATCAGCCTCAGACGGGACCACTCAGTTTCACTGGCCTGCTAATTCTTAGGGTATACCGCTGCTTTTCTACCAAGTATCATTTTGATCCTCACAACACACACAAAAAGAGCCCCTAAAAAGCCAAAGCAAGACCATGTTTCTTTTTCAAATAACTACTGATTTTGGTTAGTCCTTCCCTTGCAAACAGCACAGCCAGCCCCATCCGACATGCTGTGAGGCTGGTGGTATACCCAGTAATTTTTCCCTGTGTTGCCATTATCTTTGCATCCTACTTCAGTCTAGATGACTATATTAATTTCCACATATCCCACATGAATCTGTGTCAAATTATGATTGATCAAGAGTAAAGCAGCCATCTACAGATGAGTGCACAGTACTTGTTATGGTTTATTATGACTAAAGGTCACTTGGTGCTACCACCAAAAGTGTACCACATTCAATTTAGAAAATGTATTCTGGTTCCTACAGCTAATTTGATCAAACTGAGTTCTTTCACATCTTTCATAAAAGACCACAGGGACATATTTACAGTGCAAAAGCCATTAGCTCAAGCCATAACACTCTTCCAATTTTCTTGGACCTCAAAGTAACACCACTAACCAACAGCCCATCGTGTTCCTTTAAAGCAGCAGCAAACCAGGGCAGTATTCGAAGAATGCATATGCTCAACATTCTTGTGCTATAGTTCAAGCTATCAGTTGTCTACATGGAAGCAGATAAAAGCTCAGAGAAGTGTAAATATCCCTAAAGATAATTAAAAGCAGTAAAACAAAACCGTAAGATATGCCTGATTTTCCTGTCTATGGCACCAATTCACATTGTGAAGGCCAACATTGTTTTCCATTGACAGCATCTCTGTAACCTTGCACGCGAACAGTAACAGCTCAGAATATTTTATTTGGTTTGGTTTTGCTTTAGGAGAAGAGGCAGGAAGAGAAGAATATAATTTTGGAGATCACTCAATATTAAAATGGCTCGTCTTGCCACCTTGTTTATGCTCCCAAGCCATCCTTCCCTGGATGCACAAGCATAAACAGCCAGCACAAGCCAGTCTGACTCCAAGCAGGACTTTCTTCCAGGCTGTAAAGAACAAATAAACAACCAAAGCAAATCTTCTGCTAAACAGCAATCAGAGCAAGGAAGCTTTCACAGGCAGAGGAGCTGGGAAAGCACTGTCTACAGCTTTGGTTTCATGGAATCGAGGCAGAATTCAAAACAGCTGAGGCCATGGGACTGCAAACCAGCAGAACCAAAAGAGAGGACATCTGTGCCACCCCCAGATGCCGGAACCAAGGCTATTCCTTTGATCTCTGCTAGTCTGATCCTGGCTTAGCCTTCAGCTGTCAGGTAGCCGACGCTGGTGAGTCAGATGCTACACTGGATAGGAAGGGCGAGAACGGGAGGGGACCAGACTAAGTCACGATTAATCTAATTTTCAAACCACTCATCCCTTCACCCAGCCAGAAGCAGCCTCAGACAAGTTATAGCACGACCGAGACACGCCTGCTATTCCTTTCCTATATCTGATATTAACCCTGCCCATCATTTTATGGCAATAGCAAAAAGCAGGCCAAATCCCTACACTCTCACTCACTGGAGTGACTCAGTGGGCTCCTGGAAAGCGCGTTTCTAAATGACCTGCCTGCCTCACCGGGAAGCAGAAAAGCAACTGACACACTAGATTCTACCACAATAAATGATTCCTTTGATGAGCTGGTGTAATACCTTTGTTTCATCAGTAAATTTTTAATGCCACCTTTACAAGTTTCACTTGGGAAGGTGCCCTAGGCATGAACCACGCCACAAGATACATCCTTCCTCAGAGTCTGAGCAAAGGAAATCCCCTATTAAGGGTAGTGAAGGTCCAAAGTACAGAAGAACAACAGGAAAAACAACAAACAACAAGGAGGGCTGAACTCTAGCCTCTTACAGAAAGCACTCCCACCACTGTTGCACTACACATCACTTAGGGCTGAGAACAAGCACCACCACGCTGGAGAGCTGGACATCTGACAGACCTACAACCATGTCGTCTCTTCTATTCTTATACCGATGAACCCAGAGAGATGGTCCTTTCATTAAGGGCAGGATAATTTGCCAGAAGGTAGTAACTGCTGCAGAGATACTGTTACGGGACTCAACCGACACTCATCTAGAAACTTTCCACTGCTGAAGGCGACCACAAACGGCAATCACGGGGTGCAACTGCTGTTTTCTTTGATAACAAGGAAATATGGTTCTCATTACGTGATGGCTTCAGAGACCAATCCTCCTCCAAGATGCTCACTCACATCATTAAATAAAAATAGCAGTCTTCTAAGACAAGCCAGTATTTAGTCCTGGGAGACTTCTGAAAGCTTGAAGGAATTTCTTGGTTGTGCTGCTGCTCTTTCTGCTTCAGTTCCAACAACCTGCATGTGAGCAACCTGCTCCCTTCTTTCAGCCCCTCCCAAAACATAGTCCCAGGCAAACAGAGGTATGCCGAGATTCAATAAACTGCACGTTTCAGGAATGAAGCTGGACCAAGCTGTAACTTCTATAGTAGACACTGCAGTTCGCAAAGGGAGGGCGCTACTTTGCGGAATGGAAGTACCACTTCAGGAAACCTCTCTCTGTGACTCTGAGCTGCAGTACTTTCATCCATATAACTCAGGGGTTAACTGTTTAAATCCATCATACTGCTTGCCAATACATCTGACAGTGTAGGACTTGACCCAAAAAAGAAGTGTCCCTAGCCAGTCCAGGGAGGGAAAAAGAACCTAGATAAGACCTGGGTTTCGTTACAAAAGAGAATTTAAAAAAACAAAGCTCAAACAGAAGATGAATTAGACTTCATTCAATGTAGAGCAGGTGATAGAAGGTTGGAAAAAGTCTTTGTCAACTTTGTCAACTCACATAATTAACATTTATTAAGTTTTCTAAAATGCCGTAAGTCAAGACACATTTCAGGCTACAGCAGCATACCTTTCAATTGTGGCCACTTAATTGGAATTTTGCCAAATGAAATTGCACTTTGCCAAACCACTTACATGGGTTTCTCCTCCAAACAACTGTTACGATAATTAATTTTCTTTAAAAAAAAAAAAAAAAAGAAAAAGAAAAAAAAGGAAAAAAGAAAAGGTGTCTTACCTTTGCAGAGTCATGTTCAAGTTGCCTGTACATGCCTTGATCTTGTTTTGTGCTTCTAGATGAGTCATCCCATCTGTGCTTATCCCATCAATGGTGAGAACCACATCACCTATCCCCACGTGTGCTCGGGCTGCCTTGCCACCATCATTAAGCTGAAATATCACAAGAATGGTAAATGACAAACTTGGATGGTTTATGTTTATATTCTTTGAACACAGGACAACAACATCTTATTCACAGTGCTGGTTTAATAGAAAGAAAAACACAAAACCCGCAAAAGAACAACAAAACACGCCCAATATCTTTTCTCCTTTGTGAGTATGTGCTTGTGAAATTTGCTGCACTATCTTTCTCTCTAGTGAAGCAATGTTTATAGGTTCTTGTTCTTACTTCACTTGAATGACAGAAAAAATATTGCACATTATTGCCTGTTTTTCAAAATCAAACTCCATTTCTACTTTATTGGTTGGAAGCTGTTTACATTCAGCAAGACACAAGCAGGGACAGGCATGTGCTGTTTCCTGAATGCCAAGTTCCAGCATCTTCTCTCTTCATATAGGAAATTTTTCTCACAAGAGAAGACAGTCTGTAAAGCAGCTTTTTCCGTTCTAGATTTCCCATCTACACAATCTCTCCAAAGTTTATGTATTTGTCAATGACTGGTCACATGCATGGAAGACTTCATTAATAGCGAAGCTGACTTCTTTCCCAGCTGCAACTACTAGAAAGTCAAAAGTTCAACATCACAGGCAGACCGGTTACAGGATTTTGTTTTGCCTTTCTCTCAGTAGGTTTATAGCCCTCAGTGACCCGCAGTATATTCAGACCAGAAAAAGAAAAGCCTCTTGAGCAGTCTGTCTCTTTGATCAAGGTCACTGCCAAAGTTCAGCTCAACTGCCTTTGGTCCACTTGAAAGAGTCTTGCAACAGAAACCTTTGTAAAGTTCACATTATTGACCCTAACTGAGCAATAAATTGATCTTTTCATCTGACGCCACTGAATTTCAACTAGCTTTATTCCCCAAAACAGAAACAGGAATGAAGCAACACATGGCAAGATCTACGCATTGATTTATATCCCCAGTCCTCAATCTGTTAGTCATTACACAGCCGGCTGCAAAGAGCAGTCCTGGATGGTGCAAGTTCCCTCTTTGTTTCCAGTTGTATTTCCTACTCTACAGCAGAGAAGCTGTGGTTGTTTGTGTCGTGCGTACAAAACCTCTGTCCTGGTTTCAGCTGGGATGGAGTTAATTTTCTTCTGAGTAGCTGGTGCAGTGCTGTGGTTTGGGTTCGGTGTGAGAACACTGCTGACAGCACACGGGTGGGTTTGGTTGCTGCTGGGTGAGGGACAGACCCAGTCAAGGGCTTTTTAGTTCCTTGGGCCCTGCCAGCGAGAGGGCTGGGGGGCACGGGGAGCCGGGAGGGGACACAGCCAGGGCAGGTGACCCAATCTAGCCAAAGGGGCATTCCATGCCATAGAACAACCTCACAACTCTTTCATTTGTCTGCAAGCATGAATCTATTCCTTGAAGAAACTGCTATATTTTTAGTTTAGAGGTGCAATTATTTAATCTTTATTTCCAGAAGTGGAGTTCACCTTGAGCCACAGTTGCGCTCCAGCAAGTGGCTTCTCAAAGGGAAGCAGAAGGAAGGCTTTCATTTCTGTTGTTTTTTAACTGCCTCTGTTCTAGTTAATTCAGTAGGGACCAAGTAGTTTCGGTTCCTTGTGGTTCCTTTTGACAATGACCGACAACAACAAAGTACAGTCAGTCATTCATTTCAACAGGAGAGCTGAGCTCTCGAAAACTGTCTGTGACAAAGGGGTAGTAACACACGAGGTACCAGGGACTCAGTCTTTCTGTTTGTGTATGAACAGTCACTTGTCAGTAAACCTGTGGGAAGTGTCCCCTCAGCTGACCTGATACGGTTAAGGCTTTCCTAAAATCTCAGAGACTATAATACATGATATCTGTGACACATGTATTGTAAGGCATCTGAAGACAAATACTTTAACTGAGGAAAAAGTATTGCCTAATGCTGCAAGGCAAATGCAACACTTGAAAAGTTTATCACATGACAACTTATAGACTTAAAGCAGGAAATTTCACACTCAGGATCACAGCTGGCATTTTTCAGCATCAGTCTATGTCCCACCAACATATGCAGTAGCAATCTAGCAACTGAAAACAATAGCCAAAAATTCAAACAAAAGCAGAAAAATCCTTCCCTTTGGTGTTAATCCGATGCTAACTATCCTGATCATTCTGGTGAAAGGGGAGGCCTGAGATGTAGGAAGGCCTGTCATCTCTTCAGATTCAGAATAGCGGCCAGTTCCTCAGCATTACACGTCAATACAGCAATTTTACCCGGAGTCGAAACCAAAGGGCACTAACAAGGGAAAGTTGGCAGAGCAAGTCCCAATGCAAGGAAGAAAAGTAGAAGACAAAGGAAAAAGGAGATGCACTGATTTCAGAAAAACTTTTTGACTTGCTAAATTTGTAAGAGTTACAACTTGTATAGTCTTATACATAGCTTATTGCATAAATTCTATATAGCCTTTTAAAAAAGGCTTCAACAACTAAGCCAAAATTCCTCCAAAATTTGGTGTTCATACCAAATCTGAGCTAAGAGATCCAGCTACTTTAAAAAAAAAAAAACAGAATAGGGAACCCCACAGGCATATAGAAAGGTATGACCAACATAGCTATTTATAGGGAAGTTCTTCAAACCTTTGGGTGAGCGATGGAACCTGCCATAAACAGATCCCTAAACCGACAAGTTACAGCATGCTGACATTTGTCAGCAAGGTCTGGAAAAGGGAAAGGAACGTAAGGGCACTAAAACCTAAAGGTCAAATGGATCACTGTGCTTTGTGGTTGGAATCCCCAAGTGAATAAAATCCAGCTTCCTCTGAACGTATGCAAGTGTGCCACAAACGGTGGCTAACACACAGCAACCCACAACTAACCGGCTGGCTGCCAAGAGCTCACTAACTGCTGTGCACTGGGGACGAAGCTCTTAGCAAGCACACATGGGAGACAGCTGTAAAACCATTTCAGCAACACCCTCGACTGAAAATCCCTTAACAATATGGCTGGAAAGCACACCCTGGAGATGGGGGGGGGGGGGGGGGGGGGGGAACAGGTTCTGAGAAACATGACATGCCCTGGCAATGTCCGCAAGACCTGTCGTGCAGGCAGGGGACCAAACCTACCTTATAAATGAGGCTGTCACAGACACATCCGAACAAATTACTGGACAAGAATGTGAAGAACTGCACATACAGAGGGATGTCAAAGTAGTAAACTCTTTAATCAAGATACAGTGGATAAGACTTCCAAATAACACCAACTGATTTTGGATGAGATCTGACTAACCCAGAGAGGCGAGGTTGATACTTCTAGGAAGCCTCAGCCAGAGCATGAGTCTTCCTTGAGAGTACCAGCCAGCATCCTTGGCTTGGGAAGTGCCTAGAATGAAGTAGGACTGAAGCTACAAGGGCAGAGTTTTACCACAGATGCATGAGGAATATAATCACACGAACAGGTATATAAATGCAAACATCTACACTGAACACAGCAGGAGGAATTAGAACATTTGAAATAATTAAGGATCTTTTCCGGACTGCAGACATATTTATACCCCAGGAGTCTCTGTTTTGACACTTCTTAGTCTCTGTAACTGTGCATTACTATTATAACCAATAAATTCATATACATATTGGGGATTATGTATGTACAACTGTGTACATAGTCAAACCAAAACTAAAACAAAGGCTCTCCATATTCCTTGCACAATGGGAACCAACCCCATTTATTTCATTTTTTTCACTTACAGTCTGAAAAATGTAGCAGATGCAGAAGATATAAATACCATTTCAAAATTTCCTATACGTTAGTTCCCTACATCTTTTTATAAATCATTACTGCTTTTGTACCGCCTTTTGGGGTTTTTGTTTTTGGGGTTTTTTTGGTCCCGTATGAGTAATTTTGTTCTTAAATTTCAAATTTAACCTTAGCTTAGTAAAATTATCTGGCATCAGTCACCAAGGAGCTGCAATATTACCTACACTAAATACCAAAAGACTAGTAAACTGATGGGCAAAAGCAAAAAAACACCCAGTGCTTAATTCCTATTTGGAAAAAAAGTATATCCCTAAAACATAGCTTTATTGAATGTACATGTGCAAACAAATGGAATCAATGCAACAAGACATATGCACAGAAGAGTAGAGCATTAAAATTATAAAACTGGCCAGCTATGAATCAAACTAACTTTTAAGCACCAAAAATATTCTTCAAATTCTTGATGGATCGGTTTTAATTCTGTATTGACATTATGAGGCCAGGTTTTAAAATCAAGTGTGAATTACAGCTACCAAAAAGGGGGACTTTTTTTTTTTTTTTTTTTAATGTTACACAGTACACTTTAAAGCTACAATACTGCCAAACCAGAAATGTTTCCTCCTACTCAGCTCCATGTCTCTTTACTCTGGGAAGCTCATTTGCAGGCAGAGGGGGAGGCAAGTAGGAGAGACATTTTAGTAGGCACCTGCTAAGGCCAATCACTCCCACAGCCCCCAGCAGCAAACCAAACCTCTTTTCGGCCCCTTAGCAGCAATCAGCTTCATGGCCAAAAGCCAGCCTATGCCATCCAGAGATGCTCAGGACACTTTCTAATAAACGTAAATAAAATCACCCATCTAATATTAGATTTCGGAGGGGGGAGGAAAAAAAAAAAAAGTTGTTCTTATTTTACACATCAGAACTCCAAAACTGCAAATATTGTCCTAAAACACATTCCAAATGGAGATAAAACAAAAGTAAAGCAGTTCTTGGTCCAGGATGAACTTCAAAGGCAACAGTATAAAAGTAGTCTCAGCATAGTTCTGTGCCTCAGGTTTTTAAAACCACACAGTCCAACACAAACTGGAATAGGACTGTTTCCCTGAGCCACATTTTAACCAGCCTATTATTTTGTTTTGCAGTAACCAACATTAAAAAAAAAAAAAAGCAAGAAAAATAGCTTTTTTTCTCAAGCTTTAATAAAGTATTTTGAAAGATTCTTTCCAAGGAAATTGCATGTGTGAATATATATGTGTGTCTATCTCTGAACCAATGTAATTTGCAGCTTAATTTCTAATTAATATATAACCATCTATTTTTCCTCATGTCTAAGAAGAAAACTTGACAAGCATCTCTTTTTTTGAACTGTCATTATTTAGCTTTTATGCAGTAATAAATTAAATACTTACATTGCAGTTACTCATAAGACACAGGTCTATTTGACAGAGATGGAAGCTTCTTTTGCTTTTCCACACTGCCTGCCTTGAATCAATCCTAGCTGCAACCAGCTCACATGATAGTGCATCACAACCTCTTTCCCAAAGAAGCTGTTTCATGGTCTGACAGTAAATTACGTTCACCCCCATCACACAAGCATCCTTCAACGTCACCTGCAACTTTCTCTCAGAATGTAATTCATTGCTCACAATTTGAAACTCCCTGGGCTGTCTGACATCCCCTCTAGCTTAATTTTTACCCCTCAAACATTTCTGATATGCAGTTAGCTATAGCAATTCAGCCTAAGGACGTGAATAATCAGAGCAGAAGTCAACCAGACAATGGTCTTTGTATCATTACCACTCTTGCTTCTCTTTCAGTCTACATCTTTCTCCCTATGATAATGCATTTTAAAGAGGCAAAAAACCCAAAATGCAACACACCCACATACAAAAAGAGCATTACAAGAGAATTTTGCAAAATCTCAAAATAAGCAATCAGATAACCTCTCTTTGTAAATAATGCTCTGCCTTTTCACACAAACATGCAAACCACAGGGGCTTTATCTCCCTGCTATAACACAATTTATGCTAATATTTACACTTACTATCTGTTACTACCTTATCTGATTTCAGCTGACCAAAGCACCACCTTGCACCGACAGCCAGTATCCTAACAGCACGCTCTCATATTTAGAGCTCAAAGTACACTAGAAAGACCCCTTTTGGTGAATTGCTGCAAAAGAAGCAGCCCTTACTGTAGTTTTGGAAAATGCAGGCTTGCCCCAAAAAACACAAGGGGGAGTGGGGGTGCACGTGTGCATGCTTATGCTGGGCAGCTGCACCAGCTCCCTCGCAGGAATTGTGCACAGCTGAGCAGGCTCCTGCTGGGGAGCCCCAGACCCACGCAACACACGTGGGTGGTGGCACAGCGCGCTCGGGTCTGGCACCCGAACACCGCCAGCACAAATAGAACATCAGTGGGCTCCAGCACGCCCTACCTAACAGGGCACCTCGCCAAAGCCCTTCCCTCACCTCCATCCCTGCAGGGAAGGATGCAAAAACCCAGCTTACACTCCGGACAGGTTTGGGACACTTAAGGTCCAGCTTCCCACTTCTGCATGGAGGGGTGGGGTGGGGGGGAAGCCACAGCAGCACCTGGTCTTTGTGCCAAACAAGCTTCCTCGGCACTCAATGGAAACTGAGAGCTGTATCGTATTCCTCACGGTCTTTACTACTGCAATATTATTTGCACAGCCATCAGATTAGCCGGCCAGCCTCGATACTTGCTTCCAAATCAAGAATATACATGCCAATTTTAAAGTCTAGATCAACTTCACACAGCTGAGTTATAAGAACCCTAATGCAGCATTTGCAGCGGAAACCACTGACACAACCAGCTACAAGAGTTTATGAGGCAGCCCTGCAAATAAGCTAAAGGGTTTCTCCAAACCAAGCAGGGATCAAAATTAGCTTAGGTCAAAAAAAGTTTTGATTACCAGAGTCTTTTGGTATGTATCACTGCCAGGAAAGCCTGCCCTCACCTCACTTCACGAGGCTGTACTCCCACTTGCTCCTGTACATTTCCATTTCCCTCCTTTTTCTCCCCATAACTTTAAAGGTGCTTACAGACTGCTTATAAAGCTCTAACCTAGTAATTAAAGGTAACGTGTAAGGAAAAAGAGCGTAAGGCAAAGTACCAACCATACTTCTTGGTCTAGCTGTGGACCCCAACAGCAGATACCACTTTAGTCCTGGCAAAAGGGATGCCCATGCCTCCTGGCCTGTCCTCCCAGGTCCTCCAGCTTTGCTTCATCCCTCTCCTTCCACATGCAGCAGCTTCCTCACTGCAGCGTGGCAGTGGCTTGGCTGAGGCAGACCCAAATTAGCACTTTGACTCATTGTAGCCCATAGGAAAAGCCAATAGGCATTCAGCCATTTTGCCAGCAAAAAACCCACAAAATCATCTCTCGCATTTCACACTCAGTTCTGCTACTTATCCTCAGCAGTAACCCTGACAACAACATACTTTTTAATGTGATTGAGCTGTGTATCTCTGTAGTCCCACATTCAGAAATTCAGTCAAACAAAAAACTAACACAAAGTTTGAGTTTTCTTTCTATGCAAATGTGTCTGAGCATGCCCCCATGGGTTCACATTTTACGAAAAAGACAAATGGTTTCAGCCCTCTCTCTCATTATTATTATCATTACTTTAAATTTTTTTTACTGTATTTCAACCTTTAGTATTTAATGCCCTCCACAAAAAAAAAAAAAAAAAAAAAAAAATTACTGCACACTTGCTTTTGCACTTTAAATGAACCGTTGCATGTACACACACACACCACACACTATCCACCCTTTCATACACCAAATGCGGAGCTACAAACCTACAGAGGAGCACAAGAGGATGTTAGCTGCTAAAAACAGAAGAGGCACCACATAGTATAAATTACTCTTAGACACAATTGCGCTGATACAGAAAAGGATCAGAAAATGTGGATTAGGTTTATAAAATAGGGTAACTGCACAACACATAGGCCTTTTGGATACGTGCTTTTTAATTTTTCAATCAACCAACGCTAAACAGAGCGACCAGGGGAGTGAAGCAGAAGCAGCAAACCTCAGCTTCCCTCGCTTGCCCCAGAACAGGTTGTTAATAAGCAGGAACAGTTTCCACATGCAGATGTCAGAAGGGTTATTACCTGGTGCCATCTCTCACTTGTCACAGCTTGAGTGATCATGGTTTTATTGCAGCTCTGCTCTTCCATGAGCAGGTTTCACCTTTGCTACCTCTCCCCCTTCTTCCCTTACAGGCAGCCCAACTGCTGCAGGATGTAAGGAAGCAGAAACAAATTCACAGAAGGTGCCTTCAGCTTTAATTTTTGACAGAACACTACTACCTCATTTTTACTGCAAGTTCAAAAGCAGGTATTAGAGAGAATGATCCCTGATTTTGGACTTTTTGTGAAAGTGAAGCAGTTAACTGTACACACAGCAATAAATTCCAATACAATTCATGTATTTTACATGTACCTTAAACATTTTATTCAGGTACTGACATACAAGTTAAAATGTGGAAATACCTACTGGAATTAAAAGGAGTCAAACCCCACAGCTCACACAAGTATTAAAGAAACTACTCTGTGCAAGTGTAGCTCTATTGGCATCTAAGAAGACTAAGCATCTGGTTTTGTCTTTCCAAGGCACTTGAAGCTTGAAGAGAACAAAGAGGTGAACAGACTGTCACCAAGATGGGATGGGCAGTGCTTCCCGAATAACAGAAGACAACTAGTGTTCTCATTTGGAGAGGACATAATGTCACATCAAAAAACAAGTTGTCAAAAGGACTAAGGCAAAATAATTCAGACATCACAAAATTATATTCGCAAGAGCACGAATGTGGGCAATCTCAAAAAAAAAAATATATGCTTTCTGAATACTTAAGTGATTGAAAATGATTTACAGTCCAGTGCCAGAACGCCTGCAGATATTTAAGACCCTAAATTAGTAGCTTTCACTAAGAGTTCTCTCAAGGACCTCAGCCATGTTCTCATGCTGCCAGGGTGCCTTAGAGCCCTATTTATTTTAACTGGCTGTCTTCTCTCTGAAGATTATTCTTCTGTTCAGAGAGCTTACAGAACTAATCCAGGTTTCTCCCTGGGAGACTATATGCCAGTGGGTAAAAATTACAGCCTGCTTTATTTCTTGGAGAGACAGAAATAGGAACGGAATGGAAGTGTAGCTAAAAACACAATGTGAACTTTGTATGGCTGCTTCAGCTTTGGGAAGCTGCAAGTCTGTAGTCTCTCCTCCAGTCATGGGGTTGGGGTTTTTTGGATGGCCAACACACATGAACTCCACAAGCAAAGCAGGTGATTACTTGGGACTGCTGACTAGGCGTCACCTTAGGAGCTGCATGAGTTGCGTCAGAACATAAGTTTCAAGTGCCTGTCTCATTCAGAATAAACGGTTTGGAAAGTTACAAAAGTAAGTTTTATCGCTGGGGCCACCTGGACAAGCCCCAGAACAGCGCAGGGTTAGTTTTCTCTAACAGAGCTGAAGTGTGAAGTGGCAAAAGGGACCGAGCTCAGCCTCTTCAAAAGAAGTTCATTCCCATACTGTAAAGACCATACATCTGAAGACATCTGCAGAGCATACAAAGGTGTACTTCCTCCCTTTCCAAGGAGGATTGTTTTTATTAATTTGCAGGTGATTAAATGAGTTCAGTTAACTGAACATCCATCTCCTTAATAACCTTA
This sequence comes from Falco punctatus, assembly GCF_963210335.1. NCBI lineage: Eukaryota > Metazoa > Chordata > Aves > Falconiformes > Falconidae > Falco > Falco punctatus. The sequence continues at coordinate 73,129,942 of NC_137580.1, forward strand.
GCAGCACCGATCTGCATAATCTTGTTTTCATAAGGCTTTCACGGTCCATGATTTAGTCCCTCTTAACGGGATATACCTTTCCTGCGTCAAACATGATGCAATCACCCCATGCTTTCTACAAACATAATAATATGTTATACTGGGTAATTTAAAAGTATTTTGATCTTTGTGCCTTGAAGTCCTTCCCACAGGAAAAAAAAAAAAAAAAAAAAAAAAGAAAAAGAAGAGCCTCATACACGGCAGCGGCGAGAAGGAATTGCAACTAATGAAGCAGTCCCACATGTGAAAGCAGAGAGCGTTAAGCGGGGAAGCATCAACCAAAAACTCATCTGTCAAAAACTAACAGCCAGTGGGAAGAAAATGCTACAACAGATTGAAGCCCTTATGATACACCAGTTGTTGTTCCACTGCCTCCTACCCAGAAACAAACCAGGCATGCATAAACACGTAGGAAATAACCTACCTGTTTCAAAGAACTGAGATAATGATAAGCCACACCACAGAAATAAAGAGGCAAATGGAGGCAAGTTCAGACACTGCGAGTGTTGCTTATTGACACAAATCATCTGTCCAGGGAGCATAGCTCATGTTAACGCCGTCCCAGCCTGGCACTTTGCAAAAACTTCCACTTCCACAAAGAGGTCCACTTCCGAGGTGAAAACCAGTGCAGCAGTGAGAGCCACCACATCCACTGCCCACAGAAAGTTTTGCCACATTTAGAAGTCACATATTTTATTTCTTTAAAATAAAAAAAAAGAAAGAAAAAAAAGGAAAAAAAAAATCTCTTAGCATTATAACTGGCAGCCAAAACAGCTGAGGACTCAGAGCTACACTTCTGACAGCTCTCCTCTGAGCATGCAGCTCAGTACCCAAGGAGAAAGCACAGAACAAATGCATCAAGGTACAAAATCTTATCCAACTCAACCATGCTACATCAAAAGGGGATTCACATTTTAAGTATAAAGACACTAGTGCTGATGGCACATTCCTCTTGTAATGCAGAAGAAAAACCACAATATTGAACATATGAAAAACTCATTTCAGAGAAATAAGCATGCTCTGAAGTGCATGGAAAATAACAATTAAACCAGTTATGGCTAATACGTTGATGGTGCTCAGACCTACTCCAGATCAACGAAAGCACAGTCCTATTGTAATATGCCTTTAACGCAATGGAGGGAGAACTGCTCAGGATTAGTCCAACACAAACTTCTAGCACAAAGAAATAAAACAGAAATAGGAGACATTAGTAAATCCTAGTGGGTATTTTGCCTTTTATACATCAAGGGAATATTGTAGCAGACATCTATTTCAAGCCAGACACTTACTGGCTAAAACCCCAAAGTATAAAACTCTGTAGAAAAAAGTCCAATAAAAAACCCTCAGAAAACAAGGAACACATTTTGAAGGAGTTGCACATTGGTTAATAAATTGGAACAGTTGTTTATAGTAAGACAAAAATCTTTATCACAAGCTAATAAAGCTTATGAGAACATAGAATGTTTTCAAATTTAATTTTCCATTATGAAATTACATATATATACACACAGAAACACAACACTGTATTAATTTACTTTACTTTAAATATCACTTTTACGTGATTTGTTTATACAGTTCCAGGTGGGGGTGTTCTATAGATGCATTATATAAGTATGTAAAACACTGAATATATTACTATAGGTGGTGTTTTACACATGTATTCTTTAAGTAATTATTTATGTATAAATATTTACTTATACACACACACAACCCTATATAAATAAAAAGGCATTTGTCTTCTCTGCTGGGGACCTGTGCAAGAAGATTATCAACACTTTATTTATTTGTTTGGGCAGCACATGACAAAAAGCAGTCATTCAGAGAAAATAGGAAGCTACTCAGGACAAATACTCTGACTGCAAAATGAAACCTTCATTTTAAGTAAACTGTCCTTGCCATTCATAGCCAAGTGCATTGCAGACATTTAAGACCGAATAGAAACCCACATGAAACTTCTTCATCAAAACTCCAGACTGGAAAATGCTAGTGTACTTGTTGCCACTATGAACTTTATCTACATTTCTTGCTGCTGTATTTTAAGAGTCTTCTGAGCTTTGCTGCTGAGAGTTGCACTGCATCTGCTAATCGTAACCACCTAAAGTCTGCGTTATGCCACACATTTTTTTTCTTACTTGGACATCTAGAGATCCAAAAGTTACACACAAGTAAATAATGAATAAGGTTCTGAAAAACTAATGAAGAAAATTCAGCCCTTCAAATTTACTCCCTTCAACAGTATATCACACGCTCTCAACTTATGCAATGGTAAGTGTCCAGCCATTCAAACCCTGGACTTGCAGAGAAACCCTGTAAGATAGAGCCTTGTAGTCATGTTAGATCTCTGGTGAGTTTTTGGGGTTTGTTGCTTTTTTTTTTATTCACACACACACCCCCACACACCAATTCCTACGTCATGTTCTCTGATCTCCATACTACCAAAATTAAAATCAAGAGATTTCAAAATTAAGATGCAGAGAAAGAAATCCAGTTTAAACATTCATTGTAAATTCTACTTCATCATTATCACATCTAAGAAAATAAAAACTTAAGTCATTTACAGTCTTAAATTTTAGGACTAAAAATAAGACTGCTTTAGCATTCGGGGGGGGGGGTGGGGGGGTGGGGCGGATTCAAATATGTACTGCTGGTTACAGACAACACTAGGAAACAATTCCAGGTTAAACAACACAACAACAAAACTCAGTATCCACTCATTTCTCCAACTTGATCCAAGACAGATGGTGTGGAAAGCCTGCAGGTTGGGGGTATTTTTGTTTGTATTAATTATTGCTGGTAACAGTACAAAATACTGATCACTCACATAGAAGTCACAGGCGTCCATGTGATTCACGCTTTTCTCATAACCTCTAAGACCAACACGCAGCCTCTTGAATATTGCTGAATATATTTAAGAATAAAAGCCTGATCTTCACAGAAGCAAGAGGTTTTTGATAAACATGATGACAGAGCCTACTTTTATGCCTACTAAATCCATGCAATTTCTTTTTAAGCATGTTACTTCAGGTTTTTTCACTGCGCACTCAACAACAAATCTTACTGTAGGAAGACTCATGTTAGATTTCAAGTAATTTCTAGAAGTAAATTTATTACTTCAAGAACTGCTGGAAGAGTTTTACAAATGAATAAGTAAATAAAAATCAGTCTTTCAGCTTGCTTTATGCTTGAATTCTGTATCAACTATACCAAATGAAGAGCAAAGTGGCCATTATAATAATGTCCTTTTTGACCACTATTTTGGCAACAGCCATGATAACTAGTTCTTTCTGTCTCAACATACTACCCTGAATGTTACTGAATTTTGTATACCTCAATTCGTGTAGGCCACTCACACGGCTCCAGTGAAAGCTGGGAGTGCAAATATTATGTGTCCTTTAGCAGAAGAAAGTTGGAAATTTATATTCAAATTGAAAAGGTATTCAGAATAAACTGTCAGTCGAGACGCTCACTACTAAAAGCTTATCTTCAAAAGAAATTCTCCACATCAGTGCAAATGCAATTAAAACTGTACAACTAACACAGCCTCTCAAGAGCAATGAAAACCTTTTCATCTACCTAGAAAAAAAAGAGAAGTGAGACTATCCAAGAAAGACCTTGGGAAGCAGTGCAGGAGAAGTGCCCTGACAGGGTTACTCTGCCCTCACGCATCTCCCCACCTGGAGGCTTATCCCACAGCTGGGACTGCCAGTAAGGTCAGTACCACCACGCAGGAGATGCCAGTGCCTATTGCCCATGGTGGGGAGGATGGCAGAGCAAGCCTTCACTGCAAACCTCTGCAGAATCTGCTCCTTCCCCACAGTTTAACAGCAAGATGAATCCATCAGCTACAAGTAACATTCAAAACCATAATTTAACAAGACACATAAGCATGTAACACACTTCAGTGGGATGTAAGACTTCGTTGAGCAGTGGTGCATTGAGCAAAACAGTCTTCAAGGCAAAAGAAAAAATACTCCCAAATACTGAAGGGAATGCAAATACTACAGGAAATGCAACATTTCCAAAACTGCTGAGGCTCCACCTTTAGTTTATGAGAACATTAGGAAAAAAAAAACAAAACCACAAAAAAAACAAAGATAGAAATTCAGCCCTGTTCATTCCCCCTCCCTGAACTTTCACCAGGCAGGGTCAGACGCATTACTCAAAGGCCATCACAGAATCAGGCTGGCCACCAGAACAACCAGAAGGGTCTGATGGCTTCCCACCCAAGACCACCATTCAAGGTGCACTTTATCAAACAGCAGTAGTATCCCCGGTCCTCCTTCTGCAGGTGGGAGGCAGGAGTAACCACACACATAGAAGCAGAACGTGAGACTTAGCATGCAGCCGGTGACCTTTGGCAAGAAATGTCCTCATGTCATATGAGCTGGTGTCACCAAGAGTTCGTGTCGCTCCGACCCTAAAACGCACCGTTTGCATATTTACTGCCTGCTTAACAAACCAATTTTAGGGCAAAGCTTTTTCCTCGTAAACACATCATTTTTATTCAACCAGTTTCTAAAAGCCAAACAAGTTCAGTGGGACAATGAAAAAGCTACAGAAGGATCCGAGTTCTTCACACCGCCATCCATCACACCTTTCTTGAAATTAACAGCTTCATGCATTCCTCTCCGGCCATCTATCAGAAGGCACCAGATATCTTAGAATTACACAACCTACCAAAGGGAGGCCCTAGATTTACAGCCTATGTCCCTGAGTGGCTCTTCCAGAGACTGAATGGTCTGGAAGCATTTCATACCTCTCAGCAGTGTTCAGTTACAGCCCATACCTCTAATCCACAAAAAGGTTTGCTTTTCCAGGGAGCACAGGAATGCTTTCTCTATCTTCTAAGCTGCCAGATTTAAATGGCAATTTAGCACAATTATAGCATCCAAAGCACGTTTAGGTATGCTGAGAATATATAATGGTTTCATACATTACTGTGGTGGGTTGACCTTGGCTGGACACCAGGTGCCCACCAAGCCGCTCTGTCACTCCCCTCCTCCATAGAACAGGGCAGAGGGGGGAGGAATAAGAAACTTGTGGGTCAAGATAAAGGCAGTGTAATGAAACAATAGCAAAAGTTGCACATGGGGAAACAAAGGAAAAGGAAAGATGTTATTCTTCCCATCAACAGGTGATATTTGGCCCCTTCCCAGGAAACAGGCCTTCAGTACATGTAGTAGTTGCTCCGGAAGACAAATGTCGTAAATAATGAATGCCCCCCCCCCCCCCCCCCCCCCGCCCCTTCCTCCCCCTTTCTCTTCGCTTTTATATCTGAGCAGTCATCATACGGTATGGAATATCCCTTTGGCCACTTTGGGTCAGCTGTCCTGGCCATGTCCCCTCCCAAGACCTTGCCCACCCCCAGCCTACTGGTGAGGGTCGGGGGGAAGGCTGGAGAGCCAGCCCTGACGCTGTGCGAGCGCTGCTCAGCACCAGCCAGAACACCGCTGCGTTATCAGCGCCTTTCTAGCTACTGGTACAAGCACAGCGCTGGGAGGGCTGCCACGGGGCTCAGCCAGACCCAATACAATTAGTAAGAACAAGAGCACATTGTGATAAGAGCTTTGGAGAAAAGCATTAGCACTGACACGGCTACAAAAAAATATTAAAATCTACCCTTACCTGAATTTGATACTGAAATTATTTTAATATGCATACATTCTCACTTTAAAGTTCTGTTTCACTCACGTTAAATAATTCAAGCTAACCTGCAACAATCACATGCAAGCTGAACTATTAACATCAGTAGAAGTCTTGAGGTTATAGTGAGAAATGAATCCTGAACAAGAAAAGTCTGCAATATAGTTGGAGATGCTTTGTCTTTTTCCTCCAGTTTTCCAATGAGGTCATCCTTAAACCTCTTTGGGCACTAACTGGATAAGGATGCAACACCTCGTTGTACACCACAGTATGCTGATCTCTGTGCACTATGCTACAAGTCACCAACTCAGTCACATGGGCACAAGAAACCAAAGGAGATTAACAACTTCCACAATCTCTTCATGACCAAAAATGAAGAATGTACCAATGCAGTTACTGTTTAGTAGTTCAACAGGGCCAGTATTTTACCTTAGACAAAATACAACCTCTCTCAAAAGCAACTTGCTATCCCAAGTCTTCTTGCAGATTTAAAAAAAAAAAAAAAAAAAAGCTTTTGCACTGTTTTTTGAGTGCAGAGATGAAGAATAAAAGCAAACCACACAAGCAAGAGGGACAACAAGCCTGACCAAAGCAGGAAAACTAATAAAGCTGGAAATCTTGGAACAAAAGCAACTTCTCAGAAACATACCTTCATTCCCACTTACAAATGAGAGGAGGGGAACACTAGGTTAGCATGGCTTTACAAGTTTTCCTCTTTTCCCATTCACATAAGGACATCTGTGACCTGGCAGGGTGATTAGGTCAAATGTAGACACTGAAGTTCCTACTTACATGTATCCTACTTGAAGCGTGAACTCACATGGCGTTCACTGTTTTAACCTAGAGTTCAGAACCTTACCAGAACAGTCATGCAACTAGAAGTCTCTGTTCCAAGGGAAGGATCTGAGGGACGATGTCATTACAGACATAGAGCGCACAGGTCTGAGCACCCTCCACAAGGCTGTGGTGCCAAACTGCAGGTTTCTGCAAAGAACTCTAGTTGATATTATGCAAAGTTTGGGCCAGACATTAGCAAGACACTTGGGTGACAACACACCTTTACAGATCTGATATCAACCAACTAATTTAATACTTAACACTCTTCCCCAGTGCAAGACACACACACCCCCAAACCCTTCTACATCAACACCATAGCCTACAGACTACTACAGCAACTGCGTTAATGATTGCACTTCTAAAGCGTTCCATACAAATCAAGTGTTCATACCCTTAAAGCAGAAGGCAACAGTCTCCTCCAGGGCCACACACCAAGCACAGCATGTTGCTGCATGTATTCCTAAAGACTGAGGAACAGCAGCATCCAAACCAGGACTTGTCGGGAGGGGAAGGGGAGAAATTTGAGTCTTGCGAGTGTTTCCAAATACACACATGAACACAGTAAGCAGTTGTGGAAGATGACAGACATGGGTACTTCAACACTCTCACTAGGAGGATCATTGACAGGAGCAGCAGCAACAGAGTAAGTCCTACCCTCCTCTGTCTCTATGTGCACGTGTGTGAGCTTCCACTATTGCTACTAGTGTAAGTCATCACTTATGCAGCAATGAGCAGATATTTGTTAGCCCAACCAAGAGTTACTGGCTAAATGTAACCCTGTATCATTCACAAAACTAATTCCCATCTCACTTTAGGACCAGTCACTGGTGACTTCAAAGTCTCCGTCCCCGGTATTTGTCCCATTAGCTCCCAGATGTGGATGGTGCTCCCAGGACAGCAGCCTTCCCAAGTGGACAGGACCTCATTCATCCATCAGAGCCAACAGCCCACCTACTCTTAAGTGTCTCTGGGTGTTTTTGACTTTAGTCTCCCATTTCTAGGGGCTTCTTACTAAGATGAACTTCACAAGGCATTAAATTACCTGTGAAGTGCTCCTCTCATTAACTACACAAACTAAACACATCAGAGGAAAGACCAGCACTGGCAGCACTACATTTTGTAGCAAAGACTTATGTTGAAAATCATGGTGCCTCTAAGTCAACTGCTGAAGAAGTTAAGTTTCAAGTTTTTCAGATGCACAAGCAAACTCAGTTCACTCCTTCAACCCACAGTGCTTAACTGGAACGAGAAAGCTCAAGCCCTTGTGAATTAAAAGCATATAAAATTCAAATAAAAGTGACCACAGCACAAGATGTGTACCGGGGGAGTTTCTTCCACATTCCTATTAAATTGGGGCAGACGGGTGGAATCTTCTCTGAATAAGCAAAGTTTAGAGCAGAATATGACCTTTTTTTTTCTTCCAGACTAGACCAAAATACTAGTGCAAACAAAACAAACAAAAGAAATACCAAGCAGACAGACGCGTGAAAATACTGGTGCAGCTGAAAGTCTGCATTCAAACATCAGCATGCGTAGTGATTAACCTGCCTAAGGTTACACCAGACCTCCCTGCTTCTCTGTTACTGTCACATGCACTTCCTAAACACTAACCACAGGGCTCACTGAACAGAAAATAGCTGTCATTCCTTCCTCTGTTGCAGAGAAGGCACGGGCAGGCTGGTTTTCATCATCTTGAGGAGCACAAGGCTGATACAGCAGCTCAACGGCAGAAGGGACAGGCTAGAACAACAGCAATCAAGCACAATCTGCTGGGAAACAAAAGAACTTGTCAGGCTCATCAGATTGCTAATTACAGCTCGGAGAATAGAGGGTGACCCAGATCACTACATGTAAAAGGGCACACAAGAAAAAGAAGATAGCGGAGGGAGTAAATACTTGTGAAGTGGAGCATTGTATCACCGAATCTAACACAGGTCAGTAACAAGTGAAAGCGAAGTTTCCCCACCTGTGCTGGGAAATGATGTCCCTGGGGTGGGATTAGGCAAACCTCACCAAAACAAAACAAAAATGTGCTCTAACTTCCAGATTACATATTAAGCTTGACACTTCAATAACACAATGGCCTGCAGTCACAGACAGTCCTGCAAACCAAATTTTTAGGATAAATATATCCCTACCTCTCATTGAAAAGCTGATGGTATTACCCAGCGACAATAAAAACAAAGCGTCTTTTTCTGCCCTTTTAGCATAGCATGCAAACAGATGAGCAGTGGCAGTAACAGAGGGGGTGGGGGTGGTACACGGGATCAGGGGAATGACAGGGCTGAGGCGATAGTGTGACTTAAGTCAGTGCTTAAGACTATGCCTTCCTACTCAAGGATACTGCAGATGGGGCTGAGGAGCTCTCTGAACCATAAAAGGCAAAACTTGCAAGGCAGGAGGAAACACCCCAAGACTGGAAAAGAATTCTGAGTAACATTGTGAACCATATAAATATACAGCATAACAAAGGCAATCCCAGGCAAGGTCCTCTTAGTTTCTGGAACACACTGCATGAAGAAATCAGTACTAGTCAAACAGCTTACCAACACTGTACCCCAATGAAAAAAATGCTTATTTATTTTTCCAACTAATCTGATTTTTGGGTGGGTTTTTTTTTTTTGAGCAACTGGTATAAAAGTCTTCTAGTTTAGTGCTGCATAAATACTTCTAAATACTGTTTTCAAGTATGATTTAGCTAAGACATTTTAGTATGGTTGCCCAAAAATCTAATTTTGGTCAAACGGTCTTTCCCCTATAGGGAACATGTGGAAGATCACTCTAGCCCAATTTAGGGCTCCCAAAGACAGTAGGGTGGTAAGGGACAGGAACGAAAAACCTCACAGTCATTTATCTGCAGATAGATATGGTATAGGAAATAACAGCTTTGTCTCCAGAGCTGTCACTTTAATTTGGTTTTTAAAAACATAAATCTTAAGTCTGATTTTAAAAAAGCAATGGAAGAGCAAGTGATAAGGTAAGCCTCCGAAATGGACACAGGCGCCCCAGAGCCTACGTGTTGAACAGCAAGCTCCAACTGTGGCGTGGGCTACTCAGCAAGGGTCTAAACTTTCCTCTACTACTCGGGGGAGATGAATGCAAGTTATTTAAAACCATGGCACACTGAGCTTGCACGTCGCTTTAATATGCTGCCTATAGATTATATTACAGCTCTGCTTTATAATGAACCTTTAGCTTCATCTCCAGCTCCCCAGTGAAACCGAGCAGAGGGCTACAGCTTTAGGGTTTTAAGAATTACAGGATTTAGTTAACGCTTCTGCCAAATCCAGATGTGCAGAAATATTCCGTGGCAGTGAAAAATGCCACAGGTGCTTGGCAAAGAGTCTCAGATTGAACAGAGATAAAATTTACAGTGAATAAGTGAAACAAACTGAGCTTGCAACTGAATTTAACTATGATTTACAGACTCCCCATCCGATTTACAGCTTCAGCCTTCACTGCTTTCTAAGCATGAACAAAAGGCTCTTTTTAATACGGAAATACGGAAAGTATCCAAGTACCCACCTGAAGTATCCTTCGGAGAAAAAAAAAAAAAAAAAACAAAAAAAAAGAAAAAAAAAAAAACAAAAAAAAAAAACAAAAAACCCCACACCAAAGCTAACACACTTGGGTGTTTTCCCAGGGCCAGCCTCAGCCAACTATACATGAAAAATGCAAGAGGACAGGAAAGGTAGGGCAGGGAGAGTGCCAGCGCTGTGCCTGGAAGGCTGGAGATGCCTCTATTAGCGGCGTGCACGTGAGGTGCCACACAGAAACCAGGGTCAGGCAGGGCAAGGGACAGGCTGTCCCATAGCAATGGCATTACCTACGCACAGACTTGACACTAAAGGTCAACATGAAAGCAGAACAAAGCACTGGAACATTGCTGACCGCTGCTGCTTCACGTGGTAGATAACAAACGCTGTGCTTCCATCAGGTAGGTAGAATGTAACACCCAAACTGAGAAAAGAAAAAGGAGACCTTGCCACTCGTTTGTAAGTGGTATTTAATTTGACAATGAAACTCATCACTCCATGTTTAAGACCCCAGTGAGGGAAAGGGCTTAAAAACACACAAACCAGGTTGGTTTTCACAGTAAATTCAAGCAAAATTTAGCCATTGCCATTTTTTACTATGCTGCCAGGTCGAATAGAATCACAGAATCATCATTTACATTGGAAAAGACCTTTAAGATCATCGGGTCCAACCATTAACCTGCCAAGTCCTCGGCTAAACCCTGTCCCTAAGCACATCTACACATTTTTAAAATACTTCCAGGGTCAGGCTGTAACTAACCACTGGGTGAATGAGGCTGCCCTACGGGGCACGGCCTGAGGCACATCTTCCCCAGGAAGATGCTGCTTTTCTTGGGAGCAAGTTTTTCATCCTGAACCAAGGGCTGTGGTGGGTGCGCAGAGACCAAATCTGCCCCAAACAGAACAGCAGTGCTCCGCTATATATATATAAGTATATACTGCTGCTGAAGGTTGCGGTAATAGTGGTGTGCTGAAAATGTTTTAAAGGCATGACCCCTGCAGACAGTTTTACCACCTCTGTTTCAGGCCTGGTATGCGTCAATAAAAAACTGTAATAAGGAAACCACCTCCAATTTCTCCTTCAGCAAGGCCTTGCATGACAGCTTTCCAGTGCCTGCTGGCAGCAGGTCAGCTTGTACTTTGAACAAAAAAAAAAAAACCCAAACAAAAACAAACAACCAAAAAAACCCCACACACACCCTCCAAAAAAAAGGTGTTGCAACATCTCTCATCACGGTTCTGCAGCACTAAAATAAAGCATGTAGCGAGGCATGCACATACGCATTTTCGACGTCTACATTATAACCTAACAAACATAAAACCCTACTTATGTCAACATGAGTGTTTAATCCTTGCAATAACTTACAAATTGGCTTTTGAAGGACTTCAAGACATTCTCAACAAAGGAAAATAGTGTCCTAAATAAAATTTCAAAGTCCATTAATAACTCAAAACATTTTCTAAGGAGAACCAAAGTAAATTTTTCAGTGAACTGCTGATGAGGAAGAGCTTGTTGAAAGACAGTATCTCATCCTCCCCTGAAGGGTGTGCCTGTTTGTGTTGTGGTCCTTGCATATTTTTATTAATTGGGTTTTTTTAGCCTGGCTCAATCTAAGATTTTCTTCTCTTCCAACGTGAAAATATTTGAGGTCTGAGGAGAGCTCCAAGCCTTAGAAGAACTGGAGGAGAAGACAGGAAGAACAAATTACAGTTTCAGCAGCATTCAAAGCCATCAGTGAAATGGAAGGGCAAGGCTTATTTGCAGGGCTAAAAACACCTCCTTATTGCAGCTGTGCTACAAAAAAAAAAAAAAAAAAAAGATGAAAAAAATAGTGGCTTTTCAAGCACGAAAAGAGAGTAAAGAAAAAGTGGCTTTATTAGAGAAACATTTACTAAGTAAATGTTGAAGTTCTGGGCTCTACGTTGCATTTTTTTTTTTTTTAATAAATAAACTGTTGAAGTGGGCTAGCCAAATAAAACTTTTAGACAAGACTCTCCATCTGTTGTCAGAAAAGGTTTGCATGCTTTTCCTCCAGGCACTGTCATCACTACAGCATCCATCTGTGTGCCAAAGGTGCGAGTTCTGAGCAGCACTTCAGCACTTCTTGTGGCTCCATCTCCAGAAAAGTCCTTTGTATTGCAGTGAGTCTGCACAATGGCATGCCAAAAAAGCTGTAACTATAATCTGTCACGCTGAACTATTCATGTTTGTAGAGTTAGTGCCCAAGTAAAGGAGAAAAGGAATAGAAGGTAAAATCACTACGGTGACTGCTTACAGTTGGCAACCACCCCAAACCATGCTTACGGATCTCAAACCTACGTGTCCAAGAGCTCAAAATTCAGCACCTGCTTAGATATTAAAGCACGACGGGCAGAGTTGGTTAGAATTAGGTATTTGCCCACAAACACAGAATTCCTCACGCAGCCTGAAGAAACACAAAACATTCACTCAACAGCTAAATCAGCTGTATGACATATTCCTCATTTGTCTGTAGGTTTCTGAAGCCAAGACACATTAATAAAAGTGAGGAAAATTCTCTTGAAAATAAAGATTCTATTCATCACTTATGAAAATATTCATGTACTAGCATCAAAATACATTTTAACACGTGGAAAAGAACAGGATTGTCTAAGCTTTTCTTTAAGCAGTAACTCTTTGTAGGCAGACTTCTGTCAGCCAGGACATTTACAAACTGCTAAGATAAACAGGAAACAACGGCATTGTAACAAATACACAAAGGAAAGCATTTTCCCAAGTTTCGCTTCAGATTTTGTTTCAGATTCAGATAAATTCCTTTCCATGAGTTTTCACCACCCCAATTAGCTGCAGCATGCAAGCCTGGGGTGTCCTAGGAAATGCCCCAAGCAGTTTGGGGATGAGGCAGCACGCCGGTGGAGCTGTGCAGCAGGGATGGAAAGCGTGAGCTCCGTACCCAAAGACAGCATACAGGAAATGCTCGAGTAAATTACTGTCTGGGTGAGCCAAGGGAGGAAAGTTCAAGGAGTATTAAGATTTTTCTATCTGATGAAAAACAGACTACAAAAGGTACGAGAAAAAGATTTGTCGCTATACAGCTTTCCACACATATCCAGCAGCCAGAAATGTTAAATGGCACAATTCTAAAAGGAGGTGCCATGCCAGCTGTCATATTCCTGTACATAGAGAGTGAGCCAAATGAAGAATGGAAAAGATATTAAGGTTAGAGTTTCACTTCATTCCCTTTTTCTTTCCACAATGTGTTAGTTTAAAATCAAAAAACTAGTTGAACTTATGCTATAAAGCCCATTCTTACGCTGAAATCCAGTTTTCAAAGTACACACGTCAGACGTGCAGATGGCCAGTCGAAATGGTGTCCCCGTGATGGCTGCGGAGTAGTGTGGTCACACATCTGTTACGTTCTGCTCTGTTACCTCATGTTAAACAATAGCATATGGAAACATAAGGTACATATCGTAAACATCATTCCTTCTCCTCTGCAGAAAGAGGAATCACAAGTTTACCTATATAACAATCCCATACAGTTTACAACGACTGGACCCCGCCCAGATATTTCTGCAACATGGTATAGACTTTTTCCATGCCTTCTTCCAACATCTTTATGGGTTAGTGCCTTTTAAGAGTATTACAAATTTATAGATTAAGCAATATATTTCCTATACAACTCAGCAGAGGTTCAGGTTACTGTCATCCACATCTCTACTTATTCTGACATTTCCTTGGGATCTTGCCTGCCACGCACCGTCCCCTATTTCCAAGGATTTCCCACACACAACACGTACTTGCTAAAACAGCAGAAGACACAACAAGCAAAGCAGCTCTCTGGAGTAATACACATTTCTTACTGGCTGAAGACTTGTCTCCCCCAGATCAGAGGAAACCAGTGAAGCTGGCCCAGGAATTCTTGCAGGACAAAGGAAGCTCAAAGCTTTATTCGTTAAAGGGCTTATTCCACGTAGCACAGCAGTTTGGATTCAGCACACTCATAATGGACAAGTTACAGAAATAAGTGTACATATTCATCCTCCATCTTTTTCATCTGCATATTGCAGACAGAAGAGACCCACCGCCCACTGCCTTCCCTCCACCTCATTATTTCACCACTGCACACAGAACGAAGCACTGGGCAGCTTGTTCACACCGCACGTTCGGTAGTCGGAGATCAGCAAAGTAGCAGTTCTGCTCTCCTTTTAAAGTACAGCAGGACATCGATCAGAATTTCTGGCAAATCACATCCGAGAAATTCATGAGGCCAACGCTCCCAGCTGCCCACTCCTCCCCGCACCGCCGGGGGTGACCCTGCGGCACAGCGGGTGACATGCCAGCTCCTCACCGGTAGCACCCTGAATCCCAACATCTGATGAAGTCCCAAGCAAGACATTCCTGCATACCTCTGCTGAAAGCCCCCTCCGCCCTTTGAAACACTCTGGGCTCGTGGCAACTTGCAACGCCTCGTGAAAACTAATAGAAAAATACTTCCCCCAGAGCACAATCTGTCAGAGCAGAATTCATTTACGACTTGGCTGAACAAGTTCCAGGGCACTGAGGGCTTCCTGGCTGGCAGGAAGAATTATTCAAATCCCACCTGATTTCTTCCCCCCACCCCCGCTTTCTTTTACTTTGCTTATGCTGCCACCAGAAGCTGGAGCCATCATTAATAACCTGCCACTTTGCCCTACTTATTTTCCTACCAGTGTTAAATTCTACTACGCATGCCACATACTGTTTATTTCTGAAGGTCTCTAGCACACCAGCTGCTCTGCAATTCACTTTCCTCTACCACATATACGTGAAACTGCATACATTGTGTCCCAATAAAACAGCTTTTAGACAGTCAGCAACACTTTGGTCACTACGTAATAGATTTAAATAGTTGGATTTGAGGCAGTATTCTCAGAAACTTGAAGATTTAACATGTTGTCTTTTTAACTACACACGCAACCCAGGTTATAAAAGATCTGCAAAAAATTGTTTTGGGAATTAGGAAAAAAAAAAACCAAACACGAGAAAAATATTTGGCACAGCTCTGTGCCCTAAAGTCCTGAAATATTTATTATGCTACTTGACCATAGGATCTAGTGCTGCCACCCTCACACATTCAAAAACCATGAGTCAGGCCCTAGAAATAAGGAGTGTTTTTTAATCTCACGATCTGAGTGCCAAGATACACTCTGAGGTTTCGCTAGGTTTTCCAGTTTACTTTTCTTAAATCTTCAGTGCAACACTGAGGGATTATTTCAACGATTTAAACTTAATCACATTTTGATACAAGCACATCAATACAAAGAACTGGGAGTTTAACAGCACCCACCACCACTCCCCTCCCAAAAGTCCACAGTTACTGTGACACCCAAGAATAGCACCAGCATGAGGAACTCTGGGTTCCTCTATAATCTCGACCGGAGCAACCTTCCTGTGGATCATCCCTTGGCAGGGCTGCGTTAGGAATATCACTCCAGCATGCAGGAAGACAGCAAAAGAGGTCAAAGACAGCTATGGGTGGTCCTGAGTAATGTCTAGCTGGGGTTACTGGTGGGGATCCCAAAGCACTTCCTCCTCCTTATGGGATGGCTGGCAAAACAAACTCAGCTCTGCTGTACTGCAGTGCGGACCCTCTGATGACTTCGATTTTGACCCATTTCAGTTCAAGCCTTTCAATAACAGCTCAACCTTTACTTTTCCTCCCAGTGTGAAGAAAAAGGATGGGCATGGCCAAAGGGGTATCTTCTGGGTGAGTTTTAATCAACACTTCGCCTTTAGACTTCATTTATTGCTGAACGGGTATCAACTCAACTAAGCTGCTACTTTCCTTACAATGCAGTTTAGCCCTATCACATTATAACAGCCTCATGGGCACGTGAAACCAAACCCCTCCATATGCTCTCCTGAATCAGAATGGGCTGCAGTGGCTGAGGGAGGAGAACTGCTATCGTTGCCGTGAAGCTGGGAAAGCAACAAAAATCTTGTGGTGGGCTCCAACAGGTAGCCCCATGCGTGGGGCGGTAAGAAACTGAAATACGTACTGAAGCCTCCACACCCAAGGTGGTCATGAGTCTGTCAGGAGACTGAAAGGCAGAAGCCACCTCTAGACCCATCTCACCACCTCCCGTATGTAACACCAACTACAGAATTTTCTCTGAAGAAGCCAGCAGTGCTTTCTGGGCTGGCGACCCAAAGCGTATGCATAATGATGATGGTACTTATGCTTGTTCAGAAATCCAGTGGTACCCAGATGCACTCTGCTGCACGAAACAGCAGCTTGTTCCTTGATGCTGAAGGATTTCCTGCAACTGTACCAATAAAGAAAAAGCTGCCATGCAGCCTTGCTTTTCTGTTTAAACGGAAACTCAATGCTGGGCACAGTAAAGCCAGGACATACCACAGTCTGGCACAGCAAGGAAAAAATGGAAGGAAAAGGATGGTTACAGACTTACAGTACAGTATTTATGCAATTCAAAAAAGGCAAGAAAACACTGTAAGTACTTATAGCATCTGGTATACAGAGTCCAAAACTTTCATCGTTAGTCATTTGGAGCTTTCTGACATCCTATGTACTTGAGTTTAATACTTTTGTGGGGTTTCATAGGGTGATACCTAACTAGGACTATCCCTTTCATTCCTACCCCATCATACACTCTTCTGAACCCTAAACCCTGTTAATGCCACAAATAATAATGGCTTCTGAGTGGCACTTCTCTTAAATGATAACCAACAGCAAAAACACCTGGTAGACTTATTTCAGTAGTAAGATAGAAGTCCTCAGCCTGAGGAAAGTGAGGGGGAACAAACTGAAGGCAGTACAAATAGTGTTCTTGCAAAACCACCTGTCTCTTTACGCTAGAACAGGTGACAAATTGAAAGACTCAGACCTACTTAGCAAAAACAAAAAATGGCACTAGAAAACCAGTGGGTTCGAGTGGTTAGCAACCATAAATGCCAAAGTGAAGTATTTCCTAATCCATTGTTACACATTACATTTCCTAGAATTGAAACTAATATTGCATAAATGTCATTGCATGTAAATCCAAACTCTTTGCATGCTACGCCTCTCAAGTCACAAAGCTCATCTTTATCCTCTTATTCTGGATAATATTTTAACTCATAAAGGATCCCCTCTTGTGAGGTCTCACCACTCCCCCATATTCAGCTCCCCCCACATCCCGCACCCCACCACCCCCTCCACCCGGTCATACAGGAGTTTCTCTCAAGGGAAAGAGTCCATGCTATAGGATAAAGGCTGATCTGTACTAGGTAATCATCAGGGCAAAGCAGGACAGTAGAAGCTCTCCAAGACCTCATTTGGTGCCACGGGAATATGTTCTGTTGCTGCCTTTAGTAAAGGAGTCCGAGAGCAGGAACAGGGTGATTACTGAGCTAAGTGAACAGGCGCAGGTTAGGATGTGCAATAACACCAAGTACAGCGCTGCTCACACTGTCAGCGAGTGACAGAATCGGCATTTGGAGTTACCAGAAGCACTCCAGGCACTCCATCCTGTTGATGAGGTCAGGAACCAGTTGACATCAATAGCTACAGCGTCCAAATCGTGTACTTACACCCATCTGTCTCCATTACCATGCCAAAAGCGTGCCTTACATTTGAAAGGAGGAAGCAATAGGGGGGGAAAGCCCAGCAGTTTGTGACCTCCTGCTGTTGGAGAAGGCTAAAGTAAAGCATCAACACCAACAGGTTTGTCCTAAATCCTTACTTCGACTCCTGTAATCAGTTTCCTGTAAGCAATTTCCAGTTATTTAATCCTACACCATCCAGGACAGAATTATAAACTGATCTGGACTGTCAGCTGCAGCAGCAGCAGTTTTCATCAGGTCAGGTATCAAAACAAATTAATGTCATTTGAAGTTCTAATAATCAGCAGTTTCAGCATTTTAAAGTTCAAGTGTAGATGTGTCAATGGAAGAAAATACTCTCACAGAGGAGCTACTCAACCAGCCAGAGTGTATCATGTTCCCTCTGACATAAGAGGGATGGTAATACTTTTACCCAGAGAGATATTGCTAGAATTCAAGTCTCCAAGATTTAAATGCACACCTCCAGGAAGCTTCAAAGTTTTCACATTGAAAGTCAATTGCATTTCTAGACATATACACAAAATTTATTCTTTCAATCAAAAATACTCATCCGTATTTTGTTCAGGAGCTCAATTATTTTAGTCAATAGTTCAGAAAAGACAGTTGTACAAAGCTACCCCAAAAATGACGTGCTCTGAGGCACTAATCTCTAGTTTGAGAGTGCAATAATCGCACATCGCTAAGAGAAGTAAGGGGATAGAGCATCTCTACAGCATTTCCAGAGCAAGAGGTAGTAAAACACCACCACATACCTAATACACAAAGTCTCCTCATCCCCAAATGCTACTAAACCACCTGATTTAGCCCTATAGTTTTAGTGACAGAGGTTGACTGGCTGTTCAAAGGTCTGGTTTTAATCTAGCTCTCAGGATGTCAATAGAAATCTCTCCGCTAGCCAGTTCTCTTACAGCTAACAACCCCTGAGTAATGCACCTTTGACAGAAAGCAGACAGTTGGCTGCGAAAGGTCAATTGTCTCCTCCAAGCAAGTCAAAGTTTCTTTCCTTCTGGTAACAGCAGTCTGAAGGCCCAACACTGCAGGGTGCTGAGCAGCAATACACGGCAACATCGGCTGAGCCTTAAGCAAGGGTCATCTTACGGAAATAATTTCTATGCTTAAAATGGCACTTTTGCTCAAGTGTTTGTGTAGCACCGAGACTTCAGCTCTTAGCATGTACAGGATTACACTCAATCTGCACAATAGCAAAATAATTTAATTTACAAATTGAATATGCTCTCAAAGGAGATTCATTGTAGCAGGAGCTTACATGACTTTTGCTTATAGCCAGTTGCCAAAATACGACAGCTGGAAAGTGAAGAGAATAGACCGTATCCATAGCTGACAAAAGCTGTAATTTAATAAGCATTCGGTGGCAGTTCTTACAGCTTAGTATGCTGACAGACATGTCCTAGCAAGTCTGGCTTCCACACTTCTAGACACTATTGTCCCCAGGTACCTGCCCCCTACCACAGTGCCAGCAGCCCCGGCTCCCCCAGCCAAGCCTGCCAGCCAGAGAGCGCCTCTGCCACACCAGTGCCACCCACTATCCCTGCTTAGGGCACTGGCAGAGGAAGAGTTTCATCCATGGAGCTGGCTTTGAGCTCCGACAGGGAGATGCAAGCACTGGTTTTCTTCTGCCAACCTTCTTCAGCCAGCGATTACCACTGACCGAGGGGTGGGGGCCGGTTCACATAGAAGTGTGTTAGGTATTATGTGAGCTTATTCCCATTTTCGTTAATTGCCGAGGCATTGGGGTTTCTTCCCCCCCACACACACCTCTGTCCATTAAGAGGACAGGAACCCAGGCTGCCAGATAGGATGCAGTGCTGCCTGCTCTCACCCGCTGCTGCTTCCTTCAGCAAGGCTGGCTGTGTCCCTCGATCGCTACTACTATATTTGATGAATCCAGACAAAGTCCCTCACAAAGAACTAGTACATTGTCCCCTGAGGGTTGAATATATTCTGCTTGCCAAAATACCTATTTGGGGAGGTGCCTTTTCATTCCTGAATGATAGTTACCAAGCCACGTTAAACACTAAGCAGAGAACACCCTTACTTGATCTGGACTCAAAACACTGTGATTTGACAGTGAGCTGCAGAAAGCCAACAAGAAACAAGAATTTACTCTACCAAGATGTCTTTCATGCTTAAAGCTTTACAAGCCTTCTATTTCCCTATCAGGCTAATAAAAGTGAGACCAACCCAACTTCCACAAGCTCTCTGGCTTGTAGATTTCCACTGATTTTTTGTTTGCTCTTCTCTTCTCCTACCGCCCACCCCACACACCCCCCTTTAAAGGCATTAGGTAAAGAAAAATAGAACGTCACTGAAGGAATTGTTTAGATACATGAGCAAGTTGGAGACAGGCAATCCCATTAGTCTACCTCTCCATGTCTTTCACACGAAGCCAAGCTATGTCTAGAACCACAAAGAGAAGAGGTAAAAGTCACTGGTAAGGGAGCCTCCCCCTCCCCCACCCTCCCTAATAAATACAGCAATTTTGGCCTCTTAATTCACAGGAGAGAAAGAAAAGTTTCACTTAGTAGCAGCATTGGACTCAGAACTAACTACAGCTGGCTTGTCATATATAAGATGTACATTAGAAAGAAAAAGTTTTAACAGCAGATATTCTATAAACTTTGAGATTAAGCTGCCCTGGCTGTGGCAGCATTTGCACAGCAAAGCTGCTTTTTTATTTTTTTAAGTGTTCTGAACAAAAATGTTCTACAGCTAGAGATTCTACCAAGGTGACATAATATTTTTAATAACAAAAAGAACCCTTTATTTATGTCTGCATTTTTCACATTTACAGCATTTTGCCTTCACTCTACAAATTCCTTCTTAAAAATCTAAAGTGCTATTACTACAATATCACACTTCAAGGAGACACTTGGATAATTTTTTCCACAGGTTTAATAAATTTTGGGTATAAGAATATCTAAAGATGATCTGCTTAACAAAGGCTTAACAAACATGGAGTTTTACCTTTCTGAATTCGATACACTCTACATTAATCCATGCTTAGCATCTAAATCATTATTCAAGCCTTCAAAAGAACTATGAAGTAACACAAAATGTTTCTGTTGCCTTCCTACGGTAAGTACTTCACATTGATCGATCACTTGTTAAGGAAGGAGCTAGATACCACATTAGGTCATCCCTTAATATAGACCAGGGTAAGCCAAACTTCTTTCATATCCAGTTAACATGCAAACCATTTGACCTTTCCAACAGGACTAAAGACGCAGCAAGATCCACTTTTTAGCCTATGAGACTTCACACAAGGCATTACATTTTACTTGCTCTGATACAGGCACAGCTGACAGCAATTGCCAGAGTTCATACTTTCAAATACTTTCAACTATCAGATGCTATTTTCTCTTGCTTTTACTTTTACTAAGCTTAACTGTTTAAGCTGAAGTTTCTAACACAAGATTAACTCAGAGTAAGATGGCAACTACAATTACAATAATCCATAATAGGAAAATATTATGGACTATTTTACTTGAAATTTTCTGGACTACAGTAAAAGAAAAAACACCAACCTCTTAGGGAATGTATAGGATCTTCCTGGTTTGAGTGGGGACTCAACACTTGGTACATATCTTGAAGCTCAACAGAATACAGGCAGGAGTCACCCAGCTGTCACAGAATTAGTAATTTCACTCCAAGTTTTCTGGACTGTAAACACTGAAGACTGCTGTTTTCCCTAATAAGTAAAAATAAGTGACTGACTACAGAAATCTCTTTGTGCTCTGTGGCTCCTTGATCAGTAGTTTTGGTGCACAGTTTATTCCATCAGTGCAGCACTTATTTATCTGCTTTGAGGATGTGCGTTGTGATACAGTCTTCAATTTATAACATGCTACTTTGTCCCCCTACTACCTCTCTACTTGGGTCAGCATACGCAAGAGGCTATGTGGTGGGAACTGCACTGGTATCTTGAAGTGTCAAAAGATGCAAAGGTACTGTGCGGGGGACACTACCTCATCAACTGACAGTGCTGAAAAGTGAGTGACAAATGAAGCAGAGAAGGGGAAAAAGAAAGCGGGAATACCCCTGTGCAGTGCTACACAAGTCATTTAAATCAGACTTTTTACAGCCTGTCCAGTAAGGGTGGCCTTCATTCCCCACTTGAAACCTTAGGTCTGTTCTGCAGAAGTGATTAGTGGCCACAGACACGTGCAGCTGGCTGGTATCTGAGCAGCAGCCTGCCCTCCTCGCAGCTGTACCAAACCTCACAGAATCCACATTTTGTTTCTCTCTTCCTACTTCTCCCTGAACTTCATTTCCATATGTATCTAGTTTTAAGCAAGTCGTTAGAGGCTGCTTTTAGGGTATACACATAGCACAAGCTCCCAATGCCTTCTTTCCTCACACACACACACCCCACCCTTAGGAAGAAGGGATTGAATTGCCACAGCACGGCACTACCAGCATGACCATGCTCCTGAAGAAAACCCTTCAAGAACAGTTCCTGGAAGTGAACATATTTACAAACCTGATCTATCAGCAAACTTGTCCTAGAAGACCATCACAGCCCTAATCTAAACCCGTATAGCCCACAATTGCCTACCGACATACTTACAGCAGTAGCTTGTTTGCATCTAAACCAGGCTAGTGGAGTTAGTGATACTCCCACCAAACGTCTTCAGCATCTCTCATCAGAGCAGCAGGACAGTACAAATTCCTTAACACAAGCAAGGCTTTAAGTCAACATGGTAAGTGAAGCTACTTGCACCTCAAAGGACTCCATGCCCAAAGTTCTTTGCCTTTTTCTTCTGCCCATGTTAACACTTCTAAGAAAATACCCCTCTCCACAAATTCAGTTTGAGGAACTCTTATAGTAAGGGAGCCTGAACAGATACTTTTGTTACATTTCCCTTACTTTTACTACCCTGCAGACTTGAGTCATTCAAAAACTCGTGTAGCATCGGCCTTAGCAGCACCCTCCTTTCCTTCCGTCTCTATTGTAACAGCGACCTATGGAAGTAAATGTACTTCCATTTCTCATATTTATTCAAACAAACCTCAGCCTCAATATTTTTTTTTCTTTTTCCACCACTGGCAGGAGGAACATCACCCTTCCCACATTTCCACTGCTTGAGGCACATGAGAGACAGTTTTCTCTCACACTTTGCCTTATATTGATAACATATGAAATCTATTCTTATTAATTCAAAACAAAAAGAAAAAAAAAAAAGTCAACAATGTTATCTCCTGGCTCCATACCAAAGCCAAACAAACAAACCTTTCAACACTACGTCTATTCTCACAATGCGTTCTGATAGGCATCGGCCAATGAATAATGAGAAAACCAGTTACACTAAAAATAGCCTCTCACAGAAGTTGTCAGGCCTCCAGGGCCAGATACTTACAAAGAAAACATGCCTGGTTTTTTTGCAGTTACTATTTAATAAATGGTCCTGCTTTTTGGCTTCTGGAAGGACTGCCAATTTTGCATCTGCTCTGAACATCTAATCAAGTGTTTATTTTTTCATGACATCTGTCTTTGAGAAGCAGACACTGCAAACAAATACTTTAGGTTTTTCATCATGAAGTATTTAGCTTGTACTCCTCAGACTGTAACTAAACTGTCACTTATAAGAGGAAAAAGAGTTACCAGCATTTTTTAATGTTAAAAGAGTATGTTCACACATCACATCAGATATTGCTTAGCTGCAAGGTCTTTGGTTCCTTTTTCCCCCCCGTACAGCCAGCTTCACTTCTGGGGGAATGACATCAGTAGAGGAACTATTTTAAAGTAAGTTTGCTTCCTACTTGGTCTGAGGAGGTTTTCTGAAAAATAAGGTCACGAACAGACAAGATGCAGACACTTTTCTTCTGCCTCTTCTCCCCCACACCCTCCCTTCTTCCCAGCCCCACTCCACTGATGATGGTCTGTCGTGCTTTTTCACATTGCATAACAGAATAGACATGGGAAGGAAGACAAATGGTCAGGGGAAACACAGGCCTTTTCCCAATTTTCAACACAAAGACACCAGACAGCAATGGAAAAAGAGGGGCAACTGGGAAATTATGTCTGTACCAACTGATCTCTCTTTTCATCTTGAAGTTAAAGTGAGGAGCTCTCACAAGGAGGATGTTGCTTGCAGGCAACTGCGCAAACTCTGAAGCACTAACCAGCACTCTTAGGATTTCAGAAAACTAACCGATATTAAACCACTTACGCAGCTGAGATCTTTACAATTGCCCATATTCCACTCTGTTCCAAAGAAAAACCTCTGCTCCTTCAGACCTCGCTGCAGAGAGGATACAAACTTTGGCACTGGTAGCTCATTTGTCATTCTCAGTATTTTTTTCAGTAAACTACATCTTGTAAACAGAATTAAACAAAACAGAGTAACACTTCTTGCTTTATGTCTTGGCTAATCCCATCCATTTCATAAGCACTGATAGTTCTTGTAAAATGCCTCACTTACTGCCACAGGAGCAGGACCGGCAGGTAAGCGCTGTGATCTCCACCGGTACCTCTGACCCCATGCCACTTCAGCTGTATCTTGTGCAAACCATCACAACTTGGTAACAAATCAAACCAGCACAGCGATGCCAGCAGCTGCCAGTTAGGGCTTAGTTAGTAGCTCTCAGTAGCTTCCAGGATGAAGCATAAAGTTACTGACACAATTATCACCGGCCAGGCCAGCAGTTGTTCCAGTGTTTCTCTCCTATTTCACATCTCCATTTCCCCAAGTCCCCCACTGCAATAACTTATTTCATACTTACACAAAACTTTATTTTACTGGAAATGATGCATATGGCTTAATAAAATTCACACAAACACAAGGGCAAGAGGCTCAGCCAGACTCCAGTCAAAGCTGACATGCTCTAGCTCTATTCAAAGCATCATTTTCCTTATTATTTTCACAGATGTTAATGACTTTAAAATAGCTTGCTTCCAAATATTAAGGCAGCCAAAAGCCAAATGCCTGAATAAGCAAACACTGTGCAAAACCATCCATACACACTCCATCCACGTGGACAGCTTGCTGAGTAACCATATACATACCTGGGCAGCAAGAAAGGAAAGTGGGAGAACAGAGACAACTCCTCCGATAGTGACCTCCCAATACCAGCATGAAGAATGCCAGTATGCTCACGTGGGATGAGAACTGAGCAGCAGATGTGCTGCACATGCATTCCCTACTTCATCATATGGTGGGCTGCTCCTCCACCTACTCCCTCCCTGGGTGTACCGCTGGCTGGCAGATTCATTATCACAAGTCTCCCATCAACAACAGGCTTGCAACAACAACACAGAAAAACATACTTGAAAGAGATGAAACAATGAAAACTGGAAAACTGCACAAAGAAGGGGCTATTTCTAAGGGGGGGGGGGGGGGGGGGGCGCGGTTGTTTGTTTGTTCTGGGGTTTTTTTTGAAAAGGCAAAGTGATCAGTGAAGCAGGAAGAAGTTGGGGGCAGGAGGGGGATGACCCACAGTGAAATATGTTGTAGAAAAACAGAGCTGTCAGTCAGGTCAGGCATTTCAAGAAGGCCATATTCCATTTAATTCCTACAGGAGAAAGACAGATAAGAAAACATTTTCTGAAAGTAGATGGCTAGACTTGCCAGCAGGATTGAACAAAAAACAAGAAAACATCCTATGTATTTTCATGAGGTGGGAGGGTATATATTGCACAATAGGCCGCATTACTATTCAAACTACAGTTTCACATCAGTATTTCCTTGTTTCTAGTAGTAAACACTGCCATAAAACAAAGACAAGCACTGTTTAGACTGCACCACTGACAGGCTACAAACATTTCAAGCATACATTTAGAACAGTATCTAAACCTCTCACAGGTCATCACAACATAGTGAATGTATCATCAATACCAAATGCTATTTGTTTCAATCTGCAGGGAAAAGCAGCTTTAACAATTCCAATGCTGCAGTAATGCTTATGTTAATTAAGTACTGGGTACTAACCAACTACCCCCAAAACAAAAGCAAATATAATGTTAATTCAAACTCTAAAGAAGTGTGTATTGTTTTAAAAGCTACTGTGTTGCACATAAGCAACATGGACCATGCTGTAGATACCATTAACCCCAAATTCTGTAAATATAATACTTAGCACGGGCAAGAGCCTCTCCAGGAATCCTGCCTAGCAGTGTGTTTGGATTGCTTTATCTCCAAAACTGCATTTCCTTATTTTGATCCCAGCAGAAACAAACTCTTGCACAAACAAACCTAGAAGTCAAGAATCTATTGAGTGCAGACCAATTTTATTCCCAAACTGCACATATTCCTAGCATCAGTAGGATTTATCCAAGACCACAGATCCACGCGGGTATCAGCAACAGCAGATCCCTTATTATTAGCAATCATGATTAAAATCAAAATAATTCAGCTGCAATTACTTGGTCCGATACTCTTTTTTGACCCAGCTTCTGTTTAGCAGAACATCCTGCAACTTGGACATAAATTTTGTGTGGAAATAATTGAGAAACGAGGAGGACCCGTGTTGTACATCCAACACTCAGTGTTGTGACAATGCCTCCCAAATCTATCAGGTGGAGATGCCTATTAAGTAGCTGCCTTCTCAGTGGTCTGTGTTGATTCTGAAACAATCAATTCACTCATATGAAAACAAAGCCAGATGACTTACTAAAAAAACTTTCTCCAGGGAACCATACAAGATCTTAATCTATTCAAATAATTAGTAAAAAGCTTTAGAAATGGGTGTATTTTCTGTGGTTTGTAAACTGTACTTTATTTGAACTTACTTTCAAGCAGTTTCAACTAAAGCAGGAAATTAGCCCCAGCAGTGCAGCCAGATTCATCCTCAGCAGCTAGAGGACAAATTAAAAACAAAACCAAACCAAAGAAATCCTCCCTGCCAAAGAACATAATTCTGCTGTCTCATTACTGTTTTGCTAAAATAATTCAATTAGCAGTCTTCAGATACAGGAAGGCATTTGTGCTTCATCAGGAAAAGAAGGGCTGGGGGGTGACTAGTACATGCTGTTCTAGCATACCAGGAACATGGCATTGAATTCTTCCAGCTACCGGGCCAAAGCTGGATTGGCATACCAGAACTAAGCACTTTTTTGATCCAAAGGCCAGAGAGATAAATACCAAGCAGTCTACTTATCTGCATGTTCTTAATTGCAAATAAGAAACAGTCCAGCTGAGGTATAATAGGTTAATTGAGCATTGTGCTTCCCCCTCCCATGCACAAATTAAAGTTCTAAAACCACCCTGGTCCCCATCTTTTATTACATCTGCTTTTGTGGGCACTGACATTTGTTATTAGGGAATCCCATAACTGAGGCTTTTATACGTAGCTACTTAGGCCACTTCCCCAAGGTTACTCCGTGCAACAGCATATTTGATTCCTGCAACACAGTAGTAGCCTAAGCTAATTTCAACATACGTTTCCTCTTTAGAATGTTCTAGATGGGAAGCCTGCTTACAGCAGGACTGCACTCTAGATCTCCAGGACAGCAGAGGTGCCTACAAAAAAAAGCTACCCCTTCCCCAAAACTAGTTGTTTACTGTAGTTTACTGTCTATAGCGCTTAACTGCTCATCAGTACCATGCACAAGTACCGATGCAAGCAAGAGTCTATGCTTTCGCAATCCTTGTCGTGAGAGCACTTCTACTGACAAATCAGAAGAGTGCTATCCATATCCCCAGGTCACATTACTCGATACTGTAGGAGTAACAAGCTACTGAACAAGAAACTGAATTACAGTTTAGCTTTAAAATCCCAAAAATTTTGGAATAAACTGCTTCTCAACCTCTTTTTGACTCAGGTATCTGCTGTATTTGTCTGTAGGCAGGCGTTCCTACAGCTCTCCAGTCCATTTTAGCCATATAAAAATAATATTCCAGAGCCAAACTGTATTTTAACTTCACCAGCATAATCCACAAGTGGATAGGATAAGCCAAGTCTAAATGAATTGGCAGAGTTTGAATTGCTAGTTGAGATTAGCTAAAAATATTGCCATGATGCATAAACCCAAATAGAAACCTGCTCCGTCGCCCAGGGCAGTATCAATTCTGCAGTCCCAACAGGTGTAAAAAATAATTAATCTTTGTCACTAAACTATACAAATATGCAGGAGGGAGAGGAGAGCTGCAGACAGGGAAGGGGTCATTTGTACATAAATGCTTCCACACTGCAAATCAGATTTGAAGGTGCCAGAGTATATGGAGCCATCAGAAGCCAATTTCTTCACCCAGAGAATTCTAATAATCCTATAAATTCAATACTGCAAAGTTCATGCCCGTATTTTATATGTGAACTGCTTCAGCCATCTGAAGAAGGCTTTGAAACCCAGCCCATGCTGAAAGGCAAGCCTTTCCTGAAAACGTGGCTTTAAAGTAGAAAACTAGATAGTGCCTGGGTACAAAGATCACATTTGTTTTGACTTAGTTCCTCAAATCCTTTGAATACCACTTCAGAGCACATACTCCATGAAATGCTGATGAGAAACTGGCACGTTCATTCAGGCACACATGCATAGACTGCTATTTACAACTACTGTCACTTAAGTGCCTTTTTATTGTAAATAGTGGGATTTGCAATAACAGACACCAGGAGATCCTCAAGCTGCTAAGAGCTGCTGAATAAACAAGGGTTTCATGAGTGACTTTTCCCTGCTGCCTCCCATTTGAACCGCACCGGCTGAGCCCTGCGCGCAAAATTGCTTGTCTCCTGCCAGCCTCTGCACCTCTTGTCTTCGGGGTGGGAGCAGGGAGGGGCATTCAAGGGCGGTTTCTTTTGTTTGTCACATAAATAAATGCAGATCAAATAACCATTTCAAATGAACACATCCTTCCTAAGATAATTTTGTTGGACAAAAGCCTTCAGACAATAAAGATTCATTTTCCCGGCTTCCCCTATCACACCCCCATCACGCACACCCCGGTCCCAGCCCTCTAAGCCACAGGACAAGCTGAGCCCCAGCATCTCTAATTAACAGCTCTGCATACTTCTGTCTGAGGGCTGCAGGTCAGCCACAGCATAACAGATACCCACACGCAGGCAAAGAGGCAAATGCACTTACTCGAGAGATAGACAGCGGCACATTGAAATCCTTGCCCCCTTGAAGTCTGAAACCCCAAGGAGCCGGGCCGACCAAAGACACGCTGTAGTTGCTCATGATGTTTATTATTCAAGGATCAAATCCAAAGAACCGATGCCTGCAGAAGAGAATTAAGAGTTTTAATTTAACAATGATAAAAACAAAAGGCACTGTCTCCCATTTTGAAAGTCCTCTTTCTTTGCCCATGTTCTCCTCCATAGTATAAAGACAGCCAAAAACCCACACCAGATCTGTCATTACTTGTACTTTTATTCCTCATGTGTTGTTCTCCTCCATAACCTGGCAAGAAATATAACTAGGGAACTGGTAAAATGGACTTGGGACTTTGAGAACTTCTGGTGCTGAGATGTTTGGCATCTCCTTACTTACAAAAGACTGGGGGTCAGGGGGAACCACCCAACATTATTAAAGCTCATCTTAAAAAAAGTCAATGCTGAGACAAGAATGAATTGATAGTATCCCTTGAATCCTAGTATGGAAGAAATTAGCACTACTAGCACATTCATTTCTAACAAAATGAATATCATATGCTGCCATGTCATCAGCTCAAAGCTTGTTTCTAAATACATTATGTCTCCACAGTTTCAAAACGATGTCAAAACACCACAGCTTTGAAGTTAATCAGAAGAAAATAAAGTCTCTAGAAAATTTTTATTTTTATAGCATAGCTTCATAGTGGCAGAACGATGCTACAGACAAAACAGATATTAAAATCAACCCTCAAATAAAAGCTGTGAACTAATGCGAAATACCCACGGTCACAACTCAATGTCGAGGGAGCAAAATCCAAGCATCTCCCTCCCCACACATATGGGTAACAAATTACCTTTAAAAGGCAACCCAGGCACCGAATCGCCGTTCAGCGTCAAAGGTAAAGGCTTCAGTTTCACCTCAGATAAGCAACGTTACAATGACATCTTAGGTAGTGGGTGCCATCTATTTTTGTATGGTAGAAGCCAGGCAGGAGCACACCAGGGCTGCTGTAAGACTACACCGGGACACAGGCAGATTCCATACTCGTATAGGGACATTTAAGGTGGACCTTCAGTCAAGCAGAAGCAAATGGGCTGCAAATCTCACCGAGCTCTGCAAAGCCCGGTTTGAGCTGTTCATACACTGCAGGGGGGCTGTGTTATTTTTTTGGACACGGGGGATTTTTGCAAGTGCAGCCTACCCTCACAGATCACCGCAGCAGGGCTGCCACACAGCCCCCACCGGTGCAGGGATGGACACTTCATGTCACTCCCCACTTGGTAACACAAGTTTCTGGGTTCACCTCCCAGAACCACAGAGATCCACTGCTCTCAGACTTCTTTCTAAACCAAATGGTAAATGTTATGCACACCGACAGCTGCTCAGGTAACCAGAATGGGGCTGCTGGCATTGGGCAGAACAGGATATGTATTAGGAAGCAAAATTCAGAGCTGGTAGCAGAGGTGCCTGGGCACCTGCGCAGTTCCTGACATGCCCCTGCCTCTTGGCATCCAGCAGTGGGGCAGCTCTGACCCCAAGTGCCGATTCAATCCTTCCTTAAAAGTCTCAACGAGCACCAATGTACAGAGGGGGAAACACACACCACTGGGCTTCTATGTGGCTGAGTAAGAAAAGTAACAAAAAGCCTCCACCAATTTTGAGCTAGGACTCTTAGTGGGGTGGCTCACCCCTAAAGCAAGAAGCATGAGTTGCTCCGTGCACCAAATTCCTTTAGAAGGAGAGGGGTTTATTTAGTCACAGATTTATTTTCATATGAAAATATGATTTTTTTTCATTCCCTCTAAATGAAATCCACCTCAGTGACAGGTCCCTATAAATTAGAGACTGCAGAAAAGCAAGCCACATCTAGTGACCAGCACAGATGCAGGTCATTAGCACAGGCTTTACCTGCCCGCTGAAACTGAAGGACTGGTATATTTGTTTGTTATTTATTGGGCCTTTTTTTTTAAACAAAGTAACAGCTAGTTACAATCACAGACCTAGAAAAAGATACAATGATATTAGAAAAGGATACTGTTCTTTTTCATTTATAGCAACTAGGGGGAGAGGGGGGGAGAGCCTGCATGCTGAAATGCCATGCATCACGCTCAGCATCACTCATCTTTCCCTTCTCACCCCCTCGACTCTGCCATGTCTGCATCTCCAGCCTTACAGACACACCGGGAAGAAACGGCAGACAAAGGAGGTCCGTTCGAAGTTTCATTTAACAAATTCCTTAAAACACGCTACAGCAACAGCTGAAAGTATCGCACCCACCAGCCCCGCTTCACGTGGGGAGAGCATTGCGCAAACAAACCAGCTAAGGGTGAAATTGTGCAATTTTCATTTAGATGATCAAACGCTTGGTGGATCTACCGCTGGAAAGGGGGATTTCAAAAGCCAGGCTGACACGCTCGCCTTCACCGCTGCCCGCCGGGGCGGCCAGGGAGCCCCCCCGCCCCGGGAAGGGGGGACGTGCCGGGGGGCGGCCAGCGGGTGACCCCCCGCCCAGGGAAGGGTGGCCGCGCCAGCACAAGCCCCCCGCGCCCGGCGGCTCCCCCTTCGCCCAGCTCCCCCGCCAGAGCCCTCTAAGTGCCCCGGAACGAGCAGCCCCACGGCTGTCGCAGGCCGGGGGAGCAGACAGCCCCGCAGCGCGCTGGGTCTCTGCCCACGGCACCCCCGCAGCCTCACGGAGCCCCGCAGGCAGCCCGGAGCGCAGCCCCATGGGTGCCACCGAGCCTGGGGACCGAGGCACTCCAGAGCCCCGTGCCCGAGCAGCCCCCCGCACCCCTGCACACTCGGCCCAGGGCAAGGAGCCCCGCAGGTGCCCCGCAGCCCAGGACAAGGCACCCCACGAGCGCTGCCAGGCGCTGCCCCCGCGACACTCGCGCCCCACCGGCAGCCCCGGCCGGGCGCTCTCCAGCCCGTGGCAAACCGCACGGAACGCTTCGAAGAAAAAAAAAAAAAGAAAAGAAAAAATAAATTAAAACTTTAAAACGCCGTCCAACCTGGGACTTTTTGCTCTCTGCCCCCTTTTTTCCCTTTTTTTTTTTGCCCGCCCGCCCCACCGCGGCCGGGCCGGCACTCACCCGGCGGCGCGGTGCAGGCGCGGAGAGGCGAGGGCACCCGCGGCGCGACTGCAGGCGGCGGCTCCGTCCCCCCGGTCTTGTTTTCACTTCCGTCCCCCGCCGCTCCTCCCCCGGCACGGCACGGCACGGCACGGCACGGCCCTGCCCGGCAGCGCCGGGACGAGGCGGCGGTGCGCAGAGGAGCAGGGGCTGGAAAGGCTCAAAAGCACCGTCCCCGGGCGGTCCCGATTTTTTAATATTTTTTTTTTTTTTAATAGGGACGCGCACACTTGGTCCCCCTTTTGCTTTACGCACATACAACTGAAGGCGCACCTGTGGAACGCGGTGGCGAGCGGGGAGGGGGTGCTGGGTCTCCCCGTGCCGCGCCAAGCCCCCGGCCTGAGGGCACGGGGAGGGGGGAAGCAGCCCCCCAAAGCGCCCCCCCTCCCCCCCCGTGTTTAATGTACAATCCCCTTAGCACAGCCCCAGGTAGGCTGCGACAGCTGCAGCGGCAGGGGACCCGACGGAAAGGGGGAGTTCGGTTTGCTCAGCGTGGTAACGCGAGGGGTGACGGGGGTGTTCTTGCCTCCCGGAGCACATCGAAGTGGGCGACAGCAGCGGGGCAGAAGAGCTGTTGGTTCAAGCTGAAAGGCGATGCTGGCAGGAGGACAAATGGCTGTGAATAAATTCGGCTCAGAAAATAGAAGGGGTCCGCCAGCCAGGAGGACAGGGAGGCTTCTGGCACAGCCAGTCCCTAGGAGCGGGTGCAAGAAATCACACTTGTTCTGAGGTGATGCTCAACCAGACGACGTTAGGCGATGCGTTACCTGCGAGCGGGTGCTGGTTCCCCCCAGGGCTGTGGGTCCAGAGCCCACACGGTCCCCACTCCCAGGCGGGCCAGGCTGCGGGAGCTGCCACCCGGCAGGGAGCAACGAGGCAAAGCGGGGCGGCCGCACCTGGGTGACATCGCGCTGCCCCTCACAGCACAGGGTCCTGCCACACCTCACCTGTGTCAAATGTCCTTACAAGTAAAAACGGCTGTGAAAGAAATGTGCATCTAGTTAACAGCACCTTAGCACTACAGTTTGAAGGACTTCAATCCCCTCTTCAAGCATGGGTTTATTGTGGTGCTGAAGATCGCTTTAAATTGTCCCTCATCACCAGCCGACACAATGCAAGGTCCTTATCATGGATGGTCCCATTTAAGAGGGAGGTACTGTCCCTTGCTTTGGTTGTCATCTGCACAGCCCAGAGCCAGTGCATGGCCCTGCTGTCCCCACACCTACACCGCCTACCCTGACAGGGAGCCCCTGGGCTGGATGCTGTGGCAGGAGACCCCAGCCCCAGGTGCCTGGGCCTGCATAAAACCAGGGCCTGTCCCATCCCCACAGCCCTAGATAAGCAAACCTGAACAGGGGTGTTTTAACATTATCCTGCCGAGCTGTGTGCGCCTTCTCAGTTGTCCTGACTAGGACAAATGCATCTCAAACCACCGGACAAAAAACCAAAAGCATCTAAACCCCGCACTAATGTAGCCAAACCACTCTTCTGGAAATCTGTCTTCTTTACGCTGCTCTTTTCCTATTAAGTATCTCTAATCAAGCAAAACTGAAAATCCCCATTACACACACAGACTTTCTCACATGATTTTAATCCAAGGAACTAAAAATTCCCCAACACAGGGATTTTTCATTGTGCCACAAGGGCTTTAGGTCACTCCCATGCTGTTTTATTTAATAGAGCAGAAAAAGCATCAGGACCCCACTCCCCAACGTGACTCATGTGACATCTCCAAGGTCGGCGCGTCCCTGTGTTGACTGCTTGGGTAGCGATCTGCTCTCAGCTCACCAGAGCACACAGCCAGTGGTCCTGCTTGATTTTGCACTAAATCACATTAAGGAAAAACATCTTTTTCCATTTCAGTTCTCCAAAAGCCTTCAGCTTTTCTTGTTCAAGGAGGAGCTTGCCCAAGCTACCTACACATGCAGCACCTCGACACTGCGTTGCATTAATTCATCAGGACTGAAGGAGAACTTGCAGGGAGACTTTTGCTGATAGGCATTGCAGCAGGTTTCACCCTTGGCCAGTCTGCATGTGCTCCACACCATGCCTGCCCCTTGCACTCAGGCCAGTGCCACTCCTAGATCAAGGCTGGCAGGCTTGTCTTCGCTTTTCTGCGGAGTGATCAGTTCATGACAAATGAATCTATTTTTCCTTTGCCTCCAGAGACAGAGCACAGAGTTAGAGGCAACTCACTAGTTGGAGATCTCTCCATTCTTGGTCACTTTTCAGATATTCTCCTCTTCCAGAAAAAGCTTTTCAGTAGAGCTGAATAGTGAAATAAGAGATAGTAAACTGAGCAAGAAATCTCAGCAGCAGGCAGAACTGTGGCCTGTCTGTTTTTCCTACCACCACTGCATTTTTGACAGAGCTTGCATTTTTCCCTCAGAACAAGGAAGGAAGAAATCTGGAAATTAATTAAATGCAGTAGTCAGCTAGCCATGCAGATACAGCCTATCTCAAAATTACTCAGGCACTTAAGACTTGTTTAAATGCTAATGAAATGCCTTAGGTGCCAGATAATGGGCACTGCAAAACTCTGACAGAGAATATCACCTGCGGTCCTGAAGTAGAAAAAAGGCACTCCTAAATGGAAAAAGCAGCCCATAAATTATGAACAGATTAACAATGCTCAGTAAAATGATTCTCAATTAAGCAGCAGTTAATCTAACATCAGCTTTCTGTGTGCTAAGGCACTGAGCTGCAAGCTGTGCTTTTAGTGGTTACTTTCACTTTTGCTTTTCTACCAGACTAAAAGCTAATGCAAATACTTACAGTCAGCATATAGCTGGAATTCAGCCTAAAGTAAGCATCTCTGTAAAAAGGTTAATGTGATTATAATCTATAGCCTAAAAGTTTATTTCCACTTCCAAAATAGCTCTCTGGCCAAACAATGAAATAAATCAGGTATGTTCCAAGCGTCTCTGAGAAGCAGGGGCTGCAGTCAGCTTTTGACACAGCAAGCTGGAAGCCCAGATTACCTCGAACAGGTATCGCAGAAGCACTTTCATTTTTCTGTTTATTGTTTTGTGGTTTGGGATGCTTTTTTGTTTGTTGTTGGTTTGTTTTGCTGGTTTTTTTCCGTCCCTGGTTTGGAAAGATACCCAGTGCTGAATTACATCCTCTGTCATACATCCTGTCCACCACAATAACTCCAGTTAGCTGAAAGACTTCCTTGCACAGGAGGAGTCAGCGGTGGGGCAGAGTGGCTCGCCAGGGGTCAGGATCCAGCCAGCTGAGCAGATACACCCACCCAATTCACTTTGGGTCAGCTTTGTCACCAAAAAAGCCCCATAGTCAAGTTTAGTCTTACTTGTCACCTCTTTTTTTTTTTTTTCTTTTTTTTTTGGTGCTTAGAGCCCTGTTCTTCCTCCAGCTGTGCTGCCCATCTTCACTTCTCATCAGCCTGTTTTTTCCACAGGGTGTGTTTTCTTGCATTACTGCTTCTGTAGCTGTTGCCCTCTCTGCCTGCAGTTCACCCACCATGTCGGTGGTCAGGCCACTGTTTAAGACCCTGGCTTTCTTCCAACTGAAACGTTAAGAGTGTTGGGCTTCCCATTTTAGCTAGTTAGCCATTAAAGCTCTTAATGTCATAAATGGGTTTATGGTCTTTTTTTGTATTCTGATTTCTTCTTTATTTTAACTTATCAAGCCTTCTTTAATTTTTCTCTATTGGTGCTTTTCTTTTTAAAGAAAAAGTAATATTTACCATTAAAATACTCCTTATTTATTATGGTCCCCAGAATCTTGGTAAATGGTATTAAAAAAGGAAATAAATGTATGCTATTACTGGACTCCTTTGTAGCAACTGAGTAGATGCATCCAGACCCTGGTCGTTCATCAAGAAGCTGTAAGCTAGGCAAATCTGGTTCATTCCCTACTTCTCAGGTACAAGCAGGACCACCTATGTGGAGGCCACAGCCCGTGCTACAGGTTAAACATTTCCTCCCTGCGAGTCCAAATCAATGAAACAGCTACTAAATCTTTGAATTCCAGGGAACACAACATGCCTTTTGAGGAACTCCAGGTTACATACTTATCATGTTAAATATGGCCCGTTTTAGGGACTGAATCCAATCTGAAGCTTCTCAGTACATCATAGCCTGGACAGCTTCATCCTCAGCCCTGCTGTGAAGCATTAGCCTCATTTTACAGATGGTGACCAGAGGCAATAAACATTTATACATGCAAGGAACTAACTGTCAAAGAATTGAAACCAGTTCTTCCAAATTCCTGTGCAGCTCCTAACTACCGGATTACCCTAGCCCAAGCTAACACAGCCCCCTCTGCTTCTTCAACCACAGTGATGCATGGGAAGAAAATACTAAAAAAAAATAAATAAAATAAAAATCAGACTTCACATTTACCATTCTTGACAGAGCCAAGCACGTTACAGGAGTAACGCCTTCAATCATCCACGCTCTTGCTTCTTGAAGTGAGCTGCCTGCTTAAATTTATTTTTCCTTAATGGCAGGGAGCAGTTAATGCAGAAATCTGTGGCTTGGTGTGGTTTAATTACAGTCCATCAGCTGCGCAGGAGGGGCTTGCTGAGTGATGTCTTTGAGTTACGTTTGACATATACCCGGAACACCAATTAAGTAGGGATTGGCAGGTACACAGCCAAACTTCCAGAGCAACCCTTGTGGTTATTTATGCTAATTCATGTCATGGGAGAAGAGGTGCAGCTTCACCTATAATCTTTTATGTAATATCTTGTCTTAGTAGGGAGGGAGCAGGTGCAAGCTGTGGCACGAAGAGTGCTTTGCCTGGCAGGTTGGGAACAGCCTGGCACACAGGCTTGGACAGACATCGCAGGAAGGGAGCGGGCAGTTGCCCGGCGTTATTCCTACTGGCACCACTAATTCACACCAGCACGGCCAATTCACACAGCCTTTTCACAAGGCAGGTCTTTCTGCAGTTCAGGCATGGGCACTCGGTAGATGCTGTTTGAGGCTCAGCCACCACAACCCCATGTCACCTTCAGCAAGTCAAAGCACTTCAGCCAGTTCAAGTGACTGAACTGGTACAAAAAGGAACATAATCCAACCAGTGAAATCCTGGTGCATCAACAGGTCTAACAAGTGCAAGACATGTGCAAGTGTCGGGAAATAAACTAAGGGCAAAAAAGAACAGAACATACCTTTCCTGTTGCGCTGACTTAACTGACCTGGATTTTGTAACTGTTTAGGTAAATCCATACAAAAACCTCTGCTGCAGAGAAACTGCTCCGGGACTTTGTAACCACCCCTAGAGGTATATTTCTCTGGGGAAAAAAAAATAAAACAAAATAAATCAACCATGAGAGCAGTAAGATCTGAGAAAACATCAAGGAAATCTTATTTTAGCTGCTGCCCACAAAAAATAATAAAGCAGCTAACAGTTATTCCCATAGTAAATAAAATACTTCTAATTTTTACTGACAGAGGAGAATGGGGAGAAAAAAAAACCCCGAACCACCAGAGAATATTTATACACTTTAAAAATTTGGACAAAATTTGCACACAACAGTGGCATATTTACCTGTGCATTATGTTACAATGATTTATTTATGAAAACACCTGTTCCTTGTTGGCTTTGCAAGGTTGGCTGCCACATAGACACAGCTGGGTGTCAACAGCAGAAGAATGAAACCTGCATTGTGCCAGTATTTTTGGCTGAAACACCATACATAAATGAAGACAAGCAGGAGGAACAAAAAGGACCATAGGCAACGAAGAGCATCCCACATCCCTAGCTGGTAATCAGAAACTGTCACCTCTCCATGCGCTCCCCCCCGGGTGGATCCAGGAGTCACACAAACATGAAGTGTCACAGAACCCAAGCCTCAGCCTTTCCCTCCCCAGGGAGCTATAGCTTTTCTTCCCAATTGAATTTACATCTTAAAAGCACTTGTGCTTTTCTGGTCCCAGCTGTTCCCATCCAAAGGCTGTCCTTGCCTCTGTTTGTTTTAATGGCCAGCAACCTGCTTCTTATTTCCAGACTAAGTTTAGTCACAGACAAGTTTAAATAGTTATTCTCCTTCACCGCTGCTTCACTCCTGGGTATTTTTAGATGGAAATCATATCCCCTGTCAACCTTCATTTTCCTGGGCTGAACAAGTTGAGCTTGCCTTGCCTCCATTTGTAAGGAAAGATCACGGCATTCCTGGTGATCTCAGTAGCCTTTCTTTACACCTGTTCAGATTTGTATTTTTCTTGGACATGAGACATCAAAACACAGCGTCCTGAGGACACTTTACCAATGTCATCTTCTGTAATGGATGTGGTGTTTCCACTGGAAACATCTCATTTGACATGTCCCAGAATGACATTTCCTTCTTCTCCAAGGAACATCACATCAGTGCTCCAGACGTACCAGAGAGTTGCTCAGTTGATTTATTTTCTTCTACTTTTCCTCCATTTTCAGCTTGCTGACAAGTAATCTCTGTATGTGAGCTTTTGTCGTTTAACTTGATTGCTAAATTTAACTTGATTGCATTTTTGTTCTTCCCATAGTACTTTTCAGATCTTGCTGCCTCCTAATTGTGCCTCCCAGCTTTCTGTCATCCACAAATGCCATCAGCAAACTTGTAGTTTTTGTGCCTAGTTTACTGATGAAAACATTAAGCAGGAATAATTACAAGAACTTTGAATTTTATAACCATATATTTATATAATTATATATATTTAAGTATATAAACTTCATTAACTACCTTTCTGCCTGGTACTTCTTGTTGTAGTATTACCTGCTGCGCTCTTCCTGCTCACCTTGCGTAAAAACTGTGGCGCCAGCATGAGGATGAGAGCAGGACATCAGATGCTGTCCTAAAACCTAGACAAATGGGATCTGACACATTCCTTTTGTTTATAATTGCATTGACAAAAGAAGCTGTGAGGTCAGTCCGACATGAGCTGCCCTTGAAAAGCCCTAGAAGCCACGCTGGGAGGAAAGTGCAGAAGTGTCACAAGCACCATCTGTAGAGATATTCAGACCAGAGCTAGAAGGAGTCAAAGGTCACTCAGATGTCTGACTGAAGAAGGAAACAGAGCGAGCCAATATTAAAATACAGAGACATTTCACAATGTCATAGACACAAAATGCTTTCATGCCAATGTTGGCAAGGCAGCAGAAGCAGAAAACTTATTAGTGTCATAGAATCACAGAATGGTTTGGGTTGGAAAAGATCTTGAAAGGTCATTTAGCCCAACCTCCCCGCAAAAAAGCAAGGACATCTTGAGCTAAATCAGGTTGCTCAGAGCCTCATTTGTTTCAAAAGAAGACAGGGAACAAAAGAAAGATGGGAAATATAGAATTTTAGAGTTTGTTTTAGGCTGTTAAAGCAAGGGTAAGAAACTCTTTTACACAGATTAAGGAAAGAGGAAAGGAAAGAAAAAGCTGTTATTGAGAGGCAAGTATCTTTCATCCATGTTTCACATGACAAGGTGGTGGCCTAACATGGGTAAATCAAAACTTTGGAAATCTGCGTTATTCTCTGAGAGCTTATTTATATAGCCACCCAAGAAAAACATATCAGCCAGTTCCTGTAGAGGCTGGACAATATACAAACACCACAAGTGAAGCAGGACCTAATGCAATTGGCTTTACGTGCCGCCTTTGCATTCCACAGCATCTGTGCAGCTACAGGTGGGATGTTTAGCCAGATTAATCAATCTAGGGATAAACAGGAGCTGACAGTACTTTGGAGGACCATGAAGTGTCTGCAAAATATTAGCTGTGCACAGGCCTGCACTTTCCTTCTCTTCGGATGAGGACAGCCCTGCAAAGCACAGTGATAGAACCCTCTCATTCTCCGAGTTTTCATTTTAAGAAAATATGACAGTGACGGGAGGGTGGCATCAATCACCTTTGGCATGGTGTACATGTGGAGTGCGTGACCCGGGGTGCACAGCAGTAGCTGTGGTGCCTGTGCTACATGATAGAAACATATATTAGAGACTAATTAAAGCAACAGCTAGAAAGCTGGTGGAAGGGGGTGTGTGTGTGAAGTGAAAATGGGAGGGCAAAGAGTGAAAAGTTTTAGTTAGCCACCACCCATTGCCTCTAAACTTGTGTTATTTCTAAAAATACAAAAGCAGAAAGCCAGCAGGGAATGTTGATGCCTGTAGAAAACTTTCAGCAAATAAAGGGCCATGCCAGTGCCCGGTGTAAAACCGAGCCTCCTGAGCACCAGGATCGAATCAGACAGCCCTGTCCTAATGCTACTGTTCAGCTCCACCATCAACTTGACCGAAACTTCAAAGCCTGATAAAATCAAGTAGAAACTTTCTGTGGCTCCAGGTCCTAAGTTTAAAATTGGCACTGGGCTTTGTCTCGCATTTCACCTCTTCTCCAGCCCTGTAGCTCGATACCCCTTGTTAGCCCGCCTGGGATGGTTTCTGCCCATCTCTCCAGAGAACATTTGTCACCCAGGACTGCTCCAGCCCCTGCTTATTTTGTGGAGAAAGAATTTTGGCAGCAATTAGCTGAAGTGAGTTTGTGGACCTCCGGCCTGTTTGTCTGACCTCTGGAAGTAGGTGGCTAATTCAAGGACAATGGAAGCTGTCATGTTACCTGTTTCCAACATGAAATCAATCAGGGGAGAGCGGGAGTGAAGTCAGCCTTTCTGTTTTGATAAGGGGGTGGCCAAAGATCTCTGGAATGAGAGGCACTCCAGCAGCCACCCGGCCACAGGGACGCCTGCTATTTATACACCCAGGGGGCAGGGCTGGGGAACAAAGTGGTTCTTCTGCTCCCATTTTATTTTTATTTGCCTGAAACTGAAGGGGAAGGGCATAGCTTTTATCTTCCAGAAGCATACACGGGCAATGTTCTTTTTTTCCCCTTTTTGGGTAAAAAAATAAAATAAAATAAAATAAAAAAATCAGTATAGCGTCATGTTATATGTCTAAATATTGTCTCAACTTTCAAAACCATAATTGCTCTAAAGACAACCTTTTATAAAAAAAAAAAAATTAATCCTGTATCACATGTAATGATGATGTACCTGGTCTGTAAGCCACACATCAGCAAACAGAAGACCGCTTCACTCAGGAACCAGTTGCCTGAACAACACAGGACAGGGACAGCAAAGCAGAACAGCTGAGAGAGACATACAAGGCATGCACTGGTTTGGATTTTAAATGACAAAAGTAAAATTAACAGTGTTTTGTAGAGTTTAATTCACATGCAGAACTATCTTTGGGACTCATGATACACATGTTTATGCTAAGCCTCATTGGAACCAGATCCAAATCATCCCAAAGGCTGGGATTTGTCAGACCTACCTGAGACATAATTTACACACATTGCAGTGATTTTTCCTTTGAGGAAGAGAGCAGTAGCACTTAATTTCATCCAGAAGTGCCCTTTTTTGTTGAGATAAGCCACAAGAAAGTCACATCCAATTGTTCTGTGATAAATATGACAGAAAAGAGTCTTTGGGAAAAGAAGCCTAGCACAAAACCCTAGGGAACACTAATTGTAAGCTTATTTTAAGCATCTTGCATGGTCTGAATAGTTTACAAGGCTGTTCCAGTTGCTGAGAAGTCAGAAGTCTCAGTAATAAAGACCCTTGGGAAACTGATCCATCAGTTTTACAAGTTTACAGCACTGCTGGAAAAGGGCCAGCGAGCTGGTCCCTGGAAATGAATGAAATATTTCTGTATTACCTCATATAGCTTGCCACACCGTAGTAGCTGAGTAACTTGCAAGCGTTACTGCATTCATCATTGCAGTATCTGAATAATCCAGGGAAGTGCAAGCATAAGCGGCGATAAAAATAGTTTCACTTCTCCTTTGTGGGCAGGGTTTCCATGATTCCTAGCCTAGAAGGGAAAAATCTCCTCAAAAAGCTTCCTTCTATAGGACACAACCCAGACCCTGGCACTGGAGGCTGCCCCTCCCCAAGGCAGGTTGCTCTCCCATCCCACCCACCCCCACCCCCCGCCCCGCATGCTCCCAGGCCGGCTCTAGCAGGGCAGCAATGCTCACCTAACCTCAATTCCTGTTTCTCAGTGGACTAACCACTGGATTAATGACAATTTTGTGGGGAGACAGAGGCACACACAAGAATCGTCAGATTAGGCTTTGTGGGCTGGTTTCTCTCATCCCACAAACCATGTGGATTGAGACATGAACCAAATGTGTTGCAAAGGGCATTTAGGACCCATAAGAGCTTTTCATTAATAGTTACATGACCTATAGCTTAGGCCTTCTCATAGATTATTACCACTATGTTATTTTTAACACTAGCAGTCACTGGGTATACATCTATGTTTTCAAACAAAAGCATGGCTCCAGCCCAGAGGCGTTTTGCAAAACAATTTGCTGCTCCTTCCCCCTCCACCTCCTCTTTTCCTTCCCTCTCCACCCATAAAATTTACATCCACATTCAGTTATCTCTGTTTAGCTGACAGGAAGGGCAGAAGAAAAAAAAATGATGATGGATTTAAGAAAATAACACATCGTGCGTGCAGCACATAAATACCATAAAACACTTCAAAGTGCCATAAGCCAATACGTGTACTAGGAACAGGATAATCAGATTTATTTCAAAATAGCTGCTGTTAGAAGAAAAAAATCATTGCAGAGAGAACAGAGCACATTTTCCATGTCTCACCAAAACTTTTTCAAAAATAATGCCTCTAACCAGCTCAATTTACAAGAGGGAAAACAGCATGAGAAATTACTTTTTTCCTTCTTGCACAAATCAGAACTTGACTGCCGAGAACAATACACCCCATCCCGCAGGGGTAACCTTACAGCCTTGGGCGCTCTGCTTGAAATGCCTCATAAAGCAAACAAACCCTTCTGGAATGAGCCACCTCCTTATCTATTCAGCAAGAAAGGAAGAGGTAAGGGATGAGTGATGGCAGGAAACTCAAATTTCATTCCAGTGATTAATTCTGACCAGCCTTTCATTCCTGTTGCTGGAGATGCAAGCACTTAAAAGGACCACAAAGCCAGAGACAAATGTAGACAGCTCCTTGTAAGGATGAGAGAAGCTTTCTTTTTGGCAAACAAACATGTTTCCACTGTTGTTCAGTCATCAGGATCACCAGACAGAGGGTGTGGGCTTATGGTTTTTCTTTTTTCTGGGACTGTCTAGCCAGACTTTTGCATAACTTCCCCCACCCTGCCTCACTGACCTCTCTGCATCCATCTGCACAACTTTTGTGTTCTGGCTGACCTGATGAGTGATTCCTTAGATCAGCTGTGTCAGCAATGCCTTATCCCCATGTAGGTGCACCACTGGTCCAGGGGCTGGGGTGGGTCCCCACCATCGCAGGGGACAGCTCATCACCAGAGCCAGCTACTCATGCTGAAGCAGCCTTGGGCAAGGTGGGCACACCAAACTGTGACTGCCAAAATTATGGACATTTTAGCAGGCAGAGATTGCAATCGATTGCTTGAGATGGTGTTAGTAAGGTCTGACTTAAGAGAAAACGTGTGGGGAAAAAGGTGAGCTTAACAGCCACATGTAGTTATTGCAAGCCAAAAAATATGCAGGACTGTAAAGTAGCTTTTCATATGATAGAGGTAGATACTGACGTGAAGGAAAGATAGGACAAAATTAATCATATTGGCTAAAAATAAGTGCCGTAGAACTCACTCCATACCTCTCCTGGATAGAAGAATCCCTTTGCTAGACTACAGAAATGCAATAGATTTTATCTCCCTGCACTTCAGGAAACTATCAGATATAGGACTGCTTGGGAAACTATTAAACAAAGTGCAGGAAATGGGGATGTCTACAAAAAAAAAAAAAAAAAAAAAAAAGAAAGAAGAAAGTTGATAAGAAACTCCTAAATGATGAATTTCAAAGAAACGTATGAGTTTTTGAAATAACGTTGAGAAGGGACATATGGGGCAGCGGGAGGGCTTTGTGCAGTTACTCAGGGTAAGTTTTGGAACAGAAAGTGCTATGTATCCCATTAGTTGCACTAATGCAAAAAATCTGCTTTCTCCCTTTTGATGATAAATAACTAGGGGGGTATTCTTAACTCCGACATAGAGTGGAATAAATTAAGGCTGGCATTAGCAGCCTTGCAAGACTAAAATCCTGGAACAAACTTCAGAGCAGCTGGGACAAGGTAACCTCACTGATTTTTCTGGATGGCATTTATTCTTTTTACAGAAGACTGTGTGGTATGAGCATAATAGGAGACACAAGCTGGCTTGCTGTAGGAGAAATCAAATTCAAAGAAAATGCACTGTGAGTTCTCCACCTGATCTAATACAAGTAGTTCCTCTTCTCACCCCTAGACAAAATTCTTGACTTAAGTGTAGTTTCTCAAATATCTTCAGTTTTTTCCAAGTAAGAGCAGCCTGGCCCTTCAAACTTACTGCTACCTCCTCATTCTGAATCAGAAAGAAAAACTACTGAACCTGGAAAACAGTTTCAGCTGTTCATTTCAGCCTGTGCCTTTGATGATTGCTGGTCAACCTCTTCATGGCTGGATGTAGCTTGTGAACCATGACTTGGTCCCTTCGGCCTCAGGGAGCATTTCGCTCTCTTAAACATCTCCCTTCATGTGTTGAGACTGACAAAGGGTTGGTGTCTACTGCTAGTTGTGATGCAGGTTTGCTCTTCAGGAGCGAAACTGGGAGCTCCTCTTTTCACACAGCCTTGCAACTTCCCAGTGGAAAGATGCAGTTACTCTCATCAGTGAATTGGATTTTTTAAGGCCAAGACAAAAAGTCTGACAAATACTTTGTTGGCTGCTTTGATATCATTCAGACTGCAGGCATTGATAAAAATAAAACCTATTGTGTCTATTATTAGGAATAATAAAACACACTTGACCTTTATACTCATTAATCAGTTTTGGGGGACAGCTGTTTTCAGAGAGGAATGGCCTTGAATAATTTTGCATTTTCACCTTGCCTTAAAAATTTGTGATATCGAACATAATCTTTAATCCTTGAAACACTTTAAATATCAGGAATAAATTATTAGTTTATGGCTTTTGCCTCTTCCCCATATCTTTGGGAAGTATCAACTTCTCTAGCTAAGGGCAAGATACAGGACGTACCATTCCAGTAGCGGTCGTTCTTCACATGCAGCTTTACTCCAATGGCTAGAAACCTGGCT
The DNA here is from genome assembly GCF_963210335.1 of Falco punctatus. Lineage (NCBI taxonomy): Eukaryota > Metazoa > Chordata > Aves > Falconiformes > Falconidae > Falco > Falco punctatus. Next base: position 73,174,832 of record NC_137580.1, read on the forward strand.
TGACCCTAGCTAAATTAAAAGGAGGAACTAAAACAAGCAGGAGTTTTAATAAAAGTGACATTGCATCAGGTGCTGAAACTTTCTGGAGCAGCTAAAGTTTGCAAACAGAGTCATGGATTTTGGCAAAGCACTGGCATGCTTTGATGAGGTCACCAAAGGTGTAAAGTGACCGCAAGACATTGTATTTGATTATCTCTTAGATTTATGGAGGATTTGCTTGCTTGGAAAGAATTTGTAGAATGATTGGCATACACAATTTGTGTAAGCTAATGGCATTAGATTTTATATACAGTTCTATTTATATACAAACTGGGGGTAGTTTTGCTTCTTGATCTAAGTTCATGGTAGTAGGCGGGGGGGGGGGGGGGTGTGAGTCTTCATTTGCTGCTTGCACGTTCATTTGGACACATCTCCACAGCCAATGCCAAACCATCCCACAGCAGAAGGGCATCATTTTACTCCCACTTAAGATTGCCAGAGACCTCTAGTCAACAACCACCAGGGCAATAATGGCATTGGCCAGCAAGGAACCAAACAAGATTTATGAGTGGCCTTTATGTAATGGACGCAGAAGACTTTGTGTACCTTTTTTTCTGATAATAGCCTACCTACCTGACAAAAGGGATTGAATAGAGAAATAGTTGTAGAATCTTAGTGCTTTAAAAAAATATCTTCTAGGCTCTGAGTGTTTATCTCTTTGCAGGCCCTCATTTTTCAGTTCCACTCAAAGGCATGTTTAAGCTGTGTACATATATGTCCATACATTTCCTAAGGCTTACAGTAAAAGCCAGGAAAAAAAGTATCCAAGATATGAAGAGGACTGGGTGGGGTTAGTCTGCTGACATTAATTTATAAGCCCTGTTCCAAAGGACAATTGTCTCTTCCAAAGGTCTCACCACCAGCCCCAGGGTCTGGTGAAAAAGGGATTGAACAAAATCCTCCCTTTTCCCATAGGTATTCCTAAAAAAATGAAATGGATCTTGAGCACCTTTGAAGGTAGCTAACTGTTTTGTTCCCTCTGCAAATGAGTAAAGCTACACCTGAAGGAACAACCCAGCCTATCTCAGCAGAGGCAGAGGAACAACAGCAAAAGGCTGAACACAAACAATTCTTTCTTTAGAAGGGCATTGCTTACTAGAAAAATGACGAGAAAGGAGGAGGATCGTGCCATAGGGGCTTTTAGATTTTTTCTTCTTTGTTTTTAAATTCTAGAGGAAACAGTTTCATAAGAATAGGAACAACTTAGGGAGGGAAAGGGAAACAGAATGAAGATGGGGAAGCAGATGCGAATCGTAGAAACAAAGTCTCTTACCTGCATGCTGACTGTAGGGGTGGAGAAGAAGACATCACAGGGTTTCTAGGTGAATTAGTCAGATTCACTCCACTGCCCGTTGCTCTCTAGCCAGGGCACCTAAATAAGAGGCAACACTGTCATGGCTGTAGATAGAGAATTCAGAGCAATAGAAATAAAAAAAGTTTATTCCAGCTACATTTAAAGGAGAAAAAAATGGCTGAGAAAAGGTTGAGCTAATGCATCTCATAGGCCCACAATAGCTGTCGTGCATCTCTTGTTTTAAGAGTGATTTGTAAGGCACCTCGTTAGTTAAGGACTGTTTTGAGAGCTGGATCAGAGATGGAGATAGGGGCAAAGAACTGGAAAAAATGGTCTGCTCTACAACGAAGGACAAAATGTAAACAGCAAAGCATGATTTCTTGCAATCCCTCTTTCTCCAGAAGCACTGACCTTCTCCCAAAATTCACTCTGTTGTGGACTTTCTCTCAGGCTTTGTGAAGTGCAGAAAAATCCGAAGTGGAGAAAAATCAGTTTCTTCATCAGATGGGGAGGAAAAATTGCTGTTTATAAACATTTTAATTAGGAAGAGGTTACAGAAACTCGATGCTAACTGTAGAGTGTGACACAGGATCATGTCAGCTAGCTCTGTTCTACATGGCAGTCCTATTCCCAACAGGGTTAACTCAAAACCTGCTTCTCTGCTTAACCATCATAGAAAGCTATTTTATCATTTGCGACTCTCTAAGCTTTATTTTGCCAATTTCTATTTACGGCAGCATTCTCTCCCACATATGCTGCCATCTCCTCTTCTTACAGCTAATTCCTCATGTGCTGTAATTTCCTGAATGGCTTCTTGCTTTTTCATGAGTTAAGTCTATTCTTCTTACTGTCTAATCCAGGATTTGTGCCAGTCAGCTAAGGGGAACTGGACTAGTTCATACATTTACTTTTCAGACTCTGAGAAGAGAGTATGCTTTAGTTTTGTAGATGCTAGACTAGATTTTTGCCTAAATATACATCTTAGTTTTATAGATGTCACCACCTGAGGTGCACTTTTACAGAGGAGGTCTAAGATATTGCCCAAGCCGGTAAGGGAGGCAAAAAGGTTTTCTTCTAGCCCAGAGCACACGCTCTCTTGTGACATGTGATGTTATAGAGGTTTTTGAACCTAAATTATGGCTAGACTGTGTGGGTGCCAGGATTTGGAAGTCTCTAGTGACACTACACCTGACACCTCAAGAACTTAATGGAGGATCTGGAGCGTCTGTGGAGAGTTTAATCCCTAAACACAAACAAATGAAACTCCCTCATTCCTAGCTGCTCAGAGAGTGGATTCCTCCAAAAGAAAATAAAAATCCTAACTACTTAGAATGTACTGAACAAACTCTTGTATTTAGTATTAATAATACACATACATGTCTAGGAAAAGAAGTGGAAAACAGATAAAATTCCTTTTCTCCTTTAGAAGCTTGTTTCTTTCTGACTGCCACCTCTTTCTTTCTAATCTTAGCACTGGAGGTAACTGGGAGGGAGAGAAAAGAGAAAGGATCATTATCTAGAATGAAAAAAATGGCCACCTCCTTGCCGTCAAAAAAAGCCCCCCCTTTTCTTCTCTGGGATTTGGAGGACTCAGCAGGGGACAGTGCAGTCAGAGCAGAGGCAAAAGGAGATATATTTTTTTACCTGAGGAGCCTTAACCTCTTTGAAAGTTGCTGGGACAGCTTCAGCTCTTTGCATTTGTCCCTGTTCTCTTTGTAATTTTTATAGGTTTGGGTTCTGTTTTGTTTTTTGTTGTTGGTGGTTTTTTTTTTTTTTTTTTTTTTTTTTAATCAGGGGGTTTAGTGAGTTCGCTGCTCTCTTTGGCAACACAAAGCTCCTCTCAGACCAGGAGGCTGGGCTGTGCAGGTGCACGGCTGTTCACCTCAACGACAGAAGAGAGCCTCTCTGAACAAGGTAATTCCCGTTTTATTTTAGGGACACAGTGCTGCAACAGGGAGAGATTTGGGCAAAGATGAGAAAAAGCAATAGAGAGAGAAGAAAAATAAAATCCTTGGTAAGATCTAACTGATAACTAGAAAACAAATAAATGGAAAATTCTATTTCACTTGGTATTTTAATAATGTTTTCATTCTTCATAAAAGTAGGCTTTAAAAAATAGCTTTCTATGCACTAAAAATCGGACCTAATCCTGACATGGTTTTTACTGGATAACCTGGACTCTTGGCTAGACTTGTCTGGGACAGGGATTTCAGAAACTCTTCCTGGCTTTCCTATAATAACGCATCACGATCTTGGGCAAGCCCTTTAGCAACAGCATTGCTGTGGGTTCGCAAGTGCAGATGTCCCTGCTGGAAAAAGAAACCTCGCTGATGACACCTAGTGTTTTCCCAAGTCACAGCCGAGACGACTTTAACGGGTACCCCAGGGGTCGGGTGGGCAAAATTGGAGTTTATACCCAGGGGCTTACTTTTCCACAGCCACGTCCATGAAGGATAGCTACAGAAACAAATTCACTGTCATCATGTCAGCAGGGAAGGAGCCCGAACCTCAAAGAATTCACATCTGCTGACACAGCACAAACCCCCACCGATTACAGGCTTTGCCACTCTCCCCAGCAGCCTGGCAATTAATTCTTCTAGAGGATGTCTGTGCAAGGAGGTTTACTTGTCTGAAAACCAAATCACAGACTCAGATAGAGTAACATGCAACTGCCAACTTTCCAACTTCGCTGTAAACCCGTAACAGCATCTAATAATAAAAAACACGGGGTGCAAGAAGTGGTTTCTACTGATCTTCAGTAGGAGAAATGGACTTCTGACTGTGGATGTATAATGAGCCTCAGAACAGAAACTTCCCTTTTTATTCATTTGAAGCAGTATAATGAATTTAACAGTGAGCACTTTTAGCAGCAGTATGCAACTGTGTTTCCTGACAGGGCCTATTTCACAGCTGTACAATAGCACAGTAGAAAAAAATTTGGAGTCAGACTTCTCAGCTGATGTGAAGCACTCAACATCAATATCACAATACAAAGTCCAAAAGCACAGCTAGGAAAAAAATCAGATTGGGTGCAAGCCTGTCATACGCGAGTCCTGCTGGTTCCTGCCAAGCAGTAAGTGGAAGGTTTTGCTGGTTGTGAGGAACACGGTGTAAAGTCACACACCTTTGTTTCCATCTTCCCCCTTTGGGCAGGCAGAAAGCCCACCAAAGAGCCAAACCAACTGAGAGGATCATGAAAGAATGAAAGAGCAAATGAGTTTTCCCAAATCTCTTAATCCTCAGACACCAGACCAAACAAACAGGACCAGTCACATGCATTGCAAAAAGCCAGTACCCAGACTAATTCCTGCACGGTTACAGACAGTGGATAAAGCTTTACAACCTTTTTTTTTTTTTTAAAAAAAAAAAACAATCAAAAACCAAAACCAAAGAAAAGCACTGAGACCAACTGAAAAGGGAAGAAAGCAAATTTGTCCTTGCCTTGTACTGTTGCACACAGCATCCAGTAAAATTCAGCTTAGGTCTACAGATCTTGAAGGCAAGGAAAGAAAGATACAGAATCACATGTGGGAATGCAGATGCTGAGAATAAATCAGCAGAGACATTTCAATAGAGGTACAAGACTGGCAGAGCAAGGCATTGGCACAGCCTCTATTTAACAAATGAATTGTCAGGGCAGCATATTTCTGGGAAAGCTTTTGGTCGTTCCTTTCTCACCACTCCCCTGCACACTGCGTGAAGCGATGACTGAGTATTTACAGCCTGGCCGTGTCAGGGGGGCTGACAGTCTTGCTGATTTAAAACATAGTTCTACTAGGAAAAGTGACTCTGTGAACGATAACCTCATGGCTTTCTATTTATTGCATCTCACTGATTTCCAGATCAAGTGAACTGGAGGGGGGGGGAATAAATTTACAAATCACTCAGCCAGATTGGGTTCTGTCTTGTTACCCATCAATGCCAATTAACAACCTCTGTCTTTTCTCATAACTGAGCAAATCCAAGCTGAAAGGTTCAGTGTAGCTTTTCTACTTTTGCCGTTTAAATGTGAGAGATTACTCTCTCCAGAGCTCCCTTCCCTGCAACATACAACTCTTCCTCGGCAGCCAGGTGCCCTGGACCTCTGCCTCAAAGAAGAAATGCCTCAGGGTCTCCCCTCCCAGATAGCAGAGGAGAGAGAAGGGGATGCTGTACCTGCTCAATTCTTTCTTATGTAAAGAAAAGTGAACTTTAGGCACAATTTTAGTGCATGTGTTCCCCTCTATTACATTTTTTTTAAGCTCTCCTCCTCACTCCAAACTGTCCTTTACACTTGAAACACCCATCGCTCTTTTACCTTAGTCCTGCTCTGCTAGACATATATGTTGCATGGCAACATAAATCATTAATAACTCCATCAAAGTACATGGAATCAAGCCAGTAGGAGAAAAAGAATAAACAGTCCAATTTTCCCCCTATTAATCTGGCCCATGTGTTCTCCATTTTCTTTTCCATTAGGCAAATAGCCACTGAGTATTCAATGCTGTATAGAATATCCTGCAAAAATGTAACCAGGCAGCTTAGTTCAGCTGCTCAGATCGTGCAAGGCCATCAGCATTTTAAGACTGCCTCTCAATTTGCTCTGGATCAAACTCTAAGGGGGCTGCAATTTCATGGACCAGGACTAGAGCTGGCCACAGAAATGGTTTTGTTGTTTTTTCTTTCATTCCGGTTTTGCACAAAAAAAAAAAAAAAAAAGGAAAAAAAAAGGAAAAAGAATGCAGAAAACTGTATTCTGAAGAGATTTTTCAGCTTTGTTTTCCATCAAAGCAGAGAAGGCTGGATTTTCTGTTGCATATTTTCTTCCTGCTCTCCCCCTTCACTCTGCTACGTGGCCCAGAGATCCTTTTCCATCAGTTCACTTTGTAATGCTGCAGCTTTTCAAAATTTGGCTATGTTTAGGAAAGTGTTGGAAAACAGCAAAAGGAAAAATGAAAAAAAGGAAGAACTGCCAAGCCATAGATGCAATTGACTGTTACCTTCAGTAAGGAAGCGTGGAAATCAAGGAGGAATGCTTTTAATATGTAACTACTTCCTTTAGAAGAATTTCATGAGAACTGGGAGGCAAACGATCCATATAAAGCAAAGCTTTAGCATGTTTAAGGAATCTCGGCTCTGCTTTCTCACAGGAAGCTGAACTCAAACTTTGACCTCCAGTTCCTCCATCTCTCAGCTTTAGGTAACAGATGGGATCCTGAGACACTTTTGGAGCAATGTTTCCATATTTACCAGTTAAAAATGGAAAAGAAGGGAGCTCTGGTAATCCCCAAGGAAATACTGCTTCTCTTTGGGCAATATGTTTGAAAAATTGATTATATTAAAAAAATAAATAATAAAATTCTGGAAGACCACAGTGCAGAACCAGGAATTTGATGTCAGCTTTTACACAGCCACTATCAGTTCTCCTGCAGGTCGGAGCACATGAAACTAGGAGCAGAGTGACAAGCACCACTTCAAAAATGTCTGTTTTTAGAAGACTGATTGCACTTTAATTAGCACATAGCTTGTCTCTTGATAAACCCCCTTGTACCTCTAAGCACAACTAATGGTGAGCTGCAGCCTCTCCCAGAAAAAAATAAAAAAACACAAACAAACCTGAAAGCAATTAGTGGAAAAATGAGTAAGTATTATTAATAGTTACATTTTCTGCACCTACTGTTTCAGTGGCAACTCCTGCTTCTATTTCATCCATTATCCTCTAGCAGCATGATGGGTGGCCATGAATACTGATCAGACTGGGATTTTTTTACTGCACTGAAAAATCCATACTTGCTGGCAGACGGAGTGGCAGAGTATCTTGTCTGCCTTTTTATAAACTTTGTTTATCTATCTCCTTCATCTGCCCTTTGTCTCCCCCTCCTCACTGCCAGCTTGCTGCCCATTGGTAAGATTGCAACCATATATTAACGCCGGCAAGAATATGGTAATGGCATCATAAGTGGCAAGACAGCCTTGACAATACACATCAATTACTGGGATGCATAGCGTGACAATAAAGGAGCATCTTGATTAAAAGCTTAATTTGCCTATACATCTCACAGTTACTGACTTATTAGTAGCTTCTTATATTACTGTTAGGATTTCAAAGGCATGTATTCAAAGCCACAGCAGAAAAAAATAAATGTATTTTTTCTTCGTTTTAAGACTTAATATGTTTTCATTATAATTTTCTCCCAAGCTGCTTTGTAGCACCAAGGTTGTTAGAAGCCAGTTTTCTGCTTCTTGCTGGCTGCAGCAAAAGTTATCATCAGCAGTGATTTTTGCGGAAGAAATTCAACTCGCCTATCATCAGCAGTTCCTGTAATTGCAGGTATCTTATTTTCACCTGGTAGCCAGCATCAAGCATTTTTGAATCCAGGTATAAATAAATAACATTCAGGTGTAATGAAGTACCAAGGTCCAGGGAACAAACTGGAAAACAGTGCTGGAGTTTTTTTTCAAGCCCCATAGTTGTAGCTTATGAGTATCTGAGACTGAAAGAACTACTACACCTCTTCAGTATCACCTACGCTAATAAAGGCAGCTGAGAAACCCCAGAGATGCTTCTTGTACAACAGAAAAGGGGCTCAACTACAGATGTGTACTGGAGATTTTCTCCTGGGGAAAAGAGCTCTGTAACCTTTTAGCACCATTTTTGCTGGGCCTCAGGGCGATAAATCCTAGTGGGAGGAGGAAGGCGTGAGGCACAGCGCGAGAACAGCAGAGGCTCCTGCACCCCCAGGTCCCCTTGCTGCCTGCACTGAGTCACCGAGGAGGGGGTGCCAGGGCTGTGATAAAACACCAGTCCATGGTAAAATGACCTACAGCGTACTGCTCAGCCAGACAGAGCACCCGGGAGAAATCAGCCCCTCCAGCAAACTCTTCCTCCTTGCATCAGTTGAGCATATAAATGTATATAAGCATGTGAAGGCCACGCTGGCAGGCCCGTCCTTAGGCTGCTGCCGGCTGGAGGGGTGCTATCTGCAATCACGTTATCTGCCCCCTCAAATCTGCATGTTCTTTTGAATCTTTCTTTGCAGCATATTTGAAGGATTTCTCGCTTGTCACATCTTATTTTGTTCACATTGAAATACTCCATTATTTATTTCTTGTCAGAACACAGAGAAATAAAAAGAAGTCTTACCTGACTCAGCTGTTTCTTCAAACCCTTTCTCCACAGGGCTGCCCCTCCCAGCCCCAATTTGTAAGGGGAAGCAAAACCACTCTGGTGTTGCCTGACATTAACTTGAGACACTTGCCATGGTGGCAGAGCTCTAGAAGAACGCCTGAAAGGAAGGCTCAAGAGCAAAAACTGTGAATTATTTTCCAAGTTACCCTGCTGTGCCAGTTTTAGGCAGTTTTCATCCTGCCTCCCTTTATTTTGCACTTGCTTCTTACGCACTGTGCTCCCGCTTGCTGCTCTCATCTGTGCAAGTCTTCTAAGTTTCAGCTCATATCGCTGAAATTTAGTTTCATTTCCCGGTTCATATATTTTGTGCTTTAAAAGGCCAACACCTTTGTCTTTCCTCCTGAAAGTGTGACTCCACTATACAGTAGCTTCTAGCTATACCATAGCTTTTGGTTCCATTGCATGTTCATCTTAAAAACTAAATTCTAGAAGGCATGGGTCTCTGCTGCTTTCCTCCAAACCAGGCTTTGCCAGACACTTTCTCATTATGTCACTCAGATTCAATTTCGCTTTCCTTCGGACTAAATATTGCCACAGATATCTAACACTTTCACTCTGCTATATAAAAATAGAGAGACCTTTCGTCCACTTCTTTTAAAATCTTTTGCGTTTCACGTGTAATACACCAGAAACCTTTGCAGGAAGCGTTTCTGGTTTCTCCTCGAACTACCAACCAATTACTTGTGTTTAGGTGGCTGGAGTCTAGCCCTTCATTTTTAACATGGTGAGAAGTGTTTCCATCCTCCTCGGTGCCTGGGAGCTGGATATAGCCTCTGCGTCACCTGAAATCCAAGAGCACCCCTGTGGCATGTGGCCCAGGACATTCCCGGGAGCTGCAGGCCACTGCCTTGTTTTTAGTGTGCTTGTTTCCTCCGAGTGCTTTAGAGCAGCAGGAGAATAAAAGGTGACATTTTTAAAAGAGATTGCCGCTTCGAGTTGCAGCAACATATGTGGCTTTTCCCTGGATAATGTCACTAAAGGACCTCACAGCTTCACTTGTCCCTTAGCTATAAAGCCTCCCTGCTGTCACTGCTCCCCTTTTTTGCTGCTAGTGGAACTGGGAAAAGGTGTTTTTACTGGCAAACTGTGGAGACACCTATGACGAACTCTGTGTAAAGAGGGGCTCAGTGGGACATAGCCAGCTGTTCAGGCATGACACAAAATCCCTAAATCAGTCATGGGGAAAGTTAAAAATATCTGCAATACCCTTGTTGTCGAAGGAGAGAGACTAAGCCCAAGGACCTGCCTGTCTGCCCCTGGCTGTCTTTGCAGACACCAGGTGATGCATAGGTGGGTGTATTTTGGATCACAGCAGCATGAAAGCACCCAGGACTTAACAGCTACAGAAGCTGAAGTTATCGATTGAAAGGGTTTTTTAGGTGCGTTTTCTGTGCAAAACACTTGCCCTCGAGAGGGGTGGCAGGAGCAGTGTGGAGGCAACAACCACAATATTTGACAGTCTGCTCAAAAGCGAGTCCTTTTCCCCCCATGGTTAATGACCCTCTTTTGCTCACCCCATGGTTTTGCTTGTGGGGCTACAACAGGTCTGGTGCTACCAACATAGCCACTGCAGCAGGACCTAGCTGTAAGCATTCGCCAGGAAGAACAGCGTATGGAAAAGACACGCTCATTAAATAGGCTATTACATCATGTAATGAATTCCAGGAAAATGCCTTGTGTTTTGATCACGGGCATTCAGAGCAGGAACTGCTAGTACAGCACTTGAGATAAGGAAGAGGCCAGATAGACTTAAATAGGAAATCTTAGCATGACTTCTTATGTAATTATCTGTCCCCCATCACCATGAGGTCTGCATGTCTCTGGCAGATAAAAATAGAGTGGCCTTCCTCCGCCTTTCTCTCCGTCCAGCCTGTGGGAGGAAAGGCTTGACTCACTTGCATATGTCTGGGTGAGCCCTGCAAGCCACATCGGCAAAGGGAAACAAGGGTCGTGCATGCTGAAGCAACACTGGCCTCTCCCTAAGCTGCAGCAGACAGACAGGCAGAGAAAATATATTCACCCAAGTTATTAGTTGACCTGAACGGACCAGAGGCTGCCCCTGGCAAGCATCGCTTCTTCATGCCCTGACTCTGGGGAGACAAACACATCCCACCGAGGCACCCTGTGCTCCCGGCCACTCTGGGCTGCAGAAAACCAGTCAGGGCTTATACCTACTTACCTTTTGGGTTTTGGGGGTTTGCTGCACCAAAAATAGTCCCCATCCACCTGCCTGCAAGCTGAAGGGAGGCGACGCTTGCCTGCAGGGGTGGCTCTGGCAGGGCACGCCGCACTGGAGGAGGCAGAACAGGCCCTGGGGGTGACAGTGTCCCTTGTGCTTCACCAGGGCAGTATGAGGACATTTAGACAGATGTGTTGTGCGCCCTCATCCTTATGCTACCCATAGCTATTTCCTTTCAAAGACAATATAAGCATAATATTAATTTTCTAACAGGACATTCCATGCAGCATATTCAAAAGATGCTGGGACTTTCACTGTCATTGCCAATGTTTTATAATATTAAGACTAGAAAGTTCAGTTACTATGCAAAAAAAGAAAACATCCTGCTGGCTGAAATAGAAGCGTGGGCCACAGTTTTTCCAAATTGGTTATTAAAAAGAGTTATATTCTTTGGGAGAGAAGGCTTGGAAACCTTGCTTTTAGAAATACCATTTTTATATTAATCCCTGGTTACTGCTGTGAGGCATGCCAGATTAAGGAGTGAGGATATTAATCCAGTGCCCGCTATGTGTCCTAGAGTGGGTCCCAGGCATACATTTTGGTGACAATTCCAGCTGTTTGAAATTTACTGTATTATACTGTTAGAAATGCTGTGGCAAAACTTGGATCCCAGTTGAGATCCAACTTCATGGATGTTGCCTTGTTTGCATCTAGGGGTTTCTTTTGTATTTTTGATGTAATACCTACAGAGGAAACCCAAGTATTTTATTGATTTTGACCACGTGCTACACAGAGAGGTTGAAGGTTCTGGTGTCTTGGTTTGGGCTGGGGAGAGGAAGAGACTGCCACAATGCTGCTACCATCTGGGCACACACTCATGCTTCATCCCAGCCTCTGCTAATGTTAGATGAAGATAATTACATTTTCCTCCCTCCCAGAAGAGCTGGGAGACAGCCTGTTAATAAGTTATTCTCCAAAGTGCTTGCCAAATGCTTAAATGGTCTGTAATATTTTGCAGATACTTCTTTAACTGCAAGCACATCGCATTTCTGCTCCAAGTTTTTCAGGCTTTTTCTCCATCTTACCAGTGATGCTGTCAGAAGAACAGGCAGAGGGCAGATGCACAGCAGCGTGGGAGAGGAGGGGGAAAGGGTCTGGATCAGGGTGTCCAGGGGCAAGGATAAGGCAAAATGATGCAGCGTCTCCTCCCAGAATAAGCAACAAAAGCAGCTTTGCAGTTTGCCTGTGGTATCCAGCGGCTTCACTGCACTGCTCTGCCAATGGGTTGGTGCTCCTGGTTCAGGTGGGTGGGATGGGACCTGTCCTCTGGGAGAGGAGACCATCAGTGGAGATGATGCAGCCTCAGTGGGGCTCCAGGGAAGGCACCTTCCAGGCAGCGATCAGCCACGCTCTGTGAGAACTGGAGGGCACCAAATGCAATTACCAGGCATTGCCTCAAAACAAGCAAAGGGAGGCTCTGTTTTGTGTAAATTACAATTAAACCACAGAGCCTGTGGGGTGTTTTGGTAGTTGGGCTTTCACATGAGTCCCAGAAGCAATTCCATAAATCCATGGAAGAAAAAAAGAGGTCTGTGAAAGCTATTTAAATACAATTTCTGGTCTAGAACTGCTGAAGGCTGGGAGAGCATAGCAGGAAAGTATTGGTAGCTGTTTTGCTTCTCTTCCTAGATACTTGTTGCTGGTCACCATTGGAGACAGGATATTAAGTTAACTGGACCCTTGGTCTAAGTCTGGGAGTTGGTTTTGATTGGTGGTTTTTTTCATTTTTCAGTGCAAAAAATCATGTTTCTGTCTATTCAAGCTGGAGAGCAAATCTTGAAGAGAAGGTCAAGACTCGTGAAAATTTACTGTGGTGGACCCCTACTTTTTACCCAGTTTTGTGATTATTTTAGGGTCTGGCTTGTTTGAGTGTTTGCAGTCACTCATTCTGAGCCTCACTGTGTTTGCTAGAGTACAGATCTGGACTCTAGGAGCTGAATGGAGGAGATTCCTACCTGCCCTTAACCTTGATATGTCCACTGACTGATTTTCTCCCTTTTTTCTTCCTTGTATCATTGAAACCACTGATTTATCTGTAGGCTGTGGTATCAGAGTGTTCAGTATTTTAAGACCGTTGATGTTCCAGAAGTGCAGAACAGCCTTTTCTGAAACAGACGCCTGTGAAGAAGAGAGATTCAAACTAGCAAACTTTGCGGGGTGGTTAAAAGCACCCTCCAGATATTCCATTTTCAGCTCTTATCTTACACAAATCTGGAAAAACACCTTAGTCAGAACAGAAACATGCCGTGGGCATTTCTCCTCTGGAAATCTTAGTTGTTAATTCTTGCTGGACAGGAAGAGCTTCACCCAAAAGCAAATGTTCAGTGCATCAGCAGCACCAGAGTGGGGCAAGACAACCCAGCTATGAAGGACCATTTGTCAGGTCCCTACAGCAGCACTCAGAAGCTGTTCCAGGAAAAATCATCACGTGGAGAAAATAAATCCATACCAGCACAAACTCAAAGGCTTTCTGAGGAAGAACCCTATGCCAGCTGGGAGGCATGCCAAGGCATCCGTGAGAAAAAAAGAAAGGAAAAAGCCAACCAGTCACTCCCAAAATAGGCAAGATAGTGAAACCATGGAAAACTACAGAAAACTTCTTTTCACTTGCCTATTTCTGTTGGCCTCACAGACCAGCACATCTGGTAGACTAAAGGTTGGGAAGGCGAGGCATGTAGTGGAGAGCCCCAAAGGCCTGTCAGAGGGTTCGGCACTTGCTGCTGGACTCTCTGATGCTGCAAAATAAGGTCTTAAGCTACACTGCAATTGTAAACATAATTTGGGACCAGGAGGAGAAGGTCAAACCAAGTCAGCTCCCAGCCTTAGAAAACCATGTGGGTTTTCGGCAGCATGACAGCAGAGAGGGAAATAAAACAAAACGCAGGCTTGGCCTTTCCAGGCTGCTGAAGCTCAAGTTACTTTCACATTACAAAATACCTTAGGGGACAGGCAATTTTCTGCTAAATTTTTCAAAAAGGATGACAGAGATCCTACTGGTCATTCAGCAATTTTTCCCCTCAGCAGATCGGAAGCGGTTATTTGCTCGATGGCTGTACATCATCAAGAAATGTGCTGCATTTCTCCAGTGAGACTCCTGCCTTGTACGCTCTCCTGATGGTCACCCGTGCACTGAAACTCAAAACAAGCTCAGCCTACTTAAAACCACAAACAAACTGGTCATCTCAAGACATTTGTAATACCAGGATTTGATTTTTGTGGGTATTTGGACTTTAAAAAAAAAAAAAAAATATTACTTTACTGAAGCAATTGGTGTCTGAGACTGGCTGCTGATGGTTGCCACTGGGGCTACAGCTGGCTATATGTCATCACTTGTATGAGGCTTGAGCTCGGTATAAAACACAGTTGTTCCTTTTGTGTCTAAAATACATATGCCCCAGGCTCAAAAAAAAAAACCAAAACAACCCAACACTTAAAACCCCATATAATTTTCAGAATACACTAATTCAGACAGTTTATGCTAACTTATTACTGTGCCAAAACTGACACCTCACTTGAACAGCCTCTTTTCCTCCCTAGACACGTGTAAAGATAGCAGTCATATCCCCCTCAGTCTTTTTCTGCTGAGCTTAACAAGGCAAATGAAGTTTGCTCTTGCAGATAAAAGAAAATTTTTATCCCCCTTTCCTCCACATGCTCGTGCCCAGATGGTTGAGTCTGGTGACAGTGACCCAAATGTGGCAAAGCTGCTGGTGGCTCCAAGTTAATTTCTGTCGGGTTATCCGTAGATGGAGTTAGACAAACACACTTGGATGTATTAATCGGTTGGATACAGTTTTTTACATCTGTTATGAAGATGGAGTTGGCCATTTTGCTGCACTCCTGGTGGCTCCACAATTTCCACTATAAGCTGCTATTTTCATTGACTGCTTACCCAAGTCAAATGTGTTCAGTCTCACATTTTCCACACTTGTAGTCTGCTCTGGGCTGGATTTTTTTTTCTCCATCTCAGGAAATAGGGATCATTTGTTTCCAAGAGCACACCCGTGGAAAATTAGTTGTTAACGTTAAATACATCCATCTGTTCCTTTGAAGAGCTTTACCACCTGCTTACAGTGGAAAGGAACCTGAAATTTGGCAAGGAGAAACTCTAGGGAGGCATCTTCTGCTGTCCCTATGAAAATCTATCCACTCTTAGTACCCTATAAATTTCTGGAAAATACCATTTTCATGTGCACCCACTAGCACATGCGTCTTACTGTTCCATAGGGATCAGACCAGCCCCTCAGCATGGATGGAAAGGGCTGGAGTGCATCACCCTAAGGGAACATGCACTGCTGATAATGGCAGCAGTCCTTCTCCTCACATGTTATTGCCTCTGTGTCTGGCTCATTCAGTCCAGCACAAGGTCCTGAAGATGACAAGGGTCTTCTGAAGCTTTGCTTTAAGGTGAAGAACACATCTGCCTTTTTAAGTAAAAATGCCTACAGATACATAACCACAAATAAAGAGTAAAAATGTTTCAGAATAAAAATGTATATGTCAATGTATTGTACAAGACTATGCCCTACAAAAATTTTCTCTCAGAAAAATTTACCACGAAGTATTGGCACTAGGATTGCTGGCACACAGATATAATCCCATACTGGCACACAGGAGAATTAGTAACGGTGGATTTACTCCCGACTGACATTTTGCAGTCAGCTTTTCACGTCTTGCTACCACCTGTAGCACCAACAAGTGCAACCAGAGTGCAGACATGAGTGCAAGCCAGACACATCCTAAAGGAAGTAAAATATATGGACAGACATCCGAATTCTTAGTAAGCTATAGTGTATGTTAATACACAGGTAAATGTGACATGCACAGCAAAGGTGTCCCGGCACCAAACTCTCCACTTAAATACTTGTCTATTCAAGGTGTGCAGGCAGAACATTGATGTGTAGACTGAGGTTATGGATGAGGTGCAAAGCAAGAAATAATTATCAGCTTGTGTTGAGATGACCCAGGAGGGACAGTTGTATCTCAGCTCCTTCTGCCTTGTCTGACTTCACCCTGCAGTTACCTAGTACATGCACTTGCTGAATCGATACCGATGCACTGTGGTCAGTTTTGATCTACTTCTATGCAAGAAAGGAGTCCCTGCTTAAAACACTGCATAATACACACCTAAGTTTCCAGTTCCCCACTAGCTTGCACAGATTTCACCTGTGTGAAAGAACCAGATAAAAAAAATACCAAGCATAACCTACACAGGGAATCAGTGAAGAGCGGATGTAAAAAAAGAAAAGTGAGGGGTGGAGACATTTAAGGAAATTAAAAAGAAGGGTATTTGCCTCCCAGTATTTTCCAGTTTTGCTCATCACAACATAAATGTTTTTCAGACAGCAGAGTGGAAACATTTTCTTGTTCAGGGGTATCTCCTGAAAGGAGGTAAATGGATGGATGTCCGGAAACTGAATGAGCTTTCTGGAAAAAAAGTGGTATTAGGTCCGTCCTTTAACCCAAGGCAGCAAGATTCATTAAGATTCAAGTAAGTAATTTTTTTCTTCTTATTTGAAACCTTTATCTAACCATTGATTTAACTATTTTAAAAAATTCTTTGTCCATTATAAAAGAAAATGTTTACATTTATGGTCTGAAATTTCTGTTACTCATCAAAATAGGAGCATATCCTATAAGTGTGTTATACAAAGATTTAGCAGAAAGAAACCATTTCTGGTTAACAGTCATTCAGATTTAGGAAAAAGATCAAAGATTGCTGTCACAGTTCAAATGTATTGACTGTGGTTAGTTTTTAAAACTTTTGTTTGCCTGATTCCTGACATCCAAGTTGAGGTCATCATATTTCAAAAGTTGCTGAGCAACTTCAGATTTTACCAGGTCGGCAGACTCTAATTTTAGATGCTCTGCACTCAAGTAGGCAAGCGCTTGGTTGCATGTGAGCAGTCTATATGACTTGAAAATAAAGTTATATGTGTACCTTACTGTTCACTGGATCAGAGCACAGATTTCAAAAGCTTTGACTCAACCTTTTCATTCCTGAAATTAATGACTGAATAAAAAAACCAAACAATGGATAGTTTAGTTTAACTCCTAAGAATTTTTATTCCATTTCAGTGAACCAGTACATTCCTTTGTGAAATGGGAAGCAACAGTTAATATTGTACATTTTTATGTGCCCTCTATTCTAATGTGGCAGCAAATAAGTTTATGAAGTTTTTCTGCATTGTGGTAGTCAATTTAAGACTCTTCTACTCTGTGACTGATGTTTCTGCAAAAATCTCACAATGAACGTAGTAAATCTAACTGATATTTCATACAACTTTATGTTTTATCTCTCTACCGCTATGTCATTTGGCATTCTAGCGTACATCAGTTGAAGTAAACAGTAAACTTGACATTAGCTTCAGAAGCAGTGGTACTAATTGTATATGACATTAACAGTGTACAAGTGAAACACTTCCTCGCATGTACCTCAAGCCCACTAATTTTCTGAGACACTTTTTTAGTACCAGCACATGTGCAAGAGATCACTGGAAAGTCATCTTGTAGACTAAGTAGAATGCAAAACTTTGTCTGGGTAAAGAGGAGTTTGTTGGCTGTTACTTTGGGTCTTACTTTCTTCATCCCATCAGAAACTACGGCAATATCCTGCCTACAGCCTCACCAGTACAAGTCTGTCAACATCTGAGTGCAAAACCTGCTCTAGGGCATGTTTTTATATCTTGGAACAGCAAATACATTTTCTTATTGTTATTTGGAGTAATTACAACATTAAAAGTCAGGTATAAGCCTTATAAGAACACTTGCTAAGCAACATCTGGCTCAAGAAGAAAGGAGATACAGCAGCTGAGGATATTACAAGCAAGAAGGTTGGTCACTGCACAGCTGACATAGGAAAAAAACCCCCACCAAATCAGACAGGACAGGTTCAGCAACAAAATGAAAAGAATCAGAGATGACAGGACAGTATGCTTACCCTGGGATTAAGCCTCTTTCATTTTCTATGAACTTTGCATTTAATTAACATTTTATTACTCATTGTGGCCAAAACCCCACACAGGATGAACACCTGGCACCAAGGAGCTGCAGGCGAGCACATCCCCATCACAGTCCCCAGCAGCTGCCCCCTGCTGCCTGCTCACTGTGCCAGTCCTCAAATGCAGGAATTACCTTTGGAAGTGCTGAACTGATTGCAGCTGACCTCGGCATGATTCCTGACCCGGCACCTGATGGGCACAGCTTTCAGCAACTCAGCCAAAGGTACTGCAGCGCGGTGCTGCCCTGGCCGAGCCCTGGCCCCTGGCCCCATGCACCAGGGCTGCATGCAGACAACTACACACATGATGTGGCTCCATCACCCTTTTCCCCTCTTCTCTACAAGGTAAGGAGGTATGTTGGCCACATTTCTGATGAGGGTCTCTAGACAGCAGAGTACCTCAAATAATAGCAGCATTAAGAGTGCTAGCATTGCAATAGGCAGCCTGTCTCAGCAATCACCTCTGTAACCCAGCAGTGGATTTTTTTTCCCTAGAAAGAGCACAGCCTGTACCAAAAAGCAAGTGTCTCGGACCTCTTGAAGGTCTGCTGTGCTGACACCCTGCAAAGCCTTGGGTCTGCAAGTTTGGAGGCATTCCTCTCTCTCCTGCACTGCTTTGGATTTCAGTTTGTTCTTCAGTGGTGTTCCTGTCTAGCTAGTGGCAAACAAGATTTGTGCTGTCTTGGCAAACAAGATTTGTGCTGTCTTATTTTTTAACAAAGAAATTATTTAAAAAAAATACTGCTATGCTTTCCGTCTGTTTTTTTGCATCAGGAGAACAGGAAAAGAGAAATTACCTCTCAAGACCAGCCAGTGCATACACAAAACTTGGAAATGCTCTCAGTGGTCTCTGTGTGATCTAGGATACAGCCAAGGGAATAAACTGAGACTCTGAACATAAACTCTCCCTCTCTTGGATGTCTGAAAGCTACTAGACTTGCTGGATCAAACATTTGCACTATTATATCCAGAGAAATGCCTGCTTTCTACTAAGCTATACTGATATTATGTGGAGAACAACATAGTTTAACTTATCTACATTTGAAAGTCAGACACTGAAAGGGAGGATGTGGAGAACACAGGAAAATGAGTAACAAAAGGAGGAATGCAGTTAGGAATAAAATGCTACGAGAGTCTTGTGAACCTGACCCATAATGTGAAGCACAGATAAAATAAACACAATCAGTAACCACAGGTAACGATGTGAGCACAAATCCTGTAGCAAACACCACAGTACTGTGGAGTTGTCTCCTGGATATGATGTTTTACCTGCTCTGAAGGCCTCTGGTAAATGACCTGTAGAAGACATCTGCTGGGTCGTTTTAGAGAAGAGAAGAATCTCCTCTGGAGAGACAAGTGATACGTAGCAGCCAAGGCTTTATTTTTATCAATGACTTGTCAAGCCAGCTGTGAACATTCACCCTTTAAATCACAGACTCATTAGGATACATCCATATTTAATCAAGATTGTAACTCTGAAGGTGCTCTAAATGCTTCTACAAGTAGTAGTGTATGTTTTAGGGAATAGCACCTTGCCTTTGGACATTCAGGTGATCATGCTAACACTGAAGTAAAATCCAGACTTCTAGCACTAAACTTTAAAGGCAAGCAGTCACTTCCCAGTTATACCATCAATTTATTTATGTCTAACAAGCTGCCTATTTAAAAAAACAAACACAACAAAAGCAATGCTGAAAATAATTTGATTAAAAGACAGTTCACATCATCTAGCCATTTGCATTACTGCTGGGGCTGGTGGAAGCAGTGGTCTTGTGGGGCTTCCTATCACCACCCAGAAGAGAGCTGCACAGGTAGCAGAAGCATTCAGGAGCTGCCCCTGCTCCTGCTCAGTCATTTTTCCTTCTGCTGGCACCTCTCTCTGTGGTTACAAATCAGGGCCCCACCAAAGCAGGCGGCCAACTTGACCGATGCCACTCAATCTTGCTGCCAGATCTTCCACTGCTCATTTCCTGCAGCACAATCTGAAAGCCTGTTTCCACGCCTGAGCTGGTCTGGACAAAGATAAATCTGAAGGCTGCCTAGTGACTACTGTATAAACATACAAAAAGCCTGATGATCTAACCTACAAGGCTTTGGTTATTTGGTATAATTAAGTGGAGAAGATGCCAAGAAAATAATTACCGGAAAGTTTTCTTCTGACAAACTTACGATAGAAATTTCTCAACAGCTTCAAGGAACTCCATGGATGAGCTAAGCCCTTCCAAGTCCAGCAGATTTCCCTTTTTGTTATGAAACTGGAATAATTCAGTCTCTTCCTCTTCCAGTTCCTCTTGAAATAGGTTGGTCTCTGAGGTAGGAATGATGATGATGCGGGGGACTATATTGCTAATGATAGAGCCCAGGACTCCATTAACTTGACTTTCTTGAGTTGCCAGATGTGAAGTGCCTGAGTCTCCTCCTCTGCTGACACTGCTGCTATTCAAATGGACAGGCAGAGAAGCTGTTCTTAGGCAGCTGTTCATGAGTGTTGCAGAGGGACTGTGTAGGACTGGCTGCCCAAACACCTTCTCCAAACAGCTGGAGGAGAGTGAAACCTGGAGTGGAGACATAAGCTTTAGTGTTGTCATGCAGCATATGACTGTGGAAACCAGTATTTAAAAATCTTCATTACCGCTAGTCGCTATTTGAGTTACCAGTCATATTTTCTAAACACACTAATTATTGACTAGAACGAGGGAAATTCATGATGTGTTAACATCTACAGCTTGGAAAGCAGGATGTAAAATGAAGCAAAAGACTACATGTTCAAATATCAGCAGAGATCAAAGAGAAAAAAAAAAAAAAACAAAAAAAAACAAAAACAAAAACAAAACAAGAAAAGAAAAGCCCATTCTATACCTGATTTATGTTTTAAAAAAAATACATTTCTCCATTTTTTATTCATCTCAAAGTACTGGATAATTGTACATATCTCTTTCTCATGGAAGACATCTCAGATAAGACCCAAGTACACTGTAATCTTTATTTGCCTAATGTTTCATCATCCTTGTGACAATCTCTATCATGGTGTCCCCAAATGGCTCTGGTACTGCCTCGGAGCAGTCGGGGGTTTTGCATTCATCTATTGGACAGTACTTCCACCAACAAAGAAGGGAGAAACAGCAGCTGTGATTTTGCTTTGCTAACCATTTCCCATCTGCCTATTTTGAGAGCACGCTAATTTCTAAATTGGCCTGGATGACAACTCCCCCGTGACCTTTCCATAACTCTTCGTGAATAGTATGCAAATCCAGAGTAAACTAAGTAAGCTTTGAAAGTGTCAGTTAATATTTAAATACACTAGCAACAGTAGGCATGAGTGATCAGTTTTGGCTTGCTTTAAAAAATGACTGTTAAGGTTATAAAATCACTGTGCCAGATACAGTGAGAAGTTAGAAGTCCCTTCTTCCTGGGGAAAAATCAACATTTAAAGTAAAACACAGCTTTTACTTCATTACTATGTGAATTCCCATGAAGGTAATAAAATTCATAGTATGACTAAGCTTTACTTAGATTGCTATAAAGCCCCTTTCAGAGTTATAGTTCTATTTGTTTTTCTTAATGCAGTTGTAAAGCATATTAACTAGCTATACCAAGTCTCTCCCTAGCTTGAGCTTCCCATAATCATAGAATCATAGAATGGATTGGATTAGAAAGGACGTTAAAGATCATCTAATTCCAACACCCCTGCCGTGGGCATGGACACCTTCCAGAGGGCCAGGTTGCTCAAAGCCCCATCCAACCTGGTCTTGAACACTTCCAGGGATGGATCATCCACAACTTCCCTGGGCAACCTGCTCCCATACCTCACCACCCTCACAATAAAAATTTCTTCCTAATATCTAATCTAAATCTACCCTCTTTCAGTTCAAAGCCATTACTCCTTGTCCTATTGCTACAGGCACTTGTTAAAAGTCCCTCTCCAGCTTTCTTGTAGGCCGCCTTTACGTATTGGAAGGCTACTATAAAGTCTCCCTGGAGCTTTCTCTTCTGCAAACTGAACAACCCCAACTCTCTCAGCCTGTCCTGTCTTCATAGAAGTGCTCTAGCCCTCTGATCATCTTTGTGACACTCCCCTGGACTCACTGGCAGCTCCACATTCTTCTTATGTTGGGGGCCCCAGAGCTGAAGGCAGTGCACCAGGTGGGGTCTCACTAGAGTGGAGTAGAGAAGGAGAATCACTTCCCTCAACCTGCTGGTCACACTTCTTTTGATCCAGCCCAGCATACTTTCTGGGCTGCAGGCACACATTGCCAGGTCATGTTGAGCTTCCCATCCACCAACACCCTCAAGTCTTTCTGCTCAGAGCTGCTCTCAATCCATTCACTGCCTTGCCTGTACCTGTGCTTGGGATTGGCTCGACCCTCATGCAAGACCTTGCACTTGGCCTTGTTGAACTTCATGAGGATCGCATGGGCCCACCTCTCAAGCCTGTCAAAGTCCCTCTGGATGGCATCCCTTCGCTCCAGCGTGTCAACCACACCACACAGCTTGTGGTGTTGTCAACACATTTGCTGAGGGGGCACTCAATCCCAGTGCCCATGTCACTGACAAAAATCTTACACAGCAGCGGTCCGAGTACTGACCTCAAGTTTGGTAAAGTTTTTTCTCTATTGCAGATATTCCTGTTCTAGTCATAAGCTTCCTTACTTCAACTTCAGTCTCCTTGAAGTGTTCAGGCATGTAATTCTCATGGATTTATAGGGGTTTGGTGCTGAAACTTCTTTAAAAAAGTTAGATCAGTTTCTAGCATGATTACAGCTCAGCAGAGGCTGTAATCTTTGTCCCCTTTGTCTCCACCTAGCCCATGGCCTGTGATACTACCTTTATACTGACTAAACAGTTCCTTAAATCAAAAAGGGAAGGCAGATGGTGGGGGTTTTTGTTTTTTGTTTTTTATTTTTTAAGTTGTAGGGATCATCATCTCAGTCTTAGCAAGTAGATTGGGAGAATGTTATTGCATAGCATAGGTGTAGCCTGATTTTACAGACAAAAACCCAAATGCTTTTGGTTTTCACAAAAATTTTCATTTTTTATGTTAAAAAGTCAGAATTTTTAGTCTCTCCTTGCCTCCGCTCCCCACATCTCTGTCAATCTGGGTTTAAAACTAGATACTGATATACTCTGAAGCATTGTGTAATTCTGCTCCATAAGCAGGAATCAGTCACCAGTCCCCATCAATAATGGTGTCTCCAGCTGCCGTACCTACCCAAGTGCAGGCAAGCACAATGTACTGAAAAAAGTCATTTAAATCAATCTGACAAAGAAGAAAAGTCTGTTTTTCCAAATCAAATATAGCAACAGAATGAAAAAACTCAAGACCGCTCCTCCCTTCTTCAAGTGCTGTTTTCACTGCTGCAGAAGGATGGGTTTCTTTTGGATACGGCTTAGTGGGAAGGACACCACTTCCAAGTATTTTTAATAGTTGTCATGCTGGGTAATTCCCTTGACACAAAACCTGGATGCACAGAGCACACTTGGCAACTGTCCTTTGAAATCAAGTATCCAAACCTATCTTATCCTCATGATACATGCCTGCATTTTAATGCTTCCAAAAAGGCCTCTTCCCTGCCACGCCAGGTTTCTAGGTGTCAGTCTACATCAAATCTGTTACCATCCTAATTAACTGCAATAAATCATGGGGCTGGATCATACCTTTGTGGCAGCACAGAAAAGAGTCCCATGTGGTTTTTATGCTCTGGAAAGCACCAAGCCTGGGACACCAATTGGCTTTTTTACTTTCACTTGAGGGATGTCTTTTCTTTTTTGACAACCCATCTGTAATGGTGCATTAAGAATCTTGATCTCAGTCAGTTAAAAGAATTCAGAGGTACATCAATTTTTTAGATGTTGTTGAGATGGTCTTCTTAAAGAAAACAAAGGAAGCATAAGATTCTTTTCCTAAAAAAAATGTATATTTTGTTAAATCAAAAAGTTAGGTGACCCTTCACCAAAAACACACCTGGATTTCCATACTTGACCATTTTTGGAAGTGCCATAATAGAAATTCAGTCATAAACAACCCAGTAATGCTATTAAAATTCTAAAATAAATACATAAAAATGCAGCGGGGTTTCTTTAGGGTTGGTTGGGGTTTTTTTTAAGGATAAGTGGGTGGCCTCATAATGAAAATCTCTAACTGAGCTTGACAAATATTTATTCTGATAGCATGAATATCAATGCATTGCATTTAGCTAACACACAATGGATCTTCACACCACACAGGAATCTTCACCGAAAATACTGAGAAAAGCAAACGAGGCTTTGAGAGTTCAATGTAAATAAACTCCGCACATCTAAGTGACTACCACTGAAAGCCTCAGCACAAAGGTACTGTGTTTAAAGACTGTTTATTGAATTAATCCAACAGATGTCTTTCAAGGACAAAGTATAGTGTCTGAGCCTTCTTTTGGGGTACACAGTTGCTAAATTCAAGAAATTCAAGAATACAGGAACATTTATTTAATAATAATTTAAAAAATGTTATGCAGAACACCTCAGACTTATTTTGCTTCTCCTTCCTTGTGAGACCAAAAGCCAGTGGTTCTCCAGAACCTGGAGACGGTCTCTTGTCTTTCGCACTTGCCTACAACCTTGGGCACACTGGTCTAGTGATGGAGGGCAGTAGATTTGAACCCATGTTGCCTGCCACATTTGAAGCCATTGTTTTTCCATCAATACTATTCACAACACTTACAGGAAAAGACCAAGGTTTCTCAGGACTTGATCTTAAGGAGACACATGAAAGAAGACAAGGCAGACACATGTAGGAACTGGATCATCGGATGGCTGGAAGTTTCCAGAACTGCTCCTGCTTAAAGCTACGCTGTCTCTAGACAATTAGCCTTGGAGGTGGAAGGGAGCACAACAGACAGAAGCAGATGCTGTAGCTGTCCAAGGTGTGGGTGTTTCATTACACACACTAGAGTCATCCCGTTAAAGGGTGCCTCCATCAGAAAGGGTGCTACTCAGTCTAACCACTATCGGGGGATTGTAAGTCTATGTTTTTTCTTGAAAATGCAGCACTGATATATGCTTGGCGTTGTGCCAGCCATACAAATAGTCATTTTGAAACTTGTGTTATAGTTCTGGCAGAAGCTGACTTGCAGGTGACCTACTGCTCCCATCCTCAGCAGTTCCTCAAGGAAATGAGGTGCTCCTCAACAGCATGACACCAGACCTCAGTGGTTTGGGCAATGAGCATGGTGCATCCACAGAAGATGCACTAAGTACTCACCGTCTCCTCTTTCAGTAAGGGAAGGGTGGCAGCTGCCAGACTCTCCCACCCTTAGGGAGAAATGGGAGTTTCTTTCTTGTCTTCCCCCTCAACAAAAATAAAACATTGTAATGTACACTGAAAAGAAGAAAAAGGGTGGTTTCTATCATGTCAAACTCTGGTTTGCAGCTCTGACTTTGTAATAAAAGGATGCTGCCACAATGTGGGCACAAGTGTCAGGATGGGAGGAACCAGAGCTGGGGTAGATAAGCAAACAAAGAGGCAAAGACGTTAGCTTACATTTGATGCTACTAAAGGTTTTAATGAAGCTTTAGAGCTATGAGCTGATGCTGGCTTTCCAATAAAACCAGGCAACATATCAGTGAAAAAAAGTTAATAAGACATCATTGGCATTCTTATTAGTCACAAAGAAAGTAATAACAGCAAAGATGAAAAGGCCACTGGAATCCGTATAAATGAAGCCTACAGATGAAACATCTGTATAAAGGTATAAAGGCTGAGCTATTATTCCAGAGATGATGTACTGTAGCAAGATTAACACTAAAATGGAGAGTCCTCAGCAGAGACTTTTTTTTACTTACCTTTTCTGCACTTGCTGCATCACAGCTCCAGGTCTTTGGGAGCAGGACTTTCTTCTCCTGTCTCAGACTTGTTGAGAAAGAATGACTTCGGTGAGGCTGCAGTTTCTTATGAGCTGGCTCTACCGGGTCAAGCTCTACATCGCTCCAGGTCTAATCACAAATGATGAAGGATTTCAGACAGTTACATACTTTCTCCAGTTCTAAAAATTCACAAATTCTGGCAGAAACCATGCACAATTACAGAAAACTAAAGCTGTTCTTACACAGGTCTCACACTCAAAACTCTCCTGGGGAGACGTTTGATTTTTAAGCTTGTTGCTTAACCTGGACTGTTTTTCTGAACAAAAATAAAATATTTTGAAATAATGAAAAATTATTTAATCTCTTTTCACTAGGATATTTTTCAGCGTTTTTATCTCCTTGCTTGTTCTAGGCTTATAGCTGCATAGCACCTGAAGCCTAAAGATAGGAATGAGTACAATCAATCTGTTTAATATGGGTTATGGCATTCTGTGTGACCATCAGCTGGTACAACACCATGGACATGGACAGGTCCAAACCCACATTTATATACATCCCGGCTGGATTCCCAGAACACCCAGGGCTTCTCAAGCCCCATGAACTTGCTTCTTCTCTGAATTGCCATTAGGAAATGGGAGGCAACGGCTGACCTCTGCACTGATTTTCTAGGAGCATGCCAGTAATGGAGCACCATTGTGACATTGCAACCATGCCATTCCACTTACAAGCTTAGGCAGGGGCCATTCATCATCCCTAACTTTGTGGTGACTTTTTGATTGAATATCAAAGATGAGATCATTCCACTGTTTTCCATACCAGCTTTTAGATCTGGATGAATGGATAAATAGATAGGGCTCCACACAAGTGGGAGGCTAGTGCACAATTCCACTGCATCACCTTGCTCATACATCTATGTATTGCTGCCCATTTATTCCTTCTCCCTTGTAGAATCAAACTATAAATACAACTTTATATGACTCATGAACATGTTGGCTCCCTACACTAACATGTGCACAACACACAGAGGAAAGTGTTGGTGGCAACAGCTGTGTCTTTTACAATGGTGCTGGTGTCATTCCTGCCCATCAATACTTTATTGGAGCATTCCAAAATTGCACTCAGTCTTGCTGTCATGCAAAGGCCATTGAGCTTAGCTTTTATGTCAGCAGCTGCTGTTGTAGCTAAAATCTCTACAGCTGCACTGAGCTGTCAGTTGCTCCAAGGACAATTACCTTTGGCTGCATCATCTCAGCACAACGCAGTGCTGTGCATCGCTAACAGCATGTGTTTTATTTGAGACTCCTAAGCCAAAGTTGTGCCAAAGGCTGAAGCCTCTTACCCACATTATCCCATCTCTTTAAACAGCAACCCCAAACAAATGTGCACAATAACCTTCTAACCCCAATGAACTAAAACCAAGTAGTGACCAACAGTGAAGAACTGAAAGCTTCTTGAATTGGGATGAGTGATCCAACTGAAATCACCTCATTTGGCATCAGACAAAGGATTAATGGGGAGAAAATTTAGGAATAAACTTCAATCCAAGGAAAATTAAAAGGTAAAAGGGGCAAAACAGGTTGAAAATAAGTAAATTAAGATCCTCCATGTTTTAAACTATGTCAACACATTTCCACATCGCTACACATGCTATCTACAATGAGAGAATGAAGCACAAGTGTAAGCAGCCAAGTAGTCCCCGTGATCTCAAGGGGGATACAGATGTGTGTGGGTGCTCTCTTTGCTCAAGCTGTTAAACAATCCCAAACAAAATATAAATATACTCTTTTTTTTTTTTAATGATAGAATATTTGCATGTTGCATATACTAACCTCATATTGCAAGGATAATCTGGGTAATTTGTGGTTTATGAAATCATCACAGTTGATACTTTCATGCATCATTGTGTCATCAGTGGTCTGTGAATGGAATTAAATCAGTAGGATAGATTATCTCATTTTTATTTACGTTGCCACAGAAATATTATGCATTTGTTTATGTTTTCAAGAGCCAAGACAAACGCTAAATTTCATAGCCTATACAAAGTGAGTCACTTTTTTTTCTGTCTCATTAAGGTCTTTTGCCCTGTTATAGCAACAACCAGATAAACATGAAAGTGCTTCCCATGCCCTGAAGACTATGAGAACCAAGGCGAGCAAATTTGGGGATTCTTGTGCTGTGAGGTGTGGTACAGTAGTCAATCACACTCCACAAGAGTCCCATCACACACTTCAACCTCCCTTGGGCTCAAACCTGAACAACAGAACACTAAAAAAGGCTTTGCCCAGACTAAGAGAGGCCCTTTCACTCTTCTATGTACTGGTTTAATTTAAAATAAATTTTATGGCAGATATATTTTATGAAACTTTATTGAAAAAGCTTGTCAATTCTGGACAAGGCCTCTCCTGAGAATCAGCTTGTCCATTGTATGGTATTTCAAGACCTTCTAATTTTGAATGAGAAAACACACCCCATTTAAGAGATTTCATGATACTTAAGTATCATCATTATTACCCGTCTTTAATACAGTAACCTGTAGGCTGTTCAGTGATGGCCAGGAATGCTGCTGTGATACATAATATACAATGATAAAGTGGAAGAGGATCCTTGTCTCCCAACAGCTCACTACGTCACCAGCCGTATGGCTGAGGCTACCCAGTAAAGTGCAATTAGTCATTTTAATCGTAACTCTGCCTGATGCAGCCATATGGTTCATGTGCGAGAGACGCAGCAGCACGGACCGCAAAGGAAACTGTCTTTTGGAATGGGATAGAGTTTGCTTCATTAGGGTTCAGGCACTTAAAGTGGGTTTTCTGTTTTATTTTTTGATTTCACAGCCCAAAGGCCTGAATTTCTTGCCAGCACCATGGGCACAGCGCTGGCAGCGTCTGGGACACCTGGTTTCCCAGAGTACAGTACATTTTTCGCTCAGGTGTGTTTGCTTTACTGTCTGTCAGCCACAAAAGAATTCAGAAATCTCCCTGGTGCTGCTGCCTGAAAGGAGCGACTTCCATCCTCCAGCAGAAAATGCAGTGCAAAATTAACTTGTTCGAGAGCGGTGCACTGTTCGTGCTGGTTTTCCTGGTGGTCCTAAGTCCATTCCCAAATGAAGGACTTCCAGCCTTCCCAAGCCACCCGGGAAGGGCCAGCCTGCAGGTGACCACACAGGACAGCCCAGCTCCGGCCTCGCCAGCCCGCTGCCACCTGCCTCGTGGGGACAGCCCAGGGTCTGCCGCTCAGCCCTCACGGTGATTTAGAGCCTCGTGAAAGGTTACCGACGGCAGCCAACATTCAGGGAGGTTTCTTACAGCCGAGCTGAATGCGGGGCAGCCCAGGCCCACGGCTGCCAGTCCTCCCCAGGAGCCCCCTTCCCAGCACCTCTGCACACAAGGCCAGCCTCCTGTGACACAGAGAGGCAGGCAGGGTCGGGCTGAGAATGGCTGTGAAGAATCTCAAAGGATCCTTTTATTTCTAAGTCCCTCGGTCACCAGCCTTACTGAGACTTGGGGTGTGCTGCTTACAAAACACCCCACCTTGCTCCAGGTGCAGGACTCTTCCAACTCCTCATGATTAAAATCCGGGGGGGCGGGGGGGGGGGGGGCGGGGTTGGAAGGGGGTGAGGGGATGGAAATCAAAGTTTCCTATCCTCCAGAAAATAGACTTCCTTTAAAATAATAAGAAAGCTTTTGGATAGACCCCTCAGATACTGGATTGTGGGAAGTGGTTGGTGACATAGGGAATGCCTGACAATAGCTCTTTTTTATTCATATTAAAGACAACCTGAACAGCCATGGTCCCAGTAAGCATCTGAACCATGCAGATATGCTGGCCTGGATAATTTTTGAGATGAGAAATCATGCACAAACTCCTCAAAAAGCTGCAGAAATGACCTCACATGACCCCAAAAATGTAGTTACCCCCCACCGTTTTCCATTCTCTAATTCTGAATATGTATTTATAGAGCTGGTTATTTTGGGAGTTTGAGAAACGTTATACTCCCTTTCCTTCACAGAAACAAGAAAAGACTTACAGCTTCTCCAGTGGAAACTGACGAAACACAAGTGCTCTTGGTCCTGCCAGCAAGAGACTGATGGCTGGAGAGAGAGGTCCTGAATGATGACTCATTTATGGAGCCTCTCAGGAGGTCATTCTTCGATATTCGTATTAGGAACCTCAAGCAGGGAACAGCATTGTGGATGGTTTTTCTGAAGGAAAACAGGAGAAGAGAAAAAATAAATGGCACGTTGATGATGCAGCTTTGAAAGTCATGTGAAAGTACTGTCTCTTTCCATAACTTCAGCATGGCTTCTGTTTTGATTGAGGTCGTCTTAAAGACTACATGGAAACAGCATGGTATATCTAGAGGAAACTACTCAACAGGCTGAAAGGAAAATAGCAGGTGGCTTCTGGGCCTTGCGTCAAAACACATATGGAAGAGCTGCATGGATAAGTAGTAAGAAATGAAAATATCTTGAAGACCATGATTTGTTTCTGATTTAATTAAAATGTTAACCCAAAAAAACTTTCAGGTTAGCAGGTATGAAGGTCTTCACTGTTCAAAGGCACAGGACAAGGGAAGAAAAAGGGAGGGGGAGAAGGCCAGAAGAATCAGATATTGTTATTTATTTGTATCACGGCAGCTCCTGTAAATTCCTATCAGGAATTAATACTCTGCACAAGCATAGAGGAGAAGGTCCCAAAGAAATTAAAACCTGCCTTATTTGTCAAATAATAATCTCAGTCATGGCTGTATGAGTGTTCTTCTCCTGGCTCCAGCCCTGGCCCTGCATGGAGCAGGAGAGCCCAAGAGCCTCCCCTGCACAATGCCAGCTGGCCTTGCTCCTTGCTGTCACCAAGAGCTGGCAGGACAATGCTAGCCAGAGCACTGCATTTGGTATAACACCTCCCCAGTGCCTCCCATTCCATTATTTCAGCCCCACAGACAAAGCTAATAATGGCACAAACCCAAGTGAACAAGTCAAGAAGTGAGGCAGCAAGGAGGCATATGGAAAACAACTGATACACAGGATTTATGGATCAGTGACAGATGTTGCTATATTGACTTTACACTGAGATGCAAGTCAAGTAGGTGTATATTGTAAAATCTTTGATTCTATAGATAGCAGGTTTGTTGAATAACTAGTACATTTTAAGTTATCATTTCTATTCTCATGAATGATCACACATGTTGTAGCCTCAGAGACCTAATTCTGGGATCACAAGATGAGATTACTGGTTTGACAATTAAAAAAGCAAACAAACAAACAAAAAACAACAAAAAAAACCACCAACAAAATAAACTACTGCCACCACCACACCCCAATATGTAGCACCATCAGCACTCTCAGTATACCAGACTTCTGCGTGTCTTTGCTAACTTCAAAGGCAACTGAACAGCAACTCTGTGCCTACAGTGGAGACAAGTACTGAAGAAAGCTTTCTACCTGCACCATCATTCCTGATTCTGCCAAGACCCCTGCCAGTGAGCTGGCAGAGCCCCACCAAGCTGCTTGGAGGTGCAGGAGTCTGCCCATATGGTGCTGGATTAAAAAAAAAAAAAAAAAAAAAAAAAAAAGAGCTAATGTGGTGCAGGAAATAAAAAGTTTTGAGAATCAGCAAGGGTTTACAGGACATAAGAAAATGCCAAGCCCCCATAAGTTAATTTTCATGTTGAAGACCTCAGGCTGGTGCTGAAAAAGCATCGGCCAGCTTTTTTCCCCAGCTGAGAAGGCTAAACCACTTCCCTCCAACATAGATGTAGCTTTTTATGTCTGCCACAGTCTACCTGGGGCTGGAAACTAATCAATAACTTCAAGTTGGTGTAAAACATACCATCCCATTTATTAATTGGGATTTCATGCAGAGACCTCCTCATGCTGGAAGTTCAGGAAATATATTTTCAAGGACAACATAAGAACGTTTTTGATGTCTTGAGGGACCAGAGTTTTAATTTTACTAACATTTGGGAGCACTGTTGAAGGACATTTTGCTGGCTGGGATGACAGTACAGATTTTGAAAGGAGTTTTAATACTGTACATGTGAAATACATAATAGGTACAAACTAAAGCACTTAATATTTTTATAAGCCACTGAAATAAAATTCACCTAAAGTCAAATATGTAGTAATTGCAAACAATTTTTTTATAAAATACTGCAGTTCAAAATTATTTATGATTATTCTGTTATTTATGATGGAACAATTTTGAATAAGTCATTTTGTATAAGTGTGTTTCTCTTGGGAGCAAGTTGGAAACATGGAGATGCAGAATTTCCATTTGCTATGAACATATGATTAAAAACCCTAAAAATTCCAAAAGGTAAGGAATTTTCTGCAATAGCTAACACAGCCAAGCGATGTTCTCTCACATACAGGTTGTTAAAGGAGTGAAAACTGTCTTCCCCCACAAAAGAGCATTTTGTGAATTAAAACTTTGCATACATTTCCTTACCTACATTTGTTACTTCCAGTGATACCTGTCAGGGAAAGAAGTGTTTTTCTCCTGTGTGCTAGTGGGGACCGGGTTTGTCGGGGGTAGTATAGCAGGTAACTTCTTAGACCAGTTCTTAACTGAGTACTATCATAAAGATCACTGTCGTATTTTCAGTTACATTCATTGCAATGTATTTTTTTGATTGCTTAAGGAAAAGAAACCCCACAAAAAGACTTATTCGATCTGTTGGGGTGTTATGATGCAGGGACGGCAATTCTATGCCAAAAAGTATCTTGCTTTGGTAGTAGCATGCCATTGGTTTGAGCCATATCTGAACATTTTAGGTCCTGATTTCTAGATGTCCTTTCCTAGAAAGTTAACTTAGTTCAGTAGTTCCAATGGAAAATGGCAATTTATCCCCTGCCCAAAACCTTAAGTCTTGGACCTGAGCAGACTGACCCATTTATCCATCATTGGATAAATTACTTTCAAGGCATAATGTGAATTATTAGAAGATTTGGAAATTATACAGCAACATTGATCTTTACATACATATTCATTATTCACTGTTCAAACAAAATTGCTCCTGCCAACATATTTTCACCAGCTGATTTCTTGGTGTACTGTAGCTGCTTTTTCACTTTTAAAACCACATGCTTGACTGATCACGGGGCACCCAATGTTA
Organism: Falco punctatus; assembly: GCF_963210335.1. Lineage (NCBI taxonomy): Eukaryota > Metazoa > Chordata > Aves > Falconiformes > Falconidae > Falco > Falco punctatus. Next base: position 73,207,525 of record NC_137580.1, read on the forward strand.
CTTCTTTTCCTGACTGGATGACTCCCAAGTCTATGAAATGCCTTCACAACAACTCCATAAACACTTCTCTTGTTGATACGTCTAGAAATATAAATTAGGAAGCAGGAAAAAATGAAACAAAACACTTGTTAAGAGTGTGTCTGAAATCCTGTTTCAGACTTCAGCCTTTTTCTTAATAAAGTCTTACTTATAAAAGCCAAGGCTGATAGGAAAAAGACTAATTGAAGCAGTTGGATTTATAGTAGCTGCTTTGAAAACACTCACTTGACCTTGCAAAAATACTGTAAGGAATCACCAAACATAATAGCTTTGGATCAGAAAAAAATAACAGGTTCATAATGCATCAGCCAGACATGCAAAATTTCTCATTCAACTTCCACAAGCTCTCAGAGATTAGTCATTGCCCTGTTCTAAACCAAAATGCTCCACAATCTTCAAAGAATAAGATGGACTGAGGTTTTTGGAGGATGCGAGATGGTGTTAATTACAATAGCAGACATATTCAAACAAAATACATATTTTCACCATTTCTGGGTGTATTGCCACTGGCCTTACGACTTTAAACCACCACACGACTGTTCATCAGACATTCAAAAAAATGAATTCAACTTCCAGCTCCCAGATCCTAGTCTTCAGGCAATGTAAGTTAGCAGCTTTTCCCCTTCTTGGACGAGACAAACCTCATACCAACGACTAACCCTGCCATCTAGTGGCATTTATACATTTATCACCACAGCATTGCCGTTTTGTCGGAACTTTTGATGCAGCATCCCTTTGTGGTAGATACACTTTGGAAGACTTGCAGAAAAATCTAGAGATATGCTGAATAGCAGTTCTGTTACAAGCATTTCTCCTTTTATAGAATAAAGTCTTTTTTTTACCGCCAGTGTTTAAGAAACACATTACATACAGCTATGGGAGGAAATTGCAAGCTTTGAGCTGTATCTTCTGTGTCAGCTATAGCTTCTTCTAAGTATACTGCTGTGAGTCATAAAGGTGAAAAAAAATATTTAGGAGCCTACATAATGCTGGAGATAGAGCTGAGAACACAGCGGAGTTGTATCCCTTTCCTTACATCAAACAAACAAAAAATATCTCAGAAAGCCACACACACACACACACACACAAATATTTTTGCTGGATTTTTAGAAACCAAATATTTCAGAAGTTTTAACAGAAGTGACTGACTTTGTCAGCACTTGAACACATTTCTCAGGTGAAGCTGGGAGGGCATTTCTAAACGAAATGTTGACTTCAGAAAAGTTTTAGCTTGCATAGCATCTGGGATGTGCAAGGTAAGCTTGTTCTTGCTTGAAACCATTCAGCAGAACACCATGCCAGCTTATTCCCTTGCAAAAGCATTTTGTAACTCCTTTTAGGACCACACAGCTGAAGACACAGTAATTTTTCATGTGTCCGTACTACGCATGCCTTAAGAGCAGGTGACCTTTCTGAAACACAAGGTGGTTCCTTCTCATGCTTTCCCTACATGTTGGGAAAGGCTGAGCTGGTCTCTGGAGGGCAACTGGGATATTCTAGAGAAGTTGTTAAAGGAGATTATAAAGGACATTCTTGTGCAAAGGGAAAGGTTTCTGATTCTCTGGAGGAGTGTCTTACAGTCCCCTAATCTTGTAGGTTTCCCATCGGAAAGGTATGGAAACCTTTTTTTACAATACATTGTTACCTTTCTAATTATCTACTCTGTAGGAACAAGTTATCTTTATACTCTCCATCCCTTACTTTACTGCAGTCAGAGGGCCTGGGTGAAAAGCAGAATTCATACCTTTCAGCTCAAACTCATTCACTGGCTGCAAGACACTTGAGAAGGAAATAAAAGGGCAAAGGGTTGTGAGGGTGAAGAAAGGTGAAGGGAGGGACTGTTCTCCTCTGTTGGCCACCCCTGGGCTCCATGCCCAGTCTGGGATGCCCTGTACCGAGTGGACGTGGCGCAGGGTCTGACCACCCAGATCCCATCATGGGGTGGCCAGGGCAGGAGCACCGACTGCATGGGGTGAGGCTGAGGGAATGAGGGTAGTTCATTCATTGTAAAAAAACACATTTGCATGTACAGTTATACACATACCTATATGTTTACTGTACCTGTATCTTGGGTGAATTATTGCATATATGATGGGGTTGTAGATTGCAGAAGCTTTTGCAATAACTGCTGGCACAGATTTGGAATATGGTGTTAGGGTGTCGCCTCGACTAAAACAAAGCAAAAATATCACACACAGCTATGCCATGGATTAATATTAAATTGCTAAAACATAATACTCTTTTCAACTGGTTTTGTGCTGTGATCACTTTATAAGAAATACCCCTGAAATGTTAATTCATTCAAATTCATTCTTTGCTCAGACGAAAGGCTTGCATTTGATAGTACGTACTTGGTTTCAATCATTTGGAGATGAAAGGCATGCGAATAATTAGTTATCTATTTAAGGATGACCAGGAACACAAAGAACCACCTTCCCTGTTTCTACACTAGGCAAAAAAAAACCCCAAAAACCCACCACCAAAACAACCCCTGTTGTGACCATCTGGGAAAAGGGAATGTCAACAGAAAAGAAAACAGCATCAAACCTAAAATTCCACGCTGCACAGTAATGGGTGTCAGTGACTCAGCTGCAAACACTGCAGAAGGAAGAGAGGACTGGAAGCGGTTTGAAACCAATATTCTCCTCTTGTCATTAAGCTCCCAGAGTCAATCACATGTGATCAATGTCAGTGCAGGATAACCACAATTAATATAGAATAACAGAATGGTTTGGGTTGGAAGCAACCCTTAAAGACCATCCAACGTCTCTGCTGTGGGGACAGACATCTTTCATTAGATGAGGTTGCTCAAAGCCCCATCCAAACCAACCTTGAAATCAAGAACGTGCACTGACAAGACAACAGGTCCCTTTGAAGTGGAGAGCAGTTGTAGAAAGATGGAAGTTCGGGGCGAATATGAGGGAATATAAACTCTTTTCTGCCTTCTGTCAGAGGCAGCAGTGTACGGAGTAAGCTTCTTGAAAGAACAGGTATCAGGAGAGAAGAGGTAAACTCCAATTCATACAAAGAAAGTATCATGGGGGAGAGAAAACAATATGTACCAAAAATGTAGGTAGAAAATTATAATAGTTTTAAAATACATAGACAAATAGTCCCTTTTCTGGCTTTATCCACAAGGACATAGCGAAGAATGCAGTATCACCTCCAACGTAATAACTATTAAAAACCCTTTCAAAAGGGAGATCTGCTTCTTGTGGGTGACAGTACGAATCATATTTACATTTTAGAATAATACATGCTCTTTTGATTACATGTCCACTTACCCCGCCCAGGCAATCAAGGTGACACAAGCATATGGAGACCAGGACAAGACAAACACAATGATGACCACAAAAGCAATTTTTGCCAGTTTCCATTCATTCTTCATGGACTGAGAAAGGTAGGATTTCTGGCTGCAGGACCCCAGCCTTTGAACATCTCTATGAGGGGGGAAAAATGCAGATATGTCAGCAGGAGGGAGAAAAAGTGAGGTGCACTATCTCTAATATGTTCTCAGCAATACGCAAAATGAAGCGGATTTAAACTTTCCTTGCTCTAATGCTTTTTTTGTTTTCTGATATTTAAAACTCTAGAAGGTAATTAATGAAATAAAATGGTCCCAGGCATTCTGTCTGAGCTTTGTTTACCTGTGGGACTGAGCCAGAACCTCTGGGACTAGAGGACGGGAATATCATACCCTTATCCTAACACAAGGAAGGTTTCATGTTGGAAAGGTGAAGAAATTGGTACCCCTTGCCCTTCATTGCTTTCAGAGGTGGAGCGAACAGAGGCACAGCTGCAAGCAAAAATCAAATCTTATGGCTCTTGCTTTCCAAGTGAGGAACAGCTTGCAGAAATCCCAGCTGATGAGGTAACGTGAGCTGGAATACTCTGAGGAACCTGACCCCAAATGTTTATGGGGGTATTTTTACTTCCTTGCACATTTATTCACTAGAATGTTAGTATTTTCAGGGGGGGAGTACAACAGGCAGTCCTAATACTTTTACCAAAAAAGTGTCCCATCAAATTGTCTTCTCACATCAGGTGAACATTTTTTATTAAAAAAAAATGGTTTTATATAATTTGGCATAGAAATAACAACTTATGCATATCAGCGTTGTTACATGAAGATATGTTTCAGGCTGAAGACAGTAATTACCAGCCAGCAGGATAACAAACTCCTTCCTGGTGCACTGTGAACACACTTGTAAAGTGAATTTACTGTATTAGTGAGCAAAAGGCATAAAAAAAATCTTGCGGCCACTGTACGTCACGGGTGTGCAGGACACCATTGTTATAAGCATGCATTATTTGCTCCTTCGCTTGGTACCAAATATGCATAACCAAAGCATAGTAAAAACCAGGACCAAAAACATAGAGTTCAGTAAGAACTTCACTTTAGGCTTGTAAAAATGGAATTTAGCTTTGTGAAGCCAAATGAATTCAACAAGTGCCTGTAGGCAGATACAAAGAAAAATCATCTGAGCTGATGACATTGCAAGCAATGAGAAGGACCCACAGCTCCAGCTGGTGTTGGATCAGACCAAAGTCATGTGCTCATGAGGAGAAAAATAACTGACAGAATGAAGTTACTTTACAGGGCTAACACCTGCTGATTTTTTTCCTTTTTTTCAAATATAGACAAAGAATTTGGAAAAAAATTGTCCTAACAACATAGCCAGATATTGTAAGTGCAGTTGTGATGCTTGAGTGAACCACAAGGTTTTCTGGGATGCCTGCCTTAAATAAAACTGTGTAAAAAATATGAGGACAATAATATATTTACGGAGCAGCTCAAAGGCGGATGATGCCCCCATTGCTACATGCTGTTTATCATCCCTTGGGGCCAAAAATTGTGCTGGAATGCACAAGGACCGTGTTCCTTATATTGCAAATCTGAAATACAAATAATCCAAACTATTAAATTACCTGATGTATTATTAATTATCACAGTCTGCAATAAGATTAGAACCACCAGAGACTTCTTTCCCTACTACAGAATATATACATCCATTCCAGTTTTTACATTGGCAAAATTATTTCTGCAGTTACAGCTGTTAATGACCTGCCACTTTACCTCCAATTTCAATTCAGATTAATTTTTGATTCAGATTTTTCTGCAGCTAAAGAAATTGAGAAAATCTTCTAATACAAGAAAAGGAGATTTATTTATTTCACTACACTGCTTACCTGCCAGTACGTCTTATGGCCAGGAACATAGATAAATAACAATGGAATATTATTATCAGGGGAATAAAAAACACGCAGCAACACAAAATCATGGTGTAACTTCTGTTTGCAGGGGAGTAGGTTACATAGTCCCATGTACAGGATATCATCAAGCCCTCAGGCACATAGGAACCTATGAAATACATGGAATACATTATTCGCACATGCACCCAAAGCTTCTGCAGTTGCTGATCCAACAACTGAGCACTTCAAATAAACCCCGTACTGTATATGTAGTCTTAAAGAGTTATGCTGGCCATATGATACATGTGGTCTGAATGCAGAGAGGAGGTCCTGACTGCCAGACCCTCAGATACACCTAATACTCCATCTGCAATTTATTCTGCTTGAATATAACCTGGGGGTAGGGAGGAGGGTATCTGCACTGCAATAGGTGCAGATATACAGTACAATGACAAACCATCAGGTTTGGCTAGGCATTTCCCTGAGAACTTACCAAAACCCCCATTTTTTTTATGCCCCGAGCAAGGCTAAACCAGACCACGTAGGGAACACTAGAAGAAGATAGAGAGCAGACAACATACTCCACCCCAAGAGCGGAGCCACACTCCATCCAAGTGAGTACAGCCACACAAGAGCGATGATCTGTATGGTGCGTTTCTTTGAAGTCCACTGTATGGATCGCAGGGGTTTAGTGATCACAAGGTAGCGGTCAACAGAAATAGCTAATAAAGTCACCATTGAGGTTATTCCGAAGAGTGCCCCACAGAAAGCGTACAAATCACAGCCTGAAGCAGAAAATGGCAATGTCAGGGATTTTCTTAAAACACATGCATTTTTTTTCTCAGAAACTGACAAGATAAACCTCTTATTTTTTTCCTGGTTGAGGAGTTGAGGACTTCTCTCCCATTAGAAGAATTTTCTTAGCCTCACAATCTCATAGTTATTAAATGTTTATTAGAAAAACCACAAATATTAGTGAAATACAAACCTATGTATTTAACAAGTCCCACTCCACTGCGGGCTGCAACTGGGAACCTTTTGTCAATGGAAAACTGCCTCAAAGAAAATCCAATCTAATTAAAATTACATTTTCCTGGACTGTTGCCCAATATATTGATCTTAACAGGCTGCAGCATGACAGATGGGTGTTTCAAAAAATGACTTTATGTGGCTTAAAATGTAGAAGTGGTTTAAATTTGATGGCTAAAAGACCAGCTGCAAAACATAGCTCTGGCTCCTACAGTTCACAGCAGCAGTTTTAAAAAAATTGACAGTTTTTACGTGAAACAAGTTTTTTCCCCTCTTTGCATTCAGGCATTTTGCCAGAGATGAAAACTTGCAGAGTTATACTGCCCCTAATTTGATTCAGAAACCTGAGTCAGTTTTTGCGATGTCTCATTGTCATCCTGTGTGGTTATAGACAACAGCCCACCAGGAATGGGAGGCAGTCAAAATATCAGATTTAATCTTAAAGCATACTTCTACTTTATAAGCCTTTATTAGTAACCTGCAGTTAAGGACCACATCTTACTCAGCCCAAATCAATCCCATGATTTGTGGCAGCAGAATAATTTACACTGATTGCACCTAAGGGGTTGGGGCAAGACTAAAAATATCCTCAAACTAAAGAGCAGCCCTTCTGTGCCGCTAAATAATACATGGTCTCCAGGCTTGCTCCACCAATACACAGCCACTACTTGGTGCAAATTTTCACCCAATGATGTGATGAGCAGTACCAAGCAAAGCATCAAGCCTTCTGAGAAACTTGCTATACCCACATTTCAGCTACAATTTGAGCATGCTTCGCCATATCTTTCTTGCAGTTGGAAAGAAAGGAACTTAAATTTGCAGACCTCTCAACTGGTTATTGTTATTTAAATCTCTGAATCAAATGTGACATTCCTAGAAGCATGCTATTGGCTATCAACATACGTGAGATTCCTAGAAGCATGCTAATGGATATCAACATACATTTCTAAAAAATATTAACTCCCTCTTAAACTAATACAAAGAAAAATATTTAGAACTTAATAAAACTTCTCTAGCCATCTTCAGCCATAACCTCTGCCCTAAAAGCTAAACGGTAACATGATTACATGTTGATGTTGACTCCTCTCTTTCCAAAATAAGTAAGATGAAAGAATCAAACCTATAACACAAAACATGCGCTATCAAGCTGACTGATGATGTCAAGAACCGCGGCTGTCACTCAAGAATCTTGTGCTGCTGTCTCTACAGCACAAGCCAAGATAGTTACTCCTAAAATAGGCTGCAGACAATGTAGAGTTGGTGATGTAAGAATTAATGTTGAAAAGTACCTATTTCTCCAAGTATCCACTTTCTGTGCAAGCTGTTGACAAAGCACATGGGTGCCTGAGAAGCCGACATCAGGAAGTCGCTCACAGCCAAATTCATTATGAAGTAGTTTTGGGGCGTCCTCAATTTCTTGTTGCTTAAAAACATGAGAAATAAGTGATGTAAAATAGACAAAGTGAACAGTTAACTTTATAACTTTGCTCGCCAGCATAAACAACTGTTATCCAGGTTGGAATCAATAGTTACTTACAGTCAATCAATTGCTCATCATCAGTCAATTACTCCAGCTACAGATGTAGTCATTTCAAAATGACTGATAATAGCAGGGGGGATAAAACGGACTGTTTTTTCTTCAAACGGAGGAGAATTCCAGCTGTGTTGAAATACGTGGATTTGTTCAGAAGAGCAGTTCCCTATAAGCACAGTAACACTGAGCATGTCCTGCACTGCACAAGATCAGGATCTGAAGCAGGGTATTGAGCCAAAGAACCTGCTTTTGGGGAATTTTTAAAAGCCCCGAGCTGAGGAGTTGCCATATTACCACTAACTAAATGACCCTTTCCGAAGTGCTACAGCACAATCAGAGCATGCACAGAGATTTGAAAACAATGCCTTTGTTCATATACATCTCATAAGAGAACAAAAGCTCTCAGCTGCAGATGAACAGGCAACATTAAATGCCACAACAAGGAGTGCGAAAGGGGCAGCCAGTCCGCAAGCAAAGTTAATCCAAAGAAAAAAATCACCACTTCTAGGTTTTTTTCCATGGCATCTCACCACTTCCTAGGGATATCTGGAGTTACAACCTCTTCGGAAACTTTCAGCTGGCATTCAAGATTACCCTTGGCTCTGGCTAAGAGGAATAAAGATACTGGTAACATGATAAAGAACCTCTTGCTTTTACTTGGTGTTATTTGGTTGAAAATGCCTTTGTCGCTCTGATCAAATACTATGTCCCACCAGGAAAGTTAATTTGTGAGTTTGGCTCACCCAAGTCTACCTTAAAACTGGCATTTTTGAAGGATATACTGAGAGGTGTAATACTCAGCTAGTAGTCCCTCAGTGTTAACCACTGTATTGGTTGCATGGTGAAGTTCAGACCTTTGATACCTAGAGTTTGAATTCAGAACTTTTCACAGTGTTAGGTACATATAATACAAAAAGAGGTGACTTTGCACACCCTGTGAGACACAGGGAGGAAGCCGAATTTTATAAATAGCTTTGTTCTTGCAACCTGCATGTAGTAATTCTCAATAGTTAGAAATAATTGTTTCTTTTCCCCCAAATGCCTCCTTCAGTGTACAAAGTTGAACAACTGAGGCCTTTCTGATGTGCCTTAAAATACTGGTATCTGCAGCTAACATGAATTTCTTTCCTCAAGCTGATAAAGAAATAATGAAAAAGAAATTGAGAAAGCCATCTTAATGCTGCTGCAATTCTAACAAAATCTTGGGGTTTGTAACTGCCTGCAACAACTGGGTGAGAGAGGGTGCAGAGTTCACACCTTTGCATGTGCTCACCTGTCTTTGAAGGTTTTTGTACTTTGGCAATTTAATGCTTTTATTACACCAGCTAAAAATCAAATTTCAAGAGAAATGGAGAGCTTGCACTGCATTTCAAAAACCACGATCGTATCTACAGTTGCAGGGAACTCAGTTTCTCCTCTTTCTCATATTAAAAGCCAGCTATTCAAAACAACTAAACTAATCTATTCATCTTAAACATTTAACAATAGGGAGCTAATGCTTGATTCATAACCCCACCAGTGTTTCTAGCATTGTAAGCATGATGACAGCAAGCAGTGAGTGAGAAGGATATTAAAATCCAGCTTATATCCCAGTGAGTGTGGGACAGAAGGAGGCTATTTATTTTTTCCATGAGATTTCTGCATACTCTAGCTGCAGTAGCTTTGGCTGTCTATTACACTGTCAGAAGCCAAGTGAGCACACAAACTGACAGAAATCCTATGAGCTGCCTGAAGCAGGGAATACACTGATGGCATGAACTTATGTAGCACATTGCTTTCTTGGTCCATCCAGGACATCTGGGCTGCTGGGAAGAGCATCAGTTTTTGTCAAGTGTTTCTGCACATTCTAGAGAATAAGTGAAGAAGCCTGCAACAGGGAGACTGAGGTTTCTGCCATTGAAAGTATTAAACTCCTCTTTAAACTTTCATTTGGAATTGTTTCTCAAACAAGGTATTTATTTTCTCATTTTCTTTGATTCCTTAAAACATAAGTAATTTACACTGAGGTTATCAGTGTTGTGCATGGATGTATGGGGGGGGGGGTGGTTGCCTTTCCCCACTACTTATTGCCATCAGCCTTTGCTTGGAGATATAATCCAAGAGGGAACCAATGCAGAACATCTGCACACAGGCACACATGAACCTCAAGGCCAGTCAGATTAACCGTGAAAGGAATTTTTGTACCTGTAAAATGCGTAGAGGACTAGGAGGTTTCCAATGATGCCAATGAAGCCAATAATGAGCACACATGTTCCTACGGTGTAAAGAACATAGTCAGGGATCTCTGCCTTGGTCACAGCGTGTGGCTGGGTGCCCATGTTCAAAACCTGAATGGAAGACAGAGGGAAAGGAAAGCTTAGCCCATTCAGGACCCATTCCAGGGGACATGGGCTCAGCCTGTTGAAGCAAGGCAAAAAATTCACTTCCACAGTTCATGCAAATCAAATACACATCCCTGAGCTCTTTCCACATCCCTGTAATCAAGTTTCCCTCAAGTAGCCTTCATGACTTTAACAGTACATATTTATATTTAAAAAACATCAACAGGGAAAATAGAGTGGAGAAAAATACTAAAGCAGTTATGATGATGATATGAAAAAGGCAAAGATGTGCTAGCATAAAACTCACTCTGGGTAGCTGCTGCACTTCGGGGTGCAGAGCTAGCTGATGACACAAACTTGGATTCAACATGGAATAGCTTGTCATACTTGGGTTTTATTAGGACCGCTGGTATCAAATCCCACACTTATAAACATTGAATTCCATGGGTCTCCCCAAGCTTCCTATCCACTAATTTACAGTGCTGCAAACCTGGGAATCCCTGTGGAAAAGGTAGGATACAGAGGTAAAACAGCAGCAGTAACATCACCTGTGTAAGAACAAATACATTCTATAGTCCTGATACTTCTTTCACTGCTCTTTATCTCCAGCACATGAATAAAACCCCACCAACTCTCTACATTGGCATTTGGGTTTTTTTTTAAACAAATGCATATTTATCACTGGCTAAATTCAGCAGCAGGGCAGCCTACAGCTAACCCACTCAGCTCTCATTAGCATTATTTACAAGAAGAGTCTCAATTGCCTGATGGAGACCCTTATTTACCAAGCCAGAAGCAGCTAAGCAATGCAGAGTGCTCACACACATGATCAGATCTGGACAGCTTAGTCAAAGGTATGGCACCTTGTCACAGCTGAGGACCTGCTTTGCATTGCCATGTTTTGCCACTGTACAGCTCAGCCAGTGTGGGGTATGGAAAGAGGCTGATACGGGTCTGTGGAAGAGGAGCTAGGTGATGGAATAGGTTCAAGATTATAACTATTACCCCACTGTAGTATTTAAGCAGCCATTTGAAAATGGTGGGAACAGACTTTCCTGCACCCCCCCCCCCTTTCCCACCCCGCTCTGTTGCTAGCTTCTAATCTCCCATACCGCAGTTTCTTCCTTCTACCTTCTATTACACCTTACTCGCCTATGAAGTGCACATACTACAGGTCTCTCCTTGTACAACAGTTCTACCTGTGGGCATTATCCCCTTCACTGTGTGGTCCCATTGTGGGTACTCCCCAGGGCAGGTTGGCATTCGGTGGCTGGGAGCACCTGATGAGATGCATCACACACCCTGAGCATCTGCAAGAGTGGATCTGGAGCAGAAATGCTGACAGCAAAGCTCCTGGGACTGAAGTGATGCAGTAAATGGTACAAAAGCTATGGCTTCAAAACAGAAAGCTGATTTCAAGCCTTCTCAGCCATTTGACAGATGCTACCACAAACGTGACACTTCACCAAAGGTAACATCACTGTAAAAGCAGAAAAAAATGAAAGGGAGTGTCTGCTGGTGGCTGGCTGCACTGGAGGACTGTCAATGCTATTCCCAGTGGTTAGGCAGCAAGAAATAATGTCACCCTGTGTAGCACTTACCCTTGAAGAAGGTGTGAGAGTATAAGGGCAGACAGCACTCGGAGAGGTGGCCCAGAGGGGAAATGCTCAGTGGCACCAGGCACAGACGGTGCTGTGCTCTCAGAGTGGGGCTGCCTGGGCACGCAAATTAACCCTGTTAAACTCCTTTCCTCTTCCCTCAAACCTAATCTTCTTAGCAGCACGCGTGCACTACATCGGAACCCTGCCTCATTTCTGGCAATGCATACCAGAGAGGCTAAACCGCAGAGAAAGGAAAAGGATCCCTTTTTTTCTTCCTTTCCAGCTTATCTGTTAGGCATGCTCAGGATTTATCCCTATATAGAGGTTTATTATGTAGCGGAGTATTATATAAATGTAATTCAGGGCAAGCAGTACTTGTCGGTCATATGCATTATGCTTCACCATATGGGAACTCACTGCTGCAGAAACTCATTTGAGAAATGGACTATGAATTTCACACCCAAAGGTGTCTTGCTTTATCCCTCTGCTGAAGAGAAGCTGAATTGGACGTTTTGGCCTGGTTTATTCAGTTAAGGGTGGTAAGCTGTGTCAAAAGCTGAAAAAAGTCTTCTGACACATTTCTAAGCTGAAATTACAGTTTGCTGGCGATACTGGCTGAAATGTAAAATATTGATGCTTACAGAGTGGAATTTGGAAGGCAATAAATACCGGAGATTACACAGAGGCTGCAATCTCAGCGAGAAGCTGAAGTGAGGGATGTTTAGATTACACAGCCCTTGTAGAAGTCATCATGCTTTCAACGGAGTTCATAAAATACTACGATGATTTTTGCTGTAATGTTAATAGCAGTAAGAACAGCTTTAAGATCTGAATGAAAAGATGACTATTACTCACTCTGTTGGTGTTACCCTGGGACAGCAGGATGTGGCAGGCATCCAGCTATATGAAATGTGGCAAGCTGATAAAGACAGAAAACCATTCTTACACTGCAATTTGGATCCAAGAAGATAAATGTGCATATCTATGTGTGCGTGTATATATATATTTCAACAGAAAACCTGAACTCTGATAAAAAATAATTTAAACTAGTGGACATTTTCTACATAAAACAGTACAAATAGCTGCAAGCTAATCAAATAGAATTTATACCTCATTTTACTCACAATTTATTTCACTAATTTGGCATGATTTCACAATAGAAAAATAAAAATAAAGATTTAAATACTCTTAAGGTTGAGAATTTAAAATCTACTCTATTGAACAAATGCTGCTTTTCTAATACAGACCTGTTCTTGGACAGAAAAACACGAAAATGGAAACAAACCATCAGTATCATCAAGGCTTTAAGATATTCACAACATCTAAGATTTTTCTTTTTTCCTAGAGTATCACCTTTGAGAAGCTGGCCTTTTTGGCAATTTTGATTTACAAACTAAATACTCGCTAATGTCAATATTTTTCTGTATGAAGATGAGGCCCGGAAATATGAAAAAAAATGTCTAAGCTTGGTGATGAGCTCTAATGAGAAGCTGTTTTTTGCTGATGTTCTCAAAAGCTGTTACTTCACGCATTTTTGGGGTACTTTTAGTTTCTCCCAAGTAATAAGAATAAAATTAAACTATAGGAGACTATTCCAAGTTGCTGTCACACTTTCCAAAACAAGAAAACCCAAATAACTATTACAAATCTTTCCAGATGACTTGTTAAGCAGGGCAGCAGCTAAGTAAAACAGGTTGCATTTGCCATTGTCACTGCTGAGTCTTACCAGGTTATGTCTGTATTAGCTTTTCTCTTAGCACCAAAATGATGTATGGTCGATGACAGCTGGTATGAATCAGCAAAAAATCAGTTTATAGTAGTGGAAGGGTCCTGTCATTTAGACTTGGTAAACCATGGATTCTGGACCCATCTCATGCCACCGCTCTCTAAATGCTAGAGTACACTGTGCAGCTTTACTTCAGTCTATTCCTTTTAATTTTAGTAACAGTGAACTTGGACCCCTCGAGAATGCTATTGGAAAACTTACAAAGTTAGAAGACATGCTGTGAGATGCTTTCCCAGCTTCAGCTGTTTCACACTGCCATGGTAACGGATGGGTGCCCTGGATTCAGCACGGCTGTCTCAGTAAGTTGTGTTTATGGGTGCTCAGTATCATTGCAGCCACATAATGTAGAATGAAAACCTTGTTCTGTATAAGGCACAGTCTTTCTCCTTCTCTTCAACGATGTGATTTAACGTAAAGATAATGAAGGCAGGCATTACTTTTTATTCAACCACTATATTGAATCTTTAATGGGTGAAGCAAGTTTTCCAGGGCCCATGTGAGGTGTGTTCACCTGTCCATTTTTCCCTCAGATTGGCTTTTCCTCCCTCCATTTGTGCTCCTGGAACAGAATCTCAAGCACACTGCTGAATGCACATCCACTTCCTAAATGAAGATTTTAAAGACACTGTCCAGAACAACCTGATGGCTTCACTCAACAATACCAACGTAAACAAGCAGCCCATAAAGATGTCAGTAATTGCAGCAAGGCCAGCTTCTGGCATACTTGGCTATCCTGCTTTGTTTGGCTCCTAAATTAATTCTACCATCACTTGTGTTTTGACTCTATGAGATGTTGGACCTGACAACTCTCATAAATCATGATATGGCCTTACCATTACACGCGATGTGACTACAACATCAAAATGCTGTCACCTACATGACTGCTTGGAGGGTTTTCATGGCAGGGCAACTAACAGATCTGCAGGCAAATGGAGGACAAATAATTAACAGCTGTCCCTCAGCTAGCTGGCAAAGGAAGCAGGCACCAGATATAAAAATAAACTTTGTCTATTTCTCCCAAAATAAGGGTGGAAAACAGAACAGATGAGAAAAGTTATTCTATGAGAGCTTTCGTAATTTGATTTTTAGTGACAAAATGATGTCCAAATAATTAGAGCCATCTGTTTCTGCTATCCAACTGGAAGATTGATTAAGAATGCAATGCAGAAGACAAAAAAAAATAGTGGCTAAAAAAGGAGGGCAAGGGCAGATCCCTTTTAATGGGTAGGGGTAGAAAATAATGGAAAATGGTCGTATGATTGGCATTAGGTGGATATAAGAGTATCTAAAGCTTTATTTATGCTCTGATTTTGGTCATGGATGTAAGCTTATCTTGTGGAAATTATTTAGACTGAAATGAGCTTAAGTAAGGGCTTGCTTACATAGGGGATTAATGAGCACTAACAAGAGAGTGAATTAACAGCATAGGAGCCTCCCTGTGCTGACCTGCTACATGGATTCACAATGTACGAGTTTGATTTTACTGTAGTAAAAAATGAAGTCTATAGAGTTACACTTAGAAATTTTAAAGAAAAATGGTAAACAATACTTATGTATGATGAAATAGGAGCAATCCATGTGTACCAGCTATTAGGTAGTAGTTGGTAAGTTCCTTGTAATTTCACTGATGGTCAACATAAGAGGTAATTTCAGTACGCAGCACCATCTGGTTTGAAATGATGAAATTTGGGGCTTAATGAATATCTTGTATGTAGGAACTTTTTAGTCAGCAAACAGAAGACCATTGCTATGTGGTGACCATAGTAGAGCTAGTGATGGTCAGATATTTTTCAAAATATGATCTATTTAAAATGCATACTTGTTGAAAACATTGTTATTACCTTTGGGTATTAAAAAAACAAGCCTTCCCCCCATCCCCCCGCCTCAAATCCCCACCAACTTCGCTTGTTAACCAACTTCTGGTAACAGTACTGCATTACAACACTACAGACGAAATACAGATTAATTTGGTCCTCAAAAATCAAATCAAACCGCGACCATCCACATGTGGAAAAGTTGTTTTTCTTATCAGTCTCCGGATGACACTCTTCTTCCACAGCTCGTTCCAACCAGTTCATACGCCAAAGCCAAGAGCACTCAAACACGTATTTATAGCATGCACTTAATCAAGAAGACAATTGGTTTAGCAGATGGAACTGTGAATTTGATGCAGTTCACCCAAAAGCGACAAACAAGAACAGGAACTTCCAGTGCTGTGTAGAACAGGACAAACAGCACAGGCAGCTGGGTACCAAAGTCTGGCATCTGCTTCAGACCTAGGCAGGTATTTATACAGACTGAGGTCACTGCAGAAAAACCTTGAGAATTTTTTTCTATAATAAAATATGTATCTAGTTAATTCCATTCCAGCAAGTGCTTCTAGGCTGTTACTGAAATGGATGGTTGAAAAAAAAGCATTTAATGTCTGACCTGAAGACTCATTTGGGGTATGTATCCTGAAGATCTCATGTTTAGCACAGCCCCTGCTTTGACAAGATGCTTTCTTTCAGGCCCTCAATATCTGTGCTTAAACTTCTCATAGTTGCAAGCAATCTAATAGCATGTGTCGGGGGTGGGGGGCTGGGGCGGGGGGTAGAAGAATCTTAAAAAAACCAAAGGGAACACCATCAAACCCTAATCAGGTTCTCAATATCATGAAATTAAACCAGTCAGAAACTCGACAAGGTAGGCAAACCCAGATGTCTACCTTGCCAGCCTTACGAGTCAATGTAAACAAGGGGTATTAATAATTCGTATGTTTATAATTAATAAGGCAATATAAAAATTATTCATATGAGAATACAAAAATCAGAAGTAAACAATAAAAGTGAAAATATGTTTTAATATTTGTCTCCTTGTTACAAAGCCATCTCAAAGGCACGTTTACTTCTCTCTGGGTACTGACAAAAAGCCTTAAAATGCAAAGTCTTTTCTGGAAATCATACGGACACTGTTTGCTATGTGCATCCCCAGCCACACCACCTAAACCAGTGCAAAAAGACACATTTGCTTCTCTGAGTAAAACAAAACCACAAACACCAAAATATAACTCAGTAAGAAAAAATCAGCCCAACTGAAAAACAAGCTGTCTTGTGCCAGCTCCAGCACTATCTGCGCTGCTTGGACAGGGGCCAGCAAATGTAACAGCTTACTCAGTACTTACTCAGTACAAGGTACTGAGCTGAGTGTGCCTGCGCAACCCGACCTTGGGAGGAGCACTGTGTTACTTGCTGCACTGTTTTCATGGGGAAGCACGAAATAGCACAGGTTTTTTTTCCCTGCCGTAATTCAAGTTACTATAATGAAAACTCAAGGCAATGGATTTTTATTCCAAGACCTGAAAGTTTTAAAGCAAGATACCAAAGGCATGTTTTCTGAGGACATTTCTGTTCCAGTAGTGGTGTATTTGTGTCATCGAGACCAGTAGAATTAACCAGATCTTCATAACATTTTCCTCTACATACATTTTATGTTTATTTAAACACATCCAAATCTAACCTGAATGCATAAAACCTAAAAGAACCAAATTCAACCATGACTTAAGCATTTTTGAAAAACAAGCAATTAAAAGCCCACTACCAGAAGCTGTTAATACTCAATTGAGGTGAGGGCTCAGTCCATCGTCACCTTCTCATCTCTCACAGGTTTGCACACCCAGTCAGTTCCTTAATGTGGCCCCTGAGATACCATATTGTCCCCTTGGGGATAAATGCCTCCACAGTTATCTGATGCTATGTCCAAACGCACCTCAAATTACAACACAAGCTAGGCATGCTTAGGCAGGCAGCATGCTGAACAAATCTGATCAATGCTAACACTGTACCAAATTAGCTGGACTATTACAGTTCAGTGCATATTTGCTTGGCCATGAGGCAATGCATGACTGTTAGCACAGTGCAACAACAAAGCAGAAGGCAGAACTCTCAGAATATATCTTTTAGTGCATTAAAGCATGTTAGAAAAAAGCATGTGTAGTCAAAACATGATATCAGAGTTATTTCCTTTAATATAAGAAATTTTGCATTTTTCAGGGAAAAATCATTTATACACTACAACAACATTTTTTTCTCTTATTATTCATCATACTTTCATAGGTTGGTTTTCTCCCTCTGAGTGCCTTAATGCTACCTGCAGCTCTTTAATAATCATATAAAGTTCACCTGAAAAAAGAGATCCCCCTTTATTCTACATTTGCCACTCTATGGCAAGAGTGCTCTGAATTCGCTGGTGCTGTAACCCTCTGGCATAACGTGGGCTCTTCACCCAACCTGCTCTCCCCTCTCCACCTCCTCTGAGCTCCTGTAGCTCACGCTGGTCCACTTCACTCATCCCAGCCTGCCAGACCATTGCTGCTCCCATTTCACCAGCCACGGATGTCTGACCAGGATGTTCCCGCTTACCCGCCATGCACCAAAAGCAATTTCATGGGCTGCCACTGTTTGCTGACGGCAACATGTTGCTGCAGCACGCACTGCCTGCCTGCACCAAGCCCTCACCCGTGCCCAGCCCCAGGCTTCAGCCCAAGCAGCAGTGAGCACAACTGCTGAGTGATGCTCACCTATTACTGCTTTTAACAGGAGTACATGAAGAACGGTCTTTGCCTGTCCACAGATGTTTGCACCACATAATGAAATCCTGATCTCTGCCAGTAGGTATAACATCCTGCCCTGAGCCTTCAAAGAGCTTGAACATATACTCTGTCTTCTGGACATCTTAACTTTCATACTTTGTTTTCAAAAAAACTGATTTTTTTCTTCCTCACTGTTGATAACTGAGAACAAATCCTTCACCAGCCACCTTTGGCTTTATGCATCTCATCTAAATGTTAGCAGTCTTTTCATTGTACTGCCTTGCTTCTCAGGGAGACCCACACAGCTGCTGCCAGAAGATCTGTGTGCAGAAACCTCTCTGAGAAGTGGGCTCTACATTTTAAATAGATCCCATGAAAACGCGTGCTTATTTTTACAGGACTTTGGAAAAAAAAAATCATCAGCTGACATCAGCTTTTCAAAGGGTGATTACAAAATGAAAACACATGCTAATAAAACAGTTAAGGCAAGAAGTTAAAAACTTACACTAATACTATATAGTCCTTCTAATGCCATTTTTAAAAATACATCTAGCTAATATTTTTCATCAGTGCAGTCATCTGGTTCCTGCTGGATCCTCTTCTCTATATTTTTTCTAGTCTGTCACCTACAATGAAGTATGGTGAATGATGAAGAAAGCACAATGCTAACAGAAATACACTTCCCTTATTAACTACATTTCAGTGAAGTTTTATGTACAATTTCTACTAGCTAAGCGTAAAGAATTGCAGGTTTCTAAAGAATTCATCTCACTCTCTACATTTCCTTATTTATTTATAAACAGACTTTTCTTCTGCAGGAAATACTCTTAACTGAAGGCCTGGAACCAGAGACATTCTTCACCAACTAGGGTAATTTCCATATTTCAACAAGAAATTTTTGTCATGGGTGGTAGGGTGGGGATGGAGAGCAATTAAAAGCAACCCCCCAGCTTCTTGACACCATTTTAATCATTCCATTATATAGATTTAAGAACATGAAAACTGATAAAAGTAGTCAGATCAGAAGCCCACCAACCACTATATCTTACACCTGACAGCATCTGGCAACAGATGCTTTTAAGGGAAGAACATGGGGAATACAGCAAGCGCACTCTCCATCTGTTAACTTCAAGAACATTTGTGATATTAGATGAATACTGTAGCATTCAGTTTCTGTTAGATCAAAGAAATATCTAATCACTCTAAACTGAAGATTACTCCTATGCAATATCTGCTTCCATCTGTTTAATATTCCTTTATGCCTGGAAGGGGGGTATGCAGAGGGCAGAGCCAGAGGGGCACAGCGAGCAGCCAAGAGGCAACAGGCACAAGTCACAAGTCACAGCAGGCAAAATTTTCAGTGAGATTGGTGAAGCACAGAAACAGGGGCCCAGAGAGGATGCACAATGTCCATCCACAGAGAATTACAAAACGTTGAAGTTACCCTTGCTTGGAGCAGCAGGTGGGACTTGATGACCATGCGTCCAACCCAAAATATTCCATGACACCAGGAATAAATCCTCCAAAATATATAGTTAAAAACCTATTGATTTAAGCCATAAGGAAAACAAAATATTATTTCAGTTACTTGAGGACAGGTATGCTGTCTCAGTAAACTGAAAATCTTCCTGCCTATCTTATTTTACTTCCACAAGGAACTGGGTCAGACAACAAAAGCCAAATGAACCTATATGCATGTTATGCACTCAGATGCTGTAGACTAACTTCAACAGATAATCTGTAGAGGGACCATATTTCTTGGATGAGAAGGCTGTAATAAGTCTTCCACTTCATTTGTAACAGTTTCTTCTACTGTGGCTCTATGTCCTACACGAAAAGGCAGATTTCCAGAGTTTTTTAGGCACATCACACCTATGGTTGCACTGGTGGCAATACACCTACTGCTCTTCTGTGGTTTTGAAAATATTCCTTGTGTTTAACTGCACTGGTAGGTGCCTAAGTATGATGAAAATCTGGATTTGGAATATTTTATGATTAGTTTTAGAGACATTTTAAACTGGATCACTGATACATTGTCTAGTCCAATGGCCTATGTATTTTAGTCTGACAGATTCCCACTAGATACTCTAAATACTCTGTTTAGAATAAAGCACGTAGCTGCCACAGTTAACAGAGGTAATGGAGATGACTGGGAAAAGGAGGACGTTATCAGGTGAGATATATTCAAGACGACCCATCTCTGCAGCAAAAGGCAAATCTTTATTGCAAAACGAAAGCATTTGGCAGTAATGCAACCTCCCTTAACTCTCCAAAACAAGACCAAAACAGACTCTCATGCAAGAAGGAGATAATTGTTTTTCTAGCCACCTGGAGCAGGAAGCATTTATAAATTCCTTGTGGACTTAGCATTGCTAAAGGAACAAACAGACCCACATCCAATGAACAAGTGAAACTGGCAACTCCATTTACAAGTAGCAAGCTACGGCAGTACTGAAGATTTATTTCAGAGGAAGATTGAAGCAGCACTAGCAAACTAATAAGGAACTGCGACACAAACTCACAATTAGAGAGAACTTACAGCAAAAGACTTACAAATTTATAAAATACTAAAACAATGGAGCATGCTTTGACACATTTGGTGGGAACAGGTGTGTATATTAAAAGCAATTTCTGCACCTCTCAGAAAATGTAATTATTTGATGGCAGTGCTCATCTTGGAGGAACTAACAACATCTCACACAAAAGCAAGTGCCTTTACTTGGTCTGGAGAAGCATCAAGACGACTATGTGTCTTGATAGTGAAGGAGTTTCATTCTTTCCCTCTCCACTGATGTGTGTAGTACACTGAAAATAGGGACAATGTAGTTGTTTCAACACGGTCTCTTGTTTTAATTCTGCAGACCACTTTTCAAGCCTCTATGAAAGGTTAGAAGAGGTTTAGCACATCTATACTAGGAAACAACATCTTCTCCAACCCTCACAATAATCTCCAGATATGGGGTACATTTGAAGCAACTCCCAGATGGTCTTTGCAACACTGGTTTGAACCATGATGAGCTACCAGAAAAGAAAATCTCAGCACAGGACAGCGTCCTCTTTCGAGTTAAGGAGGAAGTGCCATTTTACAAAAAGAGAAGCCCACAATCTGGTTAGCTGAAAAAAAACCCTGGTTTTACTGTGTCAAATCAGAAAGCCTCAGGGAGTCCCCACAAATTTTTTTCTACAGAGCCCTATGTCTCATCTCAGGCAAAAAACTAACTCCTTCTGAACCTTTATTTTTAAAAAGCAAATAAGCAATCCAGCAAAGTAATATGCACCAGAGAATCTCACAAAAACAAAAGTAAGTCTAATCAAGCATGGTATGTGTCTCAAGTCACATTGATACCAAATTTAAGCTCACACTGAGCCTTTCTCGGTCCATCCAACTCCAGAAAAGCACGGCTCTAAAGAGCATTTCTCCACAGAAAAACAGGTGAAGGGACAATCTACTCACAAAAACTGTGGGGTAAGAGGGTCATTTAAGATTTATCCACAAGTAAAGAGCCCATTGAAAGCACTGTTAATTGCAAGCTCATATTGAACTTGAACAATAGTTTATTACTGTTGGTTTTGTTGTGACCAAACAGTAAACACTGAGCTAATAACAGAGTTGAAAAGCAATTTCACAGCACTTGTACAGTCGTTATGGCTGAATACAAAATAATTCTATTGCAAATGGATTACCTAAGGGTCTGGAAGCATCATCCAGGACACAATCAAACTGCTACCTCATGCACTATTGAGGAGGGACTGCAAATACTGCAGATCTTGCAGCCCTCCAGCATTTGAGACAACCTGCCTTCCCCATCAGCTACTTTAGGAGTAACTAACTGGCACTTACCTTCAGCAGCACCACTAGAATTTTCCAAAGCACCAGCATTAATCCAGGAACTCCCTGGTTGCTCTTGCTGTCACCGCTAACCTTCATTTGCCAATGTCCATCTTCTGTGCAATGGTCTACCGCAATGCCGCGAAGGGAGGGGCCTCTTACATCAGCGAGGGAACGGTGAGGCCAACACTGCGTGTTTCTAAGCCATGATCACTCTTTTTCTATCATGGTAAAGGTTTCCTCAGCTAGGTTTTCTGAAACTAGCACAAGTTTCAGTATAGAAGTTGTAGCAAAAGATATCAGGTATATTAGAAACTATGCATATTTTTCTTTCTAAAAAAAAAAAAAAAGGCAAGTAATTTATTGATCACTAGAACTATTTGCAGAAAGTTCAGAGGAAGTACTTTGTGATTTTTATAATTAAAAAACCAAATACTTTTCCTGCTCACTTGAGATCAAGTCCTTTTCCAGGCACTGCTAACTTAACAAGACACGAAGAAAACACGCTCCTTCCTGTTGCTCTTTTAGCTCTAGACTAGCTGTAGCTGTTTAAATCGTGTTCATCATCTAATCAGTGTGGGCTTGGTTTCACCTAGCCAGTCATTTCATTGGCAGAACAGCTATGCTGATGGCAGTCAGTAAATTTCCATAGGCATCAGGCACATATCCCCACCTGACATTCAATCTTCTGGTCTGCATCCTCCAATTAAACTCAGCAGCCTCTCACAGTGCCCTGTCCTTTTGCACGGCAAACATCAGAAAGGTCCATCTGCCTGTTTCTCGGGCTTTGCAAATGCTGTCACACGAAGCTGCTGACACCGTTCCCTGGGTCTGCTGTCAGCAAAAGAGTTGGTGACTTCAGGCTCAGACCTTACTGCAACAACCTGCCCCAGAGGCATATCCAGCTGCACAGCAGCCCAAGTCTGCGTATTTGAACCATGCCGTGCATTCTGCGTGTGTCACATCCTCTGCTGAACTACCACCATCCAGTACCAGGCATTTCTGACTGGTTAGTTATGTACTTGTTAGCATGCTCCTAAATCCTGGTATCTACCAAAGCTGCACATAAAGTCTGAACAACTTCTTTTTATTTCAGTGTTTCCCAGCATTACTGTCCTCACCACGGAATTTATAAGAAGTGTCTACTGGCCATATTTGTGAATGCTTTAGTAGAGTGCAATCAGTTCATGCAAGTCAGCCTGATGGTTGCCTCTCAGCTTCCCTTGCACCAGTATACTAAAATTTCCTACTTTTCAGGGCTTAGAGAGCTTGGCTTGTATTGCAGTTGTCATGTCTTGCAATTCCATGTTTCTTGTTATGTTTGCGTAATTTTGAGAAACCCTTGGGTACATTGATACCAAAGGCTGAATCATCTCATCTAGTAACATTGCTTTGTCATGCTTTGGTAGTCCAGGAATGTCATCAGCCTTGTTTAATCACCTGCAACGATAATGCAGACACATTTCTATTCTGGGCCCAGTCTTGCATGTGCAATGAATTCTGCTTCCAACTCTGCTTGGCCAAGGACTGCTGGATTAAGTGGACCATCTTCAGCAGTCACACGCTCTCGGCAGGCTGGCACCCCAGCACACTGGAAGCACACGACATCCTAGGGAGGATAATTTGCAGCCTCTGAAGGCAGTCAAATAACGGAAAGAAATTTTCAACTTTAAATCCCTTGATCAACTTACTGAGGTATATTTCCACATACACATGTTTTTGTACAGTTAAGTTTATGGCAAGAGAAAGTAATACAGAATGTGAACTAGTTCAAAATTTGGTGAATATATAATGACACGGAAAGAAAACTTGGGACTTCCTAGGAAATTTTAGAGAAAGTTTAACAGCAAACATAGCCCACACAGCCACCATGATAAATATATGATTAAAAAGACAAAATCAATTAAAAATTAAGACCTCTAGCAGTGCCAGAATGCACCCAGTGCATTTAAATAATTTGGAGTTATAAATTACATGCTCAAACACCTGTTCACTTGCCACTTATTTATTACTTAAGAGGACTCTATAAAATGCTTGTCCAACTTTTTTCTTTCTGATTTATTCCAGGGTAACAACCTGTTGCAATGAAATGACACCCACAGCTTCCCTCCTAAGCTGGACTTTCTTCCATACTGTTCCCCCATAACCCTTTCTCTTCCACTCTCTTAAGACTAGAAAAAGAAACAAATATATTAGTATTCTCTGAATGCCTGGGTTGGGCTGGATAATGAAATGAAGTCCAAGCAAGTTATCAAAGATTTAGGAGGAAATCTTCTATCCTAAAATTTGTAAAGTATTGTAATGGTATAAGGTTGGGATATACAGTGACAGGGGGGTATGAGGACAGGGATACACAAATGCTTTCTATTTGGTTTGCTGACCTACCTCAGACTTCTGCCCCCAGTCATCATAACTAATTTGCAATGCACAAGAAAATCCTCTTTTCTTTATGAATGTTTTCAAATAATCCTAGATAAACGTATGAACAATTGACAAACCTTCCTACAGCACTTCATTTAGGTCACTTTACATTACATTAATCGGCTCCATCAAAGGATAACAACTCTGAAATCTGCTTTAGGACTTCATATATATTTCCTTTTTCATTGACATTTTCCTGCTATTAATAACCAAATCACAATAAGGTTTAATCAACTAGATCTTGATGATGCAACAAGTACCATCATAAGCAATCACCTGCTACGTCCTCCCCTGCATAGCCAGTTTTCCCACTAGCCAAAACTCCAAGTCCATCCTAAAAATCTAAACAAAACAGCACAAAGAAAATACATTTCCCTTTGGTGACAGCTGGGTCAGCTGCACAAAAGAGTAAATCAAAATTCATTACATCAAAACAACTTCAATGAGATGGTTGGTTTTTTCCCTGTTAAAGGAGAAGCTATTAATTTAAACCATTCCTTAGAAAATGAAGCAGAAGAGAAATGCTCCCTTCCCTTCTCCCTGCCCAGCTCCCACTTTCTGAATACTTCCTCTTGTCACGTACTTTTTGGGTTCAGCCGAAAGCATCTCCCTTCCCTCTGCACATCCGCTCTGTGCGGGACTGCCGAGCTGCGACTCATCCCGAGAAGCATTTGAAATCCCAAGGTTTAAAAAGCAACTCGCAAGCAAGCCCTCCTCCGCTCGCAGCCTGACAGCTCTGGAAGCATATTGAACTGCAGCGTTATCCCCAGCAAACCACCGATCCCGTTATTCAGCCTGACTGGCCCCACCATGACTGTTTCAAGCACAAGAAAATTACTTAAAAACAAAACAAAACAACAAACCCAAATACCCCACAGTTTTACAATTTTTTTTCCTTTTTTTTTTTTTTTTTTTTTTTTAAAGGATAGACACCCAGAGGAGCTCATTTCCAGGGCATCCCAGCTGGCTAGCTCTGCCCAGCCCAGCTTGTGAGCATCTGGAGCCCCCAAGAGTACCACCCCCGAGGCGAGGCATCCTTGGGCAGTCAGCGCCTGGGGCTCTGCCTGCTCCGTACCTCCTCCCTGCAGTCCCGTGCAGGCAGTGTGGGTAGCCAGGGACGGAGAGCAGCGTCTGGGATTTCCCTTGCAGTGACTCACACTCATGGCCTCTTATGCTTTTGCTGCAAGAAGCCTGGCTCTGCCTTCCCTGTCACCCCCCTTTAGGTGGCTGAAAACAGCAGCCGGCCCCCACCGCCCACCCCCAGCCTCTCTTGGCTGGTCAAACCCAGCTCTGGCTTTCTCTTTGCACGCTCTGTGCTCCATCTCCATGGCCCGTGAACCCCCATGGCTAGGTTAGAGTGGCCCTGCCTGCTGCACACGTCAGCAGCCACATGCCGAAACCCACAGCTGGGTTTCTTACAGGACTGTCAAGAAACAGGGGCTGGGTATAAAACGTAGCTGTTTCCCAGCAACTCACCCTGGAGTTATCAAAATTTCACCTGCAGCATATGCCTTGAGATTCAAGCATCATCTGTCCCACAGATGCTTGAATAACCACAGAAAATAAAGTGAGTGGCATTGAATGGGGCACAGGTATTCCTTACCTCACAGGCTCCTCTTGGCGTCATGTTTGTAAAGCTGAGCTCTTCAGAGATGCTGTAACACGATAAGAAGAGCAGGCCTGCTCTTCAAGAGCCTCTTTCTCCTACACTCTGGCCAGAAAAACATCACAAAAACAGTTACATTTCTATCCCTGTATTTTTTTTCAGTGTATTCACAATATTTTCAACATAATTGGTTTCAGTGGTCCCCTTTTCAAGGGCATGAATGGAGAGGATTTGTGAGATTGAGCTTTGTCTAGAAAAAAAAGGCTCGAAGTAGCAGAGAGAGGAGCAGAAACAGCAATCTAAACATGCTGTTGCAGGGACTTACATGCCTTCACCATCTGGGGCATGGCAGAGGTCACAGCTTTGCAGGAGAACCTTAAACCTATTTCTGCCAACATATTTTCTCTGATAATTTTAAAGATTATAGAAATTCAACTACAGACACAAAACTTACAAATATGGCAAACCTATACCACAGAGATAATTTGTAAATGCTGGAGAATGCAATAGAACTTCCTGAATTGGAGGCCTAGATTTCAAAACAAAGTTTGCTTTGGCATTTAATATCCTAAAGACATGATGGATATGTTACAATAAAATGAATAATCTGCCAGAACGGGGGGGGGGGGGGGGGGGGGGGGAAGTGCTTCAGTGAAAATACAATATGCTGTTATGCATTATATTATAAAAGACAAAATGATGGTATTGTTGTCATACATAAAGGTTTAGACATTGGTATTGTATGTTCATCATTATTACTTCATACTTGGTTTTCAGTCTTTGTTGAACTACCTTGTTTCTGGTGAATTATTTGACTTGAGAGGTTCTACTTTCCTTCTCTGAAGATGCCCAGTAAAACAAAAGATCAGTATTAGCTGCTGTCTCTTACAGATCCACCTATTGACTTGATCTCTTATGATCTGCTGGTTGCAGATATGTCTGGAAGCAAACTACGGTTCTCTCCATTCCTTTATACTCTCCAACCTCAGATCCACCAAATGACACATACTTTAGACATCATAACAGTTACATAGTTATTTTTTCTTTGTTCATTGCATCTCTGTGTTATCTAAATGATGTGATCCATTAGATTACTTTGCTGCCCTTAAAAATACTTTGTTAATGTTCTAGATGTATTGCGAGGGGTAAAGTTTTTGCTTACCTTACAACTTTTTCCATAAACATTAGCTTCCAGAGGAAAAATTATACACAATCCCAGTAGTGTACACCGTCTTTGCAGTCTCAGAACCTGTGGATTCATAATTGGTTGGCTGACAGCATATTTTATCACTGATGAGTTTTAAATATTTTTAAGGCAACTGAGGCCACATGAGAAGTCATCAGCCCTCTAACACCTGCAGGGGGGTTCCCTCTTTTCTTTACTTACAGAAATGTGGAAGTGCTGCTTTCTGAAAAAATGAGAGACCTGACAAACCGTTCAGATGTCCTTTATGAGGAACTGCTTGCTTTGCTTATGTTGTTGTTCACTGCTACATCTGCAAGCTGGAGCTGAAACTTTTCTGAGATCAGGCCACTACACACAACGCCTCACAGAGTTGGACTCAAAATGAACCCTATTTTGTGTGAGCTATTCTAATTAAAGACAAGAATTGGATGCCAAGGGAAAGTTAAATGCCAACTAAAGCAAACTCTTTCAAACTTCAAACTTGTTTAGACTGACAGGATTTTTTGATTGACAGTTTGAGTTGGCTCCATGAATGACAGCATTTAAATGCAACTAAGCCTCCAGCTAGAGGCTTACTGGAGCGTTGTCTCACACATCTCTTTCCTCTTTCTCACACCAAGATTAGTTCTTTGTCAGGCCTTTCTATTTCAGCTGTTTGTAATTAATCCTGGGACATGGGAAAATACAGTAAATCAATCAAGTGAGTACAACCAGACAGTATTCGGACTCGCTGAGCATTATGAACTGCATTTGCATGCTTAAACTCATGACATGTTTAGGTAAAAACCACTGCAAAACAGTGCCTTACAATTAGTCACTGAGAATAGATTGTTCAAGTAACTAAAGAAGTAGGTAATGTCAACAACTGCCTAACAAAGGTCAGAAAAATGACCTCTCTGAGAGTAGTTGAGATCCTAGGCTAAGGGACTAACAGTAGTAGTTCCATGTGCAGACTTAAAGAAACCAGTCTAACGCTGAACAAAATGCAGGAAAGAAGTATACATAATTTTTTTGTTTGGTTGCTTGGTTGGTTTTTTTTGTTTTAGAAAATGGAGCAGAGTCATTTAGGATGAATAATAGCACTTTACATTTCTATGACACCTTCCATCCCACAAGCTCCCAAAGCAGCTGGCAAATTTAACAGATTGAAGGACATTATCTACCGTACACCGAAATCATTTTATGCCACTAAAGGCATTCCCGCTGAAGCAAGAAGCAGTGTCTAACAGGTTTGATCTGTTGTGACAAACACCATTATCTAAGGAAAACCACAGGGAGAGCATAATTGCCAACAGCTGGAACTCTCGTGCTGAATCCTGGATTGAACAGTTGTTGGGAAAGATTCTGCTAGTATTTCTCCAGTTAGCACTGGTGATGAAGACTTGATCACAGATCTTGCAGACCTGCCATGCTCAGGGTAGGCATTCTTATGAGCCAGCTCCTTGGGGCTCTCGCCTCAGCACGAGGTGCCTTCACAACCCATAACCCCACTCCTTGCAATGCCTGAGTGCTATATCCACCAGACAGGGAGAGAGCAGAGCTTGACCGTAAACATCCAGGCACAAAGACAGATCCAGCGGTCAATCAAGAGAGGCTGCACACTTCAACAGTCCACTTTGAGCTGAGCCTTCACCAAAGTCATCTTTCTTTCATTGCAGCCTGAACATGGACATTCCAGAAAAAAACATTACCTCTGACGACACAGTGAGGTTCAAAGGTGTTTCACATCCAACAGACTATTCACACATGCTGCTTCCTAGAGCACATGGGTCTGACAACAGACTGCCTGACCAGGTCCTTGGAAATCTCTGCACACTAGCAAAACAGGGTAGAAAAGCAGGCTAAATTTGGTGTATGTTAAAGGACTATTATCTAGAATGGCAAAGGAGACAGAGTTGCACCGAAAAGCTCCACCAGGCTACAGATTCAGTGGGATGGGAGTGAGTTTCACACTCCCCTTCTCTCACAGTCATGTCAGGGATCTCAGTCTTTTTAAGGAATTATAGTCATACTTGTGGCCACTGATGCTATGATCACTGAAGAGTGCAAAATAAGGTGAGCACATCATTATTGTTAAAAAAAAAAAATAAATACCCAAAACTGGCAGAAAGAAGAGAGTGCAATGAAAGAGAAATATATGGCCACTGAACTGGTATATTCTAGCTTTAAAAGGAAAAGAATAGCATCCAAAGCCCTTTCCAGATTTGCTGTCAGACCAAAGGAAAGGCTAGGCTGTCAAAGATTGATGGATAATCTACAGTCACATGTTCATTTTGGAATGGCACAGAGGCACGTTTGGAAATGTGTTTTGAGCTGCAGAATAAGGAAGAGTGAAATAAAAAGTGGAATGGAATCCTATGCCAATGAGCAAAATGGATTAATTCAGCAGTCCATGTCTTCCACTGGTTTAAAATAGCTACAAGGTTGATCCGGGAATTAATCTCAGGATTGTTATAAAATGCAGTGCAAACACTCAATGACATCCCACTGAGCTTCTGACAACTCTGAAAAGTCTCACATATTCGATGTGAAATATTTTAATTACAAAGTGAAATGAAATTCA
This sequence comes from Falco punctatus, assembly GCF_963210335.1. Lineage (NCBI taxonomy): Eukaryota > Metazoa > Chordata > Aves > Falconiformes > Falconidae > Falco > Falco punctatus. The sequence goes on from NC_137580.1 coordinate 73,237,203, forward strand.
ATTACAAGTTGAAACATTTTAATTACAAAGGAAAATGAGGAGTTCGTATGGGCCAGGCTAGCTTGCCTTGTGCATTGCCTGGTCAAGTGTTTCTCAGGTAGGGTTACTCGTCATGGAAAACCAATGATTTTTCAATTGCTGAACATGTAAAGTATAGTCTAAGCTTTAGGATATCAATGAAGTCAGTTAACAGCAAGGGATGGGTTAGATTCAATCACAGGATTAGAATGCTTGTCTCATCATCAAAGTTTGCTCACAAGGGACAAAGACGACAACATGGCACTGCTTATCTAGGGTACATCTTACGTAAAGGTCATCTCACTAGCAAAACTGTAAAGCTGTACAAGCTTGACTCTTTTCTTCTCCTCCCCCACTAACAGAGGGCATATGTTAATGCCAACAATGTAATTTCATTATGCATTTGGTTTTTTCTTTCTGCTTTGCCTATGCCAAACCTACAGAAACCCTTGCTTGTTGTCACTCTGAGAGAAAGAAGCTAGAGGTACCTAAGGTGGTGGCCCCTGCTCGAACAGGGGCTTTATCATAATTCCTATCCTCTTCCCCCAGCCTCTTTCCACTTACCCCATAGGGGCTGATATCCCTCCTATCCCCATATCCCACCAGCAGGAATGAGTTACCAGGACTCAGCCATTACTTTTCATCCGAGGTTCACCCTTTCCTGGAGTCCTTTCTGTGGAAAGAACAACCCAGTCCAAATTCACTCCCAGTCTCACTCTTCAGGGGAGGACATTCATTTTCTCAGGTACAGCAGAAGATTTTTAGCCATGTCTTAGAGTCTTCATGGCCTTTGAAACTCGTGCCTCCCAGGAGAGGGGTTTCAGCACCATGCCACAGCCAAGCAGTGTTACCTGTGTTGGAGGCAGACAGCAGCAGAGGAAGAAATGCAAGTGTCAAAGGGCCAGAGGGCAAGGGGGGAGGAATTCAACTTCATAGTCCCCTGGGGAGACACTCCCAGCTCTTAGCTGCTGCTTCTGGCACTGTTACGTACCCTCTAGAAAGGCTGTTTGAATTGGAATGGCGATGGAAATGGACATGTCCTGGAACATGGTCCTCAGATCAACATCTTTGCTGCCACCAGTCATATAAACCAAATCCAGATTATGGTGGTTCAACAAAATTTCAGTAAACAAAATACCATATTTTTACTTTTAACATTCATTTTGGTTGAAAGCCACATTTTGTGATACCAGAATTTTCCACAGGAAAGACATTCTGATTTTTTTACTAACTCAAAAGTTTTCCTCTGGCCCCATTCAATCACAAAGTTTTCTCCAACAACTTATGGAAAAACCCTAAAAGTCACAACTTTTGCTGTCAAAGTCATGGCAGTGACAGCCACACAGACCTTTTTTTGTTGTACTGTCATCTTCTATACTGAAGTTTTCCATTTCTGGTCAAAGGTGACTTATTTCTATAAAGGGAAACATTTTCGCACTTTAAATGCTTGAAACAAAATCCTTTTGTGTAAAAAGCTGGCCTGGAGAATTCCATCCTGGAAGCTGAATGCCTCAGAGTCCTACCAACACTTACAAGGGCTCTTGGTAATAAGGTCAAAAAAAAGAAATCCAAACTTTGTATTGGCTCCCTAATTCAAACACTGTTTTAAAAAGAGATATACTGAAACAAGGAAGCCCTTATAGGTCTTCAGTTTCTATATGCTAATGAGGGAAGAATATCCTTGGATGTAAAGTAACTGTGACTGGCACGTCCTTGAAGAGCCAGAGGGACAACTGTTGAAATCCAGAAGGAATACATGTTAGGAAACAGCCATATTACTGCCCCGATGTCCCAGCCCCAACCACTTAGCAGAAAATGCTCTGCTCTGTTAAGTGTCTGCTCCAAGGGACCCACCATGGCAGCTGACACAGCTCTGACAGTCCCCAGCGGTATGGTGACGTCAGCTCTGCAGGCGCTGGGGAGCTCGCAGGTAATGGTCTGCCATGTTCTAACTATGGCACTCTGCAGAGTGCAGCGATGGGAGCACGTGTGACGTGACCTTCTTGAGCTGTGCCCCAACAGATAGCACCTCAGCGATCAGACACCAGCTCTGGCTCGGCAAGTCCCTTCATTGTGATCTATTCCCACCAGCCAACTCTCAAACCAGGGAAACTAAAATCCAGTTCTCATTAAAAGTATAAGATCATAATAAATTTCAGAAGCTCTCAAGATGTACTGTGAAGCAAAGACCAACACATAGCAATTTCTTCAGCCATTTTAGGCCCAATAATCCTGTGTTTTGAATTGTTCTTCACATAAAGTTTTCTTAAAACAAGGCTGACCCAGGCCTTTGGGTCCTGGGTTGTTACGGAATGGAATTTAAACTACAAACTCCTCTAAATTGTTTAGAGTCTTGTCTTAAATATCATCAAGACTTAATGGCGAATACAAAAGCCACTGTTGATTCTTACCTCAGAAAACAGAAGCAATAGTGTACAGTAACTGAATTAGATGCATAATAATACATTTATCCTGAAGCGAGGAGAAACTTGACTTTCATTTCTGCTCTGAAAATAACCCATCAGTTATACCCCCTGGATGACAATTTGACATGTGAATTGAGACTGGTTTTCAAATGCTGGTGCTAAAATGAAAGAAAAACAAACTCCATTTATCTAATCTTTCTTTCAGGCAGGATCTTCTGTGATTTTTATCTCCACAAATTTCAGTTCTGCTCCAGAAAAAGAGAAACACCTTAGAAAGAGATTTGATACTTAAATTCACATTTTGTCCAGAAGAAACAACAGAAAAAAAGGTTACTCAAAACCCTGTTCTTCCCTTCACCATACAATCTCCACTCTATAATCTCTTCTTTGTCATGGACTGAGCCCATTTCTGGACTTTTCTTGGTCTAACGTCATATGAGTTTCTGTATTCCCTGTCCCATCTGGTACAGAAGTCATCAAGGTGCACTTACCTTCTTCAGAAAACCAGATATTACTGAAAATCCAGCACGTCACTAAAACCAAACATTTAAGATAAAACCCCATTCCTAAGAGCAGGGCATACAAATCAAGAGACTTGATGAATACCATGAAGGAAGCTGGTACGGGACTCTGGTGTCTGGGCTTCTGTGACCAGGCTGGTGTCCTTCCCTTTGCAACAGGCATAAGCAGGAACAGCTAGTTCTAGAGCTGCTTTCTTGCATTTCTCACAGAAACCAAAACACCAAAGGCATGTGTTCCCTGAGAAGGCGATGAAGCTTTGCTTCCTCTAGAAATAATTCATGAAGAAAGCTTTGAAATGACTTAAACTTTTTTTTTCCCCCAAACACACAGTGAATAAGGGATAGCCAGAATGTAAAAGCAGCTATCAGCTCTAGGTGGCTTTAGGGACAGACTTCACCAGAGCTCAAAACTGCAGAGCAGAGAGAGAAGCAGATGGAATAAGATATTAAAAAAGGCTAAAAGGAGATATTTGTCAGGAGATGGAGGGAATGTGCTACTTTGAGAACCATTTCAGGTATATCTGAAACAGGGTTCATATTTCTTGTAAACATTTTAAATAGAGTGGGGTTTTTTTAAACCACAATTTTATGCGTAAATGTTACAGAAAATTTTGGATTAGAGCTATAAACAGGTCGTATTCTATGCCCTAAGCTGCTGGGAGTGCCTGCATCTGTGTGCATTTGTATGAACACTTTGATAAAAATTCATTTCAATTAAAAAAACACTTCCTAATATAGTGAAAAAATTCTCCTTGCTGAAGTTAAGTGGGCCTTTACCAATTATTTCTTTTGGCAACTGCAGTTTTGAACTCTCCACCTGACTGTTCTGCTCAGGAAAAAGCTGGCCTACAGAAAACAACATTTTTTGCCATTTCAGAAACATAATGGGATGCTAGATTGTAAAGTAAGCTTTCCTACAGCTAAATTCAAGAAATATAGCTGCATAGGATAACAGCAAAACAATATTAAATAAATACTCCAGTTCTCTTACTCTTTCCCAATGCTTTCAAATATTCTCCCCATCTTTTTCCCAAATGATACAAAGAAAAGGAATTAAATGTTTCTCTGTCAGAGGTACACTCTGGCAGCATGACGTGTGTCTTTGAGGTTTACACACTTCAGCAACAGCTATACTTCAAACTAATTTCCATATGAAAAGAAAAGAGTAGAACAGTGAGAAACCAAAAAATACAGAGATGGAAAAGGTCCAGCTATATCATCTAAATATCTCTTACCCACTTCATCAGTCAAAACGGTGTAGTGCCATCATTCAAGCAATGATTGGAAGCATTCATTTTTATACATGGAATACAAGAAGAATTTACCAAATTTGCTTCAGAGGAATGAAAACAGCTAGTGCCTAATGCAGATTCTGTCAGGCAGACAGCATAGGTTTGTGAGCTCTCAGGTATGTTTAATGTTGTAGGATTTGTCCAGCTATACCGCTAAGTTCAGTGTGGCAGCTCTGTCAGAAACCAACAGCTAATGCCAAGGAAAGAGATGAAGACACCTCATGCAGCATCACAGCAACCGTGTCGCTTCATAAGCCAAGGAGGGGGAAAAAGTCCTGTGCTCATCTGCAAGATTTGCCATGGGTTTTTTGTTATTAATAAAATAAAAATTAAATTAAACTGTCACTCCACCCACCTCAATCTAGTAAAGCCAAATAATGGCAAATTTGGATTTGGTACGATACACAGGATAAATGTTAAGATGTCTTTCAAATTCGGTTTTGTTACTCCTGTCCATTTCTCCTTTAGCCATTGGGACCTGAGTAACAAATCACTTAAATCACACTACCAAATTCTACTGTTACATCACAAGCTTCATTTGGGCTCATATGTTTGTATTAGGGTAGTGAGAACAGAAGTTGGTCTACAGCATTGATCACACACAACACAGCCTTATTCTATTTTCATGTTGCTAATGAGAGCTATTTCTCAGCACAAATTGCTGACTGTTAGACTTTACTACTTTTTCTAACTTCTGCACTCTGCTCACTTTTATCCCTTGCCTAATTTCTGAATTTAAAAGTCTGCCCAACACAGAGCTGTTCTCATCAAGAGCCTAGCTGGGGGTTTTGGGTGATACAGTAGCTAACAGTCCTGAAAGAAAATGAGAATCTGCCAACAGCTTTGGAGGAAACAAATTTTCCAGGATGCAATAGACCCTGAGTAGGTATTGAGATGCTTGCAAAACTGACGATTTAGGCTAATACAGTCAACTACCAGAAGCAATTAAAAGTTATTGCAGAGCAATGTGCTGTACTAGGAACCCAAAACGCAATTATTTGCTTAGAGCTTCTGAATTTCAGCATGAAGGTAGGTAAACCTAAGCCTCTGCTGCTTGCCCAAAGAGCCCAGGATCCCTCGGGACATCTAGTATGCTGCCCTAAATCTATATTCAGTGACTGGCAAAAAGTGCTTCATTCCGTCACCAGTGAGATCTGCTCAGGTCAGGTTTTGTATGGAGGGTGCACAGTAAACAACCAACATCCTGAGAGAGAAGGGCTTTGGCAACCTGGCAGTGGAAAAAAAAAAAAAAAATTAAAGATTGCTACAGTTCATGTTTCATGGCACTGCCTTGCCGATTTTAGAAGCAAGACAAACACCTACAAGTGTCATGTAGCCCTTCCCTCTCCAGGTTTTTTCACAGAAGCTCAGCGAGCAGCCCATACACAACTTCAAAATACAAAATGGTTATGTACTGGCTAATACATTCAGTAGCTAGCTAGGACCGAAGAGCTACTAGAGCAAGGATTAAAATGCTTTCCTCTCTCCGCTAGATGTCCGCTGAGCCTTTGCTGCCAGATCTGCCAGGCAGGTGGGGAAGAGCCAGCCATCACACCTTGGCCAAGCTGATCCTTGATAGTGCTGACCTACCAGCTTCCAGCTCCCCATCATCATCTTCAGTTTTATACTTCTTCATATCACCGTGGGTTTTTTTTTAATCCCTCAGCTTCTGATATTGCCTGTCTGCAGTTTTACCTTTCTTATCTTGCATAGCTCTCACCTCTGTACTTCCTCACAGTTAAGCAATTTTCAAAGAAGTCCAAGCCAAGGTTTTGCAGCTGTGCTGTATCACAGCAAGGTCTTGGACCACAGACAGCTGAATCCTTCAGAAGAGGGTCATGGCTTTAGGATCAGGGCTACAAAACTGGAAGGAACAGAAGCGAAGCATCAGCTGAAATGGCCAGCAGATGATTAAGCCTTTGAAAAGCTAGCCAGAAAAAGGCTACCAAGTAGGTAAAAGGGGGAGGAAGAAGTGAAAAAAGGAGATAAATTACCAGTTAGCTGGGCCGGCAGGCTGGAGACAGAAATGAAAGTCATTACACAGAAGAATCGTAAAGAAAAAAACAGCAGAGCAGAAGGCAACCTCTGCCTGACTACGACAAAGAAACAGAGATGAGCAGCAGATTGGAGAAGAAACTAAGGGGTCAGGGAGAATATGGTCAAACACAGAAACAGGCAAAGACTATTCAAATATGGGGCTGCTCTTCAGAAAACAGCCATCTCAGACATGAATATGCCAAAAGGGTCTTATTTAAATAGGGCTTATAATGGAATGAGAGAAAACCCCTCTGCTTTCTGTCTCCTTTGTAGCTGTGAATAACTACATAGAGATTTGAAATACTCCCATATACGCTTGTAAGATGGGCAAGGGAAAACCTGGAAATACCACATGACGATCACAGAGATGATAGCTGAGGATGTAGCTTGGTAGGACCAAACTGCGTCCAAAATGATTTGAGAGATTTAACAGCAACAAGAGTTGATAAACGGAGATTTGACCAAAATATTCCAGGCTCTCTAGATCCCAGTGTCATCAAACGGTGAAGAAATGTGTTCTTGTGCAGGCAGCTGAATGTCTATGACCTGCTGATCCTGAAGGACCATCTGGCCACGGGAATGCCTCTCAGGACACAGGGAAACAATAACACCTGACAGTGTTACCACAGCCTCATGAGTCCCTGGCTCGGCTGAGCAACATAAGCTGCTTACACCTTTGTTCCTGGTCCATTGCATACCCATATCTCCTTTTCAGTGGATATTCACACATGGTAATTTGCAGCCAAAATAGGCTAGAAGAAAAGGTGCAACTGCTCAGTTAATTATAACATAGTAGGCTCCAATAACCAGGTCAGCTGCCTTCATCCCTGTCTGGGCAGGGACACAATACAGCCCCTTAAGAGTCTGTTCCCACCATCTGCTGTTGGGTGCATCTTGTGGTTCCTCCCCTCTGCCTGGGGAGTATGAGCACGGCTGGAAGGGTTGCTCGAGTGACTAATGTTGGAGCTCCCAATGGTCCTTGCCCAGGCAGGCTTCAGCCTCCCAATAACTGGAAAACTTCTCCCAGCGGCTGACTGCCAGGTCTCCTGTTGGGAGATGTTTCACATTGTGTGTAGATAATACTGATGAGCCCCAAAGCAGCTTTCCTACCAGTAAGTGGTATGAGAAACACATGTCCTGGGGCTTGGGAAAGCCTAACCCATAAGTCACCTGACTATAAGTACTGGGGGGAAAGAAGAAAAAAAAAGAAAAGGGAAAAGCGCCAAGTTTTTTTCAATAGAGTCAAGGTTTACATTCTGGCTTACAAGCATGAAAAAGCTAGAAAAGAAAAACACAGGCATGACAACACTTAGAACAAATCTAACCTCGGTCTCTCCTTTAAGCTTGAGCAGGGATTTCTCCAAGGTATATCTTGGCCTGGGAAAGCAGGGTGGTGATGCAGCATGCCATCCATCTCCACCATCTTGTCTTGCCTGCTGAAGCCGACCTGTGGCCTTGCTCCCTCACAGAGCCAAGACAGCAGCCCCCAGACCTATCTCCCTCCCTGGCACTGTCTTTCAGAGCTGACTTTGCAGTGTAGCAGGCACCTCTGCCCCAGCTGCCTCCAGGCAGCATTGTCTGAGATGCAGCTGAGGATATCTTCTCCCTGTTTCTTGTTTCTTTCAACACCTCTCACTTCAGATCTCCCTGATCCTGTTTTGGTCTAAGGATGCACGATCCATAGTGCAGCACAGGGCAAAATTGTACAACACTGGTTTTACTCATGCACCAACTTGTCGGCATTTCATTTAGGTGGCCTCATGGAAGGTGTGACATTTTCATTACCATTGTAACACTTTATAAACCATACATCAACCAAAGGATTAACTACATAAACATCTTGTTAAATTTGCTGTCACTATTTCACTGTGATCTGATGATAACCGCATAACTTACTGCTAATACTAATTATTAGTCTTGACAGATTTGGCATGTATAACAATTTCTACAGCCCTTTCCTGGCACAAGCATTTCCCTTCCTCCTTATCACCACTGTCTTTCTGTCACCTGGAGAGCCTCCTGCTTTCTCCACAGGATTTCTTAACTCTTTCATCTGATCCCACAACTGCTTTACATCCAACTAATTGAAGTGGACACATCTGGAAAGGAAATGTAAGCATGAGTTGATACCATATGATTGCTTCTGGACATGGTATTTCCTAGTGATGTCGTACATCTCATGAAAAGGAGGCAGGCAAAAATGCATTTTAGGCAGAATTGAAAAGAATGAAGAAGAGGAAAGAAGAGGAGGTGATGAAGGCTTCCCCCCCGCGTTGTGGCAGAAAAATCACAGCCACTGACCTGGTTTAATAGTTCTCTTGTTAAAAGATGTCCTACAGTCAAAACTCCAAAACCAAAGAACTGTTTTTTGGTTTATAAAATTTACTTTAATGATTATAAAGTATTTTTGTTTAAAAGTGGTAACTCAGCATGCTTGACAGCCAGGGTTCCAGCAAACTGATAATTTTAGATTTACAAATGCTGCTATGAAAATATTTTCAAAAAAACTTTTGGCTTCAAGGTATGAGAAGTTAGGTACCTAGAAAACTTAGCTTGGGGTTCAGATTTAGTTTCCAAAACTATGTTTTTTCCACTTCCTTATACTGACAGATTTCATGGTTAACAAAGGTTTTAAAAGGCACTGCTAAACCTCTGGTTTGGAAAAAAGGATATTTGGTAGATTTTGGACAGAAGTATAAAAGCAGAATTTCTGAATGTGAGCATGCTAGCTAGTGCATGTCCTTCCCATTTTACAGAAAGCAAAGGATTCCCAAAAAGAGACCAACAGTTTCCAACTATGAGTTTACTGCATAGACTTATCTTACCTTTTTAAGAATGAAATTAATTTTGCCTCAGAGCAAAAAAGTATCCATATGTTTACTTCTAACATTAACTATTCAAAAAATTGGTTAGACCTTTAGAGTATTCCTACTGTAGTAAAAGCCATATGTCTTAAAATATGCTAGCATATGTTAGCTAACAGATTTTCAGAACACTTTAAACCCTTAGGACTCTAGCCTCGGGATTCTTGCTTAGTATAAAGAACAGAGAAAGTCTGTTAACAAAGCCAGCGTTGTTCTGTTTGTAAGGTCTAGTGTCAAATGGTATTACATTCGTAAAATGGTATTACATTCACCTACTGCTTTGCACTCACCCATAGCTCAAAATGTGACTACAGAGCAACATGACTTGGTTAAATATAATGGGTCTGTGATGATTTCACTGGGCTATAAAGAACTGCTGAAATTTAATTAACCTCTGAAAAGCAAAGAGACAATGAGTTATGGAGATAGCAATTTCTTCTCCCATAGTAAAGAATCTGCCACATCATAAAAGTGTTACTGTTCGGGAGGGACTTTTCACAAAAGAATGGATACCTTCCATGTCGCATGGTCTGCCCTTCAAAAACCATAGCTAGATGACAGATATCCTACCTTAGCAAACAGACCACTGCAAAAGTTCACATCCCAGCATTAGTGGCACATTCTTGTCCATCAGTGGCAAAATCCCATCCAGCCTAGCTTTAGAAGCTTGTGGGTAAATGAAAGATAGAATCATTGTAAGTTTATCACATCTAAAAATGTATTAACCTGCTATATATTATTTAAATGGAGTGATTTCTGCAGCCATATTTGATTGTATAAGTATTTTTTCCCTGATTTACCTGCCTAGGAAGTGTCTTAAGTGGTCTTCCAAAATGTGTTCGCTTATATTTTCTAAACTTACTCTGTTGCTGTTTTTCCCGTTTCCTACCCTAGCTAAAATTTTTAAACACTTAATACTGCTTCTTAGTTATAACTTAGAAATTCAATAATGCAACGAAAAATAATCAGTGTGATATTGCAGAGGTGTATTAATATTACTTAATAGTCAAAGTTTGCTAAAAACAAGAACTCAGTAAGGGACTAAATAAATCTTCAATGTATTACAGAGAACTAACCAAATTAGTCTTTTTTGGGCTTATTTCAAACAGAAATGCACTTTCAGTTAACTTCTTCCAAGGAAGCACAGATTTTATAGGAAGTTTTCTGTATTAATTTAGAATATTAAAAAAAATATATCTCATTTTAGGTTGGCTCATACATTCATTAGTGTATTTCGTTTTGCTGAGCCAACTGACATGATTTACTTTCTGGCAGTTACCAAAACAGGAAACCACCTGACTTTTTCCCCCAGAGGAAACACTTGACTGCCATTCTCATCCAGGAATGACATTACAAGTTTCTCTCTGGCTGAACTCCTTGATGTGTGGGAGTCACACAAAAACTATTTTGTAAGGGAAACCGATCTATAATAAAAGATTTTTTTTTTAAGGGACACTTTTTCCCTTACGCACCCCTCAAAGGCATTCAAAATGGGGAACGTGTGGATAAGTACTGAGGTTACAAAGTGCCTTGGGAGATTTCAGTAATTCAAGTCACATGCAGTTTATGAACCTTGAAGTATTCAAATATCTTGTTGAGACTGAAAATATTTCTACATTTGTAAATTCTTGATTTTTAAGGACTTTGAATCCCAGGGAAAAAATTGAAGCATGAGCATTTCATATCAGCAAAACTCTTCAAGCAAATACCAGTCTTTCTTGTGCAGGGCAATTCCAGATCCTGCTTAGCTCTCATAACAATACCCTTCAGTCTGAGAGATTTCTGTAGCATGCATCAGGTGAGTGTAATTATTACTTTCCTATAAAATCTTCTACTAACACTTTCTGCTTATTCTTCAAGGTAAAGAACATTTCCTCACCCAGGCTACTACTCAATGATACAACTGCAGCTTCCTGGAGCTCATATTTCTTGCATCACTCTATAAACCAAAAAAATATCATCCTGATTGTGAAAACACAAGTCCATAGGGTTTCAGGTGGATGAAAAACTTTTCCCAGGTAGAGAATCCTTGCACTCTCAAACTTACTTCTCCCAGGTCACCGCTTGCATGGAGAAAACTAAATAAAACCACACCTCAGAGCAAAAGCAGTTGGGCATCTTCAATTTCTTTAGACCTATTGTCCATCAAAATGATTTTAAACAAAAGAAATTCAGGAGCAGTCTGTCTAAAGTATCCTGTCCAAGTTTTTCACCAAGTACTCTCTGTGTTTACCCATAAGGACATTCCCTACTCCAGTTCAGCGAAGAACTTACTCTCTGATGACAAGGTAAAGTGCCCATTGAAGATTTTTTGCAGTCCCATTTTTTCACTGACGAGCCCTAGGACTCAATCATTGCTCATGTATCACTAACTAAACCCTGTCAAACTGTCCTACAACCGCTAAACTAAGACTAATGACTTCTTCAGCAGCAGCGCCTGGGCTCTAATGAGCAGAAAATGACATTGATCTTAATCAGATCAGACACCAGCATCTCTCAACTCTATCTCAAAGTCTATTTGATTTCATGCTTCATTATAAAATCAATTAATTTTTCATTGCCTAGTCATTGTATATGTGATTTATAAAACACATTGTGTTGATATTCAAAAGACAGCAGGCAGTCAAGATATTTTGTACAAGTCCCATAGAGTATGGATGGAAAACAGCATTATTTTTAAAAGATGCAGCACACGTAAACCAATGCCATGAATGAGTTCACTTGATGATCTAAAGTGGTGTGATCAATTGTACCAGCCAGGGGGCATTTCCTGCATGCCTGAAAGCTCTGCTTTCACAGAGGCTTCCCAGCCTTTGACAAGGAGAGAAGTGCCGTTCACAAATCCATCCTCAGCATCACCTTTTGCCAGTGCACTCACACTCACTTCCCCGCAGAAGAGCTCAACCTGCATAGAGCCGAAAGCTGAAACATCTTCAGTGCAGCAAGGTATTTCAGAAGCTGAAACTAAGCATGGAACACCAAGTTAATTAGTACAGACATTACAACATGCTGGACCTGTGAAAAATGTAAGCCACAATGAGACTCTTTTGTTGCTTTGCAATAATTTTTTTTATTTTCCAAGCAACTTGGAAATTTGAATGGATGTTTATGGAAAATAGGATCCTTCACTCAAGCATGAATTTCCAAATTAAGTTTATTTTTAATGAAGTTATTTATATTTTCATTTACATCCAGATTCAGTAAAGCACTTGGCCATGATGCACTTCCTTGAATATATAACTAGAAACATTCATCTCAGACAGAGGATTCTAACATTAGCAATAAAAGAAAGAGTTTGCTAAGCTTCAACCATGCAAAAAAGTGCATATATCTTTTCTATTGCAGACAGTCATTGTAATGGGTGTGGGGGAAGACTGTATTTCTGGTTGATTTTATCTTAACTTTTGTCCCAGTTGCCATGCACATGTTCCAAAGAGCATTTCACCTTAGCTTTCCTAAGTACTTCTATAACAAATATTGGATATTTTTTTTTACCTTGGATTTAAATTATACAGTGTAGTTTTATCCATTGTTCCTTAAGCTTATTTGTCAATAATCTGTTGTGTTCTCTCCTGTGATTTACAAATTTTCTTTAGAAGTGGCACAATGACATTACTTTAACCCTGCCCTACTTTTGAGGCATCAATAATCGATATAACCCTGTCTTGCAGCTCTTCTGAAATCATTCTTTATTCATACTGAAGCCATCCATGCAAGTCACAGCCAAGAGCCGAGTTTCACCCAGCACAGTATCCTGCTTCTGACACTGACCATCACTGATTTTTTCAAAGGACATCCACCAGATCTTACAAAAGGCAGATATTGAATAGCTTGCTGCCTACAGACATAATTTTTTGCCCCATTAATCAGAAGCTGATTTAGGTCTCCTCCTACACTTTTATTTCATTTAATCAATATCATGGGAGATTTTGACAGCTGAATTATCTGTAAATGCACATACCCTTTTCTGGAGTCCTAAAGCTCTGGGTGTGTAACAGGGCATGTCTGACCACTCTGGGACACCCAACAAAGGCAGTCCACTGCCTTTCTCAGGCAGGATATCTCATGCCTGTCAACATGAACCACACCGCAGACTTGACGTCAGTTTGGCAAGTACCCTACTGGCAATGCAGGGGAATGACTGAAATTACAAGTGACTGGAGGACGTTCAATAAGTTAAGTGATGTTCGCCCAGAACACAAGTGTTTAAGGCAGAAACACTAATCTCAAACCAGCTTAAAGCGTCTTACATTTTAGGTGTTCCTCTGTCTTTTACACAGAGGCAGCTGAAGCCCTCAGTGCTTCACACCCTCCCTGCTAGGTCCATGCCCGCTGGTCGGGGTCTCATTTCTGTTCATTCCTGGAAAGTGACCCTTACACAGATGTTATATTTCTTGAAGCTTCTTCACTACTGTTCTGTCCTCCTTTCCCAGTACAAAGTGTGAACAGCTGCACTTACCTGCATTGCTTAACTGCTGAGAAATTACCTTAATCAAATTTGTCCAACTAATGAAAACCCCAAGGGCAGAAGTTGAGGTCACATGAGGAAGACCACGTCGCGTGGCAGATATGCCCCTGTGAAGGGGACGAGCCCCCTGCAATGCTTAACTGCTGCTAGGGAGCCTGCCTTCAAAGGACACGTTCCACCAGCTCACATACAGCCTCTCTTCTGACTCTCCAAGGGGCTTAACATATTCAGCATGTTGAGTAGAGCCCTACCTATCCCATGGGCTCCCAGAGCAGAAAAGCAGCAAAACTTTCATGATAAAAAAAGTAGTAAATGCCAGCTGGAAAGCATTAGAAAATGGTGTCTGAAAGAATGAGTCGCACTCTGAACACCTGAGACTAGATAAGCCAATGTAATAAGTCCTTTAGCTTCTAGAAGATGAAAACTATTACTCTTCTGGAATGAGGATGTGCATATTACAGGTAAACACTTGGCCTCACCAGATTACAAATAGTTTCCATTGACGTGGTGAGGGATTTCATATTTTTTTTTTATTTAAACTGTGTGCTGCTAGGAGACATTTTTATTTAAATATCAATTTCCAATTTTTCTCTGAGGCGTAGAAGTCTAATACAGCTGGATTACTTATTCAGCAGTCTTTATTCTCTTTGCTTGAGATACCCATCTCTACAAATTAAGTAAAAAATTTCTTCTGGCGAATCTACCTACAACAGCACTCTCATAAACTTCTGTAAGTTAGGTTGATTGCACATAGTACTCATAAGCTGAGAATTACATTTCCTCGTGTATGTCATTCATAAGAACACAAAACCTTGCTTCCAGGCTTCTGCCTTCACTATCTCAGAATCAAAGAGTGATTCAAGACTTGCTAAATAACCCTCCTGTCCTATGACTAGAAGGATAGTCAACTGATTTCAAATGCAGGGAAGAGACCACTTTCAGGACTGTGTCTCAATAGGGAAGATGAGCTATAGCATAAAAGCTGTAGAGCATCACGTCAGTGGTTCTGACATCCACTATCTGTCTTCTCTACTCAGTTATTGCATATGGCCACTGCAAGGATGCCACTACTGGGTTTAAGTCTAACTTAATCAGGAACAGGCCAGGCTGTTTTCACGTTTCTGTTGTGCAGGATTCAAAAGTGTTTTCCTTTGTGCTAAGAGCTCACATCAAGTGCTACAGAAATTGAGATTGTACATCAACTTCCTGGAATAAGTCCTAAATTAGCATAATTTACCTAAGTAGCAAAATTTTCCCCAGGGGGTACCAGAAGTCCACAAACAGTTTTAGGTTCTCAGTTCTGGTGAGCGTACCTTCACCAGCTGCAGTCACAGTTCTGGGCACTCCAGTAGAAGAAAAATTCAGACTTCCTGAAGTGAGGGCAGTCCAGGGCCACAAAGGTGACTAAGGGACTGCAGCAGCTTTCATACATGGAGAGGCTGAGAGAGCTGGGGCTGTTCAGCCTGGAGGAGAGAAGGCTCAAAGGATCTTTTCAATATTTATAAATACCCAAGGGGAGGAGGGTGAAGGTGTGGGAGTCAGACTCTGCTCAGTAGTGCCCATGGACAGGACAAGAGGCAATGCATATATATTAAAACACATGAAATTCCATCTGAACACAATAATACACTTTTTACTGTGAAGATTGTCAAACACAGGAATAGGTTTCCCAGAGAGGTCATGGAGACATTAAAAACCCAACTTGGCATGGACCTAAATAACTGGCTCTAGGTGTCTCTGCTTGAGCAGGGGAGTGGAACTAGATGATCTCAAGAGGTCCCTTCCAACCTAAATGACTAAGAATAACACCATAATCCACAGCAGCAATACTAATAAATTATTACTGCTATGTTCTTGTACATACAACATCTTTTTTTTGCATATTCTGCAGTTTTCATTGGGCTACAAGTAACTGCAAATTGTCTCTATTGATTAGTCTCTAGTTGGTGGGCAATGTGAGGAAATGAGGCCAGAGATAGCTTCAGCAATGGAACAAAGATGTCATCTGCAGCATTAGCGGTTGGCTATAGTGTCTGCAGCCAAAGTCATACAAAGGGCAAATCCTCTTTCCAGCAACTCATTGTGCTAAAAGAGAGAATTCTTGCATTGCCTGGGATTGCTTTTTGTTCAGTTCCCTGCTTAGGAGTAGAAGGACCTATGTAAAATAAACCTTGTGAGAAAGTGCACCTTACTAAGCTTTTTCCTCTGCGAAGAGTGCAAACACATCCCTGAGCCACTCAGAAACCAAATCAACAAACTCATCAAATAAATAAAATCAAATACTTCTGCAGGTGACAAAATTCTCCCTTGATACCAAACATTCAAATGCACATATGGCTACTCCCAGATAAACTCTTACTGTATTTTCATTGTAGAGCACTACGTCGTGTCTCACATGGTGTCCTCAAAGCCCTCACCCCTCCTGATTTCTATCAGAAGGTAACTGATTAATCTCAGCTTGGAAAGAGAATTGTCACTCTTCAGCTTCTACTGGGGATAGAAATCTACACAGACAACTCAGAAAAGAGGGATCCTTACCTCACTAGCTGGATTTGATCATCTGCGGACTCTTCTCATTTCTTTTCTGGCCAGAATTGTCCTCATGGTAAGAGATCAGCAGCGCAGGGTGTAAGCAGGTAGCAATGTTGTTGGGTTTTTTATATCAACTTCCTTAAATGAATGTACACCTTCAATTTCAGTTACTTTCACTCAACAGCTTTCAAATGTTTGCAAAATATATTAACTATCAAGAACACAGCTACCGTCATTTCTTTCAATACCCTGGCAAAAAATTCAGAACGCCTCTCCAATAATTTTTCTGTTTCTTTAGAGGAAAAACAGAAATGTATTACTGAAGGTCTGTGTAATAGCAGAGTTTGGGCAGAAGAAAAATTAAAAAGAACTTAGTAAGTTTACTGACATCTTAACAAAAGTAGAAATTTTAAAGCAGAAAGTACTCAGTAGGAAGCGTTTTAGTATTGAAGAAGAGCCATATTCAGTGTGGTGAACATATTCTGTAATGGCTTTCTGCTGCTGGAAGGCAGCAAATCCATTTATCAGGATTATATACTCTGCAGTGAAAAGATAGAGTTCACCCCTTAAGGAGACCCTACGATTTTCACACTCAGCACAGAAGGAAATGATTCAGTATCATCTTGTGCTGGGGAATGTAGTGATCAGGAAAAGAAAATAAGGGGAAAATAGCATCTGAAAAGAGACAGTGGTACCCGAGCAAGTGCTGTCTGTGTCTCTCTCAGGCGTACACCAAGACTTCAGGCCTGCTTGTACACAGGCAAGGATCCGTGCAGGACACAGCACTCAGCCTGTGAGAGCTCAAGTGTCCCGGCTCTCACTTGGCCAAGTGTAGACTGCATCTCTCCAGCTCCAACCAGCACCCTGCGAGATGAGACCTCATGCCTTGTCTGACCTTGTGACTGGTATTTGCTGCATGATGGGAAAGCAGCAGCTCTTGCTATATGTAGCTCAGCAGGGAGACTGAGATGGAAACGAGATGAGGATGGCTTGGGTGACTTCTAACAAACTCCGGAGACTACCTGGATGAGCAAAAACTCCCTAATCACTCATTCAGGCAGGTCAGGAGACCAGTAAAGAGGCAAGAAAGCTGCCTGTAGGCAAGCTTTTGGACTAACAGCATAACATTCAGAGTTGGACAAATACCTCTGCTTTATCTTTAGGCATGTAACCAGCCTGGTGCAACCATACATGTGATATTCAACCCCACCCTAACAACATTGAGCTCCTCCAAGCCCCGTGTTACAACTTGCTTTCTTCTCTTCCTGCTGCTGTCTGAATTAGTGGAAACAAAAGGGTGCATTGTCTGAAGGGGTGGATGGTTTCATCACCACTTGCAGAAAAGCTGAGCACTGAAAAAAAAAAAAACAGACAGATACGTTATGTTGTCTCAGTTTCAATCCACTGCAGAAGTGCAGTGATCATTTAACATACAGAGGGCTGGGGGGAGCCTCTATTACTTGTGGGCTGCTGTATATTCACATTTTGATGCTTGGTATAAAATAGCATTGTATGTCAAACCATGTGACATGTAGTAAGACATTGCTAAATAGGTTAGAACCACAAGAAATGGCAGTTAAGAAATTATTTTAGTTATCAAAACAGTAAAAAACCCCACAAAACAAAACAAAAGCCACCATGGAGACAAGGACAACTTACAGGTTGTACTTACAGGTACTTAACGCTCTTGGAAAAATCTGTTTTTCCTGAGAAAAACACACAGATAAAGATGATGTTGCGAAAGCCTGAAGATTACAGTAAATATTTTGGATAAGACATCAAAATACTTGTAGTTCAAGCAATTTATGTTTTCCTATGATTTTATGAGGGTGGATGGAATGGTCCAAAGGACGTACAAGTAAATAAAATGTTTTACATCAATGTCCAAGTACTTTTCCACGGTAGACAACGACAAAAATATTAATGTCTACAACACAGCAGAACCTGGTCTTTTGCCATGGCGTGCTTTAATGTGGTGGGTGTTGTTGTTGCTTCTTTCTGTTAACAAAGGACTCTCAAATACCACTTGCACCCAAACCCAGAAACATTTTTGGTGAAGTGCCAATTTTACATGTCTAACCCTCTAACTAGGGCGGTAGTAACACTCCTAGCACATACAGCAAACATGAAGAGCAAGCTGCTGTGCAAATACCACTGCAGTTTGCCACTAAGACTTTCTGTATTTTAAAATCAACAACAACAAGCTATAAATTTAACAGAAAAATACATGTAGTCCTAACAGTCGGTATTTGCTGGATGTGTGGAGCCAGGTATATGGCAGCATCTGCCAAAAGCAGGAGGCTCCCTTCTGATTTTCACTCTGTAAAAGTCTGCAGTTTATGGAAAAAAAGGACAGGAACAAGTAAGTGAAGGTTGGTGGGCATTTGAATGTCTTAATATTTCTCACAGACTTATGCTGTCTCCATCTTTTGAAAAGAAAATTGGGAGGAAGAGGACGGGCAGAAATAAACATTTTAATGAAATCATGATTGATGGAGGACCAACCATTCAAAACCAGGAACCTCCTAGGAACAACTCACTAAACAGGAATCTTGATCATTTCAGACTTCTACAAGGGTAAGCAGCTGGAAGCTGGAATGTATTTTGACTCTGGCAAGGCAATAGAAATACCGATACTGACCTTGAAAGTCTCATCCCTGGAAAGTTGGAGGCATTTCACATTATTTTTTTAACGAGGAGAAAAGACGACAAATCCAGGAATCTTAACAGGGCAAGCTCTGGTCTTCACATGAATTAAAGCTCAGATCACTGAAGTTGATGAATAGTTTTCCACTAACAGAAAAAAGTAATTGAATTAGTTTTATATAAGATCATTTTACCCAAAAGTGACTTCCCTCCAGCTATGTCACTTAGCTCAAAGCCATCTCTGTCACTTTGGAAACCATACAGTTATGGACGATTGCTGATGATGGATATGTCTACCCAAATGCATGCAAGGCACTTAGCAGTACCTCCAAATATCTCCCCGAAGCTAAAACGAGCACGTTGCCAGAAAATATATTATTTCTTCCATTTTGCCTCTACAGAAATAGTGTAAAGACAGAGCGTTCCCGGCTTTGCTCATAACTTTCATAACTACCGCTACACATGGTTATCAGAGCAGGAACACAGAGCACAGCTGCTGTTGGAAACTGCATTTTGACCCAGATCATCCTTCCATGCTTCATGCTGGCAGGGCTATTCTATTCTGTCTGGCACCTGAGAAAAAGGGAAAGGGCAGACATCCCTCTATTCCTCAGGGTTGTGAGACAAGAGTGTGAAGTCCTGTTGCTCTCCCTGCAAAGCTTTTCACAACTGATTCTCATTCTAACCATGCCTGATACTTGTTAATTTTTAATTAGTTTTTCAGTTTACACCTGTCTAACATCAAACAAATACTAGCTCCCTTCCCCTTCTGCTGCATTTTAAGCCACTCAACAAAAGATTCTGCCTTAATATATTTAGCCCCTGGGCCTCAACAACTGCAAATAAGCACAAGACAGAGATAAAGCAGTAAAATATTTATGGCTAGATTTAGAAATGGCCTCTTAGTCTATGCACCTAGCTTTGTGCTTCTTCGCTTTCTATGGGCAACTCAGGAAGGCGGCTGCCTACTGCACCCGGTTACCTGTGGTTTTGCGCCCAGAGCTTCAAGCAACTGGAAGCAAGTACCATTAAAGACATGCCCACAGGCCTGACCAGAGCATCACACTAAAAGAGGATGTGAATGAAAGTCTGGGAGGCCAAGCGATTGCGCCACAGGGCAGGGCAGCACACGTTAGCCAAAGTGCTCGCAAGGCTCGGCCAGCCAGAGGCACCACCACGTGCTGCACGTGGCTCATGCACAGCGCATCCAGCTCGCCTGGAAACACACAAGCTGTGTGACCAAGCTGCGCTTGGGCAAGAGCTGGCTGTCTGCAGTTTCAGAAACCATCAGACAAATAAATGGGGTGAAGAACAGAGTCAGCTAAATCCCTTTTACCTACTTAATTTGAATTTATATTGGGTATGGAAAAAGCAAAGAACACCTGAGTAACTTATGTTTGAGAACTTCGATTATTGCTTAATCCAGGGAGAAAGGAGAACAGCTGGTAATCCAATACAAGATTATTTTTGTTTTGCCATGATCTTTAAAAGCAGAACACACATGAGTCCCTTTTTCCTTAAGCATAAAAGAATAAATGGATGATTTCCTTGCTTATAAATCCAAGACAATTTTCTATTCGTTTCTGTTACTTTTCTATTGACTTCCACAGTCAAAGCTTCCCTGGTTTTTGAGTTCAACTTTGTTTGTGGTGCTCAGAAAGAGACTCACCATTTCTTTTTCCCGTCTCTGCAATTGGTTCCAAGAATCGCCTCAGCCCCTTGGTGTTAATTCTTCCTCAAAATTCACCATTAATCAAAGACATCCAGTGCTTGAGGTAAACTGTCCATTCCTCACCTAATATTTTCAATAGGGTTTTCTTATATATATTGTATGTCTGCTTCCTCTGGCCTTCTTCAGCATACCAAAACACCATGGACACAGTGAGCTCTAGATGTAGGCTAGCTACAGAACTGGGTAAGTTCCGTCATCTGGAAACAAATGCAAGTTTTCCTCTGGTGCGTTTACATTAGATTTACTAGTACTGGTTTCTATCGTGATTAGAGCAGCTGCTGTTGGAAAGTCACTACTGGAGTCGTGGGGGAGGTGCTTGCTCCTTTAAAAGTAGAATTCTGCATTTTAGGCAAGGTGAAGTATTTCGCTTGTGTTTCATAAGACACCTACAGCTTTATGGCATGGTAGCAAAACTAAGGGTTAGGCGCTGCTTTTTTTGTCTTGCTTACTTTGGCAGGTCATACCCACATACCTCCAGGAACTGAAAACTTCTCCCATAGCAATAGTCAGGGTGGGGGATGGGTGGGGGGAAGCTACCACAAAAAAATAACCAAAACCAAAAACCACAAAGTTTTTAAACCCTGTTTTTAAACCACTTGAGTTTCCTTGAAAGTGATTGTGATATCGAATGATTCATTATTATATTTTTTTAATCATAAAGATGACGTGGAGAGATTACTTTGGGGGGAACTCTCACATTTCAGAAGGCTGAAGTGAAGAATTTCTCTTCCTTCAGCCTTTCAGTGCATATCTGTGAACAGGGATGTGGCTTCCCTGCCCAGGTCCTACTGCTCAGGACTCCCTGGTGGCTTCCTAGGGAGCCCATCCAGTTCTCTTGTTCATGAGATGAAGCAGCTTAATGTTTTTAAGGCTTCTTTTTTAAAAGCTTTTGATATTTGCTTGTTAAATAACACGTTTGTGTAATGTTTTCCCTGCTGAAACTGATGTGGATGGAATCAGTCAGACAGCACATGTTACATTACATTATGAGGCTTAACATCTCACTAATTGCATTGGCCTACTTCTGTGAATCACAGATTAGTCTCCTGTTCATACAGCACATCTGATTCCTTTACGTAGTCATTCATGCAATGTGATACAATTGCAAGAGCCCACAAGGGGACAAAACCTTGTGACTTAACTATCCAAACATAAGCAACAGCATCTCCATCTCCAATTTTCATCAATGCTTTGACCACATGCATGAAATGAGGAACAAAGTGTTCTTATCTTCTGCAACTTGTACACAGACATTTATTTCTTAACTCTTACTTCCCTTTTACAGAGACAAAACAAAACATTAATTGAAATAAGAAAAGCAGCTGACTGGCCTGACTTGGCCATGTGGGTTTTTTTTCAGTTCCACGAGGGAATTCCTGCAGGATGCAATGGGAAAATAAGCATCAGTACAGAGACCACAAACAGGTACGGGTCACCCGTCAGCTGACATGGCAAGAACCAGTATTCTGTGTTTCTATGCTGAGCTGCATCTTCTGAACAGATGGGTCCTCTGGCAATTCATCAAGAATTTGTGCTTAAATATCATGTATGCACATGATTCCCTATGAATTGGGAAGACTGTCATTGCTCCTCTGCCAAGCTGGAGAAGCTATTAGGATAAATGCATTCTATAGGGTAACTGGGTTTTCCTGTTACCTTGGCCAGTTTCTCGTACACAGGGGTGTTAAGATATAGAAAGTAAACAGTCTGCCAGCTAACTCAGGACTCAGTGTTACTTACAAGAAATTCTGAAGCAAATGCACTAGAAAAAAGTAATTCCAAATATTTCAAACAAATGACCCATTATGGTCCTGCCCAAATTCTAAAGTATAAAACCAGCACCTGAGAGAAGAGCCTGCTGAAGTTAGCACACGCCTTTAAGCCAGCTTCACTGGGGGTTGGATCAGGGTCTTTCATATGCAACCACTTGCACCCAGGAACTTTCCTACTTCTTATGAATAAAGCCAAGAGACCACTTCCAAACATGAAGAACTGTCAAATGGTCTGCTTTTTACTACTTTTGCTCTCCATGTAGCAATTTGAAGACTAATCTTTCAAGCTGATGCTTTTCATTCTTCTATGCACAAAAGGTCCCTGCTGCCAGGAGCAGAGGAAAAAAGTTCTCAGCTAAACTCAAAACCCCCAAATTGCAGGCTTGTCTGCAGTTGATTACTTCTCTAAGCTGCTCTGCTTCAAAAGCAAATCTCATTATGCTCGTTTAATGATCTCATTGATCATTAAACATTGCCTTTTACTAGAGCTACAGTAACACTGAAAGAACATTTGATTAAGAATGGATAATTTCTTTCAAATGCATTCATGACCTTTCTGTATATTTTTTACAAAATATCATAAACAAAGCAATGCAATATGCATGAGCAAAGCAAGCCACAATTGTTAGAATGTGCTTTTACTCATACAGATGGTGCTTTTAAAGTAATTTTTCTTAATGGTTATATTTCAAATTAGAAAAAAGCAACGAGAACATCAATTCACCATAAAAAGTTTAAAGATGACAATATTTCCAAAATTAAAGACCTGGTATTTTCAATCCCCACCACATCGCTTCTTTGAGCAAAGCTGTTTGTAAACTTAAGCTGAAATTGCCAAACATTAGGTCTGTCTGAAGCTGTGTTTCTCTGGCTGAATCTACTGCTTGCTAACAGAGAAGGCAAATTGCTGACCTCTATTAGACAAACATAAAAGGCCAAGCACCTTTGTTCCGTTTGCATGTTTCTAGATATAAGCCTAATATTCCTCAATAAGGGGCTTAAAAATTATGAGAAGTATCATTATTCACTTCCTATATCTGATACTAAGTGTTCATTCGCTCAAGTCTGTGACAGTAGTGTAGCACTAATTAAAAAAATAAAAGGGCAGGGATGGGGTGAGGAAATGGCAAAGTGAACGTGATGTCTATATTTAAACTAATAGTGAAACTTCTAGTGCTTCAGTAGATTTATTCTCCTGCACACACAAGTAGATGCCCTAATTGCGGGCTACCAGTCTCTATAACATGGTCATGTCTTGTGCAGTGCAAAAGTTGGCTCACCATAAAAGCCTGGGGATTTCCCTTCCAGCAGGGAAAAGCCCAGTGTGGTCACGTACTTACTCCTATTTCAGTTTGGGGAGAGCTGGGCGCCTGCTGTTCCCAAAGCAAGCCGCCGGGAAATGCTTCTACTGCAGATGTTTCTGCTTCCACACACAGTAAGCAAATCTCGCTGTAGAGACTTACAACGGAACACAGTCAAAAGCATGAGATGCTGTGTCCTGTTTCAAAATCTTCTGCTTAATTGTCAACTCAGGGCTGCAAGGTGGAGCAGCAACTGGGAAAGAGGTGGAGGAGGGCTGGCCACGAGTCAATAGCCAGAGTGATCCCACAACAGGGAATCACAGAGCAAGAGATCTGCCCTGTAGTGTACTCATCCCATAATAGCCTGTGAATGCTCTGAAGGGGACATCTGCCAGACTAAATCTTGGATTTAATTTTAATCCATGTGACTTCCTCTGCATTTATCAGGGCTTTCAAACTGCTAGGCGAGTGCCCATGCTGACCAAGAAAGAAAATATGCCATTTAGTTAATGTCTTCACATCCCTGTATGCAATGCACAGAAAACATCCTTTCACTGACTTGGTGACTCCACGCAACACCAGACACATGCCCGCAAAGCTGCCCGTGGGTCTTGGCCAACTGCAAGAAAACTTGGCATTGCTCCATGACCAAAGGGCAAAGTTGTCAAAATGCAAACCACTGAGCCATGGGGTGATTCACTGCAGATCCTGCCATGAAGATCCCACAGTCCGAGGGGAAGGTGTCTGACCTGAATGGATCTTTCCACTCAGGCCTTGCACACATTTCGTTTCATACATCATGATCCTGACCAGTTTGTTCTCACAGCCCTAAAGCTTCCGTAAGTTGCACAGAAGCAAAAAGCACGTTAGGTGGAGAGCCTTGTGCAACCGATACACAGTCCCAGCTTGACTGCAAACAACTGGTGGTTCAGTAAATTTTTCATGCCATCAACAGCTGTTGCAGGCTGAAAGGGCAGCAGAAATGGAGAGCTTAATCTGTAAGAAACCATCAACAGAGGGAGCTAAGGTTAAATCAGTTCAGCGCATTACTAACTTCATTATTTTAAACTTGCAGGCACAAATCACTTCCCATTTTAGGAAGCGCAGGAATTTACTTGATCTTTCACATGCACATTGAATAGAACCTGGCAGAAAGGAAGAATTACTTTTTCTTCAGAAGAAACACACCTACTGATCTTGTAAAGAACTGGACTCACCTCAGGTACTCCTGAGCACAGCTTCTGTAAATCCCACTGTTTGTATCACCGTGCTTCCCACCAGACCAGAAGGTGCTCAGCACAGTGCTGAGCGGTGGGAATGACGCCTGCCCACAACGTCTGAGCCATTGAACAAAGGCTGAGCTACACATTCAAAAGATGAAGCTAAAAATTTGGTCCCAGTGCAGTTTTGCCACAGGTTGGAAAGATTTTCTCCCTGATCCACGTTAAAGATTTTATACAGGCAAAGAGGAAAAGGGCTTTTTACTACCTCCTCAATCATTTGAGGCAGAGTCGTAGCACAAAGAACTGCTTGTGCTTCACACCAACTCGATGAACAGAACTCTTGGAGTGAAGGTAGAGTTTTAACTCATTAACCACCTCACATCAAAAATAAAAGCAAAATTAACAATGTTCTTACTAATGCTTTACCATGTATTATCATTGTTGACCTTGCCAAGGTAGGACTAAACTGCTGTCTGTTGAAAACAATTACCTTCTGCTTCCTTTTGAGAAGGTTTAGAACTAGATCCCACAACACTGCTTGTGTTTCCGGGCTGCTCTGTTCCAACTTAAAATAAACCTCTCTGTGTCTCAAAATCTTGCAAATATTTGTAAAAAAGGTTTATTTCATAGTCCATTTACTTGTGTCCAAGAGTAAAGCTTTAGAGAACCCTAAATATTGCTTCAGCTTTCTGTTGATGAAATAAAAAAAAAAATCTCATCTGCTTCTCTGCAACTGAAGGAACTGTCATACCCCACAGATACTGCTTTATGTAAAACCAGCAATTAAAAACTGGTGAAATGTGGGTTTACTTAAACTATATACTTCCTTTTTTGGGATGTATCAAAACCACCACACCTGCATTGACACACTGGAGAAAAGGAATGTTAAAGCATAAATCTGCAGCAAAGGCACATCCAAAAGCAAGGAAGGGCCATCATTAAGGTAAGCTTTGGCAGTTTGGCTCACAACTCTGATTACTCCAGTCCCAATTAGAAGATACTTTGGCATTTTCTGTAAACTTTCTGAGAGTTGTAAATGCTTCTGGTGGTTG
The DNA here is from genome assembly GCF_963210335.1 of Falco punctatus. Classification (NCBI taxonomy): domain Eukaryota; kingdom Metazoa; phylum Chordata; class Aves; order Falconiformes; family Falconidae; genus Falco; species Falco punctatus. The sequence continues at coordinate 73,263,087 of NC_137580.1, forward strand.
AAAACTCAGCTGTTCATACCATGGGAATACATGAATTGTGTGGAAATGAGTCAGCCTGTGGCAAATGAGTCATGGTGCAAGCTGCAAGGATCTGGCACATCCAAGGGGAAAGCACTTTGGTTAGCACTGCTCTGCACCTGAAAAGGACACCCATAACAATTTATGTATACAAAGTGAATGAGGCCTCAAAGATTCAGATTTGTTTGATACACATCACACCTATGTCTTCAGCACTAGTAAGCTTTGCTCCAACGCTGCTGTGTTCTGGTCTCACACAAAGAAGAAAGCAGAACACAGCAACGCTGAATGGACTTTGTTAAGGTCAAAGTACAAATGAATTGAAAAAAGAAAAGAAACAGACCAAAAAGCAGAACATCCACGACAGATAAGAAGCAGCAACATTGCAGAGCTCTAAATACTAATGTGCATTACTCATAGACAGAGTTTGCTCAAGTACTCTTTCCCCTTCTTCACTGACAATGGAGGAAAATAATCTTAAATCGCTTCGCTCTCTATGACAAAGGCTTGGAACCTGTATTTTCTTTCTCTGGTTGTTTTTGTTTCTCATTCCTCTGTTTTAATGAGGTTTCAGCTATTTAAAGCATTGTTCTACAATTAGATCAGATGCTGTAGGGCTTCACATAGAAATAATCTTTTTTATATACAAAGAAGTATAAAAAAAAAAGACAGATGTTTCTTGGCTTGCTTGACACTTCTTACATTTTAAAAAAACACCCATCACCTGACTCAGCTCCCTAGTGTCTGTTTACTATTATTCTATTTTTTTTAAATGGCACTTGAAAGTACTTCTCGCCCTTGAGCACAAGCTGAAAAACTCTAGTACTCAATTGGCTGTAGCAGTCCTAAAAGTCACAAAGCTTGCTTGTTATCTGAAGAAATGATGCATTTGTTTTGTGTGTGAGAGGGGAGAGAGAGAAAGGCATGACGACATATTTGTCATGGGGAGTGGTTTGCATATTAATAAACAGTGTATATATAAGCTTCTTCCACTGAGGCTGGCACTCAGGACTCCTGTGCACTGAGGAAGGGACCACATATCACTGCACCAGCGTGAGTTCTGTTTTGGCTTTGCTTACTGCCTCAGTCTGGCTCCTCTCTTTCCCCTTTCTTGTTCTAATCCTGTTCTGCCCTCCCCAGGGCTACTGTTACACCAGATGCATGGGGGTTAGTCTCATCAAATTATGTTACATGTAGATTAAGTACTGAGAGTATTTAATTTCTAAGAATTTTGCTCGGTTTATTCAACATGAGTCTCTGACCAGTGCTACTGGCATAGCGAGGGATAACCATGAGCTCTACACAAGTGTAACTCAAGTACTCCATCTATATACCTGCTTCGCTACTTACAGGCATCTTTAAACTGCCCGCTGTACTTAAAACATCTGTACAATCACATGCGCCGCTACAATCAGATTTCAGAAATTATGCACTGCTTTTCTAGAAGCAAAAAGGCAGATCACTAGCCTGTTGCAAGCCCCCATTTCTCACCAGTGCCTGGTGCTATCAGTGCTGAGCTACTTTGATAATCAGGGTACATGTCAGAGAGATCATCATAACAGCAAAAGGCTGGTGTGGAGAAGCTCCTGGCCTTCTGCAGGGAGTTTTCAGTGAAAAATAATTTCAAAGCAATATGCTATTAGATGTAAACGCTGATTTATATGCATTCATTTATGTAACCAAGCCAAATCTAGGCTAATGTGAGAGAAATTAGATGAATGTTAAGCAGTACCAAATAATTCCTCCAGGTCATTTTTGTGCACTGTTCTGTCCATTTTCCAAATTCCTGTCTTCTAGTTCACCAACGGATTAACACACTCTCATTCTAATTCCCAGCATTATTCTATAGAGGCAAACCTACTGCAATCGGCCTCCACTTGCTCCATTTTTCTCCTTATTAAACTCACAGGGTTTTTTGCTGTTGATTTTGTCTTTTGCTTCAGAATGATACTCTGAATTGCTGTTCAGGATTTCCACACACCACACCACACCCCAAATTCTCACTGCCATAGTTTGCCTGTGTGCATGATCCTCCTGCACACATTTCCTCTGTTAAAAGCCATCCTTTCTTTCCTGCCCATTTCAAACTATCCAAGGAAACAAACTGTAGCTATAAAATATTTTTCCTGGACTCTGTGCTCCTTAGGACTGTTTGTAAACACTGGTACTTTCATACTGAAAAGTTGCAACTTTTGCAAAGAAAAGGAAAAAGAAAAAAAAGACATAGAGGTCTTTTGTTTACTTTTGTTTACACTTTGTTTTCTTTAATCCAAAATAGAAACCACCTCTCCCTACAAATGCATGCGTAGTGTGAACTACTCTCTTCTGCAGATGCACGCACACCCAGATACACAAATCTATTTAGATAGAAAGAAGACTGGAATAATCCAAATTTTAAACCAAAAATACACACAAAGTAATTCTTAGAGTTCTGGGTTTCTGCACACACAAGCACATCAGTCAGTCATCTTCAGTGCGGCACATTCCTGTGCCACTGACAAACACACTGCTTCTCTAAGGGTTTGCTCTTAAGATTTCTGGTTGCTGTCTGCCACACACAACCTGCTTCTAAGCAGTTAGAAAGCAGAAGTAATTGAAGATAGTGCTCGCTTTCAAAATATCTTTGATCAAAATCTTACCAGCAAGTAATTACACTGCCTAGAACCCACTGACATACTGCTGTTAGATTAGCAAGTGGCATACCATGCCACTAAAAGATATGCTTATCCACATCAGCCAAGGACTTATCATATATGCTGCAAATCTCAAACACGTGAATTTTTCACCATTTTGCCAGCTAGTCCAAGGCGGGGGGGAGGGGGAAGAATCTGCCAAATCCCACATATACATTTTAAAATGCTGTAACTTTGAAGAACCTCACTTATCTGGAGCCAATCTGCTAAAACTCTCATATAATAAGGTACAGTGAACTGGAAAAAAAAATTAAATGCTTCATTTTGCACCTCTTTAGAAGTAACTAAGAACATTACTGAAATGTCTCTGTAAATCATGAGCATGAAATGGGACATTCAGCAATACCAGACAGACACACTGTGCTTTGGATTCGGGTAGCAGATGGCAAAGGGAGAAGGGAAACAAAGAAAGGTCTACAGAAAGGATGGTCTGAACTGTCTCACAATCTTTAGTTGATGTTTGACAACAGGAAAGAACTAGTGTGGGACACCAGTCCCTGTAAATGTATGCCTCAGGTAAACAAGCATTTTTTTTGTGCCGGGGTACCCCAGGGCAGAGCAAGGAACCTGCAGCAATGGACACTGCCCCAGAGCCAGACTCTGCCTGGTGTTTCCATGAACAAAGGCGAAATCAGCCGCAAACTGCTGCTCAGAAAGTACTTTCTTCTTAAGTGTAGGGACTCAAGGTTAGGGTTTTACATACCGAGCAGTTTGTAACTAACTCATGGTGGTCCCCAGATTTCTGGCCAGGCATTGCTCAGGGCTGTAGGTCCACACTTGCCAGTGCTGTTCCTCTCAAGAAGACTGGCAATGTCCCAAGAGCACTTTAGCGAGGTCCTGGATCTCTTCAGACTCATTCTGGCTGTGAAAACAATTTCAAAATATCTGAAAATGCATGGAATCTGTGCCCCAGCCCACCGTGCTGGTGCCTCCTGGGCAGGGTGGTATGTGCCAGGCACCCCAGGGCAGAGCAGGAGGACACCAGGAATTTGTGACCAGGAGACCTGGTGGGTGGTGCTGGAGAACACTGCAAAGCGAATAAAACCCTGCCTGGTCTCACCCTTGCCAGCTAAAGTGAGTATATACTGTGCTGAAAAACCTACCTAATTCTTTTTCTTTCATGCCCATAATTTTGTTTATTTTTGGCAAGTGGTACAGAAGATTCACAATATGCAACAGTTGAAGAGCAAAGTAGTTCAGACTAGCAGGGGTAAGAATCTGGCATTTCTACTCCCCCTTGTACACACACACACACGTGGCTGGAACAGGAAACAAAGCTAACTTTTTCACATCCAAGGAAAGATGCTAGGTGGTGAAGACAGCTGTTATACAAATTGCTGCACTGGACAAGCTTGAGAGTTGAGGAAATGGACATGAAACCATCCTGGCAAAATCAGCAGCTGCCTTGGGAGAGCTAAATCACTTAACGCACAGCAACATGACTCACAACTGCACTCTGCTTCCTAGGGATACTGTAGAGGGGGTGCTGATTTATCTGAAGACTAGAGACAGATGCAAGCCATGAATTTTACAGGAATGACTAGTGCTGGCAAGAATTAAGATTATTTAGGTTTTTTTTCTACCACAAAATGCTTCAGGGAATTCTTAAAACATCTGATGAGGAAATGAAAGACTTAAATAGTCTCTCCCGAGAAATTATCCTAACCACTCCTTAGTCTGTGTCTTTCCCCACGATCTCTCCTCTTGCAATTTTATTTACCAGTATTTTGCAGTCTCAAGTGTGCAATTTATTCCTTCGAAGTTCATTACGCCTTGGGAGGCTGCACAAAACAAGCTCAGAATTTATTTACATAAACCTGGGGCCAAGTAGCTGCAAATCAAAAGACTGAGGATCAGACCGAGAGCAAAGTCATCACAGATGCTCAGGCCCTAAACCAAAGAGCCTGGCAGGAGCAGCACACTGCAGCAGCAGCCCAGCAAAGCCCTGTCCCTCACAACCTCTCTGCCACCCTGTACCTGCTCACATGCAAGCACTCCCTCACTCACTTCAGTTCAAATGAATGGGGTAAACTTCAAACACCCGAATTCTTACTGTTTTGACCAGTTGTCTGAGGGGCAGTCACATGAAAGGCAGCAACCACGAAATCAGCTTGGAGAAACCCAGTGGAGCCTGGCGTTCTCCTTCAACAACAGCCTTGGCAGTGACCGCCCATTCAGTGTCCAGTCTCGCTGGACTCTCACCTTCAAAAAAAATTTCTCAGAATAAGTATTTCTCTAATCCTCTTTCTTTCACCAAGATTTTCCCCCAGCGTTCTTGAAGGATTTCTCTAGAACTCTGATTTCCCACATCAGCAAACCAACCCTGGAGCCTCCTTGGACAGACAAATGCTTTAAGGTCTCACACAGCCTCTTCTTTAAAGCTGTGCACTGACGAATCAGGCTTTCAAAAGCCCCCACTCACACAGCAGAGCTTCACTCGTCCCGTCATGCAACATACTTGTATCATTAGTACTTCTCAGTAATCCCACAGCAATGCCTTAAAAACTCTTCTCATGTTAGGAGGCTCGTTTCCATCACAGGCTGCAAATAACCAGTACAATGGGTAAAGACATGCAAAATCCCACGAAATATATATGTGTGTGTATATATATATATATATACACACACACACACACCCCACATATATATGTGCTTTAAGCTATGCATATATCTAATCTTAAAAATCATGATAACAAGTATCAAGCCACAGCCATTACATTTGGGATTTTTTATTTCAAAATTCAACCCTACCTCAAATTGCAAAAGCATTTACTTCAGATTATTTGTGTATTAAACAGAAAGGGGTGTACACATTTTTTTCTCTTTTCTCTCCAAGGTTCAGATTGCTATCTTGCATAGAAAAAGAAGGGATCAAATGAAGATGCTTATATTCTATAATTGGGGCAGAGCAGGAAAAGAGACTATTATTCTTCAGAAAGAGAGTTTATGTCAGACAGAGCTGACAGGAATTAGATATACTTAAAGCTTTTCATTTTATTCTTTGTCAAAACACAGACTGCTGTGGAAATTTTCCAATGGAAGATCTGCAGTATTCCATTAATCTGCCAATATTCTCCAATCTTTCACCCTCGAAAAGAATTAATAAGAACATCTTTCGGCAAAAAAATACCCGACAAACCAACCAATCATTACAATTTTTAGTTTTCAAACGGTGAAACTCTCTCTTAAACCCCTGATTTTATTTAAATTACTCCATCGTAAAAGCAGGAGATTTTTATGCTCCAGAAAAAGAAAATGAGCATTTTTCCTTTTCGCTGTGCAATAAAAGGGGACCATCCTGATTCTTCAACTCTCTCTTTCCTAACCAAATTATTAAAGTTATTAGCTTCCTCATTCAGGGAGTATGTCACATAAGGTACACACCGTACCCCCTCAGTTTTTTCCAGGAAAGGCAAAAGGTATTTCTCTTAGTGTTACTTACATCCAGATAAACAGCTTGGATTAAGGCAATGCCTTCACCAGCAGAGTGCCAACCTTCCTCACAAGCGAGGAGGCAGAAGGGGACCAACACTCACCCTGTGGCTGCTTCTGGCTGGCATGGACAGATTTTTTACCATCAAAGTCTTTTTGCCCCCAAAAGGGCCAATACATCACTATTTCTGTTTGTAATTTCAGCTCTGAATTTAGACATACAGTATAAACACAGAGAGTCTTTAGAGAGGGTAACTTTTCATCAGAGGGAGAAGAATATAAGGCATTCCTGCAGCAACTGATTTGATCGGGCAACCAGGAGAGCTGCACCATGCCCTGCAGACAAGGCAAGGCTGCTTTTCAGTTGGCTCCTGCTTTTTCATCATTGCTCAAGCAGGAGAAGGTAACCCAGAACACCTTTCCCAGAACCTTTATGACTGTTATGTTAGGTTGGTTAAATAAAAAGGAAGACATACTGGAAACAGACATTTCCTATTTTTCTTACCTTACTAAAACCGTGAAATGCATTTTATAAAGTTATAGCTGTGAAAGCTTTTCTTTACTTGCCTTCTACAAGAGCTATTTAAGTCTTGTCTCTCTGGTTCCTTCCTCCAAAAACTGAACATGCAAAACATGAAGGCAGGAAGACTCACTTGGACAGGAAAATACTTTTTGAAATTGAGGAAGGAGAAAGCTGCTTTGACACTCTGCTCTCCAGTTACAGGGTGGGGGAATTCACCTATCCGAGAAGGACAGTAAGTAAGACAGGCAAAACTGAATGTAATATCCCTACTGTTTCTGAGGTGAAATAAGGCAGTGTAAGTCTCTTTCCTGGTTAAAACTCTTTCTTTGTACTCCATAAAGTAACACAACTCTCCCCAGCCCCCAAGGATCAGAACCAAAAATCCATGCTTCATACTTGGATAGGTCACTCCTGAGACAATAGCCTAAGGAAAAATGCCTTTAAATGTGTAAAGATTCTTTTGACTGCATATACAAAGGAAAAACCCCATAGACATAGCCAGCTTCTTTCCTTTCCCTTCCTGACTGGAGTTTCCTCATTGACATTAGCACCACTGGGCCTTGTGACTGGGAGTAAGGAAGAGAAGGAATATTTTTCCCTCTGAACTGCCAGCATTACCATTAATGGAAGATGTTCAGCTGACACTGGTGATACGAACATCAAGATGTATACGTGGCACGGCACATTACAGAAATATATGAGTAAATATACGAGTTGGCTGGAATTGCAGTGCCCTTGCACCCCAGTAGGATACCCCAAATTAAGCTGTCTGGTATACATCTATTTCACACCTACTAGTCTAATTTCCAAGCCAACTTTGCAGCACCAGCTTTTCAAGAAATAGCAACTGCTTTAAAAGCAGCGCTGAGGAAAAAAAAAAAAGTGTCCACCAAGCTTTTCAACTTGGACTAGATTATTGCTTAGAGAGGGCACAAATTCTGCTTCACACTTAGCAAGATGCTCCTTGGCAGAAAGATACCTGGAGGCTTATGTGAGTGGAAGCTGATCTGTTGTTATACTTCCACCTTAAAAAGTCGTGAAAATGAAAGTTAGAATATCAGCTCCAGCAACCCAAACACTCTGAATTGCTATAACTGCTTGATCTTATAATAAAATAAACAGAGGTATCTGTTGACTGAAACATCATTCAGCAGTCCTTGGGGGGACTTTTTCTCCTTCCTCATCTGACATGGCAGCACCTTCCTTTCTCACACCCTTCAGCAAGCACAGGTCCAGCCTGCTCTCCCGGTGGCCGATCACAGGCCCCGAGTTCCCAGATGCAGTCCTAGGTTGTATTAGCACAGGGAAATGAAATGGAGCTCTCTCAAGGACCATGTCCTGGTCTGGTTGCAAATCAAGCCAGGACAACGGTACCAGGCAGCTGAGACCTCCAGCCTCGCCTTTATGGCAGGCCCATGGCCAGGCAGCGCCACGTCAGGTGCTAGCTGTGGTGCTTTCTGTTAAGTGACTCCTAAATTAATGAAGTACCCAGATGTTAAATAAATATACAAACAGTGCAATGCATCATCTCTTTCAGGCAGACAGTTTGAGTCCCAAATTTTTAGAAATATCCAGATGAGCCTTAACAAAATCCTACTTGCTTGCTAGAGTGAACAGTTGGGCTTTTTAAATCCTCTAACAATAATTAAACCTTAAGGCAGGAAAATTTAATTTTTCACAGTGCAAACTACAATTAAAGGGGACTTTGCACCACGAGGTGCTTTCTCAGACTTTGGATTGATGCAAACAAATGGCTCAACTTGGCTGGTTTCTCCCCGTCCACCCCCAGCTCAGGGAAAAGCTCTTTGCTGCCTGTCACCTCAAATATTAATAACCTTATCCAAGAAAATGAAATGAAGTCCTGCCTTTTGTGGGTTTGAGGGTTTTGTTTTTTGGTTTTTTTCATTCTTTCTTCTTTTTTTTTCTGAATTCACATACTTTGTATCTGCATCCAGGTTTTGGTGTCTGTTACTAGCCAAAGGAACATTTCCTTGTATTACTTTGAGGGCTGGATTTTCCAAAATAGAGATGAAACACTGTTCATCTACAAAGTCCAGTAGAGTTTTGGTGATTAGTTTCATGGTGCAAAGGCTCAGGCTGGGTGTGCAGAACTGCACACAGGCTGGCACAGGCAGCCTGCTCTGAGCGCATATCCAAAACTCATCTTGAGCAGACAAAATGCAGGCAATGCACTTGTGACTTACCCTTTAAAACAGAGCAGGGACACATACGCTATCATCTAGTAAAAGCAAGAGTACTGCATACCTTGCAGGTACTGGGATTGTTTGCTTCTGTATTCTCCCCGTGTGTTCATACCGTTTCCAGTCTGCCAGTGCTTTTTCTTTTCTGTACTAGTACTATCTGAAATTCAGCATTTTAGTTCTCAGAGAATGATGCTGATTCCTTCCTGGAATCTGTTATTTCACTTTAATCTTGCCTGAAGTTTTCAAGTTGATTGCTTAGTCCTGGTCGGAACTGGAATAAAAACATCCCAAACTCATCAGATAATACAGTATCTCCATAAAGACAGTCTTAAATTATTTTAAATCTGTCCCAAGATGTTTGAGATACTGGTAACCTCAACCTGAATTTTGACTTGTAATGTAGAAGTTGCCACTTTTACACGTATTTGACCTTCTCTCAGATTTTCTGTTTGATTTTTTGAAACTGAGTGGCTCCAAAAGTTGAATTTAATCACAAGATCCACTAATCTTCTGTTTAAAGGTATGTTAAAGCCAGTTAAGCTGGCTTTAAGAAAGCCACAGACGAAAGCTAGAAAATCAGCTAAGAGGGTCAACAACTTTGAAGTATTAAAGCACATTTATTAGTAAATTTTGACTTGCTGACTTCGCTTGAAAGTTGTATGCAATAAAACTGGGGCAGAGGTTTCCACAGGCACTGTCAAAGTAGGGCAGGGCAGGTGCACAGGTGGGCCCTGGCTGTGTATTCATCACTTTAGAAATTGAAAAAATGCTGCTTAGATGGCAGGTTTATTGGGGGAAGGTAAAACAGCCCCCTCCTGCATTTATGCACACTTGGCTTTGCAATGAACTCAGATGTAATAACATTAAGCAATTGGCTAAATGTTTGTAAGTCTGGGCACTGAGGTCCTCCCCCCCCCCCCCCCCCCCCCAACATCTTCCAGTACTTTTAAACCATAACTAAACCTAAAAAAAGAAATAATGTTAAATAGTTTCCCCTTTTGTCACTGCCCCCCAAAACAAAAGTATGAATTGAAAGACCCAAAATAGAACTTTTTTCCCCCCTAAAAGAGATATTTTGCAATCATTTAATAATTTTGGACATTTTTAAAGTTTTTCTGATTTGTTTCTCATCATCTATTCCTTTACAAAATTCCTGGGAAAATGAGGCAAAGAGAATAAGGAAAAAAGCCAACAACTTGCTTCGTATGTTTGGCAAAAAGCTATTCCAAACACAACAATTTCTTTCATTTAGAAATGTATCTGCAATTGTTTAGGAAGCACTACTCCTGACATTTCACAATAAATATAAATAAAAAATAAAATCTACAAACATTTACAAAAACATGCTTACAATAAAGCTATAGAGGCCTTTAAAATGTCAAGTAGTTTTGGTAAACTCCTCGTAGGGTGGTTGTTTGCTGTTCACAGATGGATAAAAATTCATAAGCTTAAATGTGCATCAGCACTGCAAATATTTGATTACTCTTCACAGTGTATTCATTAGAAATTTGTTTAGCTTTGCTTTAGACATTTCAAACAATAGTTTCCGCCATTTTCTTGACAGACCAAAATATTCCACAGCCTCCTACAACAGCCATAAGGACTTCCTGATCTTCAGCCAAAATTCCCTTTTCTTTACATCATCTCGCTACTCCTGATTATAGATGTCTTTGTATATAAAGTTCCCCCACAGTAAGAATTAGACTCTTCCAAAATACTCGCCACCAGAAGCGTTATGCTTCATTCATCTCCAGCCTGCTCTATATATAGTTGTCTACTGCTTTCCTCATGACAGTACCTTAAAATCTTCTATTCTGGTGCTTTTAAATGCCTTCCAGCTGTCAACAGCTCTCCGCTAACACAGGGCTAAGGAGGCTCGAGGTAGGTGAGATACTGGAGCCTTGTGAGAGCAGTGCGTTAAGCGCAGGGCGCTGGCTGCAGCTGCTCTTGCTGTTCATGATGAAGCTCTGCAGACACCCCTAAAGGGAAGTGGTCACTGTGGGTTTTGCATGTAAAAGGTTTTATCCTCTCCAAAGGCACTGCATCAGTCATATTCGCTTGCCTCTAAAAAAAAAAAAAAACCAAAAAAAACAAACAAAAAAACCCCCCAAAAACAGGAAAGTAAGGATCAAGTGGGGGGTTTTCTCCTTTTACTCCCAAATCACTAAGTCATATCTAATTCAGATAGCACATGCTCCTCTAAAAATGCCATTCCTTGCTCTTAAACAACCACACAAAATCGGAAACAGGGGGAAAACAAAGCTACAATCTCCTCCTTTCTTTGTACGTTAACTTTCCAGACATGCCATCCAAACTCATCCTGCATAAATAAATAGTAAAGTATAATAATAGACAGTATTATTATACAAGCACAATAAAGCACAAGTAGTAATAAATCTGGGCACAAGATTTGTAAACAGAATAGCTATAATAATATATGTATAATATTATAATATAATAGCTAAAACAAAAATATTTTGCCAGATATCTAAAACATGCTTGAAATACTTGGAATTGTCAAAGTTTCTCTCTTTAGAGAGAGAAAGAGTTACACCTGTAGTCTGCGAGTTGTGTTTGCCAAGCAGCAAACATATTTTCTAGTAATTGATACATCTAGAAAACTAATTACATCCTGATTTAACCCAATTTGCCTGCAGCTTCCCTCTTTTATACAGTGCAAAGGAACACACTTGCCTGACTAAAGAAAATAAATTTAAAAAAATAGTGGTATCTTTTTTTTTTTGAAGCACTTGGAGATATCTCCATTGGTAACCGGGTAACTTTTGCAATAAATTAAGCAGCCTCCAATGTGCTCATTTGCTGTGAATTTTTTTTGGCCTTCACTACTCTGAGGACAGAAAGAAGATGGTTTTGCCTTTTGAGGAAAAAGTGGCAAAGGCATTTTGCTCTTTTCAGCATGAGTTAAGGGCAAGCTTTCCCAGTCTCTGAAGAAAGAGCAGCTCCCTCTAAGTGAAAGCTGATGATACATCTGCCCTCAAGCACATGTTTTCAAAGACAAGATGACTAAATAGGGGGTTGTTTCTCTTGCAAGGTTATGGAGCAGCACTCCTCAGTAAAAACATTCCCTTTCCTTCCCAGCACAGATGATCTGTGTTGCATGTGTTATTACTAACACTCTGAATCTGATGGAAATGAAAGAATTGTAAGTGACCTGCAAGGTCTACTTTAAGGCCAAAGCAAAGCTTTTGCTTTGGGTGAGGAGATGGATAGTGGTTTTAGTTTCCTTTAGCCAGTACATTTAAATATCAGCTGAGCTCACAGATCTCTCTTACTAAGGTGCCATGTGTGCAGAGGTTAAAAATTTACTTTTGGCTTCAAGCAGCCTTAGCTGTTCACCTGTCCTGCACCATCCTTGTTGTACAAACTCATGAGTATTTTCTTTTATTGCCTATTACATCAACAGACAAATGGAGCCTTCCTGTTATATGATACCTAACTAGAACTGAAGGGTGAGGGGGGGAACAAAAAATCACAAAAAAACCCAAAGTAATTTCAAGTTTTCTATTGGTTTCTGAACAAGAAACTGAGAATTCTATTATGATTTTCTCAAAACAACAGCGTTGACTGGTTTCCATAGCAAATTCTCATTCTAAAATAGTTTGGATTGATTGCCTATGCAACTAGGGTAACAGTTCACAAGAAAAATCACAACAGCTTGGTCATTCACATGATTTGCTCTTGGATGAAGGTGTCCATAATCAGTAGAGGCTGAGCAGGGCAGGCTTGAACAAAACTGCTGCTCAAGACAGCAACTGTCTTCTGTCATAGTATATGATTTTAGATCTGCACTTTGAAAAACACATTATAAAAATGGCCTGAGTTTGGAGTCACAAGGAAAATAAACAAAAAATAAAAATTCTTAGTATGTCTGAAAAAAATATCAAGCCATCTTTCTAGAGATACACAAGGAGGAACTGCAGGTTTAACTGTCACTGTCCATGTCTGAATATTGTGGCTGACAAATGCAGAACAAAAGGCGACTAATGCAATGATTGCAGTGTACAACACATCATGCTCTAGTGTAATAAGCCCTTTGCAATGTACAAGCACCTCTTTCAAAAAAACAAACACACAGTGCACTTTGGTAAAAAGGAGTTGCGTTACGAATAACTGAAGCAACACGGTGTCTTTCCTTTTAGGGATCCAGCATGCCACAGTACAAGCTGACATACTTCAATCTGCGAGGACGAGCAGAAATCAGCCGTTACCTGTTTGCCTATTCAGGCAAGAAGTATGAAGATTACAGAATAGAAGCAGCAGACTGGCCCAAAATCAAACCGAGTAAGTAGCACAGAACTAAGGCTTCGCTAGAAATGCTGTCAAAAAGCAAAAGAATTTAAGAGGTACTGATGGTTTGTGAGCAGAAATACATTTAATTCCTGGCTTTAATTAAACCTATGGGAATTTTATTGTCTAGGCAGTCAAAATGTCATTCCTAATGCTCTCACAGAAGTCCAGAAACAAATCTTCAGAAAATCAAAAGTGACTTACCTGCTGTCATCCAGATGGGCTTTTACTCCTTATCAATTCAGTTCAGCTTTTGTCTGCCTAAAGCTAACCAAATGCATGCTCGTATTTTCAGCTTCTTTGGAGGATTCCTGCTCAAAGACCCCACTGCAGCATTCACCCTGGTTTTAGAAGGCCAAATTGGAAATTAGTGTCAAGGAGGACACTCCTTTGCAACAAGAAGGGTCTTCAGAGAGGGGAAGTGATGATTAAAAACAAAAAGAACTCAGTTGACATAGCAAAGAGAAAATGAAAGGATCAAAGAGGTGCTAGAAAATAATAATTCCTAAGAACAAGCCCTACCAGCCCTTCCGAGAGTACTCTGTAGGCTACTGCACCCCATCTATTTCATGGTTTTTAGTTGAAGTAACCTTTTCCCAGCTATTCAAACTATTTGTTATTTCTGTTCATTAAATTAGACTTAGTTCAGATGAAACAGATCTTGAGTTTGGAGACTGGGAATATGAAGTCAGAGATACTTGTATCTTCATTTAATGGATTTGACCTGTGCTTTGCTACACAGGCTATGACTCTTCACATCCAGAATGAAGAATAACGTCTTAAGTTTGGGGGAAAGGCACAACTAATGCACAAGGTGATTAATAGAAACCAAGCGACGTTTCTTGATAGGCTTTCACACCATTTAACAAACCCAGCCAGTAAGCTACCAAATTCTTGTAGGGTGCAGTTAGATTTGGTCTTTCCCAGAATGTTCGCAGTGACTTGAATAACAAATATTGAAGCGCCACTGCTCTCCAAGTGGCAGCTGAAGCCATCTGTGGTGCTCAAATCTAGAAAACACTGGCTAACAACCCACAGAGAGGCATGTAAATGAAGCAGTAGAAAGAGAATATTTTCAGTTAAGGATGCCTGTCTTTGGAAACTTTTTCTTTGTAAGAGCTTAAGCCTGTTGACCATGTGGTATAGCTTATTTCTCTTCCACTGCATTTCTCAGGGATGCAGGGTAGAAACTAAAGGTGAGACTGAGAATTCAGATGAACAAAGGAAAGCTTTGCATAGGCCTTTTTCATACTTAGCTATGCACATATTCACATGTACATAGACCTACTTAAGTCCTGAAACAAAGTTCAGAGAATATTAGCAAAGTATAATTCCACATAAAGTTCTGCATACTTATTTTTTAAGCAATTAAAAGAAAAATGCAAAGCGTGAATAGCGACTTAAAGGCTACAGAGATATTTGCATTCTAGGAGGTGTTCTAACAGCAGATCTATTAGACAAGGTAAAGGAGTTGCACCCCTCTTTGAATATTGGTATGTTCCCAATGTCTGAGCTAGTGCAAGAAACAAGGGAGGAAAATCCCTCCTATGCTTTTTTCATTGCTCACATTGTGAATCTCCCAGTGAAGATTTATATGTTCTTTATATGTTTATACTTGTTCACTACTGTGAATGCCCAGCTACAACACCTTTACCACCAAAACACTGGGAGCAGAGGCTCCCTAGAAAACCTAAGCCATATGGTTTGTACCCGTATCTGCTACACTAATGAAGTTAGTTAAGTCATCTAACCTTTGGATGTCTTTGTTTCTCTTTCTCTGATGTGAAAATTTTATTGCCAAGAGTTAATTAAGATACTTCATTTTCCCTGCATAAAGGCCTTTCACAGCAGCCTCTGCTATGACTGATCCCTAGATGAAATTCCAAAGCAGATAAGAAGTTTAGTAAAATGTGGGAGTTGCTGCCCTCAGATTTGTGAAATCATCTGTACAAAATTTATGCTGGCCTAAGAGTTCTTTGAATTTCAGGCTTCTTTAGACACCCAGTCAGTCAGTCAGTGGATGGGAACTGGAACATATCATGCTAATTGACCAGGAAAACGTACACCTAGAAAGAAATACTTGGCCGCATGTCTGAAGTGCTATTACATCTTATACCAGGATGCTAAACTTTTGCTTCTGGAAGGCTCCCTGAATACTACTAGCTCAAGCACCAATGTAATGGTGGCATTTGCCAGACAATCAGCATTGCAGACAATACCCAAGTTAAGTGGTTTGTCAACTAAAACAAGAGTAAAGGTATCTCATTTGTATGCATGATAACGTAATGTTAGTAAAAAAATTGCCTGGATATGACTACCACCGCCTTTGTGAAGCAAACTTTATCTGGAAATGCCATGAGTAAAGATATCTCCCACAGGGAAATCAGCAAAACCCTGAATGAAAGGCAGCAACAAGGCTTTGCAGTAAAGAGCCTTACACTGTGCCAACAAGACCAATAGCCACAGCTTCTATCTGCCCTAAGGTACCAAAACATGGACTTTGCAGGCCATGACCCAACACAAGAAAAGGTTTCCTCCTAGCTAGGGACTAGGTCATATAGAATTTGTGCATCTTAACAGTACAACAATACTGTATACAGCAGAGATGCACCATTTTCCATAAGGAAAACAAACCGCTTGCATCCTCTCCTATCCTGAATTTTCAAAATGTGCCTCAGCTCCCTCTGTGGAGGCAGGGATTGAAAATTACAAAACATTAGTCCTCAGGAAAGCAGGTAACAGGATCCTTGCCAAACAATTTCCATTACTGCTGTGTTTAATCATAAATATGAAATGAGGGGACCCATCCAACCTATTATGCATACAAAGGCATAGCTGGGAGATCTTCTGCACTGCTATCATTCATATTCTGTGTTCAGATCTTTCTTATGAAGCTCAGGAATTTTTTTTTTTCCTTATTTTGTCTGCACTGAGTCTACCTCAAAAAAGAAAGAAAAAATGAATTAGCAGATTCCAGTCTCATCCTGCTGAAAACTAAAGGCTGGTAAGTGTTTAGCAATAAGGGGAATTACACCTGCATTTGATGTAACAGCAGCTAACGTAATTAACGGCAGTTTGGTACACCTCTTATTTTGCAACCCTCAAAACCCATTAAAATTGGTCCAATTAATTGAATAATTACACAATTCTATAGTGGAGTGAGGTTAAGAAATACCAGAAAAATTGCTATGTATGCTTACATATACCATATTCGCATTTACCCACTTGCCTATGAACAATCTGAAACCAGTTTTGACTGTAAAGTCTGCAAGCACAACATAATGTCCTTCTTTTTAAAAACTTACAGCATGATAAAATAAGATAAAGAAAAAAAAATACTTAGGGAAGAAGTCTGGACAAGAGCAGCACTTCATGTTTCTTGAGCCACTAAGGGAACAAATCAGAGAATTCAAGTTTGTCTAAGAGCACAAGGATTCAGGCCTCTGCACAAAGGATAGGTTTGCTTCATCAGTTTTCACAAAATTAAAGTAGGGTTTTACGAAAATACTAACCTCCCAGCCAAATCATCCACATAAACCAGAAAATACTGTCCTTATTTGAAGAAAAAGGCTTATTTCTTAGTTCTCCAGTAAAATTGATAGGAAAACAGAAAATGTGTGCATTAAGATTGATGTGCAGAAAGGCCGTTTAGAAAACAGACTTGCAGTTGCTGCAATTTTAATTTTAACCTGGATTGAAGCGTGTGACTGGCTTTGTTGTTTGTTTTGGTGCTTTTCATGTGGCTTCCCCAGGAAACTGTTGTGTTAATTGTCCTTCAGGCAAATAAGTAACTCCTTGCTTCTCGAAATACTGTCCCGCTTGATTCTGTTTACACCTAAGTGGTGTTTTGTTTTGTACAAGACTAAGTCATATTATAACATAAAAAACTATGTCATTTAGCTTATACACTCTGAAATTAGAATTTCTGTATCTCAACGTTTCTTCTTTTCCCCTTCTGTCACTAATCAGATCATCTTTGGTAAATTTTCTAGTTGCTGATTTCAGGCAGGGACTGTAGTTTGTAACATAAACAAGCTTACGCAAGCTAGTATGTAAGTATCCGTGTTGGCTAGTTTTAACACAGGATTTTAAACAACAGTTTAGTATCGAGTGGCAGCTTTAGATGACCTTTCACTCTATATAAGTCAATAATTATTTAAATAAACTCACATTTTACATTTCCTTTTGAACAGACTTGACCATGACACCATTTAAACCAGAGTCAACTCAAGATCTATACACTAGCACATAATAGACACATTTGAGATCTGTATTGCCATAAAATAGGCTCCTCACAAAAAAACATCATGCGGATGTAAGTCATGATATAGCCAAAATTCCAGTGTAACGGTGCACAGAGTTACCATCCTCTTGAGATATTAGGCTAGCAAGCAGTAACAGCTTTTGTTCTGTGGCTCATTCAGGGAATGGCAATTACACAGACTTTATCACCATAGCAAAGGAAACTTTCATTGGGCTGACTCCTGTACACATCCCATAATCTGTTTAGGAGGGGTGGAATGGTGCTTGAAAGGCCCTCAGGAAACCTGACAGACTAATCATTGCACTGAAAATACTTCCAAGGTAAATCTTAAGAGGCACCTGGCAGCAGACAATAATTCCTGGAGGGAGCAATTGTCATGTTGCCAGAGTGACTTGCTGCTATGTAGCTCTGCATGAGATGTGTAAATAGCTATTTGGGTAAGAAGTAGGGCTTAGCAACCACTTCCAAGGAGAACATGAGTTGTAATAGCTATAGCACTAAAGCTGGGCTACAGTGAGATCAGAGCACCATCCTGGCCATCCCTTTCTAGAAGATACAGACTCTGGATGCCTCCAGCTCCAGGCCAACCGCTTCCCAGGGGCCTTGCTCCTCTGGCAGCCTTACAAAAAAATGTCTTTCATGTGCCTCTTATTGGAAGATGCAAAGTATCTCACATATTTGTTTCTCATGATCCAACCTAAATATAAATGGAAACTAAAAGCAGTTACGTTAGCTTTCAAGGCAAAGGAGAACTTATTTTGACAGAGGCAGCATAGTAGGAAGTGTGCCTGTCACGCTTATTTTCCCCCACCTTTGACTAATCCAGCTGTCTTACTATGGCATCAACCTAAGGTGCTTGATTGCAAAACCATTAATTATTCAGGTTTTGAGGGACAACCAAATGCTTAAACACAGGCTGCTTAGCATCAAGGTCATGGGCAGTTTCGATACAGGCAGGAGGAAGCAGGGGGAAGAGCAGGTCAGCTTGGGGGGAACAGGGAAACCTGCACTCACCTCTGGGAGAAAAGCTGAGGCGAGTCTGGATAAGTGTGGGGAGGAAAGAACAGAGATGATGATGAGAAGAATAATGAAGAATAGAAGAGCGGAAAAGGAAGAAAGAGCTAAGGGAAGGAGAAAATTAAAAATGGTGCCCGCAGAGGGGCTGCTCACGGCAGGGGGAGAGCAGCGGTGTGCAGCGTAGCACAGCACGAGGTTCTGGTTGCTCCACACCTGCGCCCACCAGCCCAGCTGCCAGGACAAAGCTGTGCTTAGCACTGGGCTGGGTGTCCCCTCCCTGTCCCCTCCCAGGAAACAGGCCCAGCTGAGCACCATCCACGGGGTCGTGCCCCAGAGAATGAGCGAGGAGCTCACAGGCAGAGGGAAGGCCCGAACCACAGTGAGAACCTACGGGCATGCCAGGCTGGGAAGAGTGATCACAGCCATTACGGACTTCGTGGGAGGGAGACAATTTATACACATGTCCTTGCTTTTACCACACATCAGGCCTCATCACCCCTGGCTAGTACCCAGCAGAGACTATATAAACATCACTGTTCCAGTCACAAAAGCCAACCAAAATGAAAGCAGTATCAAAAGGAATTCATCCAGCTCCTAAACACTGTACAGACATTTCAGTGAGTCCTTTCTAAAATGAGACTGCAGATCAGCCCGAAAACTTACGCTCACCCTCTGTCAAGGTTTTTCTTCATGGGAAGCGTAAAGTCTGCAGATTTCATTCCAGCAAGCATTTATAAAAACAACGAACAACGAAGGAAAGAGGAAAAGCAAGATTTTGCTAAATGGAAATTCAATTTAAACATGACTACAGCTTTAGTTATCCAAACAGCATGGTTTTTCAAATAACCCTGTTCCTCTTTTCAGTGAGCTTTCAGTCTAAATCTGGAAAACAACACAGATTCACAGCGCCTTCTACTTCAGATAAGCAACAAAGCAAGTAGAAACTGAAAGGGAAAGGTCATATATTCTGTGCATGCTTGAGAAATGACGCTGTTTGTACAATGACGGCAACAGATTTTTCTAGTTTTCCTTCTTAAAAAATGTAATCGCTCAAGTGGGAGCCGGAAACTTTGCAAGACAACACTGTTTTGAAAAACATGGGAAGGACATTCACGTGGATACACAAGGGTATAAACTGACGTTAAGTATGAAGCAGCCCCCTAACCGATCAAGGTTAAAGAAAAACTAGCAAAGTAGTACGCACATCCTTCCAGTCTGCACTGCTGTGGCTTAACTGTTCATTCAGGATGGCTCTCCAATGCAGATTGTTTCATCATTTGCCTCCAAAACCCTTATTCTACCCAAATGAGATCCCTCTCACACTCCAGCTTCACATGCCACCTCTTTCACTTGTTCATCTAACATAGGAACCTGGCAGAAACCAACCTACACACTTAGCTCATCTGGAGCTGCACCAACCATGCCTTTCGCCAAACACACATACAATTTAGCAGGTTTAATACAATGCTTATACACATGGCACATTTGGACACCCCCAGAGGTTCCTTGAACGTGCGTCATCAACAAACAGAGCTAGGGCCAAAAGCACCACAGGAGGCTCAGAGCAAGAAGCCCATATCCATGAGCCTAGGGGTAACGCCGCTTAGATTCACATACAAACAGATGGTTTTCTGTTGTAGGTTGGAGCCCCCGAGTAGATGGTCTGGCTGTGGTTTTTGCTGCGCTTCAAAGAATATGGGCTATGGGCAAGGTGTCTAGATGCCACACTGAGGTTATGTGTCAAACCCTGACCTCGCCTCCAGCAATCAAACTGCGCCCTAGCATCTAGCATGAAGGCTCTTTGCATCCATCCTTTGGATGAACTGTGTGACACAAATTCACTCACCTCCTCTCCACTCTGAAAACGAAGTCTCCAGTTTTCACAGGGAACACATTCCCACCCACAACAACCAAACTTCTCTATACAATCAATCTCCTGGTTTTGCTATGAATTTATCAATATCAGAAATTGTTCTTTGAAGTTACAGGAGCAAGAAAGATACTTCACTGCAGGTTACTAAAAACTTTGGTCTTTTTACATGAATTTTGGAGAATAGTGTTTGAGATATTTGTTTTTCCCTATGTGTTTCCAGACTGAAAGTACAACTTTGTAAGTTATCATACCTTTTCCTCCAATACAAAGGAGATGTATATATTTTCTGCCTGTTGCTATTTTCTTCAGCTGTAAAGCAGCCTGGAAATCTACCATACTTTCTGGTGTGCAAGAATAGCATGCCCCACACCAAAAAAGAAAACAGATTTTTATGATGATCTGCCCAGCACAAGTGTGCTTTCTTCAAACGTCTCAGAACTACACTCATTTATAGCTTATTAACTCAATACTCGACAAAACAGTCCATCAGCAAGAAAAAAAATCCACGTTTACATTCAAATCACAATTTTTCCCCCTGTTCTTTATAAGAAAAAAAAATCAAATGGCATTTTGAACATACAAGAAAGGAAGGAACATCTCCCATTTACCATCTGTTATGTTTTAACTAGTTCATTGTTTAGTAATGATGGCAATAGATACACTGCCTCTTAAGAAATAAACCCCAAACCTCATTATAAATCAAATGGATGATGCCTTTTGGATGTTTAAGGCTTGCGGCACAATGTGCAATAAAATCCGCTCATTTATTAATTTTATACTTGCACTGTGAATCATGCAATTGCGTGATTGTTTCTATTGCGCACAAAGCTGTATTTGTATAGTTTTAATTGTAAAATCAGTTTCTTTTCCAGGAAAAAATAACCAGATCTTAATGAAAATAGTTCAGCACTGAGGAGGAAGCACAATGTAGGCATTACTGATGTTTTCAAGGCATGAATGGCGATACCCTTGAATTCTGTGAACTGCAAGAAAAAACAAAAGTGAATCCAGAAACAGCCAGATTCCTGAGAAGCAGAAGGCGAGTGATTACTACCGCTCTGCCACCCAGCCGCCTTTCACACCTTAATCTATGTTCCTCAGCTGTCAGAAAGATGCCTCCCTCCTTCTGCTGTAATCAAGGGTATCTTAAATAATGTGTCTACACAAACAGGCTTTCATTTTCCTTTGAGTGACTGACAAAGTGAAATGCCAGTGACAGCTGTTGCTTTTAGACTTTCACCCGTATGTAAACACAGCAGAAAATGGACAGTTCAGTTTCTAGATGAAGCAATTTTTGTTGCCCAACCTGAGCAGCGATCATCTCATCATGTTTTGACAGTTATTGCTACAGAGGCCAGTTAGTCACACTGACCGAACCAAAAGGGCATCAGCCCAGCAGCACTCCCACTGAGGCCTCCCAGAAAGGCCAGTTCACTCCTCCGCGGGCAGCAATTATTGCTCCCGAGCTGGCCACGCTTCTGCTGTTACCTGTTGTCAGGCACTGGTGTGCAGCCTTGGGCAGGCTGGGGAGGATCTGGAGATGTCTGTAAGCTGCCCACCCCGGCATGCCCAGCAGTCACGCACACTCTCATCCCCTCGACTCTCACTTGCTCAGAAGATGCACTGATACTCTGCATAAGCAAATGTTATTTTCACAGCTCTGCGGCGTCGGAGGCAGTGATGCTCAGGGCACTCCACACCATTACTCCACAGCACAGAACCAAGGCTCCTCTCATTTGTACAACCAAAGACCTTTTCAGTTTAGCATTCAGGGATGCATCTTTTCCTCTCTGGATTCTCAATGAAGCAATACATGGACTTGCCTGGACCTTGCTGTTCTCTGGATAACATACAAAGTCTTCTGTGCAGAGTCTATTCTTGTTTCAGCAACAAGTAGCAGCGTATGCTTTCTCCCTGGGGTACCAGCAGCAAATGATCTTTGAGTTCTCTTACTTCTGTGGGTCATCAGCATCAAAATTTATACCAGCTTGACAGGGTGCTGAACTTTGCAGGGTGGATGATTGCAGGGGGGCGCAGGTATGAGTACAGTCTTCAGATGCAGAGAAAAAAATGCATAGAGGAGTCCTGGATGTTTTGCGCAACTGCCAAATTAATTTTGCAGATACAGATTTGGTATCCAAGATCCTGCACCTAATGTGATTCACATACTGCATGCTAAACCACAGAGCCGTGTGGCAGTGCTCATCACTGATGAAGCTGCCTTGATAAACAGGTCATGAATGCATGAGGCTTCATAAGCACTGAAGAAAATCTCATGCAATAGAAGTGTCATTTCAGCTGTCCCATACAGACAGTTGTCCCGGGTGTGAAAGCACTTTGCATGTTTCCAGTAATCAACATTCTCACTTTTCCACTACCATCTTCTTACATCGCAAGGCAGCCTTAAGATGGGCATACACCTGATTTACATAAAGTGTAATCCAGATGAAAATGGGGTACAGAGCAATTGGCTATGATCATGTACTTGCAGTCATGTACTTGGAATTTATGGAATAGCATGCTTTGAAATGCAAATATTTCAAGTACCTCTGGTGAACAGCAAAGGGTTCCCACGAGTGGATTCTCACCACCCTAAATGTGACAGCTTTTCCCAGTTTAAGCTTTGCTCCAAAGCTCCAGCCCCACTTGATATCACTCCAGCAGCTTCTCCAAAATGTCATAAAACAGTAGCCCAAGTTTTCATGTACATTATGCTACTAAATTAGTAACTGAAACACTGATTTATCATCTCAAACTCTTACAGATATTCATGATGCCTTCTTAGTTTGTCTTCCCCATACTTAAAATCTGGAGGCTTCTTCCCCATGACTGACTGAACTATTATTATTTTAATGCAAGCCATGTCAAGTAAATTTGAGTATCTTCGCATTTGCAGTTCAGTGTGAAAGTGTATTTGTCTCTTGGTGATGACTGTCAATCGAAATGTCTCATAACAACGTAAGTTCTGAAATACAGATACTTCTCTGAGTCACTGCTTCGGAACTTAATCCAAGTGTACATGAAAAAGCACCTTCACAAGTCTTTACCCAATCTCTTGCTTCACACCCCAGCTGGATGCTGCACTACAAAACCTTCGGTAGTACTTTGCTTAACCTTGGCAGTCACTCTGCTGGGGAGGAAAAAGCAGGGAAAAGAAGGAAACCCTAAGATTCCACTGAAAAGTTTCCCTGCATAAAGAACTCACGATATGTAGGAGCACGTTCAGCCTTTACAGCACAAGGCTGAGAAATAGGAAGTGCAATACCTGATTTCTACTCTATAGTTGCCTTCTTGCAGAGCGATCTGGTTATCTCTCTAACCCTACCTTTTTTAAAAAAAATTATTTAATTTTTTTGGTCATGCATTTGCCTACAGAAATACTGTGAAACTGTTATAACAGCACATACCCTCTGAGTGGTAAAAGTGCAACTATTACAGACTGCCACTGTTTAAGGGCTATGATTTAACTTTTGGCTGTGTTTTTTTTTCTTTTCTTTTTTTTTTTTTTTTCTTTCTTTCTCCTCCAAGCTATCCCATTTGGAAAAATCCCCATTTTGGAAGTAGACGGAGTTACCATTCACCAGAGTCTAGCGATAGCAAGATACCTTGCCAGAGAATCAGGTAACACATATTTGACTCTTTCTTTGCTCTGTTTTGCACCCATCTTTAATGCTCCACATTACATCCACAGCAAAAATAGAAGCAAACCAACAGCTTGGCAAGCCCACCAAGCAGAAGTCAACCCCAGTGTGGTAGTACCGGTACTAGTATTTTTCCAGGCATAGTTAATAGTTATCAGCCTCTTGTTGCATCTGTAGCTTGTCTGCCAGTGCCAAGCGCTGACCACAGACATGCAGCGTACCAAATGGGATGCTATTAGAGATGCCACTCATAGAGTGATGGTATAAAAAGTACTGAGGAGCACCGTATGGTGGCATGGCCCTCCTTACCATCATTTGGTGCCGATTTTGCTCATTGGGTTGGGGCTGCTGCGGCAATCCTGATGAGGTCTCAGGCTACGTGCCCTGTGGTTCCAACATCAGAAAGGAGAAACCAAGCAAGGCACACCTGCTAGAATGCAGTCTGACTGGGTTTGAAGTCAATCAAATGTCACATAGGAAGTAAAAAAAAACCACAGACAAAAAAAAGTTCAAATTAACCACCTGTAGCATGAAATGCTAGGGTGTTCAGAGCTGAAGTCGCATTACTGAGCTCCATACTATGGCTAAAGGAAAGCTCAGAAATAATCCCTGTTTACTGTGATGGCGTTTCTCCCCTGCACACATTACCTAGACTTGGGCCGGGTTCTCCAGCCAGAAACCTTTATTCACCTGCCGCTGCACAAGAAAGCACGTATCTGTGGCTTCCCCGAGGCTCTCAGGGCAGCTTCCCCAGGAGTTGAACTTTGAGCTGCCAGGCCAACCAGAGAGACGGCCAGGAAGAGGAGGTTTAGAGAAGCATTAGAGATAATCACAATCAGCAGACTGAGCACTCTGAAGCAGATTGCGGCACCAATTCAGAGCTGGCAGAGAGATTATATCAGATGGTGACATCACTTGCATCCTTAAATACTTACATGCTATGGAAGTACTTGACCGGTTAGATAAAGTGCTATGAGACTTAGTAACGCAAGCAATCAAAGAGAGTAGTCAGGGCTTGCTTTAGGTCAGCAAGCTGTCATTCAAAACCATCTGCAAAACTGGTCTAGCTGAAGGCAGGCGTGTTTATGGTGTACTGACATCAGGAAATTGAAAAGGGGACTAGGAAGAGGGTATTATTTTTTTTTTCTCCTTCACACTCTGAGCAGAGATGTAACCTGCATTTCAAAATACCTCACATTTTCTGAGGAAACCAGCAGAGGTGCAGTGTTGTTCTTCAAGGCACTAGCACAACATATTCTCAAGCATGTCTGCAATACCGTGTTCCTGCCAGCTTCCTGCATCTTTGATACAATCTACAACTTGCAAGAGAAGAGAATGACGAGCATCCACCTGCTAATGAAAAACGCTGAGAAAAGCCTGCCTTCCACCCACACTGCCTCCCTCCCCTCCCCTGTCAGGAGGCTGATCTGGAGCTGTGCTCCTTTTACAGTCTGAAGATCTGACTTCAGCATTCCCCCAACACCTTTTACATGGGCTTGCAACAGCCACAGAGGCTAGGGTTCTGGAGCACACTCAGACCATGCTGTTCTCCTTCCGGTGTTAGTCACACTGCCAGCTACAGCAGGAAAAAGCATATATGGAAGGAGAAAAAAAATCTTTTTGACTTCATAGCCAAAACTTGTTATGTCTGCCATTAAGTCTGTATTATGTGTCACTAATGCTTTAAAACTAAGAAATAGCATTTGTAGGTGCCCATCACCAACAACTCTTTACTGAAGGCTCAGAGAACTTGATGCCAAAAAGGAGAGGCACACCTCTCACCTTCAAAAGCATAAAGTTTCAGTAAGGAAGATGACTTGGCAGAGGGAGAGCACACAGTTTACGGGAAACACAAAGCTTCCAGGTGAGGCTTAAAAGTACAGAGGGGAAGATAAAAATGACCTGAACCTGCACAGAGGTAAAAGCATGAAACGAGAATGAGAGGGGAAAAAAGCAGTAGCATTAAAAGAAGTGCAGGCAAGCCAAAGGGTAACAGAGAACTAAAGCAAATTTGTAAACAAGACAGGCTAAGGTGCCTAATTACAATGAAGTAATCAAAAGCAAGCAGGATGTCATGAGAAGGTCCTAAATGGGGCTGAATAGGCAGGATAGAGGGAAAGAGAAGTAGACTTTCACAGAAGCACTTTTGGAGATTGCGTTGACCCAAATGGAAAGACCACGAGATGGAGAAGGACATTGAAAGCTGGGATGAGGAAGAATTAACAGAAAGGAATTGGTGCTGACCCTTATCGAATGTGGTGGGATGGTGTATGGCAGAGAGGATAAAGAAGCAGTAGTCAGGCTGTGGGCTCAGGTGATGGAAAGAACAACTGTACCTTAGACGGCTGTATGAGGCTGGAGGGGGGAAAAAAAAGCAAAGGCAGATGAGACTGAACCTGGATGCAAGGAGTCAACTGCACGTTGTTAGCATCCACAACAGCCGCAGAGATCGTACTTCAATGGAAATGTTCACAAAGAACAGTTTACCTTTGGGGTATCAAAAATTCCTGCTGATGCTTGTCTCTAACCTCCCCTCATATGCTTGCTTCTCACAGGTCTGGCAGGTCAGACACCTGTGGAACAGGCGCTAGCTGATGCTATTGTGGACACCATAGATGACTTCATGACACTCTTCCCTTGGGCTGAGAAAAACCAGGACGTGAGAGTAAGACAATCACTAATTTAAACAAAGATAACACATAAGCCAGGCATAACTCTGTACCTGAGCACCTTCTCTCAAGACAGTGCCATGTATCAAGCCCTGGGTCCATCAGCTCAGCAAAGCTGAGCTGGAGGAGTTCTGTGGTTCTTCCTCGAGGCTAATCCAGACAAGGCCTTCTGATTTCTTTCAGCTTTGGAGGAATTGAGGCCATCACGAGCTGCCCCTCACTAGTTCACCTTGAATCGAGGATGCCATATGTGCATACATCAAACTGCTCTTCAAAGGGGAAAGACAGGACACTCCCACCCAGCCAGCACTACACGATAACTGTATCTTGTCACAGACTAAGCTCAAATCTTTCTCCTTCTGCTAACTCAACAAGATTAACAGCCCTGCCCATCATCTTTTTGCACTTCTGCATCTTGATTTCTTTTTGGGGTTTAGTAAACATCAGTCTTCAATAAGATCAGCTGCCAGGGACAAATACTTTTCCATGACCAGAGCCACGTAAGAGAGCGGGTACTGCTGAGCAGGGGAGGTAGCACATCCCTCACTGTCACTGCGCTCTTCAGACCTCTGCGACCCCACGTTGGTCCTCCGCGTGCTTTTGCAAATACTGATGCCAGGCTAACACGCTGCCATGGCTACCTTAACGCATAGTCACAGCGAAGCCCTAGAGCATTTGGTTTGGGGTTTTTTTGTTTGCTTGGTGGGTGTTTGGTTGTTGTTGTTTTTTTTTTTTTTTTTTTTTTTTTTTGGGGGGGGGGGCAGGGGGCATTGGTCCAGTCCCTCTCACCAGAGCCCCAAATACAAGAACAGGCTGATGGATGAGTTAACTCCAGAGTTACAATGGCTCCATGCAGCTCTGACCCAAGCAGATGACTCAGCCCTTTGAGGAAAGTGGTAGTATAACAACAGGTCTCACCATTAACTACCAGTGCAGCCACCTTCCATTTAATCCAAGGTAACTTTTCAGATCCGCTATAGGAACCACCCAAAAGCAATAATAAATAATGAAATTGTATGAAAGCACTCTAAAAGCTTGCAAAGGAAAACCTGAAAGTGTATTTGGAGGTTTTCGTATTGGAAAATGTGAATTACTTCATTTCCTAGTGATTTACTGAAGTTTCCTCATTTGGGGAGGGGAGTTTGACTCATGATTTTTAATCATTTCGGAATAGCCACACTATTGCTAATGTATTAGCACAGAAGCAGCCCTATTGCCACAGCACTGCTACTCCCTTACAGGAAAACTCCTGTAATGCCTGCATGTGTCCCGGCTCGTACTCAAGCACTTCTCCAAAATAAGGACCCAGATCATGCTACCAGTGATTAATTTAAAAGGAAAGAGTTTACATGAAAGCCTTGTATGCCTGCATGCATGCAAGGGAGCGTTCTAGGGCCAAGGAAGATGGCAAAACTTACTTTCTGGCAATCTCTAACATTTTTCTCACTATTAGCTGTTCTCCCTCTCCCCTCCCGGGTCCACTGCCACCACCTTGTGGTGGAAGCGGTGTCTCATGGTTTCAGAAGACCAGATTTAAGTAATTTACATGCAGTAAAGTCAGAAAAGTTCCGCAGCCCTGAGAAGTGCCTACAGGAACGCACACCTCAGAGAAAGACGAAAGGATATGCAATGCTATCTAGCCAGTAGCAAAGAGAAACCCAAGCAAAGTACAGCGAGCACAGGTGGCAGCTGCCCATGGAAGCTCCCTCTATGCCAGGCACAGACTCCCCTCACCCTACACGCCCCCCCCCCCCCCCCCCAAAAAAAAAAAAAAAATAGCTGGCCTTGCAATAGTTTTTTCAGGCATTGCTGGGGAGCTCCAGGGTTGAGACAAGTAGGTCATGCTGCTCCTGAAGGTGGATCCTGGTCATGTCCCCATCAGCTTCATGGATGACTACATATTTCTGTAGCTGGGGGGAGTTCGCTATTGTCATGATCATAGAACAGTCTGGAGGTTTTTTTTGCAAGGCAGGCTGGGGAACTTACCTAAACAAAGGAAATGTTACAGCACAGCATACAAATATAAAATTTCTGGACTGAAAACTTCTGCCTGTTACTTGCAGTCACCACACAGTTACTAAGCTCTTTACAGAAAGCAAAAAATTATGACAGATATTCAAACACGTTCTGCAGAAAGACTGGTTTGATTTCAGCCTGCATTTTGGGGGGCCATTTAAGCTGCTGCCTCTGCTAGAGTTATTTTTTTATTAACCTGAATTTCAAAGCTGTTGAAATCATTCCATTCCTGTATAGCAGTGCTTATTTAACCAAGCCTGAGTACGTTCCTCCAAAATCAGGCCAAGCACATTAACTGCACAAACTGTGCCACATTAGTCAGACCAGATGATCACAACAGTCTGCAATCTCAAGTGCTTCCACGCAGGTGAGAAAAGAAAACCAGAAACAGTTTCCCTATCCAAAGGAAACACCTAACCATCTAAAAGCAGCCTTAAAACTTTCTGCTGTGGGGAACACCTAGTGGAGATATATACGTACCCTCATACTTTATCTGCTTTCATACAAATACTGACACGCATATGCTTCCATGTAGACTTCAGTCTTTTAGCCACCTAAAATCTCATTGCTGCAGAGACAAAAAAAGCAGAATAATCTGCTAACACAAAAATTCAAAGATAAACACAGCAAAAGCCCAAACCCAGGTTCCACATTTCACACGAGAGGGGCTGATAAGGAAGGATAACTGAGCAGCACCTGACTGACAGCACGGAGAGCCTGAGCTAAAGGGATTTTGGAAGTCTGAGACCCTGTACACTAGAAAACATAACATCCAAAAAAGTCCCAAAGAAATGACCATAAGACATTAGGAACGTTATTTTATAGATGGATTCTTTCTACATCTATGGCAGGGCCCCCGTCTTGCCACAGCTGTGTGGCTGTTAGCACAGATAAACAAGCAGCATCACCCCCCACGCAGTGCCACAGCATCTCAGGTGTTCATTAAGGGAGCAGCTGGCTTAAGTCACAGCTCACTAAGCCACAAATGTCGTGTTTTGGACATCTCACCCACTTCGTGGGTAATTATCTCAGCTTTCCTGAATTCTATAGTGCCCCTTTGAATGCATCCAAATGACAGTTACCTCTGCATTTATTCGCTTATCTTAATTGCTGATTGCTGTATAAATCCTGACTTGGATGCTAGTATACTCCTCCTTCCAAGAACTGAGAGCGCTCCAGAGTTTGTATCAGATCAAATGATTCCACTGTCACCTTTTCCAGATTTCAGCTTTCTTTTTCACAAGTAAGAAAGCCCCAAAAGTTCAATTTTGCTGACTACTTACACATTGGTATGCATCTTTGTGTTTCATTCTTCCATCAGAAAAAAGCATTTGATGATATCCTCACCAACAAAGCACCTGAGTTACTGAAAGATTTGGATACTTTCTTGGGGGATAACAACTGGCTGGTAGGGAAGTCTGTAAGTATAATTTGTTTCTCCCATTCCAACCAGGTCGCAAGAAAAATAAAGTCAGTGACTGTTGTTGAATTTCTGGACTTCACACCAGCCCATGAAACAACTCTCCCTGCTTTTTTAACTCTTTGTTCTTACCAATACAGCGGAAATTGTTTTCCAACTATTAGAAGAGCAAAGCAAACCAGGACGAGGATTTGCATTTTCTCTAAACCAGTTTAGAAGTATGTTGACTCCAAACAGTACAAAATGCCTTTGTACTAGTCAATACAGATGGGAGTTGTTTAGAACTCTGCTTATAACCACTGACCAATTTACAGGACAATATGAAAAACAACTCCATGAAAGTGTAATCCCCTTTTTTACCCAGAACTGTTTGGAAACCATTAAAACACTTCTCTGCAGCACAGTTTCAGCAGAAAATATTGATATTATAATGCAATTAATATTCATAGCAAGGGCTTTATTTAACCAGTTTTTACTTAATTCAAGCCTTGCATTGCAACCTAATTACTAGCTCTGTAATTACAGCCTAAAAAAACCCATAAAACCATCTTACACAAAACAGATCATGTTTCATTTCTGCAGTTTGCTGAAAATGTTAGCCCCCGCTTTTAAGATTACCAACTAAAATTTATTGCTTTCTCTCCCATTTCCACCAGGTAACATGGGCTGATTTCTACTGGGATGTGTGCAGTACTACACTTCTGTCCTGTAAACCTGACCTGGCAGACAACTACCCCAGGCTTTTGGCTCTCAGAGACAGAGTGCAAGCACTTCCAGCTATTGCAGCATGGATCCAGAAAAGACCAAAGACTATAATGTAGATCAGCTGTTCAGACTGGAAAAAACAAATGCATGTTTAGTTTTCAACATAAGCACCCTAAGTTATTAATTTTAGAATCATTTAATTTCAGATGGGTATGCTATACAAACTCAAAATCTGCCATAGGAGAAAAACTAAAAATCTGATTTAGTAGGGTAGAGCCTGAAGGAGAGGTGTGGTTTCAGCCACATTTCCCCCCTCACAACTAATAAAGTGCTTGATCAACCTAATTAATGTTCTGTGGGCTCTCAAAAGGAGAAGAGATGAATAAAGCTTCCTGCAGAGATGTAATCTCAACAATACTTTGTTTATTGTAGACTTTCAGTCTGGAGAAAAGTAGGCTAATTAACAGAGAGGATAAACATGTGGGAGTACTAAGGACACCACACAAGAAAAAGACCCACTTAGTCAACAAACTCAGGTTTCTCAAGCGCTTTCTTTAGCCTCTTGAAGCTTGTGCTAAGCATCCGAAGATCCTCCCCCATCCCAAAAAAAAAAAAAAAAAAAAAAAAAAAAAAAAAAAAAAAGCAGCTGCAGAGCTGAGCTGATGCCCAGACCAGCACCAGTTCTCCATAAACACACCAGCTGCAGAAACACTCAGCAGCTCAGTATCTGTTCCAGTAAGCAGGAGACAAGTCGGGGGGGAGTGGCAGGGGTGGAAACCAGGTTTGGAACAAATGAATGAACAGTTTGTTCTTCCAGCACTGGAGAAAACAAGTAGGTGGAAATCCTGGCAATGCAACCAGTGTGTAGATGCAAGCAGTTTACATGAACTCAAGGGGAGACAAGTGCTTGCAAGAGAACTCTACTGTGTGGCATAAGCAGCTAAACCACAACAAACGGGCAGTCCTCTGGGCTGAAAACGGACACTATTGGGAGCGTATTTCCCTTCACACTTGCTTTTCCCTCCCACCAGAAATATTATCTCATTGAATCATTAGTAATGCCAAACAACCGCTAACAGTTCAGCAACAAACCAGGTTCTGGCAGAACAGCGAGGAAGATCCAATCTTGTGCTCATTCCAGTACGGGATCTCCACCTGCTTTGTAATTCCTCAAATGCTTTGTTATAGCTCTTTGCAGACTTTTCCTTCTTCAGCTCCCACTCCCTCCTTGCCCACCAGTCTTCAAATAGCTGTAGGGTTTTTCCCCCCCTGTACAACCTTCCCCACCAGTCACACCGAATGACAGAATGGTTGAAGTTGAAGGGATCTCTGGAGGTCATCTGGTCCATACCCCCTGCTCAAGTGGGGCCACCTAGAGCCAGCTGTTCAGGACTGTGTCCAGACAGCTTCTGAACATCTCCAAGGATGGTGACTCTACAAACTCTTAAGACCCCAAATTAAAGAGGGTAGAAACAGTTCCAATAATAAACAAACAAACAAGGCAGAAACATATGAGCTTCATAGCACTTGACAGATACTGACCCCAGGGGGTCTATGATGTTTAATATTGCTGATTGTTCAAGAAGTAACCACTGCTCTGCTAGAATACTTTAACTGATTACATGCACATACCAAACCCAACCACCACACAAAACACCCTACAGGGCAGGCATTTTGTTTCATTTCATATCTGAAGCAAACAGGTGATAATGTGCAAATGTAATGGGGGTAAGAGTTGGGTTAGGATCATGCTCAACAGAAACAGACAACCTAATTAACTGTAGCATTAAACACTTGTGGTTGTGTGTTAAATCCCACTATTTAGTCTCACAAAACATGCGGAATTAAAGCAGCACAGCAGACAAACAGATTCTTACCTTTTTCCCATTCCATGTAATACTATATTCCTTCACCCTGTTTCAGCTGTGCATTTTGGAACATGCAGCACAGCCATGGAAAATTTCCAGTAGAAGGCAAGTAAAGTTTAGTTCATGCTTTGAAAAAATTTAAAATATTTTCCATCCATTTCATACTTGCAGAAATCACATACAGTTGGAAAAAACACCCACAGCCATAACCAAACCAAAAAACACCAGATGTCCTCAGATACTGCTAGTCATTAGTCAGTGAAGTGATCTGTGAGTTGGACAAGGTGAAACACTGGGCAACCATGGACTCCAGATCCTCTTCCTTGCTCTTCACATAAAAGTGTTTAAGTTCCTTCAAAAGAGGCAAGAAGTATCTTCCGACTGTAATAACCACAAACAGAGAAGTGGTAACTATCGGTCAGCCCCATATTAAAAGGCAAGAGTGAATTCTAGGATGCAGTCCTCAGATTCAGCCTGGTACAAATTTGATGAGCTCTGCACAGAGCATACAGCAGCTGAAGTTGTAACAGAAGGCAGGGGCAGTAAGGATTCCCCATACTTCGCCTTTCCCCAGCTTCTAAAAGAGTGCCAATTTGAACCTTAACCACTCTGAGTTCAAAAGACCGAATTCCAGTCTTTTCCTCGATCCAAGTAAATGGACATCCCCCTCTCCTACCTCCTCAAATCACATCCTGGCCAGCAGATTATAAACTTCAGGTGGAGGCGTACCTCATCATTGATACCACTGAAGCTCTTCATTTCACTGAGATAAATTCAAAATTAACAAACTTCAAGAAAAGAGTAAGACTTAAGCTTTGAGTTTAGGGCACTTCATTGGCAGAGCACAAACCTGGTATCTATACCAAGGACTGACAAAAAGATTGTGACCTGGATAGAAAGTTCTATTTGGCAGGAATCCTATTTTTATAATCAATACCCTAACACACCTGTGACTAGAGCATAATGAAACATTAGTAATTAACGACTGCTGGATAAAGCCAAGTCAGTTCAAATGTAACACTTCAGCTAGTCTGGAAGTTGCCTGTTTGATTTATAACATGAAAGTTATCATCCAACCCCGCAATAACCACAAAATGAAAATATTTTGTTAATCTATGGAATTTTATTTGAACAAGTTGATACAAAACCAGTACAGTACGTCAAATGAACCAAAACAAGCAGAAACAGACTTGAGCATTGTCAAATAAGGCACATAAAAATCTACACACAGAATCCAGTGAAACAGACAGTTTATATATATATAATTTGGAGGTAGAAATAATTACAAAAATACTGACAAATCTTAAGCAGTAGCAGGTTTGTTAAAACAGTTACTCCTTAGGTCCCCATTTTGAAAAGCAATCTGTAAAATAATATCAGCATCGATGTTGGCACATTTGGGCCACGTATGTTTTAAGCATCAAAAGAATGCTATCAGTGTTAAAAATTTTCAATACCATGAGGAATACAATAAAGAAACTACAAAAGTTATAAATGTTCATAAAACTCACGGTCATCAATAATGTAAGAGTCCTTGGGGTACAACATCACCTTTCTTCCTTGAATTAAACAACATATTTACATTTCAGAGACCTAATGAAGCTTTTAGTAGTGTGGCTATATCAGCTGGAATGGTTCCTTCTTCTCCTGGCGAATCAAACCAAGCATTAGTACAGCTCAAAATATTTCACAAACAGAAAAAAGCCTAGATCCCCAAAACTGTACAAAATCCTCTACTTGTAGGAGTCTGTCACTGATTGGGGGGTCAGAGTCAGAGGACACTTTGTGTCAAACTAAACAATAATCAAAAAAATAAACTAGAAAGATCTATTGAACATGAAAAAAAACCCCCAAAATAAGAAGGCTCGTTTGCATCAAGAACCTTGGGTTTTTTTCAGAATAATATATTGCAGCAACCTTATTTCACTTAAATGGCCATCATTATGTGCAAGAGACTTACCTGCATCTGCTGCAGTCATATCTTGTTCTAACTTCAGTTTCTGCTGGCTGATTTTGAGCATGGATTCTTCAATAGTCCCCTTACTGATTAGCTTTATGACTTTTACTTCCCTGAAAACCACAAAACAGGATAAATCCATTTTTATATTTTCTTTGGAGTCATGCAAAAGGGAAGGATGCTATGCCTTTGCTCAACTAGCAGTGGTTTAAAACAAGGAGAACATGAACAAAAAGAGCAATAAAAAGCACATCTAGTTTTTCTGTCTGAACCAGCTGTGCTCTGTACTGCCAGAAAACTTGTTTTCTCCTGCACTCCCAGCCACCACAAAGTCTGGACAGTCACAAAAATCTGTTAACAGAAACAGCCCAACTTCCTCCTCATCACAGACTACAGTTGAAACATCAGTTACTAAACATACTCTGCTGCTCACATTAGCTTATTCTGACCGAGGACTCTAAAACAGTCCATGGTTTCACTGCTTATGATTGGGTAGCACTTCAGAGCTTTGAAGCCTCCTGAAGAGAACAAACAGCTTTGCCCAACAGTCCCAAAGACTTCAGAATTGCCTTGAAATAGTTCCGAGCACCAGAAATTTGAGAATTATAATTTCAGAGCTATGAAGAACCGGAAAAAAAGAGGAGAAAGTAAGTAACATTTCTTCTGGCAGCAACATGTGGCGAGACAATTACAATTACCTAGCGCCCACACAACCCAGAGCTGGTTTACAGAAGTCTCTCCGTAAAATGGAATTTTCAAGTCATAGAATACTGTCCTTTTAGCCTCCTTTAAGAGCTTGCCTCCAAGAAAAAACAAGCATTGTAATGAAAAAGTCTTACCTCGTCTGACCTACTCTATGGCATCGGTCTTCTGCTTGCTTATCATTGTATGGGTTGCAATCAATGTCATGAAGAATAACAACATTCGCTGAGGTCAGATTAATTCCCAAGCCACCAGCTTTGGTTGACAGGAGGAATACAAATATGCCCATATCTGTATTGAACTGATCTATTAGATGTATCCTGCAGAACACATGCAATCAGGCCTTAGACAAAACACCACACTGGCTCCAGAGTTGAATACAGAAGTTAGGACAATAATCTTCTAAAAGGGCATTTGCAAAGCAGCTCAAAAGTACAGATGTTATGCAGACAGAAAAAAAGGGTACTAACAGTCCTCAGCAGTGACCAGAGAAACATACACAAAGTGGCAGATTGATAGCAAAGAAAAGAGGCTTGAAAAAAGATTTTGGACGATCATCAAATAAAACGAGCAAGTTGGAGAATGAGGGAAGACTGAAGTGCATGAAACAAATGGGAAGGGGGAGAAGAATTTAGTGTCACAATTATTTTCTGTACAGACTTCAGCTGTAAGTGGAAATTAATACCACAGCAAGAATGACAGGTTTTTGAAACAAAGAGAAAGAGCACCTAAAAAAAATTTTAAGTAGTCATGAAACAGGAAACAGCAGAAAACCAGCACAGCTCTAATACAAGAAAAGCATTGCAACATTTTCAGCTGTGAAGGACAGAGTAAATGGTTTGTCCTAGAGTAACAAAGGGGTTTATCTGCCTGTTGTAACAGAGATACACTGTACTTCCAAGGAATATCTACAGGTGAGCTTTCGTGATGCTGAGACACAAGCAAAACTAACACACCATGAACTGCTGAAGACTCAAGTTGTCTGTTTCAATGGCTAGGGCTATAATCCAACCATCTAAAACTCACCTTTCAGCCTCATCCTTACTAAGGCAATCTGAAATCCAACATTAAACCCCTTCTATAGTCAATGCCCAGTGACCACAGAATTCCACACACTGGAAAACAAAGGTAAGGGTTTTAAGCCACCTCCCCCACTCCTCCATGCACACATCCATTTTTTCCTCTCTCATCTTCAGCAAAAGTCACGTACCTATCAGAAATCTGTGTTTTTCCATCCAACCTAATATATCTATGTTGCCGGTGTTTTAGGAAAACTTCCAAGATATCCAGCATCATAGTAAACTGGCTAAACAGTACAACTCTGTCACCCTGGAAATGACAAAGCAAAACAAAAGTTTTAAACCACACCAATTACAAATAACAAACTATACAAATACTTTACTGGTGCAAATACATCCTTTTACTTTGAATTCCTGTTTTCCGAACTAAAAGACTAAGCTGAAATTCATCAAGTCAGGACTGACTCTCAGTGAAGATACCATATCCAGTATTTCTGCTGCATTAACCCACATTTTGTCCAATAGTTTAGTTACTTTGCACTTAGGTGACTCAAGCAATCTAGAAATCACGTCAAAAACATAAATGCCAGATCTACTCCATTATAAACGTCAACAAAATGTTTTCGTTAAATACCTATATTTAAGCTATATTCTATATAAAAGAGTGCTACTGTTCTGTGTTATCTGAAATAATTGAACAGATACATAGCACACTTACGTAAATTCAGGATACACTGAAGTATTATGGTACATGCTTATTTGTAAAGTAAGTTGGTTCGAATCTATGACTCTAACAGTAACCTCTTCTTACCTTCATGCTGGCTTAACATATACATGATTATTCTGATGTAATACAGTCTTATTCAACTGCCAAAAGAGGGTCAAAATTCATGAGCTGTGAAAATGATGCTAACCCTCCTGTACATTTGAGAAAGTAGTGGTAACCTGGGATGAATATCCTGAAACTTGGAAAAATGGGAAAGCTTATTTTAGCTGCGTCTCCAGTAACATGCATATGCAGGGCTGCACGTGAAAAGCTGTGAGTATTGCTTTGCAATACTACACGTGCACTAAATCACACTCTAATACCCCACAGAATAGCAACTGGGTTGCATATAAAACTAGCAGATGTTAATTTAACCAGTTACTTAGAGCCACCCTTTAGATCAACAGGAAAAGGTATTTCAGCCATCTGTAGTACCAACCTTCTCTTTAAGGTCAGAGAGAATGCATTCCAGTGCTCTAAACTTCCCAGAATCCAAGATCTGATCCATGTCTAACTTGAAGTCGCTGACATGAGAATATTGCTTACAAAGCAAATGCAGCTCAAAATCTGTCATTACTGTCATATCTTCAAAGATAAGGTCAGGATTAGCATCACAATGCGTGGGTTCCTGTTAGCAAAAAAATCAAGGGAAATAATGCAATACACAGTCTCACCAGACAGACAAGAAAAAAAAACAAAAGACACCACACAGTAACATCCAAAATTTCTGAAAGAACAGAGTAGCACAACGAGACATGGACAAATGCCAGAGCGTGGCTCATGCAAGCAACAAAAGATGAACTCTGCAACCCCAGGTTTATAGTAGAGGATCATTACTCGACAATTTAGCTTTTACAAGAATTTGTACTACCAAAAGCTACGAAGTATATGCTTAACCTCCATAGCAATTACCTAGTTCCCATCAAGCCCTATGACCTTTTACCCCTGTATCAGACCTCTTCCCCTGAAGGCACATTCCCTAAAAGGGAGGTCCAATCCTTGGATAGATGGTAGAAGACATGGGAAGCCCAGCCCAAGATGTAGGGTGGGTAGAGGGATGTCATGCCTGGAAGAAAGAGGAAAAGAAAAGCCACATCTGGAGAGTACGATGGTATGAGTAGGAATAAAAAGGGACAAAAATCCTTCATAAACCAATGGGTCACTTCTTCCCTTCCCCCCCAGCCTTGACTGGCTTTATTTTAAAACAAAGCTGAAGATATTCAAAGCCAGCTGCAACTTTCTTAGGGCACCTGCTGCATATTCAGTTGTGGGTTTTTTTATACTTTAGAAAGAAGCAACAATTTTCCCCAAACTCCACAGGCATTAACCCCAGCCAAATTACAAAAAAAAGTCCTCAACAGTTCAGTACTTATGCCTTCCCTATGTTAGTTCTGTACAGCCTAGATTTCTTGCTACTCAGAAGATACTAGTAAACTCAAGTGCCCACCCATGATTTTTTTCTTACTTCGGTTTTAAATTTTGGGGTGGAGGGAAGAGGCGTTAAGGGGGAGCTAATGAAAAGGCGCTAACTGCAGTCCCACAACTGTTCCCTCCCTTCTAGTATCTGATCCAAAAATCAGTGTTAAGCACATACAGAGCTTGATAAGAGCACTGGATAGATGCAGAGAAATAAAAAGCAGCAACAATTAAGTTTTGTGAAGACACACTTTTGACCAGAGGACTGACAATTAAAAAAAAAAAAAAAAAAATCTATTTAAGTTGCATTAAGAATTCTGAGAATTTAACGATTGCTTTTCATTCTCATCACCTTACCTTGAGCATAAGCATGGACATTGTCCTGAGCTTGTCAGTCGTGTAATACTGACGATGCAGAAGAGGGTGATTAGCCATTTTTCTAAGTTGCATCATTACATTTCCCATATCTGAGTTTTTCTCTGTAAACAAAAAAATAAGGTAGATTCAGCAGTAGTACATAGATGCCTACCTGACATCATCATCTCTCAGGAGAACTTCATTTGTAAGAGCCGAATTTGACACTGTACCTATTACCTGAACTTACAAAAATTTCACAGAAGGGATAAAGTCAGTTTAGGATTATCAGGCGTTTCTACAAAGCAAGGGCTTTCAAAGGTCATTCAACGTATGTCTGGGCATGAAAAAAATCCAGCAAAAGGAAACAAGATCCTCACATACCATTACTGTTAATAGTTTTCTTGAGCTTGTTTAAAAGATCACAGTATAGTTGTTCCTGTTTCTCAGACATGGCACATAATTCAGTGAGATCTTTTTTGGGAGGTAGTTGTTTCAGGACCTGACAAAATGAAAACATACCAGGTAAAAACTGTACTGTAGTGAGTGGTCAGTAATTCCGTACTATTGTACAAGCCTGCTTTTAAGGCACTCCATTCTCCACATCTCAACTCCTTTCACTGGCTGCAGCTTGGCTAAGTCAGCAGCTTAACTTACTCATAACTTGATTTGGATTGTACATCACCCCCTCCATCAAGTAACACTGTCTGCACACTCCAAAACTGCAAAAAATAGTAATACAGGCAATACCCAGAACCTACTCCCCTGCTCATCAGAGATACCCTCTTCAAACCACTGATTAATAAATTATGCAATTACACAGAAACGCTTTTTGGATCACTATTAAGTTTTCCCTTTCTTTTATATATGCAATTCTAGAGAGAATTTAAATGGGTTTGGGGGTTTAGAATGAAAACCAATCTGATGATAGCAAAATAACTTAACACACACATTTCTAGTCATACATATACACACATACATAAACGCACATTTACAGCACATTTCAGTTAAAACATCATTACACAAATATTTTAGTGTTAACATGGAGGATTTCTCACTTCTCATCACTTTGCCATGCACTAAATCATCTTTTGCTGATCCTTACTAAAATTCTCAACTGTAAATAGACAGCAAATAATAAGCATCAAAACCTGATGCTGCAGCAGGTCACGTTTTTACTCGCAACTTCTATAATACAAGTAATAGCTCAAGTTTCTTGCTCTTCCTAGATAAACAGCTAAAATTAGTACTGAAAAACTATGACCTTAAATTCTACTGTTAGTCTCAAAGATTATCAGGCCTTTTAATAATATGAAGCC
Organism: Falco punctatus; assembly: GCF_963210335.1. Lineage (NCBI taxonomy): Eukaryota > Metazoa > Chordata > Aves > Falconiformes > Falconidae > Falco > Falco punctatus. The sequence continues at coordinate 73,303,271 of NC_137580.1, forward strand.
ATTATTTTAAAGGCAAAAATTACCTCATCCTTCACTCTCCTTAAGATGAATGGTTTTATTATCTGCTTTGCATGTGCAATCCTCTCCTTTTCATATATGCTTTGTTCTTCAGCACTCTTCTAAGGAAAATATTGCAAGAACTTAATTACAATGTGAAATTTTCAGCAGTAACACCATATTAACTATTTTAACTTGATGAAAAACCCAGCCAGAACAGACGGATCCAACAGGACCATTAGTATTCTAAGATATCCTGTTACAACACGTTCTTACTTTAAATGGTTTATTTTGCTGTTTCCTTTTCTAGATTTTCATAATCTTATTACCTGTTTCCATAAGATACCAATAAAAGCAGAGTTATGCAGCAACAGGAGTGTTCTAGCAAAAAAAATTAAATTATTTTCAAGACGACAGTATATAATACTTACTGTTTTTGAAGAGAATGTCCTTCGGATTTCACTTGTGCTACTGCTGAACATATGTGGCATGACAAAATTCAAGAGAGACATCAATTCCAACAGATTATTTTGAACTGGAGTTCCCGTTAGCAGTAAGCGATTCTTTGCCTGTTTGTCCAAAGTGGAAAACAGGAGTGAGAAACATTAGTCAAACAGGTTAAAAATATATATTGGCAGAAACAAAAGAGATATGGAGAAGTGAGAAAATGAGCTTGGCTTAAATTGCAACTATTTAAACTTCACATATATTTACATTTTTAATTATTTTATTTTAAAATTTTAAATTATTAATAATTTCCTTGTGAAGGCTACAAAACAGTTTACAGATCTGTGGGGAACTGAGCACCTACCAATTTAAAACTTTCAGTCTAGATGTAAGAAAAGCCTTCCTGCATCCTACTGAAGTTTCTTGTTTATTTTGGTGGGGTTTTTTTAATTAATGTGCTAATTGTTGCTCCCATATCATATCTTTTCTAACATCATACAGTACTTGCACACAAGTTTTGAACTGCAAGAACAAGTCACACTTTAATTGCTTAAAGATCAGTTTCTTAAAAAGGCTTTTGATGAAAATATTATCTTGAAAAATAAGTCACAATAAATGATCATAAGTACATTATTACTGTATAAATAATACAATGCTAAATCATAATCAGATAAAGAGCTGTACTCAAATTTTATCTTTCTAAATGCTGCTGCCTCAGGCTGCAAGCTACAAGAAACAATTTTTTAAAGCTAGCTTTTCTTGCACAGTCCTATCAAAAGTAGATCCTTAAATACCACAATATTTCAGCACAAGTCATCAGACTAGCATTTTTGCAGTCTTTACTACTGTGGGATAAAACTGGAAAATCCCTTAATACCAAAACAGAGCCACTTCCATCATTGTAACGACGCTACGGGAAACGTATTACATTTCTTTGGGAGCCTGTCTCCCTGAAAGAGTTTACAATGCAGGATCCGCTCCTAAGACCACACCACTTACATCCACTTGCATACTCTAGTTTCTGGAACATTATGTGTATTTGAACTTTACAGTTAGTAATCCATTTCCCCCACTCTGTAACTACAAATAGAAAAACCAGGAGTTGTCCCCTCCAGTCCAGCAGTAACTAAACCTCTTACATTAATTGTCATAAGGTGCTGGTAGCGTACAGAGCTCATGTTCTTGAGCATATGACCTTCATCAAAAATTGCATAGTTAAGCTTCAACCTGCGAAACAGTCCTCTATCATCTGAGCTGCTAATTGCACAGTTGTATCTGTCAGAGAAAAATACCACAAAAGATACATTAAATGCAAATTCAACATGAACATGCTGTTGTCAGAATCAAATTAGATTCTCTAAGATACTGAAGAGTTATGGAGAGAATGTGCGAGGGCCAGTAAGTAAAACTGCCTAGAAGTAACTAACCATATCACAGTTTTCTACTGGCAGATAATTACAGTTTACTTGATGAGCCAGTGCTCTCAGTAACACTTTCCAAAAGTGTGCAAATCTATTACAAAGTAGCACGTATTATTACTAGACAATAGACAAAGCATCTGTTACATAGTATCTGTTACACATGAATAAACCCCTAAATAACAATTACCTGAAAAGTAAAGTTCCCTTCCCTTCTCACCAAACTGCAAACACACTTGCTCTGTTGTGCCGCTAGAGGTCAGCAGGAGCTAACTAAAGCTCACTTGTTATTTAATTACCGTACTTACGTAGTTACAATCACATTAAAGTCGACAACTTTATTATTAATGTCCACCCTGAGATGTTTCCTGTCTTCTTGGGATCCTACAAAAGGACAAACCACAAAATGAATATTATTGCGTAGATCTATATACATATAAAAAATTAAGACAGTACACAGAAATGCATTCCTCAATATGTATGTTTATTTAAACAACTGTCTTAAAAAAAACAATGCTTCCATAAGCAACTCATCTTTTCTTAGGCTGATCGTGCAGGCAACTGTATTATGGGACTCATTTCTAAATTAGATTCCTCACCATAATAAAAAAGGACGTTCAGTTCAGGACACCACAGATGAACTTCTCTTATCCAGTTATCTGTAAGACATTAAAATAAAGAACGAGTAATTTATACTTTATTATGTCTTACTTAACTTCAGACACACCTCAGCATTAAACCAAACAGCTGATTTTAAAGCAAAGCTGTTTCCATTCTCCTCAAGGTTAAGAAACTTTCTGCCCAAATGCTGGAAAAGCGGTAATATTTAGGGAAATTAAACACCCCCCCAGCTGGGCTTTAAGTAACTCAGCCAGCTTGCACTTTAAACGCCTACAGCAACAGACCCTGCACGGTCTGTAACCACTATGTAAAAAGAATACAACACACAAATTCTCAGCCCGATTTCTTCCGTAGATAGTTAATTCCTCAGAAGACAAATCCCTTCATTTGTCAGTACTTGCATCCAGAGGCGTTTTGTCAGGACAGACTGTCCCCCAGCAGGAGCAGGTAAGGAAGCCTGACAGCTTGCCCCAGCTCCAGGTGTCTGGCCAGCACAGTGGCCATTGGTGATGTTATCGTGCCCAAGGGGACACTGTTTGACAGCTGACACAAACGTTGACCCCAAACCGTATCAGAAAGGTGTCTCTGCTGAATGCCACTTGACCTGGGCCAGACCCAGATTAGGGCTGAGGAGATACCTCCGGAGAAAGGTCAGAAAAGCTGGAGACTGACCATGCTTCCGAGGCATCTCTGTGCTGGATGGCTCAGGCCAACCTGCCACCACAATTCATGAGCCTCTACAATTCACTTTGCAAAAGCACCTTTCTTTACACCTTTATGTACACCTTGTGTTTTAAGTAACATGCATTTTTAAGAGTTACCCCCCCAAAAAAAAAGAAGGTTCTAGTGGATTTTAAAATCACACTGAAAACAGCAATTTCAAACTAATGTTGAACCAGAAGCTTTTCTGATGTGTCAGGAGAAATTTTTGAAGCCCAGCATCTTTCTAAATTAAACTTGCTACTTTCTCCTTTCTATAATCATTCAACAAAACCAAACTGAACCCTACAGAGAGCTAGTTTCTGCTCTAACTCATCAGCCTCCCTGTCATATTTAATTCCACCATATTCTTCCTGCCTTCAAATGAGGTCATTAAACAATCAAAAGTACTAAAAGACAACTCAGCCTTATCATTTTAGGATTTTGATCTGCTTTGACAGCAAAAAGCAAAAAAGACGTCAAATGCCTCAAATGCCACGAAACCTAATCCTAAACACAGCCTAAAAACTAGGAATTTCAGCCAAAATTCAGTAACTGAAAAGACTACTTTGCTAAACAAGTTAGAATTTTAACTAGCAGCTTTATTTTTTGTGACACATACAGTGTATATTAAAAAAAAAAAACTTCCACAGTGGGTCTAATTCAGAACAAGCATGCCTTCAGTATCGTTTTCATTCCAATTCAAATTACCCGAGTTGAATATCACCATAAATAAGTTAAGCTTGCTTTCACAAAGTTATCTTTGTTTCACAATCTGGACATATTTTTTTTTCTTAAACAAACAAAAAAATTTTGGAGCTTGTAACTTACCTAATGTTGAAGCTGGCACAACTATCAAATGGGGACCCCTATTGCCCTCTTGATAGAGATAAGCTAGAAATGCAATAGCTTGAATTGTTTTTCCTAAGCCCTAAGAGAAAACAAAGCCATTTAAACAAAATTTACAATCTGTAGAACACAGTGCTTTGTACTCATAAGACAATTACCGTGCAGTCAATGTTAACTAACAATTAAAATCTGCATAGAAAAAATGTTCTGTTTAACTGTATTGTTTTAGAGAAGACAATTCCTTAAGTACCATCACAGTCAAACTCAATCATCTGTCCAGCTCAACATTTGAGCATGAGAGTTCCACCTTTTCCATTTATGAAGTTTTTCATTTTAGTTCAAATTCATCCTTCAAATCTCCAAAAATTTACCCTCCTGAAACCGTACTGCAGACAAATGATTACTTGAAAACTCACTGCTTCTTTCTATTTGAGCCACTTGTACAAAGGGTATTCCAGCCATTTCTGAAGTGGAATTTAATACGGAAATGAGATTTAAGATAAGCCTGTGTATCCACCAGTACTCACTTTCCAGTCTTCTGCATCATGGATTTAAAAATTCATCTTATCTATCACACAATAGGGACACAGGGTACTTCTAACAAATATGAAATATACGGAAGTTGAGAAACATGACTAAGTCTTAGTGAAGTAAACCTACCCATTCACTCATGGTTTGTCACCAGATGAACAGCAGCCAGGATTAAAAGCAACTGACAACAATTTAGCAGCTGCTTCACCAAGTTTGTTCTGTTGTACAGTTGCTGGGGGTGTCAGTACCAAGCAAAACCCCAAACCCATAAGCTTCTCTCTCATGTCAAAACTTACAGGGAACACAATGACAAGTGATGGTTCAAATGCTGCAGAAATGGAAAAAAGTTTCTGCCCACTTAGTTTTTTCTGTATTGTTAACTACCTGTTTTGAAACTGATGGAAAAATGTAGAAGATAGGGGCTCACTACAACTAAGTGCTGGACAAGTAGAATGAGTTCCATTTACGGGCAAGGAGCTATTAAAATGAATGGTTTGAGGATAGTCTGCTGTGGTAGAAACTGCTTCCATTCCATCAGAAGATACCATGTAACTTATAATTATTGGTCTCCACGAATCTTAGGCTCCCTTCGATTTTCAAATTGAAAGTATGAACTCAGCAGCTTCTAAACATTTGGAGAAATTGTTTGCAATTTCAGTTAAACTAGCTAAAACAAATTAATTACAATCTGCTTGGGGTTTCTAGGAAATGAAAAAATTTAACAAAGTCATTTCTCCAACACTTTTAACATTTCTTAAATAATCAGTTTCACACTTACCATTTCATCAGCCAATATGCCATTCAATCCGTGTTTATGTAGCAGTGCTAACCAGTTCAAACCAATCTTCTGATATGGCTTGAGTTCCAAACTGTGAAGACATCAAGCTCAACATGTCACCATCTTTTTTTTTTTTTTCCTCCACAAAACACAACTTCACACTTAATGTTAATCACAGAATGCTAAGTTTAACATTGCCTATATTTTAATGTATTCCAGATCTCCTCATGTAGTGAAAAACACAAACTTTATTTATAACGTCATCTTAATACCAAAGAGCATTTCTGGACTTTTAAAGTAGTTTATCTGAACTTCCGTACACCCTAATGATCAAAATGAATGTTACAATAAATACTGCCACCCAGCATACGCATTTTCATTCCTTCTATGCTCTCTTTTTATTCCAAATATCCAGTTGGAGATCCTTACCAATTTACCTCTCTGAAAAATCCTTCCCCCCAACATATCCCCAGTGCCCCTTGCACAACATAGTGTTCTAGGTCATTTTGTACATCTCAACATCCTGACCAAACTCTTCAGTCTGGCTGACGTAAAGCTTACACCTTTGCTCAGATTCATTTCAATTTGGCATATTTGCAATATAAGGTCCCCCATTATGGAAACAATTTTGTTTGGCCTTTTGTTTTAAGTTTATAACTCATGACTCCAGGTTGGCTTCTACGTTCATAAAAAAATACAGCAAGTAAGAGAAGGTATTGAGAAGCATTTTATCTTTTTGGTTTTTACATTCTTACCCTTCTTACCAGCTTTCCTGATACACTTAAATCATTTGTTTGATTCCCTCAAGTGTTGCACATCACTACATTGCCCACTGAGAGCTGGGAAGTGTCAAAACATTTGCAACTACTTTCAGAGGCTACAGTTTTGAAAAATCCCAGTCTTCAAGTATACCTTATTATCCAACAGCCTTTTAAGTATACAAAAAGGAAAGATACCTCCGATTCAGAATGGAGGGTTGCTCTATGTTCCATCCACATCCTCCATCTTCAGTAATCTTCGTTACTTGTTTCGTCAGTTTATTTGAAATGTCTTCACATTTATTCATGAGCTTTAGAACCACATCCCTCTCCTTCAGCAGTATCTTGCAGTTCCACACTATGTCTTCCGACAAACCAGTAGTCTTCGTCATTTTTGTAAACTGCAAAATCATTACAAAAAACCCAAATTATGAACACCTGTAACAGCAGCAAAGGTGCCAAGACGAATATCCACAGCTGCTGCAGGCAGCAAGTCATTCAAGCAGCAGACAGCAACTTTGACCTCCTCTCAAAACTTCAACTATTCTTTACACACTTGGCCTGCTGCAATCCACACCAAAGGTCATGATTACAGCTCCTTGCACTGTCAAAGATACCTTAAAAAGGGACAATTTCTCTGAAGAGTTTCATACAGGAGCTTTAAACTCTTAAAATCCTCAAGGGGAAGCAACATACAGCACAAAGTAAAATCTGAAGGCCAGGCCCACTAACAGAACAAAACCACAAAAGAAAGAAAAAAAACCCAAAACCGATTATCATTAGTATCTAATAGGAATTGCTTAGAAGGAGATCTAAAGATTTAAGATGTAAGCATCACGTAGGCATCAAGACAAAGCAACCTATGAAGAAGGCTATTAAGATTTTGTTACAAATCTGTCTGGAGCTCAGTATTAATCGGTCCCAGTTCTAACTGCACCACAAATGACAACAAGTTGGGCTCAGGCAGACTGGAAAAAAAAAAAAATATTATCAAGGGATAAGAAACATCCCAAAACTATGTCAGTTTTTTTGTGGTCACCAAGTATTGACAAGCCCAAAAGACCAGCAAGACCTGGTTCTTACTTTTCAGCGCTTCACATTTCAGTGTTGGAGGAGATTTTCTTTACCAAACTAGCATTCACGTAAACTCTTGCAATGAGCCCGACCTCCTGTGAAACTTGTAAAACATGAACTTACACAAATCCACCAGGTCAATTAGCACTTGCAGATACATTTTCATTGGCAGTACCGCCATCCCCACAAGGTGTTAGCACCATTCCGTTTCTCCAATTTTTGCATGTACATATTTCAAGTGAGCATTATCCTCATTTTACAGAGGGACAAACAAGATAAAACACGCAAATACGTTTTCTAAATGTCATGGCAAACAGGCTAGTAGAGAACAAGTCAAGACACCAGAATCTCAGTGTAAATACTAACATAAGGCCTGCCCGCCACTCCTGAGCGCGCCTGATTTACAAAGATCACACCAAACGCCGGCAGCTGAGCCATGCTGACAGCCCATATTCAGTATCATTGTGGCTCCCTATCCCTCAGTAGGGTATTCCCTCCTATCCCAGCTGAGAGGAGAATGCAAGCACTGTAACTGCTCTGCCACCATATCCTTACCTCCTCAAAACTTCTTCCCACCGTGTCCAAGGCTGACTTTCTCCTCTGCTTTGTACTCCCAGTCTGCTACTAAAAGCAGAGGTTGCTTCACTCATGCTTGCTAGGATACACATCTAATCTAGCAATTTATTTATTTTTTTTTAAATAATGGAGCCATGTCACAATCCTTCCTGTATCAATCACGAATGCATGCTTCTCCAAGAGCTCTTGATCTTTGTTGTGGTAATTGCTCCTCAAGTCTTTCTCACAACCTTGTGCCGGCCACAGACCTACCACGTGATATTGCGCCTTTAAAACCTGCAATTTTCCAAATCTTTTTCCTTTTAAATCATAAAGCACTATTTGTTTCGACACAGCAACCTTACTTCCACTACTTGCTTCCTTAAGTCCACATTAGTTCCAAAACGTAGCAGAAGGACATATAAAGTAACTTCACTAGAACATGGATATTCTCTGTTTTACAGCTAAGAAGCTTGATGTCATGTCAAAACAGGCCCTCCAGGCCCATCAGCTTCTCCTGGATTCCACACTGGGCCATCTGCAAAAAGTGTAAAACCTCCTAATAATTTTTTTTCCTACAGTAACTGGGGTCATATTTGTAATTATAGTATTTTCACATGTATTTATGCATACAGTTATTTCACTGTAAAAACCAGGTATCTTCCTTTTTAATTAGTGGATGTAAAGAATTGAATAATACAAGATCCTTTAGATTTGCCATCCTTTTATTAAAACAGAAGTAATTTCCACACAAACTTTTCTGGATTTTAAGTCAAGGATGAGTTAAAATTTAGTACAAGACTCCACAGGCGTATATCCTCCAAGGATTCCTTCCTTTAAGAAGGGGTCATATGATCCAGCCATTATGTGTTAAGTAACTGATCAATATTGCCACATTGTAGAGTAAAAGTAAGCTTTGTTAAGCTGACCTGTACGAGCAGGCTATGTTTTGACACCATCCCCATTTAAAAAAATAAAAATAAAAATGTGTGATGCCCTCTACTGACAGCCTGCCATTATGGTTTTGGTTTTTTCGGGTTTGTTTGCAGTTTTGTTCCATTTTCAACAAAACCTAGAAAGTTTACCAACACACAGGTTAAACCAGGCTAAGGCACACATGTCAACACTTGTGAAGATATTGTCTAAATAGACAGTCCTATTTAGAAATAAAGAGGGATGTAAAGAACATGATTTTTAATAGGCCATGAAAAAATTTCAACACTTGTTTTGATGCCTAAAGCTTTGCTTGGCATGATTATAAATCCTGTAACAAACAAATAAAAGCACAGAGAATGAAGCCATCTGTTATTAACAAATAGTATTGTTTTATGTCAGCACATTAACATTCATCCCCAAGTCAGAACAAGAAAAACTTTAGCCACAAGTTTACATGTGAAACACACGATGTTACCCTGTTGTGCAGAATACAACACAGATCCTTGGGGGGGCCTTTGGTTTACTAGAGGTTCTGACATCCTCCCAGGTTCATTTTTTTCAAGTGAGGTCCAGAAAATCTGAGACCATCACAGACAGCTGAACCCATGAGCTTCCACAGCACACTTTGAAGAAAGGTCCATTGGAGTCACGGGCTGCAGCAGTGCCCCACGGTACATAAACACCACACCAGTGTGCTTTGCTCAGCCATACTTTACACCACTTGAAGGCGATTCAGGATTTCACTTTACTGCTTAGGGCTAAATTCAGCCTACACCTCAATCAAAAAATTCCAGTTGCACTTCAAGCAGCTGCCGTTTCTAATGTGATACATTTGCTGCTTCCCTTCAGTTTGCTTTGGTGCAAGGTATTTCTGCATTTCCAGCTAGTTTGGTTTTCATAGCAGTTTGTACACGTGCAGCCAAACAAAGATGAGATATAATAAGGCCAAAGTTATTCTGTACACTACTGCAGAGTACAGAACATGATGTGCAAGTAAGTCCATCTTTGACTGCTCAGTTCTCCCATTCCCCTAAAAGCGATAAGCTAAATATATGCTATGTCAGAATTTTTATGTAATATTCTGTGTCTGTTTAACTTGTGTGTACTCCTTCAGAATTTGTAATTTTTAAAATAGACATGTTTTAATTCACAGTCTTTAAGTGCTACAGGAGATGGCCAATTTCATGATAAAATAATACCAAGAGAAATGAGAAGATACAGAAAAATCTCATACAGATACGTAAGTTTCTACACTAAAAGGAAATTCAAGCAGTTAGTAATTATAAGCCTTAAACATAAGAAACCAAATAGCACTAAACTCCCTCCAGTTTGTACCCCTGCATTTGCCAGAGGCAGTGTGAAATTGCATTGGCCAAGGAACATAACACCACCCCGGACCCCAAAAGCTCAGTGGGGCTCCTCCTGGAGCCAGCCTTGGCTCTGCCCTTGCTTCTTGGCATGCACTGAACGCAGGCAGGTACTGCCATTACATGACAGTGTTTACAGCCTGTCTGCTGAGGAAACTGCACTGAGAGCTGACGTTTCCAACACCAGCAAATTCCAACAGCTTGCAAAAGACAGGGCTGTTAAAATATAATTAAGCACCAACGAGTTTTTTAGAGAGATGAGGGTGAGGAGGAATGGCAATGCGTGCCCAGAACTGCTTCCACCAAGGAAAGCAATCTTGCTGACTGCTGGCCCGCAATGTGTGCCAGTGGAGTGTCACCAGGACCCCAAAGCAAACAGAGGAGGACAGTAGGAACCCAACATAGCAAAGGACCCAGCAGGAGGGGAGGTATCTCTAGCAGCTTGTTATCTATCTGTTGGCTTATTAATGCATGTCCAGCCCAAGGAAGCACAAGGCACAAAGCTGGTACGCAGCAAGCCTACACTGTGAAAGAACAACATCAGCGAACACTAATCCCTTGCACAAAAGCCACCTGACGTGACATCAGACCAAGACACCGGGAAGTGGCCTTTCCTCTTCAACCTATCCTGCAGTCTGTTTGTCTTCACCTTGCCCTCCACAGCCAGCCACTTTCTCGATGCTCCTCCCTCCCTTTCGTCCTAGCCCTCACTGCCCCACTTTTACAATGTGCCTACCCCTGCACTCCCACCTTCTCCCCTTATGATATAATCCCCAATTCCCATCAGGAGAAAGCTGCTCCTCATGAACTTCTGCTCTGGCATCTCCCATTTGGGCATCACACCTCCTCCTCTGTCTCAGCTCCACACTCAGGCTTGCTTCTACAGGCACCTGGGACCACTCTTCCAAACCTTCCACCCTCAGAAAGCAACGTGCAATTTTAAGCTGCGAATATGGCAAGTACTCAGAAATGCACTCTCTTGGAGCACACACCCCAGTCTGTTTTGTACCTACTGCTCTCCCTATGCACACAATGTGTTCTGGAGAGAGGCCACTGGTCCTCGCACAGAGAAGCGTTGCTTCTCCAAAGGAGGAGACATAAAAAGGACTAAAGCCTCAAGGACGTACCCAAGCATTCTTCATGCAAGTTAAGTGTTCGAGAGGAGGCACTCCCAGCTTGACAGTCATCTCCAGCACTGAAGAGTGCATAAAACTACCCTCCTGGAAAATGTAATTGATCTACAGTACGAGCATTTCTAAACTGGCAGAGGAATTAGTCCTCTTGAGCAAGGACGTGTTCAGCTCTCTCCATTTATTTTTTGAGTACACTGTTAATTTTTTTTTTCCTCTGTGTATTTGAAGTGTTACTAGATCAAGTTAAGCATCTGTCTTAAACATCTGCTCCAAAGAATAAGCATTTTCAAGTGTTCTTTAACTTCACAAGCCTGACATTTGTTTAAATCCATCTGACAGAAACAAAAAAAATCTTAGTCCAACTTATAAAGCTTGTCTAGAATAAAAAAGCCTTTTTAATTTACATTTTACTGGAATAAGACATTCCATTTCCAAATAAGTAGGCTTTAGTTTTAATCTCAGGCTGAGAACCTCAAGATCTTCCTCAATTCTAATAACAAACAAGTGGCAACAACTTCTAGTGCTGTACGTTATGTTACGAAAAGGGAGTCAGGTCACAGAAAGGGAGACCTTAAAACTAAGCCAATTTCTTTAATGCTGAAACTGAATCACCTCTCTCCATTATTTTACCACTCATATTAATTAGCAGGAAAAAGGTTGGTCACTGCGCTACTGGAACTTTATAAACAATTAAATCCACACTGCTATGAAACATCTGCTAAAATCGGTTGCAAACTACTACTCTGGGCAAGTATTCACAATTCTACATAAACATGTGGTTGCTGACAGCAGCAATCTTTATGTAAGAGAAATTCTGAATGCAAACAGGCCCATGCAGCTTTTTAACTGTTAACTATTTTACACAGAAAAGGAGAACAGCCCTGTAGCAAATATTTCTGTGAAGAATTAAGCTCAGGCATAATCCAACAAGTTTAGAAAGGCACAGCCGTATGACAGATGTTCTGTAAGAAGCCAAAGGCTTGGGGCAAAACGGATTTCTTCTGCAGCATACCTGCACCTTTATTTTTTTTCAAGTATCCTCCTCCTGTCTCCCCCCTTGCAACACACCAAACAAAGATCATTTTGTTTTCCTTGAAAATCTGTTTAGTATCTCTTACTATTTTGCGGTAAAACATTTCACACCGAGTAATAAACGTTATTGGTTTACACATATTGAAGAAGTTCTATTGTGCTCTGAAAAAATACAAGTGGATCTTGCATACATCAGTGGGGGAGGTTTCAGAACACATACTGATGCAAAAACACAACAATTACTGTGTAAGAGGGCCTACGCACAGTTAACTGCTTTTAAATACAAAGCACTAATAAATTAAACCAAAGAAAACTGCCATAATGCACTTCAGATTTCTTACCAGGACGTTGCTCTTATCGGGTCTGGTATCTTGCATTTAACTGAATCTGCATGAAATGTGAAGGCAACAAACAAACCATGGGAAACATTTGAAAGTAACATCCCAGTGACAACAGATGATCTACTTACCAAGAGATACCGTTTTCCCTTCTGTTGTGAATTGTGGTTTAGTCTTCTGATGCTTTACCCTTTATTAATAAAAACACAGCAGCTTGCTCCACTAAAAATGGCTGCATTGCTTAGCTAGAAAAACCATGCTAGAGATTAAGCTGCAGTAGATTAAAGAAGAAAAAAAAAAAAGACAACGACTCTTTCTTGTGTGAAACTGAAAATATCCATACTGGCACCTTCACTCATGGAGCTACCCTGGAAGCTGCTGCTGCTGCAATTCAAGTATCTGCAGTAAAGGTCCTGCCACGTTCTTGCCTCCTGCATGGGTTTTCAGCTACAAGAGCTCAGAACAGGCTAGCAAACACCTCCTTCCCAAGTGAAAGCTCTAATTTCTTCTTCTGCAGCGAAATCAACCAACTTTCTGTGCTACTGAGTGAGTGACAGTAATGTCAGCCAATCAGCTTGAGTTTTCCAGGAAAATCACCCCTTAATTCATTCAAAATCAGGTCATATGACACTATTTGAAATGCTATTGGCTTAGGAGGAACATAGCTTTTTAGCCTAATCAGGGTAAGGCCACCCATCTAAGCCTCCCTAGGCTGAAGCCACCTTGACTCTAGGCAGGCTAAGGATCCGAAAAGAATGCAGACCTACCAGAGCCTCCCAGCTGTTAAAGGGCCGGAGTGCTATTATCTTCTGAGCCTTTTTCTGAGAACACTGGGGAATCAAAGTCAGTTCACGCGGGGAAGCATCCTGCAGGAAGCTGAGGATTTTTGCTTTGTAGCCATCCTCCATCACTTCGTCGCCACTGCTGTAGTCCTCATCAAGGGAGCTACCACCATCTTCAGAAGCTGACTCGTCCTCCGAGTCTTCTGTGTCTCTTTTAGTACTCCAAACACTCCTTTTGCCTTTGTCCTTTTTCTGAAATCCATTCTGTTCTTTCTTAGAAGATTTCTGCTTTGGCTTCTCTTTACTCTCGTCACTTCTGCTCTTGGCAGAGTCTTCAGTCCAGTCAGAAGCCTCACTTTTGGGAGGAAATTCCATGCCTATGCATGCAATATAGAAGGCAACAGGTCAACACATACTGATTTAAGGTGAATTAAAATCCACTGTTCTTCCCAAATAAAACCTATATAGATATAAACCACAATTCTAGTATTTAATATACAACTCAACAGCAGGCGTTACTAAGAGAAAAGAGCAAACACCATGCAAGCCTTTTTAAAACACATAAGTAGTACCAACTGTGAACGTTAAGATGAGCAGTGCTAATTTGTATACTGCTCCAATAGCAGAAGGTTTTAAGTAAATACAGATGATTAACACTACGTGAGCTGCAAAAGCTCCAAGGTAAGAGCAGATAGTTAAGATGTATGTATTGCTAGGATGAGAGACTTGTCCCACTCCACCCAACTGCAGAGACACTAATTCTGCTGATTTCAGAAAAGAAAGCCTGCTTCCACCACAAAAATTATCTATTTTTTCCATTTTAACGTGTCTCAGTACAGCATTAGAGGTGGGACAACAAAAACATGCACTTGTTAAAGACATTCAGAGAATGTGGTATTCCCGACCAAATTAACCCTATTGTCTTAAAATAAGATAGAGGTTATTTAACAGAATGTGAGCAAGTTATTTTCGGAAGTAACTTGTATAGGGTTTTCTTTTCTCTTTGGAATAAAGCATTTGCAACACTTTCTCCTCTGCCCAATCTCAGCTTGCTGCTGACTGACTCCAACCCCAATATCTAACTTCTCAAAAGCAGCAGCAAAGACCCAACTTCATGCACATGATGGCTCTCTCCACTTGCAAAGAATCCAATTAAGAATACTGTCCTACTCCAAGAATATTTAAATAGCTGATACAGCAAAACATATATATATCTGTCAGCTGTGTAACACTGAAAAATAATCAGCTCATTAAACAGTATTTAAGGTATAACTCACAGATTTACCTGGAATCACTGGTTTTGCTCCTTAACACATTTAATGCACTGGTATTTATAACCTGGTTACATAATTTAAGGCCTATTTCTAGTATTTTCCTCTCGTGGAATATATTTTAAAAGGATAAAATAGCATATGTCACTTGTCACCTATGCAGTTTTTTGTAATTACTGATTTACAGGTTACTCTAGTTAAAAAATGAAACTTTCCAACTATCGGGAGGGGAGCAGGTGTCAGCTTTGACACACTTCTAAATATATTTTATGATACACCCATAGGTAATTACAACTTCTTATGTAAATCTGAATTAGCAAGGCAAAGGTATTTAACTCTGCTTACAAAGCAAGAGATGAAATAATGACAAAAATTAAAAAAAAAAAAGAAAAAAATAGTTTCCTTCTTTTATACTCCCCCTAATACTGATTTCCAGTATCATTAGAAGCTTCTAGGCATAGTGCTGTCAGGGCTGTCATTGCTGGACATTAGAAAAAAATTTGTATCACAAGTTTGTTTTATCTTGAGATAAAATAGATTATAAATCTGTCTTTACCCTCATCATCTTCTGCAAAAACTCTCAGGGCCTCCAGTGCTTCATGAAACACCCAGTTATGCTCCTGAAGCACATCTCTCAGTTCCTAGTAAAAGATAAGAAATTTTGTATTGTGGCAAGATAAACAAAACCTTAAGTTCTGTGGATAACAACATTACAGCACTAAGTTTAAATTGCACAAGGCAAAGAAACCCCCTGTGAATCAGTTGACCCAAAATTAAGGAAATCAAAAGGAGAAAACCCTTCAGTTTATCCTTACACACCAAGTTTAGGCAGAGCTGCACCCCACTGTTCAAAAGGGTAAGAACATACACAAACAAGCCTTGCTTCCAACAGTTTAAAGCATAGTAGTAAAATGCCCTGATCAGCTGCTCAGTATTATCTGATACTAAACTAATACAAAGCACACAGTACATTTAGTCATCCAGGGGAGAAGAGTGTAAGGAAGGAAAGCAGAATACTTTCCCCATGCTTTTTTATAATAGGTTATCAAATTTGATTATGTCAGCCTTGTCATGGGACCAAAAAAGTAGGATGACAAGTTCCATATAGTCCTGATTACATCCAACTGCTCCCAGTTCAGGGCAAGTTACATTCCAAAAGCAGCAACAGCAAAGACCTTCCTACCCTGGACTCTTTTCAAGAGAGCTGTTGGTGTAAGGACTGTTTCATGTGGGCTATTTTCTTAAGCAGTCAAAACCTGATGTGCCATCAGCGGACATGAGCTCACCTCCTTATCCAGTCCAGGGAATGTGTTCTGCAGCTTCTTCACAAGCATCTCTTGCCTCTCCCATTGTCTTTGAGGATCTGTCTCATCCAGCTAACATTAAGAAAGAAATCTATTAGGTTTAATATAAATTGTAAGCACAGAAACAGAAAAAAGTAATTAAAAATCAAATTAATCATTATTGTTACTCTTAAAGAGCTAGTCTAAACGACAAAAGCACTTAAAGACAAACCCAAGTTGCAGAAGTGATTTTTAATATATACTCAATGGTCAAAACAAGACCCAAACTTTTATAAGCACAAAAAATGTGCATTCATGAAAGACTGATATTCTTTACTTGATAAGCATACACAGCGCAAAGTTACACACCACAAGACAAATAATATAGAACTATCCAGTCTGCATTTCTTTAAAGTAAAAAGTAGTAATTCTGAATAATATTTAAGGCAGAAGATAGCAGGGTTAACAGTCAGTTAAGTTAGATTACCGAGCATGCAGTATTTAATCCACCAGAGCCTATGAACATGGTAAATGGTGTATTTATATTAAAATTTACAGGTAAAAAAATTCCACAAATACTATTTCATAGCACCATGGAGTCATATCAAAAGCTGGAAGAAGTTTACATCAATAATAGCTTCATTAATAGCTACTATCAGCCTGCAAAAAGGGAGGTTTCTTATCAACGAGTGCCAAAACATCTACATGCCAAAAGCTACTCCATACATATTCACCACAAAAAATTATGCAAGTTTCTTTACAGAACTTTAAATGCAAAGTGGTTATACCTATCTACAGCAGGGATGCCAACAGGTTTGATCAATATTTACTTTATGGAATGATGCTATTTGCTGAAACAGCACAAACCAGATCACCAAGAAACGTTCTGAGTAACAGAGGGCACTGTTCCTCTCCTCAGTGAGCCTATGGTACCATGAAGAGTACAGCCACAGTACATGCAATAGCTGGCAACGCGCACTCAATAGTCTTAGGAACCAGCAGAAAAGCAAAGAGTGAGAAAAAAAATCCCTGCAAGGTTTCTCACTATAATTCTTTATTACAAATTCTATAACCCCATGTGTTACAGCTGTATTTTTCCCACTCCTTCCCCTTTTGACTGTAGCAGAACTGTTAAGCAGAGAAATCAAGCTGCTGCATGAAACCAGGTCCAGCGAAGCACCGTTTGCTAGGCTGGCTGGGTAAGAAATTCCATAATCTCTTTTGTAACCTAACCCAGAGATTTGGTGAAGAAGAACAAACCCAAACACCAGCAAATCTTGCCTCACAAAATTCACAGCTCTCCTCCAGGAAGTATTATTGCTTCTGAGCAGTATTATTTTTGCATTTATGAAAAACTCTGTGTTTTCTTCATTTTCTTCTGCCTGAGGAGAGCATTTGGTTAAATTTCAACACAAAGAAAGTCACACCATCCTCCATTCAGCCTCCAGTTATTTACTGTAGAATTCCCTTTCGCTACCCTAAGTGGTGTTCAAGGATGTCTAATGGGATGCTGGGAGCCAGCCTCATGACAGCACTGCAGGACCACGTGTAAGATCTGTAAAATACCAACCTGAATGCACCAGGATCATTACATAGTTCCTATTTATTAACAGAGGTCAACGTAATCATTCCTTTACAGGTAACCCATGATTTCCTTTTTAAGATCTCCCTAAGTCATAGTTCCAACATATACGTAAACAACACTGCTCCTATAAGAACCACAGAACAGGCGGTTTGGCAAGGTGATCCATAGGCTATAACTTTCACTGATGTTCACAAGAACTGAAAGGTACCCAGCGCTTCACAAGAACTGAAAGGTACCCAGCGCTTCACAAGAACTGAAAGGTACCCAGCGCTTCACAAGAACTGAAAGGTACCCAGCGCTTCACAAGAACTGAAAGGTACCCAGCGCTTCACAAGAACTGAAAGGTACCCAGCGCTTCACAAGAACTGAAAGGTACCCAGCGCTTCACATGCCTGTTCACTTGCTTTCGAAGGAGTGGTTGGTGGCAAGCAGCGGTAACTGGGATACAAACCTACAAACACTAAAGAACAAAGCAGGTAATTCCACTTAGAATTGCCAAGGAGAAAAAAAAACAGAAAAACCTCAGATGGCAAGATTTGAATTTGATGGGATTTTCTGACAGAACACACCAAATTCATGATGCCGCTGTCATTGACCAAATCAGGTAATTCCACTTATGTTACAATGCGCAGAGAGAAAAACCAGTACTTACGTAATGAGCTTTTGGCTTTTTTGTGACTTGCTCATTTCTGGTTTTGTCATTTGTGGGAGAACCTTTTCGTTTCCTTTTCTGAGAGGCAGCTTTAAAAAGAATCAAGGCAGAAAAGAAGAATTAATTACTCTCATTAAATTCACCCAAAACAGCAGGATTATTCAGACTGATCCTATAGTGGCTACTTTTTAACCACACAAGATGTTTACTAGTCTCCGTAATAATTTCTTGTTATAGTCCACAGATACATTTAAACTTCCATCAAAACAGCTGCTTGAAAGTACATGTTTATTTACCTTCACTTTCTTTAGCAGTCCGGCAATTAATCAATTACCTCTCACATATAACAACTGAAATAGCTTTTTTTTTTTAATTGACAACTGTTTTACACACAAATTGCATAAATGTGTATCTCTTGGTTTTATTCAAGCTGACTGCTTTTGGAAAGCTGGTATTTAATCAAGGCTGAACTGCAATTGTGAGTTGGAATATGTACATCACTGCCAATCTGCAAGCACTGATGACTGATTTCTGGCTCAGGTGCACATCAGAGACGTTACCACCAAACAGTTGTCAACATTTAATCCAAATATCTGAAAGAAAACTATGCACATTAGAGTTGGCAGTAACAAAATACCAGTGATAACCATATTACTTATGAATAGTTCATATTAGCCAGAACTTTCTGAGTATCTTTGGGCCCTGGTGATTATTAGATTAAGACTTGCCCAGTCAGGTGCATTTTCTGACTGCCACTGTGCACACCTCATGAAGGCAAGAACACATTACCACTATTTCTCCACACAAGCTTTGCTTGAAGCAGCAGCTGTTACAAGACCAAATTATTACAAAAACTCCTAGACCATGATCTGAAATAGTCCTGCAAGTTAAATCCTTTTTGGAAGAGTAACTGCCTGCAGAACTTTTGCAGAACTCTGTTTTGTAGTGATACTTTTGAGCAATTTGCATGAGAAGATTTTTTCTTTTCTTTCAACCTTTTCTAAAGCTTGGGCCACATGATGTTTCAAGGTCCCTTCCAACCTGGGCTGTTCTATAATTCTGTGTCTGATATCAGCATCTCTGGCCAGCTTCCCCTCCCAGACTGCCCAAGGACCCCAGTGAACAAGCACACACAGAGTACACTTGTTTTCCAATCCAAAAGACTGCCTGGGTGATCAAAACAGTTTTAGTTGTGGAAAATTGAAGTAGCCACATCTTCTCACAAAAAAATTCATTTTGTGTTGAAATACTTTCAAATAAATTTTCTACTAGATTCATTCGCTCTTTCTGACATCAGAGATATGGCATATATTTTTTTAAAAAATAAATCACTAAAATATCCCAAAGGTAGAAAAGCAAAGCATCAGTAATTCCCCCTTAAATGAAGGATCTGGCAATAATTACCAGAAAACACTGATAAGACTTTTTCAAAGTCTATGTATTTGTATATATAGGTATAAATATATACCAGAAGCACAGTTCAAAGCATCCAGAGAACGTGCCAAGAGAAAGGAGGTAGCCCTTCTTCACCATTCAGACCTTGACCTTTCTGCCCAAGAACTTCATTTAAACAATATTGCCAGGAAAAGCCATGCTACTAGCTTAAGTCTGAGAACTGTGCAATTTTTTTTTTGACACCAAAGCTAAGGGTTGTTAGGTTGGGTAAATCACTAGAAGTCATGGAGGCTTCATGCTATTACTGCTTAAGCTCAATTAAAACTGCATTCAGTTTTACCTATTCAGGATAGGTAATGCTGAATACAGTGACCCTGCAAACCTCTTTGCCCTTAAAAAATACACGGGCTCCATATAAGAGTACTTGAAAGATTTCCCCGCTTTGAAGTCGTGTGCTGAGCACTCAACAGTCTTTGAAGAAAGCCCAATCGTGAACAATTTTAGAGGCAATTAAACTGTAGGAAAGGATCTGGATAACCACGGTCTCAGGAACATATCAACATAGAATTATTCAGAAATCAACCTGTGGTCTCCTGAAACCCACCACATCTGCAAATGAAAAAAAAAAATTCCAGCTGTCTGAAGACATCCACTTTACAGGTACACTTCATCATTCACTCCTGTACTAAGGAAGCATACAGCTAAGGGGATGAAGAAACTATTACTGCTAGACAGGAACCATCCTTGGAGTGGAGGCAGGGCACATCAAGCCTTCCAGAAGAATCGTTCTCTCCATAAATTTTACGATTAATGACAATGAGAAAAGCAGCTCCAGGGTTTCAAAATTTAGACAGGCACATTTAATTACTGCTACTGTTACTTGCTGCTATCACTACAAAAAAAAAAAATTACTGTGACTTCCCTGGCTGTTACAACAGAAACGGTCATTTCTGTCTGTTCGAAAAGCAGTGAACATCAGCCAGGTTTCCATGGGCTTCAGCTCAGAAGCACCCTCACAATTTCATGGTTTTCAAGATGCACAGAAAACAACACCAGAAACCAATTACAAGCAGCAGGTATTACTATAACTTACTGTAACTTCACATCTTTCATTCATACACATATTTTCAGTGAGTCACATCTGATCTTCATACCTATAAGTCATCTGCAATGCTTCTTGTTTTAATTGTATACAATTTGATTTAAGCCATAAATAAGTTTTTCATCATTCTAAAAGGACAGAAAAATTTGAGGACGACTCAGCCACACTTTTTTGGTAAAGCCATGCTTCACAACACCGTATCTTGTCCCTGACCTCTCACAGAGTCAACACAGGTAAGCAGATGTTCAGTAATGTTTCCATTTTTAAAAAATGTGTCCAAAATGAGGTGATTTATACCATCATTTTCAGGCATGCCTACTCCTAACTAAATATTTTAAACAACAGCTGTGATTAGTGAGAATTTTGCTTCCAAGAAGATTCTTCTGTGGGCTTGTACTGAAAGGATGTGAAACAGCATCCTTGGATCAACACAAATGGCCAAGAGGCAGGGCCTACATACCAGAAGTTCAAACATTGAACTGCAACAAAGTTTAAGGATGTGTATTAGCTTCAATTGGTTTAAAAGGGAACAAGACTGACAAGTAGTGTGTTCCTCACAAAATAGATTTATTTTCTTATTGCCAGCATCCAAGAAGTGTTATCTATAGAATCTGATCATGCATATAGTGATAACCTCAAAATGTTGGTCTGGTTGGGTTAAAAAAAACCAAACCTAACAAACAAAAGCAATACTTCATTAAATTAGCCCAATGTTTCAAAGCTTTCTGATGATTTTTAAAGATCTTTGGAGTTGTACATAAAAAATAGAAGATGAAAATACAATTACGACAACAGGGGGAACCAAATCAGCAAAAAATCTTCCTACTTTAGAAGGGGAGTAAAACTGTTCTCCCTCAGCACATAAGCTTCTTGGACCTACCACTTCCAAATCCATAGCATGTAGGATGAAAAGACACATGAGCCACTTGGAAAAAGTTATTTATGGTCACTTTTGAATGCTTTAATTGTTCTATCATGCCCAAACCATGAAGATGTCTCAGGAAAACCATGGACAACTGAACTGCAGAGGGAGACTGCTGAAACAGATCAGCTTTTTATGACTACATTAATATTCATATCAAACTTCCCCATTTCCCCCACCAATCCCAATAAATCAGTTAAAAAGGTAAGAGACTTAACTCTGGACTTAGGTGATGTCAAGAAATAAACCCAAAGCCCAAGTATGACCCTGCTACACACTTACCACTTTCTATGGACTTCCACATCATGCGTTGGGTCTTTTGATTTGGTTTGGGTTCTTTGTTGTTGGGGTTTTTTTGGAGCATAACAGCATGAGACTACATAAATTCAGATGCAGAACAAAACCCCCTAAATACATTCTGAGGGCTCGAAGGCATGGTTTGAGAGATGCTTTGCTAAAGAACGGTGAGGATCTATCCAATGCCTAAGACTAACAGTTCTTAGTCAGAATTACAAGCATACAATGACAATTGATGTCAAGCTGAAGAGAAAATTGTGATAAGCCTCAACACAAAAAACATCCAGTTATAAGTGGCTACACACTTCAGTATATTTTTTTCATACCAGCAGATTTCTCACCTACAACATTGAAAATTACTGTGGCTAACCCATTACTATTTGCCTCAACTTCTGGCCAAAGAAGGAACCAGCAAGAACAGAAATCACTTAAGGACCCACATGTAAAACAATCCTGAGCTTCACAGAACAAATTCCGCTTTTTTTGTTCTATTTTTGGATTTTGATACGCATCCTACTTTTATATTTCCCTTTCCAAAGCCTGTAATTTCAGTTTTGTGTTATTACAATAAAAAAAATAACTTCAGCATATGCTTTACCACTTTTTAAATACATCCCAACCATTTTTTCACTGAATTAGCAACAGCTTCTTAAGTTTGTGGGTGTTTTTTTCTTTTGCTAAACGTACCTTCGTCACTGCACTTCAAACCAGCAGCTATTGCTTCATCCATTGTGCGTGCCGATTCTATCAACTGGGAAAAAAAAAAAAGTCAAATAAGTGGTGAGATTTAATAGTGTTGGACAGAGAAGGACAATGACAGATCAGCATGACTGAAATACCCTTTAAAAGACACCAAAAAAATACATGTATTATAAGATCCAACACCAAAATTAACAGGTACCAAATTAGCTAGACTGATCACATGAGCTGTATTTGGAAACACTTTAAAAGTCTCCACAAACACACCGTGCAAGTTTACTTAAAAGCGCTTTTTTTTCCCCCCCAACCGAACTATTTAATGTTACTATCACAAAAACAGATTTCTTAACTCACAAAATGTCTGTATACTGTTGTGTCATACTGGTCGATTCCCTGAAAGTACACGCACGCAATTTAAAATATGCATCAAAGTTCATCTATACTTCCCTGCAGTCCTAGATTCTTTCTCCATCCAGGTATAATCTCAAACTAGGTAATTTTTACAAATTAATTGGATGTTGAGACTTTTAGAATGCTTTTCGCAAGTAACATAACTGCAGTAGAAGCAAATGGCCTAAAGGTTAAAAGAAGCACAAACACACAAAAAAAAAAAAAAAAGTTTGAAGAATCCCAATTCCCAAGCTTTTGTCCACATTTGTAAACATCTTACAATTTTGCTATAGCCACATAATTTCCTTTTCAAAAGGCTCATGAGTTTCCCTTAATAGCCCTCAACAGTTGCATAGGGTTTTTCAGGACAGACTGTTCCAGATCCTTCATGAAGGAATAATACATTTGCCTAATATTCCTCCGTCTTCCTTCAAAAATATCATGGATACATAACTGCAGACAAAAATTTGCATAGCCTCCATGTACTACAAAGCTCTGCTGACACAGGAGTTACCTCACACTCTCCTGAGAATAAATACTGTCAGCACTACATACCACTGAGTAGTTAAAAGCACCACTGAAATCACAAAGCAGCAGTCAAGACACATCACAAGTCATTTCTAGCTAGTTTCTAAGCTACAATGAACTCTTTGGTTTAAATAATTTTTATGTAGCCAAAAATTAAAACTTCCTAAATACCGGACATCTACAATACAGATTTTATTACAATGTTCAGGAGAAAAATTCTCAAACTGCTATTTGCAACCCCTCCTTTCTTCCTAAAGTAGAAAGTCTAAACATAAAGCTTGATGCACTGGGAAAAAACACACTCAACAAGGAGCACCAATAAGACTTCTGTATTTGTTTAAGTTTCCTGGTTGTTGACACGGTGTTAACAGATTAATTTAAACTCATTTAGCTTTGCAAACTAAACCTAGTGAAAACCTAGTTACATATCAGCACTGAAAAATAACCTCACTAAAAATATGGTAACTGTAATTTGTACTGTACATTAGACGATAGCTAACAGTATCTCAGGTCCACACATCAGTATAATCAGAATAAATTAGAGTAAGTTCAAACCTACTCCTTTTTGCCTCACTGGAAGTACTATAGGCTTTGCCTATTACATTTCATAAGCACAAGGGTGCAACGTTTCATCTACTGGAGAAGACCACAATGATTTCACTCATTCTGCATTTAATCAGTTAGCTGCACTCCAACAAGGGCAGTCATCAACCAAGACAGCTATAACTAAGATTAAACATCACAACTGAAAAAAAAATAAAATTTTCTATACACTAGAATGCACTGTTGCTGAGCTGATCTAAAGGTTTTTATATATCCACACATATAAAAAGCATGTGCATATTCATTTTTATATATACGTAAGTACCTGTGTATGTATGCAGGTGTATATGGAAACATTACACGGCTGTAGCTCTCCTAAAATAGATTACTTTGAAATATCCCTTTTGGTAAGAATTAAGGCTTGTATTGGGTTTGTGTGGCAAGGTTTAGGTAGCAAGGGGGTGCTACACGAGTGGCTTCTGGGGGAAGTTGCTAGAAGCTTCCCCTATGTCAGATGGAGCCAACGCCAGCCGGCTCCAAGCCAGACCCACCGCTGGCCAAGGCTGAGCCCATCAGGAACAGTGGTAGCGCCTCTGGGATAATGTATTTAAGTAGGGGCAGGGGGTGTATGCAAATGGCACAGGACACTGCAGCAGGAGAGGAGTGAGGATTTGTGAGAGCAACATCTCTGCAGACACCCAGGTCAGGGAGCAAGGAGGGGCAGGGGGTGCTCCAGGCACCAGAGCAGAGATCTGGCGGCCCGTGGTGAAGACCACAGTGAGGCAGGCTGTGCCCCTGCAGCCCATGGAGGACCTCATGCCAGAGCAGGGGGATGCCCAAAGGAGGCTGTGACCCCGTGGGAAGCCCAGGCTGCAGCAGGCTCCTGGCAGGACCTGTGGAGAGCAGAGCCCACGCTAGAGCAGGTTTGCTGGCAGGACTTGAGACCCCACAGGGGACCCACCCTGGAGCAGCCTGCTCCTGAAGGACTACACCCTGTAGGAGGGACCTCCACAGCGGAGCTGGGGAAGAGCATGAGGAGCCTCCCCCTGAGGAGGAAGGAGCGGCAGAGATGTGTGATGAACTGACCACAAGCCCCACTCCCTGTCCCCCTGTGACACTGGAGGGGAGGAGGTAGAGAATTTGGGAGTGAAGTTAAGCCCAGGAAGAAGGGGCGGTGGGAGGAAGG
Source organism: Falco punctatus (assembly GCF_963210335.1). Lineage (NCBI taxonomy): Eukaryota > Metazoa > Chordata > Aves > Falconiformes > Falconidae > Falco > Falco punctatus. The sequence goes on from NC_137580.1 coordinate 73,328,439, forward strand.
CATTTTAAGATTTAAGTTTTATTTCTCCTTATCCTACTCTGATTTAATTGGCAATAAATTATTTTTTTCCCAAGCTGTGTCTGTTTTGCCAGCGATAGTAATTGACAAGTGATCTCCCCCTGTCCTTATCTCAACCCACAAACATTCTGTTATATTTTCTCCCCCCTATCCAGCTGAGGAGGGAAGTGATAGAGCAGCTTTGGTGGGCACCTGGCATCCAGCTAGGGTCAACCCACCCCAAGGCTGTTCCTCTAATTAAAGCCAGAGGTTTAGGAATACTGTCTACAGAAATGTAAAGAACAGAGCATTATTACTTTTAGTAATTCGTGATCACTTCTTTGGGGAAAGAGTTCCTTCAGTGTTTGCAGCTTTGTGCCTCTGATGTCTTCCTCTACACCCTTCTTCAGAACTGGCAGCTGATCCCCACCATTTACATATGTCAACTGGGGTAGTTCATCTTCAGGCTGTTCGTCATCCTCAGACTGTTCAGAGCTATCATGTATGGGAGAGGAGAAAAAGAATTAGAATTTATTTTTGCTTATCAACGTTTTACTCTACTGGAACATTACTGTAAACCAAAACCAACAGAATCATACAAAATATGTTAAGATACATTCAGTATTACTGAATTAATTTGTACCCAAAGGGACACCTCCTATTCAGGAAAAAATAAAGCATACATGATTCAGTACAGTCTTCTGTTCGCGTGAACACATTTCAACTTCGTAAAGGAAAGAAGAAAAGATGGACAAGGGAAATACCACAATTTACCCTGGTATTGTGCTATAAAAGATTACTTGCAAATTTAGCAACAGCCATCTTCATACATTTCATCATTTCAGCTACCCAAATTACAGATGATCTCAAGTTTATCTGTCTTGCTAATATATTTATTTGCCCAACAGATAAACAGACATGGATAAGTTCCTTGTAAAAGCTTTCCAGGTGCAGTATCAACTCTGTCCCAGTTCTCAGCTAACTAAGAAAGAAAATTCAAATACCCTTGTGCAGAGTCTTAAACATCTTAAGACAGGAAGAACCTTTCTGAAAAAGACAAAGTCCTGAATTTACTGGAGGATTAATTGTTAGAGCTAACCTGCAGGAAAACCAGTCCCCATATATTTTTCATAATTCAGTTGCACAGACAAGACTGAACGTAAGCACACGTCTCCCATCCTACTGCCCTCCATACACACATAAAAACCTCCTTTCCTGAATAAAAATTAAACAAACTCTATGGAGTTTGCCATTTCATAGGGACTTCGCCACCAGAATGGTTTGCCTGCAGGTCTCTTTACACAGGTAACAGATACAGGTAAAAGACTAAAAATAAACCCCGTTTTCCTCACTGTATCTTTATATACAATTCTGAAAAAAGTAGTACATGCCACCTACATAAGATACACAGTATTTTGAGACTACTGTGTATCAAAAAAATCCGTTTCTCCCTATCCCGTTGTAAAGGCACATACAGCTACATGGACTGTCTGGCTGTGCCTGAGAATTCAAAAAAATCCTCAAAACAGAAAATAACCCAAATTCCTCTTCAGTCCACCAAGCCATCTAGTTGTAAGCTTCAGAAGGTGAATCCATCATCCACTTAAAAAAATAAAAAGGCTTCATGAAATGGCATATTAAAATTCTATTAGCATATTTCAGATCTTTTTGCCTTGATAAGGAAAAAGGTTTCACTACAAACTGCATTTAAAGAAGGCAATCAATCCAAATGGAAATGGTAACACTGCAATTACCCTATACTTTATCAGGGATTAACATCTAGATACTTGTCAACAAAGTCTGAGCTGCACAGACCATATATCTCGTCCTCTCTGTACAAACACATTCTTATCAAGCAAGAAGAAACACTCATTTAACCACTAAACGAGCATGACGCTGACCCACAAAACCTCATGTCAGAGTTCTGCTTTTTTTCCGCAAAAGGAAACAGTGACAGGACAGGGACAGTGACTGTGGCAGTGAAGCTTGCAGCACACTTCCTTTTAGGAAAGGCATGCTTTCTGTTCTCAACTTTCTGATCTGTCCCTCGTTCAGGATAAGGGGGCCTGGGATACCCTGCAAGAAAAAAAAATAAATCACAAAACCTTGAAACATTGGGTAACACATGCACTAAAATGCACAGTGCAGAGACACTCGACTGACTCTGTGCAAAGCTAGGCTGAACTCAACACCTGCCAGAGCTGCTCAGCCTGGCCAGATCTAAGCTAACTCTTGCCATGCTCTCAATCGTTTCTTAGCTCAACCAGAACACCACTTGTAAGACAGCTTATAGTGGGTTCAGTACACATCAGCTAGCACCTGAGCCAACACAGTGTGCCCAAGTGTCAGGCACTGGCGTGCCCGGTGCGTAAGAGACCAGTGGCTACACAGGAATAACGAAGAGTACAAGAGGACGTAGCTTATGCTCATCAGCAGTCCCACTAGAAGCCACTCTGCCCGTCTCTCACTCCTAGTAATCAGAATACAGTACAGAAATAGCAAACTGTGGTTCTGCAAGTTGGGTCCTGCATGGCTTATTAGCGTCAGCTCCACATGGGACAAAACAGCTTGTACTGCTTCCAAACGGGGTTGGTCCCAGAAGTGTAACTGTGTTTATACAGCACTCCACACAAGCCAATTCAATGCATGCAACCAGCTCGCCGTCTCTCTATCCTTGCACAACCTACAACTTAAAACTATAGATAGAAACAGGAGTCCACACTGCTAACTACAGGTTTTTTATTTGTTTCTTTCTCACCACATATCTGCCTAAACTTTGGAGAAGATGCATTAAAAAAAAATAAAGCATTTCAGATAATAGCAGCAGGGAAAATATTTATTTCATTTCTGCTGATAAGCTCCATTAACTCCATGCTCTATGTAAGGATTGAAAATCTGACAAGAGACTACACTTATTAAGGTTGCTATTCCCATAAAAGTTTTTCCACAGATCAGTTGAGCCAGACTATCAAAAAAACAGGTTAAGCCATCTTGCTTTGCTTAGCACAAGAACACTTAAAGGGACACAGACAATTACCACATCTCAGTCACACAGACATATAACTAGCAGGGGTTTCTTTAAACCATTCCAACTAGTTGCAGGACATATCTGTCTACATCTCTTCTCTCCTGCACTCTCAATGCTGCCTTTTTAGCACCCACACAAGTGACTCCTGCACGCTCTTCCCTCCCAGCTTATGCAAAAATATCAATTTCCAATTAAGTAAAAAAAGTTTCCACAAAGCACAGCAAACACATCATACAACTAATACTTAACTTTAGCTTGGGAACTCTTATGCTATATACTGAAACTCAACTTGCTTTCCTATCCACCACGGTTTCATTAAAAAACCCAAAAAAACCAACAAGCTACAATCAACTCCAATACAGTTTTAAACTAATAAAGCAAGTATTTTATGGTTAAGCTTTCAAATGCCATTAAAAGCATTTCAGTAGGGCCAATACACAGATGTATAATGAACATCACATAACCAACATCACGGAACCTGTCCCTCATGTCTTCTCTAAGAAAATGGCTTAAGAGCTGGATTCTTCTTCCCTGAAAATCCAGGCAAGTTTAGTTAGGGGCAGGTAAACCTCAAACCAGTACACTGGAACCTAGCCTCTGATTTTCAATTCAGTATTTCGATTTAGAACATCACATCAGGTTACTTAAACATTACAGAAAACTGGCTTAAAGCTTACATTACAACGGCATCTCTCCTTGGAGCTCTGTTTTCTTTCACAGCACTGAAATTTCTCGGTTCTTCATCTTCGCTATCTGAAGACACGTCTAGGAACTGTACCCCTCTTCGATGCTTGAAATAAGATTGTTTCCTTGTCCATTTGGCTTCAGGAGTTTCTGGGACGGCAGAGTACCCTGTGCAAGCCATTTCAATAGGAGAAAAGATAGACAATGACTTACAACTTATGACTTCCAATATTTATCTGTACTTAAGAGCATGAGACAGCTGATTTCTTCCTTATACACAGCGACCATTTAAACAGAACTCACACCCTTATGTATGGAAAATTCCTTTAAGCTGTATTCCTTAAAGTGGGAACTTACCTGGCAAAATATCCTCACCCGTCTTACATCAAAAAAATTGTATACAAGGAATTTAAGAGATCATGTATTTTTTGTTAGTAATAAATACATTTTTATTTTTGAAAAAATGATAATCAGCAAAATCCTCTGACCGACTTCCAGGCTGCTCAGGACATGGATAGAAATGTCCTGGTATATCCAATGGCTGATTTCTGATCTGCTGGTCTTCACAGCTTTTCAAAAATGGAACATCACTGTTATACTGCAGAAAATCAGGAAGCTACACCAAGGAACTTAACAGGTTATACCTCTTACAGAGATATAATCTGTTTAGCCAGTCTTTTCCACATTATGATCTAGATCATTCTTAACAAGGAAACACAGCATATGGAAGGATACTTTGTGTTACATACGAAGCATCAGGATATACAGAACCTATAGTTAGGATTTATCACTGTGAAGACATCTCAGGAATCATATAATACCTTCAATGACATTCTCAAAATGGGCCCACCACACACACGTTAGCATGTATTAACTTTACAGTTCTGAACGTGCTTCTAAGACAACCAAAAACATAAGCAGCCACTCTATTCATATAATTCCTGAATCAGTCATGAATAACACGACCAAGTGCCCCCGCTGTCAGCTACACGTGAAACCAGCTCCACGTACATATCCAGATGGGTAAAGCATGACCACACAGGGAAATCTACACAAAACCTGACATACAAAGTGGGTCTTGAACCTGAAGCCGAGAGAGGATTAGAACACTGTAAAACAAAATCAAAAAGCCTACACTAATAAAATTTTCCCTGTTGCCCTCTTTCAGCACAGTACCAAGTGAAGCTAAGACACAGTATGCTCTAAGTGCATATATTGTGTATTTGAAAGTGGTTTTAACTAAAACTCTGATGCTCCCATATAAGCCTGGGCAAGGTAAAACACATGGTTGCCTGCAGAGGCAAGAATTGTTCTGCTATCATCTTTAGAAAATCCCAAGGAAAACAAATCACAGCAATTTTTAGTTGATACATATGGACTTGAACGTGCAGCTTCTAGCTTTTCTACCTTTAAACCTGCATTAAACAGAACTGAATACTTGGATGCAATTGCCACCTCTTAAGTGTACTGTTTCATGTCAGTGATTGAAGAAAAGCACTCAAGGCGTTTTGCAAAAGGTATGAGCCAAGAACTGTACGCAGCCTGACCTAGTGCAACAGTCCCACACATTCAAGACTCTCATTCCTTTCTACCGCTTTACCATTTTTACAGGCAGTGCTGGAAAGAAAGAATAGTTGGTAAGCCAAGTAGTTTTGTTTAAGATCAGACAAATTATGGACCCTGGAGGCATACGACTGAAGAGAGAAAGAAGAATGTGTGGAACAGAAAACACGACAGCTGCAGAGAGCATTTTCTGTAAGAAAGTAATCTTGCAGAAAATAAACTCAAAATAACTTACTGTGGCAACATCTGGTGGAGACAAAAAGAAATCCTAAAAGTACAGGCAAATTGCTGACATAGGAAACTACCTGGTGATACTGGCTTTGAAAGGGAAAGGTACCCAATAAACTACAAAAATATAGTACTCAATGTTACATAGTGCACTACTGAAAAGGAAGAAAAGAACATGAAAATGGAGCTTAGCACTGATAACAGGTATGGGAGTGAGCATAATCTAAACTTCTTTAACAGCCATGAGGAATAAGGGTTCAATGACAATTCAAAAAAGCAACCATTGAAGCCTTACATCTTCAGATCACCTCAGCTACACATTGAAAAAATCCTACCAAAAATATGAAATAACTTCTAACCAGGTATTAGCCCATCCGTTTGGAAACAGAGGAGCAAGAAGAACAGCTATCGTCATCTCAGCTTTCAATACACACAAGATCACAGCCTGTGAGAGAGTCCGTTACAAAAAAGGAGAATTGTCTTGTTTCAGTACCCTGTTTCAGCAGAGAAACCCATGTTTAATTTCCACCTACAAACCTTTGTAACTTGCCATTTCCATATTTCTTACTTACCAGGTAAAATAAGGGGTTTGCCTTTCTTCATGCCAAAGAATTTGCTTCCCAGATGACTGGCAAGCTTTACCTCCGACCCGCTGCTGCTGCCACCCAGGCCCACGCTCACCTCTGGTCCAGCACCAGGGGCACGCCGGCAGCAGCCGCGTCCCGCTCCCCTCCTGGCTCACCAGGACAAAGGTCCGCCAGCAGCAAACACACACACACACACCCTCCCAGTCGCTGGCCTTAAGACACCCGGTCCACCCGGGAGGGAGCCTCAGTCTCCTCCCTTGCTGTCACCAGAGCACAGGAGCCCCCAGGGCCTGCACCCCACTCTGGCTGCCAGCACAAGCCCCCTTGCACAGGCTCAGACACACACGCCATGATCTCCCCACCCTTTCCCTGGTGGCTGACGCTGGGTCCCCTCATCTTGGGCTGCCCCATACACAAACGGGCGACTGACCCCTTGGCTTCCCAGAGCACCTCACACACTGGCTGGCTGGTGCCCTGGTACCCCCACTCCCTGTGCAGGGGCTGCACGGGGGGTGCCATCACAGACACAGAGACCCTCGCTGGCTGTCACTTCATTTTACACTCGCTTTGGTCCCTCCAGCTGCTGGCACCCCAGACACATGGGCCACTGCAACCCCAGTCCCTCGCTCCAGCTGCTGGCACTCTGACCCCTCCCTGTGCACACGGAACAGATCCCCGTCACCCAGGGAAGAAGTTAAATGAGGATTTTAATGAGAAGACAGGACTGACGATGGTCATCACAAACCAAGCATGGCCAGACAAGCATGCTGACCTGTCTATGGGTAACTGACCCCTGTTACCCCCTTATCTCTCTATTTTCCCCACACTTGCTCCTCTTCAAGCCACCCTGATTCCTCTCTCACCTTCGGCTCCTCTTCTTGAGCATTCATCACAAGTTTTGTACAAGCCTAAAAAGCTCTTATTTTGCATCTCATAGCGAGTTCCATACCCCCAAAGGCAGCAACCCTCCTCACCCTGAACGGTGCTCCCAACAGCCTTGCTGCTGGCTCATGGAGATGGGCACCAGCCTCAGCCCTCAGCTCGTAGGGCTGGTGGCCCTCCTGTGACAGCCCTGGGAGAAGCCAGGGCAGGGGTCATTCCTCCGATCAGGTTACTCGGGCTCCTCCACCCACCACCACACCTCTGTGCAAAGACAAGCCGTTTACCCATGACACGACAACACAAACCCTACCTGCATGACTGGTATTGAAGAAACTGGACGTTTCCACTGTTGATGGCATCTGATTTACATTTTATAAAAATGGGCGAGAACACACAACGAGAGAACAGGTAGAAGAGATTTGAGAAAAAATAGCTATGGTTTATTAAGATTCTCAGTGAATAAAAAAACCAGTAATACACTCTGAACTGGGGTGGTGCATGGCTGAAAAAAAAATAAAAATCTCTACATTTTATTTCCTAGAAGACAGAGCTCTGAATCATGAATAAGAAAATAAGACCAAAACAATTTAACAGGGAATGTGCAGGAGAGTCAGCTACAGAACTCCCAAAGAGTTGAGTATTAATAATACAACTGTCAGTATAAGTCCTCATATAAAAGGATTCTACATCCTCCTAATGCAAATACAGCATCACAAGCATCCTCTCCCCTCTAGCGCATCAATTCCTTCTCCAATCTCTTGCGGCTATAGTCCAAACACTGGTGGTGCTTTCTCAGCTGCTAACTCTGGAACCGTAACTTTGGCAGGAAAGAAAATTAGTTCCTTCTGTCTCTTCTCATTAATGCAGAAACTTGCTGAGTCAAGTTACTACGGAGCGTAACACCAGTTTTCAACGATGATTTACCAGCACGCACTAGAGACACAGAAGAGGCTAGAATAAATTAATCTAATAACCAAATGCAGAAGTGAGCTACATTGTGTATAATTCCTTCATCTGTGATAAAAGGCCTCAATTTTATATTGAGTCATAAAAATCTAAACCTTTTCTATCACTTTCAAGAGACAATAGAGGATTACAGTAATGATTTTTACAAGAGACAAAAGACTCACTTTGCCAAGTAATCTTGTTATCTTAGTAAGCATGTAATAGTGCTTCCTAATAAACTTAGGAAGGCCTGAAAAGCATTAGTTCTGAAGTAGTAACATACTGTCCCAAGACAGGCCTCACTACAACCAAGACGAACATGCCAGCAGTATAAAGTTCCTCAGCAGGATCTTCTTCTATCTATCCAGGTCTGGAAGATGTGTTGCCCTTGACACAGTTGCTTTGCTTTATCTGAAACTGTTTAAGTTTTAAGATGAATACAAGAGAAACCTCTGGGAATGTATCAAACATTTCAATTAAAATTTAGACCTAAAGATGCAGGCAAATTTATTTCAGCAATTCCTCTCTAACAAAAAAAAAAAAGGCAGAAAAACTCTGAAGGTTATGAAGTTGGGCTAGTCAGGCAAGGACTATCACAACAGGACAGAAAGACAAAATGTATGAAGAGATGTGAATGGAAATATCAAAACAGGTCTGTAAGAAACACAAGAAGTTCACATCTCTACCAAATTAACAGAATCCATCAAGCCAGTTTTCCAGATCTCTGCCTTGTAGGTTAGACCATATTCCAAATATTGCCACCACAAGTAGCGTGACACACAAATGGCAGGCACTCATAACAGCTTTGTTAAGAAGCATCCTTATTGAATTTTAAAAAAGTTTACAAAATAACATCGTTTAAAAAATAATTTTATTCTTTACAATATAAACCTTGAATGAGGTTTACATTTAAATAAAGAGTATTTACTGTTTCACTTGGTGACTTCTCATTTTATATTTAGTTTAAATAGCAATCATTGTCCAGTCTTCATGACAGCTCTTAACTCCTATACCTATGAAATGCTGCATTGTCTGGAAAAAGAATTCTCCCCCTCCTCCACCTATTGTACTGAACAGAATCCCTTATTAAGGCAGGGAGGTGGGAGGGAGTAGAAAACACATATGTAATAAGGAGTCCTCATATTTAGAGCAAATTATAACCTTGCATAGTAGTAACAGATTAAACAGTTATTGCCACAGCATGTTATTATTGAAGGCAGAATTTCCTGATTATAGGCAATTAAAAAGGACTATTAAGGAGTACCTGCAATCATAAGACCAGTGTTTGTCTAACACCAGAAGTAAGAAAACACAGAAGCATCCCTAACTGGAGACATAAACAACAAAAAACCCCACAACAACAGACTTTTTGCTGTCCTACAAAGAGACTCCATGAAAGTAACTGGATCAAACTGTCTATGGTTATATGCAGACACTGTTTAAGTTATGGATGAAGGTACTCAGATGCAACTGTTCTATAATGTTAGCACAAGTATTCTGCTTAGTTTAGTCAGTAAACACACAGCTTCAACTGCTCTTGAAAAGCTTTAAATTTTTTTGTTATGCTTTTTTAAGTCATTCACCAGAGTCTTTTCGGAAGCATGTACCTGTGCAGAGCCACAATGCTTTGCCCTATAATTCTAAATAAAACCTCCTACACAAACTATACATCACACTCCAAGAAAGCCAGCCTCTTCTCTCCCAAATAAAAACCAAACTGAGATACTATTTAGAGACTTAACACCTTTACTAACACTGCACAACATTCAAAAATTAATTTCCACCTAGTTTTGGAAAGCAGTATCAAATGCAGGTTGCTCAAGTCTAAAAGCTAATTAATACTCCATTTTCAAAGCAAAGTCTTTCTCATCTGCTAAAATAATCCTACATATCAGTGTCAGTCTAAGGTGCTTCTCAAAGACACTATTTTAAAATTATGATTACTTCAACATTATCTTCCCATGAATCCTGAGAACAGTTCACTAGGTACTGCAGTCATTACTTTTTTCCAGAAATGCTTTAAGTAGAATTATACTCTACCATGACATATGCAAGAGACATGACCTCTTCACATCATGAAGAAGATGACAACAAATGAGAATAAGAAAAGTGCATGACGTGATACTCTCAACAACATAACCTGGAAGTGCAGTCATTTGGGTTATATATTTGACTAGTACAGACAGTATGAATAAAATCAACCATCAATAACAGGATTATATATATAGTAGTTTAATTTCATCTACAACTTTAATTTCAATTCACTGTTGAAGCTTTGTGAGCATGCTTTTTGAATAGAAATGTAATTTTCAAATTCAAGATCCTACTTCGTATACTTCTAATACAGTTCTGTTTTATTTCTACAGTTGGAATAATCTCATTATCTTACACATCAGGCTATTTACATAAATTTTCAATTAGATTTTTAAAATAAGAAGATAGCTTCACTATTTTCTTAACAGGCTAAGAAAAACCAAGTGTATTATATTTAGTCAGTAACAGTAATTTTTATGGACAATTTTAATATGTCACTCCAACGCATTTTTCCCACTCTTTAGAGAGACGTATTTCAGATATAATTTCCTAACTGCCCCTGTAGGTGGTTTCTACCCCTCAGTTATGTGATGTTCAGAATTACCACCTGCAACTCGGCTGCAAAGTCACTGCAAGCCTGTGTAGTTTTGAACACACACAGGTGCATAGAGATCACCAATTCTTCTGGCCATTATTCTACAGATAGCTTATTAAAAACGTAAGATATGCATGTCCAATACAAACCAACAAGAAGCATTACCCAAGGTGCAGAACAATCTACCAATATTTGTTTGTTCTGGGAAAACAAACCAAAAAAAAATAGCTACAAAGGTAACTGTGTTGCATGATGCAATAGACATCTGACTATTTTTTCCAAGATGAATGAAAATAAAACAATTTTATGTTTTCAGTAAACACATATTTCAGGGGACTCGACAAAACAGAAATTTAAAGAAATCCCTAGGAAATAATACTGAACCATTTGCACTCCTGAAGGGAAAACTCTGATTTTAAGAGTCTTTTTACATAAACAATATGATTGCATGGTAACAAATGAAATGGGACAAAAAACCGCCATCAGCTATTTAACAATATTTTTTGTTTGTGTAAGTGAAAAAGAATACTCTCCTCGTTTCCCTAGTTTCAAGTACCAATATTTTGTGAATCCACTGTGTTTGTCTTCAGAAGAAGTATGAATAACTGTTGTCCTCACATGACTTATGGAGCATCAGGGCAAGTTATTTTTAGTTATCTTGATGTAAACTGCTTCTTGTACAAAAGAACTCTATACTTTTGACTTACGTATTCAGCAGCAGAGAATGCACACAGTGCCATAAGCTGGTCATCTCTGCACCTTTTCCATGATAATTCAAGAAAAAAAAAAAAAATAGCCATCCATTCCATTTGACCCAAAGCAAGAAAACTTCTGTCTTCCTGTGGCTAATTAGGAAATAAGAGCGACAGGCATCTGCTAATGAAAGCCAATTTTGTCTTTTACATTGAAGTGCCTCATATTCTGCAGACAAAATCTGAGTGATTTTCAGTTAACATCTATAAATGTAGAAAGTGTTATTTGATTTTTAAAATAGTTTATCTAGTCCTTTAAATGAATTACACGATGTGTAAATAAGTGAAAAATAAGTCACCAAACCACTCTATCACCTTTAAACAGTATCTGTGAAAGATGAGCATAATGTAAGTGCAATGTACTAGGAATTACATCTCAATTTATAATGTTAATTAGTGTCCCAGTTCTACACCAGCATCTCTGTCCATGGACTCTTATTTACGTTGGCCACTTGCTGCAATTTTGTCTGCACTTCTCTGTTCTACTGGTAGCTACCATCATCTCCCACTAGTTTTCCTCGCAATTACTCAGCCTTCCGTAACAGTTCCTCTTTTAGGCGGCCCTTCATCTTTCCTTTTATCACCTCCTATCTAAACTCATACCTCTAAATGGGGTATTAGGTCCCTTCTCCACCTCAGTCCTACCACTGTACAATATAAGCCAAGGGAGATCAGGATTCTGAAAAACAGGCTCCAAAGTTTGTTGGTCTACCTACATGCTTCCACTGACAAAGTCAAGTCCCCAGGCAGATTAAAGGAACAAATACAATATTAAAAACAAATAAATCAAAGACAAATGAGCCACAAAAAAAAGTAGCACCACGCATTATATGACACCTATGTTCACCGTTCAAGAAGGGTACCTGCATTCAGTAGCTCCTATACCACACAAGACAGTGACTTACCACAAACAGGAAGATGACACCTGTTCCAAATTGCACTTCCTCAGAGTGCCAGATTCTTCATGCAATCCATTACGAAGTACATTTATGCGGAAGCCACAACTGACAGTTGCTTACTGCTTAAGTTCTCCCTGCCACCAAAAACATCCTTTCTGCTAGTGGAGAGGCTACTTAACTTCAGACTGGCAACTCTCAAGCCAAGATTTAGAGGGTGTGTTTGGGTTTTTTTAGACATAAAGCACCAACTGATATTTGCTAATGTAAATGTGAGTGCACTCCAGTCAACCTGCACAAAACTGAAATTCATGGAATAGTAAATATGAATCTACTATAGTATTTATTCGGCTCACCTTTAAAGGTGGAACGCCTCCTTGTACATGAAAGGTTCCCTGTTATCACACAGATAAGGTACTATGATAAACTGCTTTCCACCAGGGAAAAGTATGCAAAACAAATGTCATTAAACCACACCAACTGATACTGTTGCTCCATTACTGACTAAACGCACAAAGTCGTCTGATCTCTCCAATAACACTTGTACCTCGACATTGGTATCAGAAGTTGTATAGAATATCTGGAATTTATAAAAACATCAGCAACAAATAATTTTTGTTCTTTCATTCTTACTCCTTCAGTAACAGAAAAGCCACTGGTGAACGTGACTATGCAGTTGACAACCTTCACAGTTGTTTATTCGTATTGATTGATGAATCCAAACAGAAACAGCACATATTTAGTGTATCAGCCAAACCAACCAAAAACACTTGCAACTTTTTCATGTTTCCATGAAAACCACTAGCTACTGTCAGGAAAGAGAGCAAACACTATTACAAAACTATTAACACAATGACCTTGTGAGAATCAGCAGCAGGTTTCTCAGCTCCTCACAAAACTGGTCCAACTGGAAAGAAACTGTTTTCTTTCTTTTTAGTTTTACCCATGATATTCCACACTCCATTAGCCTAGGACTCTAGTGAAAAAGTTGTCTATGTAGCATTATTTGTCAGGCAACTAAAAGGTATTTTTTTTCTTTGAAAAACCTGAGATACTATATTAGTGTAAAATAGGTATCAGTGAAGATAACTAATACATGGGAAAACATAACATACTTAAAAAACGTAAACTGTAGCTTGCTTACACAACTGAAAAAAAAATATCTCAGCTTTAGCTACCAAGTTTCCAACTTGCCTGTAAATACACAGGTTCAATTGGAGCAAGCACTGTTACAAATAAGGATACTGTTGTGGAAATTGCTGTGAAATACGTGTCCATAAAAAAAGCACATTTGTAAAACAAGCAAAAAGAAAAAAAAAGGCAACAATTATTTTATTTCTAGAAAGTACTTGCACTGTTACTATGCTACATGCAAAACACCTGACTCACCAGTTATCTCTGTCACATCTGAAGCTGGAGTATCTGGCCTGTTGCTATCATCTGTAGATTCATCCTCATCCCCTCCAGGAGCACCACCCGCTGCGGTAGAATCAGCTGCCTGGGCTGCCGAAGGAGACACATTTTCCTGCTCCGCTTTTTCTCTCTTCCTCTCAAAGCGAAAGCGGTCCAAGTTGTACAGACTCATATTCTTAACCTATCGCTCTTGTCTGCAAGGAGACAAGACGGGCTCGAGTGGACAGCTCTGTAGGAAAAGCTACGAAGAGGAGAGAGGCGGAAGGGCTCATCAGACGTACCTTAGAAAAACGCTGAAGTGACCGGCGGGAGCGGCCGGGGGGCCCCACCGACCTGGCGCTCCCGGGGAGGAAACGGGCGCCAGCGATGCCGTCAGGCGGCGCGGAGCCACCCTGCCACCCCTGCCCGCCGCCCTCCTCCCCCCACCACGGCCGGCGCCCCCTGGGCCCCGGCGACGGGCTGCGCACGCACCTGCCGCTCACCGGCGCCGACACCGGCGGGCCGCGGACGGGCAAGGGCGGCAGCGACGGCAGTGGCGGGAGCGACAGCAGCACCGGCCGGGCCGGGCCGGCCCCCGAGGCCCCTGGTCGCTAACGGGAGGCGGCCCGGGCGGCGGGGAGCACAACGCTCCCCGATGGCGACGGCGGCGGTCCGCTCCCTTCGGAACCTATGCGTGCTGGCGTCGGCGCTCCGATATGGCGTCACTGCCCCCCCACCAATCACCTCGCCCGGACGCGGCGCGCCAGCGCGTGCGCTTTCGCGCCTTTTCCCTCGAGACGGTCCGCGTTCGCGGGGCTGTGGCGGCGGCGGGGCCGGCGCTGAGGTGACCGGCGTGTGCAGCTGCCAGCCCCTGGGGCCGCCTGGTGCCGAGCGGTGCGGTGTTCTGCCAGCCTCCCCGAGCTGAAACCTTTGGGCAGGGGACGGCGAAGAGGCCATGGCAAAAGCTGTGGAGCTGCAGAGCGCAGGGTTTAGGGCAGGTCTCAGCCTAGGCTCCTCAGCACACTTCTGGAGCTGTGTCCCTTTGGCAGGGTGGGTGGAAAACCGCCGCCTTTTGAAGCCTTGGCTCAGGGCGCCTGCCACGCTCTGCTTTTCAGCTGATGCTACGTGGCAGTGGTGCGCAGGCAGCTTGTCTGCACAGGCAGAGGCCTGTGGGGCTAGCTGGCATTGCACTGAGCATGTCGCCAGGGCTGAAGTGGTGTTCTTAAACACTGAAAGCAGCAAAGAGTTACCAAAACTACTTTTAAACATCTGTTCTGCCAACACTAGTCACCTGTGAAATAGAGTGCTTCAAGGCCTGGCAGAAATTAGTATTGTACTGGGGAACCAGGTGCAGTAGCTATTAAAAACACTTGGGAGAGGTTGTGTAAGCTAACAGGAAAACAAAAAGAAAAGCCACTTCCCCATCCGTCGCACCAGTTCTGTAGCACTGGGCTCACAGAGAGCTTCTTCACCGTTGACATTATTTGCCATTTAAATTGCAGTAGCCCAAGCGTCCGAGCAAGAGTCATGGCTGGGCTGGGCTAGGTTATGTGCCGCTGTCAGCGTGAGTTACTACCACGCTGCGTGGAGGCAGGGCTGACTGTTGTCTGCGAGACTTGCTAGACCCTGAAAGCTGGAGGTGATCCAGGTACTTCCAGAAATGCCACCTACACGTACATTACCTCTACCTAGAAATTTCTTTCAATCAAAATTAGTTTCTATCACCAGTAGTCAGCAAATCTAGGCCTTGGCAACCTCACACTGAGTCATCTTTATCATAAAGTTTGGTTTTCTGAAGGAGACTCATGGAAGTTGTCCAGTGCTGCCTTTGCCACTATGCCCTTTACAAAGCATCGTGGTGCTCAACGGTCAGGCTCACCCAACATGAGCAGCTGGTTCAGCTCCTTTGTGCCTGATTTCAGTTATCCTGCCCTTTCCATTGGGCAAATGGCAAGGAGAAGTTGTATGGGCTTCAAAAGACTCTTCCATCTCACATCTAAGTGACAAAGCCACCTCTCGACATTTATCAGTAGTGTCTCCTCTTACTCCAGCCTCAGGGCTGTGGCAGAACCGTTTGTCATTTTGGTCTGTGCTAAAGCGAGAACATAAAAGTCAGCACTGAACAGGCAGATAAGTTTTGAGGAGCAAAAAAGCTTTGGAGGAGCCCCTTTTCAAATCAAGCTTCAGTGAAGATGTCTTGCCTCCAAATCAAATATTAATATAATATTTGGACAGCAGATTAATTGAAATTGGTTGGAAGCTGCATTGTGTTAATCCCAAAATTCAAATGATAAATTATAGCTGAATGTGTAAATTGAACAGAAGACAGATTTCCCCTGCAGAGGTGGGCACCGAGGCACAGGTGGATTTGCAGAAGTAGCTGGTGGTGAAAAAGCAGATGGTGCAGAGATCGTCTGAGGTTATCCTCAGAGGAGGTCTAAATTGTGCTGGAGAAGGATGAGTGCCTGGCCTAGATACTGCTGACATATAAAAAGGCAACTGGCCTAGGGCTCTCACAGGAGAGTTCTGCTTTGCAAGTCCTGTCTAAAATAATACAAACAGCAGACCTGTCTGAAAAGGGGAGAGGGGATCTGCCTGTGAGCGCAGGGTCGGGCTACTGCCAGCTTGAAATTTCAGCCACTTGAAGAGCAAGTTACTCTCCCCCCCAAATGCGAATAAAGCAGTTCATAGGTACATCAGAAACTAAGCTCATTATAGGAGGAAAAAGGATGGACCATGAGGACACTGACTCGAGCGTGTGGGTTTAGCTCCTTCCTGGGACCTGATAACCATCACAAAGCTCATCAGCTCCTTTGCAAAGTGTTAGTAACTGGTGTTAGCATCTCTGATGTGATAGCCTCACAGAAATGTACAGTAACACATATAAACATCTATCGTTTAAGAATCCGGATAAGATTTAGACCACTCTTTCCATGAGGAGAAGATAACAGAATACATGTATGATAGATGTTAAGCCGCATTGCTTGAGTGACTTCAAGGACACAGTCAAATGATGATAAATGTACAGAGATGAATAGGCTGTGAAGCTGAAAAACTGGAAGGGTAATAATAGAAGAGTTGGGAAAAGAAATATGAAAGTGGAGAAAGCAAGTGTAAAGGGGAGCATATACTCAGGTCAGTCTGTGTGACTCAACAAGGCAGTTGGGACCACCAGTCGTGGGAAGGAAAAAAAAAAAAAGAAAAATACATGAGTTCCAGAACTTGGGAAAGAAAGCAAGTATAAGCTAAGAAAACAGTAAAAATGAGAGGGATTAAATTCAGCGCTCCAGAACGTCAGATTTTAAAAGCATTGTCTTAACAGGAGTTAGCATGGACCTAGAAAATGCTGCAGCAGATCATTCTGGTTTTTTACAGTGCTTTGAACTTGAAAAGAGTAGGTAATTGGTGGGTATTGGTATTGCTAACAAGCTATCGTGAATTCCTGGCAAGCAAAGCAGGCAAAACATCTTTTTTGAGGTGCTGATGATACCAGTTAGACAGCTCCTGCTTACTGGAGAACTGACAGATTGCTGTCTGCTATTCCTTTGAAGGCTGATTTGTGAGATTTTTTGGAATTATGGTAGCAGAAATTTGAAAAGAATCTATTTATATACAGAATTGCTTTACATGCAACATTAGAGCTGTTAAATTTGATTTGTTTTTACTTAAGCTGTAGTTTTGTCGCTGTGCCAGTGATAGAGGAGCATACCAGATGGTATGTAGGCCTTCTGAGAGAATTATGAAAGTTTATAGAGCAGTGATATATAACAATGGCCCAAACACTGAGAAGAGCAAAAGAAAACAAAAATAGCAGATTAAAATTACCCTATTTGATGTAAATTGAATTTGCATTTTTCTTTAGTAAAAGTAAACCCAGTTTTAAGGGTTAGGAGTTAAAATCTGTCCAGATACAAATGTTTGTTACATTTTACTAACTAACATGGTATTGTGTCCATAGCCATTCCTAACAAGTCTCTTTTGATTCAACTATTCTTTCATCTTTGATTTATTCCCTTTTCAAGCCCTGTTAATTCAAGGAATATTGGTAGGGGTGCTGTTTTGTATTAAAAAGAAAAAGTGAGGGGGGAGCCTATGTTAGCTACAATGTGAGAATACACTAAAGTTGTTCTGTGGTATAAAATCAACAGGGTCTGTGACACAGATAGATCCTCATAGCACATCTGTTGGGGCTTGCCCCCACATATTGTATGCGATTGGTGGGAAGTGTTTCTGCTTTGTGGTAAATCGTGAGCAACAAAACAAGCTGTCAAATGCAGATGTGTTTGTACTTGATCATAAATTGGAAAGAAAAAAAAAAGACAAAAAATCTAATAAAATGTTGAAACTAGTTCAGCTGCAGCTGGAAAAGTGATGGGAGTTGTATGTAGTACATGATGTTGCTGTAGCAACCTCACAGTACCTAAATATATGAATATCTAAATGTCGTGGTTTAACTGGCTGGCAACTAAGCACCAGGCAGCCGCATGCTCACTCCTCCCACAGTGGGATGGGGGAGAGGATCGGAGGAGTAAAAGTGAGAAAACTCAAGGGTTGAGATAAAGAGAATTTAATAGGTAAAGCAAGAGCTGCACATGCAAGCAAAGCAAAACAAGGAATTCATTCCCCACTCCCCTTGGGCAGGCAGGTGTTCAGCCATCCCCAGGAAGGCAGGGCTCCGTCACGTGTAATGGTGACCCAGGAAGACAAACACCGTAACGCCGAACGTCCTCCCCATCCTTCTTCCCCAGCTTATATACTCGGTGTGACATTCTGTGGTATGGAATGTCCCTGTGGCCAGTTCGGGCCAGCTGCCCTGGCTGTGTCCCCTCCCAGCTCCCCGTGCCCCCCCAGCCCTCTCTCTGGCAGGGCCCAAGGAACTGAAAAGCCCTTGGCTGGGTCTGACCCTCACCCAGCAGCAACCAAACCCACCCGTGTGCTGCCAGCAGTGTTCTCACACCGAACCCAAACCACAGCACTGCACCAGCTACTGAGGAGAACGTTAACTCTGTCCCAGCTGAAACCAGGACACCAATCTAATTTGGTGTGTGAGCTGCACAGTGACTACAGGTCGGAACTGTCCCAGAGCTGTCTCTTTCCTCTCCTACCCAAGGGGATGTTCCTTTTTATTGTCCATTGAATAGACAGCTTATTCTGCTCAGCAGAACATCTGAAAAAAAGAACATCCTTTAGGGAAGAATAAGAGGATAAGACTGGTTTTGTAGTATGACTGGTTTTGTATTGGTATTACTTTACATGAGTCTTACTATTTTGCGTCTGAAGATAACTTTAAAACCATCTAATGTGGTTCATGTTTACTAGGAAAGTGTTATTCCGGTATCTTTTTTTCTCGTCTGAGGTTATTTGAGATAGTTTATTTCAAGCACAATTATGTCAAGATTAATCTTACAGAAAATACTTTTTGTTTCCTACCTGTAAAAAAATAAACACATCTTAGTTATTTCAATTTCCTCCACTTCTCTGAAGTAATCAGTTGCTCTTTTTTGTTTTATATGTATTTGATTAAGAAACAAGAGAGAGAAAAACTGACTGTAGAGTGCAGGATATTGTGCTTGTTACCCATTTCACTCACTTGGGCAAATGCTATCTCAGAAACCCAGGTAAATATATTTTTAAAACTGGCTAGTTTTCAGATGGCTCTGTCTTGTCAGAAACTATGCAGCTGTGATACTTCCACCCATTATTTTTTTTTTAGTATTTTGAGATTTATTGTCATGTGTTTTCCAGCATGATACTTGAGAAGAAACTAAGTACTTAGTCATAGAATAAATGGATTTTGTACCAGTAAAGATGGTGGTTGTTTCTCGAGAGACTGAAGGGCAGCATTCCAGCATTCACAAGGCTGATGTGCCCAACTTTCCGCCCTTGTGGACTGCACTGCCCTCCTCCTGCAGAGTCTTGCATGTGTTTTAAGTATGTTTTTTGTATATGGTTTGTACGCTGTTGTTTTACTTTATGTTCTCATTGAGCCATTGTAAACATTAGAAACTGTTTGGTAACAGCTAATGAAGCTTGGTTTCCTAATAGTTTAGTTCTTTGTCCTTCAGCTCCTGCTCCCTACCTAGTGTCCCAGCTCCCCGTTGAAGTCCCGCATAATACATGCACCTAGCAAAAAGCCACCTCACCGCAGCACGTTCTGTATGTGCTGAGCAGCTGACCATGCAAGGAAAAGTCCTGCCTTGTTGTCTCAGAGTTTCACTTCCAAGGAATTTCTACTTCATGTGAGGACTTCTGCATCTCTTTCAAATCTGGTTGAAACTTGGATGTCCATTTCAGAAGGTTTTGTGGGGAGCAGGAAGGGAGGGTTTGCCTGATTGGAAGCTTGTCCTCCTTAGGAAACCAAGTTAAATGTTACAGTAGCCAAACAGTCCCCCGTTGTAAACTATAGTCATTTGAAAATGCCATTTTGACAATTGTGAAATTATTTATTTACAATAATAATTATAGGAGAAAGGTGCTAAATTTTCTCTAAGCTCTTAGGAGACTTGAATTTTTAGGCATTTCCATTCAAACTGTTTTTTATTTGAGGGGTTGGGGGTTTTTTTGTGGGTTTTTGGGCTTTTTGTTGTCCAAACTAACTTTGTTTGGATGAGAGAGGGCTGGGTACGTGTTGGGAAGGAGCAGAGCAATAGAGGGCTATTCTCAGAAAGCAATCTGAAAGAAAGGCCCAGAGGGCATTTCTGGACTGTTTAGGTGCTGAGAAGTTGCATCAGCACTTGGTACCTTACAGGATCATGGTAGCATACCATGGTTAGGAGTGCAAACTGGAATATTTGCACTGTCAAGCTCCCTGGGGGCATCACCTCTGGCCTTCGTATGCAAGGTCTTGGAAAGAGACACAACAAAATCACACCTACATGAGGGGAGTAGTTCTTTGGCCAGGTATTGCCTATTAATGCTCCTGCATGCTTGGATAGGCTTTCCTCATTGTTTCTATCATGGTCTTCATATGTAATACGATTCTTATAAACATTCTCCTCAAAGCAGGAATTACTCTTGAAGCATGTTAAATGGTACTGATCCAAAGGAGTAAAAGCCAATCTGTTACTGATAGCACAGAGAGTAGAATTCCACTAGTTATTTTCCAGAAATACTTCCTACTTATGAAATAAGATTTTGAAAACATTTATCTAAATATGAAGAAATTTATAACTTGTTTGCTTACAAAGATGTATTACTTTTAAAGTGCTATATATTTTCTCAAAGGCCAAGAATGATCTTAAATAATCAAACTGTGTGCAATACCAGCACTGGAATAATTCCTTCAGTAGGGGATTCGGTCCAGGGGAAAAAAACCCAACAAATGTTACTGCTTTCCATATCGGTTGGAGTATCAGTTTTATTGTGAGTGGTAGCTACAAAGATTGGTACCACTTCTATTTTATGTACCTCTTGAAAGTGTTGCCCTTATGATATTACAGTTGACATTTGCACTTTTTGTTCTAAGAAATGAAAGCAGGCTAGTCTGAGCTAGCCTTGTAGGCCACCTGATGAAAAGCTCAGTTTCCTGAAATACATTTAAATCTATATTTTATACCAGAGGACTTTCTTCTGTCCAGATCGGTTCCTTACAAGCACGTGCTGAGTAAATCTATCTGATGCTGGAATATCAGTTTCATTGGAACAATCAAGGAGTTTCACATCTCACTCTGCTTCTGCTGTACTTGCCTTTGGGCAAAGCAGATGACCCACGTGGAGTTCACCGCAGGACTGCAGACTATCTTTAGATCATTTAAAACATTCTTGATAGGGCATAGTCAAGGATGATCATCTACTGCACAGTTTGCCTTCCCTCAACACCCATGATTTAGTGGCATCCTACATATCCTAAGCAATATTGGGTCAGAAAATGATGCTAGAAAGGAAAGCAGTAGTTACTGCTTATTTAATACTTACAGAGTTAAAATACATTTGAAGAAAGTGCAGCTTCATCAAAATCTAATTGCCTGAACTGCTGAATACATGACCTTTGGAACAATAACAAGAGACATACCTGACTTATTCCTGTAAGTAACTGCTGGTGTTATTAACTAGTGAAATATACAGCACAATAGTAACCCTACCCATTATTTTTAAAACAGCACTGGTCAGGAAGCACACTGGATGACGTTTTGAAGATTATTCTAAGGTTAAGATGTTATTTTAATAACCAGGAACATTTCTTACATTATAGATCTTTGTGCGACAAAACCTGCTGTAATAGCTGGGGGAGTTTCTTTTAATACAGATCTGTGGATGACAAAACTGGCTATAATGGTTCCTAAATCGTTTGGTTGCTAGAAACTTGACATAACTGAAAAAAAACAGGCATGTGCTTAGGGTTTTATTCCACCAGATGACTACAGGGTGCTATGGCAGTGAGCTTAAGCTGCTCTCTGTAAACTGAGAATGAACCCAGAATGAGAACCTTAGAAAGACTTTTTGAAGATAATTTTCTACGCAGCACCTTGATTTGCTACATTACATTGCAAAATATGCCCACAGTTGATTAATTAGTTACAGCTCTTCAGCAAGACAGTTTCCATTGTTTATAAACATGGGGGTTTATTTCTCTTTATACTATATTCATAGTTAGTACATCAGGAGGAAGACTACTAGCATCTTAAGGCCATCAGTAAAAGTCAATAGCTGATGACTGAATAACCATAACGAGGCTTTAGAAGCAAACTAGTCAGTATGAGAAACTGGGGTTTACAGGTGACAGCAAACTTGTGGACATCAGTTTGCCAGTCTTCAGGGCTTTGAAGAGAACTTGGGTTCAGAAGGGTGCAAACACACATCGTTCTCAAAGGTCTTGGCTTGGTCATCTGCAGCTGAGACCTTCCGTATTATGTGCAAATCACAAATTTTTGTTTTAAGGAACAATTTGGTGTGGAGCACAAGTTCAAAAGTTAGATAGATAGATAGATAGATAGATAGATATAGATAGGTATATATAGATAGATAGATATATATGAAGTTATGAGATATATATTCAAAATAAAAAAATATTTTAGTCCTTCTGACCCAAGTGAAACAAAAAAATTTCCAGTGTATGCTCACATGCTTACCTTTTTGGCATACTGTCATCAGGCTACACTGCTGTAACTCTCCTATACCATAGCGGTTTTGACATTGCATAATACATCAACTGAGAGAGCAAAAATGAACAGGAAAAAAAGCCCAGCATTTGTATAACTGTCCCCATATTTCACCAAAGCAATGTCACAGGGGCTTGCATAAATAAATACCAAAAAAAAAAAAAATAGATATAAAAAAATACACACTTGAACAAATACACATTTATTTATTTTTTACAAATTGTATTTGTAAAATGAGATCCAGCTATTTTTACCCAGCTGCTTTTGAGAGTGAGGAGAACTGAAGTGGACTTCAGGAAAAATATCTTTTCAGGCAGAATTTGGCTTTAAGCAAATAATATTTATGCACTGGCACATTACTAATGCATGAGAGTAACAGTTCTATCATGTACTGTTCTGAATCTCAGGGAAACTGGAGCAAGGCATATACAGTATTTTGTTAGATACATTTACATGCTATGTTATGCCCCTTCCTTTGTCTTTCATTCATGCTTTTAAATTCTAAAACCTTCTTTTACTTCAATTAGAGTGCTAAAAGAAGCCTTGCCTTCACTGGATAAAAAAAATTAGCTAGCTCTAAATATACTTATACCAGTTCTTTTTCTAAAAGAAAAATGTAAATACTGCTTTGCACTATTTTTGTACTTTCTTCAAGCTTCTTTATAACCTACTATAAATTGTTGCTTCAATTTTTTATATTTAAGAACTTGAGTATTGGGTTGTGTAAATGCCTTATTTTGCATACAGGTACAGATTAAATAACGGATACGCTTCCACTTCTAAGATCAGTGTTGCTTCCTTCATTTCTGTTTCTGTAACTGGCTCAATTTTGTTACATTTTATTTTGTTTTCCAGGAAAATAAGCTTTATTCCTAAAAACATATATTAATATTAGAGAAATATTTTTACTTCTTATCAAACTTGATAATCTTGTTAAGAAGCTATCTTTAAAACTTTGCAATTTAAAAAAGCTCATGTAGTTAAACCAGGATTTATGTAACATTTTTTGATAGTAACTGATTTTTAAATCAATTTTGTCATATTGTTAGAAACTTCGCAAGTAACAATTATTGTTATTAAGCTGCACTTAACTATTTGCACACAGTAAAAGCTTCACACATTTGGGGAAAGGATGCTGGTATCTGTGTAGTGAGATTTTGCAGTTACTTTAAAGTGAACAATAGTTTTCAGAGCCACAAAACGACGTGGCTGAAGCTTGAAACACTTTTAATGAGAGGAAATGACTATGCCAATAAAGTGCCAAGAAGTTATAAGCACATAACACACACCTAAGGAGCAACAGCCCTCATGGATTTGTGGAAAAACAGTATCAAACCTATTTGGTATATATGTTGACTTCAGTAAGGCTTTTTGCAGTGTATCATTATGACGTATCCATAACTTGAGGTATACTATAGCATACCCATAAGCCATAGAAAGGCAATCCAGATCAAACTCCAGAATTGGTTAATGGCTCAGTAGTGAATGGTCTGAATGGAAGAATGTATCAAATGGAGTGTGTTCACACGGCTTCTGTCCAATCCTTGTATTTACAACCCAGGTCAAGGGCTGCACACCACACAAACCGTATTTAAAGATTTTATCAAACAGAGACAGGACAGTAAGCATGGTGGTGGTCAGGATTAAAATTCAATGTGAAATTGCAAATTAAAGAAATTGTTTGAAAAAATTGCACATTATTCAACAGCAAAAGGCACAGGTTCCACACAGGAGAAAAAAAAAAAGTGTGGCACAAATACAGTGAATAATAGGTCATGCCACTATGAAAAATGGAAACACCATGTTTGGTTGTATGAAAAAAAGAACATCCCCAAACCTGCTCTTTGTTTGAGTAGAACTGTTATACTCAGCACCCAGTAAGGCAAGCGCACTGTGTCCAGTTTGGGACATACAGCTTTTTTTTGTTGTGGCTGAACTGAATATTTCAGAAAAGACCTCTGTTTATTCTCATTTCCATAGATTAAGACCTTTAAAGAAAGGCTAATTAAATGTAACCTGCTGAATGTAAAGCAGGGAATACTGAGGTGAACATGTCTACAAGTACACAGAAAGATAATGCAAGAGGTAGAGAAACATCTGTCCCCTATTTTAATGAAAAACTTAAAAAGTAGTGATTGCATTAGGCTTCAGAAATTCTTTCAAACAGTAGAAATAATTAAACACTGGAGTAGAACATCTGGTGAGGTTGTGAATTCGTCATCATTAGAAAGTTTTAAGAACCATTTAGGCAAACATCTGTTAAACTGACATAGGTATAGTTGATCCTGCCTTCGGGCAGAGAAAGGACTGGATGATCTCCTGCAGCCCTTTCCAGCTACATTTTTTAAACGATTCTTTGTCTCTCTTCCTCTGTTGCGTTAGTAGCACTGCAGCTACTCCAACCCCAGCGACAGGCACTGCAGCTACTCCAACTCCTGTGACAGACACTGCGGCTGAACCAGAAACCCAACCTGTGCCGCTGTCAGTCATCCCTATACATGAGAAGAAATGGACGTGAAAGTCAGCTTGTTTAGTAAAGGAGGATGAAGCAGGGCCACCACAGAAACAGGAGGCAGAGGCAGAACAAGAGCTAACCACTCAATCCCTATCCCTGAATGAGCTGCGGGATATATGAAAATATTTTACCCATCGTCCAGGTGAGCACATTATCACCTGGCTGCTCCAATGTTGGGATAACGAGGCTAATAGATTTGGATATATAGATGGATATCCATATAGATGGATATATATAGAAAAATAAATTTGGAATTAGGGGGTAAGGAAGCCAAGCAGCTGGGAACACTTTCTGGAGAAGGGGGCAATAGCAAGGGAAGTGGAAGAGAGACAAAAGTCCTCAGCCTCTGGAGGCAACTCCTGCCAAGTGTGAAGGAAAGGTATCCCTTCATTACAGGTTGTCCAGGCAAGTAAACTGCAATAGAGCGAGCTATCAGGTACCTGAGGGAATTAGCCATGAAAGAGATGATTTATTGTGACCAGAACATTGCAGAGTTACCCACAGATCCCAGTGAAGTCCAATGCATATGACCCATGAGGCAGAAATTTGCAGAGTCATATGCCAATTCATTAGCAGTAATGAGCTGGAGAGATGAAGTGGCTCGCCACCTCCAGGAATATGAAGGTAGCATCTCTACCTCCCTCATCTCAGCTGTGGAGAAACTAGTCCAGCAACTCAATAGATCCTACTCGCCATCTGTTCAGACCCACATCTCAGCTGTTAACAGTAAGTGCTGTTCCACTCAGGAGGGAGAATACGGGAGGTACACACCACGGAGTACCCTGTGGGTTTACCTGTGGAACCACGGAGAGGACATGAGGAGGTGGGATGGAAAACCTACCTCAACCCTGGAGGCACGGGTACATGAATTGCAAAGAAAAACAATCACAAATAGGCATTCTTCCAGGAAGGTTGCTGCTCCAGTCTCCAGTGGACAGTTTCCTATACAGAGTGCAAGGGCTGATCTTACTCCTGATCCTAGGGAAGCGAAATTTAATCCGTTTTTACAAGAATAAGGGGAGAATCCTATGACCAGGACTGGAGGGGCCCTGCCTCCAGCTGGGTGGAGGGGAGGGATGACTGTTTACTGGACTGTACCTGGCACATCAGACCCGTATAAGGCTCTAGTAGATACCAGTGCACAGTGTACCCTAATGCCATCAAGCTATACAGCAAGCAGAACCCATTCGTATTTCTGGAGTGACAGGGGGATCCCAATAGATAACTGTATTGGAGGCTGAAATAAGCCTGACTGGGAATGAGTGGCAAAGGCACCCTGTTGTGGCTGGCCCAGAGGCTCCATGTATCCTTGGCATAGACTATCTCAGGAGAGGGTATTTCAAGGACCCGAAAGGGTATCGGTGGAGCTTTCAGTATAGCTGCCTTGGAGATGGAGGAAATTATGCAGATGTCTGTCTTGCCCGGTCTCTCAGAAGACCCTTCTGTTTTGAGGTTGCTGAAGGTCAAAGAACAGGAGGTGCCAATCGCTACCACAACGGTGCACCAGCAGCAATATCATACCAGCCGAGACTCCCCGATTCCCATCCATAAGCTGATTCACCGAGTGGAGGGCCAAGGAGCGATCAGTAGGACCTGCTCACCCTTTAACAGCCCCATACAGCCAGTGCAAACATCTAAAGGAGAGTGGGTAACAGTAGATCATTGCAGCCTGCATGAAGTCACACCGCCGCTGAGCGCTGTCGTACCAAGCGTGCTAGATCTGCAGTACTGACTGGAGTCGAAGGCAGCCAGGTGGTATGCCACCCTTGATATTGCACGTGCGTTTTTCTCAGTCCCTTGGGCAGCAGAGTGCAAGCCACAGTTCGCTCTCACTTGGAGGGGTGTCCACGACACCTGGAGTCAACTGCCCCAATTGTTTAAGGCAAGAACAAACACAGGGAAGAGGCAAATGCTGAGTAAGGACTCTGGTTCTCAAGCAATGATGAACTGAACTACGGCTCCTAGAGATAGATACTCCTGCCTCTAGCTACCTGTCTCGTCTTCCCACCGTGCTCTCTGCCTCTCTGTAACGCAGGGACAAAACAAGACGGGCCATGACTTTCTGGGCAGACTTCAAAGCCCCTTACAGTAACTGCAGCTCTGGCTGAGGTCAGATATCGGCTGGGCTGTGAAGGGCCGGGCCTGACAAGAGTTCTCTTATCACTGCTGCCAACCACACTTTGTGATGAATGTCAGAAATACAGACAGACAACCACGGCCAGCACGGAAACAGGGCAACGTTCCTTCTCCTCCTGTGATCCCAGCAAAGCCAAGAGCTGGAGCGCAGAGGTCACCCAGCTAATGCATCTCCAGTCCCAGAGATGCGAGAAATCAAGCTCATATAGCAGTACATAAAGCATCTATCGACTAATGGACACAATTCCATATAAATGCAGTGTCCCCCCTGGTTTGTGCCTGTACCGCACGTTTGTAAAAGGTCCCTTTCTCACTGTGAGAACCAGCACAAAATAAGCTCAGTACCATACAGAACTGATCTCCAAAGCTTTTTCAATTTCTGACTTTTTATAGTCACTTCTTTTTCGAGGACAGGGCAAGGGGAATATTTAATTAGTGTTTCTGAAGACATGCTTCACATTTAAGGCTTTGTTGAGATTTTCAATTAAAATGGAATAAACCTTTTGGGATGAAAACAAATGTGCCTTTTAATTGTCATGGCACATTAAACACAAATAAACGCATTGTATTGCCTACATAGCAAAAGCCAAGATGGTATTTGGTAAGTATTCCCTAGGAAGTACTGCAGTGCTTTATTTTCTAACTCACTGCTATGCTGACAGCTGTTTTCAAATACTTATTAAGTGAAGTCGTTAACATTTCTGTCACTTTTCCCTTAGCTTTATAAAGAAATGAATTTCAAGTACATTCTCTCTTTTAAAAAGAGTAAAAGTAATAAAATACATACTCGTAGGCCTTTGTCTTTCTATGGTTATTTGGTTAAACAATCTAATCATGGCAGAATTTTCTACTGGAGCAAGGCAGGCTCCATCACCCGTGCATCAAGTGTTTCCTTACTGCGTCATCATGTCTTGAGTGCCAGTCTGGAGAAACCTCTCACCACTGCTACTTATAGCAAAGAATGACTTCTATGCTAAACAGTGGCCCACTAGCAATTTTCATTTTCAGCAGGAATCTGGTCATCAAGTGCCTAAGCATGGAGAGCAGGATTAGGGCTGCTGCTGATTTAGAAGCTGTGACACGTGGGTCCCTTGGCCGCTGCGGGGGGACCCGCAGTGGGGATCTGTGAGGTGCTTGCATCAGTTTAAAGATGCACTGGTTTTTCTTGCTAAGACTTTGCAAAAACTTGGGTCCATCAATTGTAGTAGTAGTCTTACTGAATTAGTTATGAGAAAATGGCGCATTTCAGGTTTTTTCTAAAGTACTGTAAAACCTCCATGTAATACGTTTTTACTCAATTAATAAATACAAAATAATTTAATTATTACATGGGTCAGGCCCTCCCTTCTGTTAATGATGTATATTACCTTATTTCAAAACGAATCCTGTTATTTTTCATAGGACTAAGTGCATAGTAAGATACTTTAGCATGATTAAATACAGAAAAATATTGCTCTAAGTGAAAGGAATAAATTGTTCAAAGCAACTACACAGCCTAACACATACTTACACCTTAGCCTCCAATAAACTCTGAATAAGACCATGAAAGAAAAAGAAACAACTCATTTAGATGTCAACTTGATACTCAAAGAGAGTAATGTGTGCTCACATTAAATTCAGAACGTAAGGAAAGAAGAAATTTAGCAGGGTTCACATTTTGTCAGAACAACTGATGAAAGCATATTTGACATTAAATGACAATAATGTGAGTTCATCCCGCAGTATCTTTGATGGATATGGCATTTTGCATCTCCCATTCTGAGCAGGTATTCAGAATAATTCCCTCATATATCTTCTGACACTGTTTTTTCCACGTTTACATTCATTATGGGGATAAAAACACAATAAATAGGATGTATGGCACAAAAGCAAGTTCCTCAGAGGAGCTATTTAGAACACAGCTCAGCTGCACCTTTTGAAGTGGCAACTGGTCAGATTTAAGAGTTGGCATGAATTTTAACCTCAGTTGGGGTCTACAGCTTGTGGTCAGGCACACGAACTTAGGGTCAGGACCAGTTTTGGAGTGGTGTATAAGCAGCCAAAATTAGAAGTGATGCAACAGCTGAGTGTCCACTAGATGCCAGGCTTCCTTTGCGGAGCGGAGCAGAGCACCGCTTTCCACAGGCTGGGTACAGATGGCCTCTGTGTTCACGCTCTCACGGGTCTAGTGGACAGAAGCTTCAGTGTTTAGCACCAAAATCCTGATCTCATTCAGGTTTCGTAGCAAACCCTCCGGATTTCTCTCTGGTGTCTCCCAGAAGTTTCCAAGAGTGGCAAACCACTTTTCGGAAGGATTAAAAATAGGCGCTACCAATAAGAAGAATTGGGGCTTTTCTGTGTCCCTCTTTATCAGCAGAAAGCTCCCAGTGAAGAGAACAGGATGAGTTTCGTGACTGACATACTCAACCAGCAAACAATCCTAGCAGAACAGTGGCAAGGAAGATTGCTGACTCTGCCTCCTGTGCTCCTGGTGCCATCAGCGACAGGTAGGTGACCTCCAGCCTTTGGCTGTCATCAAATAGGCCAGGCAGCAGCTCAAAATATTGACTTAAAAGTACATTGGGCCAATATTTGCTTTCTGATTATCTCACTTCTGTAGCTGAGACAGGCTTCTAAAGTGCAAGCATCCCTCTGCACAGGGGGAGTAGGGGATGACGTGCCAGTAGCTCTCCCACCACCAGCAGTGCCTGGGGCAGGGCATGCTCCATCTCACGTGATGGACCAGCCAGAGCACCAGCGTGGGACACCATGCTCCAGCAGGACCACACACCTTTCCAGGAGGTCACGGCTGTTTATGGTGCTACTCCCTCATGCTGACCCAAATTTAGGCTTTACTGTTGGGATTTGGGTTACCTCTAAGAAAACAGCACAGTGAGCGGAAACCACGCTGGCTCCAGTTTCTGAAGAGAGCAGTTGCGTGGTGCTTATTGTCTTATTAAATGGAGGGTCTAGTGCTCTGACTCCCTTGTCATTAGAATGAAAGAACAGCTGTAGAGAGCGATAAGGTCCCCTCTGAGCCTCCTTTCCTCCAGACTAAACACCCCCAGGTCCCTCAGCTGCTCCTCATCAGACTTGTGCTCCAGACCCTTCCCCAGCTCCGTTGCCCTTCTCTGGACACGCTCCAGCACCTCTATGTCCCTCTTGCAGTGAGGGGCCCAACACTGAACACAGGATTCAAGATGTGGTCTCACCGGCACCAGTACAGGGGGACCATCACTGCCCTGCTCCTGTTGGCCACACTGTTTCAGAAGTGTTAGCTCAGCTCAGCAGTGGTCTGCTGTGAGCAGGGACCTTAATCTCAAAGAACTGCTTGCAGCAGAAGAAAATACCTGATTTGAATAAGAGCCTCTGGCAAGTTAGAAGCTAGAATAGTTGAATTACTTATTGCTTGCCTAGAACATTTAACCACTCAAAAATGCCTACCTGCATTATTAGAAAGCCCTTTCTTGAATTAAAAATAGGGTAACAGATACAAAATCTTTCTGGAAAACAAAACACTAATTTGAAGACAGGAGTTACTAGAACGTAACAATAAATGCTTGCTTCCGTATAGCACATCATAATTGCCACTCTGCAACTGACACATTTTCTTTAGTTTCATGAAAAAAAAAAAAAAAAAAAAAAGAAACTTCTTTTGTTCATTCATTGAAATGAACTCTGGTGAGTGGGATGGTTTACAAGTCTAGTATTCGTATCCATATTTCTTCTCTCAGCTCTCCGATTTTGCCTCTGGCTCTGGGGGCCCTGTGTAGCTTTATGGCTTGAGTCGCAGAGAGCATCCTGCGCATGGCTCCCACAGACTCTGAGCAGAGATCCCGGCGCTTGAGGGTTTTGAGAAAATCACTCGGAACAGAGCAGTTCTCTGCTCACCTACCAGCTCTGCTCAATAATCCTGCCATACACGACACGCTGGAAACAATTAGTGGGGATAGAATAGGGCTCTCTGCCACTTTGCCTGTCATCAGCTTCCCTGTTGAGATCAAGTTGCATAAATGTTAATGGTCCGGCCCGTCTCGTGCTTGTCATTGTTTCATCCCTAAACCCAACAAAACTCTGTGGTATTGAGTCCAAGTAATCAACATATGTGAAAGGATTCCTGCAGCATTAAGCTTTGTCAGCACCGTGAGCTGGAGATTTATTTTAGAACTCGATTTTCCTTGTGAGTAAAAAGGAAAACCGATAAAATCAGTTACTAGTATTGCACGTAGGAAAAAAGTTGTTCTCTAAACACGTTAGAGGAACCACCCGTTTTACAGCGGGCAGATCCTTGTAGATAGAGACGTTTCTTTATTCATGTATCTCAGTGAGTGGTAAATGAGGCATGCTCACAGAAGTTATTTGGGATGGAAATGAGTCTAATTAGTCTATCGAACTTAGGGATAGCACTGTGAGGCAAGTCTGGGGAAGACGAGAGTTAGCAACAGAAACAGCAGTGGAGAAAGAGTTATGTGCTTTCCACAGTTAAGCAGGATATTTATTTGAGGTTTCATGTGACAGAATAAACAATAGATAAGGGGACAGCTCAAGCAGGCAAACATTTCTAAGAAACTAGTTTGAAAACATTCTTATTTTAATTACAGGTTCTATAGGTAGACTCCTACATATTCCTGCGGTAGTTTTCAGCTTCATAATTTGTTGTACAGTAAACAGTAAAAAGCTGCTCATTTACTTCAGAGCTTTCTGAGTGGGGCAGGGGCAGATGCGCTCCAAACTTAAATTATACTAATCAAAATTGGTATCTTTTAACATTAGCAAAGGCATAACAATTGATTTTAAAATAAGCTGCTAGAATATGTACATGTATTTTATATACTGACAAATCTTTTAATCTGCAAGAATCACATCTAGTAATGAATCACATTCTTGGAGTGAATAATTCAGCCCTTGACGCCAACCTCTGAGGGAGAATATTGTGGTCATGGTGTCTGAACAGTGTGGTAGCTATGGCTACCTATATAATTCTTAGCAATGGAAAAAAAAGTGACAATGACATTAAATTTAATCAGGTTCCCCTTTTCTGTGGTTCCCACTGGGATGAGCCACTAGTGTCTTGCCTTAAATATTCAAAGCCTTCAAAGTTTGCATGTGTTCATATACTGGGACAATATCCTGCTAATACAGAACAATGGATCTGTCATGTATTTCTCCTGTGGGTAGCCGTAAGTCTGAATTTAGTTAGTATAGGGTATTATGATTGCAGCTTCTTTAGTGATTGTCTGTACATTAGTCTTCACTTAGAAGGAAGAAGAGCAGTAATGAAATGTAGGCAAAAATACAATGATCTTCGCTATTTTGGTTTGGAAATATAGAGCAAAGGACTGCGTCTCCTTAAAAAGATCCAGCTTTATTTCCAGTCACACTTCATCTGATATGAATGAGCTGGTGCTACGTATCACATGGCTGAATACATTTGGGAAACATGACCTAACATATATTTAGGAAAGAGCTTAGAATCAAACTAGAGTAGTAAAAGGCACAAATTCTTTAAATTTTCATGTGGTAAAATTCATAAATGCTTTTTCTCTGTTGTTAACAGAGCTGTGAAAATGTGACTTGTATTAATAGTTACTGGTGCAGGGACTTCCATTGGGTTTTCCTTAATCTGCAGTAAAAGCCAGTAGTGAAAAGGTTGAGACTATCAATATTTGTGGGTATGGATTTGAAGTAGTATTTTAAAACATAAACCTTAAAAAACATTTGTTTTGTTTATTTTTAAGAGGGAAAGGAAAAAAAGAAGGGTATTTTTTGCTACTAATTTGGAGGTAAAAGTTTCACAGCAGGTAAATGTGCCATAGTGAAAAACTGGTGCCTGTTAACTCTTACAGTTAAGCACATTTGACAGAAAATTGTTCCCTCAGTTCATATTTCTTTGGAGAGTCCTTGTGATTAGAAAATTACCAGATTCGGGATGATTTTGTATTCTTTCTCTGACTTTTTGGTAGCTTAATGATGCCTATCTCTGTTTGTCTGGCATAATAAAGCGAAGCCTGTTCTTAGTACTTTCTCAAAGAATCAGAGCCACAATTTTGAAAGCATCCCTAGTAAGGCGTACCTTCTCTCATGCACATACTCACAAATGAATTCCAATAGGTAAGTGAACACATAAGTGCCTGCCACTATTTCTACGTGCAAACCAAAACACTTGAGAAGAGGTGACTGCCTCTGCGCACCACGTTCTGACAGTCTGTATCTCACTAAACAATGTGCAAATAGGATACCTATTTGTTCTGTTGGAATTCAAGCTACAGAACATGCCACTCTCTTCTATAGTACAGTACATCATAAATGAAACAGGATGTTATCCACCTTTATTTATTTTTCTAGTTTATTATGTTGTCGCATATGCTACTCATGATCTTGCTGCCTGAATGCTTCTCACGATGTGTTCATGTGGGAAAAATATATTTCTTTTGCCCTTTCTTTGCTCCATTCAAAACAGATCAAGGAGCTAGCTTTATTTTGTTTAGGTCATTTAACTTTAAAGAGTTAAATATATATTGATTACATAGCAAAAACTACATGTTCTTCCTTTTATTTTTACATCATAAAATTCATTCTCTGGGGAAAACAATTTCTAAAAAGTGTGTTTGCATCCTAGCTAGAAAAAACAAGCTCCATGGTATGATCAGGGACACCAGTCTGTCTTCAGTCCCTGGAGCTGCAGCACCCTAGGTATAATCTAATGGTAGAAGTAGATGTTTAGGTTTAGTTTAAAATAACAGCATCTTTTTAGGCACAGTCTGTCTCTAAGGGATCACAGAAACGCTTGCCCAAACAGTAGCACGAGTAGGATTGTCCGTATTTCCCAGACACACTTGCTTTCTCCACATGGAGGTTTTCTCCAGGTGGGATACAAAGGCTTTGTCCTTTTATCTAGGTTTTTACAGGCTGTCCCACTTCGTGCGAGCCTCTTGTTCTGAATGCAAATTTCACACCAGTGGCTTTTACACATGCACAGACTGATGACACAGCATGTGTGCACTAGTTAAAGTTCTTCCTCAATTTAACACACACATGAAGGTCGGATGTCTCGGGCTTCCCATGGATGTGTGCTGCATAGCACATGCTTCTATCTGGAGATGCCAGATAAAAACGGCAAATCTGCTCAAGACTTCTGGTTACCTTTAAGGATGAAGAGAGGAGCGAATTCAGCCTGCTCCTCTGTTCCTCCTTGCTTGTTAACCAGATGTTCTTGAGAATGATTGCCCAGCCCTGCTGCATATGATACAGATTTTAGCTTGCGATGCTTCTACATTTTAATCCTGTGTTTGGTCCTGTTGTATGGACACCAATTCAGATTTTGAACAGGACTAGATAAATTCATGGGTTTGAATATCTGGAGGGCTATTTTATTTTAACATACGTTTTACCTATAATTTTCCTTCAACCCTGCCTCACAAAAAACAACCTACCCCTACTGCAAAGCTTTGCTTTGCAGATTGTATCACTGATACGATAATGCCAGAAGAGAGGCGTAGGGGAATCGTCATCCCAAACCTGTTAACATCAAAGTGATGTCTGGTCTAATTAAGACCTAATAATGAGCTACCTGTTAAGGTATGGAACAACATGAAGCAAGTCAGGAAAACTGAAAGTCTTACCTCTTGCAGAGCCACACCTGTTAACTGGCCAGTCAAGTGCAAAGACATCTGCTTTGACAAAACAACAGTTGCATCTCCAAAAAAGTGACACCCAAATTTAATCTGTTTAAAGGAGTGCCAGATCCTTCTCTTAGAGCAGTAGCAAATACCTGACAAGCAGTAGCAAGTTGAATGGTTTGGAGGCAAATAAAGGGCTGGGCCAGTTGGTTAAAAAATACCGTGCCCCCAAAACTGGCCACATGTTTCCCACCTCTCTGCTGGCACCAGGGTTCCCCTAGGAGCTTGGAGGTGTGAGTCAGCTCAGTTTGCTGATCTGACCAAGACCTAAACCAGATGGCATAGGGGAATAATTCCCATTTCAGTTATAATTTTCAAGTAGATGGCGTGTGTCTTTTATGAATATCTGGAAGCATATCAGCTAGTCACAATGCTTTAAACAAATATTTTTATTAGTATTTCCCCCTGGAATAAGTAAAGGGTGAGTTCAAAGCAAATTACTATTAACAAGGCTTTTCTTACCCGGCCATGTAGCAAATCTATAACCTGGGACACCTAGATATAACTCCTGCAAGCCTGTGTATTATTAGATGAACCCAACTGATAAAAATGTGTTTCCCCACAGAAATCATATAAACTGGTTTGGGTGCAGATATCACAGATGTTGAGAGGAACAAGAGTCTTCCAAGGCAGTGATGACAGCAGGAGGGTTCACTAACAGCCAGCAAGGTGCGGGCATGACACAGAGATGCTAAGGGCAGTTAGCATAACCATGAAAATATTTCATTAGAATAAGACTATTCTCTCTTCTCTGGACTGATCGCATCACTGATGGCCAAAACACCACTCCTAATTGCCTGGTGATCACTAATTGATATCTAGTTGACATAGCTATA
Organism: Falco punctatus; assembly: GCF_963210335.1. Taxonomy (NCBI): domain Eukaryota; kingdom Metazoa; phylum Chordata; class Aves; order Falconiformes; family Falconidae; genus Falco; species Falco punctatus. The sequence goes on from NC_137580.1 coordinate 73,364,265, forward strand.
CATCTTAAAATGAGTTTGTTGGAAGGACTATAGCTGTGGGTGTTTTTTACAGCAGTAATGTGTACTGACGATACAATACATGCTGGTAGGCTTAGTTCTCGTTTGAAACTGAAGGATATACCACCAAGACCAAGAAAATAGCAAACTACAGAAAGGACAAATTTACTGTAAGAGAAAGTAGAAAAGCAAGTTGCGGCAAAATGTTGTGCTTGATATGGAGAGACATAAATCCAAATATTGCGGTATCGGTTTGAATTTTATCAGAGATTCCTACAGGAATGGCTACAAGAAAGCATAAGTAACCATTATTGGTTTTTTCTAAAAATTAGTAGTGGTCCAAGAGAGAAATGTCAGGGACTTGTTTCTCCCCCCTCCTCTTAAAGACAAGTCACTATCTTAGCATTACAACAAAATTTACTTCAGAGTTAAATTTCCTTTGTGCATTTAGGGAAACAATGATGTTGGCATCATTTATTTGCTTTCTGGTTACATGACCAGATCATAGTGCAGGGCTGTTTAAAAAATATATGTATTTTTCCATGCAACTGCATACTTTCAGGCATGGTTAAATTAAACTTTTGCAAGAATACATCTGTGAAAATATTTAAATCGTCATTTAAAAAGTATGGGGATTCATTCATGCTATAGCGTGATAGCTAAACTTACATTTGATACATGTTGTGTTTCCAGTGACTACAAAGAATACTGCACATGGTTCACTTACCCTCATTTGACTCTTAAAATTACTTCATCAACTGTTTCATTTTCATCATATTTAACTTCAAAGTCCTAATATGGGCCCAAGACTGAAATGAACACCTAGCGTACATGTATTTACATTCTAGGATCTGTATATGTCTGCATAAGTATTCAATCCCAGTATATCAGCTTCACTCCTTGCATTTTCTCAAGAGAGGCACAAAACGTTTTAGATTAAATAGCCAAAGTGCTAAATCTGGCAAATGTGTTCCCCAAAGAGGTAAAAGCAAATGAGATGTACCCACAGTGACCACTTCCAAAGAACAATAGCAGTCTTTAAAGTAGTCACATCATCAATAAAGCCATTTACAACCAGGGGGAAGCCGGATCATCGCAGACGTAGAAGAGCTGTGTTACTAAAATAGCATTACCAATGGATAAAAAAATGAACGGGAAGAGCCTTTCAAATCAAGGCAGCTAACAAGAGTCCAGGGATTTCATCTTGGACAAATGGTCAGAGAAGATGTGGACTCAGGCAAAACGAGGAGCTGGATCCCCACCATTCCACAGTATCTGATGCACAGGATAATCTTGTGCTGTGTGTAATACAGATTTCAGATTATATGATTAATGAGCCACAAATTAACACTTTTGCCTTCACCTGCCAGCTCCTCCAGCCCTGTTGCAAAAAGCATGCATACCCCAGCTATTTTTTTGTACTGTGCAGATGTATTCCCATTTTCATGCAAACTCAGTCAATCACACAGTCTTATCCAAGTAGAATTAAAATAGTGGTTTGGCCAAAATTAGCCAAAAAAGCTCTTCCTTTGACTTTCTACATTAACCATGGGAAACCCATCTGACTTGCTTTTTGAGGTATAAAAATACTAACCAAAAATGATACTGCTACAAACTGAGGCTATACAGGCTTAATGAAGGTGTGGGGCATTTATTGCTCGATTCTCTGGATCCCTATGATAGCTCTCCTGGGGGGAGCAACGTAATAAAAAGGGTAAGCTGATACAGCCCTTTAGAATAACAATCTTCTTAATTGCTTTATGCATCTCTCCTGTGGACTCGTCCCAGGGGAGCACACCCTGTTGGCAAACAGCGGGTTCTGTAATACAGGGTATTAAATGGTGGTTCCAAAGTGCACCAACTTGTGTGTGCCCAGCAGAGCCCAGCTGATCCTTTATCGGCTCAGCACAGGGGTGATAAGTTTATCATCCTGTGGCACAGCAAGGTTAGTTGTAGCTAATTCCAAAACATATTTCTGCAAGTCAGTATAAGGCTGAGTCTTGGGACCACGTTAAGCCTGGGGCACGAGATACACATCTGCAGCTCGGAACGTCCTTCTGAGCTAACAAAACTTCTGACCTGGTGCATCCCTCTTTAATATCTTGAATCCCTTCAAAACATGTTCCCTGGATGCTGGGGACCACAAGGATGCTATTGTTGTCACAAAATGAAACATACAGCGTGATGTGTTTGGTGTAGTGTACCTCTTTTTGGGTAGGATTTGGTGACAAGCAAATATTACACCTTTGTCGTTACGACAAAGACTCGCTGTTCTTCCTGTGGCACTAAAATAAACCGGCTAAGTCAGCACCGTTGGGTTTCAGATTCCAGGGGACAGTGAGTCTCACTTGGGAGAAACTGTTTTATTTCACAGGATGACCGACGTGAACAACATCAGCTGGGGGGTCACCGATTCCGTTTTGGTTTTCTGGTGTTTGTGAACTGGCTTGTAAGCTCTGCTTGCTTCAGAAGCAGAGCTCGTGGGACACAGAGCTTCTTCGGTCTCACCCAGTATCAAAGCCCCAAGCTTGCCATTACAATATGAGGAATTTTTACCTGTGGTGTTTAAATAAAGAAATCTGTGAGAAAACCACCTGAATCTTTTATGAACCATTAATACCATCAGATGAATCAAGGGTCAAAGGGGAGGGATAACTACAATATGTAATGGTTAGAAGTAGCATTACAGGCTAAGGATAATACTTGATACTGTTGAAATGCTGGCTTACACAGTTCACACAGATGCCACAAACGCAACAAATAACTTAATAAAACTCATCTTGTCCAATACAAACACCGCTGTCCTTCAGGAGAGTAAGGTCCCTTTGAAAAAGGACACTGGCAAATTAAGACTCTCACGCGTACTTTGTCCCAGTGTGATTCTATGCTAAAAGGCGGAAAGTAAAACTCATAACTTCTCTTCTGGGCTTAGCATAATAACTGACTAGATGACTAATGGCTGGAATACATTTGCAGAGCTCACTCCTTCCCCATGACCCTGCAGGACTAAGGCAGCTCTGATGGGAGGAGTGGATTCTGCACTGTGCTGGGCAGCTGGCTGCGATCTCCAACTTCCTCAGCCTTGCTCTAAATGGATTTTAAAGGAAAGGAGAAAAAGGTCTTCCCTTTTCACGATAGATCCTTGTGAGGCTGAAAACAACATTTCTTTTGTTTGCTTGGAGATGGAGAAAGTATTTAATGGATGCTTCTCTCCGGCTTTGGGAGAAAGCGTACTCAGAATTGCAGTTTGAGATGACCTAATGAGGATTTGCATCTGCACGGGTGGCAGGGAAAGTTCTGCCTGCTGCTCTTAGAAGTCGGAAATAATCCAATAAACATTTTCACTTTCCAATGAAGTAACAGGGCAGAGCTGTGACTGAGTGATGAAAGAACCCTTAATTCTTGCAAACAGACATTTTGCGCCCCAGTGTGTATGTCAATTCAATTCTGAAAGATTTTTGCAGCTTTCATAATTTGCTTCCTTCCATCATAGTTCAATATTAAATGTTATGTACTCCTAAAAATATTTTCCTCTTTTTTTCATACCTAATAAACTTACAAGAGCAAACTTAGTTGAGGAACATGAAAAAAATATCTTAGTAAGGATAAATAGAGAAACATAGCTTGCTAAGAGAGGTAGTGTGCTAAAAACTCACAAGGGCTCACTTAACGCCATAAAGACCTTTTATTCTTATCTTGTAATGGCTTGCTTGTTTTCCAGTACATTAATCTTTGTTCCTTTATGTCACTACACATTACCAAAAATATGTGTGTGTATTCCCTATATTCAGAGCTAATATGAGCTAATCAAAATTTGTCCCATTAGAAACCTCTGATCTATTCCTATATCGTGTTGATACTGTGATAGAGCAGATAGGCAGACAGTGTGCCATTTCTCATATTGTGCCTATTACAGCTTTTGAATCTGCAACTTTGAAAAAGAGTGGCACGCGGCGATGTGGGAGTGCAGCAAATCTACATCAGTCAGGCAAAATTACTAGTCCAAGGGGTTTTGCTGGTTGTTAAAATGCACTGACTCTCCCTGATGCAGCTTAGTGCTGTTTGCTTTTGTGTGATGTCAGGAAAATTCTTCCCTGTATATAAAAAATATGTACTGATTAATCCCATAGATTAGATATGTCAGCTTCGAGACGCTTGAACATTTTGAAATGGAATAGGAAAGAAGGGCTCAGTTGTTCCCTCAATAAAATGATGTGTTTCAGAAAACAGCTTGGATCAATGCAAATGGCAACACAGAGCCTGTAACTTTCTTGGCAATTCTGCTGGTGGCTTTCAACCTTTTTATCTCTGAAAGAGTCTCCCAAATTGCTCAGATTAATGTGAGAAATCCTGCGGCTGGGTTGCTGTGTTTGCGCACACCCCAGAGAAGCAGGGGCACCTGACTCCTGCCTGCTGCAGACATTGATGGATGTCCCTGAGCAGCGCCGGGTTCAAGTGCTGGGATTCCTGGTGCACAGACCGTGCACCGCTCTTCTCTCAGATGCCGTATCGAGAGCTAATGTGGCGACAAGGCGCGCCAATCCCTAAGGTTCAGTGTCTGGTAGTTAGACTCATTACAATTAGTCAACTTGATATATTGTTTACAATTTACACCAAACAAGCTTGGGGCTAATTATGACTTAGCTAGTTTGTCTCTTTGATGTCAAGATCCTCTGCAGGAGGCCCAGCTAGTGAACAGCAACTACGTTTAGTCTCAAGCTCAGGTACAGAGAATCAACGTGGCCTTCAAATTCAATCCTAGCTATGCAAAGTCCTAAGACATTAAGAATTATATTAGCACAGCTGATAAGCTTGCTGAGAAGAGATTTCTTTCTATATCCTTTTAAAATACCTGCTATGCAGGAAAGCAGCAAATAAGAAAAAACCCCACAGCTGCGAATTTCAACCACTGCTTAGCACATTCAGACACAGCAAGGCTTCATCCAAGCAAAATGCAATGAGAGAGTCCCAAATATTGCTTCATTGCACTGAAATTTATGGATTGCATTTCTGGTTTAAAGTTGCATTATGATGAAAGCTGTAGCATAAAAGATATGACATACGGTTGGACCATTTCACATAGAATTCTAGGTTTACTCTACCATTCTGTTGCTAAACTAGTATTGTATGAATGAAAGCTACGTGATAGACATGCCAATGTATTTCACAATTTCAAATCACATAAATTAATCAGTAAAGTTTTTAAGGAAGAAACTAGATGCAGTCGGAAGTGAAATAAGAAAGAAAAGGGTTTCCAACAGAAGACACTGCTCCTTCCCTCAAGGAGAATAGTGAGTCACAAAAATCCCCTTTCCCGTGGACACCACTGTCAGGTCGTTGACCTTGACTCTCACTCTCACCTTTGGCACTGGGTGCATAACTCACACTAGGACCGATTATCCCATCGACATGCCCACAGTGGCAAGAAGTGTTGTGGTAAGGAACATCTAGCATCGTATAAGCTCTCTTAACAACTCCTAGATCACATGTGTACATTTTGTAGCTGCAAGGTTGTTTCTTCACCCTTCATTTTTGCAGCTCAGCATAAGAAAAAGGTTTCATACTCCTTTTGACTTGGTAGCAGTAATAAAGAACCCGCAGCTAGGCTGTAGCTGACAACGATGGTGGTGGATCACGAGGCAAAATAGCATTCCCTTTGTTCTTGCATACATGGATGGATCCCGCCTGCCTCTCGCAGAAGTCAAAATGCACGTGTGTTCCCACACTAGGGTGACATGCTGGAGTGTGAGTTTATTCACTAGTTCTAACCACACCGGGATTATAGACAACATCTGAAAACTATAAGCAGAGTATTTTTTTTTTCACACCACCTAACCTGACAAAATCAGTTTTGAAGAAAACCAGAAAAGATCCCAGCCTTGGCCTAAAAGATTGTCACCTTTGGGTGACAACTGTCACCAGCTGAGAGGGTGAAGGGAGTGAAGTCAGGGGAAAAAGTCTCAGATCTCTCGCTGAAAAGTTAAGTAAAAACCAATAACAACTTAGGACTTCCTGGTAAACTGTACCCTGTTCCTGAACAGTAATTTTATCAAGTAGTACATAAGTGTTTTAAAAAACTCTTATGTTTTAAAAAGTGTTTTGAGTGTTTTAAAAAGACAGGTGAAAACAGGTGTAAGAAACAAACTCTGAATGGTTTGAATTTTATGGTAAATTCCCAGCCACTTTGCATTCTTTTACCTCTCTGTATTTTTCTGTAATTAAAGCAAAATGTGTTTAACTACTTAGGCAAAATGAGGTTAATGCCCAGGATAAAAACTGTGGTCATGAAAACATGAAAATAAGAGTGGGTAGTCAGACAAGGTGATGCCTGTAAACGCCACTTTCCTTGTCTGCCTCAAAATCCCACTTTTGAAGAGCACTGATGAGGGAGAATCCCAGGTAAAGTCCCTGAAAAAAATACCGTGCCTAAAGTAAAATCAACCCAGTTTTGCAGACCTTATTTTTAAACACTATTTCAGTTGCAGATTTATCCCTTGAAGTGTTAAGACATATGCCCAGACTTGCCCTCTGAAACTGGATGCAAACTTTCCCCACAATTTTAGGTAGCCCCTGGGCTTATCCACAGAGATAAATGTTAACCACGATTCCCAGAACCAGTTTCCCAGTGGAAATCCGTCTTCACTACACAGAGAAACCTGCAGACTGAGCACCCATATCTGAGAAAGCCCTAACCAGCTTCCTCGTAAGTCTTCAGCATAAAAAATGGAGCTTTCTACTGGATCCTTAGGGAATAGCACACTGGATCAAATTCTTCACAGGGACTGAAATGAAGTCCTCCTGAAACCTCACATGCATACCTGAGAAGTTATTTTCAATATTGAAAACAATTGATTGGAAAGTTTACTAGTTACAGATGAGACTTTCTGCTTCTTTTGAAGCTGAGGGAGCATTGTTTTGCAGCTATGGCTGGTGTTATTTGCTATATTTATTCCACTTGAAAATCTCAGACCTCTGCATTCCCTGTGTCATAAAAAGAACAAAGCAGTGAAAATTGATTAATAAAAGTCTTCAACTCTACTAGCAAAGCATCTACGAGCATTGGGAATTTTTGAGTTGAAAAGTATGTCCCTTGGGACTAAAGACCTCTTATTTCTAGTCTGTTGACCCACAGGAGCCTGCTTCTCTCTCTCTCTCCACGGAGTAAATTCACCTGGCCAGCTGGTAGCAAAATTGTATTTCCATCCCTTCTGCGACCGAAGGATAAAATTAAGGGAATGTTATAATGCCTTTATAACATGAAAACCAGTGGTGAATCTGAACCACCTGAGTTCTGTCTCTGCAGGACAATAATAAATGTCTGCCTGAAGTGCAGAGATCAAGTGCTGGGAGAGCAAGGTCAGATGCTTTACATGACATCTAATGTGACTGTCATTTCTCAGGCTCGGTAGCCGATGGAAACGTGGCGACAGGATGAACCAATCACTAAGGTACCATGTCTGGCATGTAAATAGAGTGCAGTAATTCCAGCAATGCCAAATGATTAGAGATCTAATTGCCATTGTCTAATGAATTCCTCTGTGGCATGGCATGTATGTTCAAAAAAGCGTTAAGCTGAGTCTGGCAAAGTACTGTCACTAAAAATGCATTTTTAAAAGATTAAATTCTGGTTTTCTACTTCTAAATAGTCTCATGAATTAATAAAAGGTTCTGTACAGGCATATCTGTAAATAATGGATGACCGTTTTGCTGTTTTATTGGGAATTACCTTTCCATACGTTCTAACATTCGGCTCCAGGGAAATACCGTTGTATTAAATGCCCCGCCAAGATCACAAAAATTATGCGATTCAATTTTTTGTTTTAAAAATCATTATCAACTTATTTTCTTTGAAGAGTATATCACCTTATGATTGTTTCAATGTACTAGTGACAGATACAAGATACAAAGCATTGATTATGCCGGGGGGGGGGGGGGGGGGGGGGAGGGGGGAAATACAATTTCTTGGGAGACGGAAGACCTCCATGTATTCTAGTTAAGACAACTTGATCATACCCTCTGAGCACCTCTGAGGGAACAGAAATTTGAGGACAGATTGCTCTTCACTTGATTTAATGCAAACCATTACACCATCCAGTGGTGTCCCATAACAAGTGTAACTGGGGTAAACTCATCCACAAAATTAGCTGTCCTTTTTTAAAATGGAATGGTAGTTAACCAGTCACACAGTTCCCAAAGACTGTCATGACCTTCCTGCTCCTGACAATGTCTAAGTACAGAGGGACTTCTTATTTTTTTTCCTAGAAAGCTACTCCCTGTTTCAAAGAAATACAAGCGAATTCAGGCAGCCCAACGGCCTGTGTAACGCCAAGGAATGCTGCAGGCCATGGCGATGTGGTTGCCATCTGCTCGTGTAACCTAAACATTTCCACTTGGATTCAAATTTTGACACTTGCCTGTGCCACCTCCCCTTAGAAAAAATGGTTTTCTCTCAAATCCTGATTTTGATTTGTTCCTATTCCTAAAAAAACTTTTAAAATGCAGGTAACTAAAAGTCTTATCAGCTGGGCATCCACTGATGCGGGTTTTTATCTGCCACCAAAGTCTGCCTTCCTCATAAACGGGGAGGTCTTCTTCTAAATGCCTCTCCACGTCACTTTCTGATCTCCTCCTAAAGGTCAGATCAAAGTGAACAAATGTAGGCAGATAAAGTTGAATGCAAAGGGGTCTGAGCTTTTTTCAGATCCTGTGATTGACAGCTAAGGCCTTGCACAGTGACAGTGTCACTTGAGAGACCCTACACTTTTTTTCCCAGGTTTTCTGCAGTCTCTGGTGTCACAGGGGGACAGCCCCCTGTGGTAATGCCAGGCTCCTCACTGTCAGGGGGCTAAGACCTGGACTAATTCATTGCGGTGCAGTTTAATTAAACTGCACCGGAGTTGTTTCCCTGGTAAAATAAGTGTGGGAAGAGAATGTGTGTCAAAAGAGACATGCCTCTTACTGTGTGTGCTTTATTGTTACACCACAGCTAATATATTGTGGGAATTCCCATGGAGTCAATGATAAACTATATTATCAAGCTCCATAAAATAGGCATTCTACTAGTGAGGGTTACTGTAGCCCACAATTCCATTAATCCTCCTAATTTATTATATTATAGCTGTATGTGAGGTCTCATAAATTTATTATACCCCTTTCATCTTGATAAAAATGCTTGTTTCTCCTCTCAAATAAAACCTCTTATTATTTGTTGTGTCTGTCTCTAAAAAATAAATGTATCAGCCACTTGTAAGAAAATATGATTATTGGCTGAAAAATGTAAACTGTACTTGACATGTCTTCTGCCATAAAATTAAAGAATTTTATTAAACCTTGCTTTCTGAGTACAAAAAACAGTACATGAAGGCCCACTGAATTTTTATTTGCTTTTGGTTTAGAGCATTGCATTCTCTTTTATTTTTATATATATGTTTACACTTTTTTAAAGTTTAAAGCCACAAAACCTGCATCTGTCAGCTTTGCCTTTTATGAAGGTGGCAATTTTTGAGACTCAACATTACATGTCTCTTGAAATTGATCTGGGTGGCAAATAAAATCATTTCCTCTTTTAGGGCATTTCACATGAGTAAAATGTTTGACTATAGGCTATGTTGCAGTAATTGATACTGAAATACTTGATGTATGCTAATAGATGTGCTATTTTAGGTAAGTCTATATAATGAAAGTAGCAAACTTTTCCCCTAGAGCCTGCATCCCTGAAAGGGATGCACAGTCACCTACATCTTTCACTGGGACATAATGGGTGGGATAGAAAACTTGCTTCATCCATGGTCTAAAGAGAGGAAGTCCTCTATCACAGTTCAAAGCAAAATATGAAGATGATCTTGATTTAGTGGAGTCTCACAACGAACAATGCCAGGTTTGGTTGGGGAACACAGGAAAGACCATGCTGGTTCAGCCCAAGCAACCCTCTAGGCCAGTGTCTCAGGTGGTGGCCAGAAGCAGGTGCCTGACCAAGAAAAGGGCAAAGTATATGCCACTTTCCCCAGGTGCTATCTCAGACTGCTTTCAGCTCAGAAGTTTTCTCAAGAGTGATGTGGTTTGCCTTGATTTCCTAATCCTCCATGAATATCTCTTTCACACATTTCTCCATTCTCCTCTTGAACCCATGTATACTTTTTTCAAATCCACAACATCTTTTGGCAAGAGGTTCCATGCAGCTACTTTATGTTGGGGTGAAGAAACCATCTCCTTGCGTTCATTTTGACCTGGTTCTTCGTCGCAACATCTGAGAGCCCTAGATTTTGTATTAAGTGAAACAACAAAGAGCACATCCTGGTCCATTCTCTCCATGCCTCTCCTTGTTTTGTTGATCTCTGCTATGCTCACACTATCTGTTGCAAGCTGAAGAGTCCGAGCCTGCTTGGTCATTCCTTGTGCAGAAAGCACTCCTTGGACAGTTCCATTTTAAGAACAGGATTTTCTCACCCTCTTGTATCTGTCTTCCTTTTGGGATTCTACTTCTAATTATCAAGGTTTATTATGAGCTTTGTTATGTGATGACCACCCACTTATCCAGCTTTCCTTGCAAGCAGAGTGCAAGAAAAATGCTTATCCAGGGCCAAAAATATGTCAGCTTTATCAGTGGATAATCCCTTTTCTTATTCCTTGCAACAAATAAGGCTACCAGGTTGGTCGATATTTGAGCCCTTATTACAGCAGCGGTGGTATTTCCCTGCATACTCAGTGCTTTGCGCTGTCTTTGGTCTCAGATGTGTGTTGCTGTGGTTGAAGACTTTTGTCAGTAGCTTACCGAAAGACTGCTTCTGTTTGTCCACAATCAGACCTTAGATTTATGTTAAAATACAAGAATGAACAATCAATAAGCTCACTTACTGCCTGCTAAAACCTAAAACTGCAGAATGGGGAACTGTACCATAAGAAGTATTCAAAGCTGGAAGGTCTTTGTGAGGAGCTTGCAGGTTCCGTGCATTAAACTGACTCAGACTACTCCAACAGATCCCATGTTTTCTGCCATGGTAGTTAGGAATAAACTGAAGCTCACGTCACCTGAAACACAGGGAGCCAGTGCTCTTAAATACCTATGACCCAAGGTACAGCCCATGGCATTCACTGTCAGTAAACGTAGCAGCAAAATCTGGTTCCAAATCCCAATGGAAAAGGTTTGAAGCGCAAGGAAATGATGCTGAAATCCTACTGAATAGGGAACATTCAATACTCAAGAGAGGATAGTCTAAATGAATCAGCCAAACGTAAATCTGCCCTAGGCCACATTACAACAAATGTCAAAGCTACCACGTCACCTGGATCTGTAAATTGTAAAAAGTTGCTAGGGTTGAAGATTACTTTTAAACATAAACATAAAGGCTGAGGGGAAAATTCTGAAATGTTGTGATACAGTCTTTAAAGAGGAACAGGGAGGAAGGATGCGAAGGCTAAGAAATGCTCTAGACAGAAACTCTAATGTGAAAGAGGATTCAGTGTTATCTCAAAAGCCACCCAATTTTCTGTTTCAACACAGTTTCCCATTCCAAGCTAGAAAAAGGTAACATTTTAGAAGACTATTATTCCAAGAAAATTGAAGCTGTTACAAGTGTCTGATTTGGTGTAATTAACTGCAATTCAAGAAATGAACATGAACATTGGGAACCTGGGATGAAAAAGAGTATTGTTTTCCTAACAACCTGGCAAGTATTTCCTAAGCATGCCTTTGATGGGATCCTTGGGGAAGGAAAGGATAGATTTAAAACTGCGTTGAAAATGTAGCATCACGAGCCTGGGTAATTAGTAAAACCAGAAACAATGCTAAGAGAACAGTACCTGGTACCCATGGTGGCCCTTACCTGGGCTGTGTGTATGGGGGTTCGGAGGTGAAAAAAAGCTCCTATTCTCCAAACCAATTGATACACTTTGCTACTATGGGGAAAAAAAATTTCTCCCTCCAGCTGTTTAGAATAACCTGATGAGAGTTGCTTTCTATAAATCTTTATGGAAGCCTTCAATGTGGAATGCGCCAGTCCAAGAGAGGACTCACTCATTTCTGTGCTGATCTGCACCACCGGGCATGTTTGGACAATGCTACTAAAATGTAACAAGACGACGGGATACTCTTGGAAGTCAGATATAAGAATCTGCTCCATATCAAAAAATCTGCCTCTCACATCAACCACATCAGCCTCTCAACTGGACCAGGACAGGTCACTGGACTCTTAGCTGCCTTCAAATAACACTGTGTTTGGTAGGGAATGAGCTCCCACTCGTGTCACCTCCTGGTGTGGCCACTTTTAGACCAGTTTGTGTCTAAAAGCTTCTGATCTCGTAACATCAGAAGTAAGAATTTTTAGATATTAAACCAAGTATGTGCCTTCAAAACCATGTTATTAGTTCAACATTTAAAATCTTTGCCCACATTTCTGTTACTACTTCTGGAACCAGTGAGACATACGCCGCTGCACCAAGCACCACGAGGTAGAGAAACAGTTGTGGAAACCTGGAGTAGGGCACAGGCTGGCTGTGCCGTGAAATGTGATACTACTTTGGCTGTCTATCAACTCTGTCGTTAAAATCTCAACAAAAATTGTAAGGCTAAATAAGAGTGAGGTCTTAACCACTGAGCTGCTACATCCTGGGACACTGCTTCATAGAGAAACTCACTGTTGGCAACATTTCACACATCCTTCCCCCACCCTTGACCATTTCCTTTCTGTCAAAAGATGGTCTTTGTTTTTCAAATAAATACATTGCTTGTGACGATTTCATTGGGCCGCACAGCCCTGTGCTAAGGTGTTTTCTCAGTTAAGGACATCTCCCCCAATGTTAGGTGTGGATTTCCACCAGCCACCAGATTGTTTCCTCCCTAAAGACACCTGGTTTTTTGAATTGCAGATATTCACGTCCTGCTATGTAATGGCAAGAAACCAAGTCACTATGAGCTGCCAATGCGAGACAGTTTTTTTCATTCTGGATTGCAAAGATTGCTCTTTTATCACCAAAGAGTACTGAATATTCCTTATGCTGCAATCTTAATTTTGCAGTCCTATTTTCAGTATTTCATTTAATCATATTTAGCAGCCAGGTGATGAAAACAACTGAGGTCTTTAAACCTCTGTACAACTGGTATCCTCGAACACGAGAAAATTTGTTCCATGCTATCTCAAAACAATCCATTTTCACATAGGAAACAGATCCAGCAGAATTACCAACCTATAAAACGCATGCCTCAAAATCAGTTTTGTGCAACACTGATTAAATACAACCACAGATCGTGACTATCACCTTAACTGTTAGCACAGACAGACTTTTAAGCAGTAAATAGTTACCGTCCAGTTGGAGGACATATCACTGTTTTCACATAGAACATTTACTACCTGCCTTTTAAACTTTTTTTTTTCCTTTTCTTTTTTTTTTTTTTTTACCTACATGAAATTTAATTCTAGATTTTGGCTAGCCACAATCCAGTATTGAGGCAGAAGGACCTGAATGTGACGTTTTATCCCATTTATTCTTTTACGATGATGCTAAAAAGATTGAGTAACACTCCCTGTTGTTAATGGATATTAGCTGATTTGGGCTCAACGTTTTGAGATGCCTGTATGACTACTGCCATCTCTGTATAGGGGCAGAGGAAATGGTCTTCACATAAGTTGAGGCTTTACATTTTTCTGCCTTAGTATACGAAAGTGATCCTTCACATAGAAAATATTTGGGTTTTAAAGCCAAGCTGCATGAGTTGGAGGAGAGTATAAATACACCCACTGACTTGCCCTTGGCACCCATCTCCCACAAAGTGATGTTCCGTTAGTCACAGATACAGGAGAGATGCTCAGGAGAGAGTTTAATATGCACATAAATCCAGTGGAGAAATAGGATTCGGATTCAAAAAGATATTTTGGACTGACTGCCATTAATTGCAATAGAAATGAGGCACCGAGGTAGTACATGGGTGTGGGCATGAGTATTTCTGTATTACAATAAGATTAATTAATACACAATGGCAGCAGGAAGAGCTTTGTAGGACAGTTTTCTAGAGATCTAACTTAGATGTATAGACTAGAGACAACATGGAGATTAAAGTTTTGTTCTCTCAAGAAGGAGGAAAGAAAATTCAGTAGGATTTACTGTGCACAGCTACAAAACACAGCAATTTTCACATCAAGTCAGCAAAAGAACGCAAACTCCACATTTTTCACCAGTGTTTAACTTTAATCACTGAAACTTATAAATTCTTTTGCCTATTAGAACATATCCTGTTATTAGTTAATCAACTTGGGAAATGAGTGCTTAGGAAAAATATTGCCATTTCCATCTTGTAAACACCCCTAACTCAGTAGTCTCATAGGACCTGAACTGAAATTGGGAAAAGAGACAAGTAAGATATTCACAGAATTAATCCTTTTTTATCTGTAGGATGTTTTGATACATTCAATTAAAATTGGAATTAACCTGCCATACAAGACAGTTTTCCTTGAACCGCGTGGACAAGTATGAATCCATTGTACGTGCCGCACACCCTATCTTATTGACACGTTGAGAAAACTACAAGAGCTGTACATCTTGTTCAAGATCAGCAATGCACCAACATACTAATGAAGTTACCTCCAGCCCGAAGAGCAATCTGAACCTCAATGTTCACCTCATATACAAATGTTTGGAAGAACTGATTTGAATCATGCCCAGCAGGTCAACGCTGGAAGGCACTGTGAGAAAAGTGAACACTAACAAAGAGGACACATCAGGGAAACAAGCATGCCACAAGGGTCCTTGCTCTGGAAATCAAGAAGCTTCTGCTTGGAGCCTGTAACTTGGCTGAACTCCGTTGTGACATGTGAGAAGGGGTGATGCAGGCTAACGGTACAGCTTTTATACCGCTTTCTATTTGGAGTCCGGAGATTTCGTGGGGGAAAAAGATCAGAGGCTTACATGACTTGGCAAGGAAATAGAGATTCAGGGCAGAGAGGTGTGTGGGCAGGGAAAGGGTCCAAATGTGAATTACTCTAATAAAGTTGAGAAACATTCAGTTCATACAAGGTTCTTCCATGTTTATTGGCAGCAGTCCTGAATTGACAGCGCATGGTGAGGCTTGAATTTAAATAGCCTGCAATGACAGCCATTTGAAAAGGCTGTTCAATCTTAAAACAAAAATAAAGCCATTACACAATTCATCTGGAGGAAAGTTCAGGGGGGAAAAGAAGGATGAGAAAGTCTTGCAGTTGTTCAAGGCTAGGAAGATCTAACAGAAATATATTACACAGTTTGTCAACCTGGGGATTCTTTTGCTTCACTTCTGCAGGTACTTTGTGGACTTCGTTTTTTTGCGGTACTGCTGTAACTTGGAAGTGCTTTTGCCATGACTAATACCTAGTGAATAGGTGAAGTGAATAAAATGTTGCCCTTCCCTTCCAAATTCCTATATTACCGTGGTGGATTGACCTTGGATAGCTGACAGACACCCATCCAGCTGCTCTCTAACTCCCCCTCCTTAACAGGACAGGGCAAAAATAAGATGGGAAGATTCATGGGTTGAGATAAAGACAGGAAGATTGCTTACCAGTTACAGTCATGGGCAAAACAGAGTCAACTTGGGGAAAATTAATTTACTGCCAATTAAAATAGACTTGGATGGTGAGAAACAAAGATGAAATTAAAACAATGCCTTCTCTTCTCCCTATTTTCCCTGGCTTAACCCTCACTTCTTCATTCCCAGATCCTCTACATCCCCAGCCCTCCTCCCCGAGCAGCAGAGGGGGATGGATTAGGGGGACTGTGGTCAGTTGATAACAGCCCCTCTGTGCTGCTCCTTCCCTGTCACACTTTTCACCTGCTCCAAAAGAATTTATAAGCATGGGTTCTCTACAGGCAGCAGTCCTGCAGGAGAAACCTGCTCCACCACGGGCCCCCGTGGGCTGCAGGGAGATCTTGGCCTCTGTGCCTGAAGGACCTCCTCCTCCTGCTTCTTTCAACTCGATACTTTCATAGCTTTTCCTCACTCCTGGGAAATGTCTTTCCCTTTCTTAAATATGGTTTCCCAGAAGCACAGCCGTGCCCTGCGGTAGCTCCGCTGGAGCTGGCTGCCACCACCTGTGTCCAGCATGGCTCAGTCCCAGCCTCTCCCCAGAGGCCACCCCTGCAGGCAGCACCCGGGCATCTGCACCCAGTAGCATTACTCATGAAATTTTAGTGATAAGGCCATAATTTGGCCTTTAAAAAAAACAACACCAAAAAAACCAAGAAAAAATCACAGTTAAAGAGAGCAAAAGCAAGCATATGCCAAGGGACAGAAACCCAGGTGTACAAGTGATCTCCCTCCAGCACCTCCTGCTTTTCCCGTGCTTGGCTGCTTACACTTCACATTCCTCTTACTAGGTTAAAAGGGATGTGCTAGCACATATGCTTGCCATTGATAACCAGCTGACGCAAAGCAATTAACAATTATACTGCAGGTAACAATCCTGCCTCTCGGCATTCAAGGAAACTTCTCCCAAAGACTTTTTAAACGTCCCCCAGTGAACTGCAGTCTCAGGATGGAGGAAGGACTTGACACTAGCTGCTCCTGCGGCAGGCTGGATTCCCATACTCGGCGCGAGCACAGCCTGTCTTGCAATAACCCGAAATTCAAACACGCCCGACGCAACCCAAGTCCCACTAGACATAAATTTTACTTTCACATCTCCAGCCTGCCGCCGGGGCTGGTAGGAGCCTTGTGTCTACACTGAAGATGTGCTTCCAGGGGGTGGTGACAGCTCTCAGAAGAAAGCAGCAAGTGAAAGGAGAACATGACAGGGGGCTCTGTCTGACATGGACCTTAGCAGCATGGGAGAGGTTGCAGGGACGGCAGAGGGAGTCAGGACAGCCTGGCAGGGGACAGGGCGGTCAGCATTAATTCTCACCCTCAGACAGAGCCTTCTACCAGCAGCTTGAATCAAAAAGAAAAGTTTGCTTTTAAATCATAAGGAAAGTATCAGGGTGTTTAAAAAAAAAAAAAAGAAGGGAGTGCGCGCAGTCCACCATAAATAATACAAATTACTATTCGGCATCATTTAAAATGGACTAAGATTAATATACATTTCTGATCAAAACAAAGATTATTTACCTCAAACTCCTCACACACAAACCAGTGTTTTTTGATAACGAGGTCGCCTTCTGCCTTGGCTGTTTATGGATGTTACTGATTTGTTTGAAACTCTTGTTGGCGACTGTTAAGAATTTGGAGTAAAGCAGTGTGTCATAAAGACCAGAAACACCGTGTATGTGAAATAACCGAGTGTGCCTTTTAAAACGTCAGGAACAGTTTAAGAAATAAAGTGAGCATTTTCAAATACAAGTTTTCTATTTCTACAACTAAGAAATGAAAATTAAAATCAGAGATCATAACCAGTGGATAGTTAAAAGCAGAAGCTCAGCATTTACTCATGGATTAATTCCAGCAGTTGTGATTGATTACCTGAGTCGGAAAGCAGCTTTGCTTCTGCTATAAGCTGGCTTTACCACTTACAGAATTCATCTTCGCTTAAGTGAGAAAAATGCCTGTTCGCAGGAAGAAGTTTGACCACCCCATAGGCACTCTGCAAAGAACACAGGCAGCAAATGTGGAAGCAACAGCAGCTTTCCCAGGATTTTGCATCACTCTGCCTGCTCTTGCAGAGGGAGCAGGCTGGTGGGGCAGAGGCTGCAGAATATACACGCTCCTGCATTTGTACCACAGACACACTTGCTGACTGAGGAGCAGCCAGCTTTATGAATCCAGCCTTGAATCTAGAAATCTGGGTGCAGTTCCTTTGTTCTTATTTTGCTGGTTTTGTTTTTCGGAGAAAAATACCAATGCATATCTAGCATTCCTAGCTAAAAGCTACAGTACAAAACAGTAAGGGCTAGTGGCTTTCTCTGCTTTGGTCTGAGAATAAGGGGATCTGGCAATAATTTGAGATAATAATATCTTGCAGAGATGCACTTGAAGAGTATTATTATGAATTGGCCTCTGATGACTAGTGAAGTATGTTAAACACGGGATTGATTCTTCTTTAGAGTTCTTTAAATTTAATTGCACAAAAATTCAGTGAGTTTTAAGGTCAGAGTAGATTAGAAATATGCATTTATTCTATTACAAAGTTCAACCAGAACAAAACAACAGTTTGTCATGGGGCAAACCCACCAGTATTTTTACTTTTTTACACAAATTCTTTGAAAACTAACTGAAAAACAACTTCCAAAGCACATAGATGTACATAAAGCAAGCAGAGAACACCTTAATTAACTGCACAACACAGTCTTAATAGGAAGACGCTCTTAGCACCACTGAATAAAAACCACATTAAAACATATTGCATAGACATACTGGAAGTGTTGATAAGCAATAGATCACATTGTCACATTCAGAAAACCAAACTGACTGCCAGTGTTACCAGGCTGGTAAAATCTGTGAACAGTGCTGAGATAATGTCTGAAGTTTGTTAGGGAAAAAAGCACATCACCTGTCAGCTATCATCTTTGCCCGGCACCGGGGATAAAACCAAATAGCTCTGCAAGGAGACTTCATGCAAAGTGTTCTCTGCTACAACAGTTTAAACACAGGAGGAGAGGTGGCAGTGCAAGTTGCACAACAGTATGGAAACCCATCTTGAGAAGAAGCAATTAAGAATAAGAAGCAGTTGTCAGTCACAGGCCATGCCATCAGGCCTTTTCTGAGCACACCCTTAGGGCTGTACACGTCGTGTCTATCATCTCCAAGCATTTTGCTGGGCTGAAGTCTTTTAGGGACAGAAATTCAGCTAGGACTCCCAGAAACAATCAGGGAGTTCATTCAATCATCCTGAATTAACAGAAATACTGTCCTACAATGGCCATGCTTAGAGATTGTGACTCCTGAATTCACATAAACATGGTGCTTCGCTGGAGAGGAACTAAAACGCTTGCCAGCACAGACCATCTTGAGAAGGGAAGGGCTAAGGGGAAAACGTTCTTCCAAAAAAAAAAAAGGCTTACGGCCAAAAAAAAAATCAACCCAGGTTCACCAACCCGGTGATTTTTCTAGGCATTTCCCAACACAAGCCAAAATTCACTTTCATTTTTAAAAATGTTACCAGAAGGAATTACAGGAATGACAGTTCTGAGTGTTTGTGCTCCATGGACATACCCTCCTTCCAGAGGAGTTCTGGGAAAGATCTGTCTGAGTTAGTCTTGCAGGCACAGTTTGTGAAACTCTGTGAGGTCTTCCAGGTTCTCTGGCACATAAATTGCAGTATAATTGCAGAGCAGTTATTGTAAAGGACAAATAATTATTTAGCAATGAGTTGAAGACAAAAGAACAAGTAATTGCTTGCTTTATTTATAGATTACTTAGGCTATGAAACAGAACTTTATGCAAAAAAAAAGTGTAATTTGCCATTCATTTCTAGCTCAGTAGATGCAAAATATTTGCAGTACAAAGTGAGTGTGGACCCTTGATAAAATGCAATATTTTCTCTTGTCAATTGAAAGACATCAGAGAGGAAAGCGCGAAGGAGAAATGTCCCTAAGGAAAGCCAGCTAAAGTCTGCTCACAATGAAAAGAGCCTGGAATAAACGTGTTACCAGCTCTCCAAACCAATCTTTGTGCGAGGAAGTAAATGTTAAGGCTTGAAATGGGAAACTGAAAGAGGTCACTTTCCTCTTATTGAGTTTTTCCTGCTTGTCAAACCAGGGGGTTGTGTGTTATACCCCTTAGGGGTCACCGAGAGCCTATCACAAAGCCCCTCTGTTTGGATACCGTCCCTGAAACCCCACCAGCCAGCAGAGCAGAAACACTAAGGTAGAGCTACCGTCCAAAAAGCCTCCCAGCACAATAGCTGCTGCTGTCATGGTAGGACAATAAAGTGGATTTTGTGCTGGTATATTTTTCTCATCATATGCATGACAGAAAGTCTAATGGGCCTTGCTAGTTTCTTAGTGGCTTTTAAGGTCCTATAAAATAGCCTACTATCAGTTCAATCTGTGTTCTCAAGATGTCTGCCTGAACATCAGAGAGCTCCAGCAGAAGCTATGTTTTCATTCCCCCAACCTGCATGGAAGAGATAAGCTAATTAACTGAGAAATTAGAGAGGGAAACTATTAGCATCACAGAAGTGAAAACAAAAGCGCTATGAGAATTTCTAGATGGGGAAGACCAACCCACCTACTGCTCTTTAAGGTCTGGAGGGGTTTTGTTAAGATACCTTTTATTTTCCAGGGAAAAACAGTTCCTGCCAACAGTCCCCATCAGCAAGGACTTGTTTAATGTTGTTGGAGAAGCACTTTATCCTTCAATAGCCTACACACAGTTGCATCTCCAACTTTAGGGAGCTTCAGAAGAAGCCTATTTCTAGAGGACAAAAACATTGAGCTTCAAAATTACTGATGGCAGAAGCTATAGACAGAAAATTGGTTAAGCAAGTGGAAGGGGAGATGCTTCTCTTCTGATCATTACTTCACACTGGCCACTAAAGTCACAGCCCTCTCCCTCGTCTCCCAGCAGCCTAGGAATGTTCTATGTCAATTCACCTGAGGGACTAGTACATCGTCATTGTTACCCCATATCCACTGTTATCCTCAATTCAGGACAAAGTACAAAATTTTTTATTTTTCCTGTCTCTCAGTCTTGGTTATACTGTGCTGACCTACAGCAGCCAAGGCCACAGACACAGCACTCCAAGAAGAAAAGACAGATGGGTTGGATAATGTTTTTGCAGCATAATTTACAAACTTCATTGTTAGAAAACAAAAAGATTGATTTATTCTGTTTTCAGTTTCACACAGATCCAGAATAGCTGTCTCGCTCCTACAATCTCATCTGATAACTTATTAATAAAAAGTTGCAAGTCTGACTATATCTACTGCACAAACATGCCATCATTGCCCCAGATTCAGCCAGACCCCCTCACAGTAAGGAATACCTTCCTTTGCAAAAATTTCCCACAGATTTAGCAAAGCTTTCCATGGACTAAGCCTCTTACAATGTGAACATTGTTAGCAGCTTCAGAATGGTGGTCTGGACGATGCTGAAGTTTCACAGAGAGCAGTTAGAACTTTTCTCTGAAATAGCTCACACGCAACTTCAGACTGTGAAAACTCTCAGATTCGGGTTAATTTCCAGATATTACTTCCATAAATGGTGTTAATCCTACCTGAAATGAAGGCTACAGAAAATATGATATTGATGTGACATTTATCTTGCAACAGCTTATATTTGGACCTCACAGTCTGATGGCAAAATGTATCTCTATCCTACAAGTAAGTGCATTTGGATGCTGAAGTTCTACAGAGCAAATAGTCACATGTGTTTTGATGATACGAAGCAGGGGAAATTGAAACAATTAAGCTTTTGTCTTCTCTTTAAAAAATTCAAAATATATTTGAAGTTATTTAGCCACCACATGAAAAAATAGGCAAAACAAAAGCGTACAATCAGGGAGAGTCCCACAGATATTTCATACATACTAATCATACATATAGAGAGTCAGTTGCAAAACACTTCATTTTTAAGTCCTTCCCTGGGAGATATGAAAACATCCTTGTCACTGCTAAACACTGCAGAAATCAAGACAGGAGCAGACCACATTCACCTGAAGTAGTTCCTCACAAGTTTTGTTCCTAGCCCTGACCACAGCTGGCTCTTTCTGACTGACAAGGACATCCCTTTCTGTCACAACTCCTGCCACATCTCCTTTCTGAGTTTCCAGGAGGCTCCAGACCCCTAACAGAGGGAGTACTACCAGACCTGCTCCAGACTGCCCTAACAGCACTTGGTGACTATTCCCATGTTCCCTTCTTGTTGCTGGAGTGGTTCTCGTTGTCCCTCTTCCCTGTCTCACCACAGATGCATTGCTATAAACAGATAATAAGGACCTAACTCATTCCCTTGAAGGAATTTAAGGGAACTATGCTTCCGAATAACTCCTTTTTCCCCCTGGCTCCTTCTGAGACAATTTCTGTGCATAGCAGCAAAATGAATGCAATCATCAGTGCTGTGTCCCTTTTGACTTAATGTTGCTTTAACTGCTTAAAATGCCTTCCTTTAGATATGCCAGGCGTTCTCAGTGTCGGTTCCCAGAATTCCTCTCACTTTCACATGATCCCAAAAATGCAAGCAAGAATGTTTCTAGGGAGAAACATACTCCAGGAGCCAGCTCACAGAGGGAAAGATACTGCTTCACCGCAAGGGTAAATTTAACTGCAGGGTACCTAGACCAATTCTGCTTCAGGCTGAACAGGTGTACAACTGCACTAACTCTGTCACCGTCCGTAAGACTGCTCAGCTCAGGGAGATAATTACAAGATAATTTTGCAGCAACATGACCAGTACTTCCTATGTTATTATACATAAAGCTCCCTTGCAGCGGCTACCAGGGCTCTCTCAACAGTATCATGAGACAGGGCGCAGGCAGAGATGCCCCCACCCGTGGAAGTGGAGAGGTGTCTGGGCTTTTTCCACAGTACCTGCATCAGAAGAGATGATCATGCCTCACAGCCTGGTTTTCCTGGTGTGCCCCAGCCATTTTCAGGAGAGAAAACACTTGTTGTATTACCTAAACATATGTATTACAGTGGCAGCCAGCTCTTTCACAGGCATCTGGGAACAACCTGGCTTCTTGCACTCCCCACCCCTTTCCTATGCATCGCAGTGTAAAGACACGGGATTGTGTGGCCCAGTGTTCTACAATAGTCCCTTTGAAGAACACAGGAAAAAGTAGGAGTTAATAAATTTCTCTCAATACCCTCTTGAAAAGTCAGAAGGATTTTCATCAAAAGGAAATGTTTCTCCTGGTGACTAGTACTTGCACTAAACATATATATATTTACATAAACATTTTGTAGATTTACTGCTGGCATTGAGAGATGTGATACACATGTCACGGAGGTCAATAACATTTTAATTGCTAAAGAATTTTTTTTCAAAGCCACCTGGGAATGGTTTAAACAGGATACGGGGCTTTTATTCCTGCTTGCCTTCACGAAGTGAGCTCTGTTCTCTGCTGTGCACACGATAGTCGCTGTGCATACAGATAGAGCCTTAACAATACTATTCTGACATTTAAGTATTTCACCCTCCGTGCATGACAGCCTGTTTGCACTTTTAAGCTTGGTTCTTGGGCCAAATGCAAAAAGACCACTGTGTGACTCTGAACTTATCTTCTGTGCTCCCATCTAAAAAGTTAATGCTTGGGTGTGTCAGGTATCACCTGGGGATTTAAGCAAGAGGCTTTTTGCAGTTAACCCAATCCCATGATCTGCTCTGAATTACCTTTGATTTGAAGGCAGTTTAGTTAACTACCAAACTGCCCCTTCCATTAATAAGAATCAAATTCACCTGAAATGTGGGTGCACAATAATTCCTATTTTGCCTCCTTAATGGTTCTGTACCTTAGAGCAAAGGTGTTGGTGAGACACAGGTGGAGAAGGTTGTTTTGTTGTGCTCACCTTCTTTAGTCTGGTTTTCCTTGCTGAACATTTCCCAAGTATTAATATCTGGGTATCCTGGTGGTTGTCTATACCAGGGTTAGTGCCTCCTTGGTAAAAGTGCATTCTTGTCATTAAGAGAATCAGCTTGTTCATCACTGGTTTCTGTTTTAATTATGCTCTAATCAAACTCACTTTTGTCCACCTTCTGGAATCTGGAAAAGCAGGGTAATAGGCATGAGCTCTGTCTCATTTCTCCTCATTACTGACTGCAGGTTGATTGGTATCCAATCCTTGTGCAAAGAGCAGTAGTCCTGTCACTAGACAGGTACTCTTCTTGTTTGCAGGTGAAATAAAGCCTTATATATGGCCCTAGTCAAGGGCTGCAAGAGGATTTTGTATTGATGCCACAAGGGAACTGAGCAGGTAATAGAGGAAAGCTGTCTTTATAGCAAATTGTACGAAATGTCATAGGCAGAAGCTAAATTATCAGCTGGATTTTAGACTCGGGCAGGGAGCTCTGGGGATTTTTCAAAAGGACTACTGCTCATCATCCTGCCCCGAGTTGCCCCACATTGTTGCTGTGTTAGCCTACAGAAGCCACAGGCAACTGCTGCTGCACTGCTGTGACTCCTGCACATCAGTGCCCTGCAGCATCCATGGGATCGACTGCCACTACAGCCGAGATCAGCCTCTCTTGCACCTCAGATTACTCCATCACTCTGCAGCAATGCCTCCTTAGCTCTAGCCACTACTAAATTTGTGCAGAATTGGGCATCAAGGGGACATTTTAAGAAGTTATGTTTCAGAAAAGAAGGATGTTTGGTGCAACACCAGTGCTGGTTACTTTCAACAGTTTACCAAATTGTAACTGTTTTATAAATCCTTACCTGAAAAGAATAAATAGCAACTGAAAAAGAAACATCAACTAGAACTGTGCCTGCAGAGCTGGTATGTTGCTAGTCTCCATCCTTCACTATACCTGCCAGTTTCATCATTTCTATAATTACACTATCAGACACATGGCATGTACCTTCTGCAGGCTGACTTCCCATGCAGGGGACAGTGTATATGACCGATATTCTGTCTTACTTCCACAACTGATGCAGAGACAGAGGCTTTGCAGCAAAACCACTTATGTTGACCTAAGGGACACACAGACATGCTTGTACACAGCAATTGTTACCATTTTTCAGTCTCAATCATTCCTTGAGGACTGATGCCTTTTGCTTACTGCCCACTAGATTTTTAGAAGCAGCCAGATTGCTGGTTATATTTAAGTTATACATTAAATATAACTTTTGGTAAATGAACAACACCTCTTGAAAATCCTGCTAGGAATTGTCCCCAGGGTATTTCCTCTGGGAGTACCTAACTCAGTTTTGGTGATTTAAAGGTTCTGTCTAGTTCTTTTAAATATTCCTTTGACGTTGTATTGCTCTGCTTGTAATAGATTGTTATTGCCCGATATTGAGTTTGCAGAGTGAAGGTAAATCTTTTGTGATGTGATTGTGCTACCCCAAACTCAATATTGTTCAGAGGTCCTTTATAACTCCCTGGTTTTGCTGCAACAAGCGGGACAAATTTTCATTTTTACTCTTTTAGATTTTTATTCTCTGTTCTGAAACTCTAAGGGACTATATTTACAGACAACGACTAGCACGCTTTTCATGAACTGAGAACTCCAATGCCGTGGTGGGACCACTGTTATCCCCTTTCCCACCACTGCTGATTTACAATCTATAGAGGGAGAGAAGGGGAGAGGGAGAGAGAAGGGGGGAGAGAAAACACGTGCGTGTCCTGGCATCCTATAATAGTATTCCTAATACTGCAGAAAACAAACAAGCTTCCAGTTCTGATATCAAGTATATCATGGCAATTCTTGCTTTAGAACCACACAACATGTACTTTTTCATATAATATCAACAGCTTAATTCCTTATGTTGGTACTATAGGTATGGTAACTAGCTACATACCACCAGAGACTTGTTGACGTAGATGATGCACAAATGTACTAGACAGTATATAGCTATGTTTTTCTATGCATACAAATGCATACATAAACCCACATACAATGGAAAATTTGCCTATTTCTACATGTGCACAAATGTTCTTTTTCAAGGACCCTTCCTAGATGGACAAGTGGAATTCCACAAGCATGGTGTCAGGTACAAACACACAATATGGACATCTACACATCAGGAAGACCTTTCCTTTTTAATGTTACAGGCCCAAAACATCCTGAAAGCATTCTCAACCTTTGAGTGCCCAGGACTTTGGGACAGGTCTTGAGTTTCTTCCTAGGTAGCATGCACAGAGCAGCAAGAGCACCAACTTGGCTTCCCAGCTCCTGTCTCAGATTGCCAAGAACTCTCCGGGTCAGGGAGGGCACCATCCCTACGCTTGGTATTGTTCATCGCACACCTTGTGTCTAAAGAGCTCCCCTGCTGCTGGATTTCCTAATACAGAGGTTTAAATAAAAACAAGCCAAACTTTGGAGACAGATCACATTTCTTAAATGATGCAGTCCACATATTAAATTTCCTCTCCCCTCTTTTTAGAGTATTTGGTAATGACAGTGAACGTAGTATGGGGCTTTAAAATTTTGTCAGGGAATTAGCGTGGGTTTGTATGAGAATATTTTCAAATAAAGAAAACTTTCAGCTTGTGGAAGCATCTTTTAAAACATCAACTGTCCCCAGAGCCTTTCTGTTTCCCTAAATGCTTTGACCCCTTTAATGTTTGGGTTTAATTTGGAAAGCTACAGAGACTGCAGAGACAGCGATTCTTCTGAGGAAAAAAGGAGCATTCTTTCTTTCTCATCTTTGTATTAGCAAAAAAAATATCTGTACTGCCTAAGGCTATTTAGGAAAGAGCCTCGACATTTATGCAGGTTAATAAAGCAAAGAAGGAAAATAGTTTGTCACTATTGTGTAGCTCTTCTCGTTTCATTTTGGTTTTCATTTGGGGTCTCTCTTTTTGTGTCCGCACATACTTCTGGGGAGGTTGGATTTCATTAGAAATGCTAAAGAAAACCAACCTTAATTAGTCTGAAACACATCAGTAAACTCAAGCTTGCTGGCGCAGAGTCATGTAGTGTTAAAGGCCGATACACTGGGGTCAGTCATGGTGAGTTAGTGGTTTGGTAAGACTCCCATGAGTCTACCTCTCAAAACTATAAGCAGTCAGCAAGACAAAATAGCCTTGATCAGCATTCAAAGTCATGCCTCTCTGGACAGGACGGTTAGCTACAGTTTTCTGCCTCCTAATGTTGCAATTATTTGTGGTGCCCTTTGTATCCCAGGTCTCTTATTCTAAAATGTTTGGCTCAAACCCTTTTCCCAGGTGAATATGCTTTCACTTTCTTTAAGTTAAAGGTCCTTTGTGAGATATGGCTTTGACTCAGAGAACACAATCTGTGATCGTTTTGTAAGACATTTTGGGCTAAAATCAGTTCCAGTGTTCAGGCAGACACCTGATGCGGTGCCCGCAGCGCTGGCCAGGCCAGCAGACCTACCTGCAGTATACCAAAGACTTTGGGGTGAACTGGTCTGAAGTTTTATTGAGACCCTCAAAACATTTAGAACACAACAAAAAGTTGTTGGGTGCTCTGGGGGTTTGGTTTTCGGTGTGTTCGTGGGGGGGGTTGGTAGGAAGGAGGGGAGGCTGGAGCGGTTTAAACATGCCCAGCTGAAAAACTGGGACTTTGGACTTGTTGGGAACACTTGTAGGACAGTAGAGATCGGCACTCATCAGGAAACAAAGCAGTCAGTGGGCAGGGAAGTCCCAGGTTGGATGCAGTGAGAGTGTGTGTGGCATTGGGCCACAGATGTTACAGAAGGGGATAATGTCCACACCCAAACCCCAACTTTGCTAGATTCAGTCTATTGCAAATACTGGTACTCCATTCCAACAGGAACAAGGGATTTAAAAACAAAAGTCTCTTGGGGGTATAATTTCTTATTTGGTGACTTCCCTCTGGTCACAAAGCTGAAACTGTCTTGGGAGGGAGGGTGAGAAGGTCTAGAGCAGAGATTGCTGGGCATTCACACGAATTTTGGAGCAAGGGTTTGGCAAAACAAATGGAAAAAAAAAAAACCTTTTCTTCAATGCTATTCTCAAAATTCTGGGTTCTGCAATAATGTGAACTGACAGAAATGCCTGGTATCAAATCTAAAAGTATCAACATTGTGAGACATGGAGCAGCACTACAAAGTGTTGGCAGCTATAACCTAAACAGACGCAACTAAGATAAGCGTCCATTAAAGTCCAAATGCATTCCAGTCTTACCTGTCTGTTTCCTGAACATAAAGCAACAGACTCACCAAAAAAACCTGAAAACATCCTTGCATCCTCAAGAACTTCTGCTTCTCCTAAGAAAGCAAAGGAAGAAAAGGCATGTTCCAGTGTTCCCACTGAAAGAAACCACAGAAATTACTCTGGAGAGACTTCAGGGGGAGGTTTATTGGATTGTTTTATAATCCAGTTGCTGCCCAGAATACGGCAAGGAACATGGTGAAAGCACAGGACACTATCGGAGACAGACCCAGCACAGCCCAGTGCAGTCAGGCTGCTGGGGAGGTAGGGAGAAAAAGGGGGGCCAAGGCCGGTTTCGCCTTGGTTTTTACTTCCCTATCTATGTGGAGATCTATCTGGCTGATGTTTAGCTTTCTTTGTAGTGATTTTATCACTGCTACATAACACATCCTAAGGCATTAACAAAAGAATAAAGCTGCTGGGACAACCCAACCGATCACCAGGCTCCAATATGTCGAGCTGCAATCATCTGCCTTTTCACCGAGCTCCTTGACTGAAAGGAAGCTGGAAACAAGAGGCAAGGAGCCAGTGCCCAGTGACACTGCAGGGACTACGGTAGGAAGATCACCTAACACATTTTGCTTTCTTATTGTCAGCTTTGTCTGATTCTGAAGTACAGATGCTGGTAGGTGACTTTTCCTAGGGTCACACCCCCTCTTCACACTCCGTCTGCGTTAACTCCTTCGCTGCCTCCGTGGCAGCTGTCACGCACCCCATGTACAGCATTTTGAGCAGTTATGCAGAAAAATGACAAAGAGTACACAAAAATTTTGCAATGGTGAAGGATTTGGGTTGGCAGAAGTACACTGAAAACAAGATCATACTTCCAGTCTTCCCTGGAGCCGGCCCCCTTTGGGTCACATGCAATAAAGCTCAATGATTTTGTTTCTTAAAGACAATTGTAGCTTAATTTACACAAAATGGAATTTCTGAACTGCAAATTTATCCTTTCAGCAATGGGTAGCAGAGAAACAATAATCAAGCATCACCTTCTCTTCCTTTACAGGTCCTTTCCTCCTCTTCCCCAGCCTTGTGGGATATGTTTTTCCAAAGAGTTAAACTGGGTGGTTCTCAGGGGTTTACAACAGACATAACTAACTATCCCTGAAAAACAATCTGATACATTCAACTTAGCAAGGCCCTGCTCTTTCCCTCTAATCTTTCAGCAGGACCCAAGGGAGGCTAAAGCTGAGATCAGCCTATTCTCCCCTTGAACTTTGATTCACTATTAAATTCCGCCTAATGACGATGACTTTGCCATCTCACGTTCATCAGCGGGCTACGCGCAGAACAATGCAGGCCCGGCGGCGTATAGAGGGACATTGTTCCTGCCTCCCGGTGGCTCTGTTTGAGCAGCATCACGTGGAAAATCCTCATACACAAGACACATGTAAAACCAGCAAGCAGTATTACTCTCCAGGGTGCGACGGTAACTCAAGTCATACCTTGTGCACAGGCATTTGTATTTATGTGATCTTCTGTTGAGTTTAGAAAAACAACAACAAAACCTACAAAAGAATAATGTGTAAGGAAAAGCCGGAGAACTAGGTGAAAAGGGAAACGCAACGCTGTGACGGAGGAGTCTGTGCACGTCTACTACCCAAGTGACTTAATGATCTGTGCTAAAATCCTATACCTCAATTTGTACATTGGTGCATGGCAGAAAATTTCTACAGCCTTTTAAAACCCTTGTTCCTTACCTGTTTATAAATAGCACAGCCTTTAGCAAGTTGGCGTGTTCTCCATCACTACTAACCACGACAAAAAAAATTCACATGCAGATTTCTATGCCATTTTAAAGAACTGTCCTAGCCAGGAACGGCACTCATTACTCCAAAGAATAACTTTTTTTTATTTACTATCCTGAGTTTATCAATTTCTGTGTGCGATTTCCCAAGCAGACACACGTATACTTTATGTGATATCTGCAGCGTGCTGCAACCCAAGCCACACAGACCGTGCCATGGATGCTGCACACTCAAGGTCAGCACACACAGCAGCACTATCCCTGGAACTGTGGGACAGCCAGAAGGTCAGACAGGTGGCCAAAATCCATTTCTGCACCCACATTATTCCACCAGATACCAGCCCTACCATACTGCAATAAGGACTGCAGCTCTCAGTATTTGTCCATTGGCTTTCTACATCCCTGTTCTTCACTTCTGAAGTTAGGGGTGCACATTGTAAGCAACAAGAGCTGAATCTTCCACACTGCTTTAGTAGACACAAGGCAAGGAAATGACAAAAGCCTTACATCTGCTAGACTCGGTTCCCTCTCCACACACTATGTAATTCTCTCACTGGCCTGCTCCAATAAATAACATGCTCAGTACACAAGCATTGTAAACTCCCTGGGGAAAAACCAACAGAAGCTGGAAAGCAGTAGTCCAGGCAGGAAGCATTTTGCTTGGAAACTACAAGGATTCTGTGTCTTTCCATCATTCCCTCAGCTCTGTCTTTAATAAAACCCCATACTTTTAACAACAAATTTGATTGTGTTATTTCAAATATTTTTCCAAACTACTTTTGCAACTAAAGTTTAGGTTTCTATTCACTGAAGTGCGTACAGCTACGCGAACTAGGTGCTTTTTTGAGCTGGAGCCTGAATGTGTTAGCTCAGCTTTTACTAATCCAGCTCAAAGAGTATCCACTGCAAACAGGAGTTGTGTGCCCTTTATTTCTCTTTCTGCTTTTTTTACAATAATAAAGACATTTTGAACCATTTCACATAAGAAGTTCAACCCGAAGTAGTTCATTACCCAGAGGCAGCAGCAAAACAAAGTGGAAAGTTAAAAGAAAAATCCTAATGCCACATACCAAAAAGAATGAGAAATTTTTAAGCTGCTCTGCATGCACACACATCAGTTTGACTCAGGAACACGTCTCAAATCATGCTAGCATCAATTTTGCTTAGGGACAAAGAAATCCATTCCCCCAAGCACAAAGCTTAATCTGATTTTTCTCACAAAGCCTATTATGAGGCTTTCACTTGAGTCACTAGGACAAACTGATGCGGACATCGTATCAGGTACCAGACCCAGTTTTATCAAATTGTAACAGGTTTGTGGAAGTTTAACATACAGAAGTTAATATCCAGAATAACTGATGGGAAGTAACTGGTGAAAATACACCCTTGTCCATGGGAATACCAACACCACTAAAGTAACCAAGGTTGAAGCTACCTGTTCATTTATAAAAGGACTTAACTCAGGCTCACATTTCGTGAGGGCACAGCAATTTGTGTGCATTGGAACACAAAATGCTGTAACAATATTACCCTCACAAGGGAAGAGAAACGGAAATTCAGAAGCTGGTGCTCTTTTTATTATTGGCTAAAAGGTCTTTTAGTCCTTTTTCTGATTATGCCAACAAAAGAACAAAGAAAGATCTAAGTACTGGCAAAGAATGTTTTAACCCATGTTCCTGTCAAAGGGAAACAAATTACTCTGCCCTTATCTCTGAAAGGAGATCCAGTCTCAGAGTAACTTGGCCTCACATGAGGATGTGCCCACTACCAAAAAGGAAAGCTCCAGAGTGAAAAGGAAAGCATGTGGCTTTGTGATTATTTTTATTACCTGCTACATCCTTTTCCATATCAGGCAGTCATGTGTTTCATTTACCTAACTGGTCACAATTTTTCTCCCTTTTTGAGACAGTGACAAATAAACCTCAGCTCACTTTGCATGCATCTCTCAACCATTTTGAAGAGAAGGCATAGACCTCCTGTGGGATTATCGCTCAGGTTTATCCCTCAGTTTATCAACCAAATGCCAGAAGAGAACGTGCATGGGCTAGAGGGTGCGAGGAGCAGCACTGCGAGCAGTGCCTGATCGAAACACGCCTTTGGAAGGAAAGCACAGAGCCCCCCCGCAAGACGCCTTTGCTTCTGCGATTGCCATTTCATTCTTCTGTCTGGCTTGCTTTGTCCACTTTCACAGCTGCTTGCTTGCCAAGCCTGTTAGCTGCTTTAGAAGGTGACCACAGCACACCTAACAACCTACCAGACCTGCGGTCTTCCAATTTTAACAATTTAAGTTGGATACCAGGGAGCTCTGTTAAAACCATGGATCTGCAAACCTCACATGGATGAGTCCCCACTTGCAATGTGGGAATTTTCTCCCTCACCTTCCCTGGGACAGGCAGAGTCCCACCCTTGTTCCCAAAACACCTCAGGTTCAACCCCACACACATAACTCTCAACAGTTTTATTGGTGGCCTGTGATGGATTTCACATCAAAAATTAAATTCAGGGTTATCTTATATCAAAGCAATACCCCTGTCATGATGCCTGCTCAGTTGAAACTGCCTCGTACCTCTGTAACACCTTGACTTGTCATTGCAGCTGGGGCAGAAGCGGCATTTCTTTACTATGTACAAATATATAGGCAAGAGTGACTTCTGATAAGCAAATGGATAAATGATTCCTCAACATTTAAAGCCAACCTGCACTGTCAGTTACATTCATGCAATTACACTGAAGCCAGGACAGGTAACAGAAACGTGAAACCACGTTGCCAGCCGTTTGGAAACAACATACCTTTCAAGTATAGGTGCTTTTCAAAATGGTCTTTGAACAAAATATAACTGCTTTGATCAAGAGTATTTCAACTATTTTTTTTGTTTTCCTTCTTTTTGCTTTGGCAGAAGTGTTTGCAATCAATAATTATTTCATAAAGCAAATGTTATTTCAGATAGGAGGCAAATTTCAAATCTCCAGCTGGCCTATTAATCATAAAAATCTCAAAATTCTAAACTTTGAGTCAATTGTTCGCTGTGCAGGAGAAGCAAAAAGATTGCTGCAATATCATGTTTTCTTCCATCTTTCACTCATCTTTCAAAACTCAGATGTGAATGGATTTTTCCCCTCTCAAAGCCTCTTCCCTTTAAATGCTTGTTGTCTCTACCACTGATCAAGTTTCTGAGAAATGACTTTATGTAAGAGATTGAGCAAGATAAAGTTGCCACATTTCGTTTTATCTTTTTGGTTGAATTATTAGGACTTAAAGTTGTGGTGACAAGACTGCTACCTTCTAATAGGCCTTGTTGCCATGGGAGTGGGCTTTTTGAAAAGAACAAGGCCCACGGCCACCAAGACCTTTTTTGCTATTATTTCCATCCTCGGCCAACACAGAAATCCTTAGTCACAGACAGGAAAATGTGGTGTAGTATACCCGGTAACACTTGCTGACAGTGAAAAACAAAAGGAGTGGAAACTAATACTGCAGAAAGCTGAATTGCATCACAGCCTACAAGCAAAAGCATTTCTCTTCTGTAAAAGAAATGCTTTGTGCATCCAAACAATTCCCTCACTCTGGGTCTCTTCAGAGATGAAAAGGAAAGAGGGCTGTCATTGTACAAGGTAGGCATTTTGGAACCAACAGGA
Organism: Falco punctatus; assembly: GCF_963210335.1. Lineage (NCBI taxonomy): Eukaryota > Metazoa > Chordata > Aves > Falconiformes > Falconidae > Falco > Falco punctatus. Next base: position 73,397,347 of record NC_137580.1, read on the forward strand.
ATTTCTTTTCCTCTGGGAAAAGAAAACACCATGTGGCAAAAACAGGCAAAAAGCATCTGCTAATGGTCCACCAGCTCCAGTGCCTGGCCACCACCTACACCTGGAGCAGGATCCATCACACAGAGGGGATTCACAGGGAAGCACCGTCTTCGTGTGGACAGAGAGACCTGCTCCTGCCACTCCCATACTGGGAAATGCCTTCAGCTGAGTATAGAGTGTTTAAAGCCCAGCTGGTGGACTCCTTCCAGAATCAACCATGGTAATGCAAAGATCAGGAGACAGGTTGGGAAAATCTGGTGCCTTTCTGTAGGCCAGCGTTTCACAGGCTTAATGTCTGCATTCAGTTAAACCTTTAATTAAAGAGGTCTACCAGGTAAAACAATGACTGCAAACTGATTTTTGTGATTTACCATGTTCTACATTGGTGAAGACTCTGAGATTTGCCTGTGGTTCAGCTAAACCTGTTGCAGACTTCTGGTAAAAGAGATGGAAATACAGTGCGGTGGCTGATGAAAACTATAAACTGATTACCTGTATGATAGACATTCACTATTACTTACTACTCATAGCAATTAAAAAAAAAAACAGCTTTATTAATACCCAAGTATTCTGCTTTTTAAGATGCTAATTTAGCTGCAGTCTAAGACAAAAAAAACATCAGAAAGCTAGAAAGGGACACCTCCATGAATCACACTGAAGACAGTTACCCATGCATTCTATCCAGCTTTTATAAATATAACAAAAATCGTGTTATGCTCCTCAGGAGTTTCCAATATCAAAAATGGGCTTATAAAAGCACAAAAATAGTTTTGAAATAATGCATCAGTAGCAACTTTCAACACACACTGACATAAACATGCACACACTTTCCTAAGAAGCTATCTTTCCAGACAAAGGGTGAGAACAGAAATACACAAATCAGAATAAAAGAGTACTTTAAATTGGAAAATGCATCTCATTTGGCAATGCCAGGATGTTCACAAAAAAAAATTATACTTGGTTTATCCAGTCAAGTTTTAAATGACGGTGTACTTATTCTTCCTATGCATTCTCAGCACAGCTCTGAATATGGTGTGTTTATTTGAAATGAGGTATTGTAGCAAGAAAATACTTGATTTTTATTTACCAGAACTATAAGTTAAAATCAAAATTTTTCCCAAAGAAACCATCATATTGCACACCTTTTGCAATTTTCAAATTCTTTTGAGCAAACTCCCAGGACAAGAGATTGGACACTACCTCCCCCGTAGTGCTTTCCTGAGCACGAGTTTGCCGTATTGAGGCCAGTTAAAGCCCAACGCTGAAGCAAAGGGTAGCAAGTCAACTCTGCCTCCCATGTCTTCAAGGATGATTGCCTTGTTTGAAATTCAGGCCCCACAACTGTGACAATCACTACTCCCATTCTGCAGTGCATCTCTTGTGAGTACCTCTGGGGGATAAAGACTCCACAGGGCAGTAATCCATGCACCTTAGCTGAATGTTATGGCTGGAAAGCAGGGAAGCTGCTGACAAGTGACTTGCCTTGAAAGAAAAAAAAAATAAAAAGAAAAAGAAAAGTCAAACCACCAAAACATCAAGACTGGCATTGCATTGCACACCAAGGTGCAACAAGAACCCAAAAAAAAGAACCAACACTATTGCTTTCTCTTCCTGCTTCTGTTACCATCTAACACACTGATACATAAAGTTATTGGGTAGAAAATGCCTAATAAGTGTTGTCCCAGCTCCCTTCAGGAACAACATTCAAAATGAACAAAAATATAAAGAAAATAATTTCCCCCCAAATCCAGTCCTTAGTGCCCACCTTTAAAGCATCAGCACCAAGAAGAAGACTTAACCAAACACTTTTACTTTACTGTTGCTTTTTGGAGGGTGAAAATCTTTTCACCTATCTAGTGTAATCTACCTGAAATTTAAAAACATCTTAAAAAATTAGCTCAGTTTATCAAAACTGATCCAAAAAAAAAAGAAAAAAAAGGCTTGATTAGTATAAAAGAAACAAATGTAAGCCACCTATTTACTGCAGTGTGATTCCTTAATGCTTAGCTCTTCCCGTTTTTGCTGGTTAGCAATGCTACTTCTTATCAACAGAATGGGATATTTTTTGTCTTCTCATCCCAGAACATTTACTACCAAGTCCTCTGAAATTAAATCATATGCAATGGTGTTACTAGAGTTTGCACTAGAAGAAATTGTTTAAGAATTCACCAAAGGGCACAGTTCTGGAGAAGAAATTACTAAGGCAAAAATTACTGCTTGCTGGTAGTTTAAAAACTGGAAGAATGTATAAATATGTAGGTAGATGAAGTTTTCCCCTTGATACATCTGTGGATCTATACTAGTGTCTAGAGCAACTGTTTAGTTTAATACTCTGTCTTGAGCAGTTGACCTTGAATATTTTTATTTCCTGCTAGCAAAGAGTTTCATTGAAATAAGAGACATTTTTAACTGGAGAAGTAAGAAGCTGATACTACAGGTCAAGCTGGATGAATCAAGGCATCTCAGCAACTCTGGAGAATGGGCCAAAGCAAGTCTCCTGGAACAGAATCAGGAGGTGGATGTGGGTGCTCCAGGGGAGGGCTCAAGGGATCACAGGGGTCCGTTGACACAGCAGTTTCTTTTCCTTTCTCTCCCCATGTCCCACTACTAACCTGTACTGCTCCTGCAACGCCCTCCTTCTCCTCTTATGTATGGGACACCCGCCTTCAGTCAACACCTTCTGCTCAAAGAGGTGCCTGTATTTTCATTTACACCCCTACAAAATGCTCTCTTGATTCTCAGTCTCCTGTGCATCCCCCAGCCACTTTCAGGCATCTGCCAAGTTTTTGGGAAAAGGGTTATAAAAGGGAGTGGAGGTAGGAGGAAAGGACCAGGTATACTGTTCAGAGAAGGGTCAGGACCACAGGACTTTCTACTCCTGCATCCAGGGGAAAGGGTGCGTGATAGATGTTGATGCTTGAGATTAAATGTGAAGTACTGGTATTACTAGCAGCTATTGCATATGTGACTAATTCACACCTTGAGTGTAAATAGGTAGTTCATAATGAAACAATAAGCTGTCTCTGAACCCTTGCTTACTGTTTAATGAGTTTGTGGTGGGAGTTAATGATCTTAAGGGTCTTTTCCAGCCTAAGTGATTCTATGATTCTATGAATGTAATATTTAGTTTAAAAGTGTAAACAAACAGAATAGGTGTTGCAATGTGAAATAATTCTTATCTCTTTCATAAACTATTTTCAGAATATATTAAAAAGCATTCAAGCAAAATGAAGCCTTTAAGTAATGACAAAGCAAATCAAATCAATGAGGCTTAAAAAACATAGATAAGTCACTCAAAACATACTGAAGAAATATGTATATTTTAAGGATTAAAAGATTGTATAGGGAATTGGGAACTGGAAAATACTGGTAAGATATTCACTAGCTAAGGAACATCACAATTCTCTACCTACTTTTCTTCTAACTACAAAAAAAACCCATCAATTAATTTTGTGAAACATCTGTGTGTGCAGTGTTATTCCTCACATACATAATGTTGTTCTTCCCACTAAAGGGCCTGTTTCATGTTAGAAATGCTTACTTATATCAACAAAATGCCAGCAGTTTTCTTGAGAAGCACTGGGAGGTGCCTCTAATTCTCTAATCCTAAATTACATAGACATCACTTCAATTTAATTTATGTAGGAGAAATGTCAAGTGTCCATGAGAGTGGGCCTCCTGGGAAGCATTCAAAAATGTAGTTGTAAGGCCCATGCCCATTCTATTTAACCACATACATCTTTAGAAGCAGAGACTTGAAACTAAGTAGGGGTATTCTCCCGATCCTCACCTTTTTTCCAGGCATTTATTTCAGAACTGCCTTCATTTTTAGTGCTCAGTTTACACTTAGTATCAGTCTTCTAAGGTCGTTTCCTGAGGAACTGGATATATATAGCACTTTGTAAAGAAAATAAGTCTAGAAGGCATCTCCATAAATGTCACTATAATGAGTTCCAACAATATTTCCAACTATGCTCAGGTGGCTTAACATTTATACCAGACTCTTCCTTGCAGGCCCCGAGCACCTCCCGTGCAAGTAAACAGCTAAACAGATCCACATTTCCATCTTACCTCCTGCCTCCACACCCCTACAAGCACGTGTTTTTACACCGACTTTCTTCTTTTCTCTGAGGGGATGGTGTACTGGGGGGAAGCACAAATAAAAAGCCATGGTCTTTAAATTTGATTTGAAGGTGGCAAGTTTTGTGGTGGTTTTGATCTCCTCCAGGCATTCCATAATCGTGGGCCAAGTTGCCTAGAGATCTTTGTCTCCCACACTTCCAAGTCTCTCTGTTGTGCCTGACAGATCCATTGTTTTGGAAGCATGTAGCTGTCATGGGAGGTCATGATCTCCCAGGCGTGAGGCAGTCCCTTCCCTACTTTGGGCTGGGCTTTGAAGATAAAAATGGTAAATTTGAACTTGGGCGCAAGTGCGTTTGCTAGAAAGCCTTGCCTTTTGCTCCTTGAAAGCTTGTGCCAGTAGGCATTGCAACAGCAAACCACAGATTACGGTGATTAACATTAAGGTTTAATAGCCAAAATCAGCTGGGTCAGGGCCTGTAGCGCCTGGGATAGTGCAAACATATAGTCAGTGGCAATTGCTTAGCCAAAGCACTTACATTGACCTTTATATTCCTTCTGTTGCATCCCCTCACTTGTCACCAAAAAACATCTGCAATAACATCAGCGTAACTTCAATGTAATAGTGCCTGTTAAATTTAATCTGAGGATGAAAACTGGAAGTCCCTGAAAGTGAATCCTGTGCAAACCACTTAGAATTATAGACATGAAGCTGATGCCTGCTCCTGTATGATAAAATTAAAGAAACCTCACACCAAACATGTTTATATTACACCCCTGATGTTAGCTCTGTGTCTTCCTACATTATATCTGTAACACGTACTATTTCAGGGCATATTACCTCCCTCTGCATAGGGGACCTAACATAAATATAAATAAGCCGCAGCAAATGTTGCCCTAAGCTACCTGTTGGTCCTGACAGAGCTCTTTTTTATGGTTTTCTCAGGAACCAACCCTGCCACTTGTCGTGCAGCTTCAATTATTAGCTTTTTTTTTTTCCTTCCTGCGCTGATGCTCTGTCATCCACGGGTACCAGCAGAGTGGATTAGAGCTGCCTGTCAGCTTTCTCCGCCGGTGCGAGCTCACAGAATAGCCTGGGCTCACGGTGCGCTGGCCCTGCTCCTCTTGGCAGAGGAATAAGCTTATTTCTGGCAGCGTGTCCCCCTGGCACACGACAGATGTGGGGCTGCCCTCGCCCTGGTGCAGCTGGGTAGCCTAACAACAGGGCCGGCCGGGCGCTCACCCACACTTTGCTGCTGTTGTACTGGAACAGGAATAAAGCATGCGTGTAGCGAGATTATCAGTGCACAGACGAAGGGCTGAGCCGGTGCAACCACACCGGTGTAAAACAGTTAAAAAAAAAAAACAAAAAACGAGCAGATTCAACAAGGTTTAAGAAAAAAACTTCTAAAAACAACCAAGTTATGTTGGCTGAGGAACTGGTTAATGCTGCCTGCATCCAACATCATGTGCCTGCCTGCTTCCCAGCCCACGTCAGGAGCTCGGGCTTCACTGAGTGCTGACCCTTGGTCATACAACCAGAGAGACGGGACTAGAGAAAAAGCAAGCTGCAAAGGGAAGCATTTGTGCTCCAGCCTGCTCTGAGCCACCTGAAAGCAAAGAGCTGGCCGCTGAAATCCTTTTGTACCCTCAACGGTGCCCTGAACTGTGACGTAGAAAGGTCAAATTCTCCCTCAGCCAGGTAGCACTGCTGCGTTACAAAGCCAGGCAGATGACAAAATTAAATTATCGTAGGTAAACACTCAAGGGCCACTTTGGGTGAACCAGGAGGAAAGGAACCTTATTGGCATTGTTAATCCCTTGCTCACCCATAAAAAGTTTTATTTAGCTAAGTTACCAGCCACTACGTATTCACAAGGTTTACTATACCATAGCTAAGTTGTCATTTAGAGATGGAAACGCTGTTAATTATGTTAAAACCAGAACAAACAAGGCATGTATCATTTGTCCTTGCCAAGAAGGTGTACTTGGCAGATGCTTCAGGTAGAAGTGTACAAGGTGCTAAAGGAAGCCTTACCAAGCGAACTACAGCTTCTCAGGAGGTGCCATTGTTGAGCTTTTCATGATGCACACTGGTTCTTAACAAGGGGGTAGTTTTTTTGTGGCATTTCCCCTTGCTCAAATGCATTTCTGCATAGAGGGGGTTACTCTCACCAAAGTGAAGAGCAGCCTTTTGCCCTCCCTGGGCAGCGTCTGCAGGTCAGCATGCTTGGGAAGAGGCAGCTGCACAAGTGAAATTTAAACCCAAACTGAAATACCCCAGTCAGTATGGTGGAGCAAAATACAGACAAACACTGCAGGTTTAAACTTTAATTTGCCAAAAATTAAAAAAAATACAAACAAACAACTATGGAAAGTATTAATGAAAACATGAAACCATTAAAATAATGATTTATAATAGTAATCTTCATCATCAGTTTTTCTTGTTAAGAGAAGGGAAATAACATAGCTTCTGCCCAGCTTTGCTTGCATCAGTATGTATCAGGCATGAATGTCACAGCTTTTCTGCTTTTTTCTTCTGCCTTTTTCTGCTTATACAGAACAAAAGCATTAGTACTTGCAAGTACAGCAAGTACCAAAAAAAATGTTAATGAAAATTAATAGCTTACAAGGCTGAATTTCTTAGTGTAAAAACTGTCATTCCTGCTAGTAATAATTTTTTTTTCTTATTTCAACTGGATTAGGTGGTTACTCTTTTAGGTAAAAAAAAAAAAAAAAAAAAAAAAAAAAAAGGATTAGTACTGAGTTTTAGATTTTAAAAATTAAAATTCATCTATTATTCAAGTAATTAATTATTTGGTGAATAACACTCCTTAGAAGCTACTTCATTACATTATCATTGTTTCTATTTTATAATCATGCCATCTCCTGCTGCTTTATGTCATGAGATCCTCTGAAAGTGAGGCAGCTTTGGGTAGCCCAGGATCCAGTATTTTCCAGATACAAGAGAAGACAGGAATTATCACCCAGAATGGAAAGGGACCCTGAACACCAGGGAAAGAGTCCACATATTAGTGGTTGAAGGGCATGGGTAACTGTGGTGGAGAAGTGGGGAAAAGAAACCTGATGCAGGGAGGATGATGCCTTTTGTGATATCCTTGTATGTGAACAAAGGGACCAGGGCAGCAGGGATAGCTCTCAGCTACAGCTTCCAGTGACCCACTTGCTCTGGCAGGGCCTGAATTTGTTGACCTTCAGCATCCAATTCAAATGTTAACTAAACACTTAGGCTGCATGTAAGGAGGATGTTTGGAGAGCTTTGTCCTTTGAATTTTTATTTCACCAGTTTATTCAATTCAGTCTTTTGGGGTTTATGGCACAGGTACTTGTGAAGATCAAAAACTGACAGGCTGCACCGCAAAAAGAGAACATGAAAAAAATAACTTCTTTGGAGCAGAGACTGGGAAAAAGGACTCTCAAGTGCTATGGGACAGGAAAATGCAGAAAAAAGTAACTTAGATTCAACCACGGTAGCTCAGTTTTGTTATAGCAATAAATAATTCTCTAAGTCTCTGCTTTAGTCTGTACATTAAATGCAAAAATAATTTTCATAGGTAAAGTTAAGAAATGCCACTTCTTGGAGAAGTAGGCTGGGATAAGAGGAAATGAGCGTATCAGACGAAGTACAGCAGAGAAATGCAAAACAGAAATGGAAGAGGGAAAACCCCAGCAGAGAGGGATTGAGAGGTATGCCAGAAGGACCAATATTGTGAATATCTGGCTTTTCAGTTGTTGCTATCTTTTATTTATCTTCCAGGGTTTTTTAAGCTAATTCTTTCATAGCCAAAAATACTTAGGGACTTTTTGAACCCTGAAACCTCAAGGCAGACAAAATGCTTTTTCCCTTTTAAATGGGGGAGAAAGTGATGCACAGGTGCAGTCATTTGTTCAAGGTCCCCCAAGGAAGTTGCTGACAAAGTCAATTAACGTCTTGTCCACTCAAACACAGTGCCCTGGCAGAGAAGGTGCTTCTGTGATGCGGGTCAAATTCATTACATGAGCCATACCAGCAGACATTTTAAGTCTATTCCTCAAGAAGTTTAGTAAAGCACAGATAACTTTTTTATTTCCAAGTATTCCAAAACTACATCCTAGCTCAGAGATTCATCTTGTGTTTCACCATCATATGTTACATTTATGTAGATGTATGTATCTCTCCATAAAAACATACTGATGATGCAATATTTCCATTGTTAAGCTGTCAACAAAACGTTGACCTTTGCTCCTTCTAAAACAAACTTTCCTGTCAATCAAAATCTTGTTATACATGGATATGACATTAGACCTGCGAATAACAATCTTGTTGATGGACAGCTCATCAGCAATGACTCTCTTTTTAAATTGCCCGGAGTTTAAAGCCTTGAACAGCCAACTAACCCCACTCCCTTCTAACCCGAGCGCTATAACTGAAAAAATACAAATAATAGTCATACAGACTGTCATTTTCCCAAAGCAAAAAAGCAAGCTGGAGACTTGTAAGCATCTGGGGGGATACTAAAAAGTAGGGAAACAGAGAAAAAGTGCAAGAAAGCAGCTGAATGTTTGGTAGAACTCCCCTACCTGCCACCCCCACCCAAAAGGGAGTTAAGATTTAAACTGGGAAATTTTCAGCACGTTACTTTTAGCAGCTACCAGTTTAGAAAATACAAAAAGGTGAATCAAATAGTAAAATGTAGATAAAAAAAACAGCTGTTTTCTAAACCAAGACAGTCAGTGACAAAAATTAGAGTAATCTTGGGAGTACTACAGCTTCTGCCAGCTCAGTGCAGTCACTCTAGGAGACCTCACACCTATATCACCAAAGTAGTAGTAAGGAGCTAGCACAATAGTAGTAGTAAGGAGCTAGCACTATTGGTTAACATGCATTTAGCACCACCCAACAACTTAGTGTGAGGTTACAGACAAACTCCTTGACTTCAGGTCCCAGGGTAATTTGCGTTGGAAGGGACAGCAAAAGGTGTCTAGTCCAACTTCTTGGATCAGGGTTAGCAGGAGATCAGACTAAGATCAGCCCAGGTTACTTGGGGCTTTATCTGGTCAGGTCTTGAAAACCTATTCATTTTGGTTGCAAATTATCTCATCGCTCGAGTACTTCCATGGAGCATGGCTTCCAATGAACTCTGCCTCTTCTACCTTTTAGCAAATAAGGACACCAAAAACTACTGTGATGGAGAGGGGGCCAAAAAAAGCTTTAATTCATCAGGATGGATAAGAAATAATACACTTGTTTGAGCCGATCATTACAGCTTCCAAATAGATACCTGACTGCATTTTGTGCCATTTTTTGCTCTGCTGCTGGAAGGGCATCAAAAAGGCTTATCTGTTTCCTGATAAACCATTCACACGCTCTTAGCCTGTTTATAACTAGAAAGCCTTCAGTTAACTTGCCAGCAGTCATTCAGGCTTAGCATCTTTAAAAGCTCCAGCGAAGCAAAGCCATGTAAGAGTACAGAACCACAGGGGTCCATGCAGCAGAACTCGCTCACGCCACAGTTCTCCAGCATCCAAAACTCACCCACCTCCCGGCTGCTCCTGCCCAGCCAAAAGATCCTGCCCTCTCCCATGCACCCGACTCAAAGACGACTACAGCAGAAGAGAGAATAGACAGAATGGCATTGCTGCCAGTTTAGTACACTGAAAGTGCTTGGGAGAAGAGCGCTAAGCATCATGCCCTAAGCATCATGCCCTTCCCTGGACAATAGTACTCTGACAAGAATAATTCTCAAAAGACAGAACATGGTGAAAAAGGCCCAGCTCCTGTGCATGTCAGATTCTGAACGATGCAGCAGCACTACATTTAGTAAGCACCCTACCAGACACTCACACTAACATCATTTACACGTGCCAAGACCATTTAACCTCACAGCTTCCTTCGGAGCACTGAGGATTTCCTCAGCCACTGGGATTAGGAAGTAGATTGTTTCCCAGGAATCCGCGGTGTAGCTGTCCCTTCTCTTTTGGTTTTGTCTTTCTCACATGTAGTCTCTTAGCTTTCACTGCAGTCCATGCTTCAAAGCTATGAGAAGGGAAAGCTTTAGAAAACAGAATATGCCGTGCTGATTTGCTTTTCTCCCACTTCTCCCAGCTTTGCAAAGGTAACCAATTTCTTCTATGCTAATGAGACTTCTCTAGGTGTAGGGAAAAGACAACGCTCCTCAGCTTTACATGGGAAGAATGAATGTCCTTGGGCTCTCTGTAGAATAAAGGATTTGGGAGGGTTGTGAAGCTAAACCATCTGCCTGTACTGCGGGAGCTCAGTCATTGCTGAGTACCAGGACACGACCACCCTTGGTCAAAATCTGCAGTGCAGTGACTGGGGATTGTCTCAAGTTGCTCCAAGTTTTAACTCAGCGTGCACTTTGTGATGATTTTGTGGACCTGCTAAGAAACTGGATTTGGGGACAAGTCACTGTTACATTAGTGCAGATTTTCTCTTATGAAGTACTAAATGTTGAAAGATGCTGGGTGTTCTTTGATATGACCAGATCCCTCCTAGCTTCTGTGCAAGACAACAAAAAAATGTTCCGTCACCTATAACAGGAGCAGAGTCAGGTACAGCCAGGTGGCCCACCGGACAGATTTCCACAAACCTACCCCAAATGCTTAGCCACAGGGCTCTTCCATGCACACCTCTTTCCTTTCCGCACAATTTAAAAAAAAAAAAAAAAAATCATGCCTCATGTCTCGGAGAAGATAGAATCTACATTATTCATCAGAGCCATATCACAGGTCCATGTGATTTACAGATCCTGTAACTCAGGAGAATGCAAGAGAAAGGGGACTGAAAATAGACTCAAGAAAGAAGGAAGCATTATGTTATTCTACATTTAGTAACCATAATTTATAGAAACACTACTGTAAGCAGCAGTGTTTTGGTGTAACATTAGAGAAGATTCACTTTTACTAAAAAAAAGGTTTTGAATTAATGGAAGCTTCAGATGAGAATTAAAAACTATACCTCACAAGGAAACAAAAAGCAAAAAAGTTGAACCCACAGAATGCCGTACCTGAAATATTAGAGTCAAAGTGTTGTTGTTTTTATGGGTGTCTCTTTCAGATTTGGGAAATTACAGGCACCACAATAAATATTTCAGGCAGTTGCTTACAATGAAAAGTAATTAACTCAGCTACAACAACAGGTGTTGTATGGGGAAATGCTGGCTTTTATCATGAAGTTGTGGGTGCATGTGCTAAGTGCATTCGTCATTTTCTTCTTTCTTTTATTCAGAGAATGCCCTGGGGAAACTATTCCAGTGCCAGCATTTATAGGATATAATGAAACCCCATTAAATATGTATCTGACTGCTAACAACTGTGTCGAGAAAGAATAACCTAACTATGGTTATGTAAGGCTGTCCATCTAGCCAGCTTTGGTGGTGGTAGTAGTAGTAGTGCCGTCTGATCTCATTTACCCTGTGCTTAACTGCTGGTTTCAAGTTGAGCAAACTTATTTTTTTGTGTTACTTTATTTCATTTTCTAATGAACAAATGCACACACCAGGATTCAAAGCTCTGCTTCCTTTAATGGAAATAGCCCAAAATACACAAAAGTATCAACATGACTGTCCATAAATAATTAAGGAAAAATGTTCGAAGTGCAAGATAACAGATGTTCAGAGAGCTAGTGCACAGCACACACGTGGGTTTGAATGTTGTTACACTTGTTCACTCAAGAGCCCGCTCCTGTCAGCCAGGCTCAGGCACAGACTCAAGCACTTGCAAGGGGAGGATGCTAAAGTCACTGTCAGAATTGGACTCTCATTTTCGACTCTCTTTTACCACAGAAGCCACCCTTACGTAGAAAATCCCAACGCCCGTTTTGCAACACAGAAAAGAAAAACATTAGTATAGATTGCTGTGGTTTTCCTCAGCAATAATAAACTTAGCTGCGTGCATTCCCCTAAGGAAAAGGGCAAAGAAAATAACATCCATGACAGCAGTTGTTATTCTTCTCCAGTAGGAACAGTCCGTTTTGCAACTACACACACACACACCCCCCAAAAATGCAAAATATATGCAGAAGCTTTGCTTTCCCCCTCCTAGCTGCATTTAGAAGGAGACATGGGAGCTGTGTGTCTGTTTTTTCTGGATTTCTCTAACTTGATATAACCTTCCCTAGGCTCTTAAGGTCTCTAACTGAAGCTGAAATACAAAAAAAGATGAAATAAAAAATAAAAAACAGAGCAGGCAAGCCAGGTGAGCTGCTCCTGCAGAATGGCAAAGGAAAAACAACATTCATTTTACTGACCCAAGCTGTCTTCTCTTTCAGATAATAAGACACCCCTCCTTTGCTTTTTTGCAAGAGATGTCTTGGGTTGCCTGAACTGGCATGTGATTGGGAATGGGTCAAGAGCAGTAGTTTAGCACAGGGCATCCTCTATGCATATGGACTCCTTACAGCCCATGGGGAGAGGCAAGCTCCTGACTCTTATGGGGACTGGGGGGAGAAACATGTATAATCAGCATTGGTAAGCTGAAAATTCTCTGAACTCATAAACTTTGCATTTTCTTTCCCCTTCATGGGTTATTTCTCATTAGGACTATGCAGCAACACAGAAAAGAAAAACGTTAGTATAGATTGCTGTGGTTTTCCTCACCAATAATAAACTTAGCTGCGTGCATTCCCCTAAGGAAAAGGGCAAAGAAAATAACATCTATGACAGCAGTTGTTATTTTTCTCCGGTAGGAATAGATAGAGAGGATGTGTTTGCAAGGCAGGTTTGTTTGTCTAAAGATAAACAGAGTTGTCTCTCAAGCCAGTTACATGATTTACGAGGGAAGACTTTTCAGCCTCTAAACAGACTTAACAGCCTCTAAACATGCTCATAAAGTGTAATGTTCCTCCTGTCTGAGGCTGCGTGAGTTCAAAAGTCATCTCCCACTTGTGCAGAGATCACCACTGCCTCATAAACTGTGAATTTACGGGATACAGGTTACATCCACTGACCCCCAGAGACAAAAGCCGAACCTGACATTGATTATTTAATATCTCACTGACAAATGCAGCTCAGAACAAAAAAATATTTGACTCTGGGCATTTTTAAGTCTAAATTTTCAAGTTTGGGTTGGACTTTAAAATTGCAAGGGTTTTATTTGTGGTGCCTGCCATGTTACATCCCATGATCAAATATGGATATAAGCATCTTACTAAAAACAAAAAATAAAAATAAAAAGATAGATAAAAAAGGCATTTGTTTATGACAAAACATAAATTGGTTCAAAAGAAAGCATCCTGTCCCATGAAATTACTATGATTGCTTACAGTGGCCTCAGAAGTACACTTTGGCAGGTTGAAAAGAAAGAACAGACAATGCCAGACAGGTAGAAAAGGTATTTGAGGGTAAAAGGCCCATTGCCACTTACAGATTTGGGTTTCAACATGAAGCACCTATCTCAAACCTGCTACCTAAATGGTGACAAGCAGCTTGCAATCCAAGTACAAACACATCTGTCAGAAAACGTTTCTTGGGAAGACCGTGCCTTGACATCTCAAGATTAACTGATAATTTTAATAAGAACTGTTATCTGGCAGGGGGTTGTTTACCCCTGACATTCAGTAACACCGTGCCAGTGCGTACGTGCACTGCACGTGTGCCGAAAACACAGTCGGTCTCTGGCATCGGGAGCGTTTCCCTTGCGAAAATATTGCCACACCGAGAGATGCAGAGCTGGACGGCTGTGCCCTGCCCCAGCCTGTCCGTGCAGGTCCTGGCAGCCCTGTGCTCCACACCCACCGCTGTGCCATCAGCCCCCGGTGTGCCGTGCCAGAGGGTGCCCCGCTGCCCAGCTCTGCGAGGCTCCCCGGGATGCTGCTCTCCAGCCAGGAGGAGCGAGAAACCAAACCGCAGGGGAGCAGCTCTCTTTGTTTAACCCAATTCAAACAGTCCCACTGGAAGGGAAGGATGGATGCTTCCTTGGAAGGGCCCAGCTGCCCGGTGTCTCTCACGACTGAGGCTGTTTCGTGCCACAGTAAGGTTTTATGCAGTTTTCTTCCCAGAGTTTTCTGCACACCACTGCATAATCCTGGCAGCCAGAAGGGCTGGTGAATATACTTGCTATTCCTCTCAAAGATACATACACAGAAATTAAACCCATCATCAAGAAAACTAATTTCACTAAGAAAACAAAGTAGTTGTTATGACAGGCAAGTGCCAGGTAGCTGTTGAATAAATTCCATGGTCTGAAGCTACTAAGAGCCAAGTAATTTAATATCTTGGCAGAGATTTTTCTCCTCATTTTACAAAAAGAAAAAGTTACAAAGATTTCACATTGGGTTTGGTTTAATATCGTGCATTGCATAATCTTGTTCGCTTTTCCAATTTGTCTTTGTGAAAACTATAAACTGGATATCTGACAAGAGCTTGAGAAATAGCAAGGCTAAGCATCTTCAGTTACAGCATCCCTTGCCATACATGCAAAAGTCCACCTGCCTTGACCAAATTATAAGCCACAGAAAAACTCTGCTTGCAAAAGTTCAAATCGTTGGCAGACACACTCTCTGACCTACTGAAAGGATGCGGCATCCCACAGCAATGGGGACTAAATAATCCTGAAGAGGTTCCCCTGCAGCTGCAGCCCTGGGCAGAGGAGCTGAGACCAGGGTTGCTCACGCTGCTGCCTCTCAAAAAGCTGAGAGGACAGCAGTGAAGGCAGCTGGGACAGCGCTCTGACAGCGGAGGGGAGGCAGGGCAAGCACAGGAGGAGCCAGGCTGCTGCAGGGCTGAGTGGTGGGCGTGTGAAATCCTGGCAGACAGCTTTGGACCTCAACATTGCCCTAGGGGCAGCAATGACTCCTGAACCTTGAGAGAAGAATAGACTTTAAACCATCAGTAACAACAGTTTTCTTCCAGCGAGAAGCCTAACTACCATTACCTGCTAGCTTAACTCACACAAGGGTCTAGTCCTGTTGATGGCCAACATAGATGTTAATATAGAAACACACAACAGAAACTTTAGTTTACTAACAACTTAGAAAACCTAAACATAGAAACAATAATAAAGGCATTTAAGGGTGCAACATCACAGCCTAAATAAAAATTCAGGAAGTATTAGAACTGAAATTGCTGTTACAAGCATGCTGCGATGTGTCCTTCAGTTATGCTAGCACAGACAATTTTCTTTTTTCTGTAGGATAATTGTTTCATTAAATGCATTTGGGGAACAAATCAGGATCGTGTAGCAAGAAAGGATGTTGCCTGTCTCGAGGTTTGCAGAAAGCACGAGTGGTCTAGAAAGCAGTCAAGGGATGGCAGAGCAGCTTTACACTTCAGAGCAAGCACCAGAGCGAGCCCTTCCCAGGCTGCTACAAATGTGCTTAATACTGGTGGGCAAGGAACATGGCCAAATTCTTCACAGGTGGGGTGCAATTTCTGTCCCCCTTGAAAAACCCTGCTTCTGAAAAGCTGAGCAACAGCAGCTAGAGCTGAAGCAGCAATAGCTGTGATGGCTGCTACAGGACCATGAGCATCTTGGGCTGACCACCCCAAGCTGGTCCAGGCTTTAGGCATAGAGGCATAGTCTCATTTCTCCTCCTGCCTCTGCCTCCCTCCTGCAAATAAAACCACTCACCCTACTGCTCTATCAAAGGAAGCAGTCTGGAGCTACACTGGTATCTGTGAAGCACTCAAGATACTGGGGGGGGGAATGGGGGACCCTGGAAAAAAAAATGAAAAAAAAAATCACTAATAAAATAACTGCTTTGTGTACAAGGTAGGATATTAACTGCATACAGTCAGTAAGATAAGGGGCTAACTGAACCATATATTCAGTAGGTCATACATACTCTCACAACAGTGGTTACCCAGCAAATTAACTAATTAACCAATATTGGCATCTTATGTGGAAGATTAATACCCCATGATCATGAAATTAAAAAAATAATAATCTCTTTAGCATTTAAGGACACTAAAACCAGCCTTAGGAAGTGCATTTTCATGACAAAAAGTTAATCTGGCACCCTGTAACTTCTGAAATCTGTCTTTCCAACATGTCGTTTATAAAATACTTCCTAGATGGTTCCTTTTTGTACTTAACAGAGTGTGCGTAGCACCCTTCAGAGGGATGCATCAGCTCAGCTCCCCCGCCCACAGGGTGGTTATATTGCTTCTGAGAACCAATTGCTAGAAGACTGCAGAACACAGTTTTGTTTTTTACATCAGTTTATTTCTAGAGACCCCTTTTGGGATGCTTGTAACTAATTAAAGGGGGGGGGGGGGGGGGGGGGGAAGGAAAAAAAATACCAGATCACTTCCTTTGGCCTAGGCTTTATGTTTTATTATTTAGAAAAAATAAAAATAAATAAACTGACAAGCAATTCTTTTGTGATACAGACACTTCAGCTAGGCAGCAGGCACAGTATTTGTGGTACAAGCCGTTGAGAGATGCTGAAAGTGCAGCCTCGGCAAAATAAAGGTTTAGGGAGTCTATCTGTAGTATTATTTACAGACAGGACAGCTGTGCCGGTGACTGAAGTAAAACACCCTGACTAAATATAATCTGAAGCCAGAGATAAGTAAGTGTTTCAAAGCTGTGTCCCTACAAGAGGCACATGTTTAGCTTTTCATGCATCACAATGGATGTCCCACATGAACTTTTTTCTTCTTCAGGTTTCCTTCAGCCCCCGACTGTCCCTGTCACCCTGTGCCAGATGGGAAGTGAGAGCTAAGCCGATCCACCTCTTTGTGGTGGAAACCCCCCGAGCTTCGGCTACAGGTTACTGAAGCCTTCATGAAAAATTCAGAGCTGGTATAACAAGCTTGCTGAAAGTAAAATGCCTGTCACATTATCCACCCTCCCTTTTTGCTAGCACTGAACTGCCATCGCCGAGAGGTAGAAACTCTGCCTGTAACAAACTTGTACAGGGATATAGATGCAAAAATAAACATTAAATTTGTTCCTGTTTTCACCTTTTAGTTTTTACACTAGTAATTTTACTGCTAGAATAAAGGACCAGTAAAAGAACACAGAAAATTGATTTATAGAGACACATAGGCAAAGTGGACATTGAAAACTGCTAAGCTGCTGAAAAGATTGGGATGTGGAAGTATTTTGCACCTTTCTCAGTAGCTAAGTCCTTGTTGTCATCCTGCATTAGATGTCATTTACAAGTGGTAGTATACCACTTAAATTTTTGAAACTATTGCAGATGCTAAATGTAGTGCCTTTTAAAGGTGTTTGCTGTATGGCATTGAGCAAAACAGTAGAAGTCAGAATGGCCCAAGGAGAAACCAGCTTTGTAATTTGGCCCAACCTTCCCATTTGTGCTTTCACCCTGCAAGCGCAAAGGGACACACACTCCCAGCGCTTCCTGCAGGTAAGCGTGCAAGCTCATCCCTGCTGTCCAACACATGAAATAGTTGAGATGGGCTAGGGAAGTAATGTAAACACAGCACATTGCTCCGTTCATTAGAGCCTGTGGGCTCAGGGAGGTGGTGAGCAGAGTTCCCCTTTCAGCCGATTGCTTGCCACATCACCCTCTGGAGAGTTTGCTTCTTGCCTACATACTCTGTATTTGAGTAGTTGTAGGGAAAAGCATAAGAGTGGTGGATAAACCAGCGAGAGGCTGCATAGGGATATATCCCAGCTGGGATAAACAAGGACCGTGTAGGACATTGCTTCTTTCCTTAGCAAGGCTCCAACTTCCAAGACTTTGTCCCATATCCATTTGTCAGGCAATGACATTTTTTCCCAAAATGAAAATGGAGTCAAACATGTCTCTGGGCATCCCCTCATGCAGCAGAGAAGAATGCCAAGTGCAAGGGGTGCCCCACGTGCCACCTCCGACTCTGTCTGCCAGGAGAACCCCATGACAGGCACACACCCAGCTCACAGGGGAGAAAGCAATACAGTCCCAGCTCTGGTCTTCTGAGTAAAACACAGTTCCTCAAATATGCAGTTTGCCCTTCACATGTGATAATCATGTGCAAGTGATGTGTGGGCAGAGAGATCTCCATGGTCTTCTTAACACTTGACTAAAACCAGTGCTTCTTCCAGCCCTGGTGTGGACATGCACAGTTCATTCTGGGTCACACACACAGGGCTCAGCCACACTTCAGGGCCCTCAGAGCGATCATGGACCCCGAGACAGCTATTTCAGCAGTATTACCAAGCTACTGAGGCAAAACAAAAACCTTGCAGCAACTACATAATTGGACAACTGATTCTCAGAAAGTAGCTTCAGTAATGAATGACTAAACAGTACTTACAGCAGAGAGAATAGTCTCAGTGGAGCTTTAACATAGGGCAGGGCTGACCCGAGGGTGATGGAGATACAGGGAAAATTTAGCACCAAGACACAAACTCTGCAACTTCCTACAGCACCAGTACTCTCGTCCCAAGTAAAGGGAAACCTGTGCTGCATCCAGAAACTATACAATTCACTGCTACACATGCGGGTAAGCAGTGTTCTTTTTTCCTTTTGTCTTTTTAAAGTGCAAGTCTCCGTTAAACACCCGCATCTTAATTTAGAAGTGCATTTACCTCAACAGTTTCAGCTCTGAGAAGTTACCTTTTCCAAGGACAAAATTTAACAATAAAATTGTTCCTGGCTATGCACATAAATTGTATTTCTAAGCTTTCAGTAAGTAGCAAAAGTCTCCCTCACTCAGAGAAATAAATACAGGCATTCAGTGTAAGTATTCCTGCAACAACTTTAATTATCTCAGAGGGTCTATTGATGGAAGGGATTTTTTTTGTAAAAAATAAAATTATACATATATATATGTAATCTATGCAGGGATCTTGTGTTTCGCCACAGAAGGGCATCTGTCTCTGAGGTGAAACAGAAATTGCCAAGTGCTACACTGTAGCCTTACACAACAGCTTGGACCATACCTTGTGGATGGTGTATTGATCTGAAATGGCACGGGTAATCAAATATGTTTAAAAGGAAAAAAAAAAAAGGGAACCTTGGTTTCAATATGGCAAGACCTTAGTGTTGTTAAAAATACCACAATACCTGAGATTAGACTCTGAGTTCAGGTTAACATCACCATATAAATCAGCTCCCACAACAAGGTCCTCCAGGGGCAGAAGGTACATGGTGAAGTTCAGGAACATGCTTCAACTCTTAAAGCCCCCTCCTCATTAAAGCACTATGGAAACTAATCTTTGCTTCTCACATCCCCCTCTACTATAATGTTTTAAGCTTTGCTGCTCATCAGGTGAAGATACTATTACCTGCAGTCCTAATGCAGAACGATTGAATGGGGGTGAGAGTGTCACAGCAGGATAAGCAGCATCCCTCCCCTTCCCTGACCCCTTTTGCCTGGAAAGAGACCGTGGGTGCAGTCAGGGCTCAGGGCAGCAGGTCGTGCTGCACCGGGCAGGCAGGGGCACTGCCAGGCTGGGCAGCCCCTCAACCTGCCAGCTTGCCTCAGCCAAGCCAGGACCCCACGTGCAACAGCAGCCCTAACAGATGCCCCAAATACAATCTCCCCAACAGTTAAATTGTGCATGAGAAAACAGATTCCTGGAAGGCATCTCACTTCTCATACATACAGGCAACAGGCAAGTGTCATTTATAGCTATTGCTTTATCCTGGAAAAAAATAGACGTTTGCCTTTATTAAACAACATTTGGATTAAGGCATAATTATACGGTTGCTTGGATAATTTAGATAAGAGGTTTCAAGCTAAAGAGTAGCCTGTGTGGATATGATGTTATTTCTACATGTGTTTCTGGGTTTTCCAATTCTTTCTTGCTGAGAAGCCTTCAGTGTAATCATTTCTGCATGAATACTCACTGGTGGGATGCTGCATGAGACTGGTAACATACACAAGGACTGGGAGCATCCAAGTAATCTCAGACACACTGGAGAGAAAACCACAAAGAGTAGAAACTCATATGGCCACATCTGCCTTTCTACTCACTACTTCCTCCTCTTGCCAAACTCAGAATTTAAAAATGGGGGGGGAGTAAGTAAATCCTAAGCATTTTTTTGACCTAACCAACTCTAAAATTTGTAACGTTTTTACTCAAGCCCGAGGTAAAAAATGCTTGCAACTGTTTCCCCAACCTATGTCTTTTCTATTGATATTTTGTAAAACTCATATCCATCATATCCAACTCTGTCGTCAAAGGTGCAATTACCTTAATGAAATGATTAATAATTCACTGGGGGGGGGGGGGGTTTATGGTATAGGAAGGCTTGCGACTGTTATGAATAACATTCAGTTTTGTTTGCTAAGGATTTTTTTTCTTCTCTTATTTTCCCCTATCTCTATTATCTTACAACCTAATCCTCTACCTACCTGCCCTGGCTGCTTTTACACTCCCTCATTGTTTACAAAATGAATAATTAATGGATGATAACCTGCAGCCAAATCCCTCCCTCCCACCCTATTTCTCCTGCCTGCTCTGGGCCATTTTCTCTTTTATTCCAGCAGCTTTGTTTACAGGACTTGATATCACTTACATGTTTGAAATAAAGAAACAGAAGCAAATAATGTAACAAGGTGAAAGTTCATGTTAACATGAGCTATAATACTTACCTAATTGTAGGCCATTTTTGTATCATTTGTTATATAGCAAAATTAATTATGCCTAGTCTTATCTTTATAAAGTAATACAAAAATGCACAGACCAGCTAGAGCAGCAAGAAAATAACTGCAAATGCCTTGACCAGTTTCTGAAACAATTCTGTTTTTCAGCACCAGCCTACATCATCCCTGTCCCTCCAGACATCTTCCCACCATTCACAAACACCACTTGGATTCTCCACCTCTCACGGCTCAGCAAAACACTCACATCCACTTATTGCTTCCATTATCATATTCTGTCAGTCCATGCACAAACTTCAAAAAATGGTCTTTGCCCCAGCCAGCAAGAGACAGCTTACAAGAGCCTATGAAACAGAGCCATGTCATGGGCACACACAGCCCACGCAGGCATGAGCGTCCGCTTCTGTGCACAGCAACAAAAGCTGGGTCAGGGGATGCTCATTTTGACTTTCCCATGATGGCCCTGACTTCTGAAAAGTAGTTTTTAATTTAATTTTCCAGTTCAGCATCTAAACCAAGATCTGGCCCTCTTCTTGCTTCCATTACTTTGCACTAGCAGCAATTCTGTTTGAGACACTGGTGAGCATTAGAGCCCATGTGCTGGCTCTCAGCTTGCCCTGGGTGTGTTCCTCAACACCTGCACAAGGAAGCTGAAGCTGCCCAAACTGCAGGTGAACAATAAAATAAAAAAAGTACGTGTGATCCAAACTAAGCATGCCACAAAATTGGGCATACGTTTCTCTTTTTCAAGCTGACATTGCATATGTTTCTTTTGGCATCAGAGACACCCTAACTTTGGCTACAGCTGTAACCAGGAGCATTCAGATACTGCACTAGCAATGAACGCACATCAGCCTGGCTTAAACCAACTGAAGTGGGCTTCTGCGTATCTAGTAGTGCTGATGAACTTCATATTGTTCAGACAATACCCATTCAGCTGGGATTTCATGAACCAAAGCAGTAAAGCACGTGTTCTGGGTTTTGCTGATGGTTCCAGGAGTTAAGATGACACACTTTTCCAGTTCTCCCTCTGATATACATCATGTGAACAACTACAAAGCCTGCTCAGATAGATATATCACATACCGTAATCATACCAACAAAGAGAATACGATGATAAAACAAACAAATGAAATGCAGAAAGTGAAGCAAAGAATTATTAAAATGCATGTAAATTGTAAAAACTGGTAATTTGGAGTATACACTTTTCATGGGAAAGAGAAATTCCAGCCCACTGACAAATATCAAGAATGCGCTCTCACTTCCAATTAATTTGAGGCCTGACCCTCCGTGATGCCCTTAGCAGAGGGCAGAACCAGATCTGTGGCTGTTAACGGCACTTTCACCAGCACAGAGGGCTGGTGGTAAACCCTCTGCCTTTCAAGTGAAAGAAATCAGGTAAGATGGCTGGAAAATTGGTGCTTTGAGACTTGATTTTGTTCCAGCACCCATTCACTGGAAATTCAGAGAAATTGGTTTTCAGTGTGTGACCTCAGAGTTTCTGAAATGAAATCCATTTTGCATGCTGCCTGTGCAATGAGAGGTACAGCAGTTTCTGACAGCAGCTGCCCTGGAGTCCCAGGCACTGGGCAGATCACGCTAGGTCCAGATGCTTCCACTGCTTTGAATCACTTTACTTTCAGGCTCCCTCAAGATAATCCAAGATCCTCAAGCCATTCCCTATGGGATTTCAGGGACTTTCACTGCCCCTAGTTAATGATGGTGCCTATGTTGGAGGCTTCCCCTGGAGCTATGCACACTGGAAATTCTGAGTCTCTCTTCATCACAGTTAACTTCTGAAGGGCAGAAGACCTTCAAGCCTCAGTACATTTGATAGAACTACAGGTTCTTCGCAGCCTACAAAACCTAGCTACATCTCAGGAAGTGTGACTTGAACCTGACAGGGTTTCTGCAGAACAGGTTGCAAAATCCTACAGAGCAACACTTCCCCCCACACACACACACACAGTTGCTTAGTTAGAAAATCCTTACAAGTTTAATTTTTTAAAGTCAGAAATTCAACAGAGGGGCACTTGAGAAGGGTACCAGGGCAAGAGAGATGAAGAGCGGCCAGTGGAACACAAACACCCAGCACTACACACTGGATACCACCAGCCAAAATATCATTGCTGATGTCCCGGTAGGATGCAACATCTATCTCTGATGGCTTCTGCATTTGGAGACTAACACATAGTGGTAGGATGTCCAGCTGTGAGTCAGGAGGTGTTGGAATGTTCCTGACTGTATCACAGAGCTTAGGCAAGCAGCTCTGAATCAAGTCTTCCACATCTGAAACAGAGATGTTTATTCCAAATATAATTCAGCAGGATACTTAGGCTTGCTTCATCCAAGTGTGTAATAGTACTTGTAGTTTTTGGATGGCAAATGCTGTGAAATAGAAGAAAAGTTTGAAGACAACAGCATGGGGCTCTGTTGAAAGGAAAAGATCATGAAGAAGGTAGAAGTCTTCCTGCAGTCACAGGTGAAGGAAATGGGTCAATAAAAGATGGCATAGCTATATGGCAGATAAAGAGAGCCTGAACGTTTTTTTAAGGAAGGTAGCAGGTGAAGTACCACATGAAAAGTTAAGGTGAGGCACAAGGGCATAAACAGATAGTTGGGATGAGGTAACTATGAAACTACTGCATGAAACAAAGGGGTGAGAAAGGAAGCTCTCAGAGGGATTTCAGAATAAACAACATTATGTATAGTCCAAATGCCAGATTCTAAGGAAAAAATGGAGAAGAGGAAGAGAGAGGTACACTGGGGAAAGTGAAAGGAGTAACAGTATTACCATGCCAGTATAATACATTGAAAAGTCGTATCTTCTTTAACCTAGCAACCAAACATTTTTGTAGGTAAAACTTGTACTAAGAGAATGCATCATTGCTTAATTCCCCTATTAAATCCAACAGCTAAATCATTATGTTCTTTACATTAAAAAATTAAATGCTGACAAAACAACTTCTGAGAAATTTAGTACTGTAATCCTCCAGAGACTTTTGTAAAAGGATCTTTAGACTCAGTTAAACAGTTTACACTAATAAGACCAGAAACATACAAAGACATTTTGAGAAATTATATCCACCTGTGTGTTGCATTCAAGGTTTGGGTGGTTGTTTTGGGGTTTTTCTTTATATTCACACTATTGCCAAAGTATCTGAGAAAGAAAAGTAACCTATTAAGCAATTAATTTTTTCTTTTCTTTCTGTGATGCAAATTTTACACAAAGCTTCAAAAGGAAATTCCTTCTGTGTGTTTTATTTCAGCCATAAAATACATGTTATAGCACCATTGAAATGCTACAACACACGTCTATGCTGTGCTCGTATGGCTTTATGCCACCTGGCCAAGAGACGTTGACGAGGCAGTCAAGCACACACCCTGTCGTGTGCACTCAGGTTTTATTGCCCATTCAGAAAGCGTTATTTTCATCATTTTCAAAAGAAACAGAACTAACGCCAAGAAAAGCTCAACCTGGAAAAAAAACCGTAGTCAGCTAAACTTAGACCCAAAATGCAAAGAAATCTGGATACAGCTCTCTATGGTGGAAAAATAGTCATTGACTTTTCCATTGTCACATCGTACCTTGCCGTTACAAGCGGGACTAGACCTTTCAGCGCTATCGCTGTCAAGAGAAGCTGCTCTTCTTTTACCCAGTTTATCACCTTTTCTAAGAACTACTTACACCTCTTTTCAGACTGAAAGCCAGCACGCACACCTATGTGCGGCTACATGAATTCTCAAGACCGGCCCAGCAGCGGGCTGGGCTCAGTAGGGCACGCCAGGCTCTGCCTACCCTCCCAATCCCCATCTGCTAACCGAACAGGTATTCATTCAGGTAGGGGGCTTTTGAAACACCCCTTATGGCTGCATAGCAAAGGGCAGACACCACTATAAACACCGTTGTTTTGGATCCCTCTAGTAGAAGATTCACACAGAGTTGTAGGAGCAGCCCCTTTCAATGGGCAGTTCCCGTGCCAGAAGAAATTGCTGTGCTGGCAAATAAACAGTTGTGTCTGCTACAGACACGGGAAGGAAGTAGATTTCTCAGAAAAGGAGATCAACTTGCTTATTTTGCTTTCTGCTGTTTTTTTAAGCACAAATCTATCCCATACGACCCAGCCAACTGAAATACCCCCGGAAGTAAGTGCCTTGATACTTAAACAAAAGTATGAATCTACTAAGAGATCTATTTCTTTTGTAAGGGGGTAAAAAAAAAAAAAAAAAAAAAAGTGTTTCATGACTTAGAAGATGATATAATTTTCAGAAACCTAAATGCCAAGCTTAACTTTCACAAGACTACTTCAAAACACACCATGAGTTGGCCTTTGTGCAGCATGACCTTCAAGTCAGCGGTCTCATCAGTTCACTTGCTTTAATTTCTGTCAGATACATTCGTGCATTAAGTGCACAATCAATTATGAGACACTCAAAGCCACAGCTTACCACCCTTATCTGAGTGCTCACACTAGAATCCTAAATGAGGCACCCGTGTGGCTCCAGCTAACACACGCGTTTGTTTGTGTGAGCAGGATTTTGCAAGCCCTAAAGCTGCCCATATGAGAACACCAGAGCTAGAAATATACAGTGAAACTTCATTATAACATCAACAACAGCAGCTTTCCCTTCATGCATGGGGATCTTTGTTTTAATTATGTTGGAAACCTTGTTTTATCTTGGTTTATGGGCACATCCTGTGCACTCTTGCACAGTTGAGTAATCTCATTCGATTCCAAAGGCTTATTTATGAGCATAAAGATGACTTACAGTAATAAAGAGCTACGCCCTTGTCGTTTCAGCGCTCACCTGCTTACTGAGGATGTTATCATAATGCAAACAAGGAGGGGGGAGTGGGGAGGGGAAAAAAAAAATAATAAAAATCAGATTCCATTTTCAGCCATGCCTGAGCAAAGCACAGCTACGCAGAGAAAGATAAACAAGAATCCTCCCACAGCTTCCAATTCCTGCACTGCTTCAAGGTGAAAGAAGGAAATTAGAACTATGGTTCTTAGAAGGATGAAAAGTTCTTGTTTCACTGTGGATCCAAGACACACACTTCTGCCATTGGTGGTTTTTTTTTTCTAGGAATTAAACGCCTACTTTCAAATGCCACACTTCTGGGGTTTGGGAATTTTTTTCATGCTACAAAAATTTCCTTCTCTAAGCTCTTATGTAAAACAATTTCATCAACATGCTGCTTTGTAGTACAATTGCAAATTCAAACAGATTATAGTTCTGCAGGAACTGGGGTTTTTTAATCCTTGCTTTTCTTCTATTTTATCTTTTATCTCTATGATGGTGGGTTTATTTCAACCAGTGATAAGCCTCCACGTCTCCATCTTACTTTTTTTCTTTATGGAAAATAACCCTCACCTACAAAGTTTTTCATCCCATTTGCTTCTTGCCTGTCTCCGATGGAGGCCCTGCTGCAGCGGAGGACAGGTTAACACCCTGAGGGCAGAGCCAGAGGAGAAGGAAACTGCTCTTTCCCTACCGGCCACAAACTGTTGGGATTCTCCCTATGCAGAGGCAATTCAGGGAGAGGGCTCTGCCAATATAAATCTACTTGCACTGTGTAAACAGAGAGAAGGACCAGAGACTACAAGCTCTGGACAGAGATTGCTTCCTGGTGATAAACCAAGCAAATAAAGTTTTAAAAAGACCAAGACATCAAATATTGAGAGCTTCAAAGAAGGATGAGGTTATGCAAAAATTGTGGGTGATATTTTGGGCAAAAATGTTACTTCGTGCCAGTCAATTGCATCCTTTATTTAGGCTTCAGAGACTGATGAGAAGGAAACCCAGCTAAAGGAGGGAGTGAAGGCCTTGCCTGCAGCTCTGCGGCCAGTGCGGCATGCTACACCGACACGATGGAGGCGCTGAAAGTCTGTCCCTGATTAGTGACACCTGCTAACATCTCCTAAGTGATGTCAGCTCACGGCAGAGAGCTGCTATTTCATACCAGCTAGTAGAGTGAGGCACTGAGAAGAGCAAGGAGAGAATTCCAGTGATTTCAAACACCCATGCTTCTTTTTCTTGCAGAGGAGGGGTGGGGGTGCTGCCTTGTGTCTTGACCCTTTGGATCCATCAGCTCCATACTCTGAAAAGACGATCCATGCCACACACATAATTAATTACTCCAGTTACCAGTCCTGTCCAACCCTGGTATCACTATGTCATGTATAAGTCAAAAATCACTCAACAGCCGAAAAGATCATTTTGACAGGGTACTTTATTTTTTTTATGAACAATATTGTTAAATTAAATTGCCAAACCGTGGATCTCTTTATGGACAGCATTCCTGAAGATTCAAGTCTTAAGACTGATTCTTAGCACTGTTGTTGCAAGAACTTTTATCTATATTGTTCAGGATGAATTATTTTTTATTATTCAATATTTTGTTTCATATTAAAGTTCATAAACTGAAGTACAGATTGGATCAACATTGCCTTTTTTCAGTTGCATCAATGAAAATCACCTGGCATGGTTTGTACAAAAGACAGTCTGTAGACCCCAGATGAAGTTACAACTCTGTCCCCTGTGTCACGAACCAGGCTCCTGTGCCTCGGGTGTCACTCGGGTCCCTTTGCTGTGGGTGCTGTGCAGGTTAAAGACTGACACTGCATCGAACGGGACAGGGTGGAGGGGATTTCACTCTGCTGGGGGTCGGTTTGAGTGGGTTTGGTTTGTTTGGGGTTTTTTTGTTTGTTTGTTTGTTTTGGTGGCAGTCGGTATTAGCAAGAACGGACTAAACTGAGCGAACACCCCCAGAGTCAGCCAGCGGGGGGAAATAAACTTATTAAAACCAAAGGTTTAAGAGACAGCACAAAGCCCAGGAGCGCCGGCGGAGCCCGCAGCGCGGCGGCAGGACCGAGAGCGGCCCGGGGCTACCATGGACAGAGCCCGGGGCCGTCCCCGTCCCCGTAGGGGATCACCCCTCGGTGCGAGGCGGCGCCCACACCGCAGCGCGCTGGGCAGCCGGGTTAGCGGCGGCGCGGCGGGCGCGCAGCGGGGCGGCCGGGCGGGTTTATCAGCGCCGCTTCACGCCGTTTTATGGCGATTTCTGGCTTCGCTCTGTTGATTCAGTGCATCATCCTTCGGAACACCTGCCTCAGAGCGGTTACCGCGTCTGTATTAGGCGAGCTCAAAAGCCATGAAGTTCAGTCGCAATAAAACGTTAAAAAAAAAAAAAGTTTATTGCAGGGTGTGTAAACCTAAAATTTTAAATTAATCAAGAGAACAGCTTACAGGCAACTTCAAAGGTTATTTTGTTAAACGTAACCGTGGCCTGCCATTTACAATACAAAAGCTTCGTTAAATACATTTTGGTTTGGGCAAACTATTCTTCCCGCAGGTTGGTCCTGTAGAAGGGGAAATCATGACCCTCATGGATTTTCACCCTGGGTTTGCAGCACACTCAGCTCGGGAATTTCCTATTACCTATTTCGTGGCCTGCTGTTTCTGAAGGATGGTTGCCATTAACGCCTACTTTTCCTAGATAACGTGATGCTAAAGGGAAATCTGAAACGGCAACAGGAAAGCTGGAATGGATCTGCTGACACTGCACTTCACATGATTTTTCAAAAAGCTCCAAAAGTACAGCCAATATCTTCAAACGGCTCAGTAGGGGCCAGATGCTAGCACTGTTATTCAAATCAATTAAGTGTCATCAAAATCTGAAACTAGACTCCGAGGTAGAAATGAAAATGTGTAAAGCTGATTAAAATATCTGATAGTTATATAAAATAAAATGTTTCTTGTCCCAACCAAGGATTTTTCTGAGATTGTCAGTTTTCAAAAGGTAAACCCTCAAGCAACCTCACCCAAAAGTCAGTGATCTTAAAAACAAATTAACCAAAATGCAAAAGTCCATTTAATTATCAGAACCAGATGGGTGGTTGGGTTTTTTTTCCCTGTCTTACCATTAAGATTTTCAGGAAATGCAGACTGAGGTTGATGTGTAAGTGGGCCACAAATCTTGGTGGGGAATGGCATTGCTCAGAATTGCCTCTGTAGTTTTTCCTGTCCGTCAAACAGACACTCTGACTTGATGTTTTGCATTCCCATTTCTCAAATTTTAGTTCTTGAAAATCAAGAGGATCCACCAAAATCGATGATTTTGTAAAAAAGATGTTCTCGACTTTGATAATCTGTTGGGGTTTTATTTGAAAACACAAAGGTGTGCCGAAGAAAAACAAGCTATTTTCCCCCCAATATTTCCTGCAAACTTTGAAAAGTCTTATTCAGTTTTGCCTGCTGACCCTCTGCCTAGACCCTGATCCTGCACCACCATTTATTTCAGGAACCCCCATATCAGGTCCCTACATCTCCACCAACATCATCAAGGTGTGCAAGTATAATAATTACAACTGCAAAACGCACCTACAGATACCGATTCAGTATTTAAGTAAGAGGCTGAGTATCCCTCCGCTCCCTGCTATGCGCCCAACTGCCACAGAAACAACTGAAAACCTCTGAAAACTCAGCAGTTTTTCAAAAACAAAAGCCCAGTTTTAAACTCTCATCTTTAATTTCACTTATTTCTATTTTCAGGAATAGCTTTTCTTGCTCCTTCCTTTAAGGGCACTTGAAATTATGACCACAGAGTCTCTCTGATAAGCTTCGACCCACTGCTTTCGGTTGGGCCAGGATGATGCTCTTCTACTTACTTTTCTCAATGACTTGGAAAAACAAAAGGAAACCAAAGATAGAAATATTTTTTCTAGACGTCACTTCCCCAGGGGATGGCAATACTGGTGGGAAAGCTATGAATCACTTTTTAAACTCCTGTTTGACCAGGGATACATAGAGGTTAGTGCCCCCTGCACCTACCTCCATAGTTACATAACCACACACATGCACAGCCACAGACCCTTCAGCACTGGAAAGTATCTGGGAGGTTGTGATCTGGGGCTGCCACCACAGGCTCCAGCTATGGAAGTGCTGCAGGTACAGGCCTAGGGATACCTGCCATGAAGGTGTCACCCAAGCATCACCACAGGCCTAGGCAGGCACACGGCGATACTAGGAACTTCCTAGCATGCTGCGAGTCCCTCATAGCTACTTAAGTTACAGTGTACTAAGCTCCAGCTGCTTGAGCAGCCCACACCTGCAGGCCAAGGTTGTGAAATCACCACTAAAAAACACAGCACAGAGTCTCTGCACCCCTGAGGAAGCCCAGTTGAGAAATTGGTTCCTTTCAGTGATACCTAGTAGCCTTTGCATGATTAGCTCATGAAACCAACTAAAATTGTCTTTCCTCAAAACATGCACAACTGCTGCAGCCTCAGCTTTGAATCCTGCACACTACAGTTTCCGAGATGGGTGGGCTGGTAGGGATGGAGTCAGCAGTCACAGGCAACAGCAGCACCCACATGAAGCAATCCCATTACTTGCTAACCCCAAAGTTACAGCCAGCAATGTTTCTAAGCTTTTGCTGTCCTTCTCAACAAGCAAACCCTGGGTATCCAACGGCAATTGAGAGACCTTCTGCCCTGGTTTCTACCCTCACAGCACCAAACCAGTTTTTCAAGCTTTTTTAAACAAAAACCTTTCAGAATGTTCTGAAATACAAAGAAGTCACCAAACCTTGTGTTTGTGTGGGTAAGGAAGAGAGTTATTTGGATGCATTGCTAGCCAAGTAATAAAAGCATAACTGATTTCATCCAGAAGCCTTTCCACAACCAGAGAAGAACCACATAAAAGTTTGCTTTTTTGCAAGACATTATGGTAAGCAGTGCAACACAACAATGCAAGTTTAGCTGTATTTATCAGTTTCACAACAGACATTGCAGCACTGGTAATTTCAGAAGAATAACAGGGGGTTTTCCTACCTGAGAGGTGACTGAGGCTGGTGGGTACTGCATGTCCTGCATATCAGGCTGTGCCTTACCTTCTCACATACCTTGAAAAACTACTTCAGACCCATACCCTCACCCATACTAGAGAGGAAACTCCAACAGGAGCAATTTGTGCTGCCTGGTTTTGGCTGCCTCACCTCCAGGTGCTCCTTATCAAACTTAATGGCGGAACAACCTATGGGTCAGGAGAATGATTTTACTTACAGAAGCTTGCATCTAGTTGCTATCCTTCCCAAGGTGTTGTTCAGCTTTACTCTGCAACAGAAAACTCTATCTCTCCCTCCCTCTCAACCCACCCTAAATAACAAGCTACAGCTGGCAGAAGGCATTTGCTTTGTATCCCCCTTCCCTAGGTGTTGGGAAGGGATGACCCTACCAAAAGGCATGGTGAACTATCTCTGCTGGTGAAAAATCA
This sequence comes from Falco punctatus, assembly GCF_963210335.1. NCBI lineage: Eukaryota > Metazoa > Chordata > Aves > Falconiformes > Falconidae > Falco > Falco punctatus. Next base: position 73,428,264 of record NC_137580.1, read on the forward strand.
GCCCCAGGCTGGATAGCTTTTGCTTTGAACAAAGTCTTACAACTGGAAACGTTTATGAAGTGACTGGAAGGAAGTGTGTGAGAAGGTGGTGGTGCACAGCTGCACTTGTGTCCTGCCTTTGATTCTGGGCCCCTGTTGTCCACAGAAAGTCACTTAATGTTTCTGGGCCTCAGGTCCTTCTTCACAGGCAGGACAACACCTCCCCAGGACACTGAGGAGCGACATGGGAACTGAGAACTAGATAAGCTTTAGTCAAGCTCTCGACTGTACTATTTCTGTAGGGTTGAGTACATAGTTATGACACTCATCCCACAGATCATCACAGCTTGCTGAGAGTCAGCATTTTGGGGGGCCTTCATATAACACTGGCCCTTAGTTCAGCATTAGTACTGATTTTCACATGATATAAATAAAATAACAATAATAATAAAATAACATGTGGGTAAATACAGAACAAATACTGAAGTGATGCTTCTTCCCACAGCAACTGAAATCCAAAGAAAACCAGCTGTATGGAAATACTTAGCCCAATTTTTATTGTTGTTTTTTTTTTTTTTTTTTTAATTGAGGTCAAAAGAGCGCTGCTCTGACAGGGATCCCCACTTCCCCTGGCTCCCAGCTTTGCTCTGACCCTGTGGACAGCCTAATGCTGCTCCAGTGGAAACCAGCAGCAAACCTTCTCCCAGCCTCACTGCTGGCAGTATCTCTCCTTGCAAAAAGCTTAGGCAAAAGAACTAGCCTTCCTATGTTAAAAAAAACAACCCCCCCCCAAAAAAAAAAACCCACACAAAACAAAAACACAAAAAAGGCAAAAAAAAAAAAAAGCACCACGACCACCACCCCTTTTTAAAAGGGGACTTTAGAGAAAACATGTTGCAGCAGACATTACCGTGCACGGCTCTCCCAGGTGATGGGCTAGGCTAGGCTGGTGGATTTCATAAATAAACAAACAAAACAAGGCGGCCTCCTCGCACCGCTCCCGGGGAGAAGCGGGGGAGGCCCCGGGCGGGGGGGGAACGGTGCCCGGTGCCCGCCGGCTGCCGGGGGAACGGCGGGAGCCCGGGGTGTAGCTGTTGGTCGCGGATGCCGCCCCGGAGCTGGGATCCCTCCTCGGCCAGATTGGAAATATTGACTGTCGATAAATATTGACTGTAGATAAGCGAGCTGCGAGTGGGAACTGAGGGCACGGCGGCGGCTCCGGGCGGGCATTAGCGGCGCTCGCCTCTGCCCGTGTCCCCGAGCGTTGCTTTTGGGGTTTTACTGGAAGCAGGTGATGCCGCTAAACGGTGTCGAGCTTAGTTCAAAGTGTGCCCTGAACCAGAAAACTTTACACCTGGGAGGGGGCAGCGGAGTAGCCGGGTGCTTCGTCAGTGCATCCCGCCTCCCGGCTCGGCAGAGCCCTGGCGGGAGGGAGCAGAACACAGAAATCGAAGTTCAGAAATTTGCAGAGTCAAAACCTTCCCCCTTGCCCGGGGCCGGAGCTCCGACAGCTCCGCTGGGTCGTCGTCGGGACGCACCCTCGGGGGCTGCCCGGGGACCGGGTGCAGGCTGGCGCCCCCCGTGCGGGGCAGAGGGACGGACCACCCGCGGTGTGTCCCGCCCCGGGGAGCTGCCGGAACGGCGTGTCGGGGTCCCGCAGCGTTGGGGGGCGACGACCCCCCCGCCCCTGCCCGCCTCCTGTTAGCAGGAGGATTTTGCAGCGCGGTTTTGCACCGCGGACCGTACGCGATGCGCTGCTCACTTCCCACCCTACGCACCTCTTATTTCTGCCTCTGGATAAAACTGTGTTGCTGAGTATTGGATGGGAACAAAAAAACGCCAAACCAAAGCTCCTGAAACATAAAAATATTATTGGGTGGTTGGAGGCAAAATGATAGGCACTGACCTGGTGGGATTGAGGGATTTGCTTGTCAAAAATAGATCTTTTGCACACCGATCTGACAAGTGAAGAGGGGTTTGCCGCGCCGGTGGGCTGGGTGTCTTATTTCAGCGGGTCACGTACCATTAAAGAGGCACTTCTACAAGTTTGCGGTGAGGCGACGAGGCATTTAAAAGCTGCTCGCTGGGGAGGAAAACCCGCGTCGGCAGCGCTCGGGGAAGGGGTTAACCCGCTGGCCGCCCTGCCTATGAAATGATGGTAAATTACCCGGCGCGTTCTCCCGAGGAAGAAATTAGACTTCAAAAGGGCTGGAGCCCTCCTGAATATATATCAAGCAGATGGGCTGATGCGCTGTCTCTCTGATGTGCAGTTGATTAACCGCCCCATAAAAGTGCAGCAGCCCCGCTCGCCCGCGGCGGGTGCGCGCCGCCGCCCGCCGCTCTCCCGGGCATCCCGGCGGCGGCAGCGCGCTTCTTCGGGGCTGCCACCTCCCTATAGAGCAAGGGGAGGGATGAAGGGGTGTCCGCCGCCGGGGACCAGAAAAGCAAGGGAAGAAGGGAGCAGAGAGGAAATAACGAAGGGAGGGGTGGGGGAAGGAGGGGGGAAAAGAGAGAATGGGGAAGCAAATGGGGGTGAAATCCCAAAAGAAAGCTCGTCACGAGCAGAGGGGATTCGCTCTCCCACCGCCAAATCTGGCTTTCCCCGGCAGAGCCCATCTCCGCCTCGACACAAGCTCGCACCGCAAGTCCCAGCTGCCCGCCGTGCTGAAGCGGGTGCGGCGGGTCGGCACCCCCGCACACCGAGCATCCTCGGGGGCGAAAAGCTGCGGGGAGCGGCGGAGGAGACGAGCGCTCCCCGCGCCCGGCTGCGGGACGGGGCAGAGGCGGCCGCTCCGCTCGGCGCTCGGCGGGGAAGCGCCCGGTGGCGGCACCGAGCTGGGGTGCGGGGGTGTCGCACCCATCCCTGTGGCAGCTCGGTAAAAACGCCCTCTCCCTCCTGCCGGTCCTGAGCGGGGAGGGAGAAAAGCACACGCCAGAAACCCACCCATTGTAGCGCTTAAATGCCTCGCCGCTCCAACCGCCTGTGACACGCCTTGGCTGGGCTCCCAAAGGCATCCTGTGCCATTTGATAGCACTTCAGAAGAGGCCTCTCTGTGTTCCCCGCGCCGGGGCAGCCTGGAAATGGCCCGGGCCGAGGGAGGCAGGGCAGCGGCAGCGGCAGCGCCGTCAGCGGGGCCGCGCTCCCGCAGCTCCCCGGGGCTCGCAGGGGCTCTGGGAAAGGGGACGTGGGGAGAGACGGCCTGAAGTTAAACGGGGGGTGGCGGCAGGGCAGCAGATGGCTTCCTGGGGTCAGACCCCAGCCCCGGGAGGGTGTCGGCTGTGCGCCCCGATCCCGGGCACAGCCCCTTGCAGCGTTGCAAGGACTTGGCCAGCGCCGGACGACCTGCCCCCTGCCCCCGGGGTGCGCCGGCGGCCCCTCGCCCCAGCCCGGACGCTGCGGGGCTGGGCTGCCCAAGGAGGGGATGCTCGCCACGCCGGGCCGGCAGGGTCTCCGCCTCACCCACGCACAAGCCGCCCCCTCGCCCCTTTCCCTGCATTTTTCTCTCCCCGCTCTCCCGGACAGGCACGTCCCGGGCAGATGCGACGGCGGGTGGCCGGACCCACGAACGACTCCTGCCGGGTGCAGGGGTCGGTGCCCGTGGGTGACAGTGGCAGAGGTGGGGCCACGTGTGTGGGGGGCGCACAGCGGAGCCCAAGCCGGGAGGTGCCCCACGCGGGGCCGGGACTGTGGGGCGGAGAGGGGCCGGGGCGCTTCCCCCTGCTCCTGCACGGCAAGAAGCGGGGGTGACTGCGTGTCCCCATTCCTGCTGCGGCGGCTCGGACCCCCGTGAGCGTGTGCACGCCCGTGCATGCTCCCACGCGTGTGCACGCCGTGCTCCCGTGTATGCCGGCCTCTGCGTGGGCTCGCCGGTCCCTCTGCGGGCGCCTGCCTCCCCGCGCCATCGGAGCAGACACGCTGGGCCGTTCCTGCGTATCCTTTTCTCCTCCTTTGTCTCCCTTTCTTTGGCTTTGACTCTTTCAGGTGCCCCGGCGGTGCCCTCGCGTGCTGCTGGTTGCTGGGAGGTGGCGTGGCTGCCACTGCGCTGCTGTTGTGCGAGGAGAGGGAGGGAAGGGGGCTTGAATGCTGGCTGTTGTGCTCGGCTGGGGTGGGGGGCCGCCGAGGAGGAGGAGGCCGATGATGATGATGATGGAGGGGAGGGGGTGACGATGGAGATCACCGCGGGCGCGCAGCTCCCTGGGGAGCCGCCTGAAAGGCCGCTGCGCTCACCAGCTGACAACGCGTGCTCCGCTCCAGACACGGCACACCGCGGCCGGGAGCCAGGCCAGACCCCCCCACCCCTCTTCGCCCCCCAGCCCCCCTGTCCCCCCCATTGTCCGCCCCATCGCATTGTCCGTCCCGCTCTAATTAAGAAACACTGGCCCCACGGCCAGCTCCCCCCCTCTTTCCCCCTCCCCGTGGTCCCTGCGCTTTTCTGGTCTCCCCTCGCCAGGTTTAACCCTTTCTCCCCCGTCCCTCCCTCCTCCCGCCGCGGGGCCAGAGGTTGAGCCCACAGCAGCCCGAGAGCTGCAAGGCAGCATTGCGCTCCGGCCGTCGCGCTGCAAACTGGATCCTCCACCCCCACGCCGCGCCTCGCCCCCCTCCGGCCCCCCAGATCCCCGAGCTGCACCCCGCCGCCGGGACGGGCGGGCAGAGCCCGGCACTGGAGTCCGCGGCCGCCGTTTATCCGGCGACCGGGGCTCAAAACGCAACGGAGCCGCCGTGCGCCTCGCACAAAGGCGACCACCTCCCCCAGCCCCCCGTCCCCCACCCCCCGCAGTCGTTTTGCACACCCCGGAGGATATTTAGCGTTCAGCCAAAATTTAACGCTCGGGTAGTGCGCTTCTGACTCGCCCTTTTCAAATAAAAGCCCGTTTAAGATGATAAAACCCCACGAAGCAAACGAGGCGAAACTGCTTCCAGGGGCTGGTGCGTGTCCCCGCTCTTGTTAAAAAACTTTGCGCTAGTCTGTACAAAACAAACACTGTCGCAAGCTCAATAAAGCGATTTATCCATCTTCATTACTTAAAGAAATGTTGTCTCTTTGTTTGTTTGGGAGATATTAAGCATGCTTAGCTTGCAACACATAGTTGATTCCTTTGCTAGTATCTTGGATACTTGGATCTGACTTTGGAAGGTAGGAGCTAATTGCTAATAATGGAGAGAAAGGAACCAGCCAGCATAGCGGGAGTGGCCTGGCATATGGGGAATGAGCAGTCTGAAATACTCAATATTCAAGTTTCCAAAATATTAATGAGATTATAGCAACCTGCAGCTATACGTTACAGCTTGTTAACGGAGTGTAAGAGAGGGGGGCTGCCAAGCGGTTGTTATGCAAACTCTATAGCTGAACCTTAAAATGGAAATGCGTCTGGGTATCTCTTTCAAAGACGTGTTTGAAAACAAAAACAAACAAAAAAAAAACACAAAAAAAAAAAAAAGAAGAAAGAAAGAAAAAAAGAAAAAGACGCTCAGACAGCGGGCTCCGCGCCGTAGCTGCGAGCACCAACTGCGCCGTGCACTCATCTGCCGGGGGAAGGGTCCGCGGGAGCGGCAGCGTTGCGGGCTGCGCTTTTCAACCCCGTTGCGTGACCGCGGCCGCCGGCGGGGCCGAGGGAGGGTCCCGCACCCCTCCAACGGGCGGCCGCCCCGCCGGCACCCCCGGGTCCCCGCCGCGGGGTGCTGTCCCCGGCCACGGCGGCAGCCGCGTCGCCCGCGCCGGGCGCGTACCCCGAACGCAACAAATAACCAAAGCAACACCCCCAGTTCCCCCACCCAGCTCCCCCCGCAAACCGGCGGTGTTTTGCTCCGCGCATCACTGCCGCGCCGGGAGCCCACGCGTGCTCCCTGGGAAGCGAGGCGGGCTCCCAAAGCCCAGAAACAAATGCCGTAAAGCGCAGGTGAGCCACCCCGCCATTCCCGGCGGTTTTTAGGAAGGCAAGTGCCCCCAGCCATGAACTTTTCACCTTGCTGGACCGTAGCCCGCCTGGGCAGGTGACCGCGGGGCTGCGGCGGGCAGGGCAGGGCGGCAGCCCGGGGTTATCGGCGGGGCAGGTGCCCTGTTGCTGCAGGCGAAAGCGACACTCGTACAGGCTCCGTTCCCGCGAGGGCCGCTCGGTCCCGGCTGCGCCTGGTTAACTGATCGCCCTTTAGACACACACCCCTCCCCAGGTGTCACCTGCTGAACCCAGCGGGACCCCGGCACCGGCATGGCTCCGGTTTAGCCCCGGGTCTGGTGTCACGGGCAGGCCGGGCATCAGCGCTCCCCCACCCCCGGGTTTAACCTGAGCCCAGGGGCCCCATCCTGCATCCTGCTCCCCCGGCCACCTGCCGCGCCGCTCGCGTGTCCCCAGAACCCCGTCGGCTTCCCCCGCCCGCTCCCGGCCCCCGCCGCACGTCTTACGGCTCCCCCTGAGGCTGTGGGGGGGGGGGGGAACCCGCTCGTGCCCCCGACCCGGGGCGAGGGGAGGGGGGAGAGAAGGGAGCGGGAAGGGAGCCATGTGACCGGAGCGGTGGTGCGGGGACAGGCGGGCGCGAGCCGCGCGAAGCCCCGCACCACGCACTTGTCGCAATTCCCCCGGCTCAGCCGGGAACGGCGGGACGGCGGCGGGGCCCGATCCCGGCCATTCGCAGCCCCTCGCCCCCCGGGGCACTCACGGCCCGGCCTCCCCGGGCTGTCCCGCTCATCCTCCGCCGCCGGTGCTGACACCATCCCGGCCCGGGGCGTGCGAGGAGAACTAAACCCCGACCGCGATTTCAGGCTGTGTTTGATTTTTGTTTTGTTTTGGGATTTTTCCCCCACGTTTATTTGATCTCAAAAATATTGTTAAAATTAAAATACATAAAACAATGGCAGCTGGCTTTGCTAGAATTAAAATAAACGATTCTTGTCGTAGAAAAGCTTTTTTTTAAAAAAAAAAAAAGAGAAGCAGAAATAGTAGCAAACACTCCATAATAAATACGCTTCCTATTACCACAAAAGCAAAATAAAACGGACATAAAAGTTTGACACGACAAAACTGTTTTCGTTTTTACGAGAGCATTAGGATTAAGTGGCTTAATTAAGTATTGGTCTCCAATTGGCAGTTAGTAGCTTTCCTCTTGAAACCGCATCTCCAGCCGCTGATAAAGTGCTTGCGCCAAGTTTCCCCCCGCAAAAGACGCCGACATGGTGCGCTAAGGAAAATCCACCTTTTCTCCGCTATTCACAGGACAAGTCGGTGCGTTATTTACTTCGTGTGTGTCTGTGTGTGTGTGTGTGTTTCCATAGCAATACGGCCCAGGACAGCAGTGCCCTGGAAGACGCGGGTGGCAGCGCGGGTGGACGTCCGGGTGGGGAGGGCGCCGGCGGGACCCCCGCCCGCCCGCCGGGCAGCAGCAGCAGTAACAGCAGCAGCAGCAGCAGCAGCAGCGGGGCCAGACTTTCTCCTGGTGCATCACCTGCTCGCCGGCGGCGCAAGCCAGGCTCCGCGCTGCAAGGTGGCGTGTTGGCAGGAGGGAACGGCAACGACTTCTAGGCAAAATAAACTTTTAAAGTGGTAACTAAAGATGGAGAAGAAAAAACAAAAACAAAACCCCAAGCAACCCTGACAGATGGGGCAGGTAGAGTCATTCGCTAACAGCCGTTCCCCTGGACAAACGCAGGAGCTGCCGGGGGTGGGAAGAGAGAGGGGGCGGATTGCGGGGCGACCGAGAGGAGCCGATGCCATCCGAGACGGCACCGCGGCCGCCTGGTCACCCCGCGGCGGAGTCCGTGCTCCGAGGGGCGGCCGCGGCCCCGGGGGTGCTGGGGACGGCGCCCCCGCCCTAGCTGGCCTCGTCCGAGTCGCTGTAGTGGGAACGGGGCGAGAACTCCCCGTCGCTCCTGTGGGACCGGGGCGACGTTTTGCTCCTCTCCTGCGGCGGCTGCCCGGGCTGCGGCATGAGGAGGGCGGGGGAAGGGGCTCTCTGTCCCATCAGGGCACCCTCCGCGAAGGCTGGGAAGTGCAGCGGGTCTAGCTGCACCGCGTAGCCCCCCGCGGCCGGCGGCTGGGGGAAGCGAGTCCTGCCGTGCCCGGGGGGCGAGGCTCTCGGCGGCGGCGGCGGCGGCGGCGGCGGCGGCCCCGGCGGCGGCCCGGCCCCGGCGGCGCAGGGCGGCTCGAAGGGAGCCCCGCGGTGCTCGGCCTTGCCGGGGGCGTCGGGGGGTGCGTCGGGGCTGTGCAGCAGCTCGGCCAGGGCGCTGATGTAGATCTGCGCCATCTGCAGCGTCTCGTACTTGGAGAGCTTCTTGTCGTTGTTGAAGGAGGGGATGACATTGCGCAGCTGGTCGAAGGCGTGGTTCAGCCCGTGCATCCGCCGCCGCTCCCGCGCGTTGGCCGCCAGCCGCCGCTGCTTCTGCACGCCGCTCACCTGCGCCCGCAGGCCGGGCCCGCCGCCGCCGCCCCGCGGCCGCCCGCCGCCCGCCGCCGCGCCCCGCGCCCCGCCGGGGCCGCTCCCGCCGCCCCGCGCCGCGCCGCCCTCCGCCGCCTCCTCCTCCTCGGCGGGCAGCAGGTAGCGGGGCGAGGCGGCGGGCAGGCGCGCGGCGCAGCACACGCCCAGCCAGCCCGGGGCGAAGCCGCAGCCGCCCGCCTCCGGCCCCGGCCCCGCCGCCCCCGGCCCCGCCGCCCCCGGCTCCCGGCCGCCCTCGGCCCACGCGGCGCGCGGCAGGCTCATGGCTCTAGCGCGGGCGCCGCGCGCCCATGGGGGCAGGGCCGGGCCGGCTCGCGGCGTGCCAGCCCGCCTCGCGCGTGGCGGCCCGACGTCTCCGGTGTCGGCGGGCGCCGCGCCCCCCTTTAAGGAGCGGCACGCGCCGGGGTCCCCCCCCCCGCTCCCCCCCTCCCTCCCTCGCGCCCCACCCCTCCCGCCGCCCGCCCTCCACTCGCGCCGGTCGCGTGTCGGCGCGGCCAATGGCGCGCGCGCGGGGGCCGGCGCGTGCGGGGAGCCAATGGCGCGCGGGGCGCGGCCCGCCCGGCGCGCGGCGCGGGGGAGCGGAGGTCGAGGATGGGAGGGGGGGGGCGGGGGGGGGCGAGCCGGGGCCGGCGGCACGCGCGGTCCCGCCCCGCCCCGTCCGGGCAGGCGCGCGCCTGGCGGCCACCCCGCGCGCGGCGGTGCGGGGCGGTGCCGGGGGGGAGCCCTGACAGCGGCGGCAGGCCCCGCCGACAGCGGGCACGGGCGTCCGTCGGCACCGAGCCCGGCCCCGCCGCTGGGGACACTCCGTCGCGCCCGCCGGGGGAACATCCACCTCCTGCCCCGCCGGGCCGCCGGCCGGCCCCGGGGTTCCGTAACCGCCCGCCCCGGCGGGCACGGCGCCCTGCATGCCGCGCCCGGCGGCGGTGGCTGCCGGTCCGTCCGGCGCTCGCTGGCTGGCATCGGCCGCGACGACGCTGCCCGAGCCGGCGGTACGCGCCGCCGCGGAGGTGCCGGGCGGGCGCCCTCGGCCGGGCCCGTCAGCGCCCGGGACGCGCGGGCGGCCCGCGGTACCCGCTGAGGGGAAGCGGCGAAGCCTGCGGCCGGGGCAGCACATGGGCATCGCTGCCGGCAGGTCCCGGTCCCCCGCCAGCGCGGCCTTTTGTCCGGCCGACAGCAGCTCCCGCAGGTGGCGGGGAGGGAGGTGACTCCGAGCGCGCATCCCGACTTCCCTCCGAGCAGCCTCCCCTCCTGCCACCACCGCCCGCTCGCAGAGGAAAAGTGGAGGTTTACTCATGTGAATAGGCGTGTTGAGAACAAAGTGATGGGCACAGTATGAGGTAGATACGTTTTTTCAAACCTCAATAACTCGCAGGCCAAGGAGGGAGCGCAGCGGCCCCGAGCCGCGCGGCGGTGACATGAAATGAGCAGCCTCGGTGCAGTGCGGGGCCGCTGAGCCGCGGGCGCGGTGCGGGCCCTGGGGCCCACCTTCCCTAAACAACCGCATGTGTCGGGCAAACAGGACGCTGATGATGGGTTTTCCTTAAAAAGAAACCCAGGCAAGCCAGCGCTGTTCTTTCCAGCTTTGCAATTATGTTTCAAAGGCAAAGCTGCTGGATTCGTTTTTCCTCCCTAAACATGTTGTCAATTTCTGATCAGAATGAAAACTTTTTACCGAGTGAGAAAGATGAAAAAGAGAGGAAGTTTATTTTGTTTCTGTCCGTTATCTATGGGGTTGCCTGGCCACTTGTATCCAGCAGTGACTTTTGTAAGTTTCTATCTTATTACTGCGCACACACAGATGCTTATATAATTTTAAAAATAAAATCCTTTCTCCCCTGTGCTGAGCAGTACCGTTTGCCAGCTAAATACCCACCACCCCTTCGGCTTTTCTTTTCATCCCCAGGCACTGGTGCATGTTCCCTCACCAGGTCCCGGTGGCACCGGCTTGCTTTGCGAGGAGTCTGGCTGTGCTCCCGCCAGGGTTAAGCCCCCACGTTCCTAATTGGAGTGCTGGACACTAGCTACAAGCTGCTCCGTGCAAGGATCATGGGCCAAAGCCTGGAGATGAGCAGGAGCTTTGCCGAGCAGTAGCCACCGACACACGTTTCCAGAAGCCTAGCAAGCTCGCAGGCACAGGGAGAACGATGAGCGATGACCACGTGGCGCTGAAGTCTTTAAACACCTCACTCCTAGCCAGCGGGCCACGGGGCTGTTGTTCCCTGACAGCAGGCCCAGTCCTCCAGCCCACAAGCCACCCGCTTTCCACAGCTGCCTGGCCAGGACCATGGGCACGGAGGGGAGCGGCGTCCCATTAGCATCCCATGCCAATGTGCGGTGGCTGGTGCCCGGAAGGGGCCCTGGCTTCTGGGTGCATTTCTGGCAGGACCAGGGCTCACAGCAGGTGCCAGGATGCTTCCCTTAGCGGGTCCACAGTGATTTTATGGAGCACAAGGGAGATCAGCCTAACACCCTGGCACGTTCCTCGGATGGTCAGCTCGGCTGAGAAACACTACCAGCTGCTTATTTTTCAAGCACGTGTTTTGTGAGCACGCGCTTTGAAACTAGAGGCATTTGAGACTCACTCGATAGTTTGCCTTTGAAAGGGCATGCACAAAAAGCCTTTTTCGCCACCAACAAACACGGGGCGCGGTGGGGGGGCAGAAATATTTCATTGAAACCCACTGCTCTATGTATGCCCATATCTGCTGTGCACACACATGCACTCAGAGTCAAAGGCAAAGGGTGGTTTATGTCAGTGCTGGGTTTAGCTCTGCTCTCCCAGAGTAAGATAAATGTAAGTGATGAAGAACTCCTGGGGCTGGCTGAACTCATTTTGTATTCAACACTGCCTGACCCTTTTCTCTTCCCTTTCTCCCTCTCTTTGTATGTTCAAGCCTACTTGAGTTTCTTTTTTTCTTTTGTAGAAGTTGGTTCTTTTGAAGCGGTTCGAGGCACGCCCTGCCGCAAAGGGAACTTCACGGGAGTCGGAAACACAGGCACACCGGTCTGAAACACTTACTGTACAATAGCAGGAATGTAGGAAGCCTTGAAAATGAATCTGCTCTCTAAGAAAGTGTCAAAGCTTTCAGAGGAAAACAAACTGAACTTATCCCTCTATCTTTATGCAGATTTCCCCTCGGTCTTCCATTCCCCCACTGCCCCCCGCCCCCAGTTAAGGGCCGTGGCAGCAACTCGGAGTCAGGCACATATTAGTGTTACAGAAAAACGGGTTACAAAAGAGGGGGAGAACAGACTTGCAAAAAGCCTCCTCTATCATTACAGCCAGAGACATTTTCAAAGCACACAAAGCACATGGGTCAGCCCTCAACTTAATTGTACTGAATAGTCTAATTGCTCATTCAATCCCATTTCAAGATCAGCTGGCTGCTCTTCAGGCATCACCACCGCTTAGGAAGGATTTTATTCCTTCTCTTCCCTTGCCCCACTTTCTGCACATGTTCTCCTGTTCCCTCCCTTCCTTCAGAAAACCAAGGGGGAACTCTCTCTGTTTCTCCCCTGGCCTGTGATCTGGGCTTCAGGCAGTTAAACGCACACGTGGACAGAGACAAAGTTGTGAGTGTCGCTTACCGAGGTCAGGTAATCCTTGCTGAATCCCAAGGGCAACCTGCCCAGGCCTCCAGCAGGAGTAGGGAGGGGCGATTCCTCCCCACCTGGAACGGCAAACCCTATCTAGAAGCTACTACATTGAGCTACAACACAGAAAGAGAATGCATAGTCTAATAATCGTTAGTGTCATCGACTGCATCATCAGAATATTCATTCAAAGGAAGCATTTGTATTTACATTATTCAGATCAAGTGAGCTTAAAGCAAGGAGAGTCCAGCAGCAAGTCTGTCTTTGACTCCTCCTGTGATCCGTGCCCGATGCTTTACTGTCAAATGTGTTTTAAATACACAATAGACATGATGACTGCAAGGAATGCAAAAGCCCAGGTACCTTGGGACATCACTATGGACTCCAGCGTTCGTGAAACCTGCCCCTTTCCACTTGTGAATAATCAGGACCACGCTGCTGCTGAAGCACATGTGCCCTCATTTCTGCAGAGCGATCTTCCTGGGCGGATCGTTACAATTACCTGATATCATTTGCTTTGACTCTTAAATTGCCTGGTGGCATTTACTCCTGTAAAGATCTATTGCAGACCTATGCTCTTGGGGCTAACCCTGCAGACACTTTTTGTTGTGTACAGTTAATTCTAGCGCAACTACTCCCACTGCCTCCAAGAGAAATGCAAAGCATTGCTGTAACAATACTTGCCTGCCTCCTGGGGTCATTGTAAAGCATAATGAATTCAGCTTTGTAATATATTTGGAAATTTTATCTATAGAATTTATACCTACATACACTTGGTGCTTTTTGTTTAAATGGCTATAACTGTTCCTGAGAATTTAACTTACGCTCATATTTTAAAAATGAAAAGCTTCATATTCAAGGAAGCATCACTAACAATAACAGTTTTCCTTCAGTCAGTTTTAAACACTTTCTTGTTTTTACACTCAGCTTAGCAAGGAATTTCCACTAAAACTGCTAAATGCCTTCAGTCTTACCGAAGTCTTGGAAAATTGAGGAGCTTCTCAGATGTGGAACACTTTCAACAACAGGTCTCCAAAAGAACAAAACAAAACTGTAAGGACCACTATGCAGGGGTTTGCAGGGCTGTTCCCATGGTCTGATAAGTACTGCCATGGCCCCAGACGGTTAGAGGACCTGGTCTGGAAGGCAGCAAGCGGTTTTCTCCTCTCCTAAGCTTGGAAAATCTGTCCACAGAGGTGCAGAGGCCTGCATTTGTTTGGTTACTGCTTCTGACAGGAACTGTAACCCAGAGAGTTCACAATAGCTTAGACAGGCAGCTTTTGGATTAGGGTCTGCATTACCAAGTACACCCCAGAGCTAAGCTCTAGGAGTAAGAAGAGTTAATGAGTTAAAAATATACACTGCACAGAACTGGAAGCTTTTCCTTGCAGTGCAAGACTGCTTCAGTGCAATGGAAACACTAGTATTAAACCCAAGGGATCTGTTTGTGTCAGAGGCTTTATACCTTCCCATCCTGGAGCTCCTCATGTCTTTGACACCAAGTTATTCCAGGTGTAGTTTGTTTGCCCTTTGCAGCAGGAACAATTCTGCTGGGCCCGTGTGTGCTCACATGCACCACCCACAGGTCCACCACTTCAGCCACTCCTGAAATGAGCCACAACGAAACACTAAGAACTGTCCCTGCTTAAGATGCTGCATGTTAGAAAGTGCTTTAAAAACAAGTGTTGTCTAACATGCTTTCATTAGGCTGTTACTTCATACATGTTACTGACATAAATCACTTAACCAAGAAAATGAGCAGTGTCAACAGTTTTACAGCATAAGAACAACACTTCATCTGCTTTAAGATTGGAGAATTAACATCCAACCATCCAGTCATCACCCATCCACAGAGACAATATATTCCCTTCAAATCACCTCGTTACCTCCACCTCAATGTATCTTGCACAAGAGACCACGGAGTGTAAGTACTCCAGATTTCTAGGCACACAGAATTGCTGGTACTATTTTTTTTTTTTTTAACTGGTCACCACAGCATTTCCTCTTTCACTGTCCCTTTAGCCACTGCACAGAGTATAGTTATAAAGGTTTGCTCTGGGAAAAGATTCTAATCATAGGCTTGAAGTATAAACTAAAAATTTAGCTTGCAGACTCTCTGTGGCACAGTAGTAATGTATTTCAGTGGACAAGTGGGAAAAAATAATGTTGACATGTAAGGAAGAGGGAAAAAGGAAAAATCTGACATTTTACACAGTCTGCATTGCCTCTCAAGAACAGCATTGCCAGAGCAGTAACCTGGGAGCGTGGTGGGGGTTGCTTCAGTCGTGCTGGGCCTTCGATATGGTGTTCTTCCACCCATCACCCACAAAGCTCTTGGCAATCAGGCAGCCTGTGCCTGAAGGAAGTTTCTTAGTAGTGGAAATACCAGCCTGAAATCGGAACCTTTGCAGGTCTCTCCTGAGAAGAGCTGGTCTCTAAAATACAAAGAGTAAATATTTACAGTCACAGAAGCCAAAGTAATGCAGAGAACAGTGGTCTCTCTAAGAGGAGAAAAGCAAGCAAATGGACCCAAGCTGGTGCTGATCAGCACTTCACATCAGTCCTCCCGAGCAGAGAGCATTTCTGCACAAAAGAAACACTTGTCAGCCAAGAAAAAATACTACCATGCCATCCACAGGAAATCCTCTTGTTTAATCCCTGACAGCAAAGAGCACAGGGGCTTCTAGGAACAATCAATGTCCAACACAACAGCACCAACACAACTTTCAGACTCTACCCCTGTGAAAGTCTGTGAAAACAACCCCCTCTGAAGACATCTTCCTCTGGTCCACTACCTCATAAATGAGGATGTCTTAAGAATTTGTAGACTTGTTAAAAAAGTAGAACCATCCCTTTTATCTCTCTTTTTGTTAATTTTTTCCCTACATGGGGTTAAGATACAAATGCATCTCCCAGCACCGAAAGATTTAAAAATACCCTCAAACAAATCCTGCGTATGACAAAAATTAAGCATTTTAAGAGGCCTGGATAGGTGTCCTCATCGGTTGTGTTCAGAGACAGCGGTGCTCAGCTGCAGGCCTGTAGCTCTTGGGAAGCAGCTTTTCTGTGGCAGTAGCTTGCAAAATACTGCCTGTGGCAAGATCTGTACCCCTGGCATACCCTTGAGCTGCAGATCTGATTGCTCCAGAGCTTCAGGGATACTTGCAAGTTTGGAAGCATTCCTGTTTTCCAGGCAAGAGGGACGTTTTGAACTCTTACAGAGGAATTTCCACAGCCTAATGTTCATCTGCAGTGTGCAAGAGCTATGCTGAGGCAGAAGGCGACGCTAGGCACACAGCCGATGGCCGGCTGAGGCCAGGCACTTGAAAGCTTTCACCAGGAACCTCGGGTTTTCACTAGCCTGGGTGTACAGCTCTCACAGTCCGTGTCACGTCCCCTGCCTGGGTCACACAAGTGTTCAGCAGCAGAACACAAATGGCTCCGGCTTGGGAGGGAGGGATGGCAGGAATAACCTCCATCCCACCCTGCCTCCTTTATGAGCACAACCCCCCACCTCTAGCTTCATTGCACCCACGCCACTAGAAGTTATTTTCGCTGCAGGCCTGCGCGTACTCACATCCCAGCGCACACTCACATCCCAGCGCACACTCGCATCCCAGGGCGCACTCACGTCCCAGGGTGCACTCACGTCCCAGGGTGCACTCATATCCCAGCGCGCACTCGCATCCCAGGGCGCACTCACGTCCCAGGGTGCACTCACGTCCCAGGGTGCACTCATATCCCAGCGCGCACTCGCATCCCAGGGCACACTCACATCCCAGGGCGCACTTGCATCCCAGCCCACACTCGCATCCCTGGGCGCACTCGCATCCCAGGAAGAGCACCAGAAGACAACGTCTTGCTGGGAAGGCAGCGCGTGAGCAACACGCACCAAGAGCTGCTTTGCTGAACAAAGCCTGGTGTCCCCGCGGGTCCCTCCGTGCCCTGCCACAGCCTGCGGGGATGGGCACACGGGCACTTCTCTCCTACCTCTCCCGGACAGACGGCTCTCCCCGGCTCGGTCCACCCGCTTTGGTGGCCACCATTTGCCAGCGGGGCTCGCAGAGCCCAGGCCATGCAACCAAAGCCACTTCCCCCCCCCGCAAAGCCTCGCCCTCGTGAGATGGCAGCGAAGCCCACCGGCCCGGCCCCGTCCTCCCCCCGCGCCCCTCGGGTGGGGTGTGCGCCCCGGGGCTGCCCCTCTGCCGGCAACAGGTTGAATATTGTAGGTGTGGGTGATTAAAGTGTCGCCGGCACAATGGCGGTCTGTGTCCCATTCGCCACGCCCGGGCTCCTCTTTGCAAAGCGCACACAAGAGGTGACACAGCGCTGGCCCCCGCCATTATCCCGGCGGCATAGCGGCGCGGCCCGCCCCGTCTCCCGGGAAATGGGGCTCCCCCGGCCGCCGCGGGACCACCGCGGCCGCGCACGGCTCCGCGCCCCCCCAGCGGCTGCCCCCCAACGTTGCCCACCCCAGCGGCTGCCGCCCCCCAACGGCTCTCCCCCAACGACTGCCCCCCAACGTTGCCCACCGCAGCGGCTGCCTCCCCACCAACGGCTGCCCCCCCCAACGGCTCCCCACTTCGAACGGCTGCCCCCCAACATTGCCCTCCCCAGCGGCTGCCCCCCCCAACGGCTGCCCCCCCAAACAGGGACGGGGGGTGCACAGCGAGCGCCCGGCGGCTGCGGCCGAAAAGCCGCCACCGGCGCCCCCGCGGCGCTCCGCGAGGACCAGGCGCCCCCCCCCGCGGCCGCCCCCGCTGCCAGGGCCCCGGCCGCCCGCCCCGCAGCCCCAGCGCCGCCGCCGCGGCTCGGCAGCCAGAGGCGGTGCCGCAGCGCCACCACCCGGGCACGGCGGGCAGGGCACGGCGGGCAGGGCTGCCCGTCCCAGCCGCAGCAACCATCGGTCCCGGTCCCTCACCGCCGCGTTTCCCCGCCTGCCCCGCTCAGCCGGCGTAAGGGCGAGCCGAGCGCTTGTTGAGCCCCTGCCCCCGGGGGGGCAACAGCCCCTCTACGGAAAGGGTAACTCCTCGGGCCCGGGCTTGCTCCCGGGCAGCGTGCAAAGCCGATGAGGAGAAGCGGCAGCATGGCCTAGTGGGGACAGTCCCCTCGTCCCCATGGCCCGCGGGACGCCCGTGCTGCCGGCCGGGCGCAGCTGGGAGCCCTCGGCACGCCCCAGCCCCGGGCCACAGGTGCCAGGCCCTTACCGGCGGCGGGGCGCGCCCGAGGCCGCGCGGGGCCGGGCCGGCGGTGGGTGCCAGCCGGGCCTGCAGGGAGGGCATGGCCACGGGCACAGGCACCCCCCCCTGCTGCTCGCAGGCACCTGCCGGCTGCCAGTTCTGCAAGGAAAGATTTGTCAGTATTTACAGAATCAATGTTTTAGAAGTATTTATGGCAGTGCGCTTTCCCTCTTCGGGCAACTGGTATGAGGCAGCTAGGCCTACGTTGGTCAGGTGATGCAGCAAGCCTTTCAAAGGGCAGATCACAGTGATATTTCTTGAAGACAATGAATGTGTCTTTCAAAAGTCAGGTTTCCAGGTGTACCAGCCCTGCTTCCACCTTTCAGCCTGATGTAGGAAACACAAAGCTCCTCGTGTCCCGTGTCAGCTATACCCGATAATCCTATATACAGATACAGTCTATACATACAGATAGTCTTAACAGGACGGGTTTTTTTTAACCATATAAAGTGTTTTAAGGCATTCTGTTTTGTCAGGGCAGAGGGAGAAAACTTCATCACCTGCAGTCTCCTAAACCTGCAGAGATATAAACCTGATTCAAGCAACAGCAGATATTATTTAGAAAGGTCTGTGAAAGTTAGAGCAAGACAAACCATTCCGGCGTTGCCTGAGCACTATTTTATAAAGCAACATGCTTTTCTGTTACACTACATCAATTTCTCGCTGTGTTCGCTGTCATGCTGCAGAGACTTGTCCTTAAAAATGTGTCAAGATACTAGGAGTAGCAAGTAACCACATTATTAGCTTTGTTCACAGTATTTGCTTTCTCTCTCTTGTTCCCCCGAGTGTAAGCAAAAGAATTAATTAGCAACAACATGGGTCAGCTGTGATTACTCGTACTGTGGTCCACAGTGAATATTCATATACAGGGAATATTCAAAACCAGACAAGACCTCCCCACTGTGTGTGTGAAGAAGCATGTCCCTGGCCAGTGGGGGAGAAAAGGGAGCTTACCCGTGGTGGCAGGGCTACAATGCACTCCCAGAGCTGCCCGCTCCCCCCCGCCTTTTTTTTTTCTTTCCTGGCACTTGACAGGGACATGAGCTAGACCGGCAGAGTGAGGCAAATAGAACACAAACAACCCATGAGGAGGTGTGTCCCCCCCACCCCCAACTATGCTTTTTAATTTCTAGAAGTCATATAACACTTACCACCTTCACACCAGCCTCCCAGGCAAAATGCTTGCTGCAGCATCTTCTGGCCACCTGTGGCTGGGCTGAGTGGGAAAGGAGGGTCCTTCTGCAGTTGAGTAAGGGGTGACACCTCTGAGCCCTTCTTTGAGTGACAACAAAAGTTAGATTAAGGTGGGGCAATCTCCTATATGTAGAAGGAGGATATAATATTTCCATTCATGAGGCTGGTTCCCACAGATGTTTGCAGCTGGGGCTTTGATCCAGTTGATGACACATCCTGTACACAGAGAGCTAACAGGAAAGCTGCGTAGTTAGAAGGGGCTGCTGAAAAGGAAAGGACTGCTTTCCCTGGCTTGCTACATTTTCCCGGTGATGCCTCATCTATATGTACATGTACCTATATGTACATGTAATGTACCAGTGTGGGAGACTGGGATACTGCTCCTTGCATAGCAATGATGCTGCCACAGCCCTGCAGGGAGGGGAAGGCCAGGCAAAGCTTGGCTGTCCCAGTGAGCCACCAGGTATGAACCCTTGAATCATGTGTGTGGGGCATCTTTGCCCCGAAATAACCACCCCTTTGCTTTCTCACTTTCCCTTTTCTCAGAGCATGCACCTAGTGGGCTGCAACGCAAGGTACTTAAGGGGCTGCAAAAGCAAACCTGAATGTTCCACTAGGCAGAGGCTGTACTGGAGCTGCCAGTTTCCACACCCTGTGAGGTGGCTGCTGCAGCAGCTGTGGCATGGGCCAGGATAGCAATCTAGGGAAGCACCTGCAGCTGTGTGCTTACTTGAGGACCTCAGTGACTGCCTCATGCAGACATGCATGTGCGCACACACACACACACACACCCCCCCCTTTTATTAGTTGATGGGTTTGCCGGTCTTATAATGGATGATAGCTGGATTTGCAAGTAAAGCTGCAGTTAAATTTGGTTTTGGCACTCTGCAGTAGTCCCTTATCTCATGTTGGTGCATCTCCTGCTTGGAACAAGGAATGGGACACAAGCATTTTTTTTGTAAAAAGGAGAAAAAAATATTCTGCATTGAAAAAAAGGTTGGCCTTACTAGTGCTGATAGGAATAATTAGCTACTGGAGCACTGAACTGTCATGTTATGGTGCAGGGATGTCCTGTGCTTGCTGGGCCAGGTAGCTTGCTTTTTCTACCGGTATGGATGTTATTGATCCCAGCCATTTGTACCAGAGCTCATATGGTCACTGCACCTGTTCACGTATGCCTTGCTTTGGGCAGCACAACCAGCACCTCTAGGGAGAGCTCCCTGTTGTGGAAAGCTAACCTGGCGTACAAGGGTCTCCTGCCCCAATATGTGGCACTCCCCAGCTGCTGGTGGGCTCACACACCACTTCTGGTGGGAGCTAGGGAGAAATGTGTGACCTACATATTTGCCTCTGTAGCCCTGTTTATGAGCTTCAGAAATGTACCTAACAGCCCCTGTGCTGTTTTTAAATGGGTGAAAAACTGGTCTGAAATGAGCACTGAGGCAGAAGGAGCCAGTGGTGAATGTGTTTCTGGCCTGCGAACAAGACAACCATTGCCTCTTCCCACCGCCAACCCACCCAGGTGGTGCAGCCCTCTCCTTGACTCCCTGCTGGCCTCTCTCTTGCCCCAGTACCCTCAGGGACAAGGCCATCAGAGTATTCAGGGAGGAAAGATTTATTTTCCCCCTTACAGCAAGGAACTGGTTCTGAGACACTGAATTCTTGCTTCTGCCTCAAATTTCCTGTGTGACCTGACTTGACAGTTCAGTTTTCTGGCTGTAATATTTTCTTTTCTTCTGATGAATGTTATAGAAATAAATTCTGTAGTACATGCAGAGCATCACACCACTGTGATGAATGGGAGGGAAGGGGACAGGTTTTGTAAGTCTTGACAGACAGTAAATCTATTTTTATAACTATACTTCTTGAAAGGTAATATTTTTTTCATGAAATTCATGGCTCCTGTAATTTTGGGGGCATTGGTACAGTATTTTGGTTAGGAGTTCGTTGGGCTGTGAATCATTTCACCTGCACTGAACTTCCTCTGGAGGCTTCTGTTTCTGTCCTCACAAATGACACCTTGGATGAGACACGACAAGCCGATAGGTTGTGATGATGCATTCACAGTCGACCACTGGTCTTGATGTGACATGTGGACGCGTGTGTTCATGTCCCAGTGTTTATCAAAAACTTTGTCTGTGACTCATACTTAGGGGTAGATACTTGATTTTGACTTTTATTTCAAAACAGCTCCGCAGAGTGAAGAGGAAACAGGTACCAGGACTGAGAGAGAAATGGATAAAGCAAGGATGTGTTGGTATCATGACTTTGTTGTTTTGGAGACTCTTATTTTTTCATTAGCTACATCCATGAGCATGCACACAGGAAGCTGGTTTACTTTTTGTGTCATCACCTTTGTGCAGATATGAGAAATTAAACTTATCTGTGGTATTAACCTCCAGCACACCATACAGTAAGTGTTCACAGAAAGGCAGCTTTACATTCTTAGCACTTCATAGTGCCCTATGTGAGTGGGAAAGAAAGATACTTCCAAAAAGTCTGATCTATTTAGGGAAACGATACTAGCATTTTGTTTTGTGAAGACAGGAGGGAAACCCAGGAGACTTTGGCTCTGGTCATGCTGCGGCTGAGTCAGTGACAGCTATAATCACTCACTTGATTGGCGTGGCGGGACTATTTTTTGTCTCTGGGTATTTCACTGTTGGTCAACACAAACTTCTTACTAAGTGATTCTTTGAAATCAGAGAAATATGTTTTCTTCCACTGCTTGCTTTTTGTTTGTATCTGGTATGTCAAAATGGTTGTATGACTGGAATCGCCATGCGAACAACTCATCTTTATATACAGCTGGCTTGTATTTCCAGTGGAGCTATGGCAGCAGGTGCACTTCACAGCCTTTAACACTATTAGTTCACTGGATTTTTCTTTAAGGAAAGAGGGGAGAAGTATCCACGTCTTCTTAATGTAGCGTGTTATAGAGAGTACATATATAGCATCTGTAAAACTACCTAGTTCTAGAGAGGGTGTCTGTTGAGTGTAAGTGACAGGGACAATGCCTATGTTAAAGTGAATGACTTATGATGTCAACAGGACAGCACTTTCCAAGAGGTCATGATTACGGACAAGGAATAGCCTAAAACTGGGACCCTGATCATGGAAGAATCTTCGTGGCTAAGGGAACCCCTACTAGACACTGTAATGTGCATGAGGGCTTGTAGGGCTGGTGCCTCAGTCTGCCATAGTTTGGCCTCAGAGAAAATAAGTAGAGCTCATCCCTTGGCTAATTTTTATGAAATAATAATAGTAGCCTGATCATAAAAGATTCTAGCATCCTATTCCTAGGCATTTAGTGCCCACTGATGTACGAGCCTGTTGGCATTAGTGTGTAGGCACCTTTACATTTTAACCTCAAATTACTTTCAATAATTTTATTTCCTTTAAATTTTTATGTTATCTGGATCTATTTATTTTTTTTTTAATGTAATAATGAAATCAAGACTCCTTCCAGTATATTTTTGAAACTACAAAATGAAATCCCCTGAATGCCTGCTAAGCTGAATAGAAAATTGTAAGAGGTCAAAACTATGATTAAATGAATTAAATATACTGAATGTAAAAAGCCAGCAGACAAACTTTGAATGGCTGATGTTACTGCAGTACATTCTGCATGATTTACTAATGACTAGGCCATTGAATTTAACATGTTAATGAAACTTAAGGATTGAGAAGGCCATAATGAAATATGGGCTAAATTCTCTCACACTAAAATTCTTGTCAAATCTAAATGCAGTGTATGTCCAGTATCAAAGCAAACTAACTTCTGAGCAAATAAAGATGGCAGAATGTGATTCTGTAACACTAATGACCATGTTCCAAGAGAGTTCCTAGATTACGCTAAAAAGGATGCAGGTGGGATGCAGCATTTCTACAAATTATGTCTTGTACATGTCAGTGCCAATGAACTCTAAATTTGTTCTCCAAAATGCTGTCTGTATACATTTTCTGAAATCTAAGCTTGACCTTGATAAACGTGGTAAATCTTGGTGATTTTTGTGGATGCTCTACACTGAGCTGACTCACAGCAGCCTGGTGAGGTTATCCCACCTCTGTGGGCTAAATCCCCTTCAATAATGGTGTGGCAAAAACATTAAAATATTCTCAATTGGATGCCCTGCCACGGACCAAAAATCCCACAGCACTCAGCGATTAAACAGGAGGAAACACAAGTTTAGAAAACAATTTTATTAGACAAATTATTTAGACAAATTATACACAGAAAGCTCTGCCACTTGTAACTGAGGCCTCCAAAAAGTGTTTGTGTATCTGTATAATAGGCAACACATCAAAATAGGCCTATTTTAAATATTGTACATGGTTAACAGTTGTTTTTTTTTAATAGCTAAAATCACTGCAACATCTGGTATGTCCCTACGTAGCTTGTTGAAAAGAAATTTTCTTTTTTTTTTTTTTTATTTTACTCAGAAGTGTGGATGAGTTCATGAATGTTACAAGGGGGAAGCAAGTTGTGCATGCTCGTAGACACTTGCTACCCTGGAAACAAAATAGCCTTTTGCACGATAAGAATCTGTTCTGCCTTACACAGTAGACAATATTTGAAGATTTAGTACAAAAAACAGTGACAGTACAAGATGCTCCCCCAGAACAGAATTAGCATCAAAATAGAATAGATTTGAAGAATATATCTTTTAATTTATCCTAAAGCAAATCACATAGGCTGATTCCTATTAATCCTAGCCAAAGAATGAATTAGATTAAAATAAGTGTATGGCTGCACTAAAAACAAAACCAAACCAAAAAACTCACAGGATAAACTGCTTGCTTTCTACTTAACTGCATTTTTAGTTTTAAGGATTACAAATTGAAAGCTCTTCCTACATTTCTAACAGTGTTACTTTAAAAAGCGGGTGCCGAAGTGGGCACTGGTTTTGCTCTCACTGCTGTTCTTTCTCTTGTTCTACACAGTTGGCACTAATGTAAAAAGTACATAGCTCCTCTAAATCTAACTTAACATATAAAGGGTTAAGATGAGCGCCAGTTCGTATTTTTTTTCCTTAGAACAATAAGTGATTGTAATTAAGGCCACATCTATATTTCTCAAGGGCTTTTTTTTTTTTTCACTCCGCTAACACCATTATTGTATTGATCAACTGCACTGATTTGGAAAATAATTTATTAACCTTTGATCTATGTATAAACTTCTCTAGAGCTATATTAGTTGCTCATGAACGTGGTATACCTAAGAGAGAGTTCCTTTTGTCTAATTAATTAATAAGTAAAATTATCAAGGTTAGCCTTATAGAATGCTCAATAGCCAATGCAAAACCTAACCAAAAAAGTTACATCTAGGTACAAATGTTAAATTGCCCTGGATGTTCTAATAAAAAAGTATAAAATATGCTCTGTTGGCAAACAATGCAAGTCAGAATAACATTAAAGCAACCTGTCTTTTCTAAATGAAAAGACCCCCTGCGCTGTACATCCTTCCTGTATACAACACATTTTTACTAAAGCTTTATTAAATGAATTGCAATAGCAACGGCTGCCATTTTATAGCTATATATACATGTATATATATATACATACTTGTGTGTATATATGTATATATATATCTGTATGAGATACTAATTTATTTAACACAACAGGCTTCTGCCATATGATACAGTTTACTGTACATAAGAAAAACTTTTAACACTGTACAATCACATAAAGGTCATATGCACTGTTGCAGTGCAAAAGTAGATTTAACTGTAGTTTGTACTGGCATAGTAATGGCTTTTTGTAATCCTACAAAATTGCATTCCTGTATTACGGGGCCTGAATGGTCTTTTAATTTCATTTGTTTTGCTTTCTTTTTTTTCCTTTTTTTTTCTTTTTGCCTTTTTTTTTTTTTAATTTTTTCCATTTTTTAAACTGCAGGGTTGCCTTTGGTCCACAGTTAAAAGGACACACAGCAGTGGAGCGCTGACTGGATGCAGCAGAATATATGAAAAGGACTTAAGTTATTGCAATTATAGTAAAAAAAGGCGGTGGGGGAGGAGTGAATGCCCTTCTGTAAAGTAATCCTCAGGGTTTTTCTATGCACGAATCGCTGCACATTTCCTATATTTAAAGTATATGAAAAGCCTGAAGTAACCAAAACCTAACATGGTGATAAATTGAAGAATAAGTGATTCAAGTAGTAAATAGAGTAAGGGGAGACAGAGGAGACCAGACTGAGAAAGCGGAGAGGAGGTGGAGGAAGAGTTGTTACTAATTATCCTGATTTTTTAAACAAAATAAGAAAAAAAAACCACAAACAGAAAATAACCCCCAACAAATTAAAAACAAAACCCCTCAAAAACAAAAACTAAGGAAAAGAAAAAAGGTTACATCCATGTTAGTCCCACAATATTACAGCTGCTCCTTGCAAAGGGAGTCCTAAAAAAGAAACAGTGAAGAAACTTGGTCTGATGCTCAGATGGAGGTGCCTCGGTCTGGGTCACTACCAATATTCAGCCCCAGAGTAGGAGTTGGTTGGTAAGGGATAGATGACATTGTTTTGATGGGGCTTCTGAAAAAGCCACCGTTGGGTGCCCTGTGCCTGAAAGGGCCAGTTCGGTGCTCAGGCACACTGCCGAAGGAGAAGCCCGAAGCAGCTTTAGCAGACAACGTGCGGCTCAGAGTCTGGATCTGTTCTGGTATGAAGGTGGTTGTGGTGATGTGAGTGTTTCTGAAGTCACTGATTTGCTCCAGTGCCTGACGTGTGGGTAAGGTGTCAATGTCCAGCGGGGTCAAGTCAATCGACGAGGTGGAGAACTGTTTATGGGGACTGTCATCATCTGTGCAGAGGCTGTTCACACGCCTGTGGAGATGCTCCAGGTCGACCTCCTTGTCATCCTGGGGAATGAGAAAAACAAGAGCCACCGCTCACCATCGCCATTTGTGCTGAATTGAAGCTTCACAGTGCAATTAGAACTGTTCGGGAAGTACAATGTGCAATTAACTACAGCTGGCTCTTGGCTGATGGCATCTCTGAATGTCACCAGCAAATTCCTCCACTGCCTGAAGCTGGGTGGGCTAAGCCAACCTGATGCAGACCCTTACACCACAGCTACTTTCAAACCCTGAATCCCAACAACAGAACTCCAAGCACTACCAGTAGGTTTTCATCAGGAAAAGCCAGGCTCAGAGCTAGGTGGGTTGGACTAAGCAACAGCTGAATAACGGTAAATTTTGTGCCATGAGAGCAAAGCATAACCTCAGATGCCTGGGATGATGCTAGTTCAGTTCCGCAACAGGGACTAAATTTGGATATCAACATGGACGTCAACAGCTCTGAGGGATCAGGCTGCTGTCTTTGTCATCTTTTCAGGGCTTAAGAAAGGACTAAAAACATCTCAGGTTGCTCTTTAACTTTATAACATAAGTTGTGCTGTAGAAAAGCTGAACTTCCAGACAAAAACCCAAGCATTTCTGACTCACTGACGTCACACAGAAAGGGGTACACCAGGCAATTTTAAATTACGATGCCAACAGAGGGAATAATTCTCCCCTTACCTACAAAGAAGCAATTCCATTGATTCTGATGGAATTACGCTCTTGTGGGTGAGAAGAAGAGGCAATGGCCTGGGATATTTATTATAAGAAATATATCATCCCTTCTTTTAGCTCTGTCCCTTCTCTGTCCCTTTTCCTTCTTAAATCTCTCCTCCCAGAGAACTCAGTTAAGCAGGTAGGTTTGTTATAATTGAGAATTTAAATGCACGGAAGTCTAAAAACTGGAGAAACTCCTGGGTGACAGAGTAAATCACTTGTGTTGTACATACATATTTCTACTGAACTGCAAAGCTTAATTCAAAGCAGTGTTAAGTATACACATACAGGGGTATTCCCTCAGTCTAGATAGCGCAGCTCATTCAGAACAAAAATCGATTTCAACTAACCTTAAAATTTACCTTAAGCTCTGTGAAATCTACTGGCTCTTCCAGGCCACTAGAAATATGTCACACTTTAGGACCTCACAGAGGATAATTAGGCAGCCGATAGATGTGCACTGATGACTTCCAGCCTTGATTACTGCAATTCAATGACTGGCTTGATCCAGAGCTCCCTGAATCAATGGCAAAACTCCTAGTATACCGAATGGGCTTGAGATCCCTCCTTTGCCTAGGAATGAAGTCAAGCACTCTGAAAAAGTCCACACCTAGAACAAACTGCAGGAGTTCATCTGCTTAGCAAAACGGATCACTGAATATTTGCGCTGGGACCACGCCGAACACAGAGCCCGACTGGAAGGAGCTGAGAGGCCAGCTCCCCTCCGGGATTTTACCCTCCAAGGGCAGGGACAGGGAGACAGAGTGGGGGGAAAGGGGCAGGGAACAGGGCATCAGGGATCAACCAGGGACTGGACGATCGCTGACCACAGAGGCTTGGGTTGGAGCT
Source organism: Falco punctatus (assembly GCF_963210335.1). Taxonomy (NCBI): domain Eukaryota; kingdom Metazoa; phylum Chordata; class Aves; order Falconiformes; family Falconidae; genus Falco; species Falco punctatus. The sequence continues at coordinate 73,455,099 of NC_137580.1, forward strand.
CATCACAGGAAGGAAAAAATGCAGTGCTCATTTCTTGGACTTAGCTTTCTGTCTAGAGTTTATTCACAGGTGGACATAGACATGGATGCACATAACAACCACACAGGTGACATCAAAACCAAACGCATTCACCAAACGCTCTCTCTAAAAACTTTGGAGATGATATGATTGCAGGAGAATTGGGGCCACACTGGAAGCTAAAGAAAAATACAGAGGCTCTGTTAGCGAGTGCAAGTCATGACTATGTCTCTGAGGGACAGTCCTAAACATTTTTCCTTTTTTGTTGTTTTGGTTTTTTTTTTTTTTTTTGTTTCCTTGTTTTTAATTTTGAAAAAGCATACAAACACTTTGTAATTTAAAATGCCAATTGGGAAAAGATTGGAATTTCATCACTTCTGAGCCTCTATAAGTTCCTCAAAATTGTCCTCTTTCTTCTCTTACAGAGATGCATTTGGGGCTAGGGTCAGACCAGTGAAAATATAAAAGCGGTGATATTCTCCCATGCTTCGCCCACAACCCGATCTCCACCCAATCGATACACCAAAATGAGACCCACTCACAGTAAGATTGTGCATATCTCCATAATATGATCTTTCCTCTTCTCTCTTGTGTGATCAGTAGTGAAATATTCAGCAGTTTTCACATTTAAATTATCATCAGGCTTCAGAGTCAACATCCCATTGAGATTACTGGGGCGGTTCATACTTCTCTCAGAGCTACTGTTTAAGGCTGTCTGCAGACTCAGGCAGACATCATTGAATGGATTACTTCTGGTACGCGACCGAAAAGTTATCTTCGCAACCATAAGACAATTTTTTTCAGTATAAATGCTTGCATTCTGGAGCACAAGATGGCAGCCACCAGGAAAAAGGGTTGGCTTGCTGACCACAAACTGGCCCAATCTGACCCCCGATTCTGGACTAGTGGCCTGGAAGAGCCAATGGATTTCATGGAAGCTAAAATGAATTTTAAGAAAGTTAGTTAAGAGGTATTACTTTGCTGAATGACACCCACATCCAGGATAGTGGGGACATTCAGCACGTACGTCCATGTTAAACGCAGTTTTGAGCCAAGCTTTTCAATTTAGCGTG